>NC_073640.1:25997500-27247500 GCF_029407905.1 Bubalus kerabau | reverse complement strand
CCCGGCAGAGGGATTTCTGGGTTAAAGGATACGTGCCCTCTTCATTCTGACACTGGCAGAAAGGCCGGGCCATCTGCCCGCCCACCAGCGGGAAGGGGAAGCCCATGCCCCGCCATATGCGGAGAGCCTCCTTTCCCAACCGCCCATCCTCCTGGTCACTCTCAGCCTCCCACGTGCCCATCCCATCGGGTCCAACCTTGGCGTTTTCCTCATAGTTGCGGAGCTCCAGCAACAGGTTCTGTTTTTTCTGACTCAGCTCTCGGATCAGGTCCTGCTCTACGCTGATGTCCATGAGGTTGCCTCTCATCTCAGCCGTGCCCGGCAGGTAGCCTCGGACTGACAGGAGGTGGGGAAAAAAAAAAAAACCATAGGACTGAGGGAGGGCCCAGGCACAGTCAGGTCTTACTTTTAAGTCATCAATGCCCTAGTCTTAAAACCTAAGTTCTCATTTCCCCAACTCAGGTGAGTTTATTAGGATGAAAGGGTATCAACACAAACACTTTATGGTGAATCTCCCGGGATTCTGACCCAACTGGACTGAGAAATCTGACTTCTCAAAGATCTCTCCTGTCCCGATTTACTTTCTCCATCCACCGAGCAGCAGATTAACTGTTGACAGCCATCCATCCGGTAATCTCCCTCCACCACACCAGCAATCGCAGATGAAAAGTTGTCCTTAAAGATCACCTCCCCAGTCCGGTCACTTCGAGCATCAACCTAAAAATAGAACAAGAACTTGAAAACAGCTTCTGCTACAGGTTCTTAAAAATGACACAAAATTTTCAAGTTCAATCAGCTTTAGTCTAGAAGTTTTTAAGAGGGCTCCAAGGAGGGGATTTCCCTGGTGGTCTAGTGGTTAGGACTCCACCTTCCAATGCAGGGGATGAGAGTTTGTTCCCTGGTGGGGGACTAAGATCGTACATGACACTGGGTAACCAAGCCCTCTCGCCACAACGAGAGAGCCTGCACACAGCAGTGAAGGATTCCTCAAGCTGCAACTAAGACCCAAGGCAGCCAAATTAAAAAAAAAAAAATTTTTTTTAATGAGTACTCCAAGGGCCCCCCCCACCTATGGCTTCTCAATACATACCTAGAACCAGGGGGCCAAGGAACCTCACTCAGCTCTGTTTTTTCTTAAAAGCTGTTTTACATACTGGCCTAGTATTTCATTTGGAGAAGGGGGTTGGCTGAGAGACAGTACTTTTAGAAAATACATAACACAACTGTGAAAGTCCAAACTTCCCAGGTTCGAATTCCAGCTTTGCTGCTCACTACCTGTGGGATCTTGGGCAAACCTCTTTAACCATTCTGGACTTGGCTTCCTCATCTGGAGATCAACAATAAGAACATGAGGAAAGTAACTGTATCTACACGTCAGGGTTGTAACAGGGTCGAAAAGGGTTAACGTGTGTTAAGCAGGTAGAACAGGGACTGGCACATAGAGGTATACAAGACATATTAGCTCTATACACAAATTTCACCTTTATTATATATAAATATATAAAATACATTACACCTAACATTTTTATTTATTTGGCTGCGCTGTGTCTTAGCTGTGGCATCAAACTCTTATCTGCAGCATGGGATCTAGTTCCCTGACCAGGGATCAAACCTGGGCCCCCTGCACTGGGAGTGTGGAGTTTTACTCACTGTTCCACCAGGGAAGTCCCCAGCTATATCTAAAGTTTGGAAAATGCCAAGCAAGCCTAGTCTCCCACCATTCACGCTTCTGGAATAGCCCTGTTTAAGGTCCCTTTGCCACATGAACTACTGAGATACTGCAGAGAGCCCTACAATCATCCACATCTCCTCTTCCCAAAGGAGGCAGATAAATAAATCACTGACCCTTCAGAAACGAACGCATCGCAAAACAACAGGGAAGGATAACCACCTAAAATGAGCTTTTGTTCTAAGCAAGAACACATGCATTATTGATAAAAGGCTGCTGCTGCTGCTGCTAAGTCGCTTCAGTCATGTCCGACTCTGTGCAACCCCATAGACTGCAGCCTACCAGGCTCCTACGTCCATGGGATTTTCCAGGCAAGAGTACTGGAGTGGGTTGCCATTGCCTTCTCCATGATAAAAGGCTAGCTTCAGAAAATCTAACGGAGCAAGCATCTCAGTGACCACTATTTTTGTCTTTTTATAAACAGCATTCTGGGCAAAATTTTGCAGTGAAAAACACACTAATTTAGGTCATAGCTTACTACCAGCTCCTACCCCTTGGCTGGAGAATACCATGCTCTTAATAACAACATCAGGTCAGCCTGAAAATTATGGATGCTAAAGCTAGTAAAGCAATGAATGGCCTGTACTGACCAGAGTTCTTCACACATTAACAGAAGCCTCGAACTCAGACTGAACTGAACTTGCTTCATTCTAACTTCTCCATGACCTTCAGCACTGCGTTTCCGCAGTATTTAGCAAATAAGAGGGTTAACTTGCTAACTAAGAAACAGGGCTACAAATCTGTATTTCTGTGGATTTTCTATTCTTTTGCTTTATCCAACATGAAAGTTTTGCCATGGAAAAGATGACCCTCCAACTCAACAAGTGACCTACTAAAGAAAAAGTTAGTTGGCTAGTTGTATTTAAATTAAGTAATTCTGCACCTATGTTCACCTGGTGGATCTATATTCCTTTTAATGTTGTTTCTGTTGAGTGCAGATACCAACTGTTCCACTTATATCATGAACTGTATAGTTTGCTTATCTTTTGTATGGCTTAGAACATACAAATTATGATTATGTAATAGAAATTTCTTAAAATTTTGAAAGCATTTAACTAGACAGACTTCAAGGTTTAGAGTCAGATCTGAAGGTTAGTTTTGATAACTTAAGTCAAGTAGTTTTCTAATTCTTGGATCAATCATAATAATTTATATTCCCCCAAAATAGGGTCCCCTTTTATGGGTTTTCAAGTTTCTTAATAAGCAACTACACAGTCTTCCTTTGTAATTTTTAACACCTACACCAAAAACAAAACCAAGTGGAGAAGTAGGAACCAACATAACGGTTTTTTAGAATCTGCTCTTCACACAGCACCCAAAGGAAGATTACAAGACACTGGCCAAAAGTGAAGAAAAATCAAAGAAGAAAAGCTAGAACTAGCTGATCTCCTTCAGGCAATCAGCACTGACAGATGAGAGAGCTAGGGCAAACGGTATCCATGGAGATCTGGCAGCTCCTTCGGCAGTTTCTAACAAGGCAATCCTGGCTTGCCAAGAGACTGTACAAAGTTCTGATCTGAAGTTAAAAAAGGAAAGAAGCACACAAAAAAAAATTCCTAGTTTGAAGTTATAGCTTGGAAAACAATGATAACATAACTCTTCCCACTAATTCTAAGATTTTAGTCAAACTTGAAGATTTACTAGAAAAGAGCTACATACTCACTGCTGCTGCTGCTGCTGCTAAGTCGCTTCAGTCATGTCCAACTCTGTGCAACCCCATAGACAGCAGACCACCAGGCTCTGCCGCCCCTGGAATTCTCCAGGCAAGAGTACTGGAGTGGGTTGCCATTTTCTTCTCCACAGTTCACTACTAGCTTACTAAAAATCCTTTTTTTTTTACTTGCCTATGCCTATGATCAACTTGATTAAATTGATTCCCATTCCTTCAAGAAAGGGATTTAGACCTTCCCTGGAGATCTTCCCTCAAATAAGGCTTATAAACTGAAAGGACACTCACTCACTCTGCAGTGTTGATTACCAGAGCAGGAAGAAAAAATCTAGGAAGATTATGAAGTTAAATTTGAAAGCACAGCCAAGGAACTCAAGTGCATATTCTCGTGTTATTGTTCGGAGTCATACAGCCAATATATCTCAGATAGTTATTACTTTAAATTATACTTGAACACTACTATTTAAACTTACCTTCCCATTGGACCAACCAGTTATCAGTTCACACACTCCATCAGAGTTAAGGTCAAAAGCATGAATACTCATGGCATGATTTTTGGACTGAAAAGGAATTTCAATAATTAGTATAGAAGTCCCTCAATAAGTATAAAATCCCTGAATATCAGAGAATGTATCATACAAACTTTAATTCTCCAGTATCGGGCTGTTTTGTCATAAACTCCAACGGTGCCATTGGAGAGGGCATAACCAAATCGACTGCCATACATGGGGCAAAGAGAGGTGATGATCTGCAAAAAATAGTGAAAAAGATAAAGTTCATTAAGGCTCAATTTAGTGCAAAGTGACTTTATAAAACTGCATACCTTGCTACAAGTGTGTTAAAATTAGGTTTAAATACACTTCCAACCCATTAGTGGGGAATGTGTTCTTCTCTATGATCCATGTCCTCTATTTCAGATTTGGATCATAAGAATTAAACTCACAAAGTTTACTGTTTTAGATCAAGCATATGTAGCAAATTTCAACAAATTATTTTTTTAAATAATAAAATTGAGGAATTAAGGAGGAAATAGACTATGTACACAAGATCTGGAGTATGTAAAATTGATGTTAAATTGATACACACTAGCTCAAAATATTTTCATGATTATTTCAATTTCCTTAACTTACAATATCTTACAGTCTAAATTTTAAAAGGACTTATAAAATCCACAATTAAATATCTTTTAAGAGTATACTTTTCCAAGGTATAATTTACTGTTTGCTAGAAGAAAACATTGGAGAAGGCAATGGCACCCCACTCCAGTTCTCTTGCCTGGAAAACCCCATGGACAGAGGAGCCTGGTAGGCTGCAGTCCATGGGGTCGCTAAGAGTCGGACACGACTGAGTGACTTCACTTTCACTTTTCACTTTCATGCATTGGGGAAGGAAATGGCAACCCACTCCAGTGTTTTTGCCTGGAGAATCCCAGGAACAAGGGAACCTGGTAGGCTGCCGTCTATGGGGTCACACAGAGTCGGACACAACTGAAGTGACTTAGCAGCAGCAGCAGCAGAAGAAAACATAATCCTTTAAAAAGCAAAACCCCAGAATACCATGGATTTGTACATATCTAACAATATACAGAGTGCATATGTTATACTGGAGTATTAACAGGACTGTTAAGAGGATTTAACACACTTAAGAGAATTTACAATTAAGATTTACAAAATCTCCAGTTTTAGATACTGAACAAAATTATCCTTAAAAGTTAAAACCAAAGTTTAAAGATATCTATGACCCTGCTGGTCTACTTTCTAATTCTGACTAATGTAAGAGATAATAAGAAATAAACTGTATAAAGTAGAGAATAGTTATGTAATTTCTTCTACACCTACAACTTTTCTATAAAGCCACCCACTTCACTTAACTCTGAATACAAAGTGCCATGTGGGACTCCAGAATTATTTAGCTCAAGGCATTCTTTTGGCAGTACTGTTCATAATTTTGCTGATGTGCAAAAACACATGTGAACTCTGAGCAAAATTAAACCAAGAGGACAAAAAAACAGCCCTGAAATGAACAATCTTATAAAGTCCACATTTTCCTGAATTTAGCCCCAGTTTTCCTAGGTCCCTTAGTCCTTTATAAGGTCACTAGTTTCTTCTTTTGTGGACCAGAGGATCAACAGGCACGTCAAATTCCTCGCCGTTATTTCATGTTCTCCTGTCTTTTTCTAGGATTTACGAAAAAAGTGTTTCACAGAATGTACTCCCCTTGCATCTAGTATTGATGATCAACAGAAATCCAACAAAAACTCAATGATTCCCCAAATGGGTAAAGATTTACTATGAATTTAAATGAAAGGGAAACAGTAATGCAGAACCCAGCACCTACAGGCAATTCTCAAGCTGGCAATCCCCTTCAACAATCTAATGAAAGCTAAGGACCGTCTCTCTAAAAAGCAGACATGAGACACATACAGGTACACAAAACCCCCAGATGGACACACATCTTCAGCTATGCACTGCTTTAGGCACTCACTTCTCCCCTTCATCTTCCTCTACCACAACTATCAGCTTACAACCATAAAAAATGTGAGTACATAAGTAGAGTCAGATTAAGTAAAAATCTATAGTAAAAGTGAAGAAGTGAAGTTGCTCAGTCGTGTCCGACTTTTTGCAACCTCATGGACTGTAGCCCACAACACTCCTCTGTCCATGGGATTTTCCAGGCAAGAGTACTGGAGTGGGTTGCCATTTCCTTCTCCAGTGGATCTTCCCGACCCAGGGATCAAATCCAGGTCTCCTGCATTGTAGGCAGACGCTTTACCATCTGAGCCATGAGGGAAGTCCATAGTAAGGGTAAACCCTTCAAAATCACTGATGACACTTTATATATCAATATGCATGTTTTGCTTTTTGGTCTCCCTTTTGCAGGCAGGGGAACAGAAGCCTGATGTTCCTAAACAGCTTTTGTAAGCAAAGAAAACCAAGGATGAATTCTCATCCTGAGGTGAGCTCTCAGGCTGCTGCCCTCAATCTTTTCTGATACAGCCTCTCAAACACCAGCTGATTCAATTCTGCTCACCACCACCATTTGGATCTCTAAGACTTCCTTCAGTTGTTTTTCTTTTCTGTCCATTTACAGGGTTCACAAGCCAGTGCTCCTTTATTTCCATCTCCTTCCTTAATTTAGAATATCCTAATTATCTTTTTGGTTTCCATCTTGCCCAATCCTGGAAAACCAGCAGCAAATAAATATCCTAAGAATACCAAACTATAAGGGATAAGGGCAATCTTTAGACACTGTTTTAAAAAAAGATAACTTTTTCAGAAACATTTCAATTTGAATTACATGAGTAACTCTAATCACAAAGAAACTAGTCAAGTTCTCTGACATCTAGTTTTTAAGTCTACCAACAGAAATGTGCCTAAGAAGTACTTAATTTGAATAAAGAGAAAAACTCTAAAATCCTCACATATACAGTTCATTCAATATTCAATCCCATTTAATACACATGATGAGAAGCAGGAGGAGGACTTGCCACTTAATAGCCATGACCTTTTGAGAGTAACTTAACAAAGAAATGTAACATGTTCCCTCATCTGTAAAACGAGAACTACTAATTCCTTCATAATTGGGCTGTTGTTGGATTAAATGAGTAGCTCATGTAAATAACTTAGAACAGTGTCTGGCATACGTCAGGTACACAATAAATGGTTGCCATTATTGTTATTATTATGTAATAGCTCACTAAAATACCTTTTTGTGGTCCATAATTTTTGTCTAATCAGTGTTTTCAAAACATATCTTTTTAATTTTTTTCATTGGAGTACAATTGCTTTATAATGTTGTATTAGTCTCTGCTGTACAACAATGTGACTGAGCTGTATATATACATATATGCCCTCCCTCTAGAGCCTCCCTCCCACCTCCCCATCCCTCTGGGTCATTAGAGAGCACTGAGTCAAAATATTTCTCCATAATGGATATTTAAAGGCTTCTTTCTCTGTAACATACTGCTCTATTTAACCCCCACAGTCTTTACCATAAAACTGGGTAGTGAGATGTCCCAGCACTCTCGTTTTATGCTACATTTAACTATGCTAATCTGTCAAGGTCATCATAATTCTGAGGTGGTACTTACCTCTGTTTCTGACATTTCTGCCACAATCTCATCTTCTTTGAAAACTCGGATATCAAAATCCTCAGATCCAACAAGAAGCTGAAAGGGAAACAAAAAAATCAGGCATATTTAGTTCGGTAAGTGAAGACAGCAAAATTTCCATAAATAAAACAAAACAACTGCATGATACTTTGCATGCTGCTAGAGCCGCCCAGGAAGTCCGACTTCTCGGTGATGGATGCTCAGAAAGGTTCCTTCCAATGAGAAGGTCACGAGTTGGTCAGTGAAGAAACAGTGGTTACTACAGATCCTGCCACGTGGGCACCTCCCACCAGAACAAGTTCTTTCACCAGGCTCCTGAAAATGCTCCCTGGCTCAGCGTCTGTGTGCCCGCAGGTGGAAGCCCTGCTTCAAAAGCCAGAGCCCAGTATCTGCAGACAATCGGGGGTAAGTCAATGTCCAACACAGTACTTCCCTGGCTCCTCAAGAGGTTAATTTCTAGAGAAACCATTAGAGTAATTTAAAAAGCTAAAAGCCAATCTCTAAAACGTCCAGATTCCTGAAAAAGTTGGCCAAAACTGGGAAGTAGGTACTAATATGATTTTAAAACATTGGAATCAAGTTATAAGATTGTGAATGAGACTGTGCTCCCAACAACTATTCCACCCTCTCCCCCATCAGGGTTCTTTGAAATATGGTCTTGATCTCTGTATTTGACAAACCCAAGGGAATTATTGTTCAAAAGACAGGAGAAAGACAAATGAGGCCAATTAGTTCATCATTCAGGCTACAGAACAGCAAAATCAATCATGAGAAGCTAACACTTCTCTCAATGCTAAGGTCACTGTCCTGGGGAAATGTATGTACTCAGCTGAGATGTACACACAAGAGAAGGGTCTCCTCTCCGACATACCTCTTTCTTCCCATCACCATCAAAGTCACACAAGGCCAAGGAGTGAACGTTATCTCCAGTCACCTGAAAATACAACCCAAGTCATTACTGTGCCATTTCTTTTCACTTAATCCAAACAGGAGCTACATGAAAGACAGGATGAAATAAACCACGAATTCAAAATTCACATTACTCATATCCTTTATTTAATGTATAAAATTATAAATACTGTTTTATTTTGTTTCCATTATTCATTACCGTCAGTGGTCAAACAAACAAACAAGCAAACAAGACCTAAAGAACATTAAAAAAGTAAAAATGTTTAAGAGTACTAAAGAGAGTATTTCGTTCTTCATACCGTCCAAAAGAGATCATTTCCTTCGTGATTGAAACCCTGCAGAGCACAATTTCCACCGATAATTGCTAGAGGAGAGGTAATGTCTCCCAACGTCCCCAGCACAATTGCATTGGCCCCATCTGCTACCTAAGAAGAAAAACAAAAAAGACAAACCCTCAAACACAATGCTGCACAGGCACACTGGAGGTGACAGACATCCTTTTTACCTGGAAACTCAAAGGCTTCTGTCATCATTTCTGAGAGGCCACCCGGTCTCCTGAGAGGCAGGCCAGAGCTGTCCATCGAGGACAGTGTCTGTGGCTAACGTGGCTTATGCAAGGATGAGCACTGACTCAGGATAAACTCAGGCCCTTGGTCTCGCACTAACCTGCGATGATAACCTACTCTAAAACCCCAGGCTCTCTTGGACCAGCGAGTTCTACAGGCCAAATTCTCAGAGAATCAGACTTACGCCTTTAAAACACCCAAACTTTTGTAATCTATTTTAACCACTTTAGATGGAAATCTAGTAATACTGATTAATTAGTTCCCCTACTACTGCTCGTTCTTAATTGTAAGTACAAAAACTACAAGCACCTATAAACCCACCATTCTGAACGAGTACATGTCTCAGACTTCTTGAATGAAGTACATAAGCACAATTTGATGAAAATGTTCTAAAACTGATTGTGGTGAAGGTTACACAATTCTCTGAATAAACTAAAAACTGCTGGACTGTATGCTTTAAATAGGTAAACTGTATGGTATGTGAATTATATCTTAATCAATCTGTTATAGAAAAAAAGTAAAAGATTACATGTATATATCATAATCCCATTTTGTAAACAAAGAATTCACTCACAAATACTAAGTAAAAAGTCAGGATAAATCAATCAAGAGTTAAGTGTTATTTCCAAATGAAGAAATTATGTGTGATTATTTTTACTTTGCTTCTATTTTTATATAATAAATACGGATTATCTGAGTATTAAAGTTGCAGCAGCCTGTAGATGGCAGGCTATGGTAAGTGCTTCTCCTGGAAACTACTATACTAAACTTCAATGCAAAGCCACCAGGAGACCTGTTTGCTGGCTTTCTGGCTACTGGCTGAATTTTTAATGACAAATCTTGACAGATGAAAGTATCAACAGATAACGCTGTTGTTTTTCAGTCGCTAAGTCGTTTCCAACTCTTTTACAACCCCATGGACTGTAACCTGCCAGGATCCTCTGTCCATGAGATTTCCCAGGCAAGAATACTGGGGTGGGTTGCCATGTCCTTCTCCAGGGGATCTTCCTGACCCAGGGATCGAACCCGCACCTCCTGCATTGGCAGGTGGGTTCCTTACCACTGAGCCACCAGGGAAGCTATCAACAGAAAATACCTCCTAAAAGATAATCTGGAGTGTCACCAAATGATTACCAACCATGACCAAATAAATAAGTGTCAAGGAGAGGTAAATGGCAAAACGTGCATTTTTTTTAACTACACTACAAAAGCCACATAATAAACCCAAATAAATGTCTGCTCTCTTTCAAGCGTTTAAAAAAAATAAAAAACCAGTGGACATTAATGGGAAGTGAGAGTTTTATGGTTATAAAGGGGTATACTTGCCTCTCTGTAGAACAAATCTGAATTATTGTAGACATCATAAGCCAACAGATTGGTCTGTGTTCCCACTAAAAGAGCATCATAGCCAAGTTCAGGGTTCAGTACTCCTGCGGTCAGGCAGCTGACTGTCTGGTTAATGTTAAGAAGTGAAACATCAGACTCCAGGGGGCTCTGGAGGACCCTGGGTGCACCGAGATGCTGGCTCCGTGAATGAGGGTTGTGAATAAAAACCTAAAAGAAAAAGAGTTAATTACATCCCCTTAACATTAAAAAAAAAAATGCAAAATTAACATATATTTTTATTAAAAGGCTCAGGTTGTTAACAGATTACCAACGTTAACAAGAAGGGATTTAATCATCCACCAAACTTAAAAACACCCATACACCGTTCTGTGCATGGCTGGCTTTCAATCACTTCAAACTATGGAAATCCAATGGCTCTCAGCCTTGTAAAGACCAAAATAATGGCCAAAATCTAGTTGTCACTTCCCAGGGCAGCTTACATACAACCAACCGGCAGGACGTTCAAGTACTCTTACAAACCAGCCCTTTCCTGGTCAACCTATAGGAAGTTGCTATCAGTTTCAATGAGATTGCGCACACACACAAAGATCAGAGAAAACTGAGTAATAAACACTTCATTATCTTTCATCCCAACACCTAACAAATTCACTTCCTAACCCTTAAAACTGATTGGTAGTAAATCTATCTTATAATCCTAAGAGTCACACAAAGCAAGCTTCTTCTTGAAGGCTTTCATAGTCTATACAAGCAGAACTAACTCAAAATTAATTAATCTAGCAGTTTTAACTATCACAAATATAAACATCTGAGTGTCCCTACAAATCTTTAAATTTACCTGGGCTTCGTATGTAAAAGGTTTAAACTAGAAGCATTCTCAAAAGGGGGGAACTGGGTTTGGGGTGGGGGGGATCTTAGACATTAGGCCACAGATATAAAGTACAGAAATTCCATTAGGGAAATTTTCATTTTCTGGAAAAAGCAATATAAGAGGCAATATTAAAAAAAAAAAAAAAGAGGGATGAGATCCCTTAAGCCCCCATCTAGTTCTAAAATTTGCTAATTTCATTTTACTGACTTATTTTTGGCTGTGCTGAGTCTTTGTTGCTGCGAGCAGGCTTTTTCTCCAGTTGCAGTGAACAGAGGCTGCTCTCTAGCAGCAGTGCGCAGGCTTCTCCTTGTGGCAGCTTCTCTTGTTCGGAGCACAGGCACTACGGTTCGTGGGCTTCGGCAGTTGTGGCCCCCAGGCTCAAGAGCACAGGCTCAACAGTTGTGGTTCACGGGCTTAGTTGCTCTGAGAAAATTTTCTAATTTTAAATGAGTATTTCAACCCTTTGGTGTAAATCTGTAACCCAGCGAGGCCAGTTTGGTTGCTCGCCACTCAAAAGGCTAATACCCAAGAGACAAGTGTTGGTGGGAAAGGAAATTTTGCTTTATTCAAGAGGCCAGCAACCTGGGAAGAAGGTGGACTAACATCCTAAGACCATCTTCAAGTTGCCAGATAGGAGAGAAAAGTTTTAAAGGCAGTGTGGGCAGGAGGGGGCCACGGGGCATGTGAGCAGCTTGCGCACAACTCTTGGACTGGTTGGCATCAAGGGGAGGTTTTAAGCCTCACCTGTCTTCTGGTTTCAACCCAGTCTGGGGTCTATATGCTTATGATCAGCAGTTTTCAACTGGTAGGGGACTGCTTCCTGTAAAAACTTAGGAATGTGTGTCAGACCTTCACAGATTTCAGGGAACTGGGAGTTTGGTAATTCTATCATCCAAATTGTTGCCAGTTTCCCAGCTCAAAAGCTTGTTTCTACACCTTCACATTCCTAAACATTAACACTTGAGCCAGCCTTCTGAGACTCAAGGGAGGCCTGGGAGACTAAAGCTTTTCAACAAACAAGAAGTAGAGGACAAGGCTGGTTGGGAGGGGGCTGTCCCAGGAAGGCCACTAGGGTCCAGCTTGGTTACAGTCTCCCCTTTCCTCTGATACTCCTCAAGCCTGAGGGTGTGGAACAAGAAAGGAAATAAGAGTTCTGAATAGAGAAGTTAATCATAAACTCAGTAGAGGAACTCAGTTTTAGGGGACTCAGTTTTACACCCAAGCAGGATTAATTTTAAATTATTATCTAAACAAGGTAACCTGTTCAACAAAAGATAATTTTTACAAGACTTATTAGACTTAGATGTCTACTGACAGATGACTGGATAAAGAAGTTGTGGTGCATATATACAATGGAATACTGCTGCTGCTAAGTCGCTTCAGTCATGTCCAACTCTGTGTGACCCCAGAGACAGCAGCCCACCAGGCTCCCCTGTCCCTGGGATTCTCCAGGCAAGAACACTGGAGTGGGTTGCCATTTCCTAATGGAATACTACTCAGCTGTAAAAAAGGAACAAATTTTAAGTCAGTTGAACTGAGGTGGATGAACCTACAGTCTGTCATACGGGGTGAAAAAAGTCAGAAAGAGAAAAACATATATCATATATTAACGCATACATATGGAAACTAGAAAAATGGAACTGATGGACCTATTTGCAGGGCAGGAATAGAGACACAGACATAGAGAACACAGTGGGGGAAGGAGAAGGTGGAATGAACTGAGAGAGTAGCACTGAAACATATACATTACCATATGTAAAACAGACAGCTGGGGGGAAGTCGCTGTGTAACACAGCAAGCTGAACCCGGGGCTCTGTGACAACCTAGAGGAGTGGGATGGGTGAGGTGGAGAGTGGACGGGAGGTTCAAGAGGAAGGGGAAATATGTATGCATATGGCTGATTCACGTTGTTGTACGGCAGAAACAAACACAACCTTGGAAAGCAATTATCCTCCGATTAAAAATAAATTAAAAAAAAAAGATTGATGAGAAACCTACAGAAAAGGTGTGTAGCTACTGAATATTGTGTTCACATTCTCATTTGTGTAAGACTTTACAACATGCTTTTATAAACGTTACTGCATTTGGTCCTCTGGATATAGAGAAGAGGTCAGAGGGGTTACGGCCTTTCCTTTCCCAAGGTCTCACCACGGATAAACGACAGGAGTGAGACACAAGCCCGGTGTCAGGCTCCAGTCATCTCCAGCCATATCTTCCTTCCTTTTATAATAGTTCTGAACAAAAGAATTCTTACAGAGTCTTCTAGTAATTAGATAGGCTGAGAAAGAACAGCAAGAAAAATAACCTGTGGACTTCACGTTCATTGTTATTGGGATGAAAGGAGTTTGAGGTTTATTGCCAGAGTCCTGGAGAAGGCGATGGCACCCCACTCCAGTACTCTTGCTTGGAAAATCCCATGGATGGAGGAGCCTGGTGCGCTGCAGTCCATGGGGTCGCTGAGAGTTGGACACGACTGAGCGACTTCACTCTCACTTTTCACTTTCATGCTTTGGAGAAGGAAATGGCAACCCACTCCAGTGTTCTTGCCTGGAGAATCCCAGGGACGGGGGAGCCTGGTGGGCTGCCGTCTATGGGGTCACACAGAGTCGGACACAACTGATGCAACTTAGCAGCAGCAGCAGCAGCCAGAGTCCCAGGCGTCTGGTTCCTCCCTAGGCCCCTCCTGCTGTTTTCCATACACAGAAATCAGTGCCCAGGAGACTCATCTGGCCCACAGGCTCAGTCACTCCCAGTGCCTTTATCCAGGGCTTCCCTGGTGGCTCAGGGGTAAAGAATATGCCTGCCAATACAAGAGACCCAAGAGACTAGAGTTCGATCCCTAGGTCGGGAAGATCCCCTGGAGGAGAAAATGCCAACCCACTCCAGTATTCTTGCCTAGAAAATTCCATGGACAGACAAGCCTGATGGGCTACAGTCCATGGGGTCACTAAAAGTCAGACACGACTGAGCACACAGGCACACACACACAGTGCCTTCAAGCCAAAGAACTGGCTGTAGTTTACACGCTTGTTTTAGCTGAGGGGGTGCTGCTGCAATATGTATTCCATGGTGAGAGGAAACATGGCCTCAGATGAACTAATGTTCATCCTGCGAGAAACCCCTTTTCAAAATATCCTTGCTCAGATGCGGAGACCAGATTCCAGTAAGTCAGCCCCACCTTCACAACAGAGACCCACAGAAAATTACAAAATCCTGTTTCTGAAGACATGGGCCCCCACAGTCAAGGAGGGCTTCAGCCTTACTGGAGACATTTTTGTATTTAAAGGAAATTATATTTTTGTGTGTTGTTTGGATCATAAAATGGTGCCAATTTTTTTTTTAAGTCTAAAGATCAGGTCAGAACTTCTCAGATCTGTTTTTGAAGTTCTGAATATAAAGTATCTGATTACAGAGAACATAGGAACTTCCATCTCTCCCTTTTTCCCCTGTCTTCAGAAACAGACCTAGAATAAGGTGTCCCTGCCTCCCTCTCTAGGTCACATTCTAATGAAAGGGTTTCCAGAGAAACCTGCTTCCACTCCCTGCATCTCTGTTGCAGTGCCACCCAGTAATCCTTCATCTAAAACATAAACCAAATCCCAGTCACCCACTTTATCAAAAACCAAGGTCTCTGCTGTGGCCTATGAGGCCCTATATGATCCAGCTATTACTGGCCACCTCACTGCCTCCCTCAATCCATTCCAGTCCCAGAAGCCTTCCTGTGTTTCTGGAACACACCAAGCATACCCTCTACCTCAAAGCCCGTGTGTACTTGCTGATATACTTAACTCTACCTATCTGCAGGGGCTTGTTTCATTTCCTTCAAACCTCTGATCCACAGTTATCTTATCAGAAGCCTACTTGATCACCCTGTCTAAAACAGCCATTACCCCTCTGCAGACTGTGTGTATCTGTTAACTGTCTGGCTCCTTCTCTCAAATGTAACCTCCAAGGGAGTGGACAGAAGTGTTAATCGCTCAGTCATGTCCAACTCTTCACAGCCCCATGCACCACAGCCGGCCAGGCTCCTGTAGTCCATGGGGTCGCTGAGGGTCGGACATGACTGAGCGACTTCACTTTCACTTTTCACCTTCATGCATTGGAGAAGGAAATGGCAACCCACTCCAGTGTTCTTGCCTGCAGAATCCCAAGGACGGAGCATCCTGGTGGGCTGCCATCTATGGGGTCACACAGAGTCAGACACGACTGAAGTGACTCAGCAGCAGCAGCAGCAAGGCAGAGCAAATGAGAAGACATATATTGGAGATGGAAGTGTCTTGAAAACTATAAATCATTATATAAATATCAACTTGTTAAATCCATGCTGGGTCAGAGAACAGGCACTCTAATCTCATTTCTACGCTTTCCAGTTGAGCAACCTCAAACATTGCTTTGAACCTCTCTAAACCATTATTTCTAATCAGTAAAGTGGGAGTAATAAAAAGAAAATAACAGCTAACAATTAGTGACCACTGCCTATATGCCAAGAGCATGACACACAGTAACTTAATCCTCTTAACAACTCTATGTGGTAGATACTATTAAGCACCCTGCCCAAGGTCATGAAATCAGTAGGTACCAAAGCCAGGATCTACCACACCTGGGCTATGCTACAGCAGTTGGCAATTTAGCAGGACGCTGAGATAATTAACGTAATAAGGTTTTGTAACTGTTCGCAGTCATTAAGCTCGGCGTCACTGTATTCCATGTTTTTTGGGCATTCCTCCATCAGCACAGAGTGCCCTGATTTGCCCTGTCTGTTGTCCTGGACCAGAAGCTTTCTGTGAATACGGACTCCAGCTTTATCTCTGAATCCCCAAGATGTAGTACAAAGAAGGTATTCAGTAAGTCTGGTGAGATACTGAATGACCATATCTTTTTCGTCTCCGAGACGCCCACACTTTGCACAGCACCGGATACACAGTAAGCCCCTAATAGGTACTTAGTGAATAAATTACAGTAAGAGACATGAATGTACGTGGATAAAGATCAAAAGAGCAATTTGAATCATTTAAGTTAGAGGTGTCTATAATTTTTTTTTCCCCTGCCGTAGAGTTGTTTGGCTCTGAGAGGCAGTCTGAGATGGTAGGACGTTCCCAGCGAAGGACTGAGGCTCTGGGCTTAAATCTGGCGTCCTCCATTACTACTAACGCTGATCAAGGCCTTCCCTGCAGGGGACTTCTCTTCTCTATGCTCCCTATCTGTAAAGAGACTCCAACATCATCCGAGTCTAAGAGCCTGAAGACAAGTTAACTGCTCGGAAGGGCCGTTCCGCTTTGTTATTCAGGATTTCTGCGCAGAAGGGAGAGCTGGCTCGACAACCGACCCGTTGCCTGGCAACCCTGGCTGGGGGCGGGGTCTGAGAATGAGCGGCGGGATTGCCAGGACGCGGCCCGCGGAAGTCGTGGGGACTCCAGGGGCCCGGGTTGCGGGTGGGAATGGGTGGGAGCGGTTACCTTGCCCGCTTGGGTAGCGGCCGCCAGGCACGGGTGAGTCCCGTCGTAGCGACCTACGGCCACCATGCGGGGGCTGATTTTGTGGCGCAGTTTCAGGGTGAACACGGGCTGCAGCATGTTGGCGGCGGCTCAAGAGAAGACAGCTAGTGGCGCGAGACCGGCGCTGCGGACCCGGCCTCACCGAGGCGTTGAGAGGCGCGGGGACCGGACCGGACCGGGTCTGGCTACCTCAGGCCAGGCGGGAAACTGATGCGAACTTGACTCGGACCCCAGGCCGCAAGCTCTTTCTGCGGCTGCGCAGGCCCGCCCATCGAGTTCTGCAGCTGCGCGGTCGGGCCTCAAGCGCGGCTGAGGCTGAACTTGGGTCTCGCGGGTGGCCTCCTGCCATTTTCCTGTTGTAACTTTCCAGCATTGGATTCAACTCAGCTGCGGGTCTACAGTGGCGGTGTTTGAGCCATCGCACCCCTGGGGCTTCTCATTCTAGCACCACAACCAAGCTGCCCAACTGTTGCAGCCTACACATATTCTATCTACCCCACTCTAAGGGCTTATTCAATAAGTATGACTTGAATGTGTGTGTTAGTCGCTCAGGCGTGTCCGACTCCTTGCGACCCCATGGACTGTAGCCCGCCAAGCTCCTCTGTCCATGAAATTCTCTAGGCAAGAAATACTGGAGTGGGTAGCCATTCGCTTCTCCAGGGGATCTTCCCCAGCCAGGGATCGAACCCGCGTCTCTTGCATTGCAGGCAGATTACTTTCTGAGCCACCAGGGAAGTCCAAGGGAGCGACTAGTATCACCGACTCAATGAACATGAGTTTGAGCAAACCCCGGGAGACAGTGAAGGACAGGCAACCCTGGCTCACTGCAGTCCTTGGGGTCACAGAGTCGGACATGACTTAGTAACTGAACAACAAAAATGCCTTGAATATCTACTCTTCTTACTTAAGCTGTTATGTTGATGCCCACAGAAATTACTTAATATATCAATCCTCTTGAAAAAAATCATACTTTAAACTCTCATCTTTAGTTCTTTATCAATTTCTTAGCATTCATTCAGACATTTATTTTTTGAGACTTGACTGTGTTTACAGAGGATGAGGTGGTTGGATGGCATCACCAACTCAATGGACATGAGCTTGAGTAAACTCTGGGAGTTGGTGATGGACAGGGAGGCCTGGTGTGCTGCAGTCCATGGGGTCGCAAAAAGTTGGACAAGACTGAGCAACTGAACTGAACTGAACTGTGTCAGGCCCTATTCTAGTAGTAGAGATATGGCAGTACACGTAAAACAAACCTCTGGTCTCCCGAAGCTGACATACAAGTCAGAGGAGACAAACACTAAATGAGAAATACATGTGGGAAGTCTTTTGGTGGTAAGTGGTAAAGAGGAAAGAGGGATGGAAGTTTGGAGAAAGGGCAATTTTAAGTAAGGTAGTAGGGAGACTTCCCTGGTGGTTTAGTGGTTAAGAATTTGCCTGCCAATGCAGGGAACATGGGTTCTATTCCTGGTCCAGGAAGATCCCACATGCCATGGGGTGACTAAGCCTGTGTGCCACAACTACTGAGCCTGCACACCTAGAGCCCATGCTCTGCAACAACAGAAGCCATCGGAATAGATGGCTGCGAACTACAGCTAGAGAAAGTGAAAGTTGCTCAGTCATATCCCACTCTTTGCGATCTCATGGAATGTAGCCTGCCAGCCTCCCATGTCCATGGACTTCTCCAGGCCAGAATACTGGAGTGGGTAGCTGTTCCCTTCTCCAGGGGTTCTTCCCAACCCAGGGATTGAACCCAGGTCTCCCTCATTGCAGGTGGGTTCTTTACCAACTGAGCCACCAGGAAAGCAACTAGAGAGTGGCAGAGAGTAACCCGCAATCACTGCAACTAGAGAAAGCCCCTGCACCACAACAAAGACCCAGCCAGCCAAAATAAATAATTTTAAAAAATATGGTGGTAGGGAAGAGACCTCACTGAGAAAGTGACATTCAGGCAGGAATCTGAAAGGGAATCAGTTTTGAGGAAGTGTGTTTCAGCAGAGGAAATTCAGGTGCAAAGACACTAAGGGATCGCTCTGGCTGACTTCTAAAAATAAACGTTTAAGGCTGAGGGATGAGATGAGTGGGAACCAACAGAGGAGACTGAGAAGGAAGCTAAGTGAAGAGAATGTTGCCAGGAGGAGGAAAATCACTGTGTCAGATATTGAAGGTAGGTCTTGAAAGATGGGTTCTAGAATATTCTTGATATTTGCATTTTCCAATTACAGCTGTTCAAATGAGCATCTTTTTTCAAGTCTACAGGGGGTGTCCATGACTAGTTGTAATCTCTTTAGGAGATAATGTCTAAAGACTAAATTTGAGGGCCTTGATGGAATGTAGGGCTTTCATGGCTCAGCTGGTAAAGAATCCGCCTGCAATGCAGGAGACCCTGATTCGATTCCTGGGTCAGGTAGATCCCCTGGAGAAGTGATAGGCTACCCACTCCAGTACTCTTGGGCTTCCCTGGTGGCTCAGCTGGTAAAGAATCCGCCTGCAATGCAGGAGACCTGGGTTCAATCTCTGAGTTGGGTGGATCCGCTGGAGAAGGGAACAGCTACTCACTCCAGTATTCTGGCCTGGAGAATTCCATGGACTATCCATGGGGTCACAAAGAGACGGACATGACTGAGTGACTTTCACTTGCAAGCCCTGAGCCAATGGCCTAATAAGGCTACTGGAATAGGCTTTGCCTCTGACTTCTCCCCGTCCTTTCTGCCCACTGTCTCTGCTGTCACTGTCTAGACCCGAGTCCTGTAGCACTTACTCAACCAGCCCAACAATGGAAAATGCCCTGGATTTGTCCTCCTGCCTTTTATAATCAGAACTGTGGGGTACCCCTCCCCTCAGACTTCCCTGGTGGCTCAGATGGTAAAGCGTCTGCCTACAATGCAGGAGACCTAGGTTCAATCCCTGGGTCAGGAAGATGTCCTGGAGAAGGAAATGGCAACCCACTCCAGTACCCTTGCCTGGAAAGTCCCATGGACGGAGGAGCCTGGTAGGCTACAGTCCATGGGGTCACAAAGAGTTGGACATAACTGAGCGACTTCACTTTATTTTCTTTCTTTTCCTCCCCTCAACCCCTTGACTCTGTCTCCAGGAAGGCATCATCTCACTGAATGCACTTTGCTAATAGCTGAGCACAAGCTGACAGGCCATCTCTCCCAGAGCAGCTTGAAAAGAATAAATCTCTAATAGAGGTCATCTCACATTTACTGAGGGTCTCCATATGCTAGTCAGTGTTCAATAGATTAGGGACATTAGGGACACTGTGGCAAACCAGAAAGACATACTCTGTGCCCTTATGGAAGTTACACCTAGAAGTATATTTGTTTGCTAATACACTACCATAACAAAATACCACAAACTGGGTAGCTTCAACAACAAAAATTTGTGTGATCGCAGTTCTAAAGGCTGGAAGTCCAAGATGCCAGAACAGGTGATTTCTCCTGGAGCCTCTATCCTCGGCTTGCAAACGGCCACCCTCTTTCTGCCTCTTCCCACAGTACCTCTGTGCATTCACCCTTCTTCGTGTACCCAAATTTCCTCTTCTTCTGAAGACAGCAGTCATATTGGATCGGGGCCCGCCCTAAGGACCTCATTTTAACGTAATCACCTCTTTAAAGGTCCCATCTCCAGATACAGTCACATTCTGGGGTATAGGGGTCAGGACTTCAACAAATGAATTGCGGTGGGGGGGGGGTGGGGAACACAATTCAGTCTGTAACAAGGGGACAGGGAACAACAGACATTAAACAGGAAAGCAAGTAAGGTTGCTTTTTCTGGAGATAAAGCTGATATGCCAAGGCTCAGAAAAGGCTTTTCAGAGGAAATGACATTTGAACCAAGAGCTCCGTGACAAGACAGTGGCAGCCAAGAGAAGATGTGGGGGAAGGTCCTTCCAGACAGAGGGAACAGCTGGGTCCACGGCCCAGGGATGGGCATGTTTGAAGATCAGAAACAATAAGGTGGCTGGAGCCTAGTGAGTGAGAAAGAGGCCAGGAGGGGCCACACCAGGAAGCTTGCCTTTTAGTCTTTAGCAGGCAGACAGCAGATATCCATGGCCTGCTGGAGATCCATGTAAGGGTGGTCCTAGTCTCTGTCCACCCTGCTGAACCTCGCTCACTCTGTACTGCCTGGGTGGTCTGCAAGAGTTGCTCTCACTCTTCACTGCAGGACAGTACCAACACCAGCAGCAGCAGCAGCACTGAACGTTTAATAAGCATTTTCTAGGTGCCACTCCAAGTACTTTATATGGGCCTTTCCTGGTGGTCCAGTGGTTAAGAATCTGCCTGCCAATGCAGAATACACAGGTTCGATCCCTGGTCTGGGAACATTCCACATGCTGCGGGGCAACTAAACCCATGGGCCACAACCACTGAGGCCGTGCTCCGCAACAAGAGAAGCCACCGCAGTGAGAAGCTGGCACACCACAACTGGAAGGTAGCCCCTGCTCCCCACAACTGGAGAAAACCCTCACGCAGCAACAAAGACCCAGTGGAGCCAAAAAGAAACAAATAAAGCTAATTTTTAAAATTAAGAAAAATAAATGATTTAAAAAATACTTTATGTGGATCATCTCTTAATCCCCCAATAACCCTGTGAGGCAGGTCCTACTTTTATCCCATTTGACAGATGACAAACCCTTACCAGAGTCACCTCCTCCCTTCATAACTCTTCACTGGCTCCTCATTTTTAGCCAAAGTAAGTTCAAGCTCTTTGAGAGATCACACAAAGACCTTCAAATTCTGACCCCTTTTGGCCTCTGCAGCCTCCTCTTCTACTGCCTCTTGCCACAAGCTCTCTCTCTCCTCACATGCTTTCTTGGCCTCTGTGCCTTTGCTCACACCAGCCCTCTGCCTGAAACATTCTCACGCTCTCCTCATAGGTTGGACGGCACCACTCCAGGGGGTCGCATCTGGTGGTCTCTCTCACAACGGCTGTCACATTTGGGAGGTACCCGCCGTTCCTCTGTGCTTCCGTCAGTCCCCCAACGATCATATCATCCACCATATTGGGGCTATTTGAGTCTTTGCATCATATCCCTACCCACTCCAGTATTCTTGTCAGGGAAATCCCATGAACAGAGGAGCCTGGCGAGCCTGGCATCCATGGGGTTGCAGAGTTGGACCCGACTTAGCAACTAAACAGCAACAACATCACAACCCTAATTAGAAACAGCATGGATCCACAGAAGGGCAGAGAATCCTCATCTAAACCCCAATCAGGGCAGGAGACTTGGAAGCCTTCCCACAAGGGCCAGCAGAGGCTGGCCCACAGTCTTTCTCTACCTCTCACACCCCACTGGGAATCACTGGCTTTTCAGAGAGGGCATATCTTCACATTTCTGAGATCTGAGGCTCCTTCCTGGGGACCCAGGACTTAGAGGGAAGGGGCTGGCTCTAGGTTGGCAGCAGTCCATAGCAGGGAAGCCCACAAGCCTTGACAGCCTGCAGACCTGGGTTCAAATTCCTCCTCAGTCAATCCCTAGCTGAGACTGAGGCCCATCATTTAATCCTCCCGCTCACATTTACTGAGGGCCTTCTCAGTGCCAGGCACTGGACACACTAACTCACTGGGTCCTCACAGCCACCCTCTGAGAGAGATTCTGTCATCATCCCATTTTATAAGAGAGGAAACTGAGCGATGGGAGGTTCCATAACCTCAGCCCAAGGCCACACAGCTGGTAAGTGGCAGAACCAGGGTGGCCAGCCCAGAGGGTCCGAGTTCCAGAGTCTGAGCCATGAGTTTCCTGCAGTCAACACCCCATGTACTTGTGTCTCTTCTAGAAAAGAGAAAGATGAATAATAGTACTACTTCTAGAGAATGTTATTGTGGGAATTAGACCAACTAATATACATAAAGCATTTAAAGCAATGCCTGGCCCTTAATAAGAGATCCCATAAATGGTTATTATCATTGTTATTATAAGTTTATTATTATTACCTCTAGGTGAAAAGGCTGCTTTTGACCTGTTGCTCAGTCGCTCAGTCGTTTCTGACTCCTTGTGACCCCATGGACTGCAGCATGCCAGGCTTCCCTGTCCCTCACCATCTCCTGGAGCTTGCTCAAACTCATGTCCATTGAGTTGGTGATGCCATCTAACCATCTCATCCTCTGTCGCCCTCTTCTCCTCCTGCCCTCAATCTTTCCCAGCATCATTAAGGTTGCTATTGTAATATTCAGTTCAATTGCTCAATCGTGGCTGACTTTTTGCGACCCCATGACCTGGAGCACGCCAGGCTTCCCTGTCTATCACCGACTCACGGAGCTTGCTCAAACTCATGCCTGAGTCGGTGATGCCATCCAACTATATTGTAATATAGTTGATGTCTTTTCTCTCTCTTTTTTTTTAAGAGTAGGTGGCTTCATTCCCAATATCCTTTCAGCTCTGGGATCAGAAAACCAAACTCACTAGTCAAAGGCTGGTGGGACCAGGTGAGACAGAGAATTTAGAACCTGAGTTACAGGGGCCTTTGGTCACACCTGCTACTGCCCTCACCTCGCCTATGCAAAGCACCCCCACTAGAGGGTGTGCAGGTGTAAAGAAAGGAGGCTCTCACACATTAGGACTCAGGATTAAAGGCCTAGAGGGAAGCGGGGTGGGCGGCCCCCAGGACCCAAGGCCTCCACTGGTCCAGTCAACATCAGGGATGTAGACTGGGGCAAGGGTCAGCTGGAGATGGATTTCTGCCTTTTTCTTTACGCACTGTGATGTTTGCTGTGGTTATAGCAAGCTTGCTTTACTTTTGTGATAAAACACGTGTACACGACTTAAAAATAAAGGAGTGTGAGGATGAGGGCTCTCTGTGCCCTTTGGAGATCCACAGCCTCTCCCTACCAGTTGCCTCAGAACCTGCCAGTAAAGGCCCCCAGGCTCAAGTTTCCCTGACTTTGAGAGTCACCATTAGCCTCCCTCCACAACACCTGGAGGGCAAGGGCAGGGAACACTGGGCAGAGCGCAGCGCACAGAGCCTGGCTGTGTGAGAACAGTTCACAAGCAGCCTTCTTGGATGCCCGGTCCACCCGTCTTTCATCACGTGACTCCCTGCTGACTGTGGGCTGCTGGGGCCGTGAGGGTGAGGCCGTTCACGTGGCTCTTCCGTCAGTCCATGTCACTCACAAGAAATGAGTACAAGACTCGTATTCAAAGCCTCATCACAGCATGTCACTTATGCAAAACAGAAACAGCTGCTTTTTGGTCAGCAGACAGGGGAAGGCTACATCATCATCATCATAATAGGAGCTAATATCTGTTGAACACTTACTGTGTACCAGACTCTCAATTATTTACTTGTGTTTTCACAAGTGCCCAATGCCCCAGTGCGTTCTCTCGCTCTCACACACAGCATTTCTGCTTTATTTTCTTCATAGTGTTTATCTCTTTCTGAGATGATCTTCCTTAATTCTTTTTTTTAAAAAACACCTATTTATTTTTATTTTATATTTTGGCTGCGGTGGGTCTTCGTTCTGCACTAGGGCTTTCTCCAGCTGCAGCGAGCAGGGGCTGCACTCTGGTTGTGCTGCTCGGGCTTCTCATTGAGGTGGTTTCTCTTATTGCGGAACGCGGGCTCTAGGCCTGTGGGCTCTGGAGTTGCAGCTCGAAGACTCCAGAGCGCAGGCTCCACGGTTGTAACGCACAGGCTTAGTTGCTCTGAGACATGTGGAATCTTCCTGACCAGGGATCAGACTGGGGTCCCTGCCCTGCAAGGTGGATTCGTAATCGCTAGACCACCAGAGAAGACCCTCCCCTTTTTAAAAAAAAAGATTAATTTATTTCTATTTTATTTCCTTCTTTCTTTCTTTGGCTTTGCCACTTGGCTTGCAGGATCTTAGTTCCCTGACCAGAGGTCGAATTTGTGCCCCTAAAGTGTAAGCTTGGAGTCCTAACCACTGAACCACCAGTGAATTCCCCCATTATTTCTTTACTGTTTTTTGTTTTTTTTTTTTTTGTCTCTCTGAGCTAGAATTCAAGTCTCTTGCCCACTTTTAGTAGGGCAGCCCACTCCCTAGCCACCCCTACTCTGCTGCCTCGAGAGAAATCAGGCAGATGGGGGTCAATGTATTATTTTATCCCTGGTAAGAAATGATAATGGAGAATGTGACTTCTACATGCCAGAAAATGAGCTGGCTAATCCTGAATGCCAGTTTCGGGAGATGTGTTCATCCCTGGAAAGCCACCGGCCACGTCCTAAGGGCGGGCCTCTCTCACCACACATCCAGGGGTAGGCAGGCCAGCTCTCCGGAGGTGGCTGAGCTGTGCACCCCAGGAGTAAGAGTGGAACAGCAGGAGCCAAGGACACCAGGACTGTTGTGCAGTGCCCTTGCTCCCTCTGCAAAGAATACTCCAGCCTAATGTCATCCAAGCATCTTCAGCACTTTCTGACAAAAAATGAATGCACTTTATTATTTTATTATTTCTTTTCTCTGGCCACACCATGTGCCATGTGGGATCCTAGTTCCCCAGACCCCATGCCGTGGAAGCGCAGTATCCGAACTAATGGACCACCAGGCAAGTCCATGGCTGCAGTTTAGATATCTGGTCAATGAATGATGGTCTATTCAAACAAGTCAACATTCACATCTTAAATAACTCATTGGCAGGACTTACTGTACCGCCTTACAGTTCCCTCCACCCAGAATGTTCAGCTCGCAGGTCATTTCAAGCCTGACTCCCATGTGTCCATCAGATTTCAGCTCAACACTTTCCTTCTCAAATAGGCCTGCCCAGAGCCCTCATCTTTCTCTCTCATGACCCTGCTTCTCTCAATCCCACCCTGTAGGACAGGCCTTCATAATTTCTCCCCACTGAAAAATTCAAAATAGATCCTATGGTTTTGTATTACTGAGCATTGAGAAGTGATGCCTCTTTCTTTTTCTTGTTTTTGTACCGTGACACCCACAAGACCATGCTTGACACTGTGGGCATAATCTCAGCACGCTTCATGATTCAGGGTGAGCCAGAGCCTCCTGAAGCGCAGAAGGGAACATAGGGGAGTGATTACCATCTTTGTACATATGAGGTTACTCATTGGTTTTGTTGTTTTAGCTGCTAAGCCGTGTCTGACCATTTTGCAGCTGCATGGACTGTACTCCTCCAGGCTCCTCTGTCCATGGGATTTCCTAGGCAAGGATACTGAAGTGGGTTGCCATTTCCTTCTCCGGGGATCTTCCTGACCCAAGTATCGAACCTGTGTCCCCTGCACTGGTAGGCGAATTCTTCACCACTGAGTCCCCAGGGAAGCCCACATATGAGGGCCAAGAGTTAATTTTCTTTTTATAGAAACAACAATGAAGCAATCTCTTTAATGCATCACATTCTCAGTTATTCAGTGACTTAGTAAGTTACATTTAAAGACTCTTTAGGAAAGTAAAGATTTTTGTCTAGCAGGATTCAAATATTATAAAAGCCTTGCCAAACATTTCACTCAAAGATACATATTTTGATCAAGTTTTGTTGATGTTCTAATACTTTCTGGCTTTAAGCATAAGCTTTTGATTTTGAAGTCCTTATGTAATGTACATGAGTTGTGTTCTTTTTTTTATCTAAAAATATCTTTTTGTTGTTGTCATTTATAAAAAAAAAAACTCCTTCCACAGTCATCTCCACCTGCCAAGGCCACAGTGGTAAATGGTATTGATTGATGGGAAGGCGTGACCAGACATGTACTGATAATGACAAGTCGGCTCTGCCAGGGCAATGAAGACCCAAGAGTCTTCAAGTGATTTTGAAATTAGAGGAGCCCACACAGGATAGAGGGCTTCCCAGGTGGCTCAGTGGTAAAGAATGTGCCTGCCAATGCAGGAGACACAAGTTTGATCCCTGGGTTGGGAAAATCCCCTGGTGAAGGAAATGGCAATCCACTCCAATATTTTTGCCTGGATAATCCCATGGACAGAGGACCCTGGCGAGCTACAGTCCATGGAGTCAAAAAGAGTTGGACACAACTGAGCAACTAAACAGCAAAACAACACAGGATGGCAGTCGTCCACCATCCAAGGAGCAGAGGAACTGGTTCCCGGTCCAGTCCACCCCCCAGGTTCAGATCAAAGCTGATGGCTGGAGTCTGTTCCAGTTTCCAAGAAGTGTGCTCTTTATTGCTCCCTGGAGCCATACATGGGTGTGGGCAGCATGGGACGCTGGCTGAGGCTTGCCTTGGCTTTTGTAACCTCCTACTTGGATGGAAAGTCAACCTCTGGGCACCTGGTCTGGGAAGTTTGAGTTTTCTATCTTTGTAGGAACTCCTGAAAGCAGTGTGTAGCTTTGCAGATCTGAGCACTCTTATCTTTAGGGAACATAGAGTACTAAAGGCAACTCCAAGTTCCATTTGCATAGTCATGTCATTTCCCAATAGGAAGAGGCCAGAGAGATGGCCAACCCAAGCTTCTAAGCAAGGCAAGAATCACCATCCAGACCCTGTTTGAATATGTCCCTCAATTTAAGGGCTTATGCGTCTCATGGAGGCCATTACATCTGAACACCATTCTCAGAAATCTCTTCTTATATTGGTCCATGTATCAGTCTTTCTGTAGAAACGGAGAGAAGGACTTCATTGCTATCCCCATGTGGGCTCCTCGGGGGTTTAAAGATGTATCATGTTCCCTCCATGACTTTTTTATGCTAAATACCCCAAGGTGGATCCTTCACGGGTTTGGGAGTTTGGGAGGATGAAATCTCTAGTTCCCTTACCCACCTGGACACATTTAACTGTTACTTAGTCCTTAAAGAGCCTGTTTTGAAATGAATAGAACTTAAAAAAAAAAAATTGTCTCCAGGCTTCGCTGGTGGCTCAGTGATAAAGAATCTCCCTGCCAATGCAGGAGACACAGGTTTGAGCTCTAGTCCAGAAAGATCCCATATGCCTTGGAGCAACTAAGCTCGTGCACCACAGCTACTAAGCCTGTGCTGTAGAGCCAGAGAGCTGCAAGTCCTGAAGCCCTCAGCCCTGGAGCACGTGCTCCGAAACAAGAAAAGCCACTGCAATGAGAAGGCCACTCACTGCAACTGGAGAGCAGCCCCAACGGCTGCAACTAGAGAAAGTCGCATAGCAATGAAGACCCAGCAAAAAATAAATTACTAAAAAACCTTCAGATCAGACCCATAACATGGGTTCTATTATTATCCCCATTTTACAGTTGAGAAGACTGAGGTATGGAGTCCACGCTCTGCAACAAGAGAAGCCACTGCATGAGACGCCCTCATACCATGACTAGAGAGCAGCTCACACAGCAACAGAGACCCAGCACGGCCAAAAACAAATAAATAAACAAAATTATTTTTAAAAACTTTTGTCTCGCTTTTAAGTTTTTTTAATTGCGGACCATGTTAAAGTCTTTACTGAATTATTACAATATTGTTTCTGTTTCGTGTTTTGTTTTTTTTAGCCAGGAGGCATGTGGGATCCTAGCTCCCCAACCCGGGATCAAACTCACACCCTCTGCATCAGAAGGCAAAGTCTTAACTGCTGGACCACCAGGGAAGTCCCTTGAGGAACAGAGCTTTAAAGCAGATATAATGTATTATGAGCCCTCCCCTCCTACACACAGAGACGTCCTTACCCTCCACCTGCCTCAAGCTCCCAGGGGTAAAGCAGGGGCAATGAACAGGGGTGTCAGGCCGCCGTGAAATTCTCCAGCAGCAATACCAGGAGACAAAGATCAGAGCTATTTTTTGAAAGACAAAAGCAAATGGCCAGAGTGCTAAAGCTTCATGGGTTTCTGCAAGACAGAAAAGACATGCTCAATGGGCTGAATGAAGGTGTGGACAGGACTTGGGAAACCAACATGGGAAAAGGAGGCACCTGTTACGGCTGAACTGTATCCTCCAACACTTCCAAAAAAAAAAAGGGTGATGGATTTCTAACCCCCAATGTCTCAGAATGTGACCTTACTTGGAACTGGGGTCTTTACAAAAATAATCAAGTTAAAAGAGGTTGTTGTTGTTTAGTCTCTAAGTCGTGTCTGACTCTTTTGAGACTCCAATGACTGTAGCCCACAAGGCTCCTCTGTCCATGAGATTTCCTAGGCAAGAATACTGGAGTGGGGACTTCCCTGGTGGTCCGGTGGTTAAGACTCTGCCTGTCAATGCAGGGGACACAGATGCGATCCCTGGTCTGGGAAGATCCCACATGCCTCAGAGCAACCAAGCCTGCGCGCCACAGCTACTGAGGCTGTGCGCCGGAACGAGAGGAACCACTGCAACGAGAAGCCCGCGCACCACAACTATAGAGAAGCCCCCACTCGCCACAACTAGAGAAAGCGCGCAGAGCAGCCAACACCCAGTGTAGCCATAAATAAGTAAATAAAATTATATATATGTATATATATAAAAGAATATTGGAGTGGGTTGCCATGTCCTTCTCCAGGGGATCTTCCTGACCCAGGGATTGAACCTGAGTCTCCTGCATTGGCAGGTGGATTCTTTGCCACTGAGCCACCAGGGAAGCAGAGAAGAGGTCATTGCTGCTGCTGCTAAGTCACTTCAGTCGTGTCCGGCTCTGTGCGACCCCATAGACGGCAGCCCACCAGCCACCCCCGTCCCTGGGATTCTCCAAGCAAGAACACTGCAGTGGGTTGCCATTTCCTTCTCCAGTGCATGAAAGTGAAAAGGGAAAGTGAAGTCGCTCAGTCATGTCCGACTCTTAGCGACCCCATGGACTGCAGCCTACCAGGCTCTTCCGTCCATGGGATTTTCCAGGCAAGAGTACTGGAGTGGGGTGCCATTAGGACATCATAATCCAATATGACTAGGGTCCTTACAACTGGGGAATATTTGGACACAGACATGCACAGAAAGAACCCCATGTGAAGATGAAGGCAGAGATCAGGGTGATGCTTCAACAAGCCAAGGTACATAAAAAATGGCCAGCCTAACCATCAGAAAGTAGGAGAGAGACATGGAACAGATTCTTTCTGTCAGACTTAAGAAGGAATCATGAGATTCCTTCAGAGACAATATGTTTCTGTTGTTTAAGTCCTTCAGGTTGTGGTACTTCATTATGGTGGCCCTATGGAATGAATAAACCACCTCTAGGCCTAAAGTCAACTAAGATCATGGCATCTGATCCCATCACTTCATGGCAAACAGATGGGGAAACAGTGGAACTTTATTTTTCTGGGCTCCAAAATCACTGCAGATGGTGATTGCGGTCATGAAATTAAAAGACGCTTACTCCTTGGAAGGAAAGTTATGACCAACCTAGACAGCATATTGAAAAGCAGAGACATTACTTTGCCAACAAAGGTCTGTCTAGTCAAGGCTATGGTTTTTCCAGTGGTCATGTATGGATGTGAGAGTTGGACTATAAAGCAAGCTGAGCGCCGAAGAGTTGATGCTTTTGAACTGTGGTGTTGGAGAAAACTCTTGAGGGTCCCTTGGACTGCAAGGAGATCCAACCAGTCCATCCTAAAGGAAATCAATCCTGAATATTCATTGGAAGGACTGACGCTGAAGCTGAAACTCCAATACTTTGGCCACCTGATGCAAAGAGTTGACTCACTTGAAAAGACCCTGATGCTGGGAAAGATTGAAGGCAGGAGTAGAAGGGGACAACAGAGGATGAGATGGCTGGATGGCATCACCAACTCAATAGACATGGGTTTGGGTGAACTCCGGGAGTTGGTGATGGATAGGGAGGCCTGGCGTGCTGCGATTCATGGGGTTGCAAAGAGTCGGACACGACTGAGCAACTGAACTGAACTGAACTGAAGGCATAAAGACTCAAGGAAAGGAAGCCATGTCTCAGATGCCCAGTGAGGGTGAGCCTGACAGGAGCTGTTTTCACTGAAGTGGCAATGTAAGGAGGGAGCCAAGCAATAAAGACCCCCTTGCTTTTCCTCCCACCCTCCAGCCTCCTACAACGCCTCAGCCAATAGGAGCCAGCAGGCAAGGGCGATGGGAGATACACACAGAGAAATCTACTGGATTGGCCAAAGAGGTTGTTTGGGTTTTAACATAGCATCTGATAGAAAAATCACCCCCTGGTGGCTCAGACAGTAAAGAATCTGCCTGCAGTGCAGGAGACCCAGGTTTGATCCCTGGGTTGGGAAGATCCCCTGGAGGAGGAAATGGCAACCCATTCCAGTATTCTTGCCTGGGAAATCCCAATGGACAGAGGAGCCTGGCGGGCTACAGTCTATGGGGTTGCAAAGAGTCAGATATGACTGAGTGACTACACTCATGGAAAACCCAAACAAATTTTTGGGCCAACCCAATACCTAGAGGGGAGCATTGTCCATACTTTTCTTGGGAACCAATGTGGGATTCTCAGCTGAAAGAGCAGGAAAGGGGCTCAGAAGCACCAAATCCAACTCTCTTATCTGACCACTGAGGAAACTGAATCCCAAAGAAGGGTGTGGCAATGTGGCCAATTAAATGCAAGGGATTCTGGATTCTGAGTCATGACATGCACTCCTTCTGAACATCAGGGCTGTTTTTTGTTTTACTGTTGTTGTCGTGCCCTTTGACTCATGCATCCTAACCTCTTTAGCACAATGTCTTTTACAAATCTTAATTTGAGATTTGAAAAGGTAACACTTTGACAGTATATCACATTCAGTTCGGTTCAGTCGCTCAGTTGTGTCCAACTGTGACCCCATGGACTGCAGCACCCCAGGCTTCCCTGTCCATCACCACTTCCTAGAGCTTGCTCAAACTCATGTCCATCACATCAGTGATGCTACACAACCATCTCATCCTCTGTTGTCCCCTTCTCCTCCTGCCTTCAATCTTTCCCAGCATTAAGGTCTTTTCCAAGGAGTCAGTTCTTTGCATCAGGTGGCCAAAGTACTGGAGTTTCAGCTTTAGCATCAGTCCTTCCAATAAATATTCAGGACTAATTTCCTTTAGGATTGACTGGTTTGATCTCCTTGCAGCCCAAGGGACTCTCAAGACTCTTCTCCAACAGCATATCACATTAAAAGCTATCAAAGCATATGCAGAAGGAGGTGGGGAGATTGGAATCCTTGTGCACTGCTGATGGGAATGTAGAATGATGCAGCCTCTGGGGAAAACAGTGAGATGATTCTTCAAAAACCTAAGCATAGGATTATCATATGACCCAGCAATTCCTCCTCTAGGTATAGCTCCAAAAGGTTTGAAAACAGGTACTACTTAAACAGATACTTGTATACGAATGTTCAAGCAGCATTGTTCACAATAGCCAAAAGTGGCAACAAACCATCTTCCCATAGATGAATGGGTAATTAATATGTGAAATGTATGGCTATCATTGATAATATATGACTGAAGAGGGAATTCTCTGGCGGTCCAGTGATTGAGACTCTGCCTTCCAATGCAGGGGTGTGGCTTCAATCTCTTGCTGGGGAACTAAGATTCCACGTGCTGTAGGGTGTGGCCAAAATTTTTAAAAATAAAGCTTGTTTTTTAAAAATATATATGATTGAACATTATTCAGACATATAGAAGAGTAAAGTACCAAAACATGCTATTGTACAGCATGGATGAACCTTGAAGACATTATGCTAAGTGAAATAAGCCAGACACAAAAGGACAAGTATATATGATGCCACTTACATAAGCTACCAGAATAGACAAATTCATAAAGAAAGAAAATAAAATAAAGGTTACCAGGGGCTGGAGGGGAGAAAAGAATAGGGAGTTAGTATTTAATGGGTATAGTTTATCTTTGGGATGATAAAAAAGTTCTTAAATAGTTGTGACAATTACATAACATTGTAAATGTGCTTAATGATACTGAATTATATGCTAAAAATTATAACATTTATGTTATGTATATTTTACCATTATATATATATATATATATATATGCGCCGTGCATAGTTGCTTTGTGACTCCATGGACTGCAGCCCGCCAGGCTCCTCTGTCCATGGGGATTCTCTAGTTAAGAATACTGGAATAGGTTTCCATGCCCTTTTCCAGGGGATCTTCCCAACCCAGGGATCAAACCCAGGCCTCTCACATTGCAGGCGGATTCTTTACCATCTGAGCCACCAAAGAAGCCCAAGAATACCGGAGTGGGTAGCTGATCCCCTCTCCAGGGGATTGTCCGGACCCAGGAATTGAACCAGGGTCTCCTGCATCGTAGGCAGGTTCTTCACCAGCTGAGCTACCAGGGAAGCCCATATATATATGTGTACACACACACACACACATGCACACATATATAAAAGTTATAAAGCCCATACATATGTGTGTATACACACACACACATATAAAAGAGTTATATTGGGCCTCCAATTAAATAAATTTTTTTTAAAAAGAAAAAAATTATATTGGGTTAGCAGAAAGTTTTTCCATAAGATGTTATGGAAAACTCTAACAAACTTTCTGGCTAACCCAATACAATGAAAAGGAAGTCTCCCTATCACCGCAACTCTTGCCACCAAGATCCCTTCCCTGAAGACCCCCTAGACCAATTTCCCAGGTCTCCTGAAAACACTCTGTGACTGCACAGGTAAGCCCTCTCCCCCTACATATACCCTTCTCCCTAACTTCTGTTTCCTCCGTAAATGGTAGCATACTAGACACAGGGTTTTATATTTTGCCTTTTGCACTTAGCACTATGCTTTGGAAAGCACCTTTATTTTCCTTTTAAGGCCACAGAGGGTATTCTTGCACAAACCTTTTCACACAGAAAGTGTCCAAGTAACATTTGAAGATGGTAACATCCCCATTTTACTAAGGTACAATGTCTTCACTCTAGAGAGTGAATTAGAAATGAGAGAATTTCAGAAATCTGCCAAGTATATCATAAAGAAGAGAGGATATAGTCTTTTTTGGTTCAGCTTAACAAATATCTATGGGGAATCCCTGCCAGTGGTTAGGACTTCATGCTTTCACTGCCAAGGGCCTGTGTTCAATCCCTGGTTGGGGACCTAAGATCCCACACACCACACAGCACAGCCCAAACAGAAAACAAAGATTTATAGAGGCCACATCAGGAAAAAGTCCTTTGAAAAATGTTGGTATAATAACAGCCAACACCTATAAAACTCCTACCATGCAACAGTTTCTGTCCTATATACATTAACATATTTAATCCTCACAACAACCTTATGATGTAGGTACAATTATCAATTATTTCCATTTTACAGGTCAGGACTCCCAGGCATGACATGGTAAGTGACTGGCCTAAGATTATAGAGCTAAAGAATGACAGGAAAGGGACTGTGACCACAGACTGGGGCTCCAGGACCCCGTTCGTGCTCACTACACCACCACGGTGCTGCCTCTCAAGCACACAGACATTTATGGAATTGCACACCAGGACCTGGGCTTCCTCCCCAGAGAGATAGAATGACGCCTTTGACAAAAGCCTCAAGCTTACGAGTTAATGACCACAACAGGCACACAGTTCGCCTTCCTGCAAAGCAGAGAACTGATCATGTTAAAAGAGAAGAACAGGACTTCCTTCGTGGTCCGGTGGTTGAGGATCCGCCTGCCAATGCAGGGGACATGGGTTCGATCCCTGGTCTGGGAAGATTCCACATGCTGTAGAGCAACTAAGCCCGTGTGTTCACAACTACTGCAGCCTGAGTGCCTGGAGGCCACGAGAACCCACCACAATGAGAAGCCCCCACACCGTAACTAGAGAGGAGCCCCCACTCACCACAACTAGAGAAAGCCCGTGTGCAGCCACAAAGACCCAGTGTAGCCAAAAGGAAGGGAAAAAAAAATAGAGAGAGGAATATATGGAATGTTCTTGAAGTTAGGGAGGAAAGACAAGGAACCCCAAAATGCCCCGAGGAGGAAGTAGCATCTGAAGATGAAGGGAAGCAATGTTTATGGAGCAGCCATCCCACACCAGCCACTTGACATGTGAACTGCTCCCAACAACCATATTATCACCCGCACTTTACAGATGAAAAAGACTGATGCTCCCAGAGATGCTTTAAAGGGGTGAAGCCAGGATCCGCTCCCAGGCTGGTCTCCAGGGTGGGGCCCGGCCACCGGCCTGGCCGAGTGCTCCCCATGCCAATGACATCAGCTCTCCTCAGTCAGGCTGTGGGATCTTGAGTCAGCTTAGTGTGAATCGTAACCAACTAATAAGCCAAAAGCACTTTGAAGATGACATTGCCCATAAAAAAGGGCTGGTTCCCACAGGAGCAGGCTTTTAAGGCAGGGACAGTTTGCAGGGAGGCTTCAGTGATGACAGTGCAGGAACAGGGTCGAGATTCCTGGGCAGGGGAGCCTTGAGCCAGGAGCCTGAGCTTCCAGGCCATCCCAAAAATTTCCTTCCCTGGCCCCAGAGGTGCCCACAATTGACAGCAGAGTTGCCCAAATGTCAGTCTTCTGTGAATACTCACCCTAAATTTTGCCACAACTGCATTCTGCCTGTGTCGTAATCTACCCAGTCTTTTCATTACATTGATTCAGTTAAAAATGGTTCATCCTAAGCACAAACCTTGTGCAATTATAAATGCCATGTGTTAGTTGCATTTCTTTCTAATCTGCATTAAAGTCAATTAAAATAACTAAGATAACAATGCTTTTCCATATATCATCTTAAAGCCTCTCCCTCTGGGAACCCCAGGCTACAGCACCTGTCTCCCTGGTGAGCAGAGGATTCACTAACCCACTCTTCCTCTTGCTCAGGACTTTGAGAAAGTCCCTTTTATTTCTTTGGGCCTCAGTTTCCCCATCTCCAGGTTCCTTACAGCTCTTATATAACGAGGTGATGAAACGTACAGATTCAAGTCATTCAGCCTGGGTCAGAATTCCTGCCTTCCCGTTCTTGGCAGTGTGACTCCAGGCCAGTCACGAAACTCACCTCTGCCTCAGCTGCACCGTCTGTGAAATGGGGACAACTTCTCAGGACTGTGGCAGGCCCTTCTCTAAGGAGCCTACCCCGACTGCCCGATTGTACACTCCATGTGTCCCCTGCCCCTGGCAACTTCTGACCCCTCTTTACGCTTCTCTACCTGTCCTTTACTCCACGGCAAACTATATGACTGGTTGCTTGAGCATGTTTATTTTTTCCCTCCTGCTTTTCTCTAAGAACATAAATTCCATGAGAGCTGGAATATTCACCAGTTTTGTTCACTGATGTATTCCCAAGCACCTAGACACACACACACCTTTTAAATTGTGGGAGCTATAGTGGTTATCCTGCAGTTTGGATGTCACCGTCTATGACTGAGCTTGTCTGTTTCCCCACAGCCCACCCACACAGCATATTTCACATTTTGAGATCCCTGCCAATCAGATACATTTTATAAAAACGATATGTAGTTGTAGCTTGAATTTGCATTTCTACTAGTAGAAGTATAGACGAGTGTCTTATCACTTGGCTCTAAGAGCCATTTCTATTATTTATTTCTATCATCTCTCCCTGCACACACATGAATGGTCTAAATTTTCTGCCACAGACCCAGCCCTTCAACAGGGAAATCCATGGTGTCCATCTCAGGCTGAGCCCTCTTTGGAGCCCTCTGAGGACTGAAAAGAACAGGGTCCATATCTCCTGGTGCATCTGGATCACAACCATGTCCAATGACTCAAGTCTCATTTTGGGTTTTCTAGCTGTAAATTACGGAGAAGGCAATGGCACCCCACTCCAGTACTCTTGCCTGGAAAATCCCATGGACGGAGGAGCCTGGTAGGCTGCAGTCCATGGGGTCGCTAGGAGTCGGACACGACTGAGCGACTTCACTTTCACTTTTCACTTTCGTGCATTGGAGAAGGAAATGGCAACCCACTCCAGTGTTCTTGCCTGGAGAATCCCAGGGACGGGGGAGCCTGGTGGGCTGCCATCTCTGGGGTCACACAGAGTCGGACATGACTGAAGCAACTTAGCAGCAGCTGTAAATTAAGGGCAATAGTTTATGATAGTTGGACCATAAAGAAAGCTGAGCACTGAAGAATTGATGCTTTCAAATTGTGGTGCTGGAGAAGACTCCTGAGAATCTCTTGGACCACAAGGAGATCAAACCAGTCAATCCTAAAGGAATTCAACCCTGAGTAATCACTGGAAGGACTAATGCTGAAACTGAAGTTCTAATACTTTGGCCACCTGATGCAAAGAGCTGACTTACTGGAAAAGACCCTGATGCTGGGAAAGATTGAGGGCAGAAGGAGAAGGGGACGACAGAGGATGAGATGGTTGGATGTCATCATTGACATGAGTTTGAGAAACTTAGGGAGATAGTGAAGGACAGGAAAGCCTAGTGTGCTTTCCTGGGGTCTCAATTCATGGGGTCTCAAAGAGTCGCACATGATCTAGCAACTGAACAGCAACAAGCAGGAAGGTGACCCAGCCCAGGCCCAGGGGGAGCCCCCAGTTCCCCCAGCAGCAGGCTGCAGGGGCCTGTCCCACTGCAGGCCTGTCCTTGAACTTTGCAGCACTTCTGCCTACCCACCCTGAGGAACAGAATTTCTTAGTCCTCTGGGTTTCTATTTTCTCCCCATGTCTTTAAAAAGTTGTGTGCTGGGAACAGAACACTTCATTCAAAGGAAGCCTTGAATGGCCCTTCTGTGCTGCATCAATTCCAGGAACCAGCTCAGTATTCTCTGGAAGAGAAAAGACTTGGACAAAAGCAGGCATCTTAAGATCCCTGGAGGTCAGGTCCTCATTAATTAGCCCTGGCATCTTTGCCTCCTCAGTATGTGAACAGAGCTTCTGCTCCTCAAGCTCCCCCATGACCCAGCTCTGTCTTGATGTTAATTTTAGAGGCAGGTTTTTTTTCTCTCCAGCACTTGGAAGGAGAGCTCCACAGAACAGGGCTTTTTCTACCTGAAAATGTGGCTGAAGATGGTATTTCCAAGTGCCCATCATTATCCTGACCATGCACGCAAGGTGGACAAAGCCCAAGCTTCCAAACAGATACACTAGGGCTCAAATCCTTGCTCTGTCCCTTCCTGACTGGATGACCTTGGCAGATGACCTCTCTGAGCCGGTGTTTCATCACAATATGGATCCACAATAGCACCTACTTTGCAGGTGAAATGCCGGTGTCTTGAGATAAAGAAAGGATGCAGAAAGGATATTTGGAGATCACAGAAGATGTATTCGTTGGCCAGGCTTTCCTCTAAGGAGCAACCATTGAGTCCAGAATAATGCAAGCAAATCCTAACATTTCTTTTTGGGTTGAAACTCATCAACTTCCTATTACCTTATTATTCTCAAAGTAAAAAAAAAAAAAGTTGCCCTGGCTCCTAGGACCCAAAAGCTGGACCTGTATACTCCTAACCACCAAACCACCACAAGGCCTTGGGCTTTAAGGTCCCAGAAGTGTGGGCCCGAATTCAGGTCTAGGAACACTTAAGAGTACACCCACCCCTCTCCACCTCCACTAGAAGCTCCCTCAACCTGGAATATTCCCCCACTCTCACTAACCTTTGCTCCAATATTCAGCTTTCAACTGAAACATCACTATTTTGGAGTTAGATGTGGGTTCCTGAAACTAGGGGTGGATTACTGGCTCCTATGACCCCCTGCAAGTTCCATCTTGTAACAAGCATTGCTTATGTTTGACTCCATGTTTTCCTTGCGAAGCTGCAAGTTCCACAGCAGTGACTTTCTAGAGCCAACACTGCAACTCCATGTGATTGGCATCTAGAAGGGACCCACTGTGTTTCTGAGCAAAGACAGAAAGGGAACAGAAGGGGAGGGAGGGAAAGGACCAGGGGCTCCCTGGAATCCCACAGCATTTCTACCTGGGGAAGGCCCCCTGGAGACTGGGGAGGGTGGATATATAATTTGGTGGCGCTTTAAGAAGCAACCCCCTTCTGAACTTTGTTGTTTAGCTGCTAAGTTGTGAACGACACTTTTGCGACCCCATGGACTGTAGCCTGCTAGGCTCCTCTCTTCATGGGATTCCCCAGGCAAGAATACTGGAGTGGGTTGCCATGCCCTCCTCCAGGGAATCTATCCAACCCAGGGATCAAACTGGTGTCTCCCTCTGAACTTTGGTGGGTGCTTTACTCTTGGAAGCTTCAAAGTCATTTACAAACCTTAACTACCCCACATACTAGAGCCCCAGGGAGCTACCAAACTTGGCCTCAACCCTCCCATTTGTAAATTAGAGAAACTGAGTTTTCCAGTTAAAAGCTTGCCTGAAGGCAAAAAAGAAATCAGCCTAAAAGGCTGCCCATTCCTCAGGAAACCACTGGGTGGAGCAAGAACTGAAAGCAGAGAGGACTTGGGGCCTCAGTTTACCTCCCAGGGTGAGGGGACACTACCCACTCTATAATTCCTTAAATCTCTACTGTGGATTTACTCAGCTCCAGAGCCTCCAAGAGGCAGCACCAGGGAGGATAAATTCAGTCCTCAAACATGTGTTGTGAAGATCTCAATGTTTTGTTTCGTTTTGTTTAAAAAAAGATCTTTAAATAAAAATCTAGAATTGAGAGTTCTCTTCAAAAAACAAAGGTCTGGCAATACTGGCCAAGATTTCTTTTTCACATGTGCAAGGCTGGCTGGAGCTAAGTAGTGACTGCCTTTTTTTTATTAAAAAAAATTTTTAATTAAAAACATTTTTTTTTTTTTTTTTTTTGCCACACCACTCAGCATATGGGATCTTAGTTCACCAACCAGGCACTGAACCAACACCCCCTGCAGTGAAGCCTGGAGTCTTAACCACTGGATTGTCAGGGAAGTCTCATGACTGCCTCCTTTACACAGGTGTGTGGTCACCAATTTGCCAGTCTCCACTACTCCCTCTTGTCTCCCATTTGGCTCACTTCTTTCAACCATGGAACCTGATGAACCCTGTATACATCTGAATCACAGTTCTTGAAGTATCTCCTCCTCTTTAGTCACTAGCTGCTAGTTGCCCTGGACTTCTCTGAGTTTTTCAAAAAAGTCAAGCTCTTCCAGCCACAGGGCCTTTGCACATGCTATTCTCTCTGCCTGGAACACATTTCCCTCCACAAGGGTCTGAATTGGGTTCCCCTTAATGTACCTGTAGTTATCTCTCATATCACAAATCACAACTTACAATTATTCATGTGTGTGCTTATTTATTTGTCTCTGTCTCCCCTACTAAAATAGAGATCCAGGGAGGGCAAGGATTGCTTGGTGTTACAGATTGCAGCATTTGCAGTATGCAGCCCAGAACCCTGCCCATCTTAGGAAATTGGTAAATTTTTGTGGTATGAATTAATGCTGGAATGCATGAGTGAGATTCTGCCAGGCTTGGGGGCCTGTGTCCATTCAGGGGCCAATCTTCCCTATTTACCTGCAGGGTTAGTAAGAGGATATCATTTTCCCAGCCTCTCCATGGGATTCACTCAAGCCCATGTTGAGCAGGCCTATATGTTCCCTTGTTCCAGAAGCTCTGGGATGAGAGGTGAGTGAGAGCACTTAGAGGCATTTGCATTCAAAACCTGGGTACATTTGTCAGGCAAGTAAATGATGACTAAAGGGATCAAAGGGATGATGAGATGACAGAGCTTCAAAGTGAGGCTCCTTCTAGATGGAGAAAAGGAGACTTGAATTAAATCTATAAAATCCCAGAGTGGTTGCAGAGGTAAGGGATGATGGACGCCCAACCTCAACTATTAGAAGGAGAGGCTCCCCCTTTAAGTTTAAAAGAGTTTAAGGCAAAGAAAAGCCACACACGCTCCCCAAGCTACTTTGCTCAGAAGGATGTTATGATGGTGGCAGAGCTGAGGCTGGGCTGAGGGACCTTTTACCAACGTGTGGTCAATGTTCAGCCAATTCTGGATGAAAGCGATGACATGAACGTCACAGCAGCATTCCTCTCCTGCAAGTGCTCACCAGATGCTGGTCAAAGAAAAGTGCTGTGAGGAATTCCCTGGTGGTCCAGTGGTTTGGACTCTGGGCTTTCATTGCTGAGGGCACAGATTTAGTTCCTAGTTGGGGAACTAAGATCCCTCAAGCCACATGGTGTGGCCAAAAAAAAAAAAAAAGGCAAGAGAGCTGGGCTAAATGCATTCAAATTGACTCACATTGAAAAAGTTCATCTTCCAGGCTTGGGGGTCAGCCTCTCCTAGAGAGAGAGCCACAGGGAGAAGACGGTGACCATGAGGTAGGTTTGGCATCTCAGGCTGGATTCATGGAGTGAGGTCTCAAAAGAGGACAAAGGGATGAGATGACAGGAACAGGATTCACCAGGATCTGGTCAATTATCTGCTCCTGCATTCCCAAATCCCAAGAGGAAGCGATCTTCATCCTTGGCCAACCCCCCACCCCCTCAGCTTCTTCTGCTCTCCTGCTACAGTTCTTCCCTTTAGACCCCAGTAAAACAAGAGAGATGAGCTAGAGCACAAATGTGGGATTTGTAGGTGAAAGCTAGGGGTGCTGGAGAAAGCTGCTTGTGAGAAGAGCTGACTGCATTCTGCTCACCACTAGAAGGATTTTTCTGAAGACTAATGCTTGCAAAAAGGGGGGAGGCTTTCTCCAAAGGTAATGAGCTCCCCGTCACTGGAGGAGTACAAGTAAGGCCCCAGAGGCTATTTTCATGGCACTTGTAGATGGGATTCCTGTAGTAAGTACTGCCAGTGTTCTTCACTGGGTGGTCTCCAGTGGCCTTCACAGAGAGGTATTCAGACTGCCTGACACTGTATGCAAAGTTTTTTCTGGATGAGCATCTTTCCCCACCCAGGAAAATGTTCATAACTTTCTTCAACTTCTAAAAAGTGTTTATGACTGAAAAATTTTAATCACTAAGAACTGATGAGGTCCACCACTTCCCAAACCTGGCTGCCCAACTGAACATCTGAAGAGTTAAAAAAAAAATAGGAGACCCTCCCCAGATCCCATTCCAAGCCCATTGCATCAGAATCCCTAAATACTTGTGTTTTTTTATTAATAAAAATTGTCTCTCTGTAATTCTGATACCCTCAGCCAGAGATTGGTCTGAAATCTCTAGAAAATGCTAAGCAAAGGTCTTAGTGAATTTTAAGGGACTATGCACTCCTGATGCTTTAGAATTCTATGCCAGAGGTCACAAAATAGGACCCAATAGGCTGCTCTGGCCTATGGATATGTTTGTTCATGAGGAGAGTATCCTAATATAATAAAGAAACAACTTTGATCACTGTTTAAAAATTAGAATATTCACACACATACACAATATCCAGTTTCCCATTTCTCCTGCACAATCAGAAGAGATAGCAAAATTTGACCCTCATTCCCAAATCCTAGTATTTAACAGGAGCTTAGACAACTAGCCACAGTCACAGAAGACTCTTGAGAGTCCCTTGGACTGCAAGGAGATCAAACCAGTCAATCCTAAAGGAAATCAACCCTGAATATTCATTGGAAAGACTGATGCTGAAGCTGAAGTTCCAATACTTTGGCCACCTGATGCGAAGAACTGGCTGACTCATTGGAAAAGACCCTGATGCTGGGAAAGATTGAGGGCAAGAGGAGAAAGGGGTGACAGAGGATGAGATGGTTGGTTGGCATCACTGACTGAGTAGATATGAGTTTGATCAAACTCCAGGAGATAGTGAAGGACAGGGAAGCCTGGCGTGCTGCAGTTCATGGGGTTACAGATAGTTGGACACAACTTAGCAGTTGAACCACCACCAGCACCACTGCAGCCTGTTACTATAATCAGTTTACTTTGCTCTTATGCATTAAGATCTAAGTCTTACCTTGACTTGCCCCTGAAGTCAAGGTAGTTGGAGACCCCTGTTTGAGGTTTCCCCTGAAATTCACCAGCTTGGGAGATCCTCCGGTGACTCCCCCGTTGGGACAGGGGCCATCTGCTCTTGGCTGGGCTGGGACCTGAAGGACCTCAGTTCCAAACTTCCCCAGCCCCCTGCCTCCCACCCTGCTGACATCTAGGAGTTGTGCTGTCACTCCAGCACCGGGGCCGAGGACTTCAAAGCCAAACAAGATCCAAACTGAACTGGCACTAATCCTCTTCAGCCTCGACCTCTTTTCTTCTGCCAGGCAGAACCTTCTCGTCTCTGTTGGCTTCCTATTAAAATTAACAAGCATCGCAGGCAGGCATCAAAGGCAGAGTTGTGCCTTTAATAGTCCAGGCAGGCCCAGGCTGTGATCATGGCCCCTCCCCTTCTTCCAACTGAACTGGGGAAAATGGTACAGCTGCAACTGCCAAAATCAGAACAATGGCCATCCCCGTCTGTTGGATATGGGCACCATGGAAAATTCCAGGCGAGCGGAACATCTTCACAGCAATTTTCTTCAAAGTGCCCTGCAGAAACTGGCCAATTATTCTTAAGAGGCACCCTTAGAAGAGTGGGTGATTACCCCATTTTACTGGCAGGGAAACTGAGGTCAAATGGCTTGCCCAAGACCAGACAGAGACAGACGGAGATGGAGTCAAAGCAGCGGCAGCACAAATCTATGTCCATCTGAGGCTCACTCGACCTGTATCTGGCCCAGCCTTCCAGCACACCCAGGTGCTCCTGCCCAGCTGGGCTGTCGTGGCCATCCCTCCTGGTTCTCACGCTGGGTTTGCCAGACCCAAATTTCACAAGACACTAGCAGCCCCGCAGGTGTGGAGGGAGATGACAGGCTCTGTCATCAACCGGTTTGCCATGCAGGAAATGACTGCAGTGGATAATTGCTCTCCTCTATACAACCTTCAAACTGTGGTCTTTGTTTTTTCTCCCTGACATTAATTGGAGAGGATCTGATTATTTTCAGAGAACTATGTATTTATCCTGGAGAAATCAACAAAGTTAATACCTAGTATACCATGGTTCCGAGTTGTTAGTGAAATCCCTGCTAGGTGGGGGAGGGCTATGTGGGTTGAGCCTTGGTTCCTCTTCCTGAAGAGCCTGTTCAAACAGAAGTCCCTAGACCTGAAGGGTTTTGAAACTGGAGAAAATGTTGGTCTGGCGAGTCTTCTGTTGGGAGAACATGCCGCTGGGGCTGCAAGGCCTGGGCTGCTGAATTCCCTCCCACATCTTTGGAGGAAAAGCACAGCTACAAGTGCCTGCAGACAATTAACAATTGTTGAAATTTCTCCAAAAAGTGACTTTGATCCCAAAGCTGTAGATACAAACTCCTTTGGGTGGGGTTGGGGGGTGGGTGTTGGCAGAGGGGGCTTCCCCTCTAGAAATCTAAAAAACAGGGATCTTCTAAACAAGCTGTCTCAGGACTTCCCTGGCAGTCCAGAGGTTACCACTCCAAGCTTCCAATGCAAGGGACGCAGGTTCAATCCCTGGTCAGGGACTAAGATCCCACATGCCATATGGCATGGCCAAAAAACAGCTGTCTGTTTATGCACACCTAGAACAGAGCTGAGAGAGGCCTTAGTGGTCATCTAGCAATGACCACCTCCTCATTGTTTCAGGTAACCTGTGGCCCAGTGCTGGGAAGTGACCTTGTGAGTGAGCAATCACAGTGAGTGAGTTTAGAGACACTCAGTTGCCCAGACTTCCTGGCTTCTTGCACTAAGAGAGAAAAACAGAAGAAACAAGAGAAAGGGTGAGATGTGAGAGGACAAACGGGGAGTGAGAGAAGGGAGGAAGAGAAAGAAGAAAGGAAACCAGGAGAAGGGATGGAGAGAAAGGAAAGCAGGGGAGACTGAGAGTGAGAGAAGAGGCAGCCTTGTTTATTTCACCATCTGACCATGCTGGCCTGTGACGCTCACCAGCGGCTTCTTCCCTGGTGCCTCACCTTGCCAATTACACAATAAATCTTCTTTACACCCTTGGGTGAGGCAGGCAGCACTGTGGGGGGCCCTCAGAAGTTGCTTTCCCCAAGCAGGAGGTTCTGCAAATGGCCTCACTCCACAGACACCTAAGAGATGTCAAAGGCCCTGGGGAGTTTCCCTCCTCAATTCACCATCTGGCCCAGATGATCTGCACTGTGGATGAAATGGTGGCTAGGGCACTTCCCCTTTGGGATCTCAGACTCCCAATCTGTAAATGGGATTGGGATTGAGACAAAGTCTGGCCCACACGATTGCCCTTACAGCTCTGGCATTCTAGAATGACCTTCATTCCAGGAATTCTTCTGCTTCCTCCTTTTCTAGAGAACCATTACAGAGCAAACCCAAAATGCCTTGCTAAGAATCAATTTCAACCGGAATGAAGGGTTTCTAAAGTAAGAGGATAAAGTGCAGGAGCCTGATAGGAGTTTTGTCGAGGGGGCCTGCAGAAGACTCGAAGGCTGCAGATACAGCTGTGTCAGCCACCCCCACCCCAACTTGAGTCTATCCTTCCTGGGGATACATCAGGATGTTCATCTTCCTCATCAACCAAGGTCACCATGAGCCTCCTGAATGGGGAAATTATTAAGAAACCAGAAATGTAGAAAGACACAGACTTGCCACGTGTCTGAGAAAACAATATGTAGACTGATCCCAAAGCAGGATGGCTCAGCACTCTGTCCTACCGAGTGATTGTGGAATGCAGCGTTTGAGGAAGAAGAGCAGACCACGTAGAAGAGACCTGAGGGGCCAAGAGTCTTATGATAGTATGCTCAGCCTCATTAGGGAGCTGCAAATCTGCAGCCAAGAAAATGCCATTTCACATCTGTCAGACTGGCAAAAATGAAGTCTGGCAGCACCGAGTATTAACAAAGCCATGGAGAATTGGACACCTGAGTACACCGGTCATGGGATTGTAAACCCCTGTGGTGAGCAATTTGGAAAGACCTAGTAAAGCAGAACAAGGCTGTCCCCTTCAATCCTGTAAGTCCCCTCCTAGGTACACCCCCTAGAGAAACCCTGGCACATTTCACATACAGAAACACGTATGCATGGATATTTACTGCAGCAGTGTTTATAACAATGACAAAGTAGACAGAAACATATAAAAGCCCATCAACTGGACAAATTGTGAGGTAGTCATGTAGCATAATAATATAAAGCAGTTAAAACCATAAATCTCAAAACGCTGAGCCAAAAAAGTAAAAAAAAAAAATTATAAAAGGCTACATTGAGAATGATGTCATTTTATAGAAGGTTTATAAACCTGTAAAACAAGGGTATGTAATCTTTATAGATATGTACCTATGTAGTAAAAGCAGAAAAACACGCAGGGGCATGATAAACGCTTCATGAGATTGGTTCCCCGGTTTGGTGGGGGAATGGGATGGAGAAGGCAATGGCTCCCCACTCCAGTACTCTTGCCGGGAAGGTCCCATGAATGGAGGAGCCTGGAAGGCTGCAGTCCACGAGATCGCTAGGAGTCGGACACAACTGAGAAACTTCACTTTCACTTTTCACTTTCATGCATTGGAGAAGGAAATGGCAACCCACTCCAGTGTTCTTGCCTGGAGAATCCCAGGGACGGGAGAGCCGGGTGGGCTGCCGTCTATGGGGTCGCACAGAGTAGGACACAACTGAAGTGACTTAGCAGCAGCAGCAAGAATGAGATATGGAAAGTTTACACAGGCAATTTCTACTCTGATTATTTTGTTCCTTTGAAAATTAAAGTGAACAGAACTTGTTAATATCTGATAACACTGGAAGGTTCTGTATTCAATTTTCTGTTATGTTTTTGAAATCATTTCAAATTTGAAGAATAATTTTAAAAAGAGAAAACAACACTGTGGAAAACAGTATTGAGGTTCCTTAAAAAACTAAAAACAGAACCACCGTATTATTCAGCGATTCCACTCCTGGTCATGTATCCAAAGAAAACCATAATTCAAAAAGATATACACAGCCCAATGTTCACGACAGCACTTTTTATAATAGCCAAGACATGGTAGCTGTCTACATGTCCATCAACAGAGGAATAAAGATGTGGTATACATCAAGATTGAATATTACTCAGTTATAAAGAATGAAATAATGCCATGTGCAGTAATATGGATGGACCTAGAGATTATCATACTAAGTGAAATAAGTCAGAGAAAAATAAATATATGATCTATACGTGGAATCTAAAAAAAATGATGATACTAATCAACTTATTTTTAAAACAGAAACAGACTCCCAGACTTTGAAAACAAACTTATGCTTACCAAAGGGGAAATATTCAGTGTGGGGGAGAGGGATAAATTAGGAGCTTGGGATTAACACATACAGACTGGTATATAAATGGGCTTCTCTGGTGGCTCAGCAGTAGAGAATCCATCTGCCAGTGCAGGAGATGTAAGAGTCGCAAGTTCGATCCCTGGGTCAAGAAGATCCTCTGGACCCCTGGAGGAGGGCATGGCAACCCACTCCAGTATTCTTGCCTTGGAGAATCCCCACGGACAGAGGAGCCTTGGCCGGCTACAGTCCATAGGATCGCACAGAGGTGGACACGACTGAAGCACTACTATATATAAAATAGATACTCAATAAGGACCTACTATTAAGAACAGGGAACTCTACTCGATATTCTGTAATAACCTATATGAGAAAAGAATCTGGTACAGAATGGATATGTGTATAACTGTATTTGCTGTACACTTGCAACTAACACAACACTGTTAATCAACTCTAATATAAAAATTTGAAGTGCTATTTAGATTCCCATGTAGTGGATTTATTATTGTTAAAGAATAAATAAATGCTTTGAAAAAGAAGAAAACATGTTGAGCCTGAGATCTAATTGGGATTCCAGGGGCATATTTGGAAGGTCCCACTGTTCCCTGGGGCAAGGCCATCAACCTGGAAGGCACGGCTCGTGTCACCAGTGATCCAAATGGTTCTAGCTATAACAACTGCCTCCCCCAGTCCCCAGATAAAATCATTATAAGAGGGATGGCGTAGGGGGGTGGGATGTCCAAGATAAAATGAATTTTAAAAAGAAGAGCTGCTCTTAAACAGGGGAGGGGGAGACAGGGAAGGGACCTAGAATCCCATCTGCAGCAGCCCCAGCCAGACACCTCCACGAAGCCCTAGGGTTCTGGGCCTCCCATGCAAACACCTCGGATCCAGCTCCAGTGTTCCATGAGGGACCCAGAGGTCACCTAGATGAGGAGAGATGAAGGGCTGAGACCAGGATGAGGCAAGGGAGGCACCTCGGGAGCAACATTCAGGGAAGTGCTCACTCCTGGGGTCGTTCCAGCACCACCCTGCACTGGTGCATCCTCACAGAAACCCTGCTCGTCTCTCCCTTCCTGGCAGCTACCAACACGCGTGCCGCCCCTCTTGGAAAGCCAGTTTGTGAGGACCAGGCCCTGCGTCTGGCTCCATGACTCCATCCAGAGGGCGAACCCGAAGCTGAGCACATACTAGGCCCTGAATATGTTTGCTGAATAACTGATTGAGGGAAGGAAGGGAGGGAGGGGGGATGGAGAGGATAAAATAAGGAAGGATGGACAGAGGAGAGACTCCTGCACCCTCTCCAAAGGCCAGCCAACCTGGACCAGCCACTGCGCTGCTGGGGGCCATGAGTGTGAGTACTTGTCGGCTTTGGCTTTACCCATCCTCCCTTGGGGCCGTGTGCAAAAGCAGACGGTTTCACTTGCCCAGTGGGTACTGAATTACAGTGGGGCTGGAGTCCTATGTAATTAACCAGCAGCCGCCAGCCCTGGAGAGTCTGTGACGCCTGCCCAGGGCGCAGGTGGTTGGGCACCCAGCAAGCTAGCTCCTAATTAGCAGTGGCCTGCTTTTTTACAGTCCACAGTGCTGGGACCCACCTCCTCCCAGGCTGGTTTCCCCATGGGCTGTGGGGTTCTGTACTGGGGTTCCATGAGTGCAAATGGGGGCCAGAAAAGCGGAAGAGTATTTGAGTGTGAGTGTGTGTGTGTGTGTGTGTGTGTGTGTGTGTGTGTGTTGGTTGTGGGGAGAGCATTTCTCAGAACTATCCTGAGAGAAGACAGCCCCAGCCACCCTTGTCTGTACAGCTTGCTCAGGGTCTCTGTCTGTCTCCCTTTCTCTCACATGTAACACACATTGTTACCTTAGGTGATTGAACGAATCTTTGGAAAAAACATAAAGGAAATGGGAAGAACCTTCGAGTTTGTCAAAATCTACAGAAACTCTTCTGCTGCTAAGATCTTTAAAAATGCCCTCAGCACAGTCTTCAGAGCTTGGATCACACAGAGGAAGGCATCTCGTGACCCCAGCAGGGGAGGGGTAATCAGCACATGGGGGTAGGGGCTGCTCAACCAGCCTCCCACCCTAAAGCCCAACCCGCCAGGGTGTGGGGCTCTGTGCAGGGGTTCACCCCTCTGCGCCATGCTTCTCCATCTTCTGTAACAAAGATGCTGACCCCTTATATTCTCCATGGCTTCCTACTTCTCCTTTGATCTGTCTACCCTAAAATCTCCTGTCCTGCTCTATCTCCCTCCTAAAGAGACCAGCCTCATGTTTGGAAAGGTGACAGGACTTACCAAAGCACTGAGGCTGAACTCCAGGCATATCTGACTCTGATTTAAGCTGCCTATCAATAGATCACTCCACTGTAAACATGAAATATTTTTTAAACAATTATTTAAAAAAAAATTTTTTTTTTCTTATTTGACTGCCCTGGGTCTTAGTTGTAGCATGTGGGATCTAGTTCCCTGACCAGGAATCAAACCCAGGCCCTCTGTATTGGGAGCATGGAACCTCAGCCACTGGACCACCAGGGAAGTTCCATAAGCATGAAATCTTGACAATACCTACCACTCTTTGAGCACATGGTGCGTTAAATGCCTTATCTTCATTTTCTCTAATCCTCACCACAGTTCCATGAGTAGACCCAGTTATCTCCATTTTATAGTGGAGGTTCCCAGAGATAAGGGAACTTGCCTGAGGTTGTATGGCAAAGCAGATGGAGGAGCCAGAGTTGAAACCATGGGTGAAGGTCAGGAGCCCACTATGCTCTCTCTTGCTAGAGTGAGACAGACTAATGAGACCTGAAGTCAGTGTGAGGACCACTAGACCAGGCCTTACTTTCTGGATGTTAATGAATGGTGAAGTTGGGAGGCAGAGACATGCAAATTATACCTCAGGGAAGTATCATTGCACATCACACTTATCAGATAGGCAAACATTTCAAAGTCTGAATATAGGAAGGACTGAAGGAGGAGGTAGGGAGACGGTGAGTCTCAGAAATTGTTAGAAAGAGTGCAAATTAACATCTTTGGAGAGCAGTTACCCCTTATAACCTAGCCATCCTCCTTCTAGGGATGAGTGAGGCTTGTACACTCATGTACATGATATGCGTGGAGATGTTCCTTGCAGCATCTTCATTTTTTTAATTTTTTAGCCCATACTGTGCAGCATGCAGAAGCTTAGTTCCCTAACCAGAGACTGAATCTGTGCCCCCTGCATTGGGAGTGCAGATTATTAACCACTGGACCACCAGGGAAGTCCCATAGCAGCACTTTTTTTAAAAGAAATATTTTATTTTTCTTTATTTTGGCTCTGCCATGTGACTTGTGGGATCTTAGTTCCCCGACTAGGTATCAAACCCAGGCCTTGAACAGGGAAAGTGCAGAGTCCTAACCACTGGACAACCAGGGAATTCCCCAGCAGCATTCTCATAATAAAGAAAATGTGGTAGAAAGGGCCCAAGTCAGATGCGAGAAAGCCAGTCAAGAAATGAGTGCTGAATCTTCATAGGAGGTGATGGAGGCAGACAAGACACTGCTCTGGTTGGAGGTGAGGCAGGCAGCAAGAGCTCACTGGGGAGTTAGAGATGCTATTTGACAGCTACGTGGAGATGTCGAGTAGCCTCCAGAAATATGAGCCTGCAGTTCGAAAGAGAGGCCCGGGCTGGGGATGTGAGTGGGGAGTTACCAGCAAGAGTGGTATTTGAAGCCACAATCCTGTTAATTTTTTATGTCTTACAAATAAAAGAGCTGAAGCAAATATGACAATGTTGACATCTGTTAATTCTGGGTGGTAGACACAGGGATGTTTGTAGTACTATTCTTTGTACTTTTTAGTGTACTTGAACTTTTATAATAAAATTATTTAATAAAGAGTATAGAAAACCACAAGGTTCCAAACTGCTGAACAGTTCTGTCATGCGTGCCTCAGACCTTGAGAGTGGGTGCTGATAGTGAGTTAGGGAGCCATGTTCAACTCCGCCCTGCCACCAGCCTAAGCTAGGTGATCAAGGTTGACCCTGCCACTCCGGGCCTCTGTTTTCCCACTGGGGTAAGAAGCTGGCCCATGACTTCTCAGGGTTCTCCCAGTGCTGACCATGTCGATTCAAGCTGGTGGCCTCTGGGGTCCCTGCCTGCTTTTTGTCCACCCACATCTTATGTCTAGTCCTATAGAGGAAACCAGAAATACTTGATAAGACAGCCTCGTAGGCATAAGGTCAACTCGGACTCCAAACAGATACAAACTGCTGCCAGGAAAGTGAGAAAAAAAAAAAGATAATGCCCCATATGGTCCCTATGCCCTGAGATCCAAAAGGAATTAGGCTGAGCTTAAAAGTTGGGAACGCAGAGACTAAAACTCTCCACAATATTTACTGCTGATGAATGCACCCCACAAAGCCTGAAATGAATGGGTGAGCAGCTGAACCAGTTGTAATAGACACAGATAAGAATAATAGTAATAGTGAAATAATAATAATACTTGTGTCAGATTCTGAATTAAGGGCTGAATATGCTGCTGCTGCTAAGTCACTTCAGTTGTGTCCGACTCTGTGCAACCCCATAGACGGCAGCCCACCAGGCTCCCCCGTCCCTGGGATTCTCCAGGCAAGAACACTGGAGTGGGTTGCCATTTCCTTCTCCAATGCATGAAAGTGAAAAGTGAAAGTGAAGTCACTCAGTCGTATCCAATTCTTAGCGACCCCATGGACTGCAGCCCACCATCCATAGGATGGAGGATCCTCCTCCATCCATAGGATTTTCCAGGCAAGAGTACTGGAGTGGGGTGCCATTGCCTGAATATACATTTCCTCATTTCAGTCTCGCAATGAGAGTGCCCTGGGGTTATGATTTTCATTAGCTACACTTTTGCCGATGAGGGAACTGGAGCTCAGAGAGGTTAAGCAACTTGCCCCAAATCAGGCAGCAGGACTTCCCTGGTGGCACAGTGGATAAGAATTTGCCGGCTGATGCAGGGGGACACCGGTTCGATCCCTGGTCTGGGAAGATCCCACATGCCGAGGAGCATACAAAACCTGTGTACCACAACTTCTGAGCCTGTGCTCCACAGAAAGAGAAGCTACCACAATGAGCAGCTGGCACACCACAACGAAGGGTAGCCCTCACTCACCGCAACTAGCAAAAGCCCACACAAAGCAACAAAGACCCGGCCCAGCCAAAAAATTAAATAAATAAACACAAATTATTTTTTTTAAATCATACAGCAAAGGAAGAGAACCAGGATCAGGGCCCAGGGTCCATCATAAGCTCTGGCCTGCTCTCAGTAAGCGACGAGGCCCTTCAAGTCTATTCAACAAGAGCCAGAGAAGACAGCCCACATGTAACTCTATGAATTGAATCATTTACTCATCATCAGCTCATAAATGTTTATCAAACACCCACTGCATGGGCAGCGCTCAGTGTGCCTGGCCACACGGATGCCGAGATGCATAAGCACAGCATCTGTTCATGAGAAGCCTGTGGTCTGGAGAGAGGTCAGTTTATAAACCAACATAATAAAACCTGTAGCTAGCTCCAGGCTGCCCCTGGGGAGATGCTCATGTCCAGAGGGGCCCTGTATGGGAAAGCGTGGTGACCTGAGAGGGGTGTGCAGTGACACCACAGTGACTTCATCAACCATGGTACCAAGGCCCACCCTCTACTCCCCCAGTCCATGGGTCCCAGACTTCTGGCAGAAACTGCTGGGTGCAGGACAGCAGGTGTCTAGCTAGGACTTCTCAAGTGGTATTAGTAGTAAAGAACTCACCTGCCAACGCAGGAGATGTAAGAGATGAAAGTTCAATCCCTGGGTGGGGAAGATCCCCTGGAGGAGGAAGTGGCAACGCAATCCAGTATTCTTGCCTGGAGAATCCCATGGACAGAAGAGCCTGGCGGGTTATGATCCATGGGGTCCCAAAGAGTCAGACACGACTGTCTGGGCACACACAGCTTTGACTTTCATGTAAGGGGGAGAAGATGATAATCTGGTCATTTTAGGCTAACAGGTGGTATGTTAGCTTCTTCTGTGGAAAAATCCATTATCTTGTTCTGAGAAAACAACTTTCCCATCCATATGGAGAGCCCAACAGTGGAGGAGGAGATATTTAGGGCTCAGTGATGGCCACAGAAGGGCTACTTGGGCAGGCCTGCTTCTTTACAGAGAAGTTCTTATCTCAGGATCCCTGGGGGGTGGGGGAGGAGGCCCTGCAATGGGATTCAGGAGATCCACAAATCCTTTGAACCTGTGAGGGAAAATGCATTTGTGCATTTTTAGGGGGCTGAAATTTGTGCTGATTTGTGAAATTTGTGTTGATTAGAGGGCTTCCCAGGTGGCACTAGTGGTAAAGAACCCACCTGCCAACACAGGAGATGTGAGATGCGGGTTTGATCCCTGAGTTGGTAAGATTCCCTGGAGGAGTGCATGGCTACCCATTCCAGTATTCTTGCCTGGAGAATCCCATGGACAGAGGAGCCTAGTGCGCTACGGTCCATAGGATTGCAAAGACTGGGACACCTCTGAAGCGACTGAGCACACATGCAGGTTCTGGCTAGAACTTTCATCAGACTTTCAAAGGGCCTCTAGAATCCCCCAAAAAGGCTAAAGATCACATCTCTGAAGAAATACAGGCATCCCTCAGTATCCCGGTGGGTGCCAAACCCACGGATGGTGAAATCCTGGGGATCCGTGGGAGATGGTGAGTTACATTCTGCCTTCAGCATCCTCAGGTTGCACCACTGTGGGAATGGAGAATGAGTTGTATCTATTTTCTAAGTGCAGATTTAAGTTATGCTCTCCAATCATGCCATGTTCCAGGGGTGGTATGTATGTGCTTGCTTTCCTGCTGCCCTGCAGAAATCAGGAGCTGAGACCCAGAAGATGGCCCAAAGGGCAGAGGGGCCCCCGGATGTGCATCCCCAGGGCCTAGGGGCCTCCATGTAACAGGAGCTCGACAGCCTAGGTGCAGTCACAGGCACTCTCCTGCCCGATGTTACACATGGTTGTTTCAATCCACACAGCCCAGAAAATGGGAAACAGTGTCATGCTTGGCGACTGGATTTTGATACTTTATCATTCAGTTGGGGCCTTAAGCAACACTGCAGTGTCAGTCATCCAAGGAAGAAGCAACTCCCGGCTCAAGAGTAAGCAGAGAGGAGAGATGGCTTAGATAGGTGGAAGGGAAATCCTTTCCTTTTTCTGGGTTCACTTAGTTGGACCAGATCCTCTAAGGCATTCGTATCTGCTACAGGGGACACCCAAGAGTTGGGGGCAGGGGGAGAAGCTGGACCTATGAAGAGATGGGCAGGGACTGAGCAGGAAATGCAGGCATGAGAAGACAGATCCAGCCTCTGGACTCTAAGAGCAGCCCTGCCAGTCATGGGTTTCCTGGGATGAGATGCCCTCCTGACCTTCTGTGCCATTAGCTCTGTTTTTACTCACCCCCTGGCTCCACAGTGTCCAGACAGTGCTGGCCCTTGGAAGCTGTTGAATGAATGAATGGGCCTGGATTCCCTGCTAGGGGCTGTGAACTCCTTTTGGGCAGGGGCCATCTGGGGATCACTGCAATGTAGCCGCTACCTACCCATCCCCAGTGCCCCGATGACCATGGGGCTGCTCACTAGCTCTCAGCTCAAACATGGCTCCATGGCTCAGACTCTGGCCCCAGCGATCCTTGTGGATGAGGAATGGAGACCCCACTAACCTACAAGTAGGAGGAACTACCTTCCCTGGTTGTGGCCAGAACAGCTTTTTGGCCTTTCAGGATGAGGAGAAGGGGGCAAGACCAGAGGAGGCTAGTCCTGGGCCCCTTCTAATGTTTAGTGGGGCAGCACAAGAATATAAGTGGGTGCTGTTTTCACAATACCAGGTGAAAACATTTGAAAGGTATACATCAAATACATAAAATACATTCTATTCCCCAACCTTAACAAAGAGCTTCATCGCAACCTAGAAGGCAGGGGTGCCAGGAGATCTGCCCTGTGGCCCCCACCCCCAATCTGTGGCCCACCTCCCTTCTCTCCCCACCCCAGCTCCTTCCCTCCACACCCCTGCGGGCACCCAGCCCACACATTCAAACTCTGCCTGTACCCCCAGCAGACAGCCACCCTTGGCCATCCCTCAGGCTCCAGGGACACACACTGGCTACAGATCTGCCCATGGAAGTCTGGGGAGGAGAACTGAGCAAATCCTTAGAAGGAAGCAGGCTTGGGATGATAGAAAATTCCAGAATCCAGGGTGCTCCAGGTGCGGTCTGGAAAGAGAGGTTATAGGCTCTGGGTGGGCACTTGCTCATGACTTTGGGGGGCGATGAGTAAGGGGAGAGAGGTGTCTTGAGTGGGACCTTCTAAAGCCAGGGTCCAGGTAGAGGCCCCTGCCTTCCCATGGTAAGGGATTCTACAGTCAACCAGGTGGCAGAGAATGAGACCTGGGCCAGGGTAGGAACAGCCCCTGTGAAAGGGGGAGCAGAAACAGCAGGTAATGGACTTCTCCGGTGGTCCCATGGTATAGAATCTGCCTGCCAATGCAGTGGACATGGGTTCGATCCCAGATCCAGGAAGATTCCACATGTCGTGGGGCAAATAAGCCCAGGTTCTACAGCCATTGAGCCCGTGCTCTGCCAACAAGAGAGCCCACTGCAATGAGAAGCCCCTGTCCACAACTAAAGAGTAGCCCCTCCTCTCTGCAACGAGAGAAAGTTCACACAGCAATGAAGACCCAGCGCAGCCAAAACTAAAAATAAATAGAATTTTAAAAGAGAAATAGCAAGTAATAGCTGTGAAGGATTTGGAGAAGAGACATAGGTAACTCCGTATGTGACTGCCATTTGAGCCTGAGTCTGGCTCCCTGACACCTTGGGAGGTGGGCAGGTACAGCCACCTGCACTCCTTGTGAAAAGCTGCCTAGATGACTGCACAGCTCACCTTCTCCTCTGCCAACCCCCAGCCCATGGCTGGGCCGTGTGCAGGGCGTCTGGCCCCGGGGAGAGGTGGGGTGAGCCCAGGTCTACACCCACATGGCTATAAATAAGGAGCCTCTGGCGACTGCTCATCAGCCTCCCTTCCCCAGCTGTGACCACACCGGAGCCTCTCAGCCGCTTGGACCATGGACTCTGGGGAATGCACCTGCATGTCTGGTGAGTAAGGATGCCTGCCCTGGGATTCTGCGACCTCTCACCAGTTCCCTACAGAGAGACTGCAGGACTGGGATCAATGCTTCTCTTCTTCCAATTAGAACCACCAATGGCACTTGTCTCAGACTGGCCACCTCTGGGGCAGCACCCGCTCTCTGCTGGATACCAGCTTGATTTACTAGAATGAATAACCTGGTTTAGGAATGACCATGAGGGGACCTCAGGGGCAAGCCTCTGAGGGCAGCCACCGGGGCAGAAGGGAAAGAGCTCTGGCCCAGGGCAATCTGCTTTTGCTTCATTGCTTCCATCCACTCCTGATACTTATTTCCAAGCCTCAGTTTCTTCATCTGAAAACTAGGGTTACTCATTCCCAGCTGTGCACCTTCCAGGGTGGCTGCGAAGTGCTAAAATCATGAAGCTTTTGCAGATGTCAGGGGAATTATTAGAAGCATATGTGAACTCCTGAGTCTGAAAACTGCTTAATTCCACGGAGGCATGTTGGCCAGGAGAAGCAAGGTTGGAGTTCAGAGCCACCTTGGGTTTTGTGACCTTCGGAAATGGTATCAAGAAATCTCACAAGCTTCCCTGGTCTGTCTCCAAAATTTGCCCAGAAGTTTACAGAAGCTTCCAGTATCTTGATACTCAAAGCAGTAAGAAATATGATTTTTTTATATAGATGTTTTTATGATATGGAAACAAGTAGTAGCTGAGGCTCTTGCTTTGGGCTTGTTTATAGTCTTTGCTCTTCCTTCTCCCCATTTAGGATTTCATCTTGCCTGATATCTTGAAAATGTGAGGATGGTATTAAGGGCTTTGACAGTCCCCAGAGGACCTTGGACAGTGTTAGTTGCTCAGTCATGCCCAGCTCTTTGCAACCCCATGGACTGTAGCCGGTCAGGCTCCTCTGTTCATGGGATTCTTCAGGCAGGAATACAGGAGTGGGTCACCATTCCCTTCTCTGGGGATTTTCCAAACTTAGGAATCAAACCCAGGTCTCCTGCATTGCAGGCAGATTCATTACCATCTGAGCCACCAGGGAAGCCCATTGGCCTAACCTAGTTGTTCTCAAACCTGATGGTACATCAGAATCATCTGGGTTGCTTTTGAAAAATACTGACTCCCTTTCCCCCACCCAGACCTATGAATCAGAATGCATCTTAATGAGTACCCCTGGGGATGCTGATGTAGCCTCCCAGTTTCTGACCATGCACTGTGACTGGGAACCACTGGATGGTCTTCACCCCTGGGGTGATTCTCAGCAGCATCTTCACACTCTCGTCCAGCCTCTGCCCAAGGGCACCCCAGCCCCCCTGGCACCATGATGGCCTGCAGCAAGCCTGTGTGCCCCCTCCACCTCGACACTCATGTTTGTGGTCCTGCCCTTTCTTCTTAGGAGGAACCTGCGCCTGCGGAGACAACTGCAAATGCACAACTTGCAGCTGTAAAACGTGTCGAAAAAGTGAGTCTGGGGCCCATGGGCACTGCTGGCCGGGAGCCAGGAGAGTCTGTTTCTGCCATCCACCACCCTCCAGCCGTGGTGGGGTGGAGGGGTTCCTGGGTGCCTTTTTCCCATTTGGGAGAGATCTGAAATGAAAGCTGAGTCCCCTGGACTACAGCCCACCTGGGGCATCCATTCCAGGGGTTTGGAGAGGAAGAGGACTGAGAGAAGGTTCCAGCCAGCCCAGTAGTGAAGGAGAAAGAGTACCAGCCTGGTGTTATGGATCGGCCACTGTCCAATAGTCTCAGGCCAACCCTTTCCCCTCCCTGGCCTCTGATGGACTGTGGGTGACCCCTGAGGTTCCTTCCAGCTCTAAACACCTCACCACTTCTGTCCCAATCTTTTTTTGCTCATGTAGATCAGAGCCTGTGTGTGACATGCTCTTCTTTTTCTACTTCCTGCTAAGTGGTGCAGGGGGAAGCGGTCAGATAAGGGTGATGACCCAAAGTTCATCTTGTCCCTCTCCTGTCCCTTTCAGGCTGCTGTCCTTGCTGCCCCCCGGGCTGCGCCAAGTGTGCCCGGGGCTGCATCTGCAAAGGGGCATCGGACAAATGCAGCTGCTGCCCCTGAAATGCATCTGTCATGCTGGTGAAAAGGCCCGGGAAGCATGTGTACAGCACATTAGCCAAGGAGTTGGAATGATTGTACAATAGGTTGCGCTTTTTATATATTTGCCCACGTTGGGTGTTGGTGACATTCACAGAAAGTGTTTGGAGCAATAAAGTTTTCACTTGTGGTTGTCTGATGGCTCAGAGCAATGTTTTACCCCAACTCAGGAGGACCACGAAGGGCTAGCCCCATGCATATATGGCAGTCACCAGCCTGGACCCATTCAGCAGATGGCTGCTAACCCTGAGATCCTGCCACACTGCCTGAGAGTTTCCTCCTGCAGCATGAGCTTCCGTGATGCATGCACAGGGCAGGCCACCCCTGGTAACAGCCTTCAACCCATCACAAACAGGAGATAGTGGATTAATACCTTCAGCATCTTTACAAATACAATGGGACAAATCTGAGTCATGTTCTATACTGGTCCCCAACAGAAATCCTCAGCAGCTCTGAACTCCAATAGCCCACGGAGGTAACCTGCTCATTAACATCCTCCTCATTGGCTTTCTTCCTCTCTGCCTCATTTCTCCATTCTCCTGCTAGGGCCTCCTGGGATCCCTATCCAAAGAAACTACTTGTACAGTGTACACTTTGGGGGAAACCCAATCTTAGCCAGCCTCTCCTGGAGTAGTGGAATAGTGTTGACCCCAAGTGCTTTGTGCGAATGGAGCTATATATGGGACTTCAGCATTGAACCATTGGAGAAGGAATTGGCAACCCACTCCAGTGTTCTTGCCTGGAGAATCCCAGGGATGGTGGAGTCTGCTGGGCTGCCATCTATGGGGTTGCACAGAGTCGGACACGCCTGAAGCAACTTAGCAGCAGCAGCAGCAGCAACATTGAACCAGCAGTGAGCAGGTAAGAAATCTGTGCAGAGCTAAAGATAGATCCCCATGGCCAAAGCACTGAGGGCATTAGCCGTTTATCTGGATCCACCTTTAGCACAGGGTGACTAGGCAGATATGGACATTAGTGTTTCGTGATGTTCTTGCATTTCACAGAGGTCAATGTGAAGAGACACTGAGGCTATATCTCCCTCACCCCCTTCCCAGATTGCTGACACATGTATCAGAGCTTTCACTCCACCAGCACAATCCAATTAAGTTTAATGATAATGAGTCCTGCCACTTTGTACACTTAAATGCACCAGCCCCCGTGCTGAGCAGTGCACACACGTGTTCCTCATTTAATCCCTACAATGGCCTTCCACATGGCCTTCCACATTGTGGGTGTATGGAGGAAATCTTTGTTTTTTGTTTTTTGTTTTTTAACACACACACACACACCCACCACCACACCCACCCACCTGCCCCAAGAAACTTGACAGGTGTTTTCTCTTATAAACTCTCTCCCAAGTGCTTCTTTCCATTCAAGAAAGAAAAACAGGTAGATGAAAAAATTAAAAGTTTAAACAACCAAAAAATAAGGTGACAAAAGAAAAACTGGATGAAACAAAAGGGGTTATAGAAAATATGGGAGACAAAGCAAAAATGCCACACACACCTCCACCATGGTGGCACTGCCCAAGACAGCCAAGACTCGTGACTACTTCTTTTTCTGACCCACTGAGCCTAGCACCGTGCCTGGGACCCCTTAGAGCAGGGGTCAAAAATACCCATAAAAATTCACCAACAGCATGAACTCCCTAAAAATACTCATATCTGGGTACAACCTCAGACAATCTTACTTATGATGTTATGGAATTCACAGCCCCCCAAAGCCATCTCTGGACCCCCAGGAGATCCTGATTAAGAATCTTTGGTTCATGACAGGGATGGGGTGGGGTGAATTGGGAGACTGGGACGGACAAGTATACACTACCATGTGTGAAATAGACAGCTAGCGGGAAGCTGCTGTGTAGCACAGGGAGCTCAGCTCAGTGCTCTGCGATGACCTAGAGGGGTGGGATGGAGTGGGGTGGGAGGAGGTCCAGGAGGGAGGGGATATATGTATACATATAGCTGCTTCACTTTGTTGGACAGCAGAGACTAACGCTTCATTGTAAAGCAACTTTACAATTTAAAGAAAAAAAAAAAAGAATCTATGGTCCATGTGATCTGTTACTTAAAAGAAGGCACCCTAATAATAGATTAAAATACTGAGTCCAGTACCACCTATGCATTACTTCATTTAATCGTCACAACATGATTCCACAAGGTCAGTACTGTTATCAACCCCGTTTTACAGGTGAGGAAACCAAGGAATACAGAGGTTAAATGACTTGCCTGAGACCCCCTGGCTAGTTTTGTAGAACTGAGACTTGAACCCAGGTCTGACAGACCCCAAAGCCATGTCCTGAGAGCAAATGGAGGTGCAAACAACAGCTTCCGGGCTGAAGTCCCCAACGCCGACCCTGGGGAGGAAGTGGGATGAGTTCACACTCATCCATCTCACCATCCTCAACAGAGCAGAAGGTAAACTCACAGTTGGGGAGGGTGTTCGTCCATGCTGCCAAGGGCCTGAGACCAGAGCAGCCATCTCCACCACTGGCCTAGGTCAAGGTGACCCAGAAGCTGGAGCAGAAAAAAATGAAGCCTTCTCCAAGGGTGTCCCGTGGGGCTGGGCTCAGCCAGCAAAACAAGGAGCAGGACTTACTGTGTGCTTCTTTGCGCTGGGTGTTTTCATAAGCCACATTGTCATCCTCTCTGTTTGGAAATTATCTGGGGCCTGCCTGGGAAGGCTCCCCCTCTGACCATGAATTGAGCTTTATTTATTTATTTTTTTTTTAGTTTTTCCTTGATGCAACTTCATATTTTTTAATATAAATTTATTTATTTTAATTGGAGGCTAATTAGTTTACAATATTCTTTTGGTTTTGCCATACATTGACATGAATCCACCATGGGTGACATGTGTTCCCCATCCTGAACCCCCCTTCCACCTCCCTCTCCATCCCATCCCTCTGGGTCATCCCAGTGCATCTGCCCCAAGCATCCTGTATCATGCATCAAACCTGGACTGGAGATTCATTTCACATATGATAATATACATGTTTCAATGCCATTCTCCCAAATCATCCCACCCTCGCCCTCTCCCACAGAGTCCATAAGACTGTTCGATACATCTGTGTCTCTTTTGCTGTCTCACATACAGGGTTATCATTACCATCTTTCTAAATTCTATATATATGTGTTAGTATACTGTATTGGTGTTTTTCTTTCTGGCCTACTTCACTCTGTATAATAGGCTCCAGTTTCGTCCACCTCATTAGAACTGATCCAAATGTATTCATTTTAATGGCTGAGTAATACTCCATTGTGTATATGTACCACAGCTTTCTTACCCATTCATCTGCTGATGGACATCTAGGTTGCTTCCATGTCCTGGCTATTATAAACAGTACTGCGATGAACATTGGGGTACATGTGTCTCTTTCAATTCTGGTTTCCTCGGTGTGTATGCCCAGCAGTGGGATTGCTGGGCCGTATGGCAGTTCTATTTCCAGTTTTTTAAGGAATCTCCACACTGTTCTCCATAGTGGCTGTACTAGTTTGCATTCCCATCAACAGTGTAAGAGGGTTCCCTTTTCTACACACCCTCTCCAGCATTTATTACTTGTAGACTTTTGGATAGCAGCCATTCTGACTGGCGTGAAATGGTACCTCATTGTGGTTTTGATTTGCATTTCTCTGATAATGAATGATGTTGAGCATCTTTTCTTGTGTTTGTTAGCCATCTGTATGTCTTCTTTGGAGAAATGTCTGTTTAGTTCTTTGGCCCATTTTTTGATTGGGTCATTTATTTTTCTGGAATTGAGCTGCAGGAGTTGCTTGTATATTTTTGAGATTAATTCTTTGTCAGTTGCTTCATTTGCTATTATTTTCTCCCATTCTGAAAGCTGTCTTTTCACCTTGCTTATAGTTTCCTTTGTTGTGCAGAAGCTTTTAAGTTTAATTAGGTCCCATTTGTTTATTTTTGCTTTTATTTCCAATATTCTGGGAGGTGGGTCATAGAAGATCCTGCTGTGATGTATATCGGAGAGTGTTTTGCCTATGTTCTCCTCTAGGAATTTTCTAGTTTCTGGTCTTACGTTTAGATCTTTAATCCATTTTGAGTTTATTTTTGTGTATGGTGTTAGAAAATGTTCTAGTTCCATTCTTTTACAAGTGGTTGACCAGTTTTCCCAGCACCACTTGTTAAAGAGATTGTCTTTTCTCCATTGTATATTCTTGCCTCCTTTGTCAAAGATAAGGTGTCCATAAGTGCGTGGATTTATCTCTGGGCTTTCTATTTTGTTCCATTGATCTATATTTCTGTCTTTGTGCCAGTACCATACTGTCTTGATGACTGTGGCTTGCTTTGTAGTAGAGCCTGAAGTCAGGCAGGTTTATTCCTCCAGTTCCATACTTCTTTCTCAAGATCGCTTTGTCTATTCGAGGTTTTTTGTATTTCCATACAAATTGTGAAATTATCTGTTCTAGCTCTGTGAAAAATACCATTGATTGCTTGATAGGGATTGCATTGAATCTATAGATTGCTTTGGGTGGTATACTCATTTTCACTATATTGATTCTTCTGATACATGAACATGGTATATTTCTCCATCTATTAGTGTCCTCTTTGATTTCTTTCACCAGTGTTTTATAGTTTTCTATATATAGGTCTTTTGTTTCTTTAGGTATATATTCCTAAGTATTTTATTCATTTCATTGCAATGGTGAATGGAATTGTTTCCTTAATTCCTCTATTTTCTCATTATTCGTGTGTAGGAATGCAAGGAATTTCTGTGTGTTGATTTTATATTCTGCAACTTTACTATATTCATTGATTAGCTCTAGTAATTTTCTGGTGGAGTCTTTAGGGTTTTCTATGTAGAGGATCATGTCATCTGCAAACAGTGAGAGTTTTACTTCTTTTCCAATTTGGATTCCTTTTATTTCTTTTTCTTCTCTGATTGCTGTGGCCAAAACTTCCAAAACTATGTTGAATAGTAGTGGTGAGAGTGGGCACCCTTGTCTTGTTCCTGACTTCAGGGGAAATGCTTTCAATTTTTCACCATTGAGGATAATGTTTGCTGTGGGTTTGTCATATATAGCTTTTATTATGTTGAGGTATGTTCTTATTCCTGCTTTCTGGAGGGTTTTTTTTTTTTAATCATAAATGGATGTTGAATTTTGTCAAAGGCTTTCTCTGCAGGTATTGAGATAATCAAATGGCTTTTATTTTTCAATTTGTTAATGTGGTGTATTACATTGATTGATTTGCGGATATTGAAGAATCCTTGCATCCCTGGGATAAAGCCCACTTGGTCATGGTGTATGATCTTTTTAATGTGTTGTTGGGTTCTGATTGCTAGAATTTTGTTAAGGATTTTTGCATCTATGTTCATCAGTAATATTGGCCTGTAGTTTTCTTTTTTTGTGGCATCTTTGTCAGGTTTTGGTATTAGGGTGATGGTGGCCTCATAGAATGACTTTGGAAGTTTACCTTCCTCTGCAATTTTCTGGAAGAGTTTGAGTAGGATACGTGTTAGGCCTTCTGTAAATTTTTGGTAGAATTCTGCTGTGAAGCTGTCTGGACCTGGGCTTTTGTTTGCTGGAAGATTTCTGATTACAGTTTCAATTTCCATGTGTCTGATAGGTCTGTTAAGATTTTCTATTTCTTCCTGGTTCACTTTTGGAAAATTGTACTTTTCTAAGAATTTGTCCATTTCTTCCAAGTTGTCCATTTTATTGGCATATAATTGCTGATAGTAGTCTCTTATGATCCTTTGTATATCTGTGTTGTCTGTTGTGATCTCTTCGTTTTTATTTCTAATTTTGTTGATTTGATTTTCATTTCTTGATGAGTCTTGCTAACGGTTTGTCAGTTTGTTTTATCCTCTCAAAGAACCAGCTTTTGGCTTTGTTGATTTTTGTTATGGTCTCTTTTGTTTCTTTTGCTTTTATTTCTGCCCTAATTTTTAAGATTTCTTTCCTTCTACTAACCCTGGGGTTCTTCATTTCTTCCTTTCTAGTTGCTTTAGGTGTAGAGTTAGGTTATTTATTTGAATTTTTTCTTGTTTCTTGAGGTATGCCTGTATTGCTATGAACCTTCCCCTTGGCACTGCTTTTACAGTGTCCCACAGGTTTTGGGTTGTTGTGCTTTCATTTTCATTTGTTTCTATGCATACTTTGATTTCTTTTTTAATTCTTCTGTGATTTGTTGGTTATTCAGCAGCATGTTGTTCAGCCTCCATATGTTGGAATTTTTAATAGTTTTTTTTTTTCCTGTAATTGAGATCTAATCTTACTGCATTGTGGTCAGAAAAGATGCTTGGAATGATTTCAATTTTTTTTTTAATTTACCAAGGCTAGATTTATGGCCCAGGATGTGATCTATCCTGGAGAAGCTTCCATGTGTGCTTGAGAAAAAGGTGAAATTCATTGTTTTGGGGTGAAATGTCCTATAGATATCAATTAGGTCTAACTGGTCTATTGAATCATTTAAAGTTTGTGTTTCCTTGTTAATTTTCTGTTTAGTTGATCTATCCATAGGTGTGTATAGGGTATTAAAGTCTCCCACTATCATTGTGTTATTGTTAATTTCCCTTTTCATACTTGTTAGCATTTGTCTTACATATTGCGGTGCTCCTTTGCTGGGTGCATACATATTTATAATTGTTATATCTTATTCTTGGATTGATCCTTTAATCATTATGTAGTGTCCTTCTTTGTCTCTTTTCACAGCCTTTGTTTTAAAGTTTATTTTATCTGATATGAGTATTGCTACTCCAGCTTTCTTTTGGTCTCTATTTGCGTGGAATATCTTTTTCCAGCCCTTCACTTTCAGTCTGTATGTATCCCTTGTTTTGAGGTGGGTCTCTTGTAGACAACATATATAGGGGTCTTGAGTCTTGTTTTTGTATCCATTCAGCCAGACTTTGCCTTTTGGTTGGGGCATTCAACCCATTTACATTTAAGGTAATTATTGATAAATATGATACTGTTGCCATTTACTTTATTTTTTGGGTTCGAGTTTATACACCCTTTCTGTGTTTCCTGACTAGAGAAGATCCTTTAGCATTTGTTGGAGAGCTGGTTTGGTGGTGCTGAATTCTCTCAGCTTTTGCTTGTCTGTAAAGCTTTTGATTTCTCCTTCATATTTGAATGAGATCCTTGCTGGGTACAGTAATCTGGGCTGTAGGTTCTTTTCTTTCATCACTTTTAGTATGTCCTGCCATTCCCTCCTGGCCTGAAGAGTTTCTATTGAAAGATCAGCTGTTATCCGTATGGGAATCCCCTTGTGTGTTATTTGTTGTTTTTCCCTTGCTGCTTTTAATATTTGTTCTTTGTGTTTGATCTTTGTTAATTTGATTAATATGTGTCTTGGGGTGTTTCACCTTGAGTTTATCCTGCTTGGGACTCGCTGGGTTTCTTGGACTTGGGTGATTATTTCCTTCCCCATTTTAGGGACGTTTTCAACTATTATCTCCTCGAGTATTTTCTCATGGTCTTTCTTTTTGTCTTCTTCTTCTGGGACTCCTATGATTCGAATGTTGGGGCATTTAACATTGTCCCAGAGGTCTCTGAGATTGTCGTTTCTTTTAATTCATTTTTCTTTTTTCCTGTTTCATTTATTTCTACCATTCTATCTTCGACCTCACTTATCCTATCTTCTGCCTCTGTTATTCTACTGTTGGTTCCCTCCAGAGTGTTTTTGATCTCATTTATTGCATTATTCATTATATATTGACTCTTTTTTAATTTCTTCTAGGTCCTTGTTAAACCTTTCTTGCATCTTCTCAATCCTTGTCTCCATGCTATTTATCTGTAATTCCATTTTGTTTTCAAGATTTTGGATCATTTTCACTATCATTATTCAGAATTCTTTATCAGGTAGATTCCCTATCTCTTCCTCTTTTGTTTGGTTTGGTGGGCATTTATCCTGTTCCTTTACCTGCTGGGTATCTCTCTGCCTCTTCATCTTGTTTATATTGCTGTGTTTGGGGTGGCCTTTCCATATTCTGGCAGTTTGTGGAGTTCTCTTTATTGTGGAGTTTCCTCACTGTGGGTGGGGTTGGACGGGTGGCTTGTCAAGGTTTCCTGGTCAGGGAAGCTTGTGTGGGTGTTCTGGTGGGTGGAGCTGGATTTCTTCTCTCTGGAGTGCAATGAAGTGTCCAGTAATGAGTTATGAGATGTCAGTGGGTTTGGAGTGACTTTGGGCAGCCTGTATATTGAAGCTCAGGGCTATGTTCCTGTGTTGCTGGAGAATTTGTGTGGTATGTCTTGCTCTGGAACTTCTTGGCCCTTGGGCGGTGCTTGGTTTCAGTGTAGGTATGGAGGCATTTGATGAGCTCCTATCGATTAATGTTCCCTGGAGTCAGGAGTTCTCTGGTGTTCTCAGGATTTGGACTTAAGCCTCCTGCCTCTGGTTTTAAGTCTTATTCTTACAGTAGCCTCATGACTTCTCTATCTATACAGCACTGATGATAAAACATCTAGGTTAGAGATGAAGTTTCTCCACAGTGAGGGACAACCAGAGAGCTTCACAGAGTCACATGAAGAAGAGAAGAGGGAGGAGGGAGATAGAGGTGACCAGAAGGAGAAGAGGGGGAATCAAAAGAGGAGACAGCAAGCTAGCCAGCAATCACTTCCTTATGTGCACTCCACAGTCTGGACTGCTCAGAGATGTTCACGGAGTTATACAGAGACGAGAAGAGGGAGGAAGGAAGCAGAGGTGGCCAGGAGGATAAAGGGGGGAATCAAAAGGAGAGAGACAGATCCAGCCAGTAATTAGTTCCCTAAGTGTTCTCTACAGTCCAGAACACACAAAGAGATTCACAGAGTTGGGTAGAGAAGAGAAAGGGGAGGGAGGAGATAGAGGCGACCTGGTGGAAAAAAAGGAGAATTCAAAGGGGGAGAGAGCAGTCAAGCCAGTAATCTCGCTCCCAAGTAAAAATGGGTACTGAAGATTGAGTTCTTAAAGGTACAAAATTGATACCAAGTACCAAAAAGCAAAGATTAAAAATCTAGAGTAGAGGTTGGATTCTCAAAAATACAATATTAAAGAAAAAAAAGTCACAAAAATTATAAAATATATATATATGAAGTTTGCTTTAAAAAATAGGGTCTTTTTTTTGCCAAGTAATAGTAGGTTATAAAAATGAAAATTAAAGGAGTAATAGAGGACTTAAAATTAATTTTTTTTTTAATTTAAAGAATGATAATAGTGAAAATATATCTAGGACTTTCTCTGGTGTTGTTGTGGACAGTGTGGGGTCAGTTCATTTTCAGATAGTTCCTCGATCCGGCTTATACTTCTCAAGATCTATAGGCCCCTTCCTATGTAGTCGGTGCTAACTGCAGGGTTTTAATCTATTGCACCTGTCACTTCCAAGGCGGCTCCCTCTGCTTTAGCTTCTTCTGTTTGCTGGTTTCTTCAGTGTCTAATTTCCGCCCTGACACAAGGGGGCGGTGGTGGACACTTTTTTAGGCTCACTTGTTCAGTCGTGCTGTGGGGAGGGAGGAACACTGCAAACAAATAACACTGGCGTGTGCTCGCAGTGTCTCGGCCACACTGGGTTTGCCCCCGCTCACCGCACGTGCACCTTCCCTGTCTACACTGCTTAGGCTCTAGGTTGCTCTGCTGGGAACTGTCTGAGGCTGGCCCTGGGTTGTATGCACTTCCCAGGTCTAAGCCAATCAGGTTCAGATACTCGGGTAGTCCTCAAAGGAGCAGATTTGGTTGGGCCTGCATTTTGTGCCCTTCCCAGGTCTGAACAGCTCAGGTGACCAGGTGTTTGGCAAGCGCGGTCACTGCGACTTATCGCCTCCCCCATCCCTGCCGCTTGGTTTTCTGGGTGTACAGCTGGTGCACCTTCTCAGATGTGCCGTGTGTCTCTTCTGGGGAGCTGATCTCTGGCTGTGACCCTCCTGGTGGATGTCGACCATCCAGAATCCTAAGAAGTCTTGGTTAGCAATGAAGCCTGCTTGCAGTTTGGTAGATGCCTCTCTGGGGCTGTGATTGCCCCCTTCTGGCTCTGGCTGCCCTCGCCTGCCTGTCTCCAGCGAGGGATGGGCTGGTCCACAGCCGGCTAGCTCTGCTCAGTCCTTTGTTCTGTGAGCAGGCCTGCAGGTGTCTTAGGTTAGGGCTTTTCCCAGGGTAGCTATCCCACAGTCTGGTTTGCTATCTCAAGTTAGTTCCCTCAGATTGTCCTCGGGGCATTCAGGCCTGGGCAATGCCCCTGCATTACTCTAAGCAATGCAGCCTCCCTGCCCAGCCCCCGCTTGCTAGTGGCAGATGCAGGCGTCTGCACTGCTTCGCCCCTGGGAGTTACCATTGGGCACATAATCTGTGGGTTTTAATTATTTATTTTTCCTCCTGATTATGTTGCCCTCTGAGGTTCCAAGGCTTGCCACAGACTCTCCAGTGAGAGTGTTTCCTGGTGTTTGGAAACTTCTCTCTTTTTTAAGACTCCCTTCCTGGGACAGATCTCTGTCCCTCTTTTGTCTCTTTTTTTTATCTTTTATATTTTTTTCTACCTCCTTTCGAAGACAACGGGCTGCTTTTCTGGGTGCCTGATGTCCTCTGCCGGCATTCAGAAGTTGTTTTGTGGAATTTACTCAGCGTTCAAATGTTCTTTTGATGAATTTGTGGGGGAGAAAGTGGTTTCCCCATCCTATTCCTCGGCCATCGTAGGACCGCCCCCTGAATTGAGCTTTAGGTGCAGCATCACGGTGCAACAGGAAGGACTCGGGAGTCGGACACTCCACCCCCGCCCCCCACTCCCCGCTGTGTGACCTTGAACAAGTCACTTACCTCCCGAGGCTCAGTTTCCACATCTGCAAAGTGTCCCTCCCTCACAGGGAGAACCCACAGCATAGGATCAGTGTACACAGTAGGTACTCTCTAAATGGGGATTCACAGGGCTTTCTTAGGCTTCTGTTCATGAGTCTCTGACAAGGTCCCTGGCAAGTCGCTCTCAGTGATGGCAGAGCTCTGGGGCCCCTTGGGAAGGACACGATCCTGGTAACCATAACTTCCAGTGGGCAGAGAGGTTCCCCGTGGCTCCAACAAGCAGGCTGACCGGTCACTCAGCCTCAGTGCTCCCAAGGGATGCCATCTCATCTCATTCAAATGCTTCATTTGAACAATCTCATTTATTCCTACCACATTCTTGAGCCTTCAGAGTTTCTTATTAATAATAATAATACCAACAACTAATATTTATCAAGCACAGAGTGCTGAACGCTTAACAAGTACCAAGCACTGGGCTAAGCAGTTTATAAACCTCATCTCATGGACCCTGCACCATCAGGACCACTCCAGAGCTGGACAGTCAGGGTTCTGCTATGGACCCCCTGCCTTAGAAGGTCTGTCTCTGGCTCTCCTCCCTACAGGTAAGGAGACTGAGAGTCCATGAAGACACATTCACCCAGAACTCTATCTGTCCCTCTCCCACTTACCCCGGTGAGACAAGGCTTTGAGTACTGGGGACCAACTTCAGGGCCTGTGTGGGCCTCTTCCCCAGGTCGGTCCTGCCTGAGGGTGGACCATGCCAGCAGTCTGTGTGCTCCTTGACCTGAGGGATGGCGGAATTCAAGGAAGGGGGATGTGTGGATAGGGACTGGGCACTAGGGTTTTGATGTCTGCAGAATGGAATGGAGCCAGGGGCAGAAGGAAAGGGATGAACTTACAGGCTAACCTTCCATCTTTCCTTTTGCCCAGATGGGGATGCCAAGGTTTGGGAGACTCAATGGGTTGCTCAGAGTCACGAGGCTCATAGGCAGCAGAACTGGGACCTGAATTTGGGGCTGCTGGGCTTAGAGTTCATGCTTGTGCCTTTGGTAGATGGATGGGGCAGAGAGAAGGCTGCGGGTACTCCAGCCCCACACCCAGGAATAAAAGGCCCCCGCCCTGGGCCTTGTGCTTTAAAGAGCCTACATATCCAAACACTCAAAACACAGATTTATTGAAGAATACATGGGGGCTGCTGTCACTCATGATCAAGTACTTGTTTGGCACAGTCTGATCAATTAACCCTAAACACTAGCTCTCGTGTCTAACATGGGTCCCTAAGAAAATACTCCTCCACCTCTTGTCCTATGTCCTCAAAACAACAAAAAGTGAATCAAAGACCTTAACAGACACCTCACCAAAGAAAATCTATACAGATGCCACAGAACCATATGAAAAAATGCTCCACATCATATGTCTTCAGGGAAATGTAAAACAATGAGATGCTGCTACACACCTCTGAGGATGGACAAAGTCCAGAAGACGGACAACACCAAACGCTGGCGAGGATGGGCAACAGGAACGCTCATTTGTTGCTGGTGAGTTTGGCCCCCTCCTAGACTGGTTACTCCATTTCTTTGGAGAATATCTCACAGTCTCAGCCTGGGGCAACATGGCAGATCCAAACAAGTAAAAGTGAAGGAGGCCATGTCACGGCTCTCCAGGTTTATCCCCCTTCAGTCACCATCCTGGTTGCTGTGCCTCCCTGTTCTTCCCCTCTCCCAGTTTGATTTCCCAACTAAAACAGAATAAAATAGCCACCCCACCCCGTGGACATCTCTACTTCTTGATCTGAGCTGTGGCTTTCTCTCCTTCCATCCACCCATAAATGTGATTTGACCCATTTTGATATTCCAGAGAGTTCCAGAAAAACATCTATTTTTGCTTTATTGACTATGCAAAGGCCTTTGACTGTGTGGATCACAATAAACTGTGGAAAATTCTGAAAGAGATGGGAATACCAGACCACCTGACCTGCCTCTTGAGAAATCTGTATGCAGGTCAGGAAGCAACAGTTAGAACTGGACATGGAACAACAGACTGGTTCCAAATAGGAAAAGGAGTACGTCAAGACTGTATATTGTCACCCTGCTTATTTAACTTATATGCAGAGTACATCATGAGAAACGCTGGACTGGAAGAAACACAAGCTGGAATCAAGATTGCCGGGAGAAATATCAGTAACCTCAGATATGCAGATGACACCACTCTTAGGGCAGAAAGTGATGAGGAACTCAGAAGTCTCTTGATGAAAGTGAAAGTGGAGAGTGAAAAAGTTGGCTTAAAGCTCAACTTTCAGAAAATGAAGATCATGGCATCCAGTCCCATCACTTCATGGGAAATAGATGGGGAAACAGTGGAAACAGTGTCAGACTTTATTTTTTTGGGCTCCAAAATCACTGCAGATGGTGACTGCAGCCATGAAATTAAAAGACGCTTACTCCTTGGAAGGAAAGTTATGTCCAACCTAGATAGCATATTCAAAAGCAGAGACATTACTTTGCCAACAAAGGTCCATCTAGTCAAGGCTATGGTTTTTCCTGTGGTCATGTATGGATGTGAGAGTTGGACTGTGAAGAAGGCTGAGCGCCGAAGAATTGATGCTTTTGAACTGTGGTGTTGGAGAAGACTCTTGAGAGTCCCTTGGACTGCAAGGAGATCCAACCAGTCCATTCTGAAGGAGATCAGCCCTGGGATTTCTTTGGAAGGAATGATGCTAAAGCTGAAACTCCAGTACTTTGGCCACCTCAGGCGAAGAGTTGACTCATTGGAAAAGACTCTGATGCTGGGAGGGATTGGGGGCAGGAGGAGAAGGGGACGACAGAGGACGAGATGGCTGGATGGCATCACTGACTCGATGGACATGAGTCTGAGTGAACTCCGGGAGTTGTTGATGGACAGGGAGGCCTGGCGTGCTTCGATTCATGGGGTCTCAGAGTCGGACACGACTGAGCTACTGAGCTGAAGTGATATTCCAGAAAAATGTTAAAATCTGATTCATTAATCCAAGTCATCCTCCCTAACACCAAGTCCCTGCTGTCTTCTGAGTTTTTCTTCCCATGGATCTTCAGGAGGAAGGAGAGGTAAAATGCATGTCCTCAGCCTTCCATCTTGAACCAAATATCTGGGCTCAGCTCTTGTTTATTTATTTTTGTGTGTGTGTGTGGCTGCATTAGGTCTCAGTTGTGGCACCAGGACCCTCTAGTCGTGGCACACTGGCTCAGTTGCTCTGCTGCATGTGGGATCTTATTTCTCCGACAGGGATCAAACCCATATCCCCTGCATTGCAAGGTGGATTCTTAAACACTGGACCACCAGGGAAGCCCCTGTACTCAGCTTTTTATTGGTATTATTTGAATGCCTGCAAAAACCTTGCAGAATAGCAACAATTATGTTAATTACACAGGTAAAGAAACTAGACTCAGAGACGTTAAAGACCTTTTCCCTACTCAGGCAGGAAAGGCTGAGAGGAAAGCTTGAAGACCAGGAGGGAAGATGAGCTGGGGCAAAGGCCAAAGTGAAAAAGGGGCAAACTGGTTACATATGACCCTAAATGGGTAACACCTGAGCAGTGCAAGAAACACGAAGGAACGCAATTTGAAGTCAGGGGAAAAAAAGCTTTCTCATGGCAGAGTTGACTGGAGCAGGAAAACGCCGTGTTAGCAGGCTGACACAATACGTATTGTGCTCCTGTGTTGCCCAAGGGACAATGGAGACCTCAGAGAGCCTGTGACAGACGCTGGACCTGCTCAGGTCATGCTCCGACTTGGATGGAGACCAGAGCAAGGTTTGGTGGGGAAGGAATGGAGCCCAGGTCACCGAGTGGGAAGTTCCTCGTGTGAACTGCAGGGGGCGCTCCAGACCCAGAGGCAGGAGCATACTGAGTCCTCTGAGCCTCAGGGAATTGCACACACTGGTTTCAACCTGAGTCTAGCTGGGTTTGGAGCCCAAGAAATCCCAGAAAGGGGCCAGAATCCTTAGTCACCTCTGGGGGAGGATAAATCAGTTCTCCGAAGGCCTTAACAAGGTGCCAAGTACCTAGATTCACAGGCGTAAGGCTTTTAAAAATCATTTGGTGATAACAAGGACAGAACTGGCAACCCATTCCAGTATTCTTGCCTGGGAAATCCCATGGACAAAGGAGCCTGGTGGGCTACGGTCCATGGGGTTGCAAAGAGTCGGACACGACTTAGCGACTTAAAACAACAACTGTATACACAGGGAACTCTGCTCAAAATTATGTGGCAGCCTGGAAGAGAGGGAGTTTGGGGGAGAATGGATGTATGTATATGTATTTGCTTTCCACCCGAAGCTATCACAACATTGTTAATCGACTGTACTTCCATGTAAAATAAAAAAATTAAAAAAATTAAAGAATAATTTGGCAATATATTGATATGTTAAAAAACCATAAAATCATTTTATCCATTTGCCCCAGTGGTTTCACTTCTGGAAATCTATTCTAAGAGTTCACTGCAAATTCAGGGGAAAAAAAACACAACTTCACTTACTCATAAAAAGTTTCATTTTCACTATTTACAATTATGAAAAACTGGAAATAACTTCAATTCCATGAAGTTGCTCAAGTAAGCCATGGTCTGTGCACACAAGAGGATATAACCCATTAAAAATGCAAAAATACAGGAAATGATTACAGTCACAACCTTAAATATTAGGCTACAATTCATTATGCAGGATTTTTTTTTTGAAAAAGAAAAACATACCAAATATGGAAATGAACTATACTAAAATAAACAGTGGTTGAGTTCAGATCATAGATGAAATTCTTTACTTTTCCACTTTTCTATTACTCTGAAATTTCCAAAATTTACTGAAGTAGCATTTTTTAAACAAATACTGTTTGAAAAGGAAAAAATGTGTACTTTGAGCCAGAAATTCTACTTCAAGGAATGTAGTGTCCTAAGAAAAAAATTATGAATGGACACACTCAAAAGATGCCAATAGGTTTATCACAGTATGAAGTATAACAGTGAGGATTTGAAAACAACAAAAATGTTCCAAACTTGGGGACTGGTTAATAAAATTGTGCTCATCTTACTGTGTGTTGATTTTTTTTTTTTTTTTTTATTAAATGCCTCCTCACCCAGGATGTGGGTTCTTGGAGAAGAAAGACACTGTTCCACTTCCTTCGTGTCTGCTCAATAAATATTTGCAATATGAAAGGGTTCACCACTAAATGACTCATTAGGCAAAGGAAGATGCTGGGACCCACAGAATAACTTCAATAATACATACTTAAATCAACCTCTTTTCCTGACCCAGCCTTCAAAGGTGTTCCACAAAAAGAGTGAGTCCAAAGTTGGGCGCTCTCAGTTCTCACGTTGATTTATTCACTCAACAATCAAAAGACATTTCAAGTGTACAGGGAGTTTTGCTAGGCACAGAATCAAGGAGAGAGGAAGGAATCGCTTCTTCCAGCTTCAGCCTTCTGGGACCAGTCCACTGGGGAGACTGTCAGACTACCTTGTACCCTTCTATGCGGCAGAAAGTATCCAGACAAACCCCTGGAGAAGTTCTAAAGACGGCAATTACATTTGGTTGTAGACAAGAGTGAAGACTTCTTGAAGGAGGTGGCCTCGAAGGTTACATAGGATTTTAAACAGGTAGAAATCATGGGCAGGAAATTCCAGGAAGTGGCAAAAGTATGAGCAGAAGCAGGAGAGCTTAGGGCACATTTTTGGGTTAGCATGGACTACATTTGGTTGCCAGGGTAGGTAGGGGGCAGACCATGAAGAGATAGGAGAAGTAGGTAAAAGGGAACTGGCAACCATCATTTGCTAGTTCCAGATCCTGGAAGATTCCTGAACAGAGAAGTGTTCACTGAGCACAAGGAGCGGTGGCTGCGCGAGTGCAGGAGGGCCTAGAGGAGCTATCACATGTTGAAGGTCAAGAAGGGCGGCAGTGAGGAGATACCCCTCGTCTAAGTTAAGGAGCAATGGCTGCGCTTTGCTGGAGCATGAGATACCATGCCCAAGGTAAGAGAAACCCAAGTAAGATGGTAGGTGTTACAAGAGGGCATCAGAGGGCAGACACACTGAAACCATACTCACAGAAAATTAGTCAATCTAATCACACTAGGACCACAGCCTTGTCTAACTCAATGAAACTAAGCCATGCCTGTGGGGCAACCCAAGATGGGCGGGTCATGGTGGAGAGATCTGACAGAATGTGGTCCACTGGAGAAGAGAATGGCAAACCACCTCAGTATTCTTGCCTTGAGAACCCCATGAACAGTATGAAAAGGCAAAATGATAGGATACTGAAAGAGAAACTCCCCAGGTCAGTAGGTGCCCAATATGCTACTGGAGATCAGTGGAGAAATAACTCCAAAAAGAAAGAAGGGTTGGAGCCAAAGCAAAAATAATACCCAGCTGTGGATGTGACTGGTGATAGAAGTAAGGTCCGATGCTGTAAAGAGCAATATTGCATAGGAACCTGGAATGTCAGGCCCATGAATCAAGGCAAATTGGAAGTGGTCAAACAAGAGATGGCAAGAGTGAATGTCGACATTCTAGGAATCAGCGAACTAAAATGGACTGGAATGGGTGAATTTAACTCAGATGACCATTAAATCTACTACTGTGGGCAGGAATCCCTCAGAAGAAATGGAGTAGCTATCATGGTCAACAAAAGAGTCCAAAATGCAGTATTTGGATGCAATCTCAAAAACGACAGAATGATCTCTGTTCATTTCCAAGGCAAACCATTCAATATCACAGTAATCCAAGTCTATGCCCCAACCAGTAATGCTGAAGAAGCTGAAGTTGAACAGTTCTATGAAGACCTACAAGACCTTTTAGAACTAACACCCAAAAAAGATGTCCTTTTCATTATAGGGGACTGGAATGCAAAAGTAGGACATCAAGAAACACCTGGAGTAACAGGCAAATTTGGCCTTGGAATACGGAATGAAGCAGAGCAAAGACTAATAGAGTTTTTCTAAGAAAATGCACTGGTCATAGCCAACACCCTCTTCCAACAACACAAGAGAACACTCTACACATGGACATCACCAGATGGTCAACACCGAAATCAGATTGATTATATTCTTTGCAGCCAAAGATGGAGAAGCTCTATACAGTCAGCAAAAACAAGACCAGGAGCTGACTGTGGCTCAGACCATGAACTCCTTATTGCCAAATTCAGATTTAAATTGAAGAAAGTAGGGAAAACCACTAGACCATTCAGGTATGACCTAAATCAAATCCCTTATGATTCTACAGTGGAAGTGAGAAATAGATTTAAGGGCCTAGATCTGATAGAGTGCCTGATGAACTATGGAATGAGGTTCGTGACACTGTACAGGAGACAGGGATCAAGACCATCCCCATGGAAAAGAAATGCAAAAAAGCAAAATGGCTGTCTGGGGAGGCCTTACAAATAGCTGTGAAAAGAGAAGCGAAAAGCAAAGGAGAAAAGGAAAGATATAAGCATCTGAATGCAGAGTTCCAAAGAATAGCAAGGAGAGATAAGAAAGCCTTCCTCAGTGATCTATGCAAAGAAATAGAGGAAAACAACAGAATGGGAAAGACTAGAGATCTCTTCAAGAAAATTAGATACCAAGGGAATATTTCATGCAAAGATGGGCTCGATAAAGGACAGAAATGGTATGGACCTAATAGAAGCAGAAGATATTAAGAAGAGGTGGCAAGAATACACAGAAGAACTGTACAAAAAAGATCTTAATGACCTAGATAATCACGATGATGTGATCACTCACCTAGAGCCAGACATCCTGGAATGTGAAGTCCAGTGGGCCTTAGAAAGCATCACTATGAACAAAGCTAGTGGAGGTGATGGAATTCCAGTGGAGCTATTTCAAATCCTGAAAGATGATGCTGTGAAAGTGCTGCACTCAATATGCCAGCAAATTTGGAAAACTCAGCAGTGGCCACAGGACTGGAAAAGGTCAGTTTTCATTCCAATCCCAAAGAAAGGGAATGCCAAAGAATGCTCAAACTACCACAAAATTGCACTCATCTCACATGCTAGTAAAGTAATGCTCTAAATTCTCCAAGCCAGGCTTCAGCAATACATGAACTGTGAACTTCCTGATGTTCAAGCTGGTTTTAGAAAAGGCAAAGGAACCAGAGATCAAATTGCCAACATCTGCTGGATCATGGAAAAAGCAAAAGAGTTCCAGAAAAACATCTATTTTTGCTTTATTGACTATGCCAAAGCCTTTGACTGTGTGGATGACAATAAACTGTGGAAAATTCTGAAAGAGATGGGAATACCAGACCACCTGACCTGCCTCTTGAGAAATCTGTATGCAGGTCAGGAAGCAACAGTTAGAACTGGACATGGAACAACAGACTGGTTCCAAATAGGAAAAGGAGTACGTCAAGACTGTATATTGTCACCCTGCTTATTTAACTTATATGCAGAGTACATCATGGGAAACGCTGGGCTGGAAGAAACACAAGCTGGAATCAAGATTGCCGGGAGAAATATCAGTAACCTCAGATATGCAGATGACACCACCCTTATGGCAGAAAGTGAAGAGGAACTCAAAAGCCTCTTGATGAAAGTGAAAGTGGAGAGTGAAAAAGTTGGCTTAAAGCTCAACATTCAGAAAACAAAGATCAGGGCATCCGGTCCCATCACTTCATGGGAAATAGATGGGGAAACAGTGTCAGACTTTACTTTTTTGGGGCTCCAAAATCACCACAGATGGTTACTGCAGCCATGAAATTAAAAGACGCTTACTCCTTGGAAGGAAAGTTATGTCCAACCTAGATAGCATATTCAAAAGCAGAGACATTACTTTGCCAACAAAAGTCCGTCTAGTCAAGGCTATGGTTTTTCCTGTGATCATGTATGGATGTGAGAGTTGGACTGTGAAGAAGGCTGAGTGCCGAAGAATTGATGCTTTTGAACTGTGGTGTTGGAGAAGACTCTTGAGAGTCCCTTGGACTGCAAGGAGATCCAACCAGTCCATTCTGAAGGAGATCAGCCCTGGGATTTCTTTGGAAGGACTGATGCTAAAGCTGAAACTCCAGTACTTTGGCCACCTCATGCGAAGAGTTGACTCATTGGAAAAGACTCTGATGCTGGGAGGGATTGGGGGCAGGAGGAGAAGGGAACAGAGGATTAGATGGCTGGATGGCATCACTGACTCGTTGGACATGAGTTTGAGTGAACTCTGGGAGTTGGTGATGGCCAGGGAGGCTTGGCGTGCTGCGATTCATGGGGTCACAAAGAATCAGACATGACTGAGCGACTGAACTGAACTGAACTGATCATGTGTTAGGTGATCTGCATGAAGAATCTCACTTATTGTGCTGGAGAGGGTGTGGAGAGAAGGGAACCCTCTTACACTATCAGTGGGGATGTAAATTAGGGCAGCCACCATGGAAAGCAGTATGGAGGTTCCTCAAAAAACTAGAGTCACCGTATGATCTAGAAATTCCACACCTGGACATATACCCAGACAGAACCATCATTCAAAAAGATACATTCACCCCCATGTTTATAGAAGCTCTGTTTATAATAGCCAAGACCTAAATGGTCATTAACAGATGGATAAAAAAGATGTGATATAACACACACACACACACACACACACACACACACTGGAATACTGCTGCTGCTGCTGCTAAGTCATTTCAGTCGTGTCCGACTCTGAGAGACCCCAGAGACAGCACACCACCAGGCTCCCCCGTTCCTGGGATTCTCCAGGCAAGAAAACTGGAGTGGGTTGCCATTTCCTTCTCCAATGCATGAAAGTGAAAAGTGAAAGTGAAGTCAGCTCAGTCGTGTCCGACTCCTCGTGACTCCATGGACTCCAGGCAAGGGTATTGGAGTGGGGTGCCATCGCCTTCTTCCTATGGAATACTACTCATCCATTAAAAAGAATGAAATAATGCCATTTGCAGCAACATGGAGAGACCTAGAGATTATCATAGTAAGTGAAGTAAGTCAGAGAAATGCAAAAAACTTATCACTTAGATGTGGAATCTAAGATATGACATAAAAACATATCTATAAAACATGGTACTCAAAATACATAGTAAAGACCCAGCAAATGGTGAACATTATCCATATTAGTCACTAGCAGTTATCTGGTCAAACTATGAAAACTGGGGAGAGATTTCCTTGAGTTCAGAAAGCTAGTTTTTGAAAGAGCTGGAACTAGCAACCAGGGGGTTCTTAGACCAGAGCCCATTCTTCTGCTTCAGCTGCCCCTGTGAACAATATTACTCTTTTAACAATGACTCTACTAATAAATGTCTAGATCTCTCCAAGAAATGACTTTCTTTGCAAATAAGCATATTTGCAACCTCTTTTGGGTACACTGCTGTTTACTCAGGCTCCTAAACTCTTGGCCAACTTTCAGTCCCAAGATAATAAATTGGGAAACTCTTTAAGAGAGCAATGCAACCGTCTTAATACTGCACTGAACCAATTTCAGCCAGGGATGGGACTTGTTGGGCTTGTTTCTGAGATGACCTGGGGATTTTCCATCCATTAGTTGGTGTGATCCTAAGTGATCTCCACCCCTCAACCCATCTGATCCTGCCTCCTGGCTCCAATCTCATTTAAAAAGATAAGTATCTCCATGCACTCCCTTCTCCCAGGAAGCACTGGGATTGGGTGCAGGGCTCAGAGTGAGGATTGATGTCTGTGACTCAGCTGGTCCAAGCCAACGCCTGTAAACCCATGTCAATCAGAGGGAGCTGCCATTCGGGAAGCCCAGAACTGAGGCTAACAATGGAGCTGGGTGTCAGGTAGGAGCTCTAGGGGTCCCAGGCTCCTGCAGAGTCTTCACTGGACCTCATGAGTCTCAGACTTATTTGCAAACAGAAAGAGCCAACATAGTTAGGGCCCTACTCTGAAAGCTTTCCAAGTGCCTCCCAATTTAAGCCACTGAAAAAACTGTTACCATTTTACCCTTAAGCAACCCAAGACACAGAAATGTTAGCAATTTGCTAGTCACTTGTCACATTATTAGTGTTAGAGTCAGATTGTGACCTGAAACGGGCTGGCACCTGGGACCCTTTGCTGCAGTGCTTGTACATAGACAAACGTCTTTAAGCAACAAGATACAAATCAACTATGCTGCTGCTGCTGCTGCTAAGTGCTTCAGTCGTGTCCGACTCTGTGCAACCCCATAGACGGCAGGCCATCAGGCTCCCCGTCCCTGGGATTCTCCAGGCAAGAACACTGGAGTGGGTTGCCATTTCCTTCTCCAATGCATGAAAGTGAAAAGTGCAAGTGAAGTCGCTCAGTCATGTCTGACTCTTAGCGACCCCACGGACGGCAGCCCACCAGGCTCCTCCGTCCATGGGATTTTCCAGGCAAGAGTACTGGAGTGGGGTGCCATTGCCTTCTTCTCAAATCAACTATGAGACTAAAAATAATTGCCTGTGTATGCAATTGGGGCAAATTATTAACAAGATACAAGAAGACAAAAAACCAGGGACTTGCCTGGTGGTCCAGTGGTTAAGAGTCGGTTAAGAGTCCACCAGCCAATGAGAGCGACATGGGTTCGATCCTTGGTCTAGGAAGATCCCACATGCAACTAAGGGGCAACCAAGCCCATGAGCCATAATTACTGAAGCTCACACGCCCTACAGCCTGTGTTCTCCAACAAGAGAAGCCACCTCAGTGAGAAGCCCACACAGCACAACTACAGAGTAGACCCCGCTCATCACAATTAGAGAAAATCAAGGCACAACAATAAAGACCCAGCACGGCCAAAAATTATTAAATAAAAATAAAACAAAGAAAGAAAGACCAAAAACCCACACAGCACCATCAAAGGCAGACCACCTAGGCCATCCCTTGGGCCCAACATATGGACCCCCTCCTACCCACACCCCATAGAAGGAACCAGCTTGCCCCCCTCTCAGGGAGAAAGCATAGGAATCTGTCACTTGTTTTTGCTCCCCACTGCTGCAGCAGGAACCCTAAAAAGCCGTGCGTAAATTCTTTGTCTGGTCTCATCAATTTCTATTGACTAAGGAGGTTAAGAACCTTTCAGTAACAAAGGCAACAGCTTGACTTCAGAGCCACTCATTCATTCATTCAGTAAATATCTCCTGAATATCTCTGATGTCCAGGACACTATTCCAGGCACTTTATATGTCCACGAACAAAAGAAATTAATTCTTCATCAGATTACAGTGATTAAATTTTAGCAGGGGGGAGATAGCAATAAGCTTTACCAATGAATGATATAGTTCACTAAAAGGTGTTAAATGCTATGAAAAAAGAAAAGACAGAGCAAAGTATGGGGGACCGAGGTATGTGTTGCCATTTTAAGGGTGATCACGGAGGCGATCAAGATTTGAGCTTCATGGAGGCAGCAAGATTTGAGATTAGAAGAAAGAAGGGAGCGAGCCATGTGGATATCTGGGGAAGGAGCATCACAGGCATAGGGAACACAAACAAAATAAATTTACACTGAGAATTAACAAGGGGTCAGAGGGAAATGAAGGTGAGGTGATCGGGAACTTTCTGGAGTGACGCACCTACGTGAAATGCTCTTTGGAGGTCACAGAAGCTGAGAAAGAAGGATGAGAAGCCTGGTTCTGTGAAGAATTGGCAGGTAGGGGTGGGCAAGAGGGTATTTCAGAAGAATGTTGCGGCTTTCAGATCTCTCAAAATCCTGGCCACCCTTGGGTGTGGGTGATATATTAAGACTCTACAGAGAAACAGAATTGTAGGCAATCTACACTACAGAGTGACTCATTTTAGGAATTGACTTACTGGATTATGGAGGCTGAAATGTTCCAACATCTGCCATCTGCAGGGTGGAGATCACCTTTACAGCCAATGGTGAAATTCAATCCGAGTCTGGAAGGCTGGGAACGGAGAAGCCTATAGTCCCAGTCCAAGTCCAAAGGCCCGAGAACCAGGAGTCCAAGGGGAGAAAATGGATGTCTGAGATCGGGCAGAGGGCAAATTCACCCTTCCTCTACTTCTTTGTTCTACCTAGACCCTCATTAGATTGGATGACGTCCACCCGCAATGGTAAAGGTGATCTTTACTCAGTCTTCTGATTCAAATGCTAATCTCTTCTGGAAACATCGTCACAGACAGCTCAGGAATAACATTTAATTAGCTTTCTGGACATCCCTGAGCCCAGTCGGGTTAACAAGACTAGCCCTCAGGGTGAGAACTGGTTCTCCTAGCTCTGAAACCTCAATTCTGAGGAAATCTGAGCAGTCCAAGGGGAAACGGCAGGCAGACAGCTTGGCTTGAATGTTAGGTTGCACACCTAACCTGGCACTAAACCTTCCAGATAGCGAGACCTTGAGTACTGTCAAGCTTAGCGCCCAGGCCAGAGAAGTCTAAGGCCTGAGGGCCCTTAGGCAAAACGAAAACAAACAGGAAACAAACAGCAGTGCTCGAGGTGGTGGAATTGAAATTGCCTGAAGCCACTGTTGCGAAACCACCTGGGCTTGACGTTAAATACCTTGGGGTTGCTGTTGTTTGGTCACTAAGTCATGTCCAGATAGGAGATGATAGTGTCTCCTCTTTGGACTTTTTTTCCTTCCTTCTTATTCCTCTTCCTTCAACTTTATCGAAACTGAAGACTCATGAGCCAACATGTGCAAAGCCTGGAGAAAGCTTAGCTCGCTCCTTGTCTGAGGCCATTTGGAGGCCCCCTGGAAGCCAATATTTTTGAGGGTGCAGAGTTTCCAACCAACATTTTCAAGTGCTTGTCCAGCTCCGATTTAGAAGAGGCTCAGCTTTGCCAGAGGGGAGCAGAGTAGGGCCTGGTCTGTCCTGGCAAGTCTCAGTCACTCCACCTTCCTGGGAAGCAGCCTCAGGACCACCTCCAAAGGGGGAGGGCTGCAAATCCTCCACAGGTATTGACCCTTTAATCAAGAGAAATTGATAAGAGGCCAGGCAAGGCTTTATTGGGTTCAGGCTGCAGCATGAGGGAGTGAGAACAAGAAACGGGTGTCCTTGCTCGCTCTCCCAGGAAGTGGGCTGGTTCCTTAAATGGATGAAGTTAGAGGTGGCTCTGGTTGGGCCAGAGGGGTGGCTTAGGTGTGCTGTGCGCAGGGATCATGCACAGTACCCTGATTTTGCTGTGTGCGGAGTTGTTTCAGTCGTGTCTGACTCTTTTCCACCCCATGGACTTTAGCCTGCCAGGCTACTCTGTCCATGAGATTCTCCAGGCAAGAATACTGGAATGGGTTAAGCCCTCCTTCAGGGCATCTGCTCTGGGCACCTCCAAAATGGCGGTCAGTTTGTGGCCCTCCTGTATCTCATTGTTCCTAATTGCCCCAACTGGGCATGCATGGTTATTTATAGTTTCATACAGTTTCTTTGTAAATGAAGAGACATTTGGCCAGGTTCAAGGGCAAGCACGCTGATAGAGAGTCCCAGGTGCCAGCCTATCCCAGTATTTCTTTTTTGAAAAGTGGAAGTTGGGTGTGAGAGGTGATCATGTCTCTTTGGGAGGACTTGTGGAGGCACTTCCATTCTTGAGGAGGCAACGGGTTGTTGTTGTGTAGTCGAGTCCAACTCTTTGCAACCCCACGACTGTAGCATGCATGGAATGCATGAAAGTGAAAGAGGAGAGTGGAAAAAGTTGGCTTAAAACTCAACATTCAGAAAACTAAGATCATAGCATCCAGTTACATCACTTCATGGCAAATAGATGGAAAACGATGGAAACAGTGACAGACTTTATTTTCTTGGGCTCCAAAATTACTGCAGATGGTGACTGCAGCCATGAAATTAAAACTTGCTTGCTCCTTGGAAGAAAAGCTATGACCAACCTAGATAGCATATTAAAAAGCAGAGACATTATTTTGCCAACAAAGTTCTGTCTACTCAAAGCTATGGTTTTTCCAGTAGTCATGTATGGATGTGAGAGTTGGACTATAAAGAAAGCTGAGCACAGAATAATTGATCCTTTTGAACTGTGGTGCTGGAGAAGACTCTTGAGAGTCCCTTGGACTGCAAGGAGATCAAACCAGTCAATTCTAAAGGAAATTAGTCCTGAATTTGTGAATTGGAAGGAGTGATGCTGAAGCTGAAACTCCAATACTTTGCCACCTGATGCAAAGAATGGACTCACTGGAAAAGACACCAATGCTAGGAAAGATTGAAGGCAGGAGGAGAAGGGGATGACAGAGGATGAGATGGTTGGATGGCATCACCAACTCTATGGACATGAGTTTGAGCAAGCTCCGGGAGTCAGTGACGGACAGGGAAGCCTGGCGTGCTGCAGTCCATGGGGTCGCAAAGAGTCTGACATGACTGAGCAACTGAACTGAACTGACTGCAGCCCAACAGACTCCTCTGCCCATGGGATTTCCCAGGCAAGAATACTGGAGGGGGTTGCCATTTCCCCCTCTAGGGGATCTTCCCAACCTAGGGATTGAACCCATATCTCCTATATTGCAGGCAGATTCTTTAACTGCTGAGCCACCGGGGAAGCCCCTTAATGCAGGGTTCCTGGGAAAAATTTTGTTTTGTTTACTGTCTCTAGATGAGTGTTGCCTCCGTGACGCCCAATACAACCATGTGAAAGGTGCTTACACTACAAGCTGCAGAAGTGAGGCCCCCCGTGTTCGGGACTGGGGGGTGGTAGGTCACCATGTGGCTGCCCTTTCTGAAACACCATCAGCAACCCTTTCTCCTCCTCCTTTAACCCTTGGCCAGTTGTCTAATGCTGTCCTTTGCTCCTCCATTTCCTAGGGATTAAGTGTCCTGACTTGCTCAGTGAGGACACAGTCTTATAACAAAAGACATGAACTGTTCTGTGTCCAGCTTCTGCAGCTGCTGGCCCCATCACTCCAGTCTCTGCTCCCATGGTCACATCGCCCCCTCCTCTTCGCGTCTCTGTGGACCTTCTAAGGATGCTCATCACTGGATTTAGGGTCTATGTGGATAATCCAGGATGATCTCATCTCAAGATTCTTAATTTAATTACATCTGCAAATCCCTCCTTTCCAAATAAAGTAATAACCACAGATTCTAGGATTTGACATTGATATCTCTTGAGCGGCCAGTTTTCAGCCAACCACACGCTCAAGGGACTCAGAAACTCAGCAGGAGGAACAGATAAAAGGAGAGAGGCTTCCCTCTGAAGCTGAGATGCAGCCACCTAGCATCACCACCCCTCCCCCCAAAACTCCCGCTGGACACCCCAGTCCTGTGCTGCAGGGCTCCCAGAGCAGGTCCTTCCCAAGACAGTTTGTGAGGGCCCTTGGGTGGGGGCGGGGTGTGTTCTCTCCCCATCAGACAGGCAGTCCTGGAGCAGCGGAACGGCTCAGCGCACCCTGGGAATCCCAGAATAAGGGATGACGGCGGTGGAGAGGATGAGAAGCAGGAAAGGGCTGGGAAATAAGAAAGCCTTTTGCTCTCCCTCCGCCTTCAGAGGCGGGAAGTGTGCACTTTCTGCGGGGAGGCGGCTGCAGCGGTGGACAAGGGCGGACAGGCGGGCGGGGAGTGTTCCCTGTGCACACGGTGGGAAGTACGTGACTGCGCGCGCACCCGGCTGTGCACACGGCAGCGGGGTGGGGTGGGGGGAGCGCCCCGGCGGTGCACACGGCGGGGGACACACGGCAGGGGTGCGGGGAGCTTTGCCGCAATGCGCGCCTCCGCGCCGGTTTGTGCTCCCGGATGGAGAGAGGAGGGGCGCGCGCCTAGAGGGCTGTGCCAACGCGCCCCCGCCTGGGGCTATAAAAGCCTCGCCACCTGCTGCAGCCAGTGCATCCAATTGCCCTAGAAGCCGATTCGCCTGCTTCGGCGGTCGCTCCTCTCCGGCATGGACCCTGAAACCTGCCCCTGCCCTACTGGTGAGCCCCCGCCCCCGCCCCCGCCCTGCGGCACCGCGCGCCCCTTTACTTGCAAAGAACCCTACGCCTTTGCTCAAGGACATTTGGGGGAAGGGACCCTTATTTCCCATTTTGAATCTCCTGAAGGATGGGCATGGCTATATCCCAAAGGGCATTGAGGCTGGGTACCCCATCTCCCTTTAGGCCTGGCCCCACCCCGTGTTCTAGCCCTTCTTGTGCCCCTCCCCCCCCCAGGTGGCTCCTGCACCTGCTCCGACTCCTGCAAGTGCGAGGGCTGCACATGCGCCTCCAGCAAGAAGAGTGAGTGCGGGGACCCCTCTGCGCGCCCCCCCTACCGGTCCTCCCCTGAGCACCACGCCTGTCCACGTAGGCACGGAGCGGCCCCTCGGCCGGCCGTGACACTGCGTTGACTCTGACGGGAACAGAACCACCCAGAGGCCTGAAGACTCAGTTGCAGGCCCTCCTTCAGTGATTGTTACCTTGGGCCCAGGCAATTGTTTGTGGATTCCCGGAAGGTTCTAATGGGCAGTTAGGAAGCAGAACTGCTCTCCTGAGCCCACCGCTCCCCTCCAGACCTCCAGCGCCTGGGGAAACATTGGTGAGGCCGGGGGTTAGCTCTGGAGTTGAGGTCCCTTGGGCCCTCTCAGGCCTTTGTGGATCCCCTCAATTTTACCTCCCCTGAATCTCCCCCAAAGCAGTGTAATACGCAGGGGAAAGGCACCCTTGTTTGTGTATTAGACTAGGCATATGCCCTCCATGAATCTCCTGGCCCCTACACTTGCACCATATCTGCCCCTGCAGGTTCGTCCTTCAAGGTCATTTCCCCTGGGTGTTTTCTCCTTAAGGCCTGGTTCCCCCTAGCATTGGCCTCACTCCACCGTCCCCTGGGCTCCTGGGCTCATAGATGGGGCTGTGGGCTAGTTACTGGCTACCCTTCCCCCATGGGAGCCCAGTGTGTAGCTGACACACCAGAGATGCTGAGTCAACCCAGGTGTAAGACGAGGAAGCGGGGGGCAGTGACCTCTGGCACCCCTCCTTCCCCCCTTCCTTTTGATGGGCACAGATGGGGGAGGACAGGCCATCAGACTGGGCGTTCCCCATTTTATCTGCAGGCTGCTGCTCCTGCTGCCCTGCAGAGTGTGAGAAATGTGCCAAGGATTGTGTGTGCAAAGGTGGAGAGGGGGCCGAAGCTGAGGAGAAGAAGTGTAGCTGCTGCCAGTGAGGACGTGCCCCCTGTCCCGTGTGAAACGTGTGTAAATAGTGCTGGGTGGCCCAGTGCCACCTGCCCTGTGGTGAGCCTGGCAGTGTGTTCCCTTCCCTGCAAGGCACTGGCAAGTGACAATAAATCCTATGAATGGCATAAGCCAAGGACTGGTCTCTTCTTAAAGGGGAAGGACGCCAGGGTGGGGGCGGGGGTGGGGGTGGGGGGGTGGGGGGGTGGAAGGAGCCTCATCAGAAGAACTGCCCAGTTGGAAGATAAAATCGGGAGACTGGCCACTGGTCTGTTTGGGACTGGGAGGACATTCTCCCACCTTCAGATGGCACATGACTCTCCTGCCAAGTCAAGCTGAACTCTGGGGAAAGAGGGGAGACCAGACTCATATGGGTCTGTTTCTTTTTCTGCTTCTCAGCCTCACAGTCTGCATCTGTACAGTGGGACTTGTTGCTGTTGCTGTTTTCATTAAGTCGTGTCCAACTCTTTGCGACCCCGTGGATTGTAGCCTGCCAGCCTCCTCTGTCCATGGGATTTTCCAGGCAAGAATACTGGGGTGGGTTGCCATTTCCCTTTCCACAGGAACTTCCCAACTCAGGGATCAAACCTGCATCTCCTTCTTGGCAGGCGGATTCTTTACCACTGACCCACCTGAGAAATCAATGGGGTTGGGGGAAGTTAAAACCGGACCCCAGCCCCAAAGGCCTGCAGTTTCTGCAATTTTCTAGCCACTCCTGCAAAGCTGCCTGTTTTCAGAGTCATCAGAGGCGAGGCCAGGAGGCCCCGGGGCCTGCCTTGGCAGACTGTCATCTGTGTTTCCAAGGTCACCACCCTGAATAGCCTGTCTCCCCAAACAGATTGTTCCGCTCCTTTTCAAACCTGCTCATTTGGCAATTTGTGTCCAGCTCCTTCTTTCTTCAGGGGGAGGTAGGGTACTGAGAGCTTTAATCCACAGTGGTTGTGGCTCAATCCTAGATGAAAGGGAACACTCCAGTCTACCTGGGTTGAATGGAAAAGAAAAAGTCCTGGGAAAGAAAAGTATCCCAGCTAAGAGAATGGAATGCTGTAAACATGTCAATTTTCCTCCACGTTACTTCATCAGGATGATCCATTCAAAAGTCCACCAGGATTTTTTTTTAACCTAATAGGCTGTTTTGAAAAGAAAAACAGTACAAGAAAAGCCAAGCCAGTTTTGAAACAACAAAAAAGGCCTGCTCTAACCAACCCCATGGCAGGACTTGTTCTAAAGCTCTTGGAATTAGTGTCAGCTTAGGAATAGATCAATTGGACAGAAAGGATGGTTCAAAAATAGACCCCAGTGCAGTTGCAAAAGTGATTAAATCAGCGGCGAAAAGATACACTAGTTAGTGAAAAGTGTTGAAACAACTGCCTACCCCTGTGCCTATCAGATAAATAATTTTCAATCAATTTAAATACCCAGGAGCAAAATCAAAGCCTTAAAAGAATTTGGAAGAGGAAGACAGGACCATGCTGAGTACTATGGGGTGGAGATGACTTTCCCCGCCCTGGCCTCACCCCATGGCTTGTGAGATCCTAGTTCCCCATCAAGGATGGAACCCATGTCCCCGCAGTGGAAGCACAGAGTCCTAACCACTGGACCACCAGGGAATTCTGGGGGTGACTCTCTTAAATAAGACACCAAAAAGATTAATAAATGTGAGATTATCTTGTGCAAAATTCTATTAAGCACACTATCTTACTTGATTCATAGAACTCTAGAAGAATGGTATGACTATTTTACCCATTTTACAGATGGGCCAATAGGGCTTGGGGTAAAATTTGTATGTGGTCTGTTGAAAGATAAACTGAGGCATATTAACATTTTTAAGAGTTGATTTGAGCAAATACCTATTCAAACTGGGCAGCACTGAATGTAGCAGATAGATTGGAGCTGTGAGGAACTGCACAAAACAGAAGACTTTTATAGTCAGCAAGACACAAGGAAGTTATAACAGGCAGAAAAGCTGGTTGCTTTATTGCAGTTACTTTCCTTCAGGGGGTGGCAGGGCTTTCTCATGTAGATTACCTAACTCGTGCTGATCAGGTGATTCCTGAATGGTTAAAGATTCCATTTCTGGAGAGCCAAAGTCTCTGGTGACATGGAGCTTAGCATAAGCAACTCCATTTTTGAGCCTGCTGTCCTGTGTTTCATTTCAGTTCAGTCGCTCAGTCGTGTCCGACTCTTTGCGACCCCATGAATCGCAGCACGACAGGCCTCCCTGTCCATCACCAACTCCCGGAGTTCACTCAGACTCACGTCCATTGAGTCAGTGATGCCATCCAGCCATCTCATCCTCTGTCGTCCCCTTCTCCTCCTGCCCCCAATCCCTCCCAGCATCAGAGTCTTTTCCAATGAGTCAACTCTTCGCATGAGGTGGCCAAAGTACTGGAGTTTCAGCTTTCACATCATTCACAAAACTACAAGATGGTGGGCTTTCCTGGTGGCTCAGTAGTAAAGAATCTGCTTGCCAAAGCAGGTGATGGGTCCGATTCCTGGGTCGAGAAGATCCCCTGGAGAAGGGAATTCTTGCCTTGGAAATCTCACAGACAGAGGAGCCTGGCAGGCTACAGTCCATGGGGTTGGAAAAGAGTTGGACACAAATTAGCAATGAAGCTCGAAGGTAGTAGAGGCAGGCTTTGAACCCAGGCTGTCGGACTAAAACCTATTCATGCTTGTTTCCTCTGCTTCTGGCTTGCTTTGTGTTACAAAAAGCATCAAAACAAAGCTAAATCACTTCATACGCACTAGGAGAGTGTCTGTCCCTTTGGGCTGGTATAACAAAATACTATAGACTGGCAGCTTACAAACAGCAGAAATCTATTTCTCACGGTTTGAGAGGCTAGAAGCCTGAGATTAGGGGGCCAGCATGGTTGGGTGCAGCCCCTTTTCTGGGTCAAAGGCTTCTCATCGCATCCTCACATGGTGGAAAGGACTAGGGGCCCTGTGGGGTTTCTTTTATAGAAGCACTAATCCCGTTCATGAGAGCTCCACCCTCATGACCTTAGCACCTCTCAAAGGCTCCAGAGGACACAAACACTCAGACTATAGCAGATGACTACTATCCTAAAAACAAAAATGAAACTACAACCACCACCCAGAAAATAGCAACTGTTGACAAGGATGTGGAGAAATTGGAACCCTTGTGCAGCACTGGAGAAAATGTAAGATGAAGGTTCCTCAAAAAAATAAAAATAGGATTATCTTATGACCCGCAGTTCCACTTCTGGGTATATACCCAAAAGAATCAAAAGCAGAATCTTGGAGGGTATTTTAACAGTAGTTACTCAAATTTAAAATGCACATGCCTTCAACCTGGGAAGTTCACTGCCCATCGTTGGTATCCACAGAAGCCTCAAAACAAGCCAAATAACCTTCAAGAGGGAGGTATAAGATTGGTCATATGAGCCTCTAATAAAAAGAATGCTCTAAGACTCTGGGTGCTGCTATGGAAAGACCACCACAACTTATCATTTAGTGGGGGAAAAAACAAGATGTACATGTGGTGTAACGCTAATCACATTAAAAGGGAAATTTAAACTATATATATTTGTGTATGCATATAATATATATATATATATATGTACGGGTGTTTGATAAGTGGTGTGTGATGGTGGTGATAGAGGAGCCCAGGGCATCAGTGATCTGAAGGAAGACCTTGGAGAAGTAGGCCAGTTCATCACCTCCATAAAGTTGATGATCTTCTCATGAGAAATATAGTTTCTATCCCACCAGCTAATCTGTCAGAATCCACCAGCCTCTGTCCCTACTGCCTTGGTGAGAGGAAACTATCTCCCCAGGCCATCCCTTCGTCATCACCAGCTCTAATGGCCAGAGAGGCCTTTTCCTGCCCAGAACAGAATCTTTATCCCTGGTTCTGCCCTTGGAAACACAGACCACAAGTCTAATTTCTTCTTTTCAGTATGGCATAAACATGTAGTTGTGGAGTCAGAGAGTCCTGGGTTCAAATCCCCTCACTGCCACTTCCAGCTGTGTGACCCAGAGCTGGCCCCTATACAACTCTTCAGTGCCTCGTCTGTGAAATGGAGAGACTAACAGCTGAGGTCTAAGTGAAGTCAACTCAGAGTGTTCTGATGCATAGGAGGTGCTCAATATTATGCTCCATGACGACTAGGGCAGATTGGATATAACTGCAAACGTTCATTCCTCCCATCAAGACCTGGGGTCTTCATCCCTTCCCCTCAAATCTGTGGCTTTTTGGCCAATCAAATGTGGTGAAAGTGACCTGTGCTAGTTTCAGGACTCAGGGCTTAAGAGACTCACAGATACTGCTCCAGTCTTTTGGGACTTTCACCCTCCGCACCCAGAGCCAAATTTAAGAAACCTAATTGCCCTGTGGCCACATGCTGAAGAGACCACAAGAGGGAGCTCTGGTCTCTAATTCCTGCTGAGTTCAGCCCTTTAGCCCTGATTGTGAGGGTGCCAGACACGTGAGTGGGCGCCAGACCAGCCCGTCCACCGACTGAATGCCACCAAGTGACCTCAGACAGTGATACACTAAACAAAAGAACCACCCAAAGGAGCCCTTCTCAAATTTCTGACCCACAAAACCAAGAAAGAGAATAAATTCAGTTTAGTTCAGTCGCTCAGTTGTGTCCGACTCTTTGCGACCCCATGAATCGCAGCACGCCAGGCCTCCCTGTCCATCATCAACTCCCGGAGTTCACTCAAACTCACGTCCATCAAGTCAGTGATGCCATCCAGCCATCTCATCCTCTGTCGTCCCCTTTTCCTCCTGCCCCCAATCCCTCCCAGCATCAGAGTCTTTTCCAATGAGTCAACTCTTCCCATGAGGTGGCCAAAGTTGGTTCTTGTCTTAACTTGCAAAGTTTTGGGTGATTAGTTGCACAAATCAAAATTACTCACTCAGTTGTGTCCAACTTTTTGTGACTCCATGGACTGTAGCCCACCAGGCGCCTCAGTCCATGGGATTATTCAGGCAAGAATACTAGAGTGGGTTGCTATTACCTTCTCCAGGGGATCTTCCCAACCCAGGGATAGAACCTGGGTCTCCTGCATTGCAGGCAGATTCTTTACCCTCTAGGCCACCAAGGAAGCCTGGTTTACTGCAGAGCTACAGACAATTGGAGCAACCACTGTCTACATATCTGAAGGTAACTGTTTTCTTGCAGACTGAAACTACCTACCCCTCTCAGCTGTTACTCACATGATGGGGTTTTGAGTCTTAGGATTTTTGTTATTAACTTTCTTCTGGACTATTACAGTCCAGTCAAGAACACAGCCCTCAGGTGGTCTGCCCAACTATGCCAGTTAGGAATCTTATTTCCAGAAGGATTTAAACAAAAAAAGGAAATTTTGGTACTCACAGTGGCTTCAGGCTTGGCTGGATCCAGGTGCTCCAGTGATATCATCAGGCTCCATCTCCTTTACAATGAACTTATTCTGGACTCCTTCTCATGGAGCAAAGGCTTTAGAAACTCAGCTTCACATCCTTCTAGGTTCAAGCCTAGATGGAAAGAATATCTATCATTTTCCCAGCATTTCCAGCAGGAGTTTCATTGATTCTCTCTGGTTCATGACTACGTGACCCAATCAGAGTTAATCACTGTGGCCAGGAAGAGGGAATGTCCTGAGAGCCCACAGATGGGGCCTACTCCATCCAAATCATATGGGCTAAGCATAGGAAAGAGCAATTTTACAAAGGAAGGCTAAGGATACTGTCACAGGGGAAGGATGAATGGATGACTCAGCAGTAGAAGTAGGCTTCTTTCTAGATGGCTTAGTACTATTAATGCAGGCTAAGGCCACACCATTGCCTCACACTGATGACTCACACCAAATCTGCATTTAACACTCCTCGCTTTACACTGCTTGGCTTCATTTTCCTCACTTCCTACCACGTGAGGAGGGCAGGCATCAGAAGGGCAGGCACTCTTCCTCTCCACCCCTGTCCCCCCAACACAATGAGGCTTGCAGGAGTACAGAGATGAGCAAAACTGGGCCTGGGCTGCCCTTCACCTTTGTTGATTGGTCATCCCTTCCCTCACAGAGTCAAAATGACTCAGAGAGACAGCTTCGACCTGAAAACAAATTTTACTGCCAACACAGATGGCCCAAACCCAGGGCTTGATTCAACACTTTTTGGGCCCAAAACAAGCTTTATTGTCTTCCTCATAGAGTCGGACTGTTTCCCCTGAGTGGACAAGTGACCATCTGGCTTATGAGAGATCTTGAAATTTTCATATAATGCACGTGCACATGTAAATAACAACAAAATCTACCCACCATCCAAACAGCGGCCCTTCCATGCTCTTGGTCCACGGGGCTGCCAGACAGCGAGATTTCTGAGACGTTGGCTCTCAAATCAGAGCATGTTCGCATGTAAGCCTCCAATTCTAGTACAATCTAATCATTTGACAGATGAGTAAACTGATGCTTGGGGTGGGGCGTGGGGAGCCCCGGCCCATAACAGCCCCAAGGTCACTTAGCCTGTGAGTGGTGCAGTGAGCATTAGAATTAAGTCCTTCTGACAGTTCAACTTTCCTGCCCTGCTTGGCGTTTCTGAGTGACCACACAGGTCCCAGAGTGGTGAAAAACAGTTTTTTTTTATTTCATTTTGTAATCAGCCCTAATGCTGGGGGGAAGGGAGGCTAGGAAGGGAGGGCACATGGATGGATTTACCCTCATTAATTGATTTGACAAATATTTATTAAGTGCCTACCGTAAACTTGACCCTGGGCTGAGAGCCGTAGACACATATCAGGGGCAGTGAGTTCTCTTGGTGTTTTCAGCAGTGGCAAGGGTGGAGGGACCCAGACACGGATCCCAGAATCACACACGTTCCAACACATTACACACACAGAAAGCACCAGGAAGGAAAAGAACAGGCTGTTTACCAGCATGTTCCACAGGCTAAGTCAGCGGCTAGGTCAGCTAGTCCGTAGCTGACCTAGGTGCTAGGGTCAGGACAGGCTCCCAGCAGGAAGTGATGTTTGAGCTGAGCTGTGAAGATATTTCCACAGGACTTTACAGTAAATGCTCCGAGGACACCCTGTCCTCTGCCCACCTCCTCACTGAACTCCCCACTGCAGCAAATAGCATCCTTTAAGCCCGCTAGGAACTTTCCAGTAACCTGGTCCTCCGATGACTCGCTCTGGGCAGGATGATCTAAGATCCGTTGCTTAGTATTCAGACATGTGCCAGCAAGGGAGCAGGATGTGTCTCCGCAGAGAGGAATTTGGACACCACCTCCCCGCTTCCCCTCTGCATCCACTGGGGAAGAAGTTTCTTGTGGGGTTTTTCCCTTCCCAATGTCCCAAGGCAGTGCCAACTTCCCATTGCTTCTTCCAGGCCCTGGCATACAACTCCTTCCTCCTCCCCTGCCTGGGGAAGACTTTCTCACCCTCAAGCCCAGGGTGCTTGCCCATCTCCCCCCAGGTTGGGCTGGGTCTCCCAACTCTTCTCCCCCTGCCCCCATCCTAGCCACGACCCTGGTATTACTTTTCCCCATGCCCCAGGGAGGCTGCCCCCATGACTCTGAGTTTCCTGAGCACAAAGCTTGTGGCTTCCTGATCCTTGGTCTGCCCTGGTGGTGATGTCTACTTTAGAGGGACTTCAGCATCTGTTGGGCCCTTTGATTTGAATCACCAGGCTCTGCCACTCACTAGCTCTGTGACCTTGGGAAAGTTACTTAACCTCTGGGCCTCCATACTCTAAAATGCGAATGATGACTAGTCCTTACCTCACAGGGTTGATAGAGGATTAAATGAGAGCTCCTACATAACAGGCTTACTGACTCCCCCATGGCAGCTACAGTACAACATCAATAATCATCCTATGGATTCAGTAGGAGGCTACAAAAATTTTGAGTCTTCATAGGTACAAAAAGTTTTCTGTAATCTGTCCTGAGTTCCAACCTTTTTTTCCACCCGAGCTGGATGGCATCACTGATTCAATGGACATGAGTTTGAGTAAACTCCGGGAGTTGGTGATGGACAGGGAGGCCTGGAGTGCTGCTGTCCACGGGGTCGCAAAGGTCGGACACGACTGTGCGACTGAACTGAACTGAACTGAACAGAACAGAACAGGATTCTCAGGATCAACTGTACTCAGGCCCGGCAAGCACAGGGTACAGAGCAGGGGGCAGGAGGAGGGGAGGGGCGGGAGAGCTGGGGGAGGGGCAGGCGGTGGCGGAAACTCTGCACACGCTGAGCGCAGGTGCAAGGGGCTCGGCGCACGGCCCGGGCCGCCCTGCACGCGGTGTTCCCCGCTCTGCGCCCGGTCCGCCCCTCCATCGCCCTGGCGCACGTAGAGCGGCTTCTGGGAACTGATGCCTGGTGGCCCGTGTGCACAGCTCGGTGAGCCGCGCGGCCCGCCAGTGACTCAGCGCGGGGCGGGTTCAGGCAGCTCCCGGCCCGGAGGGTTTTTGCACTCGTCCCAGCTCCTTTCCGCTATAAAGGCAGCCCACCGCCCGCTCCGCTCCAGCACGCCCCTTCGACACCCTCGCCATCCTTTGCTCAGCAGTCTCCGGACCCCAGCCTCCAGTTCAGCTCGCCATGGATCCCAACTGCTCCTGCACCGCAGGTAAGGACCTCTGGTTTGGGGCTGGGTGTCCATCGCAGAGCTAGAGGAGAGTCTCTGACTTCTCATCACTCACTTTCAGGGCACTGTTTGCCCATTTCGAAAGGGTTTCCATGTACCCTTCTCTCCTCTGAGTTCAACTAGGAGACCCCGTTTGACTGATAAGGCGATTCGAGTTCGTGGCTCGCCCAGGTTCCCACGAATTGGTTGTGGAACTGGAACTCCAACTCGGGCTGCTAGCCCGCATGCCCGCGTTCGGTTCTCAGGGGTCGTTCTTGCATCTTTCTCCTGGCAGGTGAATCCTGCACATGTGCCGGCTCCTGCAAATGCAAAGATTGCAAGTGCGCCTCCTGCAAGAAGAGTAAGTGGGATTTTCTCTATGTCTACTCCTCACGCGCCCCACTCCCCGAGCCCAGCACCACACCCCCCGCCCTTGCAGGAGGATTCTTTACCGTCTGAGCCACCAGGGAAGCCCCTACACCACTGGAGGGGAATTTAAATAGGGCAGTGGGTGCCCCTTCCCCAGGGAAGGCGGAGCCTCCACCGGAGAGGGTGGGAAACCTTCTTAATCCGCTGTCCCAGGCGCTCATCAGTGCCTCCACCCCCTTCCCTTCCCCAGGCTGCTGCTCCTGCTGTCCCGTGGGCTGTGCCAAGTGTGCCCAGGGCTGCGTCTGCAAAGGGGCTTCGGACAAGTGCAGCTGCTGTGCCTGAAGGCGGGGAGAGCCTGCTCTCCGGTGTAAATAGAACAACGTGTACAAACTTGCATATTTTTTTTTAATACAACCTGACCCGTTTGTTACATCCCTGTGTTTTTTTTTTTTTTTTTTTTTGTCCTATAAAATACAAGAATGATAATAAAACTGGTTGGCTTTATTCTGACTGTTTTCTTTGACTTGACCAGGGCTTTGGTGAGGGATGGGGCTAGAAGTACAGAGACATGGTTTCTGGATGGAACTGTTAACCCCTGGCAACCTAATGCCTTGTTTGAGCCACATTTACGCACCAGCTTCATCTTCTGTAAAATGGAAGTGCCTCACGGCAGATGCTACAAGGGCACTGGGCACATGTGGGGTCCCCTCTGTTTTCAAGTCAAGGGTTGGTGGCACGGGAGCTGCTCAATCTAGAATTTTCATTCTGTATGGTTTCCCTGTTCAGTTTCTGTTCCTTTTGGGTTTTAGGCTTGAAAGTGACTAAAACCTGCTTGAATACAAATGGGGCTTCTAAAATAAATCCCTGTGGTGAAGGGACATATTTTACTTCCCATCCATCACAGATCTAAACATTGGTAAAAATAATAATAATGATTACTATAAAAATGCCATAAAGGAACAACACAAAGCCCATATTTTTAGATTCAACACACATCATTTCAATCACTATATGAAGAACAAGCAAAATCAGATTTTAAATTACTGCATAGGGGGACTCCCTGGTCCAGTGGCTAAGACTTTGCAGTCCCAATGCAGGGGGCTTGGGTTTCATCCCAAGGTTTCATCTAGGTGGTGTACCTAGATCCCACATGCCATAACTAAAGATCTTGCATGCTGCAACTAAGATCATGTGCAGTTAAAAAAAAAAAAGGAATGCTGCGCATGCATTCATCAAGTGTCCAAGAGCAACCGGAAACAATTCATAAAATAGCCCCAGGGCGTGGACCCCACCTTGCACAGCACTGCCTTCCCACTCCTGGCATCCACACAGGGAACAGACACTTGACTTGCCCAGTGCCACTCACAATAGACCCACTGCCCTGAGAGCTCCCTGCTGGGACTTGGCACTCAGTCTTTGGAAGCTGTTCCGTTGCTCAGGCTGAAACTGGTCCCTCCAAAATCCAGCCCTTGGCTACCTGAAAACAGCAAAGTAACCAGGGATTCGGAGGGAATTACCCAGCCATTTCCCATGAAGAGGGCGGATACCTGAGAACTGGATCCAGATGAGAGTATTTCATGTCTGCCAGAGCTAGGTGATGGCAGTTTGGAGGGTGTGGCGGTGTTTGTTAGGCAGGACCGAGGTGCCCAGTGACTTGTAATTAATGCCAACGGTTAGCCCCCCTGGCTGCTTGCGGACAGAATTGCTATTTGATGTCAAATAAAAGGGAAAGGCAAGTCATGTGGCCTGGAAGTCAAGACCATACTTGTTCACAGGTGCCCTAGGTAAAGAGGGGATCCCAGGAGTCAGCCTGTGCTGAGGGCACGGGTGTTGCAGTTCATAGCCTATTTTGGCACAAGTGGTAAGCCCTGGGCAAGTTACTCAACATCTGAGTCTCCATTCTCCCATTAAAATATATATATATTTCTTTCTTTTTGGCTGTGCTCTTTGTTGCTGCGTGGGTTCTTCTCTAGTGGTGGCGAGCTGGGGCTGCTCTCTAGTGGTGGTGCGCCGTCTTCTCTGCAGCGGGTTCTCTTGTTGCGGAGCACAGGCTTGGTAGTTGTGGCACATGGGCTTAGCTGCTCTGTGGCCTATGGAATCTTCCTGGGTCAGGGATCAAACCTGTGGCTCCTGCACTGGCAGGCGGGATTTTTTACCACTGAGCCACCAGGGAAGCCCCCATTTTCCCATTTGTGAAAAGGAGATTATATCTCTATGTGGGGATTAAATGATAGTGTCCTGGCTTAATAAACAATGGCCATTCTGATCACTATATCCACACTGACATTCACGGAGAGAGAATCCTTTCAGCTCCCAACAAGCTCTTGGGGAAAGACTCATTGGTTTAGAAGTAATACTCTGGTCTGGAGGTTAAGGATGGGATTGGAAATTTGCTGATCTGGTGCCAAAGGGAGTATGGGTGACCTCCAGCGAGCACCCCCAGGACAAGATGCTGCCACAACGTTTGGACACATTCCCAACCATGTCATCTGATCTGCACAGGAACCAGTGAAAGCGTAAATGTGCAGGCTGGAGTGACTATGCCAATTTCAGAGAGGTTAAGTAACCTGCCCAAGGACACACAGCTCAGAGGTCAGAGGCCTGAACCTCTACTAAGCTGATCTCACCCCCTGGCCACAGCTGGTAGATCATGATGTCACTGAATGCTAAACCCTGCCTCTCACTATTCAGAGGTAGAAGGACCTTTTGAAAAGGTCTGAATGTGCTCCTGACTTGACACGTGGGAAACTGAATTCCAGAGAGGTCACAGAGCTGCCTGCTCAGTGCGCTTCCCACTGCCACCCCCGTGCCAGCTTTCAGCGTCCTTGTTGGTCATGTGAAGTTGGGGTGAAGGAGCCTGGGTGGGGGCAGCATGCTGCAGTCAGCCTGCGAGAGTACCAATCCGACCTGCGTCATAGGACATAACCTCTCTGTGGCTCAGTCTCCTCCACTGTTGGAGGGGCAAAATAAAAGCACATGGCTTGGGGACTGCCCTGGTGGTCCAGTGGCTAAGACTGCGCTCTCAGTGCAGGGGGCCCAGGTTCAATTCCTAGTGGGGGAACTGAATCCTACATGTGACCGCTATGACCTGGCACAGACAAATAAATAAGTATTTTTTAAACAAAAGCATATGGGTCAGGAGATTAAAGAACTAATACATGTAAAAAACTTAGTATGGTACTTGGCATGAGGTGAATGGTCTATAATGTCAGCTATTTATTATCATCATTATTACTCATAACATTGCGGCTATTCAAGTACCCTCTAGACACAAGAGCAGCGCTGGTGTGCCTAGGTGCATGTCCTGTGGTCTTCATCAACCACTTGATGTGCCTAGGTGTATGTCCTGTGGTCTTCATCAACGACTTGATGTGCCTAGGTGTATGTCCTGTGGTCTTCATCAACCACTTGATGTGCCTACGTGCATGTCCTGTGGTCTTCATCAACCACTTGAGCACGTGGCCTGTGGTCCAAAAAGAGTCAATGATTCTCACAAAACTGTGATCAGCATTGGGGGTTTATAACCCTGAGCACAACAGTCTGTGCCCTTACGGTGCATACAGACAATTGCCTGCAATTTCTGCTACCACATTTGCACCAGTATTTTATTTAACATTTAAATGATTTATATGTTTTAAAATACATTTGTATCAGCATCTCCAGAGAAACAGAACCAGTAGGCTGTAGATAGATAGAAAGAGAGAGAGATTTAAGAAATTGGCTTATGTAACTGTGGAAACTGGCATGACTGAAATTTGCAGGGCCAGCCAGCAGCCTGGAAATTCCAGTAGGAGTTGATGTTGGTTGCAATCCTGAGTTTAAAGGCCATCTGGAGGCCCAATTCTTTCCAATTCAAAAGACCTCATTTTTTCTCTAAGGCCTCCACTGATTGGATGAGGCCTTCCACATTATGAAGAGTAATCTGCTTTTCTGTATACTGATTTAAATGTTAATCATGTCAAAAAAAAAAAAAAAAAAAACACCTTCACAGCAACATCAGGCTAGCGTGTGTGATCAAGGACTGGGTATGATAGCCTAGACATGTTGGCACATAAAATTAACCATTATAGACCATCACTAGTCACCCATACAACTTCTTCAGTTCAGTTCAGTTCAGTTGCTCAGTCGTGTCCGACTCTGTGACCCCATGAATCGCAGCACGCCAGGCCTCCCTGTCCATCACCAACTCCTGGAGTTCACTCAAACTCATGTCCATCGAGTCGGTGATGCCATCCAGCCATCTCATCCTTTGTCATCCCCTTCTCCTCCTGCCCCCAATCCCTCCCAGCATCAGGGTCTTTCCCAATGAGTCAGCTCTTTGCATGAAGTGGCCAAAGTTTTGTTGTTTCAGCTTCAGCATCAGTCCTTCCAGTGAACACCCAGGACTGATCTCCTTTAGGATGGACTGGTTGGATCTCCTTGCAGTCCAAGGGACTCTCAAGAGTCTTCTCCAACACCACAATTCAAAAGCATCAATTCTTTGGCGCTCCCCTTTCTTCACAGTCCAACTCTCACATCCATACATGACTACTGGAAAAACTACAGCCTTGACTAGATGGACCTTTGTTGGCAGAGTAATATCTCTGCTTTGCAATATAATATCTAGGTTGGTCATAACTTTCCTTCCCAGGAGTAAGCATCTTTTAATTTCATGCCTGCAGTCACCATCTGCAGTGATTTTGGAGCCCAGAAAAATAAAGTCTGACACTGTTTCCACTGTTGCCCCATCTATTTCCCATGAAGTGATGGGACCAGATGCCATGATCTTAGTTTTCTGAATGTTGAGCTTTAAGCCAACTTTTTCACTCTCCTCTTTCACTTTCATCAAGAGGCTTTTTAGTTCCTCTTCACTTTCTGCCATAAGGGTGGTGTCATCTGCATATCTAAGGTTATTGATATTTCTCCTGGCAATCTTGATTCCAGCTTGTGTTTCTTCCAGCCCAGCGTTTCTCATGATGTACTCTGAATATAAGTTAAATAAGTAGGCTGACAATATTCAACTTCTTAAACTATACTTAATCTCCCAACAAAGGCAATAACAAGGTTATACTTCTGTCTAACACAACACAACTACCTTACCTACAACTGAAAATGTATAAAACTGTCCTCAAAGGAGGATGTAAAGTCCTTGGGTGATGGTCACTTTTGTACTTGCTATCATGTAACTTAAATACGGTGATATTAACAACACATAAATACTACAATGTACAGTCAATACATTCTATGTTATATGAGAAGGGAACAAAAGAGGGAAGAAAACAAAGATATTTGCCATATACATATATATTTACCTATTTTTATATATATATATAAAACATGTGCTTCCCTGGTGGCTCAGCGGTAGAGAATCTGCCTACCAATGCAGGAGATGCAGGTTTGATCCCTGGATAGGAAAGATCCCCTGGAGAAGGAAATGACAACCCACTCCAGTATTCTTGCCTGGGAAATTCCCATGGCCAGAGGAGCCTGGTGGGCTACAGTTCATGGGGTCGTGGACACAACTTAGTGACCTAACAACAACAAATATATTACATTATTTACATATTTATATATATTACATATTTGTAAGAAAATAATGAAGAAGCACTCAACAGTTACAGCTGTCATTTCTGTTTCTGGAACCAGTCATGTGGTCACAGCTGACATTTATAAATACCTTCTTCTCTTATCTACTCTGTGTTCACTTTGCCCCCTGCATGTACTTCATTTGGTCATGGTTCTTGATGTGGTGACCCTAAACCTTCATTTTTGAAGGGTCTGGGCCTTTATCAGTCCAGTCTTGATTGGCTTGTTACAGTAGTTTCCCACTGACTTTAATCTCAGGGCAGGGTAGTTCTAAGAGATGCCCTAAGGGATCTCTTCTGTTTCCTAGGCTTTCTTAGTACCATTGCAGTCTTACCCATTAGCCTAGAGTACTTGCTGTGTTTTTCAACTAGCTCCAATCAGCATACCATCAATGTACTGGACCAGTGTGGTGTCTTGGAGGAGGAAAAGACAGTCTAGGTCCCTGAAGACAAAACCATGACACAAGCCTGGAGAGTTGATAAGGTTGAGGCCTATCTCTCTTTAAAAGATCTCAAGTGGTACACTGATATTGAAGGCACATCAAAGGAAAACTTGATCCTTGATGCTCTCCTTCCCTTGGGAAGTTGACTGGACTCAGATCCAGTGGCTCTAATTCCTAGCTCTGTGGGCAAGTTACTTAACATCCTTGTGACTTTCTTCCCATCAGCCAAATGGGCTCATAAATAATAGTGTTCCTCTTTAGATTCATTGTGAGGGATGAAAGATAAAAAAAAAAAAAAAGTAACCAGGTGTGACACATACAAAATGCTGTCAAATAGTAATATTGAAAGGGAAACAATTACAAAATGATATGTAAGGCTAGGTCTGAATATCACCTAAAAAAATCCCTCCTCTGGACGCATCCCACTTTCTGAACATCTTTTCTGGATTGAGGTGGGCTGGCTAGGCTGTATAGATACGCAAAGGACCCAGACAAACGCTCCCATATATCCCTTGAAACTAGAGAGTGCAGGAAGGATGGAAGCAAAGGCCATTTCCGTTTATACCCAAAGGAGGCTCCCCGGGCGCAGTACCCGCCTTGAATTGAGACAGAAAAACAGGGCCAAAGGCCCTCTGAGCACTGGGGGAGGAAATGTTCGGGTTTTTCCACCGCCTCCCTTCAGCAGGGACGGGAGCACAGGCTGGGGTTGCACACGGGCTCCGGAAAGGACGAACTTGAGAACTTGAGTACAAAGGAACGGGCGGCGAGAGGGGTTGGGGTGGCGAAGACAGATGATTGGGTTCTTGGAAGATCCTGAAACAAAGGTGGCATCCTACCTTGGGAAAATTGGGAAGGGGCGGGGTAGAGAAGCTGCGACACCGAGAGCAACCTGGCACACCTTCCCTCCGCGAGTTCTCGTGACAAAGGGGGCGGTCCGAGCACTGCGCACGGACCGAAGTCTTGCTCACTGAACCTGCGCTCGGCGGGCGCCGCCAGGTGCGCTCAGCCCAGCGGGGCGGAGTGGACCGCGTGGTCCCACCGAGGTGCGCTCAGCCCAGCGGGGCGGAGTGGACCGCGTGGACCCGCCGAGCGTGGCGGGCGGAGTGCAAGGCCGGGGCGGGGCCTCTGCGCCCGGGCCGCCTCCTCTGGGTATAAACTGAACCGCGCGTTTCTGGATTCCAACACGTCCCTAACCGGCTCAAGTACCTCTTCTTTGCCACTTGTTTTGGACGGCCTCACCTCGTCTCCGAATGGACCCCAACTGCTCCTGCTCCACTGGTAAGGGATCCCTGGCTCTGGGACTTAGGATGTCCCCTCCCCAATATCAAGAGGTGTCCCTGGGTTTAGAAGAGGGAGTATTTTGGGTGAGCTTCTGTAGTTAACCCAGCATGTGCCTTCTCCCCAAACTAGCGACTTCATCTTCCATTAGAGCGTTCCCTTCCTCTTAGTCTTCCGTTTCAGAGGCAAGAGGTCTGAGGCTCAAGGCTGCCCCGTCCCACATCATGCAGGTGTCACGGGGCCTCTGGGTCGGCTCCAGTGCTCTGTCCAGGCCTCCGTATTGCCTAAGCTGGGTGGGGAGGAGATATTGCCTCTTCTGGGCTCAGACAGAAGGTCCAGGACATCAGACCCAGGCTTCCTGAATGGGCACTGAAGCCTGGGCTCATCCTTGGGGGTAAATACAAGACAGTACCCTTTGCACCGAAGGGCAGAGAAGCGGGGTGGCAGGGGGTAGGGGGTAGGGGGATGAGCCTTCTGTCTGTTCTGTGCTGGACTGGAGCTCCCAGGGCTGGTGCTGACCCAGGAGGAGGGGGAGGGCCCTGCTGATGTCTGCAGTGGCTCATCCTCTCCCCTGCTCACCGCTGGGTTTTCCCTTCCTGGCAGGCGGCTCCTGCAGCTGCGCTGGCTCCTGCACCTGCAAGGCCTGCAGATGCCCCTCCTGCAAGAAGAGTGAGTGTGGGCCTCCTCTGGGAACCCAGAGAGGGGGTGGGTGGGGGGTGCTGTAGCTAGCGGGAGGGAGGGAACCCAGAGTGGGTTCTGAGTGCATGGTTCTGGGGGGGCTGGCCCTCTTTTGCCGCTGGGCACCCACCTGTCACTGCTGCTTCTAACTTTCTGCCCTGTCCTGGGTGGGTTTAGATGGAGCCAGGCAGCCATTTCCTAGTAGAACTCATGCCAAAGGTCCTCCAAGCTGTCTTAGGGCATGTTTTTCTGCACTCAGGGTCCTCTGGGTCTGAGGGTTTTGCCACAGGGTTGCTGTTGGGCAGGGAGGTGCCTGGGAAATGCATTGCTGACACCTGCTTTCCCCCATCTCTCCCCAGGCTGCTGCTCCTGCTGCCCTGTGGGCTGTGCCAAGTGTGCCCAGGGCTGCATCTGCAAAGGGGCCTCGGACAAGTGCAGCTGCTGTGCCTGATGTCGGGGAGAGCCTGCTCCCAGGTATCAATGGAGGAACGTGGGCCAACCTGCATTTTTGTACAACTCTGACTTGATCACTACATTCCCTTTCTTAGGAAATATGTGAATGGTAATAAAGATTGTTGACACTATTCTGATTCAGTTTTCTTTTCTGTGCATTTGGAATAAGGGCTTTTGTAGGAGACTGGATGAGAACTGTAGAGACATGGCGACTAGAATAAAGTGTTAGGCCCTAATAAACTAAATGTGCTGAGCAGATTCAGGGTCCCCTCTGTTCTCATGTCAAGGGTTGGTGGCTTCATTTTCCATCCTCTGATTGCCCTGAATAACTTCAGTTCCTCATAGATTTTAGGCTTGATAGACTAAAGAAGTTGGACTCACCCCTAGTTACCTAAATCCCTACCTGGGACTCTCAAACTCCCTGCACTCAAATACTAGTGTGAATTTTCTGGCTGTGGTTTCTATTTTCTATCTTCACAAACCTAAAAGTTGGCAAAATAAAATTAAGTGGATTATTAATAAAAATTTATAAGGATACAAAATACAAAGTCCAATTATTGATTCAACAAATTTGAATAAATACATGGGGAACAGTAACACAAGAAAAATTTAAAAAGTAAAAACCACATGTTTGTTCACCCAATACTAACACAATTTTGTAAATCAACTATGGTTCAGTTTGAAAAAGAAACAAACTACACACTTGTTCCTCAAAGGTGTGTGCAGAACACTGAAAACACTGGTGCCCCGCTGTGGGCCCCAGCCATAGCTGGAGCAGCCCCTTCCACACCCCCACAGGGACATCCATCCCACTGCCAGCGACAGGACACCTGCTACCCTTGAGAGCTCCCTGCGTTGAGTTGGCTCTAAGTCTTTGGAAGTTCCTTTAGGTCAGGCTGAACTCTGCTTTCAAAATCCAGCCCTTGGCTACTTGAAACCAGCAAAGTGGTTAGGACTTGGGAGGTAATGCCCAGCCATTTCCCAGCAAGAGAGAGTATACCTGGAAACTGGTTCCTGATGAAGGACTTCATGTCTGCCTGTGCACATTCTGCACAGTGTCACATTCTGCAGTTACGGAACTAGCTGTGTGTATTTGGAAGAAGAGAGGTGCTGAGTGGCTTGTAAACGATGGTCATGGCTAGTCCCCCCCGACAACATTTGGAGTGATTTGCTATCTGATAAAGAGAAAGACAAGTCACATGGTCCAAGTGTCAGAACCACACTCACCTACAGGTATCCTGTGTGAAGAGGGGATTTCTAGACCCAGTGTGCTGGTTCATTTAAGCAGTGGCCCTTCCTGAATGAAAGTGACATCGCTCAGTCATATCCGACTCTTTGGGACCCCATGGACTGTAGCCTAACCAGGCTCCTCTGTCCATAGGATTTTCAGGCAAGAGTACTGGAGGGGGTTGCCATTTCCTTCTCCAGGGGATCTTCCTGACCCAGGGATTGAACCTGGGTCTCCTGCATTGCAGACAGACACTTTAATGTCTGAGCCACCAGGGAAGCCCCATATCCTGACTGAGTCTCTCAAACCCTCTAAGTCTCCATTTCCTATAAAAAGGAGGTTATATCTCTATGTGCTATTAAGTGAGAGTGGCCTAGCTCCTCACTGCTGCTGCTGATGCTACAGTCGCTTCAGTCGTGTCTGACTCGGTGCGACCCCATGGACGGCAGCCCACCAGGCTCCCCCGTCCCTGGGATTCTCCAGGCAAGAACACTGGAGTGGGTTGCCATTTCCTTCTCCAATGCATGAAAGGGAAAAGTGAAAGTGAAGTCGCTCAGTCGTGTTCGATTCCTAGCGACCCGGTGGACTGCAGCCTACCAGGCTCCTCTGTCCATGGGATTTTCCAGGCAAGAGTACTGGAGTGGGTTGCCATTGCCTTTTCTGTAGCTCCTCACTAGGTCTTAATAAACAATGTCTATTACAATCCTTGAGTTCACAGTGACTTTATTGGGACAGAATCTTGTTGAATCCTAACAAGCTCTTGGGGAAAGATGGGAGGTTAAAGTTTGATTGGAAATGTACTAATCCAGCAGGAGTGTGGATGCCCTGCGACAGCCCCCCTCAGGTATGACGCTGCCACACCATTTGGACAATCACAAATTCAATGCCCACCCTTCATATCACCTGATCTACATTGAACCCATGACAGAGTGAACTTGCAGGCGATGGAGGGATGTGCCAATTGCCCAGAGTTTAAGCGACCTGCCCAAGGGCACACAGATCGCAGTCAAGAGGTCTGAATCTATACTACAGCTGTCTCACCTACTCGCCAAAGGCGAATAATTATGAGGTCATATTATGCTGAGCCCTGCCTCTCATTATTCAGAGCTGGCAGGCTCCTTAGAGACAGGCTAGTTGTGCTAATAGCAGAATAGATGGGAGACTGAAGTACAAGAGGTCACGGCTATGATCTTCCTTTCCTTGGGGTCATCATGCTTCCGGAACCTCCATCCTGGAATGGGGTGGACTGGCTAAGTTCAGGAAAACCCCTGAAAAGTTTAGGGCAAGAGCACCCCGAAAAACGTGCCCATCCATCCATTCAGTCGTGGAGAACAAAAAGGAAGGATGGGAGGCAGAGGCCTGAGTGAATTGATCCTGGGGCTGTTAGAAATGTTAAGAGAAACGCTGCCTAGGGCCCTTCGCTGGGACCAGGACAGGGAACGGTGGGGCAAGAGAGAGTCGGGGGCTTGGTGGTGAAGGTCATATCCACCACAGGGCTCTGCACACGACACAGCCACCTGTGCCTGGGACATGGGCGCGAGACTAGGGTTGCACACTGGCTCCGGGAAGTGGTGAACGCGAAGAGAACAGCGCGGGGGTCGGGGGTGGGGAAGACGGCGAAAACACAGAGGCTGGGTTCCCGGAAAAAGCCGGGAGCAGGGTGGCTGCCGCCCTCGGGAAAATTGGGAGGGGACGGGTAGGGAGGCTAGGACACCGCGTACCTCCCGGCAAACTGTCCCTCCCCGCGGGACAGGGCCAAAGGCGGCCCTCCGTGTGCACAGCGGCCCCAAGGGCACCGGGAGACTCGCGCTCGGCTCGCGTGGGGCTCACCGCCCGGCCCGGAAGCTGTGGGCGGCACGGGCGCGGAGCCTCGGGGCGGGTGCAGGCGGGGCGGGCCCTCTGCGCCCGGGCCGTCTCCTCCGGTTACAAACCCAGCGAGCGGGCTCCTCGACTCGACACGCCTCTCACCAGATCGGGTGTCTCCTGGTCTCAGCTCGGCTCCAAATGGACCGCAACTGCTCCTGCCCCACTAGTAAGCGACCCCTGGCTCTGGGCCTAGAGTGCCCCCTTCCCAGGCACTAGACAGAGGTTCCGTGGGGTTAGACGAAGAAGGATTTTGAATCTGAGCTAAGGTGGACACCCAGGGTTCACCCAGAAGTGCTTTCTTCCTAGCCAGGATCGAGAGAGCATATTTTTTTCTTCCCGCCCCCACCCAGTCAAGCGGCTTGTGGGATCTTCGTTCCTCCACCAGGGATTGAACACGCGGCCCTGGGCAGTGAAAGCACAGAAATCCTAAGCACTGGACTCACAGGGAATTCCCAGACTCTAATTTTGAATGGAGAGTACTGAGGCTCCAGACTGTCCATGTTGTCCTCACCCAGGGGGTCAGGGGACAACTAGACTGGAACCCAGTGCTGGGAGGAGATCTTGGAGCTGCCGGGCCTTGATGGCCGGAGGGGACATGGTGCCTCTTGGGGTTCAGGACATAGACCTGGCCCCCAGCTCCAGTCAACCTGGGCTGGGTCTGGAGCCTGGGGCCTTCCCTGGGAAGGGGATCTACTTTCCTGGGACCAGAAGAGAGAAGCTGGGGCTTCTCCATTTGCCTGAGTGGAGGGGAGCTCTCCCAGGGCTGGTCCTGACCCAGGAGGAGCGGGAGGGCCCTGCTGATGGCTGCGTGGCTCCTCCTCCCTCCTGCTCGCCACTTGCCTTTTCCTTCCTGGCAGGCAGCTCCTGCAGCTGCGCTGCTCCTGCACCTGCAAGGCCTGCAGATGCCCCTCCTGCAAGAAGAGTGAGTGTGGGGCCTCCTCTGGGAACCCGGGGTCTGGGCTGAGTCCAAGGAGGGACCCAGAGCTCAGCAGGGAGCAGGACTGACCAGAATTCCCTACATCACTCCCCACCCGCTGTACCAGCACTGAAACAGAATCTGAGCTGAAAGAGCCAGAGAGATGATTCTGTTCCAACTTCTCATTCTAGAATGGCTAAATAAGTTTGAGAGAGGTCAGCGAATGGGGTCAAGGATGGAAACTAGACCTAGAACCCAGGTCTCTTGTTTCTGACGTTACCTTGTGAACCCTCCAGTGTCCTGGGCACTTTAGGTTCTTGAACTTGGTGACCAGGTGTGGGATCTCTGCCCTGGGGGTGCAGCCCTTTGCTGTACAGGCAGCCCAGTCCTTCCCTGACCCCTGGTGAACAGCTGTGGCAGCAGTTTGCCCCTCTCTGAACTTGACCACTTTCCTTACTTCACTGTATGTTTCTGAGGGGTGTATGCATGCTTACTTCACTGTATGTTCGCTTTAGTCATGTCTCTTTGTGACCCTAATGGGCTATAGCCTTCCAGGCTCCTCTGTCCATGGGATTCTCCAGTCAAGGATACTGGAGTGGGTTGCCATGCTCTTCTCCAGGGGATCTTCCAAACCCAGGGATCGAACCCACATCTCTTATGTCTCCTGCATTGGCAGGAGGGTTCTTTACCACTAGTACCATCTGGGAAGCCCTTTGAGGAGTGGCAGCTGCCCTTTCACTGCCCCTAAAGGCCCCACCACAGCTTCTAGGCTTTCTGCGCTGTCCTGAACTCAGAGCAATTTTCAGAGTGTCAGAAACGAATTTCTTAGGACAGAGCACACTTTCCTAAGGTCAGGGTCCTCAGAGCCTGGGGTCAGCTTGTGCCAGGCCTGCTGTTGGGAAGGGTGGTTTCACGTAATGCTGCCTCTCACTCTCACTCCCCCCAGGCTGCTGCTCTTGCTGCCCTGTGGGCTGTGCCAAGTGTGCCCAGGGCTGCATCTGCAAAGAGGCCTCGGACAAGTGCCGCTGCTGTGCCTGATGTCAGGGAGAGCCTGCCCCAGGTGTCCGCAGAGCAACCATGACAAACTTGCATTTAACAATTGTCTCTTACTACCTTGATGCAATACGACATTCCTTTTTCTATAAAATATGTGAATTGTAATAAATCTTGTTGACTGTATTCTGGCTTCTGTTTTTGTTTGTGTGTCTTGAGTGGAAATGCAGAGACTTGGGTTCTGGACCTAACCAGTTGCCCCTAAGACACTGAGTACCCTAAACAGGTCAGGTTACCTCTCTGAGCTTTGGCTTCTCAGGTAAAAGGGGACACATCCTCCAAGTGACATGAAGGCATTGGGCACATACAGGTCCTAGCTGCCCTCATTCTTTTAAGTGTCGATGATGGGGAAACTCCTCAATTTCTCATTTTCACTCTCTGGGCTTCCCCTACCAAAGTTCAGGCCTCAGCGTTATTAGGTTTGTAGGTTTCGAAAGTACTCAGACCGGGTGAAATCTGAACCCTAATTGTTTTACTTCTACATAGGGCTTGCTTCTAAAACACTGCTGAAGGACCAGCTTTTATTTTCTAATGCTCACAGATTTAAACTTTGGTAAATGTACTAAAAAAATTTTAGAGGTCACAGTGAAAAAAAAAAAAACACCCACTTTTAGATTCAATACACAGAATTTCATCAATTGGTGAAGAACCAATAAGAAAATGTAAGTTTTAAACGCTGCACATATGTTCATCGAAGCCGTGGATAAGCCTCCTGGGAACACTTCATCAGTGCCCCGCTGTGTGGACCACGCACGCCTGAAGTAGCTCTTGCCCCCCAGACCCGCAGGGAACATCAGCCTTGGCTTGCCCAGGGTCACCGACAGGACGGCCACCACCTCTGCCAGCTTCCTGTGGTGAGTTGGCTTAGAATCTTTGGGAGGTCTTCCCTAGGGCAGGCAGAAATCTGTCCCTCTCTCAAAATCCAGCCCTTGGCTACACGAAAGCAGCAAAGTGATTGTGAAAGTGGGAGGAGTCACCACCCAGCTGTTTCCCAGGAAGAGGGCATGTACCTGAGAACTGGGTCGAGGTGAAGGACTTCACGTCTGCAGGGTAATGGCTATTGCCCAGTTTGGAGGGCGAGGTGGTGTTCATAAGGCTGGAGTGAGGAGCCCAGTGACTTGTTATTTATATCAAAGCTCACTGCCCCTGGCCATTTGCAGAGGGTATTGCCCTTATTATTATTCTTTTTAATGCAGGAATCTTTTAATAGTAAAGGACACTTAATGTAAGCTGTGTGCGTGCATGTGTGCTCAGGTGGCTCAGTTGTGTCAACTCTTTGTGATCCCGTGTATTGTTCCCCCCCCAGGCTCTTTGGTCCATGGAATTTTCCAGGCAAGAATACTGGAGTAGGTTTCCCCTTCCTACTCCAGGGTATTGCTATTTGTTGCACAATCAAAACAAAACAAAACAAAACAAAACAAAACAAAACCAACAACAACCCATAAAACAAGTCACTTGGCCTAGAAGTCAGAACCACACTTGCCCACAGATTTCCTTTGTGAAGAGGGGATGGGTTTTGGTGTCAGGCATCCTGGTTCACAACTACCTAGTCACTATCTGACTTGGGCATGTATTTGATACTGCCTGAGCCTCCATTTTCACATGTGTATAAGGGAGATTACATCTCAATGACAGGGGCATAAATGGGATAGTGGTGATTCCTAGATATGGCTTTAAGAAGTGGCCATTATAATCACTTTATCCACGAAATTTTGTGGCTATGTGGATAATCCACTGAGGCCCCAACAAACTCCTAGAAAATGGCTCATGGATTTGGGAGGATTCCCCAGGACTGAGGCTGAGAATGGGTTGGAACCTTGCTGACTGAGTGCCAGGGGAGTGGGGATGCCCTCCAATGACACCGAAAGGATAAGATGCTACACAGTGTCAGGACAGACTCGGAAGACTTTCCCACCCTTCATGTCATTTGATCTGCACAGGAACCAGTGCCAGAATAAATGTCCAGGGGCTGGGGTCATTGTGCCATCTTCCAGAGAGGTTAAGCAACCTGCCCAGGACACACAGTCAGAAGTCAGAAGACTGAACCTGTGCGACAGCTGTCTCACCTCCTGGCCACACACTGCTGGAGATGCCCCTGGAGGCTGAATCCTGCCTCTCCTTATTCAGAGCTGCAAGGGTCCCCAGAGATGGTCCAGTTATGGTCCTGGCTGGAGAGATGGGAGACTGAGGGCCAGAGAGGTCACAGAGCTATGCAGAGGGTTCTGACTGCCAGCTCAGTGCTTTCCCACTGCTCCTTCCATGCCAGGTGTTCCGTGTCCTCACCCGTTGTGAGATGTCATGGTGCCCAGTAGGGGGTGAGGGCAAGGGGGCTGCAATCAGCCTGCATGAGCGCCAGTCCCACCTGGTCACAGCCACATGACACAACCTCTTTGTGCTTCAGTCTCATCTGCTTTAAAAGGCAAAAGAATAGTATCTTGCTCTTAGGATTAAAGAATTGAATATTTGCAAAGAAACTGGAATGAAACCTGGCACACAGTCAGTAATATAGTAATATTAGCTATTATTATTATCAGTTGAAGCATAGGATATATTTCTCTACATCCAGACGAATAAGCTGGAGCTGGTGTGCTAGCTGAGTATTCTCTCTTGTTCTCATCAAACATGGGAGCAGATGACTAGTTCCCCTAAGAGGGTTATGCCCCTCTCCCAACAAAAAGGGGCTGGCACTAGGCACTTGCCATCAGCAAGACAATCCGAGTTCTCCTAACAAAATACTGAAGGATTCTGCCATTACTGCTGTCACCTGAACCAAGATTTTACTCAACGTTTTATATACATATAAATTTATTTACATGAAAAGCAAACTCTTTAAGGCTATGAATATGAAGCTCAATTTACTTCTAGACATTGATGGTAGCCACTAAGACATATATGCATTCCTTTCATGCCACTTCGGCACCCATGCTTGAGCTAAGGCAGTAGAGAAGTGCTGAACACATACCTCTGGGCCTCAGGGAAGCTTCATCGCTGACTCTTTTCCTTAAGAAGAGACAGGAATAGCATTTGGGGCACCACATCCCAGCACTGTGACCTTGGGTTAATAGCGTCCTTGTACTGGATGTACTTTTTGCCTTTGGGAAACAGCCTCCCAAGTAGTGTTTCCCTTGAGCTGTTAGAATTCAAAGAGGAAAAGTGATGAAACAAGGCTTGGCACAGACTCCCTGGTATGTAACTGTCAGGACTATTCAAAGGGAAATGCCCACTGTCTTACTTCGTTATTGAATGCCAGGTCTGCCTATCACTTACAAGGATGCTTTCCCTAGAGGGCATCGTATAACTAGGGAACCTCCATCCTGGAGCCGGGTGGACTGGCTAGGCAGTGGATTCCCTGGCCCATTCATCTATTCAGTCGTGGAGAATGTAAGGAAGGCTGGGCGACAGAAGGCTGAGTTCCCTGCTGGGCTGTTACAGGAGAAACTTTAGAGAAACTCTGTTCAAAGTCCACGGTGGGGGCTGTGGGAAGAAATATTAGGGAAGCGGGGTTCGGGGGATTGGTGATGAGGCTCACATCCATCACGGGTCTCTGCACACGACACAGGGGCTCCAGCGGAGCCTGGGATGTGAGCACGAGGCTCGGGCTGCTCATGGGCTCTGGGAAAGGGTGAAAGCAAAGACAAGAGTTGCGGGGGCAGGGAAGACTGCGAGGGCTCAGGGGCTGGGTTCCCGTAAACACCGATGTCTGTCCACATCGTGGAAAGCTGGGAAGGGGCGGGCAGGAAGCCTGGAGCGCTACTTGTCGCTTGGGACAAAGTCCCTCCGCGTTGTGGGCGAGTAGGGGGAGGGAGGCGTTTTGGTGCGCACGGAGCCCAGCCGCATTCCCGGAATCTTGCGCTCGGCCGCGCGTGGTGCTCACCGCCCGGCTCGGGCGCAGCGGGCGGCGTGGGTGCAGGCGGGGGCAGACCCTCTGCGCCCGGCCCGCTTCCTATGGGTATAATAGCGCTCGGCTCCTGGGCTCCAACACGCCTCCCACCGGACCAGTGGATCTGCTTTGCCACTTGTTCTGGACCTCAGAGCTCGCTCTTCCTCCAAATGGACCCGAACTGCTCCTGCCCCACTGGTAAGGGTTCCCTGGCGTTGAGCCCTAGGATGCGCGCTTCCAGGCGCAGGACAGAAGGTCCCGGCAGCTAGAGAAGGGAGGATGGTCAAGGAGACTCCTGTCATTGGACCACTGGTTTTCCCTAGTCAGGATTATGAGAGCGTTTATCTCCCTTTGCCCCCCCCCCCCCCGCCTTTTTTTGTTTGTTTGTTTGTTTTTAGTTTGTCATCTTGCACGGTGTCCTGGATCTTAGTTCCCCGACCAGGGATGGAACCCGTGCCTCCCTGAAGTGGCAGCGGGGAGTCTTAACCACCGGGGAAATCCCTGCTTCTTATTGAATTGAATGTACTGTGAGGTTCCAGCTCATCCTTGTCCTCACCCACCTGGTCAGGGGACAGCTCGACCGGGACCCAGTGCTGTGGGGAGGCCTTGGAGCTGCCGGGCCTTGATGGGAGGTGGGGACATGGTGCCTCTTGGGCTCCAGGACATAGACCTGGCCCTCACCCTCAGTCACCCTGGGCTGGGTCTAGAGCCTGGGCCTTCCCTGGGGAGTAAATCAGGAGGGGACCTACTTTCCTGGGACCAGAAGAGAGGAGCTGGGGCTTCTCTATCCACCTGACTGGACTGGGAGCTCCAGTGCTGGTCCTGACCCAGGAAGATGGGGAGGGGCTCTGCTGAGGACTGCGTGGCTCCTCCTCCCCTCTGCTCACCGCTGGCCTTTTCCTTCCTGGCAGGCGGCTCCTGCAGCTGCGCTGGCTCCTGCACCTGCAAGGCCTGCAGATGCCCCTCCTGCAAGAAGAGTGAGTGTGGGCCCTCCTCTGGGAACTTGGGGTCTGGGCTGAGGAGGGACCTAGAGCTCAGCAGGCAGGAGCCGGACACTGACCACACTTCCCTACATGTCCTGTGCCTGCCCCCCACTCCCAGCACTGAAACAGATTGAGACCCATACAAGCCATAAAGATTGTTTAGTCCCAACCTCTCATTCTCGAAAGGTAAACTGGTAAACTGAGCCCATAGAAGCCACATAATAGTGTCAACAATGGATGGGACTAGAATCCAGGTCTCCTTTCTCTGATGCCACTTTGTGAGCCCTCCAGAGTCCTGAGTACTTCGTACTGAACTTGGTGACCATGAGTAGCTTCTCTGAACCACGTCCTTTGCTGCAGATGCAGCTCAGGGCACACCTGGTCTTCCCGGGACCAGCTCTGTAACTAGTCTGCCTCCTCTCTGGCCCTAAAGACTCTCTCACTTCATTCGATGCTTCTGGGGGTGGCCTTCCCTTGGTCCTGAGGCCCTGTCACTGTCTCTCCAAGGCTCTCTATTCTGTACTCACATGGGACTGGCAGCCTTTTCCTTTTGTCACAAAGCAAATTTCTTAAGACAGCTCTCTATCCTGAAGTCAGAGTCCTCTAGGCCTGGAGGAAGAGCCTGTGGCAGGCCTGCTGTTGGGAAAGGTGTTTTCGTGTAATATTATCTCTGACTTTCACTCTCTCCTTTCTTCCTCAGGCTGCTGCTCCTGCTGCCCTGTGGGCTGTGCCAAATGTGCCCAGGGCTGTGTCTGCAAAGGGGCCTCGGACAAGTGCAGCTGCTGCGCCTGATGTCGGGCAGAACCTGCCCTAGTTGTCAATAGAGCAACCATGACAAATTTATATATATTATTTTTTCATACAATCTGACCTGGTGCTACATTACCTTTTACTATGAGACATGTGATTTCTAGTAAAGTTGTTGACTATATTCTGGCTCTGTCTTCCTTTGTTTGTCTTGGACAAAGAGACCTCATGCCTATGAGGACTGGGGGTGGGGGTGGGGAATGGACCAGAAGTGCAGAGTTCTGGGCTCTGGACCAAATATTAGCCCCTAACACACTGAGGGTCTTAGCAGGTCAGGCTACCTCTCAGAGCTTCGGTTTCTCAGTTCAAAACGAAAACATTGTCCAAGTGACACAACGATACCAGGCAGCTACTGGTTCCCCTCTGTTCTCACTGTATTGATGGCTCAGAAACTTCCGTTTTTATTAAATTCTGTGGGGATTTGTGACCACCTCAGTCCTCGGTGATGTGAATCTTCAAAGTACTCACAGGGGACGCTATTTAACACTCCTCTTGTTTGATTTCCATGTTTTAGCTTGCTTCTAAAACACTAAAATGACCTGTTTTTATTTTCTACCACACTTTTATTTTGAAAAATAAAAAATGAATTACTAAAAAATTGTTAAAATCTACAGTATGTAAAACCTACTTTAGGATTCAACACATAAGAAGCAACATTAATATATGAAGATGATAACTTTTAAAAGTGTGTGATTTTTATATGTTCATTGAAGATGTTCATGAGCCCTAGAAACACTTTACAAATGCCCCACTGTGTGAGCAAACACACTTGAGATGCTGGGCTTGGCATCCCCAGAGGGAACATCAGTCTTGGCTTGGCCGGTTACAGTGACAAGACACCTGTTTTTCCTGAGAGCTCCCTGCGCTGACCTGGCTCTGAATCTTTGAAAATTCCTCCCTAAGTCAGGCTGAAATCCACACTTCCTTCAAATTTAGCCCTTTGCTACTGGAAACCCACAAAGTAATTTAAATTTAAAGGGAATTTCCCATCTTTTTCCCAGCAAAACCCAGTGTACCTGATATTCGGTACCAGATAGAGGACTTCTATGTCTTCCTCGGCATGTGATGGCTATTCTGCAGTTTGAAGGGCAGTGTTTATCAGGGAGCAGTGTGTGCTGCCATGCGTGCACGCTATGTCGCTTCAGTCCTGTCTGACTCTGCCATCCGATGGACTAGCCTGCCAGGCTCCCATGTGCTGAGTGAATGGTAATCCATTCCAGGTGTCCCACCCCCTGGCGGTCGTTGGAGGGAATTACTATTTGATGTTCAAGAGAAAGGGGAGTCTTGTGATTCAGAACTCAGGATGTAGATTGCCTACATGTGTCCAGTGTGAAGAGCCAGCTCGTGCTGAGTGCATGGGTATGGGGGTGGGGGTCAGGCATCCTTGCTAACAGTCACTTTGCCACTTCCTGACAGAGGCAAGTTATTGATACTCTGGGATTCCATTTCCTCCTTCCTATAAAAAAGATTAAAGGACTCCCCTGGTGGTTCAGGGGTAAAGAATCCACCTGCCAATCCAGAAGACACAGGTTGGATCATTGATCCGGGAAGATCCCACATGCCACGGAGCATCTAAGCCTCCTGATCAGTTGTGTGGCACAACTGATGAGCCTGCGCGCTAGAGCCTGTGGTCCCCAACGAGGAGCCACTGCAACGAGAAGTCCACGAACTGCAACTAGAGAAAGCCTGAGCACAGCAAGAAGACCCAGCACAGCCAAATATAAATTAATAATTAATTTAAAAGATGCTATTTCAATGTGGGGGAATAAATGAGACAGTGGCTTGGTTCCAAGCACAGGCTTCGTGAATGGTGTCCATTATGATCTCTATATCCACACTGACATTAATCCAGCTCCCAACAGGCACCTGGAGAAAGGCTCATTGGTTTGCAACCATGCTCAGGGTGAGGCCACAGACAGATAGGAACCTTGCTTATCCAGTGCCCCTAGGGCCTGCGCATGTCCCTCGGTAAGCCCCACAGAATAAGTCACTGTCCCACCATTTGAGCAAACTCAGTGGACCTGCAAGGTCTGGAGTGACTGTTAGCTTCAAAGAGGTAAAAGAACTTGCCTAAAGTCACACAGTCACAGTCAGAAGACTGAACCTAAACTACTGTCTCACCTCCTGGCCTGGCCATGCTGTGTTGATGATGATGCCACTGGATGCTGACCCTGCCTCTCCTTATTCAGAGCTGCAAGGGTGCTCAGAGACAGTCCAGTTGTGCTCCTGGCTGGAGAGACGGGAGGATGAAGCCAGAGAGCTCACCGAGTATGCAGAGGGTTCTGACAGCCACCTCAGTGCTTTCCCCCAGGTGTTCATGTCCTCACCTGTCCGGGGAGGGCATGGTGCCTGGTGCGGGGTGAGGAGAGGAGGCTGCGGTCAGCCTGCAAGAGTGTCAGTCCAACCTGTGTCACTTAGTGCCATGTAACCACTCTGGGCCTCAGCCTCCTCTGCTCTAAAGCGCAAAATAATAGTGTCTGGCTCTCAGGATGAAAGAATGTAATACATGGGCAGACTGTCAAAGTATGTTTGGCACTTAGTGAGTATCTATAATATCACCTAGTTATTTATTATGATTATTAACATAAGAACCATTTTCCTCCTTCCAGAGAATCAAGCAAGGACAGGAGGCTTAGCTCTGGGTTCTGTGTCGTCCTCATCAACCCTGTGAGCATGTGACCAGTTCCCCTGAGAGGGTTACCCTCCATTCAGGAAAAGAGGCATTGACCCTAGAGATAGAAGGCCATGAACAAGACAGTGTGGGTCCTCCTAACAGATACTGAAGGATCCTGCCCTTTCTGCTGTCACCTGCCTCAGGAATTCCTTACCATTTTCTTTTCAATGATTCATATTTTCTTGGGTATATCATATGAAAAATAGTTATATGAAAATTTCATTATATGAAAAATGACCACTACTGGAAAGGAGAGTAAGGCCATAGCCAGAAAATCATATGTACATTCCTTTCCTTTCTCATGTATCACTCCCAGGATTGAGCCTTACACAGTGAGAAGTGCTGAACATGGTTCTGGCTCAAAGGGAGGCTTTCTCACTGACTTTCTCTTTCAATTGGGAAGTGACAAAAAAACCAGAAGGGAATAACTCCCCAGCACTGTGAGCCTGCCTGAGGAGCCTCCTTGTAGTGTGTGCGGTTTTGCCTTTGAGAAAGGCATTCGTAACTAGTATTTCCCTTTGGGGTTACTGTGAGAATTCAAAGAGCAAAAGTAATTAACAAGGCTTGGCACAGTCTCCAAGGTGTGTAATTACCAGGAAATTGTCAGCAATACTAGCAGGGTAATACCCACAGGTCTTTCCTACTGAATGCCAGGTCTGCCTATCTCCGGGGTGGGGCGGGGGTGCAGGGGACATCCTATGATTAGGGAACCTCCATCCTGGAGTGCAGAGGCCCCGTTACAGTTGAGGGAAGCCGCTGGAAAACTGAGGCAAAGGGGCGCCTGGAGAAACGCGCCATTGTCTCTTCAGGAAAGGAAAATGGAAGTGAGGACCACAGGCCTAAGGAAATGTGGGTCGCGGAGCAGTTACAGGAGACGTTACAGGAAAACCGCAGCGAAAAGACCGTGGTGGGGACCGAGGCAGACCATGCCTGCGGACCCCGGGGAAGGGGAAATGGTGGCGAGGGTCACCTTCACCTTGGGTCTGGGGCACCACTCCCCGGCCTCAGCCAAGCGGGACACCAGCGAGCGGGAGGCGGGGGTGGTTCACTGGCTCCAGGCAAGGGCGACCCGGAGGCCGGCGGCGCGGAGTCTGTGGCGGGGAAGCCGCGAGGACACGGGAGCCCTGTTCCTAGACGCCCGGGAACAGGTGGCTGCTCACGTGGCGAACACGGGGACGAGAGGCCGGGGAGGCTGCGACAGCGCTTACCGCTGGGCACAGGGGCCCTCGGCTCCAGCGGGCACCCAAGTGGAGCCGCGCGCTCGGCCCGGGCGCTGCGGGCGGGGAGGGAGCAGGGGGCGGGGCCTCTGCGGCGGGCCCCTCCCCTCCGAACGCGGGACTGGCTCTGGGCTCCAAGGCCTCCCACCGGACCAGTGGGTCTGCTTCACCACTGCTTTGGACCTTGGACCTCGCCTTTCCTCCTGATGGACCCCAAGTGCTCCTGCCCCACTGGTGAGGGACCCCTGAATTTGAGCCCTACTGATGCCTGCTTCCCAGTAACTGGACGGAGGGTCCCTAGGGTTGCAGAAGGGAGTGTGTGGAGTTTGATCACAGGGGACCCCTGTCACTTACTGGTCTAGGAATGTCTTCCCAGCCAGGTTCCTGAGAGTATTTCAGGCGCCCTTGGCCTCCATTCTAAATCTGAGAGCACCGAGGCACCACACTGTCGTTCTTCCCCTTACCCAGGGGTTCAGGGGACAGCAAGACCAGGACCTAGTTCTACGTGAAAGGCTTGGAGCTACCAGGCTTTGATGGCCGGAGGGGACATGGTGCCTCTTGGGGTTTAGGACATAGACTTGGTCCCAAGCCCTGGTCAACCTGGGTTGAGTCTGGTGCCTGGGATTTTCCCTGGGAAGGGGATCTTCTTTCCTGGGACCCGAAGAGGGGAGCTGGGGCTTCTGTATCTGCCTGAGTGGAGAGGAGTTCTCCCAGGGCTGGTCCTGACCCAGGAGGAGCGGGAGGGCCCTGCTGATGGCTGCGTGGCTCCTCCTCCCCCCTGCTCACCGCTGGCCTTTCCCTTCCTGTCTGGTGCCTCCTGCAGCTGCGCTGGCTCCTGCTCCTGCAAGGCCTGCAGATGCCCCTCCTGCAAGAAGAGAAGAGTGCAGGGCCTCCTCTGGGAACTTCGGGGCTGAGCTGAGTCCTAGGGGGGACCCAGAGCTCAGCAGGCGGGAGCAGGACACTGACCGCACTTCCTGGCACCCCCCTCACCGGGAACTGATTCTGAATCACCTGGAATCACCTCAGACATGACTGAACATCAAGCTCGCACTAGGGAACCGGGAAATGGAGGCCCGGACGGTCCCAACCAAACAGACTCAGACTCATCACTAGATCTAGTTCTCCTTCCTCCTGATTCAGGTTTCTGAATCCTCTCATGGACTGAAGCACCTTAGGGACATGAGCTAGTGACCATGTGTGGCTTCTCTGACCTGGTTCTGCCTTTTCCTGTAAGCAGCTCAGACCATCCCTATTCCCACTGGGAGGTGCTCTGTGAAGGTCACGGCCTCCACCTTGACCTGGAGAACATTCTTTCTTAAGTGATGGCTCTGGGAGCTGGCTCTCTCTTGTCCCCAGAGGCCCTGGTCACTGTCTCTCTGAGGCCCTGTGCCCTGTCCTGGGCAAACATGGGGCAGGAAAGCTTAACCTGGTAACCGACAGCAATGATGTCAGGACAGTGGACTCCATGAAACTCAGGGTCTGGGCGTCAGGGCAGCTTGTGTCAGGCCTGCTGGTGGGAAGGGTGTTGCTGGGTAACGTGTGCTCTGACGTTACCTTGCCGTTGCCTCCCCAGGCTGCTGCTCCTGCAGACCCATGGGCTGTGCCAAGTGTGCCAGGGCTATGTCTGCAAAGGGACCTAGGACAAGTGCAGCTGCTGTGCCTGATGTAGGGGAAACCCTGCCCCACGTGTCCACAGAGCAACCAGGGCAAACCTGCAGTTTATTCTTTTTCATACAACGTGACTCGATGCCACATTTCTGTGTCTATGAAATTCCTGAGTGGAAATAAAAGTTGTTGACTTTATTCTGGCCCTGTTTTCCTTTGTTTGTCTTGGACACAGAAACTTCATGACCATGAGGACTGGGGTGACGAACTGGAGTGGAAGCCCAGAGACCTGGGTTCTGGACCAGATAGTAGCCCCCTCACACCCCTATTCATTGTGGTCACCTCTCATATCTTCAGCTTCTCGGCTCAAAATGAAAGCATCGTCCAGATGATTAGGGCATCAGACAATGGCAGGATTCACTCTATTGGTGTTAAGAGTATGGTTTGCAGAGAAAGTTTTCAATTCCTCATTTTCCTTTTCTGGGAATCCCTGCAAACTCAGTTTTGGTGAGAGCCTGGAAAACTACTTGGAGGGGATGAAATCCAACATACCTCTTGCTTGACATCTACACAGGGCTGGCTTCTAAAACACCATGGGGAAAAAAAATCTATTTTTTTTTTACACCTCAATTTCAAACTTTGGTCAATAAAAGGATTTCTAAAACTTTTTTTGAAACAAAATATATCAAACCCATTTTTCCTTCAACAGATACATTCACCTAAATATGTGAAGAACAAATTACTAGCATTAGAAATGTTTATAAGCTGCACGTATATTCACTGAAGGTGTGCACCTGTTCTGGATACACTTCACCAATGCCCCATTGTGTGGACCACACACGCCTGGTGGGGCTCTCCTCCCCTCCTCCTCACAGGAAACAGCAGTTTTGGCTTTCCCAGTACTACTGACAGGACCCCTGACAGGTCCTTGCAGTGGCCTGACTCTGAATCTTTGCAAATTCCTCCCTAGGCCAGGCTGAAAGCTGCCTTTCCCTCAGACCTAGTGGAGATCCACATACTGACTTGAATTTGAAGGGAATTTGATTGCCATTGTCAAGGAAGGGTGAGTGTACCTGAGACTTGGTTACAAAGGAAGGATTTCATGTTTTCCTCTGTTTGCTGTTGTTCATTCAGTGGTAGGAGAGCCTGGTGGAGAAGGCGATGGCACCCCACTCCAGTACTCTTGCCTGGAAAATCCCATGGAGGGAGGAGCCTGGTGGGCTGCAGTCCATGGGGTCTGGAAGAGTTGGACACGACTGAGTGACTTCACTTTCACTTTTCACTTTCATGCATTGGAGAAGGAAATGGCAACCCACTCCGGTGTTCTTGCCTGGAGAATCCCAGGGATGGGGGAGCCTGCTGGGCTGCTGTCTCTGGGGTTGCACAGAGTCGGACACGACTGAAGCGACTTAGCAGCAGCAGCAGTAGCAGCAGCGGGAGAGCCTGGTGGTGTTTACTAAGAAGCAGGGTGTGCTAAGTGAATGTAATCCATTCCAGGTGTTCCGCCTCCTGGTGTTTGCTGGAGGGAATTGCTACTTGATGTTCAATCCAAGAGAAAGGGATTCTGCTGTGGCTGAGTGGTAAAGAACCTGCCTGTCAATGCAGGCGGAGGAGATGGCACCCCACTCCAGTACTCTTGTCTGGAAAATCCCATGGAGGGAGGAGCCTGGTAGGCTGCAGTTCATGGGGTCACAAAGAGTCGGACACGACTGAGTGACTTCACTTTCACTTTTCACTTCATGCATTGGAGAAGGAAATGGCAACCCACTCCAGTGTTCTTGCCTGGAGAATACCAGGGACAGCGGAGCCTGGTGGGCTGCTGTCTCTGGGGTTGCACAGAGTCGGACATGACTGAGGTGACTTAGCAGCAGCAGCAGTCAATGCAGGAGACATGTGTTGGATCCCTGGGTTGGGAAGCTCCTCTGGAGAATGAAATGGCAACCCACTTCAGTAGTCTGGCCTGGAGAATCCCATGGACAGAGAAGCCTAACCATTTATAGTCCATGGTTGAGAAGAGTCGGACATGACTTAGTCACATAAGAATAACAAGTACTACCTGTTACCAGCATTTCTCATGGGTCCTTTTTTGGGGTCCAGGGAGAAGGGCCTGCAATGAGTGTAAACTCCCCTATGGGTCCGTGCTCCTGAGGACTGTATACTCCCATACTTGCCCACCATCAGCCTTTAGCAGTTGATTCACATTTTAGACTCATTCTACTCACGTGCAGTGACTCCATCTTCCACCTGTTGGCAGATGGTCAGCCAGTTTTCGCGTCCCATCTCTCCTCCACGGAGCCCATTTCCCTGACACTTCAGGGTAATGGTTTTCCTTGTAGCCTCTCTGACACAGTCAGAAAAGGTCATGACTTTAAGGATAATATAATTTTTGTGGGTTAAGGTGGGAGTGGCATTTCTTAGAGATTTCTACAGCCCAGGAGAAGCCAGAAATCACCCCAGGAAATCTTAAAGAGACAGTTTTCAGGTGATACTCCTAGGACTCACTTCAGGGTGGTCACTGCTTGGCCCTGATGGGGTCCAGGCTGCAGAGAGGGTTCATATGAGTTGTTGGAAGACATGGCCCCAGGGAGGGGCCTGGAAGGATAACACGTAAGTTGAAGAAAGCACTGTAGACCTGTGGGAGGGCCAGTAAGGGCCAGGCAGCCATGCCACATGTCGCCATGCCCCATCCCCCTCTTTCCCACTCCAGGACATCCTCAGTCTGTGTCGCCTCCATCTCTACAGGCAGCTCCACATGGAGGAGGGGGACACGACACTCTGGTCCCCCACATCCTCTCATTGGAGTTGTGGATGGCCCTGAGACATGGAGCGATGCAGCGTCCCCCTCAGCACCTCCCAGGGCCCAGCCCGCTCCACTCTGCACGTCCAGAGGTCAAGCCAGAATGGCCAGAGCACTTTCCTGCCAATGGTGCCCACTGCCTTCATCCTTCTCTCACTGAGGAGAATGACTTTATTCCTGAGCAAGACAAAGACATTGACTTGGTCTCCAAAAGAACATTTATTTCCAAATTGAGGCCACAGAAACAGAAACTCCCCCTCTTTGACCTCTGCCACTCCCATCAGATAATTCCTCAGACTCGACAATAAGACGCCTCTTTGGCACATAAACACTTCTAGAGAAACCTCCGTCTGGGGACCCAGTCGAGCCTCCTGTTCACAACTCAACATGTTTTGAGTGTGGTGCCTTCTTTGCCACCTCCCTGGAAAGAAGCTCATTCCAGAAAGCTACTTCCTTGTCTTTCAGCTTCTCAGCTGCCCGAGTGTTGACGCCAATCTGAAGGTACCCTTCTTTATGATCATATACTGGCCAATGGGGAAGCCCCTCCCCATTGGGGTTCCTGAAACAAATCAATAGAAATTCACCAAAGCAACAGTGTGGTCCCAACAACCCTCTGAGATGGTCAAGGACCTCGTGGCTTCATTTCTGCCCAAGGCTCATATTCCACCAGAGACAGGAGGCTGACCATGTCTTGGGCAGCCAGTCCATCACAGGGAGCTCTCATGTCAGAGGTCACATGGCCAGGCTTTTGACCATCACACGTTGGAAGCTCCCCCACCCAACAGACACGCCCTGTTCCTTCCCAACCCCGCTCCATGTCTGCCAGAAGCTCACCCATTCCGAGCAAAGTTGGCCCAGAATTTCATCACCATCTTGCTGAGATTGATCTCCTCTTCTGAGGCACCATCTGTGAGGAGGAGTCAAAGCCATTGCTGCTCAAAGTATGGTTCGTGGGCAATAGCAGCCCTTGAGAACTTGCTAGAAATTCAGAAAAGGGGCCCTTACTCCAGACCTAGAGTCAAAACCTGCATTTTAAGAAGATCTTGGGTTATTCAAGCACACTTTAAGCTTGACTGTCACCTACTGACACTGGACTCAGTGCAAACGGGTTCTGCTAGACTAACCCCATCTCCCAGGATGCTCTCCTTTGGGTCTTTTCTCAGCTTCCTTGATCCACACATGTTTTTACAGCATCTGAAAAATAACCAAGCTGCAAGATCCCCAAATAGTCATCCATCAGGAAGTGTGCAGAGGCACAGCCCTGGGGTGTGTCACACACAAGTTGTCTATAACTGCTGATGGTGAAGACATTAAAGACTTAAGGACACTTATGAGTGGTATTCCTTAAAATATTATAATTTAAATTATATTTATTTTTAAAAGATATGAGCTTTAGATGGATGGTTGGATATACAGGCACACACACTTAGTCCTTGTTCAAGGTTAACAGCAGTTCTAACCTTGCTCTCACTCACATTCTCATATGCTCTTATGAGTGTGGAGTGAGTGGTGGCCTTCTAGCCCTGAGCATGGCCCTGTGGGTGACCCTGCATTTAAGAAGTTCTTGGGTTATTCAAGCACACTTTAAGCTTGACTTGCTGATGCCCAGGTTTGGATTCTTAGAGCGATCATGGGTGGAGGCCCAAGGATACTCATTCTCCATCACATACATTAGAGCCAAAAAAGCGTTGGGAGTCTTTGTCCTTCAACGCTGTTTTGGTGAAAGTAAGACCTGGAGAGAAGGAGGAACTGTCCAAGGTCACCAAATCAAAACTTGAACCCTGATCTTCTAATTCCAAGCTATAGTCATCAAAGGGCCATCACCTTTCAGAAAGGGAGCCCCGAAGACAGAGAAGAGCTCATCCCCATGGTCTCCTATCACCGTCTTTGGTTTCAGCTCTGCTGAGAAGTTTGGGCGATAACAAAACTCATACATGTAGGTTGGGGCTCCAGCATCTGTAAGACATGGATTCATACACAGTTCATTTCAGCGGACGCACACCTGCATGGTATCGAGGTCTCGAGAGGGCGTGACCAGTCAGGAAATTGGTGGCACACCTGGTCCTGAGTGAACAACAACAATATTATTAGCAGCTGCCCACTGTGAGAACCAACTGTGTGCCGGATGCTTTGTGTCCCTGCAGGAAGCCCCTGGTTATTAGCACAGTAGAGAAAGAGTTTGGGAAAAATTCTATGACTTAAGGGTGTATTAGTGGTGGAGGTAGAACTAGATGGAGCCAGGTGTTTATTGAATGAATGAAGGAATGTTGAAACTCTGAGGAAAATGATTCAAAATAACTATCATTATAGAGGCCTTGGGTCAATACATGTGAATGTCTCTGCCTACCCATGCACTGACACACCAGAACGTCTAGATACATTCAGTTTATGCACACAGAAATACCACTACATTTCACTGATACGAGTGTGCTAAGGCATTTCAGTCTTGTCTAGTCTTTGCCACTCTATGGACTATAGCCCGCCAGGCTTCTCTGTCCATGGGATTCTCCAGGCAATAATACTGGAGTGGGTTGCCATGCCCTTCTCCAGGGGATCTTCCCAACCCAGGGATCACACCAGCATCTCTTATGTCTCTTGATTCTTTACCACTAGCGCCACCTGGGAAGCCCACATTTCTTTGAGAGCGGGTTTCTTTTCATTCCTGTGGAGAATACCTGCAGCACAACAGGTGCCTTCGATTCTGCCTATTTTTGAGCATTCCAATGTGTTTTTTTCACCTACTAAGACTGGAGCAAATTCAAGGAAATTCAAGTTGCCAGCCTGAAAGTGCAGAGAAGGCAATGGCACCCCACTCCAGTACTCTTGCCTGGAAAATCCCATGGACAGAGGAGCCTGGTGGGCTGCTGTCCGTGGGGTCGCTAAGAGTCAGATATGACTGAGTGACTTCACTTTCACTTTTCACTTTCATGCACTGGAGAAGGAAATGGCAACCCACTCCAGTGTTCTTGCGTGGAGAATCCCAGGGACGGGGGAGCCTGGTGGGCTGCCATCTATGGGGTCGCACAGAGTCAGACACGACTGAAGTGACTTAGCAGCAGCAGCAGCAGCCTGAAAGTGCAGATATTGAAACACAAACCTATGCAGAAGAGGACAATTTACTCCCTGTGTCCCAGGAAACCTCAATCCAGTATTTCCTTTTTGTCCGTCCTCTCACGTGTCCTGCTTCCTGCGTGGCTCAGGGAGTGTGCAGCAGTGGCAGAAGGGAGAGGGGGCTGAGGAGGGGGACAGTCCCTCCCTCCTGGCCTCTCTCCTCACCTCCCCTCTCCCCTCTCTTCACCCTTTCTTGTAGCCCCAAGAAGATGTTACTTTTTCTGCTGATGCTTCAGCAGAGATGCCCATCTTGTTCCTTCAGGGCTAACTCGTGGGCCCCCCACCTGGGGAGCTCTGTGCTTTGCACTGATCGTTATGCCACAGCCAGTGACTGTAATGGGGAAGGGCCAGGCCCCAAGGCAGACTGGTGCGGAATATCATAACTTCTCCCTGCCTTTTGACACTATCACCTTCGGAAAATGCAGAAAAAAGGAAAATGAACAAAACAATCACTTATAATTGTACTGCTCAGAGAAACCTCCTAATATTTTAGCACATGTATAAAAAATAAGGGTATTATTGGATATGTAGTTTTGTAATTACTCTAATAATTTCTTTATATTATTAAATATTTGTCCACTCCATGGTGTAACAATATACACCACCCTGACAGGAGGATGTAGAATACTTTAGTTGCCTCCTTTTTCCACCCCATCATGTCACCCTTAGTTTAGCAAGAGGTGTTGTTTGGAACAAACAATCCTTCCATGGTTCCATAATCCACGTGCTAAACAGGTGCTTCAGGGTCAAGCAGAAATTGTTGTATCGACAGTGTTTACTCTTGCTTCTGCCACTCTGAAGTGTTAGAATCAGGGGACATCCCTGGTGTTCCAGTGGTTAATACTCTGCACTTCAACTGCAGGGGGCGCAGGTTCAATCCCTGCTCAGGGAACCAGGCTCTAGAATGCTGCATAGTGTGGGCAAAAAAGAGAAAGAAACTCAGAACCCAGCCATACAAGAAAGACCTAGTGTGAGTGACAGAACTCAATTATGATAATCTTCTTTCCCTTCCTCTTATTGTTTTTTTTTTTTTTACTGTTTCACCTTAAACTATTGAGATTTATTTAAAAAAAAATTTCCCAGAATCACAACATAATCTTCACAGAAACATAGGACAGAGATTTCAATAATAACACTTAGGAGCTACAAGAGAAGAAGGAGGTGGGAGAAAGCTAGGAATAAAAAATATGTAAACTAAAACAAAGTGATGTTCTCCTTTTTTTGGTGAGGAAGGACTTATATAAAATTGGCAGCATTATTTTTATTCTTTTCATCTGACTATCCCACGTGAGATAATTAAGAAATTTGCACTCTCACACACTGGAAAGCAATTTCACAAAATGTATCAAGAACATTCAAATGCTCCAACAGCCCAGCTTAATAGTTTCACTTCTAAATCCAACGCCAAGAAAATGATTTGAGACTTGGCTAAAGATATCTGCACGTGAGGCTGAGTGCGATGCTATGTGGAGCATCAACACGAGCAGCCTGGCTAAATACCCACAGGACAGGGACACTAAAGGAAACTTAACCCTTCGTGCCATGGAATAATTGAGATTTTCCAGGAAACAGTGCTGACAGTGAGGAAATGACAACAATACAATATGTTGTTCCGTGAACAACATAATAATTAATTTTAAAATTACACATAAGATATGGAAAGATTAATCAAAGAAAACATGTCAAACCTTTATCGCTGATACTTTAGGTGAAGGAATTACGAGTGATGCATAGTTGCATCTGCATATGTTCCCTTATTTTCAAAAAATTCTACAATGGTAAGATTAATTCATATTCAGAAAACGCTTTTTTCTTTTAGAGTAACACGTTTTTTAATCAAAAAGAGATTGAGAGAAATACAACAATGAAAACATAACGTTGATAAACTCCAAGAAGTGTTGGCAATAAGACCCTGAATTCAAAGTCATGAAATGTCATGTACATATATGACTGAGTCTCTCTGCTGTCCATCTGAAATGATCACAGGATGGGTAACTGGGTACACTTCAAAATAAAATCAAAAGTGTAAAAAACAGAATAAAAAAACAGTCATGAGAAGTCAGATAAAAGAAAACTCAAGCCTAGCATGGCTGGGAGTGGCACGGATGCAGACAGAGATACTGATATCAGACACACAGCAAGAGGCAAGACCAAGTACATGAAAGATTTGACTCCAGGCAGCCCCTGGCTGGTCATCAGGACCTTAGGAAGGAGGAAGTGGTAGCTAGCACCTCCAAATTAGTGAATGTTTGGGGACAGAATATGTCAGCTGTAGCTACATTTTATTTGTTTATAAAGTCTCCAAGTTTAAAACCCTCCTAGCATGGTTATGCAGAGAGGTCTGGACCAAAGCGCCATCTCCTGGCTTGCGGACTAGGTGAGTGAGGGCTCCAGGAAAGGAAGGGTCCTGTGAGGAACTCAAAAGGTACCCAAAAGGATCACCTCTTCTCCAGGTGGGCTCATCCATCCCTGACCTCACACCCCACACACAGACTTGGGGTCAATGTTGGAAGGTCCTGTGGTAGACACAGCACACACTGGGATAAATTTAAGTTGGCCGCAGACATTGACATTTACTAGATCACCTGCTCCTACTCTTCCGGTGCTCAGTCCTTTGCACTTTCTTGGTCCCAGACAACACTCCTTTTTGACGGCTGCAGCCCACAGCATGTGGGATATAAGTTCCCTGATCAAGACTCAAACCCCTGCCCTCTGCCTTGGAAGCACAGTCTTAACCACAGATCATCAGTGAAGTCCCCCAGACAACACTCCTGATCCTATGCTTGGCCTCATGCTATCCCCAGCTCCACTAGCTAACAAACTAGTTTGCAGCTAGCTCTGACCTTGGAAGGCTTCTAAGACAAAACCTCCAATATGTGCCCTGTGGCCCCATAGACTACTGTAATTCAGGTGAGGGGCCCCTGGGCAGAGGCTATCGGTGCTTCCCCATGTTCTCTGCTTCCCGGCACACTGGCCTGAGTTCTGCCTCCCATATCTGCAGCTCTTTGCCTGAGGTCTTTGGTAGCCAGAGACCACTCTGCCCACGTGTGCAGAAGGTCAAAGCACCAGGGAATTAACTGCCCCTGGGAATAGCCTTCAACCGATGACTCATGGAATTTGGAGCATAAATAGCCCAGCTCTCTTGCCACTGACTGGGGAAAATCCTGAGCCACGTCTTCTGCTGGTTTCCCAGAGCTCTGGGTGTCCATGGTGGATACTCGCTTGACAGCACAGTGTAGACTGACTTCCTCCTCCATTCATGTCACTTCTCCACTCCTCTACCAGTGTTATCTGGGATCACCCCCAAATACACTACCTGCATTTAGATCCTTTCTCAGAGTCTGCTTCTGGTGGAAACCAAAATAGGACAGTGCCCCGGATGCAATCAGTTTTGGATGGATGACCCTCAGCAGGTTCCACCTGTGTGCTTGTGCCACGGTCCGGGCAGGAGTCAGTGGCGGTGGCTTGGCGGGGACCTCCTCCTGTGCAGTGTGTAGGACTCACCTCTGTGGCGACGGGCCATGTTCACAGACGGGACACCAAACATCACATCTGCTATCAAGTCCAGGAACAGGCCTTTCTTTTTGACAGGGTCGTCTGTCCCTCCTAAATACTTGTCAGTGGCCACTGGAACCAGTTCCTCAGGAATGCTCTGAAATAGATTGAGTGAAAGTAACTACTGTTAAAATTAAATACATAATGGAGGCCAGACTTATTAATTATCTGTGCAGACAAAACCATTTATGCCATGGAAACAAAACTGTAGATTTTCATGCACATAAGCAAAATCTAATTTAGGTTATTTTTTTGTAAAACCCTCTGACAGTCACAAAATAAACTTAAGTCATCTCCCTAAAATGGCATGAGATAACCACTTTTAATCAGTCCTTTGCTATCTGAAAAACTCTATTGCAATAAGCAATCACTGAAAAGGTGAACAACTTCCTCATTTTCACTTTAGAAGCCATGCTGTAACTTCACACCCCTGAGTTCCTGTGATTCCTGGCCTCTTACCAGGATGGGGTAGGAGTGCCACACGAGTGATGTGGCCGTCTTCTGGTCCAGCTTGTCTTCAGAGAGTGGATATCTCATGAACTATCAAAACAAAGGTTAAGCAATTGTGAAATCATAAGTAATGGCAGGAAAAACCAAAGTGACCAAGATAGCATCTAATGCAGGCTGAAGGTCACTTTGTCATGTCTTGATGGACTTGGGTCTTTGATGAGTTGGGTAAAATCAATGAATCAAATGAACTTTCATATCCAGAGATCAAGGAGTGCAAAGAGAATACTGTAATTGTTAACAGAAGCTGTCCCAGTCTTTGTGTGTGTGTTCACATACACACAAGCAGATACACGTGTGCATGCTCAGTCTCTAAGTTGTGTCTGACTCTGTGACCCCATGGACATTCCAGTCTCTTCTGTCCATGAGATTTTCCAGAATACTGGAGTGGGTTTCCATTTCCTATTCCAGGGGAATCTTTCTGACCCATGGATCAAACCCACATTTCATCTGGCAGACAGATTCTTTATTACTGAGCCACCAGCAAAGCATATACATACATACATATGTACACACACACACACAGACATATATATATATAAAGATACACACACACACAGTTAGGCTTAGAGCTCCACAGTGGTCATCAAGACAGAAAGGGAAGGTTTCAGCCAGCCTAGTGTTGAAGTGGAAGGCTCTGGGGCAGAGGACACAGCCCCACAAATACCCTGCCATGTCAGATAACTAAGAAAGCCCCAAATACTGCCATTATGATTTTGGTCCTTCCGTAAAACTTCTGAAAATGTGCTGAAGAACCACAGAACTCTGCACATAACGACTCCATCAAAACTCTGTCCTAAGAGATTTGACCAAACTCTAGGACAGCTGCAGGAAGCTTAAGGCCATGTTCCCAGGATGGCCGCAGGCCCCCTTAAAGAGCTCTGGGCTGCCAGGAGATTTTACTGTTTGTTCCAGCCAACACCATGAAACCCATCTTAGAGCAGTTACTTTAGAAACCTTGTAATTTTTGCCCCTTTAGATGTAACTCTTCCACCCCAAGCTGTTTCATCAAGGATCTGAAAGCCATCTCTATGAAAAACAAACATGCAGGGGAAAAGTCTTGCTCTCTCCTCCAGTGCTTGTGAGATGATAAAGTGTAACTTCACTGGGGGCCTTGACTCTACTCACACCACTGCCTCCTGTCATAAAGACAGAAGTTTGTTTCTTCTCCAGATAAATGCCAGCTAACAAATCCAGGAGGTCCAGTCACATGGACAATCCAACCCACCCCACCCCACTCCCACCCACTCCTTAAATAAGCTCCAGGCTTTCATTTCAGGGATTGGATTCAGTTCACGATGGATCTTTTCCCTCTAGCAGGGGTGTAACTGAATCAAATCTGTTACCACATCACCTAGTGTCCGGCTTTGTTTATCTTTGGCAGAAGGGAAAGCCCTTCCTAACTTTTGAAGTCAATTTTAACCCAGGAGGAAGGAGGCTCCTCTGACTCTTTCCGTGAGATGAGTGAGAGCATGGGTGACCAGGGGTGATTAGTGGGGAAAGCATGAAAACAGCAAGCCCGAGGGGAGAGGCTGCAGGTCCCAGACCTCACTCTCCAGAACTCCCGAGCCCCTGGCCCCATCCAGGCCTTGGGTTTCATCTGCCCACTGACAATCTCTACCAGCCCTCCCGAAACCAGCATTTCAGGATCCATGGATGGGAGGACAATCACAGAGTGTGTGGGGACGTGGGTCCCCAGGGCTACATCTCCCAGATGACAGTGTGGACCATTGGAGATGGTTTCCATGGAAATGTCAACTTTTGTATGACGGGGACAGCTGGCCTGGTCCCAGAGAGGGGTCTGCAGAAAGAAGGGTCCTGTGACCAGAGATATGAGGGGTGATGAGGCCACAGATGGGACGGGTGATATGATGGGCAGGGGAGACAAGTCTATGAGGCCTGCGCTTTCTCACCAAAGGCAGAATCCAGCCAAACTCTTGCTTGTTGATTCCGATGATGTAGGGAACGGTGTTGAAGTTCTTTTCAGCCAACATCTCTTCTGGCATCTTTGGCAGCAGCACTCCGTCAACCACGGTGGGCAGGAAAGTATAGGTCTGGGGAAGAGGGCAGGGTATTGTCTGTGCTTCCCCTTCCAGGTCACACCTGCATCCCCGTCTCCACCTGCTGGAGCTCACAAGCAGCACATGGTTGTGGCCAGTGGCCACACACTCAGGGCTAAGTCTGTGGACCCCAGAGGGCAGAACTCTGACCAGGAGACAGCAATAGTCAGGCGATGGGGGCAAATCTTCACTCAAATTGGTATAAAAGTATGTAATAAATGGGTATTTAATTTGAAAAGCATAATTAATATATCCCTATGCAACTCTCCATCTATAGTCAGTTCTTGCAAGCACCTCTTTAGGAAACCACCCTCACCAGGAAGCCCTCCATTTTGGGGTCACTTTAGAAAAGCTATAGCATAACTAACCTTTGAAACAGGCCCCCTGATGCTCTACTCATCTTCAGCCGAAGCACACCTGTCAGATCTTTTAATCACCCAATGCCCTGTCCAGCTTGTTGGTTCTCCCCATAGATCAAAGAAGCAGAAATGAAGAATAAGAAATTCACAGATGATCGGATATCTTCCCTAGCTGACACATTTGGAATCTCCCCAATATAAGAGCAAGGTAACATCTAGAGGAAGACCAGGAGGCATCTACAAGCTGCACACACGCCTGCAGGCAAACAGGGCCGGCGACCACTCTGGACCCCTCGTCTCAGGGATGAACTGAGGTGACTTCTCCATTGCTCCTTAAAAGGTTTCATGGCCAAACAGAAACTTGGTGGTTTTTGGGAGGACACTGAGCCCACCGTCTCCCCAGATTGTGAGCATTCTGATTAAAGGTCGTAATTGGCCAGCAGCAGGAACCCCTCTTGACTTGGTAATATTCTCATTATTCGTGATATTTAAGTTCTATAAAGTCACCATGACTCTGATATAGCGAATGCTGAGCTGCTGTGTTGGTGAAATAAGGAATCAGGTTCCTGAGAGCCTCTGGTAACATTTTTTCAACCTTGTTCTGTAAATGTTTCTGTTTAAAGATACCTTATGTAATATATTTATTTCTTATAGATAGTTATATATAATATTTATTGATAATGAAACACCAGTCAACAAGGGCTCAATGTTTTTCGACTCAGGGAGGCTGCTGTTGGAGTTTCCTGTGAGACTGGGAGGAGGGTGGTGTCCTGAGGACTGAGACTCATGGCTCCTTTCCCCACAGATCTGGAAACAGTGCGACTTGCACAGCCAGTCAACCCTGCAGCCCCAGGAGATGATCCGGGCTCCTCCTGGAGGCTTCTGAAGAGTCCCTTACCCAGTCATCTCCAGTCCCCGCAGTGGAGGTTTCTCATCCACCTTCTCCCAACAGGGCGTTTTAAGGAATGTACACAAGACTAGGGGCTGGCTGGGGACAGGGACTAGAGTTGATGACAGAGAGCACTGGCCTGGGGGCCGGGGCACAGGTTCTGGTCCCATTATATGGTCATCCTAGCTGTGAGACCCAGGAGGTCACAGCCCCTCTCTCGGTGTCAGCACTATAAACACTAGGATTTACTAAGATTCCACACGAAGAATTCTTTCATTGTTTTCTAATCATTAACTGAAGCTTAAGGTGATAAGACTTAAAATGTGTAATCAAGAAACCAAAAGTCCTTACCTCTGTAGGGTCTCCATATAAAACAAGAGTGAAAAAATTCTGTGAAGACAAAGACAGAGGTTGTGGTGAGGAGGCTTCCTGGGAGGAAAGCTGACCTCTGTGAGCTGTGCTGAAAGGTACCAAGTGCTCCCTCCTGGCGCCTCCGTGGCTGGGCTGAAAGGAAGTGGGCAGGACACCCTCCCCCGGGCACCAGCACAGGGAGCAGGTGTGGGATGGGGGAGGGGAGCTCTGCAGAGGACTGTTGTTGCCTGCCCTGCCCTCCACCCATTTTCTCTTCTTGTTCCTCCAGGCAACAACACCCCGATTTTCCTTTGGGGGAACCCCCTGTTCCCCACTCTCACTCCATGATTGCAGATATCTCTATGTGCCCTCAGATGCACCAAAATCCCTGAATACAGGGACTACTTCAGGGGTGGACATGTGCCCATGTCATTTCAATAGAGTTCATCCAAATTTTTGCTGCAATTGTTGGGAAATAGGGTTTCTAAGGAGATAATACGTAAGACTAGAGTACTGTTGCTGTCTTTAACCTCCCCAGGGGACAAATCTGAGAGTGATGCCAACACTGAAAGGTAAAAGCTGAGGGATAGAGACAGTTTCTTAATAATAGCATATGTGCATCTGGATCCAGCCATGCCTGAAGCCATGGACTCCTAGACTTGTCAGTGAGTTACCTAAAGATTCTGTTACAACATATTCCTTTCTCAAGGCACTTTGAGATGAGTTTTCTTATCTTGCTTTGGATAATCCTGACTCATACAAGCTGACTGAAATTCAGCCCAGCCCACACTTCTCTTTGTTGTGAGCTTACCGAGACTGTGCTAGTTCTATTGTGATGCTGAAGCTAACAAGCCTGACCCTGGAAGGGGAAATCCCATTAAGGAGCCCTCCATTATGTGTTGTAGGCCTGCAATCCAGGGGTGTGTGTGTGTGTGTGTGTGTAATGGGGAGAGAAGATAATCCTGGAAACACTTCCACATGATCTCAGAAGATCTCAGAAGAATAACATGGACTCTTAGGTTCTCTGGGTTTTCCCAACGTCACCAAATCTCCCCCTAAATAAGGTGGATCTCTTGTGCCACATGGAGTTTTAGAAAGAAATTTATACCAGAAAACAGTTGTGTATTTATCTTTGAGCACAGTGGTCACCTTATTTGAGCCTGAGAAACCAAGATTCAAGGCTACTTTGGACTTAAACCATGGAAATAGAGCAGAGTCCAGTGCTGGAGTCTAGCCCCTGGGAGTCCAGGAGTAGTAGTCTCAGGATTCCAGGGTCCAGACAGAGAGAGTCCAGGTGCTCTGGCTACTCCAACAGTTCCCATTGGCTCTAAATGTGGTGTTCTCTGGGTATCTGTCATGCTGTAACCTCCTGTGATGACCCACCATCATAGCCATCAATCCCGAATGTCACCTTCTCTGTGAAGCAGCCCTGCTTGTTATAATGAATGCTTCCCCTCTCTGTACTCCCACCACACTTAATCCACTAAGTCTATGTGTGTCTTTCTCCTTGAATAGTTCCTTGTAAACAGCGACTATATCCAATTATGTCTGCATCACCCACTCTGTTACCTCCACCCATACACCTAGCAGAGGTGGATGGATGGATGGATGGGTGGATGGATAAATGGATGCGTGGATTGATGAAATTGATCACTATGTGGAGTATGGATGAACTGGGGGATTACTGGGCAGATGGATTATACCCAGCAGATTAGCTGATGGATGGTTCACTGATTTTACAGAGATGGGTAACAAAATAGATATATAGATGATTGGTAACAGACAAATGAATGTTATAGATGAATTGATATTGCACTGATGAAAAGATACTGATGAACTCTAATTCATCGATAGATGGACAGATGTATAATAGGATGATGAACGAACTGATGAATGGATGAACAGGTGGATGGATGAATGGGTAGATAAACAGTTATGACGGAACGATGACTGAGGCAGACATGCAGAGAACCTAGAAAACTGGGCTACCACTGGGTCATAACTGAGGTGGTCTTGAGATAAGGTGTGGCAAGCTTTCTGAAATTATTTCTTCTACATAACCCCATCCCTAAAATTCAAGGTGATAACTATCTCTGAGCATATGTAATGTTTAATTTCTTAAAAATATATCAGAAAGCAAGATTGGAAAAGGTAAGTTTTGATAAATATGAGGGGTCATTGTTCAGTTGTTCATTCTGTTATTCACTGTCTTTGGTAACATCTGAGATACTCAAAAAAAAAAAAAAAAAAAAAAGAAAGAAGGAACATTCGCATTGAGATCCAGAGGCTGACACTGCTCTCTCCTGGGAGCTGAGAAACTGTCCCAGGTAGTTTTTCCAGGGCAAGAGGACTGAAGCTGAAATGATGAAGCCTGGGACCATGTTCCTAGGGTGGACGGCTTGTTTTTCCAAGAGAGTGGATGAACTTACCATCTTTTGTGTTACCTCCAAGAGCTCATCCTCTGTCTTCTGGCGCAGGCAGTGAACAAGGACAGCTGAGGTGATGGTTTTGCACCCAGCAAAGGCAGCAATTTGCTGTAGAGATCACAGGTGACAGCAGAATTCAAGAGCCATGCCTCTTCCCTCCATCAATACCGAAGTGTTCTGTCCCAACCTCCCTTTCTATAGGCAGTCCATGGTAGCAGTAGACACCCTAGACCAGTAGGTCCTGGGTCCAAGGCATGCCGGTTATACTCCTCAGCCTCTGCTGCTTTATCTCTGTTAAACAAGGTGGGCATAATGATCTCAAAGCTGAACATCTAAATAGAGGCAGCACGGAGGGGCTGCTTAAGAGCATGGAATCCAAAATCCCACTTTCTAATCTCAAATCTTGACTCATCCAATTAATAGCCATTTGACCTCAGGCCAGTCAGTTGCAAATTGCAGCCAGAGGGGAAGATGCAGAAGAGAAGTCAGGCGCCACAATGACGGGGCCCTGGAGAGTGTGCACGGGCTGCCCAGAGCCTGGTCCAGTGTCTGACATACATCAGAGCTCAGTAGGTATTTGGTGGAAAAATAAAAAGGCACAGGAAGAAGTAGAAGAGAGAGAAACAATGAGAGTGCAAAATAAGAGTGTCAGATTCTCCATTCTTTGATTTCTTGTCTTGTTTGATAGCAAAATCCAGTCCCATCTCTGAGACCTTTCTTTCCTTTAAATGAGCTCCCCCTTTTGGACCTAAGCCTGATTAATGGGCATCTGCTGTTAATATCCTAAAATTCTGAAAACATTCTCAAAAATTCTAAAAATTCATGGGGCCCCTTCTCTCCCTTTTCTATTTACCAGTCCCTTCAGTCAGTGCTGCCCCCAGTGCTCTCCAAATCAGCTCTCGCAGCCTGATCAAAACGCTCTGTGTCACTGACTCCAAGGCACACTCCTCAGCAGAGCCTCTGTGTTGCTCACCCTTCCTAGTCTTCCTAACACTCACCAAATAAAGCCACAGTCCTCACCAGGTCCTATGCACTATGGCCCTGCCATGGTCCCATGCGCAGCTCTCTCCAGGTTTCCTCTGAAATTTCTGCTCTGCCCACATCAGCCTTCTTCAGTCTCTCAAGACTTTTGCTCCTGCCACGGGACATTTGCGCAGACTGTTCCTGCTTCCTGGATATTCCTTGCTTGCCAAGTAATTTACTGCTTACCCTTCTCATCTCAACTTGTTGATCATTTATTTTTTTTCAGGAAGCCTTTCCTGATAACCTCCCCTGTACCATGGATGAAGGGCTCCTTTTGGGTTCTGTTATGACATTGGATACCTTCCGTTATTGCTCTAGGTACAATTGACATTTTATAACTGGTAAAATTATGTAATCATCAATCTCCCTCCTTCTTGAGAATAGAATCTAGGTATCAGGTTATCCCCAAACTATCTGTTGCATGAATCAATGAAGCCATGAAGACTTCTCAGGCACCCGCCTCATCACAAAGTCTCCAGGGAGAAGCCACTCCAAGCCACCATAGTGTAAACGAGTTCACTTGATCTCAGACCTCAAGTGAGATAATACACGATGGCACACATTCGGGGCAGCACCCACCTGGCACACTTTGGGATGTGTGTTCAGTGGAAAGTGCACGGGGCTGGCAGACCAGAGTCATGAGCCTGTGTCCAGCCCTGCCCTCCTCACTTACTGACCTTGGCTAGGCTCTTGTACTTCAGCTCTCTGCCCCAGTTTGCTCAGTGGTAGAACTGGGAGGTGGGCTGAGGTATGTCCTTGCCCTCCTGTTCAGCCATTTCTCACATCTATGCTTTTCTGAGGATGCCAGCCAGACTGAACTCTAAGAAAGGGCCCTGACAACTCCAGGAGGGCAGTACATGGTGTGCAGGCAGTCCAGCATGAGACCTACCTCAGCTGCAACCTTCGAGTCCCTCTTGACCAGGGCGGAAGTGAGGGCCACGCCCGACCCGGTGGAAGAGATTCCTGGCCAGGGGGGATAACACCTGCAGGACCGTGTTGAGAAGGGAGTTTATGCTCAGGGAGGAAGGGGGTTTGTTCTTGAAGAGCCACACCCATCCACACCCCTGTCCTGGACTGCTCCCTTGGAGGCCTGGGCCTGGTTCTGTGAGAAAACCTCAGCTGGAGGGAGGCAGGAGCAGAGTGAGGGACAGAACAGGCGGTGAGTGGCGCCCACTAACTGTAACAATCAACAGTATCTGAGGGCAGCTCAGCAACTCCTAGCAACACTTGAGTGGCACAGTTCTCATGGCAACTATACTCAAGTAAGAATTAATTAAAAACATAAAGGTGAAGAAAAATTTTTAAATGGCTGGGGAAATATAAAATAAATAAAGAAAATAAAGGCACAGTTCTGACTTCCTGTTTCCATTACTCAGAATTTATCCTAAGGAAAATGAGCCTGGAGGTACACAACAATTTTTAATAATGCTCATGTTGTTTATAATAGTAAAAATTGGAAACAACCCAAGGTTTCAATATTATGAGACTGGATAAACAACATATTTTTCATTCTTAGGATGAAATAACTTGACTATACATACAAAAAATGAAAGACTGTTTAATGCTCAGAGAAATATTTATGTCATTTCATAATGCTAGGGAAAGTTTGTCTTTAAAAATTTCTAACTAGGGCCTCCCGTGTGGTCCAATGGTTAAGAATCCACCTTCTAATGCAGGAGATATGGGTACAATCCCTAGTCTGGGAAGATCCCACATGCCATGGAGCATCTAAGCCCATATGCCACAGCTACTGAAGCCCTTGCACCTAGAACTGAGCTCCGCAACAAGGCATGGTGCTGAGACGCCCCCACACTCAAACAAAGAGTGTGTAGCAATGAAGACCCAGCACAGCAAATATTTTCAAAAAGGAATTATAAAAGTTCTGGTTATATTCATAGATGGATAGACAGATAAACAGGGTGAATTATGGAGAAAAACTAGAAAAATACAGCTCAACATGAGTATCCAAGGATAATAGAATTGCAAATGATTTTTTTTCTTTGAGATTTTCTGTACTTTTCATTTTTTCCACTTCATGAAGCATAAAAACATTTTCCTCTGAATGTTCAACTGTGAAATCAATATAAGTTTTTAAAATGCAGTAATAGGGACTTTCCTGGTGATCCAATGGTTAAGATTCCAAGCTCCCAATGCAGGGGGCTCAAGTTTGATCCCGGATTGGAGAACTAAGATCCCACATGCAAAGCGGCCAAAAAAAAAAAAAAAAAAGAGGCACTAATAGCGCTAACCCTCTGCTCAAATGTGAGATAACTGGAGTGTTTCCCACAGCCCCCAGCACCTTCTAATCTGGCTTTCCAGCTTTGCTTCCCTTGGTGTCTCCCCCATTCCCATTCCCCACACCACACTCCCAGGTCCTGTCTGTGTCCATTGTCGCCTGTCCCATCCCCCATCCCTCCTCTTCTTCTCCTTCTCCCCAGCCCAGCTCCATCCCTCAGCCCCAGAGACTGCTGCCCTCCCTCCTGGGCATGGACAAGCCCCCAGAGCCTTCAGAAGGGGCCCCCAACCTGTTCCTAGTGCTCGCGTCTCCCTGAACTGTAGGCCTGGCTTCAAGTCAGACAAGGACACCCAGACCAACCTCATGGTTGGCTCCTCTGATTAATCATTTACACCCACCCCTAATCTCAAGAGAAGTGAGGCGAGTCCTAACGTTAAAATGATTAAGAAGGAGAGGATGAGCTCAACCGACACAGGACAGCAAGAGAGTGTCTGTCGCAGCTGTGGCTGCAGCTACGGCCCCGGAGGCTGAGCTGAGCCCTGAGCTTCCTGGGGGCCAAGGGGAGTCTGGCCATTAACTCTCCACCATCTGATGCTGCACAGAGTCGGGTCAGCCTTGAATCCAGATCTTGGAAGTAAAGGTCCCAGGACTAGATGGGCTGGTCTGCAAGTGGTCCCATCAGCAGCCACATCAAGGCCAGTTAGACTTACAAGAATGGAGACACATTCCCCTCCTGCTGACTCTCCAAAGATGGTCACAGAGCTTGGATCCCCTCCAAAGTTGGCAATGTTCTCCTGGACCCAGTGCAGCGCGGCCACCTGGTCCAAGTGACCCCAGTTCCCCGGGCTGTGCTCGTCCCCTGTGCTGTGAGTAAGAGAACAGGGTGGGGTTGGGAGCAGAGATGTCCCGGCAGGGCCCTGAGGACCAGAGATGGGGCTGGGGGTCCAGGGGAGCCTTCTGGGAAGGACTGGGCTTCCACAGCCCTGACACGGGCTCTTCACTTTCCTGCTGTCCTGCTCTGCTACAGGGCTCTACAGAGCCATCCTTCATCTACTGATTGAGCATTTGCTATGGTCCGGGTGAAACCGAGTCACGTGGTAGAGGAGAGGCCGGGGGGAGAGGAAGTGGGGCAAGTACGTGCAGTTACTGTCCCTGGGAGCAGACACGGGCCATGGGGGAAGAACTGAGGGGTCTCCGTGAAGGGGACACATCCTGGGACACGACTCCCCTGGGACAACCCTCCTCAGCCCACAGGTCTTTCCAGGGAGGTGACCACCCCTCCCCCGGCCCACCCCCAGCATCTCAGGGTAGGAGGTCCTGGCGCCAGTGCATTAGGGAAAAGCTCAGTAACTGCCTGCTGGAAACCTGGTTCCTGTCCCCACAGAATCCACGCAGGAGACTCAAGCCTTCACTCACACATGTGCCAAATTTCAGAAGGAAATGGGGTGCATGGCCCAACGCTCCTCCAAGTAGATGTACCCCTGGAGTCAGATGCTCCTTACCACCTCCCAGTTCCAGGCACCTGTTCCTTCACCTACAAGACTTCATGGACCTCCCACATGAGTCTACCCCTTCTTTACTTCCCCAGGAGGAAAGATGTGTGAGCCTCTAAGTGCTGTGCTGCATGGTAACTGTCATCTTTAAGTGACTGCAACATGCCAGGCAGCACAGTGAAAACGAGATCAGCAGTTCAGATGAGATGACAACTGGGTGGGCTTGGTAGGAATAATAGGAGTGTGTCAGGGAGATTAGGTGTTTTATGTGTAAGAGCTCAGAAGTAAGTGCACCAGGGTGGCTGGGGAATGAGAAGGTAGGTGGAGCCCAATTAGGAGGGGACTCAGATGTCTTAGTAGGGAGCCTAGCAAGGAGCCCCTTGAGGGCTTGCATGACCAGAGGGCTTACATGACCAGAGTGGGGTCCTAGCACCCCCACCCTGGGGGCAATGTGCCACCAGGAGAGTCCAGGGTCTTACCTGAAGAATCCCCAGATGCCCAGGCGGTACTGAATGGTCACCACCACCACGTTTTCATGGGCAGAGAGGACCAGCCCATCATAGGTTGTTGCCCCGCCCACCATGAGACCTCCTCCGTGGATCCACACCATCACCTGGACGGGGAGGATGCAACCACAGGGTTACAGGAAGCAGAGCTGGGGAAGACCTCAGAGACAGGTTTGGTCACCTACCCATTCTCCAGCTGCAGCCCAGGCCACCACCCCACTCAGGGCACCCTGGCTGCCCCTGCCTGTCTCCCCTGCCCCAGTGCCACCTGCGCTCAGCGCTCTTCTTGCTGAGAACATCATCATGGGAACAGCCAAGGCTCGAGCATCATCTCCTCCCCAGCACTCCCACCACCCTCACTCCTGGGCCCCTCACTCCTGGACCCATCATACAGCTCAGTCCACTCTGCATGAAGCCCTTGGTTAGAAGCTTGTTTCAGCTTCATCTTAGTTACCTTTTGTGTGGTGAATTCAACTTCTCAAGTGAATGGATGATCGTGTTACGAAGCACACACCGAGGCTGGTACTCTTCTTAATATGACTTCCTGTTATTCTACTTCCTCCTCTGCTCCCCAAATCTCACCCATCCTCCAAAGCCCGGCCTAAAACCACCTCCTCCAAAAAGCCTTCAACCATTTGATGAATATGATCTGAAAACCTACTAGGTGCCAGGGACTTTGGGAAGAATTGAGGATGAGAGAGGACATGAAAATTCATAAAACACTGCCCTGAATTTAAGGCGTTCACACAACAAGAAAGTGATAATGACTAAAATTATATTATAAAAATTTGGTTAATAAAAAACAAAAGAATTCATTTACAAATTATATGCTAAGAATGGTTGTATGCAATAAAAATAAATCACCCATTTGAGAGGGACTCTTAATTGTCCCATTTCATAGACAGGTGACCACGCAGCTAATAGACGGTAGAGACAGGACTTGAACCCAAGCAGTCTGGCTCCAGAGTCCACATGTTGAGCCACTCAGCACACAGAAACCAATGGTTATGGCACAGCAGGGTGGCTGTTGGGGCAGAAGAATTCCTTCCCTACAACTCTAACTAATGCATCAGGATGACTTGCCTCATGTTCTGACCCAGACACTGCCATAAACTTGATATTTGTTACTGAAACCTCATGTGTGATTATCCCCGATTTGAGGAAACACCTAGTAAAAGGCAGAACAAAGATTTACACCCAGACCCTACAGATCCAGAGCCTGTGTCCACACTAGAGGTTCTCCAGCCTCAGGTTCCCAGAGCCCCTGCTCCTCCGACACCTCTGATCCCTGCCTGCCTCCGGGTGGAGGGACTGAGTTTGCAGTCATCTCTGAGTCCAGGCTGAGCCAGGGGCTGGTCAGCAGTGATTTGCTGAAGAGGCCAGTCCAGCTAGGTGCAGATCCTCCAAGCCAGGGGCTATGTGGTCATGGTTTTCCCTTCCCTCTTCTCCGAACCCCCACTTCTAGCTATGTGTATGGGTACACTCAGTATGTAATAGTGGAAATGAATGAATGAACAGTCATCCTCACCTCTTTGAGCTTCTAGTCAGAAGTTCACAGACACCTTTCTCTACATCTGGACACCATGCCAGGGGTGTTCCTGGGCGATGGCTGGGTGTTCTCTCCCCTGTCTATACCCCCAGTGACCGCTCCTTTTCCAGCAGACCTGCCCCAAAGTCCAGCCTGAGTCTAGAAGTCGGTCATCTATCTGGGCACCATGTATTTTGGAAATGTTGACTCACTGGGCCATCAGCTTGGGCAAAAGACAATCAGGAAGTGAATTTAGCTACAAGAAAATCTTGATAGCTGGCAAAGGCAAAGGAAAATACATCTTTGTTGCTCCAGGCTCTACCCCCCAAGCTGTGACACCAAGTCACAGGAAGCTGTCAGAGAGGGCCTCTGTGTGCTGAGGAAAGGCCACACACAGGCTCCGTGCTAGCGCGTGTCAGAGCGCTCCCGCTGTTCCGGGAGCCCCGTGCTCCAGTCCTGCCAACCCTACTCTGTGACCGCGCCTTCCCCTCACTGGACCTCAGTTTCTCTGTCTGTAAAGGAAGGGTTGGCTTGTTGGCTTATCTCCGAGATTGCTTCCAGCTCTAACTTTATGGAAATGATGTTTTACCCTCTCTGGGTATCAGATTCCTAATCTAGCAATTAAGAGTCATCCTTCTTGTCCATCTATTAGCATGAGAGACCCAAGAAAAATGAAAATGTGCATTACAGATGGGCAGCAATCTCCCCCAGGGGCCCTACTCTGGCCGAGGGGAAACAGAGGTGTGGGCAACCTGTGCTCCCTGATGTCAGGTTTGGCTGTGGTGCACAAGAAAGCCCTGGGGCCCCAGAAGACCCTTGGCCCAAGACACCCCCCACCCAACACTGCCTTCATCCCCTTCCAGTCTACACCAGCCTTGCCCAGTGGTTCCCACCGCTTACTGGCAGCCTGCTTCTCTTCGTCAAGTCAGCAGGGGTGTATATATTTAGGTAAAGACAGTCTTCGGAAAACGTGAGACTAATGTTCTCCTTTCTGTTGGTAAAGAGATCCGAGAGCAACTGTGCCCCCACTGGGTCTTGGGAGCACCTGCGAGGGGCAAGGAGAGAGAAGAAATCTTGAGGTTCAATCAGAGCTGACCAAGGAGATGTCTCCTGTGGTCATCAAAGGCCTTGGGCTGGCAGCTTCAGGCCAGTAAATAGAGTTGTTCTTACCATACCTGGGGCATGCGATGGGGATCCACAGGCTCAACAAGGTTTCTCAGGACCACGTACAGTCAGACCTGACCCTCTTCCCTCCCTAGGCCTCTGGAATGCTCGGGATCAAGGAAGGAGGCTGCCCTATGTGCTGATGGGCGTGTTCAGTTCAGTTTAGTCACTCAGTCGTGTCCAACTCTTTGCAACCCCATGGACTGCAGCATGCCAGGCCTCCCTGTTGCTGCTGCTGCTGCTAAGTCACTTCAGTCATGTCCGACTCTGTGCAACCCCATAGATGGCAGGCCATCAGGGTCCCCCGTCCCTGGGATTCTCCAGGCAAGAACACTGGAGTGGGTTGCCATTTCCTTCTCCAATGCATGAAAGTGAAAAATGAAAGTGAAGTCGCTCAGTTGTGTCCGACTCTTAGCGACCCCATGGACTGCAGCCTACCAGGCTCCTCTGCCCATGGGTTTTTCCAGGCAAAAGTACTGGAGTACGTTGCCACTGACTTCTCAGCCAGGCCTCCCTGTCCATCACCAACTCTCAGAGTCTACCCAAACTCATATCCGTTGAGTCAGTGATGCCATCCAACCATCTCATCCTCTGTTGTCCCCTTCTCTGCCTGCCTTCTATCTTTCTCAGCATCAGGGTCTTTTCAAATGAGTCAGTTCTTTGCATCAAGTGGCCAAAATATTGGAGTTTCAGCTTCACCATCAGTCCTTTCAGTGAACACCCAGGACTGATCTCCTTTAGGATGGACTGGTTGGATTTCCTTGCAGTCCAAGGGACTCAAGAGTCTTCTCCAACACCACAGTTCAAAAGCATCAGTTCTTTGGTGATCAGCTTTCTTTAGAGTCCATCTCTCACATCTATACATGACCACTGGAAAAACCATAGCCTTGACTAGACAGACCTTTGTTGGCAAAGTAATGTCTCTGCTTTTGAATATGCTGTCTAGGTTGGTCATAACTTTCCTTCCAAGGAGTAAGCGTCTTTTAATTTCATGGCTGCAGTCACCATTTGCAGTGATTTAGGAGCCCCAAAAATAAAGCCAGCCACTGTTTCCACTGTTTCCCCATCTACTTGCCATGAAGTGATGGGGCTGGATGCCATGATCTTCATTTTCTGAAAGTTGAGCTTTAAGCCAACTTTTTCACTCTTCTCTTTCACTTTCCTCAAGAGATTCTTTAGTTCCTCTTCACTTTCTGCCATAAGGGTGGTGCCATCTGCATATCTGAGGTTATTGATATTTCTCCCAGCAATCTTGATTCCAGCTTGTGCTTCATCCAGCCCAGCGTTTCTCATGATGTACTCTGCATATAAGTTAAATAAGCACGGTGACAATATATAGCCTTGATGTACTCCTTTTCCTACTTGGAACCAGTCTGTTGTTCCATGTCCAGTGCTAACTATTGCTTCCTGACCTGCATACAAATTTCTCAAGACACAGGTCTGGTGGTCTGGTATTCCCATCTCTTTCAGAATTTTCCACAGTTTATTGTGATCCACACAGTCAAAGGCTTTGGCATAGTCAAGAAAGCGAAAATAGATGTTTTTCTGGAACTCTCTTGCTTTTTAGCAGATGTTGGCAATTTGATCTCTGGTTCCTCTGCCTTTTCAAAAACAGGCTTAAACATCTGGAAGTTCATGGTTCATGTATTGCTGAAGCCTGGCTTGGAGAATTTTGAGGATTACTTTGCTAGTGTGTGAGATGAGTGCAATTGTGTGGTAGTTTGAGCTTTCTTTGGCATTGCCTTTCTTTGGGATTGGAATGAAAACTGACCTTTTCCAGTCCTACGGCCTCTGCTGAATTTTCCAAATTTGCTGGCATATTGAGTGTAGCACTTTCATAGCATCATCTTTTAGGATTTGAAATAGCTCAACTGTAATTTCATCACCTCCACCAAATTTGTTTGTAGTGATGCTTCCTAAGACCCACTTGACTTCACATTCCAGGATGTTTGGCTCTAGGTGAGTGATCACACCATCATGATTATCTGGGTCATGAAGATCTTTTTTGTACAGTTCTTCTGTGAATCCTTGCCACCTCTTCTTAATATTTTCCGCTTCTGTTAGGGCCATACCAATTCTGTCCTATATTGAGCCCTTCTTTGCATGAAATGTTCCCTTGGTGTCTCTAATTTTCTTGAAGAGATCTCTAGTCTTTCCCATTCTACTATTTCCCTCTATTTCTTTGCACTGATCACTGAAGAAGGTTTCTCATCTCTCCTTGCTATCCTTTGGAACTCTGCATTCAAATAGGTATATCTTTCCTCTTCTCCTTTGCTTTTCACTTCTCTTCTTTTCACAATTATTTGTAAGGTCTCCTCAGACAGCCATTTTGCTTTTTTGCATTTCTTTTTCATTTCATTTTTTATTTTTACCCCAAGGTCAGGAGCAGTGGCCATGAGGAGATTCCCCACCTCCAAGGTAAGAGAAACCCCAGTAAGACAGTAGGCACCGAGAGAGGGCATCAGAGGGCAGACAGACTGAAACCACAATCACAGAAAACTCTCCAACCTGATCACATGGACCACCGCCTTGTCTAACTCGATGAAACTAAGCCATGCTGTGTCGGGCCTCCAAAGATGGATGAGTCATGGTGGAGAGTTCTGACAAAATGTGGTCCACTGGAGAAGGGAATGGCAAACTATTTCAGTATTCTTGCCTTGAGAAGCCCATGAACAGTATGAAAAGGCAAAAAAAAAATTGGACACTGAAAAATGAACTCCCCAGATCAGTAGGTGCCCAATATGCTGCTGGACATCAGTGAAGTAACTCCAGAAATAATGAAGGGACGGAGCCAAAGCAAAACAACACCCAGTTGTGGATGTGACTGGTGATAGAAGCAAGGTCCAATGCTGTAAAGAGCAATAGTGCATAGGAACCTGGAATGTTAGGTCCATGAATCAAGGCAAATTGGAAGTGGTCAAATAGGAGATGGCAAGAATGAACGTTAACATTCTAGAAATCAGTAAACTAAAATATAGAACTGAAATCGGTGAATTTAACTCAGATGACCATTACATCTGCTACCGTGGGCAGCAATTCCTTAGAACAAATGGAGTAGCTATCATAGTCAACAAGAGTCCAAAATGCAGTACTTGGATGCAATCTCAAAAACAACAGAATGATCTATTTGTTTCCAAGGCAAACCATTCAATATCACAGTAATCCAAGTCTATGCCCCGACCAGTAACACTGAAGAAGCTGAAGTTGAACAGTTCTACGAAGATCTACAAGACCTTTTAGAACTAACACTCAAAAAATATGTCCTTTTCATTATAGAGGACTGGAATGCAACAGTTGGAATCAAGAAACACCTGGAATAACAGGCAAATTTGGCCTTGGAGTACAGAATGAAGCAGGGCAAAGGCTAATAGAGTGTTGCCAAGAGAACGCACTGGTCATAGCAAACACCCTCTTCCAACAACACAAGAGAAGGTTCTACACATGGACATCACCAGATGGCCAACACCAAAATCAGCTTGATTATATTTTTTGCAGCCAAAGATGGATAAGTTCTATACAGTCAGCAAAAACAAGACTGGGAGCTGACTGTGGCTCAGATCATGAACTCCTTATTGCCAAATTCAGACTTAAATTGAAGAAAGTGGGGAAATCCAATAGACCATTCAGGTATGATCTAAATCAAATCCTGCATGATTGTACAGTGGAAGTGAGAAATAGATTTAAGGGACTACATCTGATAGACAGAGTGCCTGATGAACTATGGACGGATGTTTGTGACATTGTACAGGAGACAGGGAGCAAGACCATCCCCAAGAAAAATAAATGCAAAAAGGCAAAATGGCGGTCCGGGGAGGCCTTACAAATAGCTGTGAAGAGAAGAGATGCGAAAAGCAAAGGAGAAAAGATGGGCGTGAGAAAGGACCATTTCCTGCATCCCTGGGTCCACACCAGTGCCGTATGATGCCCGCTGTAGAGTGCCCATATTCTGCCCACAGGGAAACAGGAGACTTCCAGAAACCAGGACAAATCAATCAAATGGCAGATATTTAGGGTCTACAACAGATCAGGGGTCAAATATTTGTGGGGCAGCATTAGAACTGCATCCTAGCCCTGCCTCTTCCTGATATGCTGTGTTTCCTTGGGCAAATGCCTTGCCTGTTCTGGACCCGAATCTCTCTGGTGTAAGTGAGGGGAGGATTTCTGTAAGGATTTTGCAGCAGGGACATGCTAAAATTCTGTCAGCAACTCATCACAGGCTGGAACTACAGGTTGCCATCACAGGATATCTAAAATATGCAACATGTGGCTTCCCTGGTGGTCCAGTGATTAAGAATCTGCCTGCCAATGCAGGGGACACGAGTTTGATCCCTAATTGGGGAACTAATTACAGCTGTCAAGTGGCAGAGTCAGAGCTCCAAAGAGAACCTCCTGATTTACATCCTGGGGGAGCTTTCCCTATATGACCAAGACAAGGGGGTATGGTATTCATAAAAGAAGAAATTCAACATTTAATATAGGGAAACAGAGTCAATCTCACTAATATTCAAATCAATGCAGAATAAAAAAATAATTTTATAATGACTGTTCAGTATCCAAAAGCCATTTTTAATTGCCCCAAGCATTGCCAAAAATTCAGCTAATGGAGGTTTTCATATATTAGTTAAATGGGTGCAGTTGGAATATTTCTGAAGGGAAATTTTTAAAAATATTCCAACTCCAAAGTATCATATCTTGGAACTTAATCCAAAAATACTTATGAACATGCAGGAAGATTTAGCTATAAGATGTTCAACAGAGTGCTACTTATATTATCAAAAACATCAACAACAATGAAGAATCTCAAATATGAGATGAAGTAAAGAAATTGTGATTCAATACCAAATGTAATAGAGTGACCAAAAATCACATTGTGATATTTAATGATACAGAATGATGTTCATGATATACTTGCATGAACAAAACAGGCATCTAAGTTATCTGTATGGTGTAATATGATACTGTGATATAAGAAGAAATATGCATTTGATCTTCGGCCAGCTTCACTGAATAGCTGTTAAAACCCTTGTATCAGTCATTTCCTGAGTGGTATTACTATTGGGTGAATGAGGTGATTTGTGGACCATACCTAAGAGCAGGAACCGGTTGCCAGAGAAAAAAATCACAAAATTAGAGGGTAGGAACCTTCTATCACAACCTCCTGAACTCTGGAAAGGGGAGATGGAATGGAGGGAAATGAATCACCAATTATTTCAATCACTATGCCCATATAATGAAGATTCCATGAAAACTCAAAAAGACAGGTTCAGAGATTGTCCTGGCAAAACAGAAGGCTTTTTTTCTGTATTGTGTGGCATGTGAGATCTTACTTCCCTGACCAGGGATTGAATCCGTTGCAGTAGAAGGGCAGATTCTTAACCTCTGGACAATCAGGGAGGTGGCCACCGTGCTGGGTCCTCTGTCAGGGACCTCACCTTACGGATCTCTTCATTTGGCTTGTGGTTTGTATCCTACAATATCCTTCATAATGAACTGGTAATCTAGTGGGGAAACTAGTTTGTTGAGTTCTGTGAGCTGCTCTGGTAAATTACTAGAACCCAGGAAGGGGGTCACAGGAACTTCTGAATTATAGCCAGTTGGTCAGACACACAGGTGACAACTTGGAATTGGCATTTGAAGTAGAGGGAGGTTATGTGGGACTGAGCCCTTCACGGATGGAATCTGATGCTATCTCTGGCAAAACCCCGACAGAATTAGTCGAATTGTTGTGCACCATATGGTGTGCAAGAATTGCTTTTTGATGTGGGAAACACACACACACACTAGAAATGGGTAGGGAAAATTATGTGATTCCATTTTAAGGGAGAAAGTGTGCAGCAGGTAAAAGACTGGAAAAATAGAATCTAAACTATGAATAGCAGTTCTTGCTAGGTGGTGGGACTGTGTAGTTTTCATTTTCTCAACTTTACTCACCTGTACTTCCACACTTTAAAAAAATTACTTAATTTTATTTATTAATATTTGGCTGCACCAGGTCTTCGTCGTGGCATGTGGGATTTTTCAGTTGCAGCACAGGAACTCGTAGTTGCGGCACTTGGAATCTAGTTCCCTGACCACGGATTGAGCCCACGCCCTCTACATTGGGAGCATGGAGTCTTAGCCACTGGACTACCAAGGAGGTTCCCTCACTTTTATGTAATAAGTATGTACTACTTACTACTTGTAATCAGGAAAGAAAAAGAATGAACGTTTTTTAAAAGAAAGGGAAGATGGAAGGGAGAAAGGACAGTAGAGAAGAGAAGAAAGGAAAAGAATGTAGCAAGACGCAGGGCCCTGGAAATAATTAGAAATCTCTTGCTGAGATAAATAATATGTGACTCAAAGCTTGCAGACATCCGAGATGCCTTGGGAAGCAGCTGAGCGTCTTCTTTACCCAACTTGGCCAGCTAACCAGAAAACATCAACAATGGTTCTGCTTATGCCAAGGGAGCAAGACACACTTGGGAGCTGAGAACTTGTGCAATCAACACCCCAAAGCACTACCACCCACACATCTCCTGACCCACCTTACTCCCCACTATGGTGAAGTTCAAGAAGGAAAATAAATAGAATTGTGAAAATTAATAAAGGGAAACCTCACTAAAATAAAATGCAGAGATCAGGAGAGGCAGTTCTCAGGAACATACCACTTCACCTCAATACAGATTTCATTAGGTAGAGACAGACTTGGCACCTCTGGCTGGAAGTGACAGGACTTTACTATGAGAAAGATTAACTCTTCCCTTGGCAACAGCTCAGCCAATGAGAGACTGTCGTTCCTCAGCCAGTTAAAAGCCACTACATAACAAACTCCCAGTTTCCTCCCATGGACTTTTTGTTTGTAACAGTGCCTCCTACCTTCCAGTTGGCCTCTATAAGAGAAAATCCTTTGTTTTATTTGACTTGCATGTGGTTTGCCATAGTTGCATATCCACGATGGCAGTTCTTTGCAGCTCTCAAATAAACCCCTGGTTCTGCTGGAAAAAATCTGGTTGTTTTCTTGTTTTAGGTTAACAGAATCATTACTTTTGAAACCTTTCACCTGCTCCACTTTCTATTTTTTCCCACAGCACTTATCATATTCTGATATATTACATAATCTATGTATCAAACATTACATAATCTATGTTTCAGTTTGCATAGTTCTTACTATCTGTCTGCCCCAGCTACAGTGCAAGCTCCATGAAGGTGGGATCTTTGTTCTGGTCACTAATGGATTCCAGGAAACTAGAAGATACCTGGGAAAGTTGCTCAATAAATGTTAGTTGGATAAAGGGCTCTAGAAAGCTATGAGAGTTCTGGAAGGTTGATAAGGATCTGCAATATCTTGAAGATTCCAGGACGAAGTATGAGCCACTCATAGGACTGCCTTGGCTCCTTCCTGCATCCCTTTGAGACTAACATCCCCACTGAAAAATGCAAAAGCCACACCCCTGACTTACATGGGAGGGTGAGAGGTGGTATTCTTCACGAAGGTCCATGGTTCTGCAGGCTGCGGTGGAGCAAACCTCAAGGATCCAAGAGGAGGCTTGGCAAAAGGGACTCCCAGGAAAACGGCCCCAGGCTGAGCAAATCCTTTTAAGCTGACATGTTTCCCCAGGACTTTGCCCTGAGCGGTGTCCACGACAGGCGACGAAGGTGGCAGCCCTGCTGGACATCGGGAGGAAGTGAGGACTCGTCAGTGGTGACGGTGAACTGGAGTCTGCGTGGATTTTGTTACCTTTCTCACGTGATCTTTAATGTCCTCTCAACTCTCTAAGCCTCAGTTTCTTCTTATATGAGAGAGGGTGAAGCTAACTGTCCTTCCTAACTCACAGGGATATCTGAAGGAATGAATTGCAATTGGAGGTGTAACAGCATCACATCAGACACAAACGCATGAAGAAGAGCTGCTGGGAATGAAGATGGCACTCAGTCTCCACACTTAGGAGCCTCTGGAATCAACCACCCACTGGATCCCGGCCGTGAGCTGCACGTTGGATGAGAGGATGAGCAAGAGGCGGCTGCTATTCTCAGACATCTGCCCTTACGTGGAGAATGAGCACACGCATACCTGACCCTCCTGTGGGGACAAGTGGTCCCTGTCCTGGGAGAATTACTGATTAAGGTCCCATAGGAGACAGAAGAGGGAGTGAGGCCCTCTGACTGCTGGCTTCATGGAAGCAGTGACCTCGCATCTGGGACTTGCAGTGGTGGAAGAGAGGGTATAAAGGTATAAAGAGAGACGAGATTGTGCAGAGGGGAGGCTCTGAGACAGCAAAGCACAAGGCCTGCCTGAGGAAGAGCTATGGGTCTTCGTCATGACTCCAGGAAGAGTCATGGGTGTGGAGCATGATCCTGGAAGGTTCAAGGCTGGGAGAGTCCCAAATACCAGGCCAACCATTCTGGCATTATTTAGGGGGTAAGAGCAACAGAGAACTGTCCTGGAGTAAGAGAGAGACAATCAGCTTGAAGAGGCTCCTTCCGATGACTCTGAGCAGGGTCATCACAGGGAGCGAGACTTGGGGTCACATTCTGTGTCCCATTCCCGTGAGCAGGCGGTTTTTTCTCACTGAGCTCAAATGTGTCTCTTGCACTTGCCAGGTCAGGCCTGGTCCTTCCTGCTTGGGGACATCCTGCACTTTCACGAGGCAGGTGGTCTTAGTATGACCCCTGTTCATGCTTGTCCCTCAAGTCCTCTCTTGTCTATCTTCAACACCTGCATCCTAACAGGAAATGATTTCCAGGCTCTCTCCCTCCCAATTTAGATACAGACGAAAGGCCAACCTCTGTCTCAAAGTGTGTGGCCAGAACAGAGAAGAATAACCCAGATCTGGTTTATGGACACATCCAAAGACAGCCTTCAAGAGAGATGAAGTGGACAGACGCCCGACTGGCAAGAGTGAAAATGTGGGTGTTGGGTTGAGAGGCACAGGCAATGATGGTGACAGCGGAGGTTGACACTTGTGTTACGTGTCTGTGCATAGAGCACTCGCTATGTACCACGTGGGGACCCTAATCAGAAAAACCTGGCTAGGGAGACACCATTATGTCCATTTTAGAGATGAGGTAACCGAGGAAATGGAGGAAGCCAGTACGGACTTTCTAAAGGTGGTAATTGTATGGACCTGCCCGGGTAAACCAGCTGTAAGGGGATAATCAGCTTCTAATGTGCTTCTTATTCAGTGCTTCCCCTTGGTTCTGGGCCTCTCACAGTGTCACAGAGCCAGGAGGAAGACAAAACCCAGTGGAGGCTGGGCTGTCAGAGCACTGATGGCCAGAGCACTAGCTCTGGACTCAGGAGACAGAGAGAATTCACAATGTGATTTTCCAGCTGACCTTGGCATGTACATTTCCCTCCCTGAGCCTCAGTTTTTCCATCTATAAAATGGTGCAGATGCATCTGAGGTCCCTTGCTACATTCTTGTCTTAACCATGTCCTCTATGTTCTGTATTCTTATGCTTTGACACCTGCAGCCTTGCTGATTCTGGGGGGACTGCCCTTCCCAGAGTTAACCAATCCCTGGAGATAGGAACAAACTTCCCCTTCCAGCCTGCTGTAGCCTGAACCCCAATCCCCTTCTTAGTCAGGCCCTCTATTGAGTCACTATCACCCTGCCCCAATCACTCCATTGCAAAATACCTGAAAACTGTGCACACCCCCTAACCTGCTGACATTTCTACCTTGGAACTCCCAAACCTGCTTATCCTGTCTCACCTCTGCCTTTGCCATCAGCGACCAAGATAAAGGCCTTAATCCCAATTTCTTTTTATTGCCTCTGCCTAGAGACCCACCCCTGTCTTCATAACCTGCACCACCATGGTAAGGCCATGCCCTCTTCTTCAGGGAAATGTGTCTTAATCGTCTTTTCAGTGGCAGTTGGCTCCTTAGCCTGCAGCTGCTGCTGCTGCTAAGTCGCTTCAGTCGTGTCTGACTCTGTGCAACCCCATAGACGGCAGCCCACCAGGCTCCCCCGTCCCTGGGATTCTCCAGGCAAGAACACTGGAGTGGGTTGCCATTTCCTTCTCCAATGCATGAAAGTGAAAAGCGGAAGTGAAGTCGCTCAGTTGTGTCTGACTCTTAGCGACCCCATGGACTGCAGCCCACCAAGCTCCTCCGTCCATGGGATTTTCCAGGCAAGAGTACTGGAGTGGGGTGCCATTGCCTTCTCTGGCTCCTTACCCTACTTGCCAATATAGGTAGATGTAAGAGACGTGGGTTCAACCGCTGGGTTGGGAAGATCCCCCGGAGTAGGAAATGGCAACCCATTCCAGAATTCTTGCCTGGAGAATCCCATGACAGAGGAGCCGGGAGGGCTACAGTCTATAGCGTTTCACAGAGTCTGACATGACTGAAGGGACTTAGATACACACTCCTGATCTGTGGGCCCCAGGATACCCCAAACTTTCTGTTAATACACTGTCTTTGAAAACAGCTCCGTTATCTCTTTTTTCACTTTCTCTATTTCAGGCACCCTTTAGAAGCAACAGCCCATTTCCGACTCACAGCAGCCCACTGAGGTACACACAGTTGTCAGCCCCATTTTCGAAATGCAAAACCAAGGCCCAGAAAAGGGACATAACTTGTCTAAGAACACACAGCTACTAAGTGCTGAGCCGCGATGGCAACCCACACCGCTGTCTCCAGAGCCGGTATTAATATTCTCGTAAAGGCTTCCTTGGGTGGCTCAGTGGAAAGATTCCACCTGCAGTGCAGGAGACGCGGGCTCCATCCCTGGGTGCAGAAGATCCCCTGAAGAAGGAAACAGCAAGGCATTCCAATATTCTTCCCTCCGAAATCCCATAGAGAGATGAGCCTGGCGGGCTCAATGGGGTCGCAAAAGAGTCAGACAGGACTTAGCCAAAAAAAACAAAGACCCCTTCCAGGATTCTGGTAAGGACCTGCTCCATATCTGTATTAACAATCAAGAGGGAAAGACATGGAGGAGCTCGCCAAAGTCCTTGGAGGGATGTGGGAGGTGAGCTTGTTGTCTTCCTCTGGAGTGGTGGCCCGCAGCCGAGTCTAGGGTGTGCTCGGTCCCCTGTGTCTCCTGCTGAGAAACACGAGCTGCGCTACCCATCCAAGTTCACAGAGCCCGTGCTGCTGCAGAGCCTGGCCTGTCACTACTTTGTCCCGTGCACATCTCCTCCCCCATGTTCCCCAAAAGGATTTCCAAAGAAGCCCTGGCTATCTGCATTCAGGAGGACTCACCCCAAGCTGTGAAAGTAGAGATGGAGGTCAGAACCAGCGCAAAGAGCCACATCGTGGAAAGACAGCTGCTCCTGTGTCCACAGGTCTCTGCCCTGCTCAGAGGGCTGTTTCACTCTGGGACCCAAGCTCACTCCGCAAGCTCCCACCCCAGCAGCTCAATAACAGAAAAACTGGCCTCCCTTCCTTGAGGGTGGTTGGGGTGTGTGAGCCACACCCACCAAGATTTCACCCTCTTGTAAATCAAGAACCCAGACCTACCTCTCCAATTACAGGTAGCCACAGACACTTCAATTTGTTTCCTAAGTGTGTCTCCCTTCCTGGACTCTAAGCTTAGTGCTCTGTGAGATTCCCAGGGCAGGAACAAGCAGACAGAGGCGTTCAGACAAGGGGAGCCTTTGGTCTGGGGCCCTCAGAACAACTGGATAACTTGTAGAGCGACACCCAGCCCCATAGCCACCCAGCTAGAGAATTAAGGGGCTTATTTCAGAGTTCCATGTTCTTATTTTGGAAGCATCTTGAATTTTATCCAGTCACCCTTCTGATGCCTAGATTAAGTTTACAGTGTTCCTGCCAAGTGACTCAGCCTCCTGCTGCACAGCTCCAGCGATCTTTGGAGAGAATGTTATTACAGTAAAGGGACTCCACCTCTCCATCATCTTGGGCTGTAATTATTCTTTCATCCATCCATCCCTCCACCCTTCCTTCCATTTATTCATTATTTCATTTATGCATTCATTCTCCAAACATTTACCAAATGCCTGGCTCTATGCTAAGTGTTTTTCATCTTTCCAGGTGGCACTAGTGGCAAAGAACCCACCTGCTAGAGAGGGAGATGCCAGTTTGATCACTGGGTCGGGAAATCCCCTGGAGGAGGGCATGGCCACTGACTCCAGTATTCTGGCATGGAGAATCCCATAAACAGAGGAGCCTCAGCAGGCTACAGTCCATAAGGTCTCAAAGAGTCGGACACGACTGAAGCAACTTACCATGCATGCCAAGTATTATGGAGACAATCTAAGATATGATCCCTCTCCTGGAGGAATCACCATATAACAGATAAGACAGAGGCAGGGAGAGGTGATAGGTGGGTTGCAATGCAATGTAGCAGCAACAAAATAGAGGGATGCAGAGTGCTCTGAGTACACCTGTGACCGTGCTCTTATCTTCTAGGGGAAAGAGGAAGATGCTCAAAGCCCATCTAATAGAATCATTATATGTCCAGTAAATGGGACATTCTCTAAGTACACACTGGTACAGCCAGCTAAGGCAACACTTTCACTCAATCTAGTGATGCACACCTCTGTTTCTTAAAAGGGAAAGGCAGTCATGATCTATTGTTAAGGGGAATAACACCTATAATATAGTTATGACTGCATTAGGATACTGTATGGCAGTTCCTCAAAAATCACACACAGGGACTTCCCTGCTGTCCAGTGGCTAAGACTCCACTGCACGTGGAATGGGTTTGATCCTTGGTCACGGAACTAAGATCCTGTATGCCATGTGGTGTGGCAAAAATTTTTTCTAAAATATTGAACACAGAGTCATCATATTACCCAGCAATTCCACTCCTAGGTATATACCAACAATAGTTGAAAATATGTCCCAGCAAAAACTTGTACACAAGTAGCAGCGATTTATAATGGCCAAAGTAGAAAAAACCAAATGTCCAGGAACTGATGAATGGACAAATGAAATAATATCTGTCTGTACAATGCAGTATTATTGAGCCATAAAAAAAATGAAGTACTGGTACATGCTAAAGAGGGATGAACCTTGAAAATATTGCATATTGTGCTAATGAAAGAAGCCAGATATGAAAGGACAGATATTGTATGATTCTATTTATATGAAATGTCCAGATTAAGCAAATCCATAGAGGAAGAAAGTAGTACAAAGGTTGCTGAATGCCTGGGGTTTGGGGGGCAGGGAATGATGTGTGAGTGCTACTGGGTAGAGGCTTCTCTTTGAGGTGATGTCCTGGGATTATATAGTGGTGATGGTTGCACAACTCTGAATATACTGAAAAACCACTGAACTGTAAGCCTTAAAAAGGTGAATTTTGAACTTCCCTGGAGATCCAGTAGTTAAGGCTCCACGCTTGCTGTGCAGCGGGTGTGGGCTCAATTGCTGGTGGGAGAATTAAGATCTCACATGTCACATGGTGTGGCCAAAAATGAAGAAAACAAATTTTTAAAAAGATGAATTTCCTGGTGTGTGGATTATCTTTCATTAATGAGATATTTTAATAATCTAGTCTTCCTGAAGGCTCAGTGGGTAAGGAATCCTCCTGCAATACAAAAGACACAGGAGACACGGATATGATCTCTGGTTCCGGAAGATCCCCTGGAGGAGGAAATGGCAACCCACCCCAGTATTCTTGCCTGAGAAATCTGTGGACAGAGGAGCCTGGCGGGAAACACTTTACAAATGCCCCACTGTGAGACCAAACATGCCTGAGATGCTGTGCTTGGCATTCCCAGAGGGAACATCAGTCTTGGCTTGGCCAGTTCCAGTGACAAGACACCCGTTTTCCCTGAGAGCTCCTTGTGCTGACTTGGCTCTGAATCTTTTAAAGTTCCTCCCTAAGTCAGGCTGAAGTCCACCCTTCCTTGAAAATTCAGCCCTTTGCTACCTGAAAGTCACAAAGTGATTTAGATTTGGAGGGACTTTCCAGTCTCTTTTCTAGCAAAAGCAAGCGTACCTGAGACTTGGTTCCAGATAGAGAACTTCATACCTTCCTCTGCAAGGTGATGGCTTTTCTGCAGTTTGAAGGGCCTGGTGCTTGTGTGCTAAGTGGCTTCAGTCCTGCAACTCTGTGGACTGTAGCCTGTCAGGGTCCTATGTGCTAAGTGCTGCTGCTGCTGCTGCTGCTAAGTCGCTTCAGTCGTGTCCGACTCTGTGCGACCCCAGAGACTGGTAATCAATTCCGGTGTTTCGCCCCCTGGCGGTTGCCGGAGGGAATCGCTATTTGATGTTCAAGAAAAAGGGGAGTCACGTGGCTCATTAGTCAGGTCTCAGATTGCCTACAGGTGCTCTTTGTGAAGAGCCAGCCTGTGCTGAGTGCATGGGTTGGGGGGGGGGGGGGGGTCAGGCATCCTTGTTCACAGGCACCTTGTCACTTCCTGACAGAGGCAAGTGACTGATACACTCTGGAATTCCATTTCCTCTTTCCTATAAAGAAGCTAATAAGACTTCACTTGGTGGTTCAGTGGTAAAGAATCCTCCTGCCAATGCAGGAGACATGGGTGGGATCCTTGATCTGGGAAGATCCCACATGCCACGGAGCATCTAAGCCTGTGAGCCACAACTCTTGAGCCTGTTCTCCCCCACAAGAGAAACCACTGCAATGAGAAGCCTGCACATTGTAACTAGAGAAAGCACATACTTGGCAACGAAGGCCCAGAACAGCCAAATATAAATAAGTAAACAAATAATCTAAAAGATGACATTTCTATGTGGGGGAATAAATGAGACAGTGGCTTGATTCCTAGCACAGGCTACCTGAACAGCGTCCATTATGATCTCTGTATCCACACTGCCATTAATGCAGCTCCCAATAAGCCCCTGGAGAAAGGCTCATTGGTTTGCAACCATGCTCAGGGTGAGGCCACAGACAGATAGGAACCTTGCTTATCCAGTGCCCCTAGGGCCTGTGCATGTCTTTCAATAAGCCCCACAGAATAAGTCACTGTACCATCATTTGAGCAAACTCAATGGACCTGCATGGTCTGGAGTGACTGCTAGTACTGACAAGTAAAGCAACTTGCCTAAGGTCACATAGCCCATAGTCAGAAGGCTGAATCTAAACCACACTGTCTCATCGCCTGGCCTTGCCATGCTGTGTTGATGATGGTGCCACTGGATGCTGACCCTGCCTCTCCTTATTCAGAGCTGCAATGGTGCTCAGAGACAGTCCAGTTGTGCTCCTGGCTGGAGAGACGGGAGGATGAAGCCAGAGAGCTCACCGAGTATGCAGAGGGCTCTGATTGCCACCTCAGTGCTTCATGTCCTCACTTGTCCTAGGATGACATAGTGGGGGGTATCTTGTGGGGGGTGAGGGTAGGAGGCTGCAGTCAGCATGCAAGAGTGTCAGTCCAACCTGTGTCACTTAGTCACATAACCTCTCTGTGCCTCAGTCATCTCTGCTCTAAAGCACAAAATAATAGTGTCTGGCTCTTAGGATGAAAGAATGTAATATATATGCAGACTGTCATAATATGTTTAGTGAGTATCTATAATGTCAGCTATTTATTTACTATTATTATTAACATAGGAGCCATTTTCCTCCTTCCAGACAATCAAGTAGGGACAGGAGGCTTAGCTCTGGGTTCTGTGTCATCCACATCAACCCTGTGAGCATGTGACCAGTTCCTCTGAGAGGGTTGCCCTCCATTCAGGAAAAGAGGCATTGACCCTGGAGATAGAAGGCCATGAACAAGACTGTGGGTCCTCCTAACAGATACTGAAGGATCCTGCCCTTTCTGCTGTCACCTGCCTCAGGGTTTCCTTACCATTTTCTTTTCAATGATTCTTACATACATTATATGAAATTAATATACTTTTCTTACATATATGGGGAAAAAAAAACCCTTGACCACTAGTGAAAAAGAGAATCAGTAGGTAACCAGAACATCATATATACATTTCTTTTCTTTCTCACATGTGACTTCCAGGATTGAGCCTTACACAGTGAGAAGTGCTGAAGACATAGTTCTGGGCTAAAGAGAAGCTTTCTCACTTTCCATGAGGAAGTGGAAAAAACAAAAACAAAAACAGAAGTAGGGCACCCCCTCCCAGCACAGTGAGCCTGCCTGAGTAGCCTCCTTGTACTGTTCACAGTTTTGCCTTTGTGAAAGGCCATCCTAACTAGTATTTCCCTCAGGGTTGCTGTGAGAATTCAAAGAGCAAAAGCAATTAACAGGGCTTGGTACAGACTCCAGGGTGTGTACTGGAATCTGACAGGGTAATACCCACTGGTCTTTCTTACTGAATGCCAGGTCTACCTGCCACCAGGGGGGATATCCTATAGGGAACCTGCATGCTGGAGTGCAGAGGCCCCGTTACAGTTGAGGGAAGCCGCTGGAAAACTGAGGCAAAGGGGCGCCTGGAGAAACGCGCCATTGTCTCTTCAGGAAAGGAAAACGGAAGTGAGGACCACAGGCCTAAGGAAATGTGGGTCGCGGAGCAGTTACAGGAGACGTTACAGGAAAACCGCAGCGAAAAGACCGTGGTGGGGACCGAGGCAGACCATGCCTGCGGACCCCGGGGAAGGGGAAATGGTGGCGAGGGTCACCTTCACCTTGGGTCTGGGGCACCACTCCCCGGCCTCAGCCAAGCGGGACACCAGCGAGCGGGAGGCGGGGGTGGTTCACTGGCTCCAGGCAAGGGCGACCCGGAGGCCGGCGGCGCGGGGTCTGTGGCGGGGAAGCCGCGAGGACACGGGAGCCCTGTTCCTAGACGCCCGGGAACAGGTGGCTGCTCACGTGGCGAACACGGGGACGGGAGGCCGGGGAGGCTGCGACAGCGCTTACCGCTGGGCACAGGGGCCCTCGGCTCCAGCGGGCACCCAAGTGGAGCCGCGCGCTCGGCCCGGGCGCTGCGGGCGGGGAGGGAGCAGGGGGCGGGGCCTCTGCGGCGGGCCCCTCCCCTCCGAACGCGGGCCTGGCTCTGGGCTCCAAGGCCTCCCACCGGACCAGTGGGTCTGCTTCACCACTGCTTTGGACCTTGGACCTCGCCTTTCCTCCTGATGGACCCCAAGTGCTCCTGCCCCAAGGGGGAGGGACCCCTGGAATTGAGCCCTACTGATGCCTGCTTCCCAGGCACAGGACGTGACAGAGGGTCCCTAGGGCTGCAGAAGGGAGTGTGTGGAGTTTGATCGCAGAGGGACCCCTGCCACTTGCTTCTCCGTAAATGTCTTCCTAGCCCGGCTCCTGAGAGCATTTCAGGCGCCCTTGGCCTCCATTCTAAATCTCAGGGCACGGAGGCTCCAGACTGTACCTCTTGTCCTCACCCAAGGGATCAGGGGACAGCTAGACAGGGACTAGCTAGACTAGTCAACCTGGGCTGGGTCTGGAGCCTGGGACCTTCCCTGGGAAGGGGATTTACTTTCCTGGGACCTGGAGCAAGGAGCTGGGGTTTCTCTATCTGCCTGAGTGGGCTGGGAGCTCCAGCGCTGATGCTGACCCAGGAGGAGGGGGAGGGGGTCCTGCTGATGTCTGCGGTGGCTCCTCCTTCCCCCCTGCTCACTGCTGGCCTTTCCCACCCGGGCAGGCAGCTCCTGCACCTGCAAGGCCTGCAGATGGCCCTCCTGCAAGAAGAGTGAGTGCGGGCCCTCCTCTGGGAACGCGGGGTCTGGGCTGAGGAGGGACCTGGAGCTCAGCAGGTGGGAGCAGGACACTGACCAGACTTCCTGGCACCTGCCTCACCAGGAACAAATTACCAATCATGAGATGACATGGTGCCCGGTAGGGGTGAGGGCGAGGATGTTGCACTCAGCCATCATGAGTGCCTGTCCCACCTATGTCCCTGCCAGGTGACATCACCTCTCTGCTCAGTCTCCTCCTCTGTGACAGGTACAACAATAGCTCCTGGTTATTTTAGAATTTAACTTTAGGCAACACACTTAAGAATTTAATAAGATTGAAGTATTTAAGAGATGGACAGTCTTAGAATGAAGCCTAGCACACACTGAGCAACCAAACTATCAGATATTACTTCTTATCATTCGTATTACAGGAGATATTTTTCAACTTCCAAACCAATAACCCAGGGCTGCTGTTCATGGCTGTGTGTCCTGTGTCATCCTCAAAAACTACGTGTGATTGTGCCGTTGTCCAGAGAGGGTTATCATCTTTTCCACAAATGAGGAGCTGGCAGTGGTGATGTTAGGCCACAATCGAGGCTGTCCCTGTTCTCCTGAGAGATGCAGGAGGGTACCTACATTCCTGCTATCACTTGTACTAGGATTTTACCGAACACTTTCTATCTCTATACAAAATTTTAAAATTTTCCTTTCACTCAGCTACAATAGGTCTTACCCAGGGCCCCAAGGGAAGTGGGTATGCTGGTCTTTCAGTGGTTTGGGGATGTTATTTTTTAAGGGAGAAGTGTCTGAGCAGGGCTTCAATCCTGTATTCCTGACGCAGGTTTTCACTGATCTTACTACCTGCTGGGCGTCCCTGGTGGCTCAGTGGCAAAGAACCCACCTGCCGATGCAGAAGACAAGGCTTTAATCCCTGGGTCAGGAAGATCCTCTGGGGAAGGAAATGGCAACCCACTCCAGTATTCTTGCCTGAAAAGCCTCACGGACAGAGGAGCCTGGGGGGCTATAGTCCATGGACTCACGAAGAGTCAGACATGACTTGCAGACTGAACAGAAGCAACTGTCACCGGTATTTCTCACGGGTCCCCAATAGAGGCCCAGAGAAGGGCCTGCCGTCAGTGGGGACTCCCCTGTGGGTTAGTGGCTGCTGAGGATTGTATACTCTGATACTCACCACAGTTGGCCTCTAGCCTCGATTCACGTTTTAGAGTCACTGTGCTCACACACACAGTGACTCCACCTTCCACCTGTCAGCAGACAGTCAGCCAGTGTTCATGTCCCATCTCTCTTCCACAGTGCCCGTCTTCCTTCAGACTTCAGGGTAATTGCCCTGCAACCTCTTTGAATGAATCAGAAATAGTCATGAAACTGGGAATAATCTGGATTTTTCCTGCAGAAATGGTGGCCGTAACATTCTTAGAGACTTCTACATCCCAGGAGAAGCCAGAAATCACCCCAGGCATTCTGAAAGACAGTTTTCAGGTGACACTTCAGGGACTCCCTCCAAGGTGGTCACTGCTTGGCCCTGATGGGGTCCAGGCTGCAGAGAGGGTTCACATGAGTTGTTGGAAGAGTTGGCCCCAGGGAGGGGCCTGGAGGACAATACATAAGTTGAAGAAAGCATTGTAGACCTGTGGGAGGGCCAGTAAGGGCCAGGCAGCCATGCCACATGTCGCCATGTCCCATCCCCCTCTTTCCCACTCCAGGACATCCTCAGTCTGTGTCGCCTCCATCTCTATAGGCAGCTCCGCATGGAGGAGGGGGACACAGCACTCTGGTCCCCCACATCCTCTCATTGGAGTTGTGGATGGCCCAGAGGCGTGGAGCGGATGCAGCAGCCCCCTCAGCACCTCCCAGAGCCCAGCCCGCTCCACTCTGCACGTCCAGAGGTCAAGCCAGAATGGCCAGAGCACCTTCCTGCCGATGGTGCCCACTGCCTTCATCCTTCTCTCACTGAGGAGGATGACTTTATTCCAGCGCAAGACAAAGACATCGACTTGGTCTCCAAAAGAACATTTATTTCCAAATTGAGGCCACAGAAACAGAAACTCCCCCTCCTTGACTTCTGCCACTCCCATCAGATAATTCTTCAGACTCCACAATAAGACGCCTCTTTGGCAAATAAACACTTCTAGAGAAACCTCCGTCTGGGGACCCAGTCGAGTCTCCTGTTCACAGCTCAACATGTTTTAAGTGTGGTGCCTTCTTTGCCACCTCCCTGGACAGAAGCTCATTCCAGAAAGCTACTTCCTTGTCTTTCAGCTTCTCAGCTGCCCGAGTGTTGACACCAATCTGAAGGTACCCTTCTTTGTGGTCATACGCTGGCCAATGGGGAAGCCCCTCCCCATTAGGGTTCCTGAAACAGAATCAAATAGAAATTCACCAAAGCAAAGGTTTGGTCCCAACAACCCTCTGAGATGATCAGGGACACCATGGCTTCATTTCTGCCAAAGGCTCATATGCCACCAGAGACAGGAGGCTGACCATGTCCTGGGCAGCCAGTCCATCACAGGGAGCTCTCATGTCAGAGGTCACAGGGCCAGGTGTTTGACCATCGCACGTTGGAAGCTCCCCCCACCCAACAGACATGCCCTGTCCCTTCCCAACCCCACTCCATGTCTGCCAGAAGCTCACCCATTCCGAGCAAAGTTGGCCCAGAATTTCATCATCATCTTGCTGAGATTGATTTCCTCTTCTGAGGCACCATCTGTGGGGAGAGGACAAAGCCATTGCTGCTCAAAGTGTGGTTCATGGGCAACAGAAGCACTTAAGAAATTGTTAATAGATTCAGAAATGGAGCCCTTACTCCAGACCTGCTGAGTCTAAACCTGCATTTTAAGAACATCTTGGGTAATTCAAGTGCACTTTAAGCTTGACAGTTACCAACTGAGGCTGGGCTCAGTGAAGGGCTGGAGTCGATCCATAAGCTGACTACCTTGTCTTCTGTGTCCACCCAACTGCCCTTCCCCCTTCAGTGTTTTAGGGACACACCCCAGGGTTGCTGCTAGACTAATCCCACCTCCCAGGATGCTTTGGGTCTTTTCTCAGTTTCCTTCACCCACATATGTTTTCAGAATCTGAAAAATAACCAAGCTGCAAGATCCCCAAATAGTCATCCATCAGGAAGTGTCCAGAGGCACAGCCCTGGGGTGTGTCACACACAAGCTGTCTGTTAACTGTTGATGGTGAAGACATTGAAGACGTTTGTGAGAGTTATTCTTTAAAATATTATAATGTTAAATATATTTAATTAAAAAAGATACAAGCTTTAGATGGATGGTTGGATATATAGACACCCACACATTAGTCCTGGTTCAAGGTTAACAGCAATTATAACCTTACTCTCTCACTCGTACTCTGATATGCTCTTGTGAGGGTGGCGTGAATAGTGGCCTTCTAGCCCTGAGCAGAGGAGAAGGCGATGGCAACCCACTCCAGTGCTCTCGCCTGAAAAATCCCATGGATAAAGGAGCCTGGTAGGCTGCAGTCCATGGGGTTGCTAAGAGTCAGACATGACTGAGCGATTTCACTTTCACTTTTCACTTTCATGCAGTGGAGAAGGAAATGGCAGCCCACTCCAGTGTTCTTGCCAGAATCCCAGGGACGGGGGAGCCTGGTGGGCTGCCGTCTATGGGATCGCACAGAGTCGGACATGACTGAAGCGACTTAGCAGCAGCAGCAGCAGCCCTGAGCAGGGCCCTGAGGGTGACACACTCCCGTCTTGCTGATGCCCAGGTCTGGATTCTAGAGTGACCATGGGTGAGGGCAGAAGCATATGCATTCTACACCATGTACGCTAGAACAACAACAACACATGGTTGGGCCCTTTGTCCTTCCACCCTGTTATGGTGACTTCAGGAGACGAACAACTGCAGAGAAGGAGGAACTTGCCCAAGGTTACCAAATCAAATCCCGGACCAGGAGCTCCTAACTCCAAGTTCATAGTCACAAAAAGGCCATCACCTTTTAAAAATGGAGCCCCGAAGACAGAGAAGAGCTCATCCCCATGGTCCCCTATCACTGTCTTGGGTTTCAGCTCTGATGAGAAGCTTGGGCGATACTGAAACTCATACATGTAGGTGGGGGCTCCCACATCTGGAAAACATGGATTCATACATGGTTCATTTCAGCAGACACACAACTGGAGAGTATCAAGGGCTCCAGGGGGCTGTGAGCAATCAGGAAATGGGGGGCACGCCTGGTCCTGCGTGAACAACAAGAGCATTAATAACAGCTGCCCACTGTGAGAACCAACTGTGTGCCAACCTTGTGTGTTCCTGCAGCAAGTGCCTGGTTATTAGCACAGTAGAGAATAAAGAGCTTGGGAAAATTCTATGAGTTGCTTAAGGGTACATTGGTGGTAGAGGTGGAACTACCTTTGAACCAGTATTTATTCAGTGACTGAGTAAATGAATGAATAAATAAACGAATGTTGAAACTCTGGGGAAACTGATTAAAAATAACTATCATTGTAGAGGCATCGGGTCAACTCATATAAACCTCTTGGCCCTGATGCATTCTCACACCAGAACATCTAGATATACACAGTTTATGTCCACAGAAATACCACTACATTTCATTGATAGCAGGCTGCTTTTCATTCCTGTGGAGAATACCTGCAGCAAAACAGGTGCTTTCAGTTCCGCTTATTTTTGAGCATTTCAGGCCAAATGCAGTTAGTATCGGATGTACAAGTCTCAACAGTTTCCATGCATGTGTTTGTGCTGAGGGCCGGGCAGGAACCAGTGAAGGTGGAATGGTGGTGACCCTCTTCTGCCTAATGTCCAGGACTTACCTCTGTGGCGACGGGCCACATTCACAGATGGGACGCTAAATACCACGTCTGCTATCAAGTCCAGGAACAGGTCTTTCTTTTTGACAGGGTCGTCTGTCCCTCCTAAATACTTGTCAGTGGCCACTGGAGTCAGTTCCTCAGGAACGCTCTGAAATAGATCAAGTGAAAGTGACCACTGTTAAAATTAAATACAAGATAGAGACCAGACTTATGAATTATCTGTGCAGACAAAACCATTTAAGCCATGGGAGCAAAACTAACTCTCGCTTATTTCATGCACCTAAGCAAAACCTAATTTAGGTTATTTTTCTGTAAAGCCCTCTGACAATCACAAAATAAACTTAAGTCATCTCCCTAAAATGGTATGAGATAATCACTTTTCACCATTCCCTTGACACCTGAAAAACTCTATTGTAATAAGCAACCACTGGAAAGGTGAACAACTTCCTCATTTTCACTTTAGAAGCCATGCTGTAACTTCATGTCCTCAAACCTATCAGCCTTTGAAGTTGGAAGCTCCCAGAGAGAAAAGTGGTGTTTATGTACAATAAATTCTTCCTAAATATTATTCATTCACTTGGTGGTTTTAATTTTGCTACTTCTCAATTTCTGACTTCACCACCCCTGGTGAGTGACACAGCATCTCTTGTTTGGTTAATGGTGAGCCTTTTACACCCACTTGAAACTTTCCCCCACCCCTCAACTTGAGTAACAATAAGAAAAGTAGAAAAAGTTGATCAGAATCCCCCAGCCCCAGTCTTCATTCTGCCATTAATTTCTCTGCAACTGGGGACACGCTTCTGGCCCTCGCTGGGGCTCAACCAGTTCCTGTGATTCCTAGAGTCTCACAAGGAGAGGGTAGGACTGCCACAGGAGTGATGTGGCCGTCTTCTGGTCCAGCTTGTCTTCAGGCAGAGGGTAGCTCATGAACTGTTAAAACAAAGGTTAAACAACTGTGAATCATTAAGCAATGGCAGGAAAAACCAAAGAGACCAAACCAATGCAGACTTAAGGTCACTTTGTCATGTCTTGATGGGCATGAGTCTTTGATGAGTTGGGCAAAACCAATGAATCAAACAAACTTTTATATCTAGAGATTAAGGAGTGCAAGGAGGATAAAGTAATTGTTAAGGGAAGGCGCCCCAGTCTTTGTGTGTGTGTGTGTGTGTGTGTGTGTGTGTGTGTGTTTGTGTACACAAATAATTAGGCTAGAGTCCCTACAATAATCATCAAGACAGAAAGGGAAGTTTTCAGCCAGCCTAATGTTGAAGTGGAAGGCTCTGGGGCAGATGACACAGACCTCCACAAATACCCCGCTGTGTCAGATAACTGAGAAAGCTCCAAATCCTGCCATTATGACTTGGGTCCTTTGGTAAAATCTCTGAAATCGTGCTGAAGAACCACAGAACTCTGCACATAACGACTCCATCAAAACTTTGTCCTAAGACTTGACCAAACTCCAGGACAGCTGCAGAAAGCTTAAGGCCATGTCCCCAGGATGACTGCAGGCCCCCTTAAAGAGCTCTGGGCTGCCAGGAGATTTTACTGTTTGTTCCAGCCCAAACCTGGTGATAGGCAGTTAGGTCCACGAGCCCCTTCTAAATCTTTTCTTTGCCCCTTTAGATGTAAGTCTTCCACCCAAAACTGTTTCCTCAAGGATCTGAGAGCCATCTCTATGAAAAACAAACACTCAGGGATAATTCTTGCTCTCTCCTCCAGTCTCTGTGAGATGATAAAGGCCTAAGTTCAGTGGGGGTCTTGCTTCTACTTACACCATTGCCTCCTGTCATAAAGGCAGGAGTTGTTTCTTCTCCACATAAATGCCAGCTAACAAATCCAGGGAGCCCAATCACACAGACAATCCGCCCCGCCTCACCCATGCCTTAAAGAGGCTCCAGGCTTTCATTTCAGGGATTGGGTTCAGTTCACGATGGATCATTTCCCTCTAGCAGGGGTGTAACTGAATCAAATCTGTTACCACTTCACCTAGTGTCTGGCTTTGTTTATCTCTGTCAGAAGGGAAAGCCCTTCCTAACTTTTAGAAGTCAATTTTAACTCAGGAGGAAGCAGGCTCCTCTGACTCTTTCCAGTGAGATGAGTGAGAGCATGGGTGAGGCAGGGGTAATTTGTGGAGAAAGCATGAAAGCAGCAAGCCTGAGGCGAGAGGCTGCAGGTTCCAAGCCCCACTCTACTTAACTCCTGAGCCCCTGGCCCTTTCCAGGTTTATCATCTGCCCAGTGACGATCTCTACCAGCCCTCCTGGAACCGACATTTCAGGATCCATGGATGGGAGGACAATTAGAGAGTGTTTGGGGACGTGGGTCCCCAGGGCTACATCTCCCAGATGACAGTGTGGACCATCAGAGATGGTTTCTATGGAAATGTCAACTTGTATGAAGGGGACAGCTGCCCTGGGGACACAGCCTCTCTCCTAGAGAGAGGTCTGTGACCAGAGATGGGAGGGTGATGGGATGGGAGACAAGTCTACAAGGCCTGCACTTTCTCACCAGTGGAATAATCCAGCCAAACTCTTGCTTGTTGATTCCCACCATGTAGGGAACATTGTTGAAATTCTTTTCAGCCAGCATCTCTTCGGGCATCTTTGGCAGCAGCATTCCATCAACCACGGTGGGCAGGAAAGGATGGCTCTAGGGAAGAGAGCAAGGGAGTGTCTGTGCTTCCCCTTCTAAGTCACACCCTCATCCTCCTCTCCACCTGCTGGAACTCGAGGCCAGTATCACACACCTGGGTGCCCGTGGGTGGTGGCCACACACCTGGGTCCTAACAGAGGGGGCTAAGTCTGCAGATCCAAGAGGGCTGAACTCTGACCAGGGGACAGCAGTGGTCATGTGATGGGGACAGATCTCCACTCAAAGTGGTATGAAAATATATCATATAATGTGCATTTAATTTGAAGTGTACATAGTAATATATCTATGTGCATTCCTCCATCTACAGTCCTTGCAAGCATCTCTTTACAGAACCACCCTCAGCAGGAAGTCCCTTTACTTTGGTCACTTTAGCAAAGCTATATGATAACCAACTTTTAAACCAGGCCCCCCCGCCTTGCTCTATTCATCTCCAGCCCAAGCACACTTATCAGATCTTTTAATCACATAATACCTTGCTTAACTTTTTGGTTCTCCCCATAGATCAAAGAAGTAGAAATGAAGAATAAGTAATTAACAGATGACCAGGTCTCCTCCCTAGCTTCCCCTTTAGTAATCTCCAAAATAAACTATGTGAACAAGATGATATCTAGAAGATCACAAGGAATCAACAACCTGCATATGAGCCTGCGGACAGAGGGAAATGGCTACCACTCTGACCTCCTATCTCAGTGGCGAACTGAGATCACTTCTCTATTGCTCTTTAAAAAGTTTCATGACCAGGGATTTGCCTGGTAGTCCAATGGTTAGGAATGAGCCTTGCAATGCAGGGGTCTCGGGTTTGATCCTTGGTTGGGGAACTAAGATATCACATGCCTTCAGATAGCTAAGCCCACGCACTACAATTACTGAGCCCACGTACCACAACTAGAGAGAAGCCTGAATGCCGCAACAACAACAAAAAGATTCATGGCCAAATGGAAACTTGCAAGGTGGTTTTGGGGGGATGCTGACTTTGCCATCTCCCCAGATTGCTGCATTCTGATTAAAGTCACCTTTCTTTTTTACGATTTGTGAATATGTATTTGATCTCATAACCAGTAAGGAGCAAGACCCCTGATTGGTTCAGTAACATTCTCATTATTCGTAGCACTTAAGTTCTGTAAAGTCACCACGACTCTGATTTAGGGACTGCTCTGTCACTTCAACAGGGGAAATATGGGGCCAGGTTCCTGAGCCTCTGGTCACATTTTCTCAACCTTGTGTTGTGTATGTTCCTGTTTAAAGACACCTTATGTAATAGACATTTCTTACAGACAATTAGTTATGTGTAATATTTATTGATAATAAAACACCAACCAACAAGGCCTCAATGTTTTCTTGGCCTGGGGAGACTGCTGTTGGAGTTTCCTGCATGACTGGGAGGGGGGTGGTGTCCTGAGGACTGAGACTCATGGCTCCTTTCCCCACACGCCTGCAAATAGAGTGACTTGCACAGCCAGTCAACCCTGCAGCCCCCAGGAGATGATCTGGGCTCCACGTGAAGGCTCCTGGAGAGCCCCTTACCCAGTCATCTCCACTCCCCACAATGGAGGTTTCTCGTTCACCTTCTCCCAACAGGGCATTTTTAGGAATGTAAATAAGACCAGGGGCTGGCTGGGGACAGGGACACAGAGTTCAAAACTGGGGGCATTGGACTAGGAGTCCAGGAAACTGGTTCCAGTCCTATATCTGGTCTTCCTGGCTGTGTGACCCAGGCAGGGTCACAGCCCCTCTCTGGGCCTCAGCAATATAAACACAAGGAGATACCATGATTCTACAAAGAAGAATTATTTCATTCTTTCCTTTTCACTAACTGGAGCTTAAAGGTGTCAAGTGGAGAAGGAAATGGCAACCCATTCCGGCATTGTTACCTGGGAAATCCCATGAACGGTGGAGCCTGATGGGCTACAGTCCATGGGGTCGCAAAGGATGGGACTCGACTTAGCGACTGAGCAAAGGTGTCAAGACTTAAAATGTGTATTCAAGAAAACAAAAGTCCTTACCTCTGTGGGGTCTTTGTGTAAATCAAGAACGAAAAATTTCTGTGAAGACAAAGACAGTGGTTGTGGTGAGGAGGCTTCCTGGGAGGAAAGCTGACCTCTGTGAGCTGTGCTCAAAGATATCAACTTCTCCCTCCTGGTGCCACCCTGGCTGGGCTGAAAGGAAGCGGGCAGGACACCCTCCCCTGGGCACCAGCACAGGGAGCAGGTGTGGGATGGGGGAGGGGAGCTCTGCAGAGGACTGTTGGTGCCTGCCCTGCCTTCCACCCATTTCCCCTTCTGTTCTTCCAGGCAACAACACCCCGATTTTCCTTTGGGGAACCCCCTCTTCCCCACTCTCACTCCATCATTGCAGACATCTGTATGTGACCTCCGGTGCACCAAATCCCTGAATACAGGGACTACTTCAGCGGTGGACATGTGCCCATGTCATTTCAATAGAGTTTATCCAAATTTTTGCTGCAATTGTTGGGAAATAGGGTTTCTAAGCAGATAGTATGTAAGACTAGAGTACTGTTGCTGTCTTTAACCTCCCCAGGGGACAAATCAGTCTGAGAGTGAAACCAACACAGAAAGTTAAAAGCTGAGGGATAGCGATAGATTCTTAATAATAGCATATGTGCATCTGGATCCAGCCATGCCTGAAGCCATCCACTCTTGGATTTGTCAGTGAGTTACCTGAAGATTCTGTCACAACATATTCCTTTCTCTTTCCAAGACACTTTGAGATGAATTTTCTTATCTTGCTTTAGAAAATCTTGACTCCTACAAGCTCACTGAAATTCAGCCCACCCCACACTTCTCTTTGTTGTGAGCTTACCAAGACTGTGCTAGTTTTGTTGTGACACTGTAGCTAACAGGCCTGACCAGTATAGGAAATCCTATTAAGGATCCCTCCATTATGTGCTGTAGGCCCACAGTCCAGGTGTGCAGGTGTGTGTGTGTGCATATGCATGCATGTGTGTGTGTGTGTGTACTGGAGAGAGAGGATAATCCTGGAAACACTTCCACATGATCTCAGAAGATCTTAGAAGAATAACATGGACTCTTAGGTTCTCTGGGTTTCCCCAAAGTCAGCCAATCTCCCCTTATAAGCTGAATCTCTTGTGCCACATGAAGAATTGATGAAAGAAATTTACCTCTGAAAGAAATGTACACAACCAGAAAACAGTTGTGTTTTTATCTTTGAGCACAGCAGTCACCTTATTTGAGCCTGAGAAACAGGGATCCAAGGCTACATTGGACTTAACCCATGGAAACAGAGCAGAATCCAGTGCTGGAGTCTAGCTCCGGGTAGTCCAGGAGTAGCCTCAGGATTCCAGGGTCCAGACAGAGAGTCCAGGTGCTCAGGCTACTCCAACGGTTCCCATTGGTTCTAAATGTGCTGTTCTCTGGGTATCTGTCATGCTGTTAACTTCCTGTGATGACCCACCACCATAGCCATCCATCAGTCCTGAAATGTCACCTTCTCTGTGAAGCAGCCCTGCTTGTTATAATGAATGCTTCCCCTCTCTGTACTCCCACCATACCTAATCCACTTAAGTCAATGTGTGTATTTCTCCTTGAATAGTTCCTTGTGAATAGAGACTATATCCAATTATGTCTGCGTCACCTGCTCTGTTATCTCCCTGCATACACTTAGCAGAGATGCATGGATGGATGAAATTAGTCAATCCAAGGAGTATGGGTGAATTGGGGGGATAAGTGAATAGATGAATGATAGCCAGCAGACTAGGTGATGGATTCATCATTAATTTTAGAGAGATGGGTGATGAAATACATAAATATGGATGATTGGTAACAGATGAATGAGTGCTATAGATGAATTGATATTATTTAAGGTTGATGAAAAGACACTGATAAATTGGATTCATTGGCGGATGGACAGATAAAATGATGAATGAATGGATGCATGAATGGATGGAAGGTTGGATGGATGAGTGGGTAGATACAGTTATATTAGAGTCACAATTGAGGCAGACACACAGAAAATCTAAAAAACTGGACCACCACTAGGTTATAATTGAGGTGGTTTCTAAATTAACCAAAACAAATTGTGACAATATTTCTGAATATCTTTGTTCAAAATAGTCCCATCCCCCAAATTCAGGGTGGTAATTATCTCTGAGAATATGTAATGTTTAATTTCCTAAAAACATATTGGAAACTGAAGCCCCCATACCTCGAGCACATCCTCTACAACAAGACAAGGCATGGCAATGAGAAGCCTGGGCACCACCAGCTAGAAAGTAGCCCCCACTCACCAAGACTAGACAAAGCCCGCACATAGCAAAGGAGGCCCAGCACAGCCATAAGTAAATAAAATTTTAAAAAATATTAGAAAACAATATTGGAAAAAGTAAGTGTTGATAGATATGAGGAGTCATGACACAGTTGTTTATTACGTTATTTTTTTTGTCTTTGCTAACATCTGAGATAGTCTGTAATAAGGAAGGAAAGAAAGAAAGTTCCCATTCAGATCTAGAGGCTGACACTCCTCCTGGGAGCTGAGAAACTGTCCCAGGTAGTTTTTCCAGGGCAAGAGGACTGAAAGTGAAATAATGAAGCCTGGGGCCATGTTTCTAGGGTAGGGGGCTTGTGTTTCCAAGAGAGTAGATGCACCTACCATTTTCAGTGTTATGTCCATGAGCTCGTCCTCTGTCTTCTGGCGCAGGCAGTGAACAAGGACAGCTGAGGTGGTGGTTTTACAGCCAGCAATGACAGCAATTTGCTGTAGAGATCACAGGTGACAATAGAGTTCAAGAGCCATCTCTCTTCCTTCCATCAATACTGAGTGTTCTGTCCCAACCTCAATTTCTATAGGCAGCCTGTGATAGCAGAAAATACTCCAGACCAGTAGGTCCTGGGTCCCAGGGATGCCACTTATATTCCTCAGCCTCTGCTGCCTAATCTCTGTTAAAGTGGGCAGAATGATCTCAAAGCTGAACATCTAAAGAGAGGCAGCATGGAAGGGGTGCTTAAGAGCCTGGAATCCAGAATCCCACTTTCTAATTTCAAATCTTGGCTCATCCGATTAATAGCCACGTGGCCTCAGGCCAGTCAGTTGCAAATTGCAGCCAGAGGGGAAGATGCAGAAGAAGAGAAGTCAGGCGCCATGATGACGGGGCCCTGGAGAGTGTGCACGGGCTGCCCAGAGCCTGGCCTAGTGTCTGACATACATCAGCGCTCAGTATGTATTTGGTAGAAAAATAAAAAGGCACAGGAAGAAGTAGAGGAGAGAGGAAGAGCAAGAGCGCACAATAAAGGACTTAAGATTCTTTATTCTGCAATTTCTGGTCCTGTTGGATAAAATCCAGGTCCATCTCTACCATATCCATTTCCTTTGAATAAACTGCCCCTTCTTAACTTTAGCCTGATTAATGGGCTTCTGTTGTTAATAGCCAAACAATTCTGAAAAAAGTTCCCCAAAATTCTAAATGTTCTTGGACTCTTATCTCCTCCTCTCCTACTTACCACTCATCCCTTTAAGTCTGGCTGCTGCCCCCACCCCTCCACCAAACCAGCTCTCACAGCCGGACCAAATGTTCCACGTCACTGACACTAAGGCACACTCCTCAGCAGGGACTCTGTGCTGCTCATCCTTTCTTGTCTTCGTAACAGTCTCCAAATAAAGACAAAGCCCTCACCGGGTCCTACGTAGCATGGCCCTGCCAATGGCCCCATCCTCAGCTCTCTCCAGGTCCTATCTGCACTTTCTGCCCTGGCTACATCAGCCTTCCTCACTCACTCTCTTGAGATACCTGCTCCTGCCCAGGACATTTGCACAGACTGTTCCCTCTTCCTGGATATTCTTTTCTTATCAAATAACTTACTACTAGTCCTTCTCATCTCAACTCGTGATCATTTTATTTTTCAAGAAAACTTTCATGATAACCTCCCCCTACAAACTGGACTCAGTTCAGTTCAGTTCAGTCGCTCAGTCATGTCCGACTCTGCGACCCCATGAATCACAGCCCGCCAGGCCTCCCTGTCCATCACCAACTCCCGGAGTTCACTCAGACTCACGTCCATCGAGTCAGTGATGCCATCCAGCCATCTCATCCTCTGTCATCCCCTTCTCCTCCTGCCCCCAATCCCTCCCAGCATCAGAGTCTTTTCCATTGAGTCAACTCTTCGCATGAAGTGGCCAAAGTACTGGAGTTTCAGCTTTAGCATCATTCCTTCCAAAGAAATCCCAGGGCTGATCTCCTTCAGAATGGACTGGTTGGATCTCCTTGCAGTCCAAGGGACTCTCAAGAGTCTTCTCCAACACCACAGTTCAAAAGCATCAATTCTTTGGTGCTCAGCCTTCTTCCCAGTCCAACTCTCACATCCATACATGACCACAGGAAAAACCATAGCCTTGACTAGATGGACCTTTGTTGGCAAAGTAATGTCTCTGCTTTTGAATATGCTATCTAGGTTGGTCATAACTTTTCTTCCAAGGAGTAGGCGTCTTTTAATTTCAGGGCTGCAGTCACCATCTGCAGTGATTTTGGAGCCCCAAAAAAGTAAAGTCTGACACTGTTTCCCCATCTATTTCCCATGAAGTGATGGGACCAGATGCCATGATCTTTGTTTTCTGAATGTTGAGCTTTCAGCCAACTTTTTCACTCTCCACTTTCACTTTCATCAAGAGGCTTTTGAGTTCCTCTCCACTTTCTGCCATAAGGGTGGTGTCATCTGCATATCTGAGGTTATTGATATTTCTCCCGGCAATCTTGATTCCAGCTTGTGCTTCTTCCAGTCCAGCGTTTCTCATGATGTACTCTGCATATAAGTTAAATAAGCATGGTGACAATATACAGCCTTGATGTACTCCTTTTCCTATTTGGAACCAGTCTGTTGTTCCATGTCCAGTTCTAACTGTTGCTTCCTGACCTGCATACAGATTTCTCAAGAGGCAGGTCAGGTGATCTGGTATTCCCATCTCTTTCGGGATTTTCCATAGTTTATTGTGATCCACACAATAAAGTCAAAGGCTTTGGCATAGTCAATAAAGCAGAAATAAATGATTTTCTGGAAGTCTCTTGCTTTTTTTGATGATCCAGCATGTATTGGCAATTTGATCTCTGGTTCCTCTGCCTTTTCTAAAACCAGCCTGAACATCTGGAAGTTCACGGTTCACGTATTGCTGAAGCCTGGCTTGGAGAATTTTGAGCATTACAAACTGGACTATGTGTTGCTTTTGGATTCTGTTGACATCAGGTACCTCTATTGCTCCAATCACAGCTGACATTTTCTAAGTTGTGCAATTATATAATTATTAACTGCCTCCTAAATTATAATAGAAGCTTCATGAGGTTGCTAGATGTCAGATTATGTCTAATAATGAGTGAATGAATCCTCCAAGCAACTACCCCAGTCACAAACCCCCAGGAAGAATCCACTCCAGAGTCACATGGAGCCAATGAGTTCAGCAGACTCAGACCCCGAGAGAGGCAACACAGGTGACAGGCCACTGCCCACTGTGCAGCCCCTCACCCCACCTGGCACACTTTGGGAAACATGTTCTGTGGAAAGTGCATGGGGCTGGCAGTCCAGAGTCACGAGCCCGAGTCCAGCTCTGCCCTCCTCACTCTCTTGGCCAGTGCTTCAGCTCTCTTCCCAGTTTGTGCAGTGGCATAAGGGGGAGGTGGGGAGAGGTGTGTCCTTCTCCTACATGTTCAGCCACCCTCACCTCTGTGATTCTTTGAGGATGTCAGCCAGACCATATTCTAAGAACAGCCCTCGACAACTCCAGGAGGGCAGTGCGTGGTGTGTGGGCAGGCCAGTGTGAGACCTACCTCAGCTGCAGCCTTCGAGTCTCTCTTGACCAGGGTGGAAATGAGGGCCACGCCGCTCTCAGAGATGGCCCGGTGGAAGAGATTCCTGGCCAGGGGGGATAACACCTGCAGGACCGTGTTGAGAAGGGAGTTTATGCTCATGGGGAGGGTGGTCTTCAACAGCTATACCCATCCACAACCCTGTCCTGGACTGTGGAGACCATGGGCCCAGCATCTTTGAGAAAACCTCAGCTGGAGGGAGGCAGGAGCAGAGGGACAGAACAGGTGGTGTGTGGCACCCACTGACTATAACAATCAACAGTATCTGAGGGCAGCTCAGCAACTCCTAGCAACACTTTAGCAGCATAGTTCTTATAGCAACTATACCCCAGTAGGAATTAATTAAAAAAATAAAAGTAAATAAAAAATCTTAAACCTGGCTGGGGAAATATAGAATAAATAAATAAAGTAAAGGCACAGTTCTGATTTCCTGTTTCCATTACTCAGAATTTATCCTAAGGAAAATGAGCATGGAGGTACACAACAACTTTTAATAATGCAAATGTTGTTTATAATAGTAAACACTGGGAATAACCCAAGGTTTCAATATTGTGAGATTGGGCAACTAAGCTATCTTTCATTCTTACCATGGAACTACTTGACTATACACACAAAAATATGAAAGGGTGTGTAATTGTTAGATAAACATTTATGTTGTTTTATAATGCTAAGGAAAATTTTTATTTAAGAAATTTCACCTAGATTAATACATAAATAGAATCATAGGAAAAAATTAGAAAAATACAGATCAAAATGTTCATGGTGAGTCTCCACAGACAATGGGATTGCGAATGAATTTTTTTCTTCTTTGAGGTTTTCTGTACTTTTATTTCTCCACTTTATGAAAAATAAAAACATTTTCCTCTGAGTATTCAGTTGTAAAACCAACATAGATTTTTAAAAAGCAGTAATACGGAATTCCTTGGCGGTTCAGTGGTTAAGACTCCAAGCTCCTAATGCAGGGGACTTGGTTGGGGAACCGAGTTGGGGAACCGAGTTGGGGAACCAGTTGATCCCCAGTTGGGGAACTAAAATCCCACAGGCCAAGCGACCGAAAAAAGGAAAAAACGGTAATAGCACTAACTCTCTGCTCAAATGTGAGATAGTTGGAGTGTTTTCCACAGCCCCCAGCACCTTCTAATCTGGCTTTCCAGCTTTGCTTCCCTTGGTGTCTCCCCCATTCCCATTCCCCACACCACACTCCCAGGTCCTGTCTGTATCCCCTTGTCGCCTGTCCCATCCCCCATCCCTCCTCTTCTTCTCCTTCTCCCCAGCCCAGCTCCATCCCTCAGCCCCAGACACTGCTGCCCTCGCTCCTGGGCATGGACAAGCCCCCAGAGCCCTCAGAAGGGGCCCCCAACCTGTTCCTAGTGCTCGTGTCTCCCTGAACTGTAGGCCTGGCTTCAAGTCAGACAAGGACACCCAGACCAACCTCAAGTTGGCTCCTCTGATTAATCATTTACACCCACCCCTAATCTCAAGAGAAGTGAGGCGAGTCCTAACGTTAAAATGATTAAGAAGGAGTTGATGAGCTCAACCGACACAGGACAGCAAGAGAGTGTCTGTCGCAGCTGTGGCTGCAGCTACGGCCCCGGAGGCTGAGCTGAGCCCTGAGCTTCCTGGGGGCCAAGGGGAGTCTGGCCATTAACTCTCCACCATCTGATGCTGCACAGAGTCGGGTCAGCCTTGAATCCAGGTCTTGGAAGTAAAGGTCCCAGGACTAGATGGGCTGATCTGCAAGGGGTCCCATCAGCAGCCACATCAGGGCCAGGAAGACTTACAAGAACAGAGACACTTTCCCCTCCTGCTGACTCTCCAAAGATGGTCACAGAGCCTGGATCCCCTCCAAAGTTGGCAATGTTCTCCTGGACCCAGTGCAGCGCGGCCACCTGGTCCAAGTGACCCCAGTTCCCCGGGCTGTGCTCATCCCCTGTGCTGTGAGTAAGAGAACAGGGTGGGGTTGGGAGCAGAGATGTCCCGGCAGGGCCCTGAGGACCAGAGATGGGGCTGGGGGTCCAGGGGAGCCTTCTGGAAAGGACTGGGCTTCCACAGCCCTGACACAGGCTCTTCACTTTCCTGCTGTCCTGCTCTGCTACAGGGCTCTACAGAGCCATCCTTCATCTACTGATTGAGCATTTGCTATGGTCGGGGTGAAACCGAGTCACGTGGTAGAGGAGAGGCCGGGGGGAGAGGAAGTGGGGCAAGTACGTGCAGTTACTGTCCCTGGGAGCAGACACGGGCCATGGGGGAAGAACTGAGGGGTCTCTGTGAAGGGGACACATCCTGGGACACGACTCCCCTGGGACAACCCTCCTCAGCCCACAGGTCTTTCCAGGGAGGTGACCACCCCTCCCCCAGCCCACCCCCAGCATCTCAGGGTAGGAAGTCCTGGCGCCAGTGCATTAGGGAAAAGCTCAGTAACTGCCTGCTGGAAACCTGGTTCCTGTCCCCACAGAATCCACGCAGGAGACTCAAGCCTTCACTCACACATGTGCCAAATTTCAGAAGGAAATGGGGTCCATGGCCCAACGCTCCTCCAAGCAGATGTACCCCTGGAGTCAGATGCTCCTTACCACCTCCCAGTTCCAGGCACCCGTTCCTTCACCTACAAGACTTCATGGAGCTCCCACATGAGTCTACCCCTTCTTTACTTCCCCAGGAGGAAAGATGTGTGAGCCTCTAAGTGCTGTGCTGCATGGTAACTGTCATCTTTAAGTGACTGCAACATGCCAGGCAGCACAGTGAAAACGAGATCAGCAGTTCAGATGAGATGACAACTGGGTGGGCTTGGTAGGAATAATAGGAGTGTGTCAGGGAGATTAGGTGTTTTATGTGTAAGAGCTCAGAAGTAAGTGCACCAGGGTGGCTGGGGAATGAGAAGGTAGGTGGAGCCCAATTAGGAGGGGACTCAGATGTCTTAGTAGGGAGCCTAGCAAGGAGCCCCTTGAGGGCTTGCATGACCAGAGGGCTTGCATGACCAGAGTGGGGTCCTAGCACCCCCACCCTGGGGGCAATGTGCCACCAGGAGAGTCCAGGGTCTTACCTGAAGAATCCCCAGATGCCCAGGCGGTACTGAATGGTCACCACCACCACGTTTTCATGGGCAGAGAGGACCAGCCCATCATAGGTTGTTGCCCCGCCCACCATGAGACCTCCTCCGTGGATCCACACCATCACCTGGACGGGGAGGATGCAACCACAGGGTTACAGGAAGCAGAGCTGGGGAAGACCTCAGAGACAGGTTTGGTCACCTACCCATTCTCCAGCTGCAGCCCAGGCTGCCACTCCACTCAGGGCACCCTGGCTGCCCCTGCCTGTCTCCCCTGCCCCAGTGCCACCTGCGCTCAGCGCTCTTCTTGCTGAGAACATCATCATGGGAACAGCCAAGGCTCGAGCATCATCTTCTTTCCAACACTCCCACCACCCTCACTCCTGGGCCCCTCATCCAGCTCAGAACACTCAGTAGGCAGAAGCCCTTGGTTTGAAGCTTGTTTCAGCTTCATCTTAGTTACCTTTTGTGTGGCGAATTCAACTTCTCAAGTGAATGAATGATCATGTTAAGAAGCACATGCCGTGGGTGGCACCTCTTCTTAATATGACTTCCTGCTGCCTCCTCTGCTCCCCAAATCTCACCCATCCTCCAAAGCCCAGCCTAAAACTACCTCCTCTGAGAAGTCTTTAACCATTTGATGAATATGGTCTGAAAACCTACTAGGTGCCAGGGGCACCTGAGCAAGAACTGAGGATGAGAGTGAATATGTATTCACATATTATGATAATTCATAACACACAGCCCTCAATTTAAGGAGTTCACATAGCAATAAAGTGAGAATGACTAAAATAATAGAAACACTTGGTTAATAAAAAAATCAAAGAACTCATATATAAATTATACAACAAGTATTATTCAAGCATTTAAAATAAACCATCCATGAGAAAGGAATTACTATTGTCCCTTTTCATAGACAAGAAAACGGAGGCACTTAACCATCCCGAGGTCACACAGCTAATAGGTGGTGGAGGCAGGACTCGAACCCAGGCAGTCTGGCTGCAGAGTCCACATGTTGAGCCACCCAGCACACAGCAGCCAATGGCCATGCTGCAGTAGGTTGGCTGTTGGACAGGAGGAATTCCTTCCCTTCAACTCTAACTAATACATCAGGAAGACTAGCCTCATGTGCTATGCCAGACACTGCCATAAATCTTCATATTGGTCACTGAACACTTGTGTGTGATTATCCCCAATTTGAGGAAACAGTAAAAGGTGGAACAAGGATTTACACCCAGACCCTGTGGTTCCAGAGTCTGTGTCCACAGCTGAGGTTCTCCAGCCTCAGTTTCCTGGAGCCCCTGCTCCTCCAACACTTTTGTTCCCTGACTACCTCTGGGTGGAGGGACTGAGTTTGCAGTCATCTCTGAGACCAGGCTGAGCCAGGGGCTGGTCAGCAGTGATTTCCTGAAGAGGCCAGTCCAGTTCTGTGCAGATCCTCGAGACAGGGGCTGTGTGGTCATGGTTTTATGTTTTTCCTTTCTCCTAACCCTTAATTCTAGCTCTGTCTATGGGAACACTGAGTACATAATAGGGAAAAGAAATGAATGCATAAATGAATGAGTGAAAAACTGTCCCCACCTCTCTGAGCTTCTAATCACAAGTTCACAGACACCCTCCTCCACATCTGGGCACCATGCCAGGGGTGTTCCTGGGTGATGGGTGGGCACATCCAGCCATTGACCCCTCTACCCCATTGACCTCTCCTTTTCCAGCAGACCTGCCCCGAAGACCTCCAGCCTAAGCCTAGAAGTTGGCTCTGTTAGGTAGGTAGAATAGGGAAAAGGAGTCCAAAACGGCGGTGGCTAAAAGACAAGGAAGGGAAAAGCCCGGGAAAATAGAACAAAAGAAGGTCCGAGGATCGAGGACCGGAGTGAGGACCTCAGGTAAAACAAACAACACTCCTGACTGGCCCAATTTACATAGGACAGGCCCAGGGGAAAAAAAAAAAAAACAAACATATAAAAAGAGGAGCCAAAGATAGCTCTCTCTCTCTCTCTCCCCCGCGCGCTGGGGTGCCCTTCTCCTCGTGTCTTTGGATCGACGTGCCCTCACGCCTCGAAGATGGATTTTCCTGCTATCTTCTAAATAAAATACAGCGGTAACACCGAGCTGTAACACTGATTTGTCTAAGAGCAATAACATGGTCCATTCGAGACCTGAGAGCTATAACACGGTCTGTCCAAGACCCAAGAGCTGTGACACGCTGAGGGGGCTTTAATGTCCGTCACTCCAAATCTTCGTTGTGACGAGACAAGGAACCCAGGAACACACACTCGCGTGACAGCTCTGTCTCTGGGTTCCATGTATTCTGGAAATGCTGACTCATTGGGTCATCAGCTTTACCCAAAACAATTAGGAACTGAAATTAACTACAAGAAAATCTTGATAGCTGGCAAAGGCAAAGGAAAATACATCTTTGTTGCTCCAGGCTCTGCCCCCCAAGCTGTGACACCAAGTCACAGGAAGCTGTCAGAGAGGGCCTCTGTGTGCTGAGGAAAGGCCACACACAGGCTCCGTGCTAGCGCGTGTCAGAGCGCTCCCGCTGTTCCGGGAGCCCCGTGCTCCAGTCCTGCCAACCCTACTCTGTGACCGCTCCTTCCCCTCACTGGACCTCAGTTTGTCTGGCTGTAAAGGAAGGGTTGGCTTGTTGGCTTATCTCCGAGATTGCTTCCAGCTCTAACTTTATGGAAATGACGTTTTACCCTCTCTGGGTATCAGATTCCTAATCTAGCAATTAAAAGTCATCCTTCTTGTCCATCTATTAGCATGAGAGACATCAGAAAAATTAAATGTGCATTACAGATGGGCAGCAATCTCCCCCAGGGGCCCTACTCTGGCCGAGGGGAAACAGAGGTGTGGGCAACCTGTGCTCCCTGATGTCAGGTTTGGCTGTGGTGCACAAGAAAGCCCTGGGGCCCCAGAAGACCCTTGGCCCAAGACAACCCCCACCCAACACTGCCTTCATCCCCTTCCAGTCTACACCAGCCTTGCCCAGTGGCTCCCACCGCTTACCGGCAGCCTGCTTCTCTTCGTCAAGTCAGCAGGGGTGTATATATTTAGGTAAAGACAGTCTTCGGAAAACGTGAGACTAATGTTCTCCTTTCTGTTGGTAAAGAGATCCGAGAGCAACTGTGCCCCCACTGGGTCTTGGGAGCACCTGCGAGAGGCAAGGAGAGAGAAGAAATCTTGAGGTTCAATCAGAGCTGACCAAGGAGATGTCTCCTGTGGTCATCAAAGGCCTTGGGATGGCAGCTTCAGGTCAGTAAATAGAGTTGTTCTTACCATACCTGGGGCATGCGATGGGGATCTTCAGGCTCACCAAGGTCTCCCAGGACCATGTACGGTCAGACCTGACCCTCTTCCCTTCTTAGGCCTCTGGAACGCCCCGGGTCAAGGAAGGAGGCTGCCCTATGTGCTGATGGGCATGAAAAAGGACCATTCCTGCATCCCTGGGTCCACACCAACACTGTATGACGCCCGCTGTAGAGTGCCTCTGTATTCTGCCCACACAGAAACATGTTCTAGGCCACAGGAGACTTCCAGAAACCAGGAGAAATCAATCAAATGGCAGATATTTAGGGCCTACAACAGATCAGGGTCAAATATTTGTGGGGCAGCATTGCTGCTGCTGCTAAGTCGCTTCAGTCGTGTCCGACTCTGTGCGACCCCATAGACGGCAGCCCACCAGGCTCCCCCGTCCCTGGGATTCTCCAGGCAAGAACACTGGAGTGGGTTGCCATTTCCTTCTCCAGTGCATGAAAGTGAAAAGTGAAAGTGAAGTCAGCTCAGTCGTGTCCGACTCTTAGTTGACCCCACGGACTGCAGCCTTCCAGGCTCCTCCGTCCATGGGATTTTCCAGGCAGGAGTACTGGAGTGGGGTGCCATCACCTTCTCCGGGGCAGCATTAGGGGAACTATATTCTAGTCCTGCCTCAGCCTGATTTTCTGGGTTTCCTTGGGTGAATGCCTTGCCTGCTCTGGGTCCCAATCTGTCCTATGTAAGTGAGGGGAGTGATTTCTATAAGGGTCTAGCAACATGGACATGCTAATATTTGTCAGCAACTCATCACAGGCAAGAGCTATTGGTTGTCCCAATAGGAGACTTTAAAGATGCTACAGATACTATAATTTTTAATGTTTATTGAGTCCTCTCAACTTGCCAACTGCTGTTTTAAATACTTCTTATATATTAACTCATTTAAATTCCCATTGGCCCCATGATATGGGTTCTATTATTATCCTCATTTTACAGTTGAGAAACCGAGGCACAGAGAAGTTAGAGAACCTGCCCAAGGTCACACAGCCAGAAAAAATCACACTATGTAGTGCTTATGTTTTCAAGGATATTATAAGCCACATTTACGGATCTCAGTGCCCCCACAAAAAAAGGCATGACTGCCCTACGTATTTCGATGAGGTAACTGAGGCACTGATGTGCTTGGATGACACGGCTGTCAAGTCACAGAATCACAACCTCAAAGATAACCTCTTGATTTCCATCCTGTGGGGACTTTCCCCAGATCACCTAGGCAAGGACATAATATTCATAAAAGAAGATTAAGAGTTAAAAAGGAAAAATACTCAATGTCACTAGTATTCAAACAAACACAGAATAAAAAGAATAATTTTGTGTATAATGGTGATGGTAACAATTATTAACATTATTCTGCCTACTCAGTAGATAAAAACCATTTTAATAACTCCAAGCATTGACAAAAAGTCAGTTAATGGAGGTTTTCATATATTAATTAAAACAGTGCAGTTGTAATATTTCTGAAGGCAAATTTTTAAAATACTCTTACTCCAAAATGTTATATCTTGGAACTTATCCAAAAATGAATATGCATGAAAATTTAGCTATAGGATGTTCATCAGAGTGCTATTTATAGTATAAAAAATATCAACAACAATGAAGAACCCCAAATAAGAGATGGAGTACAGAAATTATGATTCAATACTCAATATAAAATGGTGATTAAATGTCAGGTTGTGATATTTAATGACACATAATGGTGTTCATGATACACTTTCATGAACTTCGTCTACTGCTTTCATCTAAATTATCTGTACCATGTAATACAATACTGTGATATAAGAAAAATAAGCATTTGTAAGAAGTATGTATTTGATCTTTGGCCAGTTTCTGCTGAAGAGCTCTTGAAACCCTTGTGTTCATACTTTCCTGAGCAGTGTATACTGTTGGGTTAACGAAGTGACTTTTGGACCACACCTAAAAGCGGGAACTGGTTGCCAGAGGAATAATCTCATTATTATAAGCAAGGGAACCTTCTCTCACAGCCCCCTGAACTCTGGAAAGAGAAGATGGGCTGGAGGGGAATCAATCACCAGTGACCAATGACATCAATCCATTGCCCATGTAATGGCTTTCCAGGTGGCTCCAAGGTAACAACCTGTCTGCCAATGCAGGAGACACAGGAGATTACCTGGAAGAGGAAATGGCAGCCCACTCCAGTGTTCTTGCCTGGAAAATTCCATGGTGAGAGGAGCCTGGTGGGCTATAGTCCAAGGGGTTACAAAGAGTCGGACACAACTGAACAATGAACACTCACGCCCATGTAATGAAACCTCCATAAAATGTCAAAAGGACAGGTTCAGAAAGCATCCTGGTTGGTGAACCAGAACTTGTTTTTATTTTTCACACTGCGTGGCATGTGGAATCTTACTTCCCTGATTAGGGACTGAACGCTTTGCAGTGGAAGGGCGGATTCTTAACCCCTGGACAACCAGGGAGGCCATCGTGCTGGGTCCTCTGTCAGGGACCTCACCTTATGGTCTCTTCATTTGGCTTGTGGTTTGTATCCTTCAATATCCTTCATAATGAAATGGTAATGTAGTGGGGAAACTAGTTTGTTGAGTTCTGTGAGCTGCTCTGGTAAATAAATAGAACCTAGGAAGAGGGTCACGGGAACCTCTGAATTATAGCCAGTTGGTCAGATGCACAGTTGACAACTTGGATTTCGCATTTGAAGTAGAGGGAGGTTTTGTGGGACTGAGCCCTTCACAGATGGAATCTGATGCTATCTCTGGCAAAACAGTGTCAGAAATTAGTTGAACTGTTGGACACACATATGGTCTGCAAGAATTGCTTTTTGGTGTGGGAAACACACACACACACATTAGAATTGGGTACAGGAAATTATGTGATTCCACTTTAAGGGAGAAATTATGGGACAGATAAAAGACTAGAAAAATAGAATCTAAAATATGAACAGGAGCTCTTGCTAGGTGGTGGAATTGTGTATGATTTTCACTGTCTTAATTTTACTTACCATCCTCACTTTTCAAAAAATTAATTATTTATTTGGCTGCATGTTTCTTGCCTATGACACGTGCGGTCTTTTAGTCACAGAGTGTGAACTCCTAGTTGAACACAGGGCTCTAGAATGCTGTGAGAGTTCTGGAATGTTGGTAAGGATCTACAAGAGCCTGAGGATTTCACAGCAAAGTATGAGCCACTCAGAGGATTGCCTTGGCTCCTTCCTGCATCCCTTTGAGACTAACATCCCCACTGAAAGATGCCAAAACCACACCCCTGACCTACATGGGAGGGTAAGAGGTGGTATTCTTCACGAAGGTCCATGGTTCTGCAGGCTGCGGCGGAGTAAACCTCAAGGATCCAAGAGGAGGCTTGGCAAAAGGGACTCCCAGGAAGACGGCCACAGGCTGTGCAAATCCTTTTAAGTTGACATGTTTCCCCAGGACTCTGCCCTGAGCGGTGTCCACAATAGGCGGTGAGGGTGCCAGCCCTGCTGGACATTGAGAGGAAATGAGGACACGTCAATGGTGACAGTGAACTGGATTCTGGGTGGATTTTATTACTTTTGCCACTTTTGATACTTTGCCATGTGACCTTGAATGTCCTCTCAACTCTCTAAGCCTCAGCTTCTTATGTAGGAGAGGGTGAAGCTGTCTTTCCTAACTCACAGGGTCATCAGAAGGAGGGTGACTCGGGGTCACATTCTATCTGTCCCATTCCCGTGGAGCAGGCGGTTTTTTCTCACTGAGCTTAAATGCGTCTCCTGCAGTTGCCACGTCAGGCCCGGTCCTTGCTGCTCGGGGGCATCCTGCACCTTCATGAGGCAGGTGGTCTTAGTGTGACCCCTGTTCATGCTCGTCCCTCAAGTTCTCTCTTGTCCATCCTCAACAGCTGCAGTTTGTTTAAGCATCCTTACAGGAAATGATTTCCAGCCTCTCACCCTCCCAACTGTTCCCCTTTAGATACAGACGAAAGGCCAACCTCTCAAAGTGTGTGGCCAGACAGAGAAGAATAACTCAGATCTGGTCTTATAGACACAGCCTTCAAGAGACATGACATGGACAGATGCCCAACTGGCAAGAGTGAAAAAGCGGGTGATGGGCTGTGAGGTATAGGCAATGATGGTGAGAGTGGTGGTTACATTTGTGTTATAGGTAATGATTGAGTATTGAGCACTTACTATGTACCAGTGGGCACTCTAATCAGAGCAGCCTGGCTAGGGAGACATCAATATGCCCATTTTACAGATGAGGTAACTGAGGAAATGGAGCCAGTTAGTATGGATTTTCTAAAGGTGGAAAAGGTATGACCTTGCCAGGGGATAACTAGCAGTAAGGGGATGCTGCTGCTGCTGCTAAGTCACTTCAGTCGTGTTTGACTCTGTGCGACCCCATAGACGGCAGCCCACCAGGCTCCCCTGTCCCTGGGATTCTCCAGGCAAGAACACTGGAGTGGGTTGCCATTTCCTTCTCCAATGCATGAAAGTGAAAAGTGAAAGTGAAGTCAGCTCAGTCGTGTCCGACTCCTAGCGACCCCATGGACTGCAGCCTACCAGGCTCTTCCATCCATGGGATTTTCCAGGCAAGAGTACTGGAGTGGGTTGCCATTGCCTTCTCCAAGTAAGAGGATAATCAGCTTTTAATTAGGGCTTCCCTGGTGGCTCAGATGGTAAAGAATCTGCCTGCAATGCAGGAAACCTGAGTTTGATCCCTAGGTTGGGAAGATCCCCTGGAGAAGGAAATGGCAACCCACTCCTGTATTCTTGCCTAGACCGAGGAACCTGGTGGGCTACAGTCCACAGGGTTACAAAGAGTCAGACATGACCGAGCGACTAACACATAACTGCTCTTCCCCTCGGTTCCAGGCCTCTCAGAGTGTCACAGAGCCAGAAAGAAGATAAAACCCAGTGCAGCCTGGGCTGTCAGAGCACTGATGGCCAGAGCACTGGCTCTGGACTCAGGAGACAGAGAATTCAGAGCGTGGTTTTCCAGCTGACCTTGGGCATGTACAGTTCCCTCTCTGAGCCTCAGTTTTTCCATCTACAAAATGGTACAGATGCATTCTGAGGTCCCTTGCTGCACCCTTGTATTAACCATGTCCTCTATGTCCCGTATTCTGATGCTTTGACAGCTGGAGCCTTGCTGATTCTGGGGGAACTGCCCCTCTCAGAATTAGCCAATCCCTGGAGACAGGAATGAACTTCCCCTTCCAGCCTTCCAGAGCCTGTACCCCAATCCCCTTCTTTATCAGGTCCTCACCATTCGCTACTATCATCCTGCCCCAAACACTCCAGGACAAAGTACCTGAAAACTGTGCGTACCCCCTAGCCTGCTGAAATTGTCTGCTTTGCCACTCCAAACCCTATTTATCCTGCCTCTCCTCTGCCTTCCCTATCAGTGTCCAAGATAAACACCCTTACTCCCAATTTCTTTTCTTCCCTCGTGACCCACCCCGGTCTTTACCACCTGGCACACCATGGTAGGGCCATGCTCTCTCCTCCATGAAAATGTGAGTCATAAACCACCTTTCCAAAAGGCAGCTGGCTCCTGATCTGTGGGCCTTAGAATACCCTAATAGTCTATTAATACATATCTCTTTTTTTAAGCTTTAAACTTTTAATTTTGTATTTGGATATAGCTGATTAACCATGTTGTGATGGTTTCAGGTGAACAGAGAAGGCACTCAGCCATACACACACATGTATCCATTCTCCCCGAAACTCCCCTCCCATCCAGGCTGCCACATAACACTGAGCAGAGTTCCATGTGCTGTATGTGGTAGGCCCTTGTTAGTTAACCATTTTAATATAGCAGTAATACAGTGTCTTTGAAAGCAACTGCTTCATCTCTTTTTTGACTTTCTCTGTTTCAGGCGCTCTTTAGAATAAACAGCCCATTTCTACCTCACAACAGTCCACGGAGCTAGAGTGGCCACCCCCATTTTCAAAATGCAAAACCAAGGCCCAGAAAAGGGACATCCCATGTGTAAGAACACACAGCCCCTAAGTGCTGAGCCGGGATGGGAACCCACACTGCTCTGTCTCCAGAACCAGTATTAATATGCTGGTAAGATCCCTTCAGGGCTTCCCAAGTAGCTCAGCGGTAAAGAATACACCTGCCAATAGACACAGGTTCGATCCCTGGATCAGGAAGATCCCCTGGAGTAGGAAATGGCAACCCACTCCAGGACTCTTGCCTGGAAAATTTCATGGACAGATAGCCTGGTAGGCTACAGTCCTTGGGGTTGCAAAAGAGTTGGACATGAGTTAGCTATTAAACAACAATAACAGAGATCTGTTGCAGGATTCTGGTAAAGACCCACTCCATATCCATATTAATAATCAAGAGGGAAAGACATGGAGGAGCTCGTCAAAGTCCTCAGCGGGATGTGGGAGGGGAGCTGATTGTCCTCCTCTGGTGTGGCTGTGCTGAGCCAAGTCTAGGGTGTGCTTGGTCCCCTGTGTCTCCTGCCATGGGACACGGGCTGGGCTAGACCGTCCAAGTTCACAGAGCGCGCGCTGCTGCAGAACCCGGCCTGTCACTGCTTTGCCCTGTGCCCATCCTTGTCCCCTACAAGGATTTCCAAAGATGCTCCTGCTATCTGCATTTCAGGAGGACTCACCCCAAGCTGTGAAGGAACCAAGGGAGGTCAGGACCAGAGCTAAGAGCCACATCCTGGAAAGAGAACTGCTCCTGTACACGCAGGTGTCTGCGCTGCTCACAGGGGCTGTTTCAGTCCCGGGCCCCAGCTCCCGCCCTCAGCTCCCTCCACAAGCTCCCGCCCCAGCAACAAGCAAATCTCTCCTCCCCGCCTTGTGGGTGGTTGGAATGTGTGAGCCACACCCACCAAGAGTTTACCTTCTTTGAAATCAAGAACCCAGACTTAACTCTCCAATTGCAGGTAGCTGCAAATTCTATAAACAACTTGTTTCATAAGTGCTTCTCCTTTCCTGGACTCTAACCTTAGTGCTCTGTGACCTTCCCAGGGCAGGCACAAACAGACAAGAGGCTTTCAGACAAGGGGAGTTTTTGATCTGGGGTCCTCAGAAAAACTGGAAAGCTTTCAGAGCAACTCCTAGCCCCACAGCTACCTAGCTAGAGAATTAAGGGCAAATCTTTTCATTTCCTTTGGCTTCAATTTCAGACTTCCATGCTATTATTTTGGAAGCATCATAAATTTCTTTCAGTCTCTCTTCTGATGTCTGAATTAATTTTACAGTATTCCTGCGAAGTGACTCAGCCTCCCATTGTATACCTCCAGGGTCAGGGAACTCATTACCTATCCAGGCAGGGATGTGGGGAGAGAATGTCTTTACAGTAAAGGGACACCATCTCTCCATTTCTTTGGTTCTAATTATTCATCCATCCATCTTTCCATTTATTATTTCATTCATTCATTCTCCAAACACTTACCAAATGCCTGGCACTATGCTAAGTGCTGTGGATACAAAGATAAAACATGGTCCATCTTCTGGAGGAGTCACCATGTGGTAAGACAGAGGCAGGGAGAGGTGATGGGTGGGTTGCAATGCAGTGTGGCAGCACCAAAGTAGAGGGATGGAGAGTGCTCTGAGAACACCTATGACAGTGCCCTTACCTACTAGGGGAGAGAGGAAGATGCTCAAAGCCCGTCTAATAGAATCATTATATGTCCAGTAAATGGGACATTCTCTAAGTACACTCTGGTACAGCCGGCTAAGGCAGTATTACGCTTTCACTCAAATTAGTGATGTGTACCTCTGTTTCTTAACAGGGAAAGGCAGGCATGATGTATCGTGAAGGGAAAAAAACTATAATATAGTCATGACTGCATTAGGGTAATGTTTGGCAGTTCCTCAAAATTCACGCACAGGGACTTCCCTGCTGTCCAGTGGCTAAGACTCCACACTTGCACTGCAGGGAGGACAAATTTGATCCCTGGCCGTGGAACTAAGATCCTGTATGCCATGTGGTGTGGCCAAAAAAATAACAAAAAATGAAACACAAAGTCACCATATTACCCACCAATTCCACTCCTAGGTATATACCTACAGTAATTGAATAGGACCATTATTCATAATGGCCCAAAGTAGAAAGACTCCAAATGTCCAGGAACTGATGAATGGACAAGTTAAATAATATCTGTCTGTGTAATGCAGTATTATTGAGCCATAAAAAAAATGAAGTACTGGGACATCCTAAACAGGGATGAACCTTGAAAATATTGAATATTATGCTAATGAAAGGGGCCAGATATGAAAGGACAGAGATTGTATGATTCTGTTTATATGAAATGTCCAGATTAAGCAAATCCACAAAGGGAGAAAGTAGTTCAGAGGTTGCTGCAGGTCTGGGCTGTGGGGAGGAATGAGGTGTGAGTGCTACTGGGTAGAGGCTTCTCTTTGAGGTGATGAAAATGTTCTGGGATTACATAGTGGTGATGGTTGCAGAACTCTGTGAATATACTGAAAAACTACTGAGCTGTAAGCCTTAAAAGGTGAATTTTGAACTTCCCTGGTGGTCCAGGGGTTTAGACTCCACATTCCCAGTGCAGTGGCGGTGGGTTCAATTCCTGGTAGGAGAAATTAGATCTCACATGTCACATGGTGCAGCCAAAATAAATAAATATATTTTTAAAAGATTAATTTTATGGTGTGTGGGTTATCTTTCAATAAAGAAATATTTTCAAAGTTTAGTCATGCATAATATCCCACTATGATAAGGAAAACTGGGCTTCCTTGGTGGCTCAGATGGTAAAGAATCTGCTTGCCACGCAGAAGATCCGGGTTCAATCCCTGGGTCAGAAAGATCCCCTGGAGAAGAAAATGGCTACCTACTCCAATATTCTCGCCTGGGAAATTGCTGGACAGGGGAGCCTCGTGGGCTACAGTCTATGGGGGTTGTAAGAGTCGGACACAACTGAGCGACTTTCATTCACATAATAAAAAGTACATATCTTTCTTTTATAGTAAAAACATTTGGAAAGTTAGGTATTGAATTTCTGTATGCAACAGCCATGTCCTGGCTAAATGTGATTTTACTTATTTGCAGGTTCCATTTGCATTTATTCGGACATTCACATGACAACTATTCCCTGAGCTCTCTGTGATCACTGAGCGCAGTGTGGGAATCGCTGTGTGGAGGGTGTGCATGCAGGATCTCTCTCCGTTCTCAAAATTAACCTGTGAATTGATATCATGATTTCCCAGTGCTCAGTGGGGGCAAGGAAATGGCCCACAGGCACACAGTAAGTAAGAGGAAGAGCTGAGAATGGAACTAAAACAGCACGATATTACAGCCCCGACTCTAAACACTGTGGGAACTGGAGTCCTGAGGTCTGAGGCTCCTCCTTGCGAATGAGATGGAGCAGAAATAAAGGGATTGTCTCCAGGGCAGCGGACTGAAGAGGTAGCTCTGCCTTCTCCGTGCTTGTCCAACGATCATTGGTCAAAACTGACCTGGTCCAGGCCAGAGCAATGCTGACACAGGGAAGAACTGGGCAACTACAAACCCCATGACAATCTTCGAAAAGTTGACAGGTTCTTGGCCAAGATCATGGATTGTGACTGAAATGAACCTTCTGGAGACTCAAGTTCTAAACATGATGCTCATCTGCACTCATTCTGGCAATTGGCAGACCGGTGAGGGGTGAGAGTTCGGGACCGCAGCGAAGTCGGCCCCAAGACGTGACTGCTTCTACAAGACCAACCTGGGCTGCGGCTCCTCCCTTTCAGTAGGAAAGAAACATAGGCCCTAAAGAGTACCCTAATAACACTTCTATCTCTGTCCACAGTGAATGATCAAGGCTGTCTTCCAAAGTAGACAATAAGCCTGTTTCTAATCACTTAGCTCTTATACACATGCATGTGCCTTAGTACTTATACATACAAGTGTGCCTGTCCCCCCTACACACAGTGGTTAAGTCATAACCATTCTGCCCTTTTCCCTGCTCAGCTGGCCTTTGCAACTTGTGATGCAATCCTGGCTCTCAGACTATGAAGACACCAGGGTGCTGCATTCATTTCCGTTCAGTCACTCAGTCGTGTCTGACTCTGAGACACCATGGACTGCATCATGCCAGGCTTCCCTGTCCATCACCAAATCCTGGAGCTTACTCAAACTCATGTCCATTGAGTCGATGATGTCATCCAACCATCTCATCCTCTGTCATCCCCTTCTCCTCCTGCCTTCATTCTTTCCCAGCATCATGGTCTTTTCCAATAAGTCAGTTCTTTGCATCAGGTGACCAAAGTATTGGAGTTTCAGCTTCAGTCCTTCCAATGAATATTCAGGACTGATTTCCTTTAAGGATGTACTGGTTGGATCTCCTTGCAGTCCAAGGGACTCTCAAGAGTCTTCTCCAACACCACAGTTCAAAAGCATCAATTCTTCAGTGCTCAGTTTTCTTTAGAGTCCAACTCTCACATCCATACATGACTACTGGAAAACCCATAGCTTTGACTAGATGGACCTTCGTTGGCAAAGTAATGTCTTTACTTTTTAATATGCTGTCTAGGTTGGTCATAACTTTTCTTTCAAGGAGCAAGTGTATTTTAATTTCATGGCTGCAGTCAACATCTGCAATGATTTTGAAACCCCCAAAATAAAGTCTGTCACTGTTTCCATTGTTTCCCCATCTATTTTCCATGAAGTGATGGGACTGGATGCCATGATCTTAGTTTTCTGAATGTTGAGTTTTAAGCCAGTTTTTCACTCTCCTCTTTCACTTTCCTCAAGAGGTTCTTTAGTTCTTCTTCACTTTCTGCCGTTAAGTGTGGTGTTATCTGCATATCTGAGGTTATTGATATTTTCCCCAGCAATCTTGAATCCAGCTTGTGCTTCATCTAGCTGCATTAGCTAGATGGATGCTGCATTAGCCAAATATAAAAGGTAAGGATGAATTATTCTCCCAGTCCCCCTGTTCTAACACATGCCTTCTTGTGACAACCACAATTATGCAAACATGGACAGCAATGCCCAGACCTTGATGTATCTGGCTGCAGCCTAAAGCTGGCCCACTCCTGGCTCAGGATGACTCTGCAGAAATAGATGAGGCATCAAGCCAAACTTCAATTTGCTTAATCTGTGCCCTCTCCCGGGATCATACCAGCTGTAAACTGATTCAGTTGCAATTGAGAGAGATATGTTTTTTAACTTTGGAAACTCAAGTTCCCCATATAGAACTAGATAGTCTGAAGAATAAAATCCTAGACTGGGCTTAATGCTTAAGTGGTTGGGCAGGTCTTAGGAGAGAAGACCCCTCTAAACTCCAAATCAGCCACCCACCCTCCTCGCCATCTCCATCAATTAACTCAACAGATACATGGAGAGCACTTACTAGAACAAGCACTGGACAAGTCTGAACTCATGTTTTCCTGGACCATTCACTGGGCTGAATTAATTAATCATGGGATTAATCAGGCATAGCCTTCAAGGTGAACAGTGCTGCACTAGGGGACCACAGGTCCGGGAAACCCACAGGGTGCTTTTGGAGGTCCTTTATGAAAAAGGTGGAGAAGGCAATGGCACCCCACTCCAGTACTCTTGCCTGGAAAATCCCATGGACGGAGGAGCCTGGTGGGCTGCATTCCATGGGGTCGCGGAGGGTCGGACACGACTGAGCGACTTCACTTTCACTTTTCACTTTCATGCATTGGAGAAGGAAATGGCAACCCACTCCAGTGTTCTTGCCTGGAGAATCCCAGGGACAGGGGAGCCTGGTGGGCTGCCGTCCATGGGGTCGCACAGAGTCGGACACGACTGAAGTGACTTAGCAGTTAGCAATTATGAAAAAGGAGTGGTGAGAGGTGGGGGGTAGCTATGCGTGAGGTGAGGTCTTCATCCACCTTGAATCAACACTCTATGAACCTAGAATTCTATGAAAATTTTCAATGCAGCCTAGACATACACCATGTTTCTGGAACCTGTTATTCTCATGCTAACGTCACACTTTCAGCCATGGAAGCACACCATCTATATACTATTATGAGCAGTTTTCTTTCTTTTTAAAAAAAAATAATTTTATTTATTTATTTTTGGCTGTGCTAGGTCTTTGTTGCTGTTTGGGCTTTTCTCTAGTTGCAGAGAGCTGGGGATACTCTCTAGTTGTGGTGCCCGAGCTTCTCACTGTGGTGGCTTCTCTTGTTGCTGAGCACGGGTTCTAGGGCATGCAGGCTTCAGTAGTTGTAGCATATGGTCTCAGTAGTTGCAACTCAAGGGCTCTAGAGCACAGGCTCAGTAGTTGTGGTGCATGGGCTTAGTTGCCCCATAGCATGTGGGATCTTCCCGGATCAAACCCGCATCCTCTGCATTGGCAGGCAGATTCTTTACTACTGGGCCACCAGGGAAGCCCAAGCATTTTTCTTAAATGAATTCATTCTTTTTGTTTTAATGCAATTGTTCAAGAAGAAAATGTTACCCATTGCCATAAATGGAAGATTATAAGTTGCCATGAATTAAAGGTGTTAAAAAAATAAAAGTTCAACTGAGTAAAATTGAAAGATCCTATTGGCTCTCTTCAGTGATTCGTGAATTGGGCAGCATCCCATCAAGCAGGAAGAAAGATGCTCAGAGAGCTATACAAAATGAAAGACTCTCACAGGCAGAAGGAGACGGGACAAGAGAGTGACTAAGTAAGAGTGGATTTCTCTTGGCGTGGTTCCCTTCCATTAAGGGAGGGCACACAACCAGGCAATTCTGGACCGATAGTTTAATATTCTCTGCCTGGGAGAAGTTGAAGCTGTAATCAAATTAGATATTAAATCTGTTCAGTGACATGCACTTAATGCAAGTGACTCCATTTGGGGATCGTTGTCTCCGTGGACAATTTTCCGCTTTGGGTCAGAGACTCGGCTTAACCAAGAGACGTGATAAACATTTCAGACCGCTTGTACTGCCCCTCTGAAGTTCTTGCTGATCTTCGGTGTGATGTTCACAGGTCATGATGTGCCATGGTGATCACAAATCATGATGTTCTTTGTGGAATCTCTGTGGTATTCAGGGGTCAGGGTTTTTGATTCACACTTTTTTTTTTTTTTTTTTGGTTATTCTCTTTGTTCCTTTTCTTTTTTAAAAAATTATTTTTTATTGGCATATAGTTGCTTTACAATGTTGTGTTGGTTTATACTGTACAACAAAATGAATCAGCCGTATGTGTACGTATATCCCCTCCCTTTTGGACTTCCTCCCCATTCAGGTCACCATAGGGCATTAAGCGGCGTTCCCTGTGCCATACCGTACGTTCTCATTAGTTATCTATTTTATACATGGTAGCGTATGTATGTCAATCCCAATCTCCCAATTCTTCCCACCCTCTTTGCTCCTTTTCTGATATTCCAGCCTAGGAGATCATTTGCTTGGGGGTTAGTAGCTGTGAATATGTGGTTCAAGATTTTGAGAGGATACAACACACCAAGGAGATTACTCTGATTACTATAAGCCAGATAATTCCCAATCCCTAGAACATACCCTAAAGCTGTGATCTTCAAAACCTAAATCAGTCAAAATCAAGTAAGTCAAGAAAAGACTCCATTGAAAGGATCACTTTCTTAAGCCACGTGGCTTGCTCAGAGATTTCATGCTCAGGTAATGTTCAACTTCCCCAGAAGACTTAATCCAGGTGTCTCAAGTGTTCTGGACCACAGCACAGACATCTATTTTTGTTCAACTAAAAGATAATCAGTGGATGCTTTATTATCAAGAACAACCTGTTCAGAGAGCCTGAGGATTTTTGTTGGGTAGGGGTTTCCCAGGTGGTGCCAGTGGTAAAGAACCCACCTGCCAATGCTGGGGACATAAGAGATGCAAGTTTGATCCCTGGGTTAGGAAGATCCCCTGGAAGAGGGCATGGCAACGCACTCCAGCATTCTTGCCTGGAGAATCCCATGGACAGAGGAGTCTGGTGGGCTCAAAAAGAGTCGGACACAACTGACTGACTAACACTTTCAGACTTTCAGCCATAGTGTTAGCAGAAGATCTTGCAATCCCCTCTTTGTTTGTTTGTTTGTTTTTAATATTTATTCTTCACTGTGGCATATGGGATCTAGTTTCCTAACCAGGGATTGAGCCCAGGCCCTGTGCATTGGGAGCACAGTTTTAGTCACTAGACCACCAGGGAAGTCCCCAGATCCTGCAATATTTTTAACAGTTGAGGAGAGGTTCCTGATCATAGCCTCATTTGCACTTACTACCTGGAAGAGTAGTAATCTGCTTTCAGTTCAGTTCAGTTCAGTTCAGTCACTCAGTTATGTCCGACTGTTTGCAACCCCATGAACTGCAGCACACCAGGCCCCCCTGTCCATCACCAACTCCCAGAGTTCACTCAAACTCATGTCCATCGAGTCGGTGATGCCATCCAGCTGTCTCTTCCTCTGTTGTCCCATTCTCCTCCTGCCCCCAATCCTTCCCAGCATCAGAGTCCTTTCCAAGAGTCAACTCTTCGCATGAGGTGGCCAAAGTACTGGAGTTTCAGCTTCAGCATCAGTCCTTCCAATGAACACCCAGGGCTGATCTCCTTCAGAATGGACTGGTTGGATCTCCTTGCAGTCCAAGGGACTTGCAAGAGTCTTCTCCAGCACCACAGTTCAAAAGCATCAATTCTTCGGCACTCAGCTTTCTTCACAGTCCAACTCTCACATCCATACATGACCACTGGAAAAACCATAGCCTTGACTAGACGGACCTTTGTTGGCAAAGTAATGTCTCTGCTTTTGAATATGCTATCTAGGTTGGGCATAACTTTTCTTCCAAGGAGTAAGCGTGTTTTAATTTCATGGCTACAATCACCATCTGCAGTGATTTTGGAGCCCCCCAAAATAAAGTCTGACACTGAAGCTAATATTGAATCATGAATGCTTCCTGATAAATTCCACTCGAGTCTGTGTCACAGGGCTTGAAAGGCATCAGCCATGGAGGTTAAGAAAATGTGAGGGTCTGGAGACCACACAGGCATATTTATTCAGTCTGTCTTTTTGTACAGAGTTTGGGATCAGAGGCAGGAAATCAGACAGGGAAATGGACCACCCCCCAACCCGGGTCAGGTTGTCTGATACAATACAGAGGGGGCTGAGTTTGTTCCAGGGAAACTGAGGCATTGGAAATCAGGATAAGTTTATGACAGGAAAAACTACAGGATCACCACCATCGTAACAAATCCAACAGTCATCTGGAGGTTAGGTAGGTTTAGCTGCTCAGCTGTTTGACTCTTGTGACATCAAGGACTGTAGCCCACCAGGCTTCTCTGTCCATGAGATTTCCCAAGCAAGAATACTGGAGTGGATTACCATTTCCTTCTCCAGGGGATCTTCCCATCCTGGGCATTGAAGCCATGTGTCCTGCATTGCAGGCTGACTCAACCGACTGAGCCAGTTGGATTACTGTTATTTGCAATGTCAGATATCTAAACAACAGCATTCTCTTTCCAGGCCAGAACATGACAAAAGATGGACAAAAGATCATCAGGCTTCCCTGGTGGTACAGTCATTAAGAATCCATCTGCCAGTGCAAGGGATACAGGTTCGATCCCTGGTCTGGAAAGATCCCATATACCGAGGAGCAACTAAGCCCGTGCACCACAACCAAAGAGTAGTCCCCACTTACCTCAACGAGAGAAAGCCTGTGTGCAACAACAAAGACCCAGCACAGCCACAAATAAATAAGTCTTTTACAAGTTAAAAAAAAATTAAAACTTAAATTAAAAAAATTAAAAAAAAAAAAAAACTTCATGGTGTAGGAATTAGGAAAAGATGGTTAATTAGGGAAGGAGAAGTGAAAGAAACTTTCCAGGTCCAACGTCTTGGTAGGAAGTAGTCTACTTCAATATCAGCTACTTTTCCTAGTCCATTCAATTTTGAAGTCTCCGGCTAGTGTGCAGTTCCTAGAGTCTAGAGGAGTCCTTTGAAGTTGATAAATGAGGACCCAATGTTTAAGTCCCTGATATTTGGCTGTCATCTGGGTATTGAGGAGAAGTTGCTATATAAAAGGTTCCCTTCCAAAGAGATCAAAGACCAGTCTTTGTGCTTAGTGACTCCAAATCAGAAGGGTGGGGAAAAAACTTGAAACTTTAGTTTGGAGAGTCATGGCCAGATATTTGAGGAAACTAGAATTCAGGATCCAGTCCAGTTTACAGGAACATGTCTGAGATTTATCTTTGAATCCATAACACTTAGCATAGTGAGAATAAATGAAATAATGAACAAAAGGAAGGAAGGATGGAGGAATGGATGGATGGGTGAATAATTAGAGCCAAAGATGATGGAGAGATGGAGTCCCTTTACTGTAAGGACGTTCTCTCCAAAGATCCTTGCCTGGAGAGGTAATGAGTTCCCTGACCCTGGCGTTGTGTAACAGGAGGCTGAGACTTGGCAGGAACACTGTAAAGTTAATTTAGGCATCAGAAGGGAGACCGAAAGAAATTTAGGATGCTTCCAAAATAAGAGTATGGAACTTTAAATAAGAGCATGGAAATAGAAGCCCAGGGAAATGAAAAGATTTGCCCTTAATTCCCCAACTTGGCATCTGTGGGGCTGGGAGTCACTCTGAGAGTTTTCCAGTTGTTCTGAGGACCCCAGACCAAAGCCTCCCCTTGTCCGAAAATAGAAGCCCAGGGAAATGAAAAGATTTGCCCTTAATTCCCCAACTTGGCATCTGTGGGGCTGGGAGTCACTCTGAGAGTTTTCCAGTTGTTCTGAGGACCCCAGACCAAAGCCTCCCCTTGTCCGAAGGCTTCTGTCTGCTTGTGCCTGCCTTGGGAATCTCACAGAGCATGAAGGTCAGAGTCCAGGAAGGGAGAAACACTTATGAAACAAGTTGTTTAAACAGTCTTTGGTTACCTGTAATTGGAGAGTTTTTGTCCTGGCTGTTAATATATTGATATAAGAGAGCAAACTCCGTGGGGAGAGTATCTTAGACGTGGCCGGGGTGGGGGTGGGGTGAAGGCGGGTGGAGAGGGCAGGAGCTGGGGCCAGAGATGGAGAGGGCGGGACCTGGAGGGGGGCAGAGCTGGGAACGGGACCGCATTGCCCCTCCACACTCCTAGAGACCCGCAGCCACACGGGCTGCGCGCTTTCTGTGCTGCGGCTGTTTGCTCTGATCCTGACCTCGCTCTCCACTTCCACGGCTTGGAATGAGTACTCCTGAAGTGCAGAGAGCAGGGTGACGTTTGGAAATATTTAGCCTGGACAAGGTGCCAGAGATGCATATAGGGTAAATGTTCCCTAGCAGCGGTGCGCCCTCTGGACTTGGAGTTTTACACCCAGCCAATCTGGTGGCCTCAAAAGACACAGGACAGGGTAAACACCCCAAGTCACAACTGCACGGGCTATGACACGTGCAGAGAAAAATCAGCTAAACTCCTGCCTAGCTGTTGAGAATGTGGGAGAGCATCTCCTATTTTCCTCTTGATTATTAGTATAGTGTGTGTGTGTGTGTGTGTGCCAGGCGATCAGTTGTGTCTGACTCTTTGCAACACCATGGACGGTAGTCCGCCAGGCTCCTCTGTCCATGGATTCTCCAGGCAAGGATACTAGAGTGGGTTTCCATTTCCTTCTCCAGGGGATCTTCGCAACCTGGGGATCACACTTTCATCTCCTGCATTGCAGGTGGATTCTTTACCATCTAAGCCACCAGGGAAGCCCCGATTGTTAGTATGGATGAGGCCAAATTATGGAGAGTGGCTCACCAGAATATTATTATCGACTCTGGAACCTGGATGTGTGGGTTCCCATCCGACTCAGCACTTAGTAGGTGTGTGTTCTTACTCAGGGGATGTCCCTTTGCTGTGCCTCGGTTTTGCACATCTAAAATGGGAGTGACAACTGGGTGGTCATTGGACTGTTGTGAGATTGAAATGAGTTGTTTTTAAAAGTGCATGGAATGGGGAAAGTGAAAAAAAAGGGGGGGATTCATAAATAAAGAAGTTGTTTTAACATGCGGTGTATTAATAGACACTCTGAAGTGTGGTAAAGCCCATGGATCAGGAGCCAACTGCCATTTAAGAGGTAAGTTACTCCCAGTTCCCCAGAGGAGGGGGCGTGACGCCACCTGGTGGGGCACAAGGTAATACACTGGGTGTGTCAGGGGGCAGAGGAAGGAGGGAGGAATTGAGGGTAAGAACTTTATCTTGGCTTTCCCGGCAGTGAGCCCTTGGATGAGGCCTTTCGGCCGCAGCCATGGCGCCCAGCCGGAATGGCATGATCCTGAAGCCCCACTTTCACAAGGACTGGCAGCGGCGCGTGGCCACGTGGTTCAACCAGCCGGCTCACAAGATCCATAGACACAAGGCCCGGCAGGCCAAGGCGCGCCGCACTGCCCCGCGCCCCACGTCGCGTCCTCTCCGGCCGGTGGTGAGATGCCTGACGGTCAGGCACCACACGAACGTTTGTGCCAGCAGGGGCTTCAGCCTGGAGGAGCTTAGGGTGGCCGGCATCCACAAGAAGGTGGCCCGGACCATTGGGATCTCAGTGGACCTGAGGCGGTGGAACAAGTGCACGGAATCCCTGCAGGCCAACATGCAGCGGCTCAAGGAGTACCGCTCCAAGCTTATCCTGTTCCCCAGGAAGCCCTCGGCCCCCAAGAAGGCAGACAGCTCTGCTGAAGAGCTCAAACTGGCGATTCAGCTGACCGGACCTATTATGCCCATACGAACGTCTATAAGAAGGAGAAAGCCAGAGTCATCACAGAGGAGAAGGACTTTAAGGCATTTGCCAGTTTCCACATGGCCCGTGCCAACGCCCTGCTCTTTGGCATCCAGGCAAAAAGGGCCAAGGAAGCCGCAGAACAGGATGTTGAAAAGAAAAAATAAAGTGCTGTTGGCAACTTATGATAAACCTGCAGTGTCCATGTGACCTTCGTTGTGTAAGGAGCCAGGGCCTGGAGGTGGGGGCGGGGGGGCCTCCTTGAGGGGGACCTGGGGTGTGTCTGACCTTTGTTGCAACAGAGCTGTGAGGGAAGCAGCTTTGGTACGTGGAGGCTTGTGCTTAGTGAGTGTTCTTGTCTGGACCCTCCAGCCCAGGAGGTGCTGTGTGTTCCTGTTACTGACTATTAAAATACTATTTTCACATCTAAAAAAAAAAAAGAACTTTATCTTTATCTTGGTTGGTGGGAGGGGGTTGAAGGAGCTAGCCAACTCCCTGCTCCCACCCCACCCACCCCACCCCCACCCCCACCCCCGCTCCCACTCCCCCACCCTCCCCCCGCCCCCACGCTCTGGGGCTTAGGGACTACCAACAGTTGTCAGGTCCTTGATCTAGAGTGATTAGGACAGGATGATAGTGGTCCATGTGGAGGGCCTAATAAAGAAGTTGGGAAACAGGCTCTGGGATGCTGGAAGGGAAAGTTCATTCTTATCTCCAGGGATTGGCTAACTCTGGGAGGGGCAGTTCCCCCAGAATCAGCAAGGCTCCAGCTGTCAAAACATCAGAATACAGGACATAGAGGACATGGTTAATACAAGGGTGCAGCAAGGGACCTCGGAATGCATCTGTACCATTTTATAGATGGAAAAACTGAGGCTCAGAGAGAGAAATGTACGTGCCCAAGGTCAGCTGGAAAATCATGCTCTGAATTCTCTGTCTCCTGAGTCCAGAGCCAGTGCTCTGGCCATCAGTGTCTGACAGCCCAGCCTCCACTGGGTTTAATCCTCTTCCTGATGTTGTGGCACTGTGAGAGGCCTGGAACTGAGGTTAAGAGCAGAGTAAGAACCAAATTAGGAGATGATTATCCCCTACTGCTGCTTTCCACCTTTAGAAAGTCCATATTGGCTGCCTCCATCTCCACAGTCAACTCATCTGTGAAATGGACATATTAATGTCTACTTAGTGAGGCTTTGAGCTTCCCTGATGGCTCAGTGGGTAAAGAATCTGTCTGCAATCCAGGAGACACAGGAGACTTGGGTTCCATCCCTGTGTTGGGGAAGATCTTCTGGAAGAGGAAATGGCAACCCACTCCAGTATTCTTGCCTGGGAAATCCCAAGGACAGAGGAGTCTGGTGAGCTGCAGTCCAAAGGATCGCAAAGAGTTGGACATGACTGAAGTGACTGAGCATGGACTTGGACAATGAGGCTTTTGTGAAGATTAGTTAAATGGGACCAGACTGCACATGGAATAATTTTAAAATTGTTAAGAATTTCAAGATTACAATAGAGTACTAAAGCAATCACGGGGCCTGGAGGCTTCTGAGAGTGGCTGTTGTATAAGAGCACAGGTCTCACATGCATGACACAGCTGGGATATGATGCTTGGTTAACTGCCTCTAGAACATGAGTCCATAGGCGCAAAGTAATTCTCCCTTCCTACACAGAACATGGTTTAAAGATATTTATCTAGGCTTCTCATGTTTAACTTCATGCCTGAGTCTGGCCAAAGGCACCCATTTGACTGACAATTCTCTGCTGCCCTCTTGTGGGCAGTGTCAATAATAACCACACCTCCTTCAAGGGTGGTGGCTGACCTCCAACCCAGGGCAAGACTCTCAGCAATGATCCCAAAGAATGGTGACTATGCCTGACACACCCAGGAACAGCATTCAGATTGCTCCCTTGTCTCTTGCAGCCTCTAGGGCCCTAACCATGAAGCAGTTGCTTGGGGCTGGGGTAGGGGCGCAGAGATTACCAAATCTTATTCCTCCTTCAAACTGAGATTAAATACCTTCCGGTCCAGGTGACCGCCCCAGGCTCCAAGATGGAACCAGTTCAGTACTTAGCACCTCAGAAGTGCTGAGGCAAGTTGACTCATAACGCATTTGTCTGAAAAGGATCTATCCTTTGCCTCTTACCTGGGCTAACTGAGGATCCTATTTAGGTTGGCTGAAAGGCCCCTTTGGGTTTTTTCCCAGCACATTTTACAGAAAAACCCAAATAAACTTTTGGGCCAAGTTTTTAGTGCTTCCTGCTGCTGTTCTCCACCCTGCAGAGCCAGAGCAATCCATCTGAATGGCTACAATCATTTTTGCTTCCCTCTGTACATGCCCTTTGTGGTGTGATTTTGTAACTGCACTCAGGAAGTGTCTGGACTCTTAACTTACTTTGATAATAAAATAGAGCAGATGTAATGGTTTGCCAGCTCTTGACTCAGGACTCAAGAAGCCTTGCACGTGAACATTTACTCTCCCGCCCTTGTGACTGTCATGTGAACAAGTCCAGCTGAGCCTGCTGGAGAATGAGACAGCACCTGGAAGCAACCAAGACCCACAGCTGCAGACACATGGGTGAGCCCAGTCAAGATCCGCTGAGGCTGGTCCAGCTCAGCAGAACTTCCAAGGTGGCCCACAGGCTCAGGAGCCAAATATATGGTGGTTGTTTTCAGCCTGGGGGTGGTTTGTTACGCAGCAACTGCTCACTGATACACTATATACAACCAAGTATGATCACATTGTGAGAGGGCTTCCCTGATGGCTCAGATGGTGAAGAATCTGCTAATAATGCAGGAGACCTGAGTTTGATCCCTTGGTCACATTACTCCAGTGAAAAATATAAAGCTTTTCACTGGCTCCCTGCTACCCTCTGAAAAAAATTCCATATCCTTATCCAGAATAGGAGGATCCTGTTGTCCGGATTTTATTTCTCTCTGCAGCCCTTCTACTTAGACACTTCAAATCTGCAAGTCCTTGTATTCCCTTACTGCCTCCCACTTCTGTGCTGTAAGAAGTGACTCTCATGACCTGGAATTTCCCTCATGACTCAGCTCAAGGGCCACCTGTTATGGGGAGACCTCTCTGTCTCCCTAGGTGGGAGTCTGTGCATGATCTCACTGCCAGGTTGAGAAACGGCCTTGCTTCATTCATCTATAAACCCAGCCATCCACTGAGGGCTGACCATATGCCAGATACTTGCCTAGGCACTGGAGATACACATAAAAGTAAGTGGTTGTGACCGCCTGTACCAAAAGTTGTTAGTTCTCTGAAAGATCTTTGTCTTTCTCTTAAAGACAAACTGTGGTAAATGCAGTGACAAGGACAGGCTCAGAAAGGCTTTTATAAGAGATGACATCTTAAGGGACACATAGGAATTAGCAAGTTTCAGAGAAAGGCACAAGGATGAGGCCGGGGGGCCAGGTGTGCTTGGGGACACACCCGCAGCGAGTCCAGGTGATCAGCGTGGAGAGGAGGGGCAGGCTGAGGAGGGGGAGTTTGGATTTACCTTGAAGGCAATGGGAGCCATTAGAGGGCTTTAGAAAAGCACGCAGTCAGTGCTCAACACACGTTTCCTTATTAGCACACCATCTGTTTTCTTCATCAGACTGAGAGTTCCTGAGGACAGGGTTATTCCTTCCTTGTATTCTCTGGTTCCTTCCTGGAATAATAATGGGACTGAGTATAATTCTGATCAAAGAATGAATGAATAAGTGAATAACTCCACCCAAGCTATAACAATACAAAACCCAGTGGAGTTTTTTCATCCAAACAAGAATGGCTCTTCACTATCCTGGTCAGGCAGGTGTTGAGGGTTCAAAGAGGCTCTGAGATGGGTCCAGAGAACAAAGACCCTTAGTCCTCCTGGTGTCCCTCAGCCTCTGCTGGGCAGCCGGGAGTGTGTGCTGGTGCCACCTGGTGGCCACAGTGCTCAGGTTCTGTTTTGACTGTCTTCCTCCATTGCCAAAGTGCCCTGTCAGCCCAGAGAATGGGAGCAGGAGCCTGGAGACGGCCAGAAGTGGTCTGCCCAGCATGTAACTGAAAAGTTGGTCCCTGTTCCCAATCCTGAATCAGAACGAGGACAAAGCTTTGAATAAAGGAAAGAAAAAAAAATTTTTTTACATAACCACACTCCTTTTAATGCACATACATCGCTCTCCTAGATGATACCATTCCACTGGCCAAAGCAGGGTCTTCAGAACTCAGAATTAATCATAATACCACCCCATAAGGCTATATATAGCCTTAGAAACACTTTGTGCTCTTTAGATGGGGGCAGCAACAGGAGAGAATGGGAAAGAACAGTGGCTTCTCCGGATAGTTTCACTAGGGTGCCAGGTTATCTAATCCAGTTGTTTGGAGTGAGAAAAATTTCCTGTCAAGTAGTTCACCATCTTTTCCAAAGCTTTACAGAAACCTTGTGCTCTTCTGCTCTTGGCACTTAGAAACATTCCAGTTTGTTAGCTCATTGATTATTCCTTCATTCAACAAGCATATGTTTTTCATTCACATCACAGTTCAAATGGGTTTTGCCAATTGCAACTTGTCTTCCCTGGTGATTTGGCATCTGGATTCTCCATCCTGGGATGCTGAGATCTTCCAGGGCCTCCTGAGTCATCTCTGCTGTTCTAGAAGAGTCTCCTGGAGAGGTGGGAAGTGATTGAAGCCCACCCTGGAAACATAGAAGCTGGCAGTAGCCATTTTTGGGGTAGCTCTTGTTACAAAAACACACCGGTGCTGGCCAGTGCCTTTCTGGAGTCCTAAATAAATGCATTTGCTTATTTATATTTAGTTTTTGGCTGTCCTATGCAGTTTGCAGAATCTTAGTCCCCTGATCAGGGATCTAACCTGCACCGTCCAGAGTGAAGGTGCAACACCCTAACCAGTGGGCCGCCAGGGAAGTCCCTTGAGAGATTTAATTTGCCAGCAAATGAGGAGGGTAGCAGACTAACATCTTGAAAACTACCATCCTATTCTCTGAAAGAGGGCAAGACTAAGGAGAATTTTGAGGTTTGGGGTGGCAGGACTGCATGACTGAGACATGCAGTGTGTTTGGAGAAAGTGAGCAAAGGTATTTTCCTTGACTTACAGGAGAGATTTGTTCAAGATGAACTCTCTTACTTTGTTATCCAGAGCAAGTCATTTGCTTCCTAGCATATTGTAGGCAAATTATATTTATATATAAATGTATGCATATTTAAGTGCATGTATATATATAACATATATAAAATATATGTATGTATACAAATAACGAATGTGGATACACACAAATAAATTTATTTTTATATTATATATTTTTAATTGAAGAGGGTGTTGGAACTAGTTGAGGATCCATGCCTCTACCAACTGGATCATGTTATGCCTGAATGGCTGGGGTCCAAGGGATAGGGCACATCTGTGGTTAAAGGTCAGACTAGAGCCAGATTTCCTGACTTCAAATCCTAGTCCCCCCAGCTACTAAATTGTATCATCCCTTTTTGTCTCAGTTTTCCCCACTTACAAATGGGGATAGTGATACTACCTCATTGGCTCATTGAGAAGATTCAAAGAGTTGCAGTTTGTAAAGTACTGGAAACAGTGACTGCCACAAGATAAGAGTGTGCTTGTTGATGGAATGTCAGCTCAGGGCACTGGCCTTGTCCAAGGTGCTGATGCTCCCAAGGTCTCAGTCCTCCTGGGAAGCATGGCTTGTGAGACGTGGATAGTCCTATTTTCTCTTTTAACAAAGCCAGGTACTCCTTGTGCCATGCTCTCTTCCAATTCCCAAACCCTGATGGGGGACTCTTCACAATTTAATCGCTTATCTAATAATTCTAGTCGTGGATCTGTCTGTCACTCACTTGAAACATCGGAGCTGTAATGTCTTTCCTCATCTGCGAAGTGAGTTTGTCTCATTTGTCAGCCCTGCCCTCTCACTCCTCCCCATTGATAGGTTATTGTTACTACCAAGTGACCAGATGGGAGGGGTCAGGGGTCAATGGCAACTACCAGGGAAGTCTGGGGGCCTGTGGTGTAAGAACAGAAATGTAGCAGGAACCTGGGCATGGATTCAGGGTGGGCAGCAGACAGGTGACTTGTTGTTGGTCTGACCATGACCTTCAAGTGTGCCCCAGACTCACCGTCTCTAGGAGCTGGACTTGCTTCAGGGCTCTCCTCTCTGACTTTGGGTCTTCCTGTCTGAGGCCGGGACTCTGGACTAGACCTGAAGCTGCAGTAGGTGGGGTGGCTGCTCCCTGCATAAAGCCATTCTTTGCTGTAGAAACAGTCAGCCATGGCTCCAGGGTATGGTCAGGCCATGACCCTTGCTGGGCCTTCTCTGGGGACAGAGGTGGTCACTGCACCTCAAATCAGAGGTGGTCTGATTTCCTGCAGCCCAATCCCTTACCTTCATGTTTTTATGGGCAGCTCAGCTCCTCCCTGGCCCACGACTGACAAGCCAGTTGCTGATAAAAAAGGACATCTGAAGCCAATCAGTCGCCAGATCTTTCGGGGTCTCTGGTTACCACACTTCTGTCTCCACCTCTTCTGGGTCATAGCTGAGGCCAGGGCCTCCCTGAAACATGGTCCAGCTAAGGGAGCATCTCCCTCGCCAGCAGCCTAATGGGGGCTGACAGCAGAGGGCAGCCGGGTCCTGCAAGAGGTTGGCTGCTGCCTCCCAAGACCCATGGAAGCTGGTATTTTCTGAAGCTGGAACTTCCTGCCCAGCTGTTCACATGCACTCAGGCCCAGAGAGACTCAGATTTTGGCTATTCCCAATTCAAACATCTGGGGTGCTATCCTAATGAAGTGACAAGGGAACAGACGTTGTTTTGGCTACATGAAAACACAGCAGCAGTAGCTGGGCTGCCTTTGAAATGGGCAAAGATGGGTGAAAAGGAGAATAAATAGATAATCGTTATGTAACCGACATGTACCAAACATAAACTAACAAGCTGTGCAAGCTAGCCCTATTCTGAATCCAATATTAATATTTAATCCTCTCTACAACCCCATGAGGTGGTCACTATCGTCATTCCCATGTAGAGATGATAAACTGAGGCAAGGGAGGTTAAATAACTTGCCAAAGTCTTCACACAATTGAGTGATGGAACCAGAATTTGGATCCAGTCACTGTGGTCCCAGAAAAGTTGCTCTTAAGTGTTCATCATCTTGTTTGATCCTGCTAATCCTCTTGAAAGTCTTATTCTCGTTCTTCAGAAGCAAGAGAGACTCAGAGATTTTACGTAACTTGTCCAAGATTCCACAGGAATAAGTAGTAGGGCTGGTATTCAAACCCAGGTCTAGCCTGACTCAAAACCCTTTGTTCTTTTCCCCAATCCAGGGCAAACCACAGACTGCAGGCCAAATCCATTCCACCACCTGTCTTGTAAATAAAGCTACTTTCATTCTACAACAGAATGACTACTTGTGACAGAGATCTTTACAGAAAATGTTTGCTGAAAACTACATTAAAAATATGAAATGGATGAAAAGCAGCAACTTCCACTTCTGTCTATTAGGAGCTACCTAGAAAGGTAGTCATTCACATTTTAGTATGAATTTGTCCATCACATCTGTGATCGCTCCCTGAGAGTATATCATAGTCAAAAACAGATGGGCCCTTGAAATTCAGCCCTAGAAATGAAAAAGTGAAACTAGTTAGCTAACTAGATATCCATTTTCTAATTAACTGAAAATATGTGTCAACCATTTACCTCACCTCAAACTTTTGTCCTAGGTTATAAAAAGAGTCATTTGGGTGAAAGGTGGGCCACAATGACCAGCTCTTCATTACTAGCTGGAGACTGATCACAGAAGATCCGTTGGACTTAATTAATTTTGTAGTATTTTACCTTCATGCCAGAAAGAATACCACTACCAGATACATGACACAGGAAATATCCTTTATTATTCTGTACACTGAATTTTCCATGAAGAGGACAGCTTTTAAAATAAACACATACCAGATATGGAAATCTGCATGGCATTGGAACAGTCCGTGACACAGGGCACCATTGAAAGAGTCCTTGTTTACACAGAAGTGGGTAAACAGAAGGATGAGGGCAGGAACCCCCAAAGCAACTTCACATTCACCAGAATTTTGGTGACTTGTACGATTGCAACTATAGCCAAGCTGCACATCCTCAGAGCTGTGGATTTTCGGACTTACGAGGGCAGGACACCTGTTACCCTCAAATTCCTTCAAACAAAAGGGTTGCATTTATATTTTAAAATACCAAGCGTTTCTGTCAACAGCTGAAGAAATATTGGAGAAAGAGGAAGTACTGAATGTCCAAAAAACATGATACTTCCAACATGTCTCTACTTAGTAGACTGTTACTGCTCACTAGATCATTCAGGAAAGCCCCGCAGTAAACTGTGTGCTTCCTTCTTTGTAAATTTAACATAATAACGTTGCTATGGAGACAGGATTTTTTCTTTTTTTTTTTACTGGGTGAGACCTTCAATTCTCTGATTCAACCCTTGCTTTTACAGACAGAGAACTCTGCAGCCCACAGAAATGGAGCCCGTCCCCCAGGTTACCCAGTAAGACAGTCGCAGACGCAGCCTGGCGCAACTCTAAATGCTGTGCTGTTTCCCTCACGCCATACTCCCACTCTGTTCTCCCATCCATGGCTTTCAAAGGATATAAACGAAACGAGCTCAGTGAACTTCTTACTAAGAAATGCCATCTTCGGTAAGAATGTGCAGTCTCACTCACATTACCAGGATCCTTTGGCAAGAGACAGGCTCCCACCTGGGCTGGAACCCCTCTGAGAATTAAGGCAGCTTTGAGGACCTTTATTTAGCAGGATATTTGGCAAGAGTTGGCAGGTCCCCTTCTCCTCTGTCTCATTTGCATCTGGAATGAAGACCAACTCACAGGTCGACACTAAATAATTAGACATTGAAGAGATGTTAACAGGATGGTCTTAAACAGATATTTCAACACTTCGTGGAAAATAAAAATTCTTTAAAAATCTAGTAAAATAGCAAAAGTGCCCTATACAGTACACAAGAGCACCCTTATCCTGGGTAAACTCTACAATAATAATAATAATAATAAAATGTCCTCAAAGAAGCAGTCAAACCTCATTTATGATAAAGCCCATGCTCTCTTTTCGTTAAATGTGGGTGAAAGGTGAACCCAGAAGGACTGCCAACACCTCCATAAGAACGCCCACGGGTGTCCCAGGTTCCCCCACCCCCAGAGCTGCTCCCCAGGCTCGGGAGTCAATTTTCCCCAGAAGGCAGCACTACTGGGTTGTTTGGTGTTGGGTCAGCTAGCACCACATTTCCAAATCGCCCTCAGACATGTGTCTGGAAGCAGAAGGGCCACATACAGACAGCAAAGAGCAAACAACAGGATTTGTCTGAAGGGGGCCCCTGGAACACAGGCTTTTCTGACTCGTATCTGCCCAGCAGACTCAGCTCTTCACATGCCACCGTTCCCTAGAGCAGGGGTCCCCAACCTCCAGGATCTCATGCCTGATGACCTGAGGTGGAGCTGAAGTAATAATATTAGAAATAAAGTGCACAATAAGTGTAATGCGCCTGAATCATCCTGAAACCATCCCCGAAAAACTGTCTTCCATGAAAGCAGTCCCTGCTGCCAAAAAGGTTGGGGACCATGGCCGCAGAGTGGCTCTTTTCATCGAAGGAGAGCAGTGAAATACTTTCTTCCCTGGCAAACAGCTACAGGAGAATAAATGACATCTCCTCCTCCCCTCTTCCCTTCTTCCAACACATTGCTCTTTTGCTAAGAAATAAATACTCCTTGGCCACTTGACTGGATGGATTGTTTACATTTCATGACAGCCCTGGGTATGGTGAACTATATTGTGCTGGGAATTTCAAAGTGCTCTCAGCTGAGAGTCAGAGCTGAGAGCTGAGGGTCCGACTGGATCCCTTAGTAGCTGAGGAACCTTGAGCAAGAATGACAGAAATGTTGGACCTTGGTTTTCTCACCTGGGAAATGGGGACAGAGAAGCCAGCCCTACAGAATCTGCTGGGTGGATGGGAGGCAACGTGAATGAAAGTGCTTTGTAAAAAAAAAAAAAAAAAAAGGTCATACCTGGGAAGGAATTACCCTTCAGGGGTGGCTTCAGAGCCACAGGTGGGACCAGATAACCACCAGGCACCGGTCACCCTGCTCTCGTTCTCACACCTGTTTATTCCACTGTGTTGGGTGCTTCCAGGCTGCACCTTTTTCAGGGTCTAAGACACCTGCTACTTGGGTTGTCTCCGAATTTTAACTGGACTTTTTTATATGAAAAGATCTAAAGTCTCCTGAGTTTCCCACTTTGAAGAATGACATAAGGAGCCCGACTCAACAGAGCTCTGACTCTGAAAGAAAAACCATTCCCCTGCCCCCAGCCAGCCCCCAGGTAACCATCTTCCACTGACTCCGCAATCAGTAGATCAGGCTCAGTGACTGCCTGCCCCCTCCCCCTGCCCCGCCCCACTTTCCCTAAAGCACCTTTGGGGTGTGCGTCACCCTGCACTCCCAGTGAAAATGATGTGGCCTCCTTTTCCCCCCCAAGATTCTGCAACAGGGCCTCTCACAGTCAGAACAAGAACCCACAAATCTAGATTTCTGAGAGTATAAGAAACTGATAACCACAAACAGAAATTCCAAATACATGCCACCGACTAACCAAGCTATGTATCACCTCTCTGAATGAGCCAACACTAACCAGCAAGCACCACCAGAGGGCAGCACTCATGAGTGTGTATCAGAAATCAACCTAGAAATTCTTCGCAACAGCCAATCTGCTCCCTCAGCTCAGAATATGATGAGTGACCTCAACCTGAGTGACCGGGGAGCTGTGTCCTGGGTTCCATACTGCCCTCAAGAAGAGAGACAAAGGGAGTTTTCAGGGCCCACTCCCCCTCACTCAAGAACCCCCGGTCCACACTGGGTGGGATTCCCACAGAACAGCTTTGAAGGTATCTGTGAACACCACAGAGACAGCTGTCTGTCAGATGGCCTTTGGACACTGACCTGGCTCTGTGAGGACAGCAGAGGATCCTGTAGTGGAGACACACAGCTGGCCTTGCTGGCTTCCTATCCCGAGTCCCCGAGGAAGGTCCTGGGAGCCACAGGTAGCTCCTGGGCCTCATGTCCCTAACAGGGCAAGACCCGCATGTGGCCTCTATAGACTCATCTGGTTCCTATGCAGAAGCCACTTACTATGACACCCACAGCTCTGGGCCCTCTGAGTACCAGAAGCCAGAAGAATGTCCCAGAACACACATAAATCAAACCCAGGTCAACTGGAGTGAAAACCATGAAGATTAGTGCTCATGATCCCCCCAGAGCTTCTATCCACGGACTTCATAACAGCGACAAATATCCCCAAAGCTCCCTGATCAAGGTCCAGCACTGACCAGGGCAAAAAAGAGAGGTAAGATCTATGTACCACTCCCTTGCCCCCCACACTCAGCCTGGCTGCTTGTGCGTGTTTTGGTTTTACAGTGTCTGACCCAAAAAGCAACATCCTGTCTGATTTGGTGGACTGAAGATTTCTTCTGTGGCCCAAAGTGCCAGCCAGCACAGTAGGGAGTTCTGCCCAAAACACAGACCTCAGCCCCAGCTGGCTCCCACAACTGGGGGAGACTTCCTCGAAACTAACAGAGGTTCAACAGAAGTCATTTTTTCCTGTTCCCGCCTCTCCTCTTCTCCCACGAGGTTTAGCAATCCAAAAGCCCACAGCCCTCGGGCCAGGTGAACAGAAGGTGAAAGAAAACCAGGTCACTAAATCAGTGGTAACTTGGAAAAGAGGAAGAAGAGGGGTCGGAGAGGAATCCCAAGACAGTGTCCAGGGTGGCCTTTGGCCTGAACGCTGGCGCTGCAGGTTCCTCCTCGGGGCCAGGTTCAGATGGCCAGCCAGTGTTGCAACTGCAGAGAGAGACAGCAAGGCCAGGGTCAGGGTGGGCAGGGACCAAGGGACGAGGGCTGCTGTTCACAGCAGGCCACACAGACGGGGCGGAAAGCACAGCCGCTCCCTTCAAAGACTTGGAGAACACCTGGGAGGGTTCTCTAACTGTCACATGGGGACTGCCCTGGTGGTCTGTCTGCTGGCTAAGAATCCACCAGCCAATGTAGGGGACGTGGGTTCAATCCCTAGTCCGGGAAGATTCCACATGCTGCAGGGCAACTATGCCCGTGCGCCACAGCTACCAAGATCTAGAGCCCGCATGCTGCCACTGAAGCCCGTGCTCTGCAACAAGAAAAGCCGCTGCAGTGAGAAACCCAAGCGCCCCAGCCAGAGAGCAGCCCCCGCCTGCCGCAACGAGAGAAAGCCTGCACAGCAATGAAGACCGAGCACAGCCAAAAATAAATAAAATAAAACAGAGAAAAATCAAATTTTCACTGAGACCCAGAAAGGGCAAAGGACACTTTGCAAAGTCACACAGTCAATCTGAAGCAGGGGAATCACAGGGAAACTCCCCAACCCCCACCCCCACATTTTGAAAGGGAAAAGAGTAGGGCTTAGATCACCAAGTTACTGATGTACTTGCAGAGCTTCCTTCAAGATAAGCAAGCCTCAGCCTAATCTGGGGATACTCCACGGTCACAACTCAAAGAGGGAGAACAGAGTTGAGGAAATTGGGGCATCCGGTACCTCAGGACCAAGGAGCAGAGGGGCAGGCGGAAGCTGGTAGTGGGCAGAAGACAGGCCCCTTTTCCTCCAATCCTAATATCATACCCCTAGGCGCTCTGGGGTTTCCGGTGTGTATGGTGTGTGGTCCTGCCTTAGCACAGCAGGGAGCAGTGGGTCCCCACCCCTCAGCCCCCGCCAGAACGGTCCAAGCTGCACCTACTTGGAACTGCCTGATGTCCCTCTGGGCCACCAGGTGATGCTCGCTCTCTGGAGTTATGCCATAGGCCAGTCTCTGTGAGGATGGAGAAGTGGAGGAGGCCTCAGCTTGGCCCAGGGACACCCTTCCAGCAGCCCAGAGCACACCCCACATCAGGGCCATCTGCTGCTTGTCCCTACAGGCCCACATGGACAGCAGGAGAGGTTTGTACAAGACGCTCTCCACCCTGCTTTACGGAGCTGGTCAGTTCACTCTGAGATATGCATTCGGTGAACGCTTACTGAGCCAGTGACTGCTGTCACACACTGGCCTTGGCCCTGGGGGTCCAGGGCTGAAGGACACCCACACGCTCTGCTTTGGGGGAGCTTACAGCTCACAGAAGGGGCTGACACTGAACAAACACACACACAGGCACTTTTACAACCATGACTGGAGGCAGTACCGCAGACAGGCTCAGAGCACAGAGAGAAAACAGTGACAGAACCTCAGTCCTGCCTGGGGACCCGGGCCACCTTCTTAGGGGGCTAGACACAGGGTGGACTCAGGGAATGTGTCTGGAATCAATATCTGATCACTAGGTGGGGGGACCTCAAAGTGTGAAGAATAAAAATACTCAAAGTAGGTCCTGGTTCCACATCCAGGATGAGCTCACTGAACACGGTCCTCCCAGGGGCCCAGAAGTTCCGGGACCATAGGATTTCATGAACAGGAGACATGTCTCAAGGGGGTGGGGGTAGACACAGCCCTGCCTGGGACCCTCTTCCCGAAGTTCCTGTACGGCTCACTCTTTTAGGTCCTCCTGTGTGTATCTGTCCTTTCATGAGAACGTGAGTCCAGGGGAGTGTGTCTAGTGCCGAGAATACGGTCTGCCCTGTACAGATTCTCAGTAAGTATGAGTAAAGACCGTGGGTAAAGAAGGAATGAAATCAGAAGGACACAAGGAAAAGACTACCACCATTATTTATAAAGAAAGGGCATTTAACCGAAGAATAAGGCAGACGTAATTTCAGTTAAAATTCTTTGGTTCCCAAATACCTGAATATATGTATCTGCAATGCACACAGCTCAAAGAAGAAATGTCCTTTGGAAATCTCTGGTTTAGGCTGGTCAGGTATCAGGTTCAGGAAAAAGGCAGATGAAATCCAAAATACAAGGTCATGGTGGATACAGATAGGGAGAGTGGGAGATATCTAGGGTTGTGACAGACCTTAGGAGATGGGACTCAGGAGTGGGTATAGTTAATGCAGACTAATTCCTCCCTAAGGGACTGGAGGGCTGAGCTCATCACGGTGACAGTGGTGGGAGCAGCGTGGGAGCACACACGTATGACAGATGACATAACAGCAGGCATCACGCGCTGGCAACCTACAGTGTGCCAGGCCCCGAACTAAGCATTCCCTTTCTCCTCTCAAGGCCCACCTGATTATCCCAGGGTACAAAAGTGGATCCTGAGGCTTGGGAGTAAATAACACGGCCAACATGGTGGGTCCGTCTGACTCTAGAGTCTGTGTCCTGTCTGTCTCTCTTTTTTAAAGATTTATTTTATTGAAGTATAGTTGATTTACAATGCTATGCAAGTTTCTGCTATATAGCAAAGTGACTCAGCTATGTGTATTCTTTTTTTCGTGGTGTGTGTTTTTTTTAAATTTTTACAATGTTGTGTTGGGCCATACAACCATGTGAATCAACCACAATCACACATACATCGCCCCCCTTTCCTTCCTGTCTGTCTCTCACCCCAGCAGGAATGAGTTGGGATGCCCCTTCTCCTGCTCTCCCCACCCTCCCGGCTGTCCCCGACCCTGCCCGGCTGTCCCCCACTCTGCCCTGGGCTGGTTCAGAGCTCACCTCTCGAATGGAGCCCCGGGTGCTGAAGAATTTGTAGACGATGTAGGCGGGCACCAGAACCATGGAGGAGCCCGCAATGCCCCATCCGACCCAGTTGGCCCAGAGTGGGAAGATGTAGTCATCGTAAGTGAGTGGCTTGAAATTGATGATACTCACAATCACCACAAACTGGGGGAGGAAAGGATACAAGGATGAAGGAGAAGAGAGACAAGGAGAGAGAGGGGAGGAGGTGGGAGGGAGGGAGAGAGGCAGAGAGGGACCAGAGAGAAGTGAGGACCAATGCATGAGATGGATGCAGAGGATGGAGGGAAAGAGAGAAAGGATTCAAGGAAGGATGGATAATGAAAAGGAGACAAAGAAACAGGAGCAATACAAATGGAAGACTAGAAAGGTGACCCTGGAGCTGGGCTGAGGGGTGGCACACACAGCCCCCACCCCAGACTGGCTCCAGGCTGGACACCCTGCTCACACGGAAGCCTCCTTGGAATCAACAGGGCAGGCAGAGCCTTCTGAGCAGGTCTCTGCATCCCAACCTCCTCCCCTTAGAAGCAAAGATCCCCACCTCCACCCTCACCCCAGGACGCTCCCACCACACACTACGCACCAGGAGGAAGGCAGGGCTGACAAACTTCCAGCAGAGTCTCCAGTACAGGCCGGGCTTGAACCCCATCATCTGCTGGATGTCGTTGCTGAACCTGTCCACACCTGCGTACACACAGGCAGGCCTGTCACTGCGGCCCCTACAGAGCCCGGGGCCACCCACTCCCCTCTGCTGCCTCCCTGGAGGGTCTGCCCCCAGGTAGAGAGCAGAAAGCTGGGGCAAGCAGGGGCACCCTGGCTTATAGCAGACCTGGGGATGGGCACTTGGTTGATTCAGAACAGGTGAGAACACACTTAAGGGTAGCGTCCCCTTGTGTGAGTAACCCCAATTCACTTTTTAGAAGGAAAACCAGGGCCTGGGGAAGGGACACTTGTCCCTGTTACACAGCCAGGGTGGCCTGACCCCAAAGCCCAGCTCTTTCCTCTTGCTTCCTGAATCTTAAAACAGTGATTACTGTGGGTACAGAGGCTTCCCCGACTTTAATCTGGTAGAAGGGACCAGACTCTTTCTGGAGAGCAGAAAAGAGTGAGAACAGGATAAATACGTTAATTGTGACACACTGGGGACTTGCCCTGTGGCACTAGAGGAAAAGAACCCGCCTGCCGCTGCAGGAGACATAAGAGACGCAGGTTCAATCCTTCGTTCAGAAAGATCCCCTGAAGGAGGGCATGACAACCCACTCCAGTATTCTTGCCTGGAGAATCCCACAGGCAGCGGAGCCTGGTGGGCTAAAGTCTGCTGCTGCTACTGCTAAGTCACTTCAGTCGTGTCCGACTCTGTGCGACCCCATAGACGGCAGCCCACCAGGCTCCCATCTCTGGGGTTCTCCAGGCAAGAACACTGGAGTGGGTTGCCATTTCCTTCTCCAATGCACGAAAGTGAAAAGTGAAAGTGAAGTCGCTCAGTCATGTCCGACCCTCAGCGACCCCATGGACTGCAGCCTACCAGGCTCCTCCGTCCATGGGATTTTCCAGGCAGGAGTACTGGAGTGGGGTGCCATTGCCTTCTCCAGGGCTAAAGTCTACAGGGTTGCAAAGAGTCGGACACAACTGAAGCGACTTAGCACACATGCGCGGGGGGAAAAAGCAAATGACAGCACATTTCACTTTCTACCAAGTTCTCCCCGTCCAGCTCCAGAATAAGGTTGCCAGAGAAAATACAGGACACTCAGTTGCATTTGATTTTCAGAGACAACAATATTAAATTTTAGTTTAAGAAATTTCATGCAGTATTTGGGACATATGATAAAAAAAAATTACCCATTATCTGAAATTCAAGTTTAACAAGGCATCGTATACCCTGGATTGACTAAATCTGGCAGCCCTACTCTAGAATGAATGGCATGGCTCAGGGAGCAGCAGTTTCCTCCGAATTTCTCTCTTAACAGCTGACACTGATGCCTCTGGGGCCTTTGCCACCTCTTGTTAAAGGGAGTTCATGCAAAGATGAGTTGAGAGCTACGACCAATATAAGCCACTTATACAACTCTGGGATCAGCCAGTGACAGCCCTGGAGATGAAAATCCCCTTTTCCTGACCCCGTGAGAAAGGTCTCCAGAAGCCCAGGGGGCCGAGGCTTTTCCACACACACTCAGGGCCCAGCACCTACCATAAAACCAGGAGACGCCGATGGCTTCCATGAGCACAGCAAAAAGAATGGAGGTCCCCGCCGCAAACGTGTCCAGCAGGGTCAGCACATATATTCCACCCTGGGGCGTGGACAGAGAGAGCCTGAGGCCTTCATGGCTAGAAATAGCGATCAACTGTTACATCCATCAAATTGAGCTCTCCCCTGTCCAGCTCACTCGGAACTCACCCCTACCCCATACTCAAGTAATGAGGTTTAGGGTGCTACTGTGTTGCTGCTACATATTCTAACGAAGACCTTCTGGGGTCACTGAGTCTGGGGGTGGGGACTTCAGCCAGTAAATAGCAAGCTGGGAGACTTCCAGGATTCAATCCCTGGTCAGGGAACTAAATCCTGCATGACACAACAGAAAGATCTCACATGCCTCAGAAGATCGAAGATCCTACGTGCCACAGCGAAGACACAGTACAGCCAAATAAATAAATAAATCAGTATTAAGGAAAAAAAGCAAGATGGATTTTATCAATGAAAAAAATGTTGCCTCCCATGCAAGTAAAAAAGGATGCTGCAGCCATCAAGCCATCACATTACAGCTGCCCTGAAGGTGAGCCCTGAGGGAATTCAGGGTAGAAACAGGATGCCTGCCATATGGCAACCAACTGCCGCAGTCACCCGCTGCGGGGGCACTCCGCTTGAGGAAGTGTGGATACTGACCCCCAGATAGCAGAGGTGTATATCAAAGGAATGATTTCAATGAGCCCAGACTCTTGTATCTTCCTATAGACAGAAAAGCCCTAAACTCCTTAACTTGAGATGTTTGGTTTTCTTTAATTAACGGTAATCTTTTGATGTTCCAACTTCCTCGTTCTTTGTTGCAAAAACTCATATATTCTTGAGGCAGGAGATAGATGGGCTCCAGGTTTGACATTTACAACTGGCCCCCTGTTCACACTTACTGGAGTGATAAAAAGACAGGCTCCAGGCCAGACACTCACTACCAGCCCTGTGTTTACATTTCCTGAAGCAAGAGACTAATGGGCTCTGGGCTACATGTTTAGGACCAAAGGCCTGCCTACATTTTGAGATCCGCATTTCGATATGACTATAGGCATACGGTGGTTAACCGGGCATTGGGTACTTCATTGGCATGAACAGCGAGGAGCTGCTGCTGCTAAGTCGCTTCAGTCGTGTCCGACTATGCGACCCCATAGACGGCAGCCCACCAGGCTCCCCCGCTCCTGGGATTCTCCAGGCAAGAACACCGGAGTGGGTTGCCATTTCCTTCTCCAATGCATGAAAGTGAAGTCGCTCGGTCATGTCCCACTCTACGCGACCCCATGGACTGCAGCCTACCAGGCTCCTCCGTCCATGGGATTTTCCAGGCAAGAGTACTGGAGTGGGGTGCCATTGCCTTCTCCGAGAGAGGGGCTAAACTCTGTTAAGAGAGCAAGAGGTCATACGTTTTCCATCCTTGGGCCAGGGAGACACTGCTACTGCTGCTGCTAAGTCACTTCAGTCGTGTCTGACTCTGTGTGACCCCATAGACGGCAGCCCACCAGGCTCCCCCGTCCCTGGGATTCTCCAGGTAACAACACGGAGTGGGTTGTCATTTCCTTCTCCAATGCATGAAAGTGAAACGTGAAAGTGAAGTCGCTCAGTCGTGTCTGACTCTTAGCGACCCCATGGACTGCAGCCTTCCAGGCTCCTCCATCCATGGGATTTTCCAGGAAGGAGTACTGGAGTGGGGTGCCATTGCCTTCTCTGAGGGACACTACACATGTGCAAAAGGCTTCTTGGCGTCAAAAATGCAGGGAATGCCAGGCCATAATAATGCCAGACCCTCTCTATATGCCTCTGTGATGAAATCCATCTTGACTGAGAAATGTGTGCACACCCAGGAAAGGGTCCTGAGGTAAATTAGCCATGGCGGGGGTGCGGGGTGGGGGTGGTGGGTGGGTGGTCAAAGCAAGACTACTGGCCAAGAAGATAAAGACCCGGAAGAGTTCCCCTTTAACAAGGATTTAAACTTTCCAAAGGTGCGACTCTAGCAACTCTGAGTTCACCCATGCATCTTTCCACATGCACTCTGCTTTCCTAATATATACTTTACTTGCCTCTATACATTCCGTCTCCTTGTCTGATTTTTCCTTACAAGGCAGACAAGGACTAGGGATGGAGATTCTAGGCACCGGCCCCTATGGTCTAATGGTTAGGATTCCTTGTTTCCACCCAGGCAACCAGGGTTTGTTTCTAGTCAGGGAACTAAGGTCTTGTTTCCAGCCACTGCTTATTGCAAGCTACTGCTTACTGATGCATGCATCCGAAATCATCCTGGCTCCTCCCTGACCTCATGGGAACAGCCCCTCAGAGCTATCTGAGATGCTGTGCCAAGCTTAGGGCTTCCTTGGTGTTCAGATGGTAAAGAATCTGCCTGCAGTGCAGGAGACCCTGGTTCAATCACTGGGTCGTGAAGATCCCCTGGAGAAAGGAATGGCTACCTGCTCCATTATTTATGCCTGGAGAATTCCAAGGAAAGAGGAGCCTGGCGGGCAACAGTCCATGGAGTCGCAAAGAGTCAGACACAACTGAGCAACTGACACTTTCAGGCTAAGTCCTCAGCTTGGTTCACCAAATAAAACCGATTTCTCAACTTTCAGGTTGTGTACTTTTTTTCAGCTGACAGTTTAAAATGGCCCTTTGCTGCTCCCCACCCCTAAACCAATAAGCAGGTTTGCCTGGATGTCCTCAGGCTTAGAGGGGATAGATGACAATGGGATATAATCCTAGAGGACTGGACCACAGAGTTCAGGATACCAGGTACTGCCATGGTCCCCCTAGTCCTACCTTCTGCTTCAAGTCTGGGAATATCTGGCTGGATTGAAATGCGGCCTCACAAGCCCCAGGTGACCCAGAGCCAAGCCCCCCTCACCTTGGTTATACAAAACAGAGCCAGAAGGAAGGTTCCAAAGGAGACAGCAAACGTGAAGAGTTTCCGGTGTCGCTTCAGAACCTGGAAGTCATCAGCCAGGCCGGTGATGACCGCCTCCATGCCTCCCATCTGGAGGGGACCGGGCAGGGTGGGATGCAGAGGTGAATGAAAATTGTGGCCCGCCATATCAGCAAACAAAGGATGCTCCAGCCATCAGCTCCCAACCAAAGGTACACCCTGAGGGGACTCAGGATGGGAAAAAAACAGGATACTGGCCCTAGATGGCTAAGATACATATTAAATGATTTCAGTGAGCCCAGACTCTTGCATCTTTCCCTTAAAGAAAAGCATTAAATTTGTTAACTTGAGATGTTTGGTTTTCTTCAGTTAACACTGACCACCTGGTTTTTGTTGCAAAACTCCCATACATGCTAGCTCCTCTTTTACCTCTTCAGAGCAGCCTCAGAGCAATCTGATAGGCTGCTGCCCAGGCTTGAAAATTTGCCAAATAGACCATAGGAAATTTGCCAAATAAACCATAATTATCCACTTTAAGGCTGTGTAAATTTTTTCAGTCCCTGGGGTCCAGGGAGTCCAGTCTCAGGTACCCAGCTCCCTCGGACCTCCTAGCAGCCCTGGACTCACGCACCCCAAGAGATTTCTAGAGAAACTGGCAGGTTCAGCTTTCTCCCTATCCTCTCACCCTACTTCTGCCCTGTTGTCAACCAAGCTCAGAACTCAGAAACTATGTGAGAGGGGGCCAAGAGTTAACTCCTATCTCTCCCTTATCAACAGGGTCTTGACTCCTGTCCACTCACTCAGCCTGAGTGGATGCTGATGAAATACCATGGGAAGAATGGTTGGTGAGAGAACAGGAGTTATGAAACTCTGAATTCAGTTTCCCCATCTGTAAAAGGAGAGTACTGGGCTGGCTTATCCCAGGTCCCTTCTAATATAAATTTCCACAGTGCCAAGGGGTTTCTCCTAGTTCCTAGCAGGTGGCTCAGTGATAAAAAGAAAACCCGCCTGCAAAGGCTGGAGATGCAAGAGATGCCAGTTCGATCCCTGGGTGGGGAAGATCCCCACCCAGGAGGGCACAGCAACCCACTCCAGTATTCTTGCCTGGAGAATTCCGTGGATGGAGGAGCCTGGTGGGCTACAGTCCATGGAGTCGCAGAGAGTTCGACACAAGTGAGCACATACACCGTCAGTGTTGACTTTCTGAGTATTGATTTCTTTGTTTGCATTTAAATAGGGCCTTCTGGAAACAACTACTGATCAGGGATTTGAATGGGGGAAAACTTGAGACTTAGTAGTGTGTGTGTATTTGGGGAGGGAGGGTCAGAGTCTAGTGGTGTCTGTGGGCAGAGGTAATCTGAACAAGGTCACTCACCGAGCTGTCAATTCCCAGAGCCAGGAGCATGATGAAGAACACAATGGCCCAGAATGTGGATCCCGAGAGGGTAGAAATGGCTTCTGGGTACAGGATGAAGACTAGGCCAGCTCCTGGAAGAAACATCAAGGACCTCATCAATGGCTGGGGCTGTGGGTCTGAGCTGCAGATGACAGGGGAGCATTTTGAGTCCCAATAAGCCCTAGTCCAGCCCCATCATATTTGGTCAGTCATGTGTGGATAGAGCAAACCAAGGTTCTAAAGATGATGGACAGGGACTTCTCTGATGGTCCAGTGGTTAAGATGCTACACTTCCAACAAAAGGGCTGTGGGTTCAATACCTGGTCGGGGACCTAAGAACCTATATGCCATGTGGTGAGGCCAAGAAAGTAAATAAATAAATATGACTGATGAATCCAGATCCAAAATAAGGCTGGAAAGAAGGTGGGGTCATCTTAACAAAGCTCTTGAATGCATAGGTGAGAAGCTGAGAGGCACTTGGGAGCCATGGAAAATTTGTTGAAGAAGGAGGCTGGTGACTTGATTTCCCAAGAGTTTGATATCAGTTTCATATCACCAGAATGCCAAGGGTTTGATCCCTGGGTTAGAAAGATCCTCTGGAGAAGGAAATGGCAATCCACTCCAGTATTCTTGCCTGGAGAATTCCATGGACAATGGAGCCTGGTGGGCTACAGTCCATGAAGTCCCAAAGAGCCAGACATGATTGAATGACTAAGCAGGTACACATGTGCCAAGGAGGCTGACCTTAAACAGCCAAGCCCGAGAGCTGTACCTCTCCTGGACAGCTACGGGCCTCAAACCCCACCTCCTACACCTCGTGAGGGATCCTCTCACTCTCAAAACTTTGTGAGTTTTCAGAGTTCATCAGAGGCAGCCCCTGCCCAGGTCTCAGCCTATCTGTGGCCATAAAAATAGGAGAAGGAATAAAGAAAGAATATGAGAAGCCATGGGGAAGCATAGGCTCTACTGTAGGACTGGTCAGGGTTCAACTGCTGGCACCATGACTCACTAGCTGGGTGACCTGGAACAACTTTAATAGACTGAATTTCAGCTTTCTAATCTTTAAAATGGGTCTATTAAGACTTGCCTGGCAGCACTGCCAGAACTAAACCAAGATATATCAAGTGCTTAGCCCAGGGGCTGGTACAGAGTGGGTGCTCCAAAAACCTATCTGGCCTGGTCTGATTCAGAAGATTCTGCCTGGAATTTCTTCTGACAGCCTCAAAGAAAGTCCACCCAGCAGCAGCAGGGAAAGCCCCATGTCCAGCTCCCCTTGGTCCACAGGAGAACTGCACAGCTGAGAAGAAGGTGAGTTTCTCAGCCCCTTCCTTCTCAGTGGGCAGGACTACCAACCCACCTTCAGTGGCAACATCCTCAATGTTGACCTTGTGTTCATGGGCCATGTAACCAAGGATGGAGAAGATGGCGAACCCAGAGATGAAGCTGGTGACACAGTTGATGGTGCTGGTCAGCAGGGCATCCCTGGGGAAAAGCAGCACTGTTAATTCAAGTTGTCTGACTCTCCACAACCCTCTCATAGGCCATCTATGGAATCCACGGCTTCGAATGCCATCCCCCTCTTCAGTTTGCTGATGCCATCCAGACCCCAGTGCCCCACCATCCCTGGGTCAGAGCCTGTGGATGTAGGAAACAGGTCAACAACTGCTGGATAAAACACTCTGATACCAGAAACTGCTATCAAACTCTTGTTGGGAGACTGAATCACCAGTCTCCTTCTTCAACAAACTTTTCGTGGCTCCCCAGTGCGTCTCAACTTCTCACCCAGGCATTCAAGAGCTTTGCTAAGATGACCTCACCTTCTTCCCAGCCTTCTTTCATGAGACTCTCTAACACGCACTCTCTGAGCAAGCCAGTGAATTTGCTGGTTCACAAACATACCACCTCTCCTGGCTCCGCTCATGCTGTTTGTGATCCACCCACTCCATGTCTGCCTATCCCAACCCTAACTCTCTACCAAGGCTCACCTCAAGTGCACCCTCTATGCTCTCATTGATCCTCTATCAGAGGGCTGATTGCCCCATTTCCTTAGCCTCCCCACAGCCTGTCCCACTGGCATGCATTCATCCTACTCTGCCTTGTACCAGGGATTCTGTCTTAAGCCTTTGACAGAGAGTGATGAAGCAGCCCCATCTGTGCCCCTGTCTGAAGCCTTCACAGCACTGGGCCAGCAGGAGGAAGCATTAAATGCTTACAGAGCCAGCTGATCTAGAGCACCGTCTTCTGACTCTCCTACCCTGAGCAGGCTTCTTATTCTTCCCTGTGGTCTTAAGTTCTGACCCTGCCAGGGCCCTCACCCCTCAAGCAACCAGCCTGGATACTCCGCTCTTGTCTGCCCCCCAGGCGTCAGATGGACAGGGGGCAGTGCTGGCTGCTCTGAAAGCCACAGTGTCCCTCTGTCACAGCTCTGCACTCCCATGATTTCCCAGGGTTAGTGGCCTCAACTATCCCAGTTCCTCAGCTTGCACTGCTTAAGTGTCCTGAAGTGACATATATTTACCAGGACCCCCATAGGCCATGTCAGAGTTCATAGAACATCCAGGATGGTCTTTACTCTGCCTCATCTCACAGGGAACTAAACCCAAGAAGAAAATCTGACTTGTTTCAGACCAGAACCCTCTTTTCTACCCCTGTGAGGGTCCCTAGGATTTAGAGCTTTCTGGAATCCCAGGAAGGATCTTACCTGTAGCAGTTATTGTCAAATTTGTTGTAACTAGCAAATGCAATCAAGACTCCAAATCCAGCCCCCAAGGAAAAGAATATCTGAGTTGCAGCATCAATCCACACCTGAAATGGGCAGATAAAGACCATCACCCTCTGCTCCCAGAGAACTGGACTACCTCACTGCTCCAGACGGGCTGAGAAGCCCCAGGGATGCTCTTAGACTCAGGAAATGAGATCTAGCCAGAGATGGGCAGTCACACAGCTCCTGCTCCCCAGCAGCCTGTACAAAATCACTGTGGAGAGGCTGGGGTCTCTCTGGCATCATCCAGCCTTGGGTGGTCATGAGTAAGCTCACCCTGGAGGAACTCACTGGCTCAATTTGATATTTTGATTTTCAAAGAAAGTTAAAAACGGGAAGTTAATAAACTAAATGTGGCTTTAAAGTGGATGTGGCAAGGGCAAAGGGTTAAGACTATCTCAGGTGTTATGGAGACAACAGCTTCAGGAAGGAGTTATGATTCCTAGTAGCTTCTACCAACCCACAGAGAGTGGGGACTCCTTGGTGGCCAATGGGGCTTACTTCCCTCATCTGATGGATGATGAAATTACATGGCTAGAAGCCTGGAGATCTGAGCTCCTCCAATTGCTCAGCCTCATCGTCTAGCCCTGGTCAATTTCACTATCTATATCTCAGTTTCCTCATCTGTACAATGGGTATAATTTTACCTAGCTCGCCAGGACTAAGCCACAATCAGAGCTATGAGACTTCGGTCATCTACCCACTTTGTAAGCAGAGGGTGTAACAAGAGAAGCCATCTGATGAAGGAAGACAGAGCTGCTCCTTCAGATGTCAGGCTATTTCTACTGTTGGAAAGATTTAAGATATATAAACAGTGCAGAACAGATAGAACTCTGACTTGCTTCACAATTTACAAGGCTGATTTGTTTCCTATGCTGTTATTTTTCTGGCAGTTACTAAGGAAGCAGGTTTTTCTCTTGGTTATTGGGCTATAACACTGAGGTATGCCTGGAGAGTAGAAGCTGTGTCCCTCCTAAACCTCATTGGTCCTCCCTGCCAGGATATCGTGGGTTCAAAAAGAGTATGGGGATGTCTTTGGGGATTCTGAGGGGAATATGTTGAGGTGTTGTCACTGAGGAGCACATGAGTGAAGAGGTTGCAAATCATCTCAGCTGTGATCTGAAGATGCTCAAGGCCCTAGGAACCTCCAAGGTGTCTCTGCTCCTGGCCTCACCCCGCTGTTTTGGACTCCACTCCAAATTCACCCTACCTGCATGGTAGTCTCTGGGCAGGACAGTGAGCTAAAGTAGATGTGAGGAGAGACAGTCAGTAGAGTTTGGGTCCCCCCATGGCTGATGCTACTCCTTATGCTGACATCACAGACGGTACCAGAGGCCAGGGTTTGGACACCAGAGTAGAAATAGGTCTGGGGTGTTGGAGTGGGTTAGGGAGCCATGACACTGGGCAGGGGTAAGAACCCAGGACAGCATAGTGCTGTCTTTGAAAAGAGGGGGTCTGCAAAGGCCACTTAGTAGAACCACAGATTCCAGACCATCAGAGCTGGACAGGCTCACGGATACTGTTTGGGTGCAGATGAAACCGGTCTTTGGTCAGACGGAGATGCTGCCGCTCAGAGTGGGGAGGATCCATCCCAGGCCACACAGAGCACTGAGAACTCTCCTCACCCTGGCCCAAGGGTGGGTGGTCGCTGGGCACTGACCGTGGCCTCTTTTAGGCGGTAGAAGTCGATGTGCAGATAGGCGTTGATGCCATTGGAGGCGCCGGGCAGCGTGATGCCATGGACCAGGAGCACGAACAGCACGAGGTAAGGCAGCGTGGCTGTGATCCACACGACCTGGCAGTGGACAAGCTGGCCGTGAGAGCCTGGCTCTGATGCCCGCGTGGTGCAGGGCTGGGGTGAGGGAGCCAGTCACACCCTCCCACCACCTCCTTCCCATAGCGCACGTGCTAAAGGCTCCATCGCTAGGTCAGACCTGGGTCTCTCCAGGACAGAGTGGACAGACCAAGGCTGCACCTAGTGAGAAAGCCAGCCTGGAGGTGCTGCCACCAGGAAGCTAAGGGCAGCGAGAATGAAGACCAGGTTCTCGCGGTGCCCAAGGCCTCCTCTTCTACAAGCTGCCTGTACTGATGCCCAGGAAGAACTAGGCACCCCCACCTTTATGCCCTCCATTGTCCCTCTTCTCTCTCTGTCTTGTTTACCTTCATTCAAGCATATCCTCCTAAGCTCACTGCCCAAGGAGGGATGTGGTTGGGCAGAAAGTCCCATCCATAGCAGTTCCTTCTTTTGGGCACATACAATTTAGGGCAAATACAAACTGCCCTGTCCAGAAACCTGTAAGGGAAGAGGCTGACCCCAGACTAAGAGACACTTGCCCGTCTTGCCCAAGCTGAAGAAACAGAGAAGTGGGGAGAGGAGAAGGTTGTGTGGCTTCCTCTTTGTTCCTTCTCACCCCTGACTATACATGAGAATACTCTGGGGGAAAGTATAGACTGAAAATGTCAAAGTTCAGATTCCATTTTTGGAGTTTCTGATTGGATTGGTCTGGGGTGGGTGCTGCACTTCAGGCTTTAAAAGCTCCCCTTGGCACTTTCCTGGTGGTCTAGCAGCTAAGACTCCATGCTCCCAATGCTGGGGGCCTGGGTTCGATCCCTGGTTGGGAAACTAGACCTCACACTCTGCAACTAAGAGTACAATGCTGCAACTAAGGATCCTGCATGCTGCAATTAAGACTTGGCATAGCCAAATATATATATATATATATATATATATATATATATATATATATATATATAATTTTTTTTTAAAGCTCTCCCAGGTTGCAGGGGACAAAGATAGATGAGGAACATTTATGAAGCGATTTCCACCTGCTAGCCCAGCACCGAGGACCTCTCACCCCATCCTCCCAACTGCCCTAGAGGCTGGCAGGACCATTAATGGGTCTCACTTTGCAGGTGAGGACACTGAAGCTTAGGGGGCATCATTCATCCTGAGGGAATGATGGTGTCTGGACTCCAACACAGGTCATCTGACCACAAAGCTGTGTTCTTAATCCTTCATGCTACTTTATGTTTGAGCCCCAGGTTCAAGCCTTTTCTGTCAAGACTCCTATGAAACCCCGTCTGTCTCTTGGCCTCAGCGTCCCCATTTGTACAAGCACCTGGAGTAGATGGTCTTGGAGAACCTTTTAGATCAGCATTTAGATGTTCAGTACAGGCTTGTAGTTACTAAGGCTGGTTGAGCCAAGGACTACTAGTTGGAGGAGGCAGACAGGATTCCAGGGCAGCAAACAGCACTGTGTTTGACACCCTTGTCTGACGCCCTGGGGGCTAACTGACTCCTGACTCAAACCTCCAGCCTCCACCCTGCACTGGTCAGTGGGCCAGGGTCACAGAGTGTGGTCTGTGGTAACCCCGTTCCCTGAATCAGACTGTACTCGCCCCTCGACAATCCCAGGCGCCAGCTGTGAAGTCATGCACCTTCCTAAACAGAGCCTTCACCAGCCAAGACAGAAAGTGTGAACATTTGCAATTCATCCCAGGCCAGTTCTGTGGCTGGGGCAGCCTGCTAAGAGAAGGTCCGTATTCTGTTCTAGATGTAGTCTGGGAAGAAATAAGCAACACTTGTGGTTTTCTCATGAGCCAAAGTATAAAAACAAAGAGCACAGCACTATCCTGTGTGAAGCTCCTTATTCTAGAAAGCCCCTCCCCATGGACCGCAGGGCCCCTTGCCCACTCAGCTGCCAGAACACTGGGGGACTTAAGCAAAATGTGGGCGGGGACTTTGGGTGACGTATCTTCATCTGGGGCGGGGCTTCCTAGGGCAACACCCCTGCCCTGCCAGGCCCCTCACTACACTCCTCAGGGGAGGGGATGAGTCCTCCTCTGAAGGTACCTTTGTATAAAGGAATGAAACATGTTCAGCTCCACTCCTTTTCTCTTTAGCATCGGTCCCCTCAGAGACAACTCCTGCCTGCTCCAGCCAAGTGCTAAACCAGCTGGGGCAGGCTGTACCCCTTCAGCGAAGGTAATAGGAAACTTAATTTGGGGCTGCAATATTAGAAATGCGTGGTGGCCCCTCACACAGGCTGGCAGCAGCAGTAAAACTCATACACCTTCTGCATCTCTGTTGTCTGCAGAGGCCAGAAGAGCCCTGCTCCAGACCCCCAGGAGAGGCACGAAGAGGCTGGATGAGGCTGGCCTGGGGCTTCTGTGGCTTCGCTTGCAGTTCCTTCCATTGACAACGCCTTCCTTCTGCTCCATCTCCACCTGCCCCTGTCCTTTGAGTTCTATCCCAAACGACACCTTCTGCATGGTCTTTGCACACCCTCTCAGTTTGATGAACTTCCTTCTGCCACTAATGCAGCTTTTTGGACCATAGGAACCATGGTAAGAAAAACCTTATATATTAAGACACATGGATTGCTATACCTGAATCACAAATTCCACAAGACAGCCCTTACTTTACTACAGGCAATGTACACTGCTATTTTCTAGACAATTTCATTTTGAAAAACTGTGGTGACCCCCTAAATTGATTTAATGACAGTTGAAAAACCCAAAGTTTGTATCTCAAAGTGCAACCTGACTACCTGTTGAAAAATTATCTTCAAGGTAAAGAAAGTTAAGTTTTTATAAAAGCAAGATCTGTAATAGTATGTATAGTTTGTGACCATTAGTGTTTTTGGAAATGGATGGGGATGCAAGAACGAATGTGATTGACCTACACCTGCCTGTAACACACATAATACTACAATCCACTGAATCTGTCATATTTACTCTTGCATCACTAATACTAGCACCAAGCCTGGCACATAGGAGGTATCCATAAATGCTTAAAAAGTTGAAGTGGATTCAAAAGAACATTTAGTGAGGTTCCCCAAACTCATTTACCCACCCACCCTTCTTCCTACCTTCCCTTCTTCCCTCATTAGTTCTTCAATAAATATTTACTGAAGACCTACTATGTGTCAGGTATTGGGATGGTTGTGGTCCAATCCTGGCTCTGCTCTTAGAATTCCTCCAAGCCCTGGTCTGCATTTCATTTGGGTTCTTCCTTGGAGCAGATACCATGTCTCCAACATTCTAAGAGGAAGTTCCACTTCAAGCTCTTCTTGACAGATTTCATTCTCATTTGCTGCTGGTGCCTTGCTGCCATCTTTGCTATCTATCACTTAACCAAGACTAGGAGAACCACAGAGATGCCTGATGCATCCCACTTTCCAAAATTAGTTGCCTAATGAAGCTTCTCATAAATTCAGGCTGCCTGATTATGATAGGTTGTTGCCTTGTAACTCCCAATGAACACACACTCCGTGTGTTCCATGTTGACTCTGGGCTTTACCACAAGACTTATTTTGGCCCCTGGGACAATAGCAAGCATGATGTAAAGACAGACTGGAAGAGCTGCTTGCATATTAGGGTTTGTTTCCTTGGAACATGCTCTTGGAACTCAGCCACTACGCTGTAAGAAGCCTAAGCCACACAGCAAAACTATGTGGAAACAACCCAAGGTGCTCGGGTTGACAGCTCCAGTTGAGCTCCTAACCAGTACCAACTACCCTCAATGAGTATGTGCCATCTTAAAGGTTCCAGCCCAGTCATGCCCCCAGACATGTAGCCCAAGCAATATCATATGGAGAAAAAGAACCATCTTGCTGAGCCAAGTCAACTCAAAGAATCATGAGAGACAATAAAATGACTGTTATTTTTCCATCATGAAATCTTGAGCTCTTTTATTGCACAGCAATAGCTAACCAAAACACTAGATAGAATATTTTCCAGCTACAGCCTCTTTAATACAGCCAAGCTCTACATAGACCCATAGGGTCCAAATGAAGTTGTTGTTCTCATGATGTTTCTCAGGCTCAGAATCGATGTGGGTGATGACCTGATTATACTCCACCCTGAGGGGCTGGCTATGGGGAGCAGTGTCACCTAAGTCAGAACACCAACTCTGGCAAGCTGTCCTAGGTCATCTAATGCTGTACTCCTCTCCCTAGGAAACCTAAACTCTTGTGAGCACTCAGCACTGTGTCAGAGGATGTCCCAGGATTCATCCAGATATCTTCTAGAGCATTCCGTTTCACTCAAAGATTCAGGGGTGAGAATGATCAATTTTATAGTGAAGGAAATGGTTATATTCTAGAGAAGGCTGCAACACTGGCATTTTAGTCCCACAGAATTTAAGATTTATCAAATACATGTCAATAGATTGCTTTGGGCTTTGGGTGTCCTCATTCCCTGGTCTCTGCTCTTAGGGAAGCTTTGGTGGAAAAGTGTGAGGAACCCTGATCCACTCACACCCCCTCACCCTACTGTTGGAGAGCCCGGAGCTTAGGAAAGGGAAGGGATTTGTCCGAGGTCTCCAGCAAGCTGGTGGCAGAGCTGGGGTGAAAACTCAGACTTTGTTCTTCTAGCATCACCTTTTCCTTTCACCAACTACCTGAATTACAGGTAGAAAAAACATCTTTTTTTTTTTTTTGAGGCCAACCTCCCAACTAAAAGAGAAACAAAGACATTACCTTTCCTGATGTCTTCACTCCTTTCCAGAGGCTAAAAAACAGGACGATGACAACGATGATCAGACAGAGCAAAAGCTGCCACTGGGGCAGGCCAATGTCATGAATCCCACTGCTCTCATGCAGATGCAGGACACCACGCCTGCCGGGGAAGATGGTATCATCAGGGAGGCTGACCTAGGCCTTGACCGCAGGCCAGTCCTTGAAAGTGCACATCGATGGAGACGGGCCCGGGCTGCCCCAGTCCCTGCCCCGCAGCACCTGGACCTGCTCTGTGCAGTCACAGCCTGTGCTTAGCACTGCCCTGCTCTAGCCAGCAAGTCTTCTTGGAAGACACCCCCACCCAAGGCTGTTCTTTAAACAGTTACAAAAGTTTTCAACTTAATAAATATCTCTGCTTGCCAGGTCCTGGAGAGATGGTGGTGAATAAACAGAGGAAAGGTCTCTGTCCTCACAGCACTCACAGGCTAAAGCAGTGGATATTGGAACATCTGGCAATGTCTGGAGATATCTTTAATTGTCACAACTTGGGCAGAAGGCATCTAGAGCAGTGGACCCCAACCTTTTTGGCACCAGGGACCAGTTTCATGGAAGACAGTTTTTCCATGAGTTCAAGTGCATTATATTTATTTCATACTTTATTTCTATTATTATTATGTCAGCTCTACCTCAGATCATCAGGCATTAGATCTCAGAGGCTGGGGACCGCTGATCTAGAGGACAGAAAAGTGGAACACCCTACAATGCACAGGATAACATCCTATACGGCACGAAACAGCCTCCAAAATTCCCATGTTACTGAGCTTAAGAATCCCTGGCCTGGAGACTAAGAAGTAAACATTTCTCCTATTTTACTCAAACTAAACGTATGTATATCCTCTGCCTTAGCAATTCTACTCCTGAGTATCTGTCCAATAGAAACATATACACATGTTCATCAAAAGACATGGTGTAGAATGTTCACAGCGGCATTGTCCATAACAACTCCAAATTGCAAAATACTCAAATATCTATCAACAGTAGACTAGATAAATTATGACATATCCATAAAGTAGAACATTATACAGCAACTAACTCTGTATGGATGAATCTCACACACATAATTTCACGAGAAAGAAGTCAAAACCGAAAGAGGGCTGCTGGGGGCTGGTGACAAGGCTGTGGACAAGGAGGTGATGGCTCCAGCCACGTAGAACTCCTGGGTGACAACAGCTGGTGCAAACATTCCCCACCTTGAGCTTTTTTTCCCTCTACAGTAAAAGGGCTCTCACGAGGTTTACATTGCAGAATATGAGATAGTGCTAGAACTCAGGAAATGCTCAACACCAATGATCATTGGAACTACCAATCTGATTGAGTCCCAGCCTTCAAGGGAACAGTAGGCATCAACAAAGAAGCTGAGGGGGGCCCAGAAAATTCAGCCAAGGGAGTCAGCAGGGCAGGCTTCACAGAGTGGGTATCTGGTGCTTTCTCTGCAGGCCCATGGGAGAGCAGGTGAGTTGAGCTGGAATGCCTGGGTGTGGTAGGAGTGAGATGGGGAAGGTGTGGTGTTGACAGGCCTACAGAGAAGTCTGCAGTGAGTGAATGAGCAGAGCTGTGTGACTGATCAAGGCTCACCAAGACCTGTGTTCCCATCCCTAGAACAGCCTTCATCCTGACCGCCCCGGGGCAGGATGTCATGGCTGTAAGCTGCTCATCCTGCATCAGCTTCCCCAGCAATGAGTCTCCATGTCTGGTCCCTCCTAATATTATCTCTTGATCTGCTACCATCACCCCATCCTCATGGCCCAATGTCAAGCCAGACCCATATTCCCTTCCTTCAGGACTGCTATAAAAACCTCCCCACTCCCCATCATCCCAGTCTCTCCAGTCAGCGCCCTTAAATCCACAGGCTATGCTGCTGTAGAACCATCTGATTCATCTCAAGTTGTGTTCTAACCTTGTCAGTCTCCTGCCCCCCAATCCTCAGAAGCTCTTTATCATCTAAAACAATGGTTCTCATGGGGTGCAAATTTGCCCCTGCCTTCTCCAGACATTGGGCAACATCTGGGGACATTTTTGGTTGTCATAGCTGGGGGGCAGGGTGGGTGTTGCTGGTATCTAGTGGGAAGAGGCCAGGGATAAGCTAGACATCCAAAATGCACAGGAGAGCCATCCCTCTGCAACATGGAATTATCCAGCCCCAGATGTCAAAAGTATCAAGGTTGTGAAATCCTGGTCAAGAGGATAAAAAAAAAAAAATTAAAGGCTTTCAGAATCTGAGGCCTTTCAGTATTGTCCTGTGCCAAGTGCATCCCCTTGCCTTGCCACATCATGCTTTTGGCTCCTTGTGACCGCCAGCCACTTGTCATTCCCCAGTTATATGAAGCTCTCATCGCTCTGGGCCTTGGAACTATCTGTTCCTTTCTGCCTAGAATACACTTTCTGGCCCAATGTGTCTTCCTGGCAAACTTCTCTCCCTGCTAGTCTCAGCTCTAAAATGATGCCCTAGCTGAGGCCCACTCTCCTGTCCTAAGAAGGAGGGAGAGGAAGAGAGAAAGAGGGGGGAGGAGACAGAGAGGGAGAGAGAAAGGTGGGGGAGAAAGTGAGACAGAGAGAGGGAGGAAGTGAGGGAGGGAGGAAGAGGAAGATGAAGAAAAGGAGGAGGAGGAAGTGGAGGAAGAGAATGGGTTGGAGGAGGGGAGGGAAGTGAAGAGAAGTAAAGAAGAGAGACTGGGCATGTCTAAAAAGACAGAGAACTAGAATCAGGTACTGAACCCATCTGACTCTTAATCCTGCTTCTTTCCATTGCTTTACATACAATCAAGTGTTAAATGGTATGAGTAAGCATTTGGCCAATTTGGGGGAAAAAAAAGGCTCTGAACCAACTGTGCTTGCCCTGAAACATGCTAAAACGACTCCAGCATCCCATCAGATGGCTGACATGCCCCCTAACCAGCCCGTTGACTCACATGTGTGCAACGTCCACTTTAAGGTTTGCAGTGGTTGTCTAGCTATTTCATCAGTGAAAAAAGCTAGACTCCAGAGCTGATTTCCAAGAAAAGAGAATCCAGCCTCCTCCCCACTAGAGGCCCCAAGCCTTGGGGGTTAGGACAAGTAACTTGGGTTTGTTGCAGTTTTCCAGCAGTTTAATGAAAATGAATCATCGTTAAGCATATGATCCAGACTTTCCGAAGTCTGCGGGCCAAACGGGCTCAGATCTCACTTGACATTTAAGCGCAGAGGGTTAGTGCTGGGGTGGAGGGAGAGGTCTTTTCCCAACCAGGAACAGGAAGAGAATAGAAGTTTTTTATTCCTGGTGCGTGTTCACCAAGGGTGCCCTTTTACAGATAGAGTTACAGAGCATCATGGTTTCTTTTTGCCTCGGGCTGTTTGGCTTCAGGCCTGGATCCTGGGGAGTATTGCAGTTTTGTTCCCTTAAATGATATGTTCAGTTCATCAGCTTAAACGAACACAAGATGGTAAGAGAATTGGCCAGCAGGCTCCAAGGAAAGTAAAAAAAAAAAAAAAAAACCCAGCTAGCCTCCTCAGGGTTGGCACTGGGAGTCCTACTTGCTGGGTTCCCAAACTGAAAGTGAGTAACTTTTAAAGCAGAAGCATTTAGATAAAAGGGCCATTAAAAACAAATCCCAGAGGCAGCTCATGACTCAGATACTGAGAAGCACACAAAAGCAGCCTGAAGGTGAGAAAGAGATGCATGAGAAGGGCTCCGATCTACCCACAGACACCTCTGCACTCCTGTCCCAAATACACCCCACTGGAGACTCTGAAAGGACAGAGAAGACAGAGAAGAGGCTCACGGATGGAGTGAGAGCCTCCACCCAGACAGCCTGGATTCAGATCCCTTCCGCCACTTCCCTAGAACCTGAACCACCACATTCTTGTCTGTAAAACAGGAGTAATTTCCACCTCTGTGAACTGTGAAGACTAAGTGGGACGTGGACAGGAGGAGATGCTGATGCCTGGATCACAGCAGATACCAGACTTGGGGTGGAGGTGGGGGCACTTAAAAGGATGGAGGAGAGGAGGGAAGGTGGGGGAGAGGATGGGAAGGGAGCTCTATAGAGCAAAAAGCTGCTGAAAATAAGTCTTGGACTCTGCCCTCAACGACATCCCCCAAGAGAATCAGCCCAACGCAAGAGAATTCCCTTTTCTACCTTCTCACAGCCAAGCTCGAGGAAGTTTAAGGCTGTAATTAAAGCAACCAGAGTCTCAAAACCCAACTCACCTCTCCTTCCTCCAGCAGCAGATCTGCTGGCCATGAAGATGTCAGAGGAGGAATCAAATAACAACCAGGCTAGAGATGAGGCTATCATTTTCCATTTTAATTTATAAGGACGAGGGTTACCAAAAGCAAAAAGAAAAATCGTGGATTTTCCTCTATCATGAGATGATAAAGGAGAAAGCCCAGAACCAATTACATGTATCAGCAGCACCCTCAGCTCCATTATCCTCTACCATTCCAAACTGCACTCATAAACTGGGAAGACCTAAAACCTCTACCAGCAAGCTCTCCAGGGGTTCTGGGATTGTCTGAGGCCACACCCCCTCAGGAGAAAACTAAAGGAGGCCCTAGATTTTCCATGACATGATACTGTAAGTATGTCAGACTGACCCCAGTAAGAATCTGTCAGAGATGGGAGAGTGCAGTGGCCAAGACAGGGGCTGTCAACCTTGGCTGGATATTAGAATCAGTGGAGGAACTGTTAATAAAATCCCTGGACCACAGTTGCACCTGGACCAATAAAATGAATCTCGAGGCACAGCATCCAGGCACCAGTGTGTTTTAAGGCTCTCCAGGTGGTTCCAGTGAGCAGCCAGTGTTTAGCATCACTGGGCTGAGAGCTTGGACTTTGAAGCCAGACTTCCTAGGTTCAAACTCACTTCAAATGGCACTTCTAAATGCATGGCTGGGACATAATCGAAGCTGGATAAATGTTAGTTTTGATGACAATAATAATTTGATATCATAATAGCCATTCAAAATGTCTGGAATCCAATATAACACAGAGGTGAAGCCTGCAGGCTCTCGAGTTTCACTGCCTGGAAAGGCACGGGCTAGGGTGAAGAGAGTGAGGATCATGGAACAAAGGGTAAGGAGGAGCTCTCTCTCAAGAGTCCAGCAGGTGCCATCTGCCAGGGTCCAAATCTTGACTCTGCACAGGACTAGCCGTGTGACCATGGGCCAGTGATTTACTGTTGCATCTGCAAAATGAAGCTAATGTTTGCAGCCGAGTTATGTACGGAAGAGTTACAGAAACCTCATGGGGTTGGTGTGAGGTTTACATTGATATAATACATACAGAGAAGTTAGCAGAAAGCCTGATGCACATGGTAAGTGATTAGCTGTTGATGTGATGGAGAGGAAGACAGGGATGATGGTATTAACTTAAATAGATGCTCACTTCAAATTATAGCGGTTCTTTAGATTCTTTGGGGGCTGTAGAAGGATTTCAAGTTCCATGACAACTGTGTTTCTAAATCAATATAATTGTGCACTTGGTCCTGAAAGTCCACAGGAAACACAGATGGAGGCAGGTGGACATGTAGGTCCAGGATGCTTAGCAAAATCTCAGCCTCCATGGCTCATGGAGGGTACTTCCTGGGTCCTGAGAACCCCGACTCCCCTCCCCTGGACCCCAGGAGGCAGCAGACTTTCCAGAGGCCACCTTTAACCACATCAAATCTCCTTGGTCCAACTGCACCGAGATGGCAAAAGTGGGAATGGTCCTAAGGAACCCCATTCTCTGGATAACCCCACTCTCTGGTCTGTGGTTTAGCAAATACACAGGACCAAAGAAGACTGGCCCTGAATTTGTAAACTTGTCTTTTTTCATGCTCTAGACTTGCACTGTCCAAGGAAGCAACTGGCTGTTTAAATGTAAATGAGGGAAATTTCCTGGTTAAGAATCGCTGTGCAATGAAGGGGATATGGGTTCAATCCCTGGTCAGGGAACTCAGGCACTGATTGCCATGGATCAATTAAACCCACATGCCACAATTACTGAGTCCCAGCGCCACAACTAGAGAATCCACCCGCCACAACAGAAGGTCCTGCATGAGGCAACTAAGACCTGATACAGCCAAATAAACAAATACTTTAAAATGTAAATGAATGAAAATTAAATAAAATTAAAAATTCAACTTCTCCGTCACACTAGCCACATCTCAACTATTCACTAACCACATGTGGCATGTGGCTACTGCACTGGGCCGTGCAAACACAGGACATTTCTATCATTGTGGGCATTCTCCTGGGCAGCGCTGCTCCAGACCAGGAGTCAACAAGCCACGCCCCCTGAAACTCGGCTGTGACCTATTGAGTGATGCCTGTGAGCTACAGATGGTTTCTATCATTTTAAAGGGTAAAATTAAATAAAGAATATGCAAGATAGGTGTTTGGCCCGCAAGGCCCAAAATGTAATCTTTTACTGGAAAGTTTTCTAACCACTACTCTAGACCATGTGTCCCTTGAGAGTGAGGTTCGAGTGGGATTTACCTGTCCTGCCCCACACCTTGTGCCAGGGACTTTCTGCTTATCTGCTAACACTTGTGCAGGGATTGCTAAAATGGGGCTCACCCCCATCCCCTGAGGGATAAAGACAATAGATGCTACATTCTGAAGGGACCACTATGCAAACTTTCAAAATTAGATGGCTGACAAGTTGACTATCACCAACCTCAAGGACTTCAAAGGATGGAGTAGAGGTTGAAAGGGTTCAAGGAAGCAACAAAATAAATAATGACGGTTATGGGTTAAACCACAGAATAAAATAAACTCCAATGAGCACATACAGACAGAAATGAGTAAATGAATGAATGGACAGATAAGAGAAAAGGGACAACTTTTCCCTTCAATTAATCTAGAGGGAATGATGAGACTAGAAATCACTTTGGACAAACACTATAACAATAATTCTCATTTGTGGGACTTCCCTGGTGGTCCAGTGGCTAAGACTCTGAGCTCCTGGTGCAAAGAGCCCAGGTTCGATCCCTGGTCAGGGAACTAGATCCCACATGCCACAACTACGAGTTTGCATGCGACAACTAAATATCCTGTGTACCTCGCCAACGTCAGGCCTGTGGTGGCTGCTGAGGACACGTTACAAGGACTGACGTGGCCCCTTCCTCTCCAGTGGTGTCCTTTAGTGTTTGGCTCAGGTTCTGCCCAGTACAGGTCTTGATGTGAACAGTACAGGTCCCCATGCGAACAGGACGAGGGGTCAAGGACTTACTCGTAAAACTCTGCTGCAGGTGTGAACTTGTACTTGGAGTACTTGGTGTGGTTGCCCAGCACTGAGCTGTTGAGGAGCTTGGGGTCTGTGCAGTTGGGGCTGTTCCAGGCGTGGCCGCAGTCAGTCCAGGGCAGGTTCGGGGTGAAGGAAGAGAAGAGGTAGTAGAGGGACCAGGCGATAATGACGTTGTAGTAGAAGCCAACGTAGAGGGCGATGAGGATCACAGCGTAGCCAACTCCTGGGTGGGGGGCACAGGGGGTCAGGCAGGGGCTTCCCTAGGCCCACTCTCCCTCCCAGAGCCATGTCTCCAGGGAAGCTGGCTCCAACCATTGCACTACCCACCCCTACGCCTGTCTTTTTTCTGTAGCAGACCGTCAGAGCCTAAATCCCCCGGGGCAGAAGAATGCAGTGGGGGGAGGGGAGTGGGAGATAGTTAGGGAGTTTGAGATCGACATGTACACACTGCTATATTTAAAATGGATAACCAACAAGGTCCTAGTGTACAGCACATGGAACTCTGCTCAATGTTATTGGTAGCCTGGATGACAGGGGAGTTTGGAGGAGAATGGATACGTGTATATGTATGGCTGAGCCCCTTCGCTGTCCACCTGAAACTATCACTACATTGTTAACTGGCTATACTCCAACATAAAACAAATGGTTTTAAAAAAATTCCCCAGGCACCCACCATCCCTTTGCCTGAGGGCTCTCTCTTGCCGCTGGAGCCCATCTGTCCACTCATAAGGCAGGACAGAAATGCCAGGATCTTACTGCTCCCAGGGAGCAGCCAGGCCAGGTGTTGGAGTACAAGTATCCCAGCTCCCGCTATAACTTAAAGTGAGCATCTATTTAAGTTAATACCATCATCCCTGTCTTCCTCTCCATCACATCAACAGCTAATCACTTACCATGTTCATCAGGCTTTCTACTAACTTCTCTGTATGTATTATATCAATGTAAACCTGACACCAACCCAGTGTCTGGAATCCATATTTCCAGACTTTCTGCTGCTAAGTCGCTTCAGTCGTGTCCGACTCTGTGAGACCCCATAGACGGCAGCCCACCAGGCTTCCCCGTCCCTGGGATTCTCCAGGCAAAAACACTGGAGTGGGTTGCCATTTCCTTCTCCAATGTATGAAAGTGAAAAGTGAAAGTGAAGTTGCTCAGTCATGTCCGACTCTTAGCAACCCCATGGACTGCAGCCTACCAAGCTCCTCCGCCCATGGGATTTTCCAGGCAAGAGTACTGGAGTGGGGTGCCATTGCCTTCTCCATCCAGACTTTCTAGGCTATAGCTATTCCTGACATCTCCAAAGTGCTCCGTGTAACTTTGAATGGTGGATGTGCTTGACCTTGCCAATACTTATAAATTCCACAAGAGAGCTGGTCTACCAAGGATCCCACCTTTGGAGTAGATTCTCCAGGGGCACACAGAAGTCTTTTAGAACAACCTCTGACTCCTTCTTTACCTTTGAAGAATGGGCAGATTTTCCACACGGTAGCTGCCCCTTCCCGGTTGTACTGGCCCAGAGCCAGCTCCATGTAGAAGAGGGGCATCCCAGCGATGATGAGGAACAGGGTGTACGGGATCAGGAAGGCACCTGGGGGACATGGAGGCAGAGCATGAGCCCCAAGACCCCTGTCCAGCCTTGGGCCTGCCCCTCAGAGTGTGTGGATCAATGTTGGTCAGAGTTGTAAGGGTTGTCATTCATCTGTCACCTGGCCATTTCTCAAGGAGTGTCTTGTGGTAGGAACACCAGGGCAATTAAACAAATAATCATAATATAATGAAAGTTATAGCACTACTCACAATCATAATCATGAGGTTCTGTGGTCAAATTAGTAAAATCTGGTTCATCAAATCGAAATAGAGGACTTTCCTGGTGGCCCAGTGGCTAAGACTGTGCTCCCAAAGCAGGGGACTCGGGTTTGATCCCTGGTATGGGAATTAGACCCCACATGCTGCAACTAAGACACAGTGCAGGCAAATAAATAATAAAATTAAAATAAATAAATATTTTTTAAAAGCTAAATAGGCTTGTTCCTTGCAGAATTCTCTATGCCTTTGATACATAAGCACATGTTGTGACAGGCTATGAGGAAGATCAGCTGCAGTCTTTACCAAACTGATTTCAACACAGAATCCTTTCTTTCATGAATCACCACTCTGGGGAATGCCAATCACCCCAAACCCTTCCTTTTATAGGTAAGGAAATTGAGAGCAGAGAGGGAGAGATATGTAACTAGTGCCCAAAGTTATATATGATTGAGTCGGATATTTTTTTTTTTTTTGGCTGCACTGGGACTTAGTTGCAGAATGTGGGATCTAGTTCCCTGACCAGGGATTGAACCTAGGCCACCTGAATTGGGAGCTCAGTGTCTTAGCCACCATTTAAGGTCACCTGGGACTTTCCCAAATATGACCTCATTGGATTGTCCGCAGTCTCACTTCACTTCACAGACATAATCAGAGAGGGTCATTATTTGTGCCCCTGAGCCACCCCCACCCCACACCCTGGGGGCAACTGAAGGCAGAGAAGTCCACTTGGCTTTGTTTGCATGGCTGCTAAGTGACAGAAGCAGGATTCACGTTCATTTCTTCCAACCCATCAGGCTCACTCTCTTACTGGCAGCTGAAGGTAAACAAACACTGGAGCAAAGAGGCCAGAGGCTCCAGTCTCTGACCAGGAAGATGCCCACCCAGAACACTGCCGAAACTAGAGAGAGCCCTTGGCAAGATGGGCAGCAACAAATCCCTGGGAGAATTCCTGGTGGAATGAGACAAGTCTGAGCTCCAGAGAAAGTTCTTGGTATGTCCAGTAGCCTGGGGTGAGCTTAACGGGTTCTGACGCTGTGAGGTGACTCACGGGATAGATACCACGTCAGCCTAGGCTGCAAGCGTGATCAAAGCAAAATGCCAGCTTCTTGGCCTGGGTGCAGCTGGAGGTGGCCAGGCCAGACCACACTCCTCCCGCCACTGGCCTTTGGCTGAGATGCTGTAACCTTGGAAACCAAACACTCTCTGACCCGCCCACAGTAATAAAGTGCAGAAACTGGGAAATATTCAATGATGATAATATTAGGAAGATAATATTCCCAGCTGTGTTCCAGGCACTGTGCTCCATGTAATGTCTCATTCCACCCTCACAACAACCTTAAAAGTATTACTACCTCCAATTTATGGATGTGGAAACTGGGCCTCCAGGTGAGCAGAGAATCGTGGCAAAGTTGTGTGCACCCAGGGTTACACTCACCCAGCTACCCAGACTGTCAATCTTCACTTTCTTCCCAGGGCTTCTCCTCAGGAAGCCCAGGGCTCTTAGTGACAAAGCATGAAATTCTGCCCCCAGTGCTCTGAGACCCAGTTCTTTTGTAGCAGGAGATGGGCCAGTAGGGTGGGCAGTAGGGAAGAAACCACTGGAAAATGAGGATCTCCTATGTACCCAGCAGAACACTGGGCACTGGACAGCTGTCATCCCATTTACCCTGCCCAGAAACTGTCTTGGGTAGCAACTCCTATACCCATTTTTCAGAGGAGGAAATTGAGGCTTAGAGAAATTAAGTGACTTATCTAAGTTCACTCAATTGGTCAATGATATCTGGGATTTGGACCCTTGTCTGCCTGGCTCCAAAACTCCAGAGCCATTCCCAAAATATTCTGCCAATTTCAGACTATCTCAGCCAAGATGTAGGACATGAGTCTGAATAAAATCTCAACAGAGGACGTTCTAAAACTGGGACTCTGGGGGCCAGGTGATCCACCTGGTCTATTGGCCATGTTCAACATTTCAGCCCCTGCTCCAGGCTGGATTTCTTCTTCCCTTTTTTTTGTGTGTGTGTGTGTGTGTGTGGACCATTTTAAAGTCTTTAGATTGAATTTGTTATAATATTGCTTCTGTTTTAAGTTTTGGTTTTTTGGCTGCAAGGCATGTGATATCTTAGTTCCTCGGGGATCAGGGATCCCTGATGAAGGGGAACTAGGGATTGAACCCACACCCCTACATTGGAAGGCGAAGTCTTAACCACTGGACGCCAGGGAAGTCCCAAGGCTTAGACTTCTTTGAAATGGCCACATGCCAACCTTTCCCTTCCCCTCTTCATTTCTTACTTTCAATCTCTATCATTCTCTTTCCCCATACAGAGAGGGCTAGTCTGGCTTCAGAATGCACATCTGTCCACACTGTCGACAGCAATGTTCATGACGCTGACCGAGGTCAGGGTGGTGGTGGTGATGATGGAGTTGGTAAAAGTAACAGGTACCATTTATTAAGCCTCCATTATATGCCAAGCCACACACTAAGTTTTTGAATAATTATTCCTTTAAAACCATCCCTGAGAGAGAATTACCACCAATCCCATGTAAAAGATGAGGAAACCGAGGCTTAGAAAGGTCAAGTTGCTTGTCTGAACCAGTAAGTAGGCAGCTTGGCTCCACATTGGGATCTGTCTGCACCCCCCCTTATGGCCACCTGCCATTGCCCATGGGGCCTGGAGCCAGAGAGTAAGGGAAACAGACGTATTAGAGTGTTAAGTTAACAGGCCTGAAGACTGAAGTCAGTGGCCCAAGGAAAAAAGGAAAGAAAAAATCCAGGAGTCACGCCTCAGGTCTTGGCAGCGTGACTTGCTCCTGGCAACTGGATGCTCTTTTCTACAGCCAGAGGAAAGAAGAGCATCATCAGCCAATTTACCAGGCATCTCACGTTGGCCAGTTTTCTCAACTCTAAGCCTCTGGGCGGCACTGCCAACAGGTAGGTAAATTGCCCAGTTTGAGATTCATCTCCTCTTGTGCTGGCTGGGAGGCCCAGTGGAGGGACAAGAGGAAAAATGATGGGTCTGCACAAGTCCAGGACTCTTCCAAATGCATTTGATGTGGGCCAGCCGAAGCTTCAGCTGGCAATAGACCAGAAACACTCAAGAATGACGGAATGGCTGAGTGTGAATGAAAACCAGAAAGCTGTCCAGTGGCCAGTGTCTTATCCTAATAGAAGACATCAACCGGTGAGCTGGTCTAAGCCTCCTTGCCGAAAGATCTGGAGGAAGCCAGGGCAGAGCTGAAGAGTCAGAAAGAGATTTATCAGGGGTGCCTAAAGGTCAGCAGAGGATGCTTCTCCTAGAAACAGCCCTGCAGCAGCTCCTGGGACACTGAGACTGGTTGCACACTTCGTAGAAGGTGCTGCTCTGTAAGGTCCCAAACTGCCACCTTCCCATGGCCCTGCCTCATCTCCCTGTGTGGTGGTGCCAACTGCATCCAGCCTCACAAGGGCTGGAGAGCTGAGAACCTAAGAGGCCACAAGCCCAGAGTCCTGGCTTCGGCTGTGCATGTTCTGGGCTGATAGGTGCAGAGCTGGAGAAACAGAGGCAGGGTGTACTTCCGAAGGATTTCAGCTCCTGGTAGTCTCCACCATTCACACACAAACTGCCTGACACCCCATCATTAGAGAGGAACCCTACTGGTCAGAGTGGGGTTCTGGAATCCTCTGTGGAAATGCCAAGTCCTCAGAAAGGGAAGCCAGTGGTCACTCAGTTTAGAGTGGGGTGTGCTGGAGCAGACCCCGGGTGGGTGGGGAGGACCCCAGGACAAGGGATCCAGCAAAACGTGGGAGGGGACTTAGTAAGACATGGCATGGCCCAGGCCTGGTGGGGAATCAGGAGGAGGTGGAGGGACTGTGATCAAGGAGGGGCTGCAGGAGGGAGAGGAGAGTCCCTTGACAGGAGAGTCCCTTGAGTCCCTTGGACCAGTTTCCCAGTCTGTGAAGGGCAAGATTCCTCAAAGTGGCCACATTCTGATACATTAAGATATGAAAACCCACAGAACTGTTCACCTGGTGCCTGAAGCTCAGCTATAGGCTGTCACTGCCCATGGCTTTCACCAGAATTCCCAGAAAACCTTGGTCAGTGCATAGGGCAGCAGATCTGTTCCTGTTCCCCAAATACCCCAAGGGTATAGACAGCAGGGAGAAAGAGAAAGTGAGATTTCAGTAGGAGACATAGCTTCAGCATGTAGCAGGCCCACTCAACTGGCAGGGCCCAGGATAAGAGCACACGTGGAGATCTACCTTACAATGTCTACACATTAAAGATGACAACTCAGGCCGCAGCTGTTAAACATGCCCCTTCTTCCTACCTTGACGATTAGACCTTCAGCGTGGTTCTATTCATTATAAAGTTCAATTCTGGAACCCTCGGTTCTTGGAGAATTTGTGCTGGAATGTGGAAGCATGGTGGGGGGCCCCAGATTCTGATTCTTCCCCACCCCAGCTCCATCCAGAGACGTGTGAGGCCTTTTGCAGGTTCATGTGGACTCTTGTGCCCACAAGTCTAAGCTCTGTCCACAGCCTCTGCAGACAGCGGGCCCTTGGCTTCCCCTTGGCCTGGGTCTGCACAAGCCTGTAACCCAGTCCAGGCTGGGGTAGAAGGATCCAGGTAAGGGGACCATGCAGAGATTTCCCTGGTGGTCCAGTGGCTAAGACTCTGCACTCCTGATGCAGGGGGCCCGGGTTCGATCCCTGGCCAGGGAACCAGATCCCACAAACCGCAACCAAGAGTTCACATGCTGCAATGAAAGGTCCTGTGTGCCTCATCCCCTGCCCTTTACTGAGACTAGCCAGCAGCATCCATACACTTCTCTATGGAAGCCCCTGCTGTGCTATGAGGGGATTCTACAAAATGATCCACAAAATGACCAGAACTGACTTTTCTTGGCTCCGCAATCTCTCACTATCCCCTGTACTACCGCATCTTCACTTTGGGTCCTTCCAGCTGACCTCTGGCCTTAGCTCTGAGTGCAGGACAGTCCTAGCGAGGAAGAACGCTCACTCCCCTGTAGATTAAACCCCAGTTCTCTAAGGAGGTCAGTGGGGGTGAAATTCAGGCAGACTGGAGCTGGGCTACCCCTCCCCTCTGTGACAATTCTCCCCTGGCTATCAACTTTGCAGGATCTGACTTGAATCTTCCTAATGAAGTTTCTTGAAGATTTTGGTTTCTCACCTCCTCCATCCTGGTCTCTTTAAGAGGAAGCAATTATAGGCTGCTTGGAATGGTCCGAACCATATTAGAGAAGAAAACGTAACCTACGAAGAACAGAGTGGAACTCCCCTTCCTGATTTGGGAGCTAATACTACCTCAATAACAGAATATAAAATGACATTAACTTGTAGAATATCTATAATAGACTCTGAACTCCCTAAAGGCAGAGACTGCCTTTTGTTCATCTCTATATTCCTGGCACAGGATGGGCACTTAGTAAACGGGGTTTTTTTTTGTTGTTAAATAAATGGATCCCAGCAGTGACTCACACAGAGGCTACAGCTAATGCAAGCCCCGGGGCCTATCTCCACTTGTGCTGTGGCCTCATCCTTACTTAGGCAATTGGGTTTGGGACCGCAGGGCAGGATGTAACATTTATACTTGTGAAACCCCATCTTGTTGCAAATGGTCTCTCTAGATCTTTTTGGCCAGCTCAGAGCAATGGGCCAATCATGCTGGTAATGTCAGATCATGGTCTCAGCTCCAGCCCTGGATGAACAGCCTCATTCCCACAAACTTCTTAGCCGGAGGGCCACACCAACTGGCAGCTCATGTGCATCTGAGCTGAATCACCAGCGTCAGGCTTGGGAAGTCCCGGATGTAGATGGCCCCCTGCAGCCAGGCCCAATGTGAGACCACTGAGTTTGCAAACTCCTGCCCTTTGTACCTGCCACCACTTCTTCCTTGGCCTTAAGAACCCCAGATATTTTGACCAAGAGGATTCCCAAAGGTCTGTGGGTACCTGAGAACCTGAGCTCACTTGAGGAAAGAAGGGAAACCTATTTGGGACCCAGAACTACATATCTCATGGGACCCTATATAGGAATGCTCATCCCCATTTTTCAGGTAGGGAAACAACAATGGGATAAGGTTAGGTGGTTAGAAATTCCAGGCCTGGGGCTTCCCTGGTTGTCCAGTGCTTAAGAATCTGCCTGCCAATGTAGGGGACATGGGTTCGATCCCTGGTCCAGGAAGATCCCACATGCTGGGAAACAACTAAGCTTGTGCTCCATAACTACTGAGCCCTTGCTCTAGAGCAATAACAAAGACCCAGCCCAGCCAAAAATAAGTAAATAAAAAGAAATCCCAGGTCCAAGCATGATTCCTTTCCAGTCTTACAGCCCTTCCAACTTTCTCTTAGAGCCAAGTCTGCTCCCTCCAAAATCAGGACCCTTTCCTACTCCCGGATCTAGCCTGGGTCTAGCAGTTCCAGATCTAGAACCATCAGTAACAACTTCATTTACTGAGCCCCTACTATGTGCCAGACACTGTTGTGAGTCCTTTGCTTGTAGTATCTCTAACATCACATCACTCTATGGGAAGATGCTATCACCCTCCGCCCACCTTTTCTGCACAAGGAAACTGAGGTCCAGAAGTGACTTGTGCAAGGCCACATTTCCAGGAAATGTCAGGTTCAGAGTCAAGCTCAGGTCTGTTGGAACCTAAAGGATATCTCTCTGACAGCTCAGAGCCATCAGCCGGACACGTCTCAAGCTGTCATTTACAAAAGATAATTCACAGTGGTCTCTTCTCTGGCAGGGAGGCAGACATGAGGACCCAACTGATCTGTCCACTTCTCCCTGGGGACCAGCAGGGCCAGGTGCAAGACCACAGGAGTGGAGGACCTTGGAAAAAGCCTCACTGGCACTGCCTCCATGTTCAAGAAGGTTCTGAACAAAGCCTTGGAACTCCTGAGAGGGGCTTTCCTGGCCAGACGCCACCTGTATCCATGCATCTCAGCAATTAGCTTATGGGAAGATGTTCAGACAGGCTGATCTTTCTCAGTAATTCATTCAAAAAAATATTAGCCAGAGGCCTAAACTATTGTTACCTTTATCATTTCAAAATATCCTCCAGTCTGGGCCAGCGTGAACAGCTGGACTTGGAAGTTGCCATGTTAATACTGGCACCAGGAGAGCACACAGCTTGTTAAGTAACAGGGCGTGTGAGTCCTGGCTTGGGGGCAGTGCTGATCCAGGCCTTGGAGAGGGACGGATCTCAGGGATCACCCAAGATCACCACCAGCTTCAGTGGGGCACCTGAGCTCAGAGAGGGGGACTTGAGCTCAGAGAGGGTGATAGAGATGGAATTCGAACTTGGGTCTTTTGACTGCGTCCAGAATCACAGGTTATCACCTACCAACCTGCTTGCCCATCTCTGGGGCTGATTTTTAATCACTGGATGAGAACTGACCGACAAGGAGCAGCCAGGAGGTCTCAGCAGAGACAGTGCCCAGAAGAGGCCTGCTGAGCATTCCCTGGAGGGGTGAGGAGTAACTTAGAACAGGAGCTGCCTCAGACTCTAATATACGAGGCTGCCCTGCTCCACTGTGCTCCATGGACATTCTACCCAGAAATGGAAATTCACTTGTGTAACTTTCCCCGGCCCGGAGCCTGGCAGTCAAGGTCTCCATAGCCTGGCCCCAACTTGCCTCTCCACCCTTCTCTCCCGGCTTGCCCTTCAACCAGTCTGTACTCCTAATCTCAGAGATGACCCCACCTACATTCTCACACAACTAGAATTCCTCCTCCCTTTCCTGAGGTTTGTGTGTGCCCCACCTGTCTGTGCTCCAACCACAGCCCACCTCCTCAGAGTCTTTCCTAAGTGGCCCTTCCCCAGGCTCATCCATCTCACACATCATCCTAAAGATGTGAATAAGAAGCGGCAGCTACCTTTACTAAGGCCATTGTTCACGTCAGGCCCTCCAGGGGCATTATCACCTTGAGTCCTCACAATGACCCTCTGAGTTGAACATTTGCCAGACGAGGAAACCAGGGCTTGGAGAGTCGCCCAGTGTTACACAGCTAGAAGCTGGAACCCAGGACCCACAGCCAGGGCTCCTAATCCCTAGGTGCCACCCCCACCCCCACCAGCACAGGCTTCCTCACTTTGTTGGTTCCTGCTGGCGGGGTTAGGGGTTCTACTGTTCCTGGGTAGGCATTAGGTCTCTGAGGGCCTGGACCATTTGATTCATTTACTCATTAGTTTGTCGGCCACCTTCTACCACATCCCCTGGATCTAGCCCTTATCTTGGGCATTAGAAATACAGGCATGGGGACTTCCCTGGTGGTCTGGTGGCTGAGTCTGTGCTCCCAATGCAGGGGACCTGGGTTTGATCCCCGGTCAGGGAACTAGATCTCATATGCTGCACCTAAGACCAGTGCAGCCAAATAAACAAAACTCAACCATAAGAACTTCCCTGGTGGTCCAGTGGTTAAGACTCCACCTTCCAATGCAGGGGCCCCAGATTTGATCCCTGGCCGAGGAACTAGATCCCACATGCCACAACTAAGAGTTCGCATGCTGCAACTAAGACCCCATGCAACCAAATAAAGAAAAAGTAGTGTGACTAATATAATAAACAGAAAAAAGGAATACAGGCATGAAAAGCCACAGCCTCTCCTCTCAATGTGCCCTAGTCTGTTTGGAAGACAGACCCACAAAGAGACAAATGACCAAACAACCCAGAATGGCTGATGGGCAGGGCTAGCAATTCCAGGAGAGGGAGCGTCTGGCCAATTTCGCCCCAAAATCGGAACATGTGACAAATGTGCTGTGTCTTGTGCCCTGGGTGCCTGGGACAGATCACCTTGCATACAGCAGGAACTCTCAGTTGGTGGCGATGGCCAAGGGAGCACACAGTGTCAGTGAAAACACCAGAATATCCTTCTCGCTGACGTGTCCAATTGGCCACCTGGGGTGCTTTTGGTTTCAACAAACACTTAAAAAAGAGAATGACGTGTAGCAGCATGACAATGAAGCCCTTAGGTGACCAGAGCGCCTGGCAGGCAGAAGTGGCAGTTAATACATCTAGGTGACCCCTGCGGAGCCTAACACTGTGCCTCATGCCAAGAGGAACCCAATAAATACTGCTGATTAATGACAGAACCTGCCTCTGTCTAGGGTCATGCAGCCTCGGACGGTCATGGAGGACGTGCTAGACAGAGTGTCCTAGGTTCTCAGTCTTTCATTCCTCACCTCCCTGTCAGCTAAAAAATGACAGAGAATCCATGTCTCCTCCCTGCTTGAGTCTGAAGGGCCAGAATGCTTAAACCTGATCAGAAACTCATGAGAAGCTGCAGCAGCCCAATGAGGGAAAGTTTCACCTCTGGATTATCTGTTTCCCATTCCTCACCCAAAACAAGTGTCCAGAGTACACACTGAAGCAAACAGCTTGGGACCCTATGGGACAAGGTCATGAGCTTTCCCTCCAACTCCAAACTCTTACCCTGCCTCCCTCTGACCCCCTGGAGTCCTGAGCCAGAGCCCCCACCAGGCAGATGGCCCACTGGATAGAAAAATATTTCGGCTCTGGTGGCCCCCCACCCCCCTTTGCCGACTTCTTCCTCTAGGTCATTTTCCCAGGCTCGCTACAGGGTACTCCTGAGCTCATCCCAGCAAAGAGGGGAGGTCTGGGGCAGTTTCGGCAAAAGCTCTCAGGAAGGAGCTAGGGCTAGGCCCCAGTATCCTGCACGCTGGGCTGTTTTCCCCAGGACTCTGCTCCTTGAGTGGGCTGTAGTTGATAACTAGGCTCTCATCCCAGGGCAGGCAGTATTAGGTTACCTGGCAAAGGAAGGGGGAGAGAGCCTGACTGCTGGAGTGACGTTTCCTCCAGGCCCTTCTCCCACTCTACCCTACAATGTGGCCAGGACCCCAGGAGTTAGAGGCTTCTTCCTAATCACCCAAGCCTCTTGCCCCAAGGATTAGACCAGTTCTTGGTAGTGGCTGACACTACCCACCTAGGCTGTGCTCTCTGGCCCCTCCAGCCAAAGGACCATCAACCTGAGCAGTGGAGTTCTCTCTGCCACTAGCTTCTCTTTATGTGTCTTTCATCTAAGGGTTTCTGTCCCCAAGAGTACAGGGCCTCCCAAGTGCCTTCAGGGAACCCAAGTCCTTTATCAAACTCAGAGCGCTTGGAGTTAGGATTACTCCAGAATGTGCGCCTGGTTGTCACATTCTGTGCACTTTCAGTGCCGCGTCAGAAGCTCTCCAGATCTCTACCTCCCTTCCTGCAGACCATCAAAAGGTTCGAGCTCCTCACCCAACTTGGTGCCCTGTAGTCTGTCCTTCTAGGCATGCGCCCATCACTGTCCAAGTTCATGCCAAGGTCATCCCCTCGATTTCCCTCTTCCAAAGGGGACTCCTTTTCCCGTGAGCCCTGTTTGGTCTCTTCCTGCGCCCTGGACTTGCCCGTCTGTCTCTTTATCTCCTCCCGTGGGTATCCCCAGCTCCTCTCCCGGCCCCCGTCACAAACAGGTAGCTTCCCAAGTCAAAACCCCCAGCCCGTCAGGGGGCTCACCGCCTCCGTTCTTGTAGCAGAGATAGGGGAAGCGCCACACGTTGGCCAGGTCTACGGCGAAGCCGACCACCGACAGCAGGAAGTCGATCTTCTTGCCCCAGGTCTCTCGGGGCTGCTCATCGCCGTCGCGGGACGCCAGGAGGCACTGGACGCCGTTGCGCTCTTTCACCACCAAGACTTCTTTGCGCTTCCGCGGGGGCTGCTCCGACCCCGGGCCCGCCCCGCCATTCTCCGGCTGCACCTGCGGGTTCATCCGCGCCAGAAGCATGGGTGCGGTTGGTGAGAGGGGCGTCAGGAATACTGGGAGTACGCAGAGGCTCTGCTGGGATCAAAGGAAACGATGTGATCACTGGGCCATTCCACCCTGCCTGCGGCCTCCCGGGAGCGCCGGGATACTGTGGTTGGCACGCGCTGAGCGGGCGCAGGGTGCCCAGAAAAGGCGCGCCTCTGTTGGAAAAATTTGGAAGCAGAGGTAGTGGCGCGCCCGACTGGGACGGAACTTATAAGTGGAAACGGCCCCTGCAGCCCTCGGGATAGTTCCTGGGACCCCGAGCGCTTCCCTCATTCGCCCTCTCCCTCTTGCCCCCAAAAGGCGAGGTTTGGACACGCCCAGGCAGAGGTTTCCGGGGGTGGTGACTTGACCCGGTGCAGCTGGCTGACCCCTACCCTCAGCTCGGGTCTGCGCCACGTCCAACAGCACCAGGAGCCTTCCCGGACACTTATTACCTCTGCCCTTCAAACTCGCTGGCACCCTAGCTCTGCGCATCCCAGCCTGGGCCTCCTTGGCACACCTAGTCCGGTCCCGCGCGCAGGGCGCACTCACGTGTCCGGCAGCAAAGGGATCCCGGGTGCCGTGCGCCCTGCCTGCCCGCCCCGGACCCGCCTCGCCTCGCCAGGCTGTGGGGCGCGGGCTGGGGCTGGGGCTGGGCTCCGCCGCGTGGCGCTCGGGCGCGGCCAGAGGAGCGCTGAAAGCGCGGGGCGGCCGGCGGGGCGCGGGTCTGCTGGTTCTGACCGTGCTGGGCGGGGGCCGGGCTGGTAATGTAGCCTGCGCCCCAGGTAACGCGCCGATTGCATTAACCCAGCGCCGGGCCCGCTCTGTCTGGAGCCTGTTAGCGCTAATGGAGACTGACAGCGCGGCCGGGGATGGGCAGGGGCGGGGGCGCGGCGCGGGCTCGGCGGACTTCAAGAGCCCGGCTCACGGCGACTCGCCAGACCCGGGCGACCACTGCCTTCCCAGCACGCACTGGGACACCAGACTCAGCTCCTGGGGGCAATAGGCTCTGACCTTCGACTATAGGAAGAGAGCGAGACTCTCAGAACTAAGATCTGAGTTTGAGAGGGAACAGGGAGAAAACTGGGGAGTGCAGTGGCGGTTCAGTATCAGTTCTGTCATCCGCTGCAGGCCACGTAAGCTACCTGCCCAGAGTTTCTTCATCAACAAGATGGGAATGTTCTGTTCAGTGCCTACTGAGGGCTGGTGGGCCATCGGGTGGGTTTTGTTTAGCTTGTTCAGATTGAAAGGTCACAACGGGGTGCTTACTCCTTCATCTGTTTGTTATGGGCAGGCTAGCAAGGCATTTGAGATTCTGACCCCTATTACATGAGGCTTAGAATTGCTCTTCATTCACTTATTTACCTATTTGTGCACCCCTTTGCTCACGTGTTCCTACATATGCCTGTTAAGTGCCAGACACTGTGCTAGGCTCTTGAGATACATTAGTGGACAACTCCGTCAAAAATTAGTGGACAACTCTGTCAAAAAAGTCATGGGACTTCCCTGGCGATCCAGTTGTAAAGACTGCACTGCAGGGGGACTGGTTCAATCCCTGATGGGGAAACTAAGAGGCTTCCCATGTGGCTCAGTGGTAAAGAATCTGCCTGCCAATGCAGGAGACACAGGAGATGGAGGTTTACTCCCTGGGTTGGGAAGATCCCCTGGAGACGGAAGTGAATGGAAACCCACTCCAGTATTCTTTCCTGGGAAATCCCATGGACAGAGAGGCCTGGCAGGCTACAGTCCATAGAACTGTAAACAACTGGACACGACTGAAGTGACTTAGCACACAGGAGAGTGTTTAGAGCATTTTCATTAAGGCGACCAACATGACAGATGTCCTCTGTGAAGGATGCAGAGAGAAGAGAAAGGGGAAAAGAGTGGGGTGGTGCCCTGGCCTTCTGGAGGCTGAGGGCTGATGGCTGGAGGCAGAAGGTCAGGGCAAGGAGGAGGTTTCAGGAGGAAAGCCTGGGACCACACGCACCAGCGATGTTCATCTCCTCTGACCCCTGGACCATTCTGACAATCCTGTGAGGAAAGCAGGATTGGAACCATCATCCCATTTGGGGGTCAAGAAACTGCAGCTCACAGGTTGGAAGTGACAGAGTTGAAATGCGAACACAGGTCTCCTGGCCCCTGGCCCCTGTCTCCTCCACTAGCTTATGGATGGAGACACTCAGAAACTCACTAGGAGTCAGGCTGCCCTCCTGCCTGCTACCCTGAGTATCATCCAAGTGATCCTGAGGATCCCACCTTAAAACATGCTGCGAAGCCCCATTCCCACTGCTGAAGCATCCCCACAGAGGGTCCCCATCCATCACCTTTCACTGCAGCAGCCTCCTTGCTGGTCACCCTGTGTCCAGTATCTTTCCAGCCACATGATATTCACCAGCTGCCAGAGCATTTTTTAAAACTCATCTGATCACCTCACTCTTCTGCCTAAAACTCCTCTGAGAGACAACAACACATAAATGTGATTTAATTAACCCCGGATTTGAAGTAATTTTATTTTCTTTTTTATACTTCTCTTTATCTGCCAACTTTTATACAATGAGCCTTTGATACTTATGCAATCAGAAAAGGATAACCCATGATTTCTTAAAATCGTCCCATCTTCCCAAGATAATATCAAAACACCTTCTGCAATACAGACAAGATTCTGCCTGCCTATTTAACCACATCTCTTGCTATTCTAATCTCTCTGTATTCTTTTAAAATTCCTTTACCATCTCCAAAATATGCTTTATTCTCTAGGAACAAGAGAGATACTCAACTACCAGTGATTCCTTGGATACTTTGTGCCTTTTTACACTTCTGAATTTTTAAAAAGGCTTTCCATCTTCCTCTTGTCTATCTGGAGAACTCCTATTCATCCTTTAAAACCTCAGGTGTCACTTCCACTGTAAAACCTTCCCTGATAACTACCTCCCACAAGAGAATAAACTCCTCCTTTATATTGTTTTGTATATTTATCTAGAACATTCTCTGCATGACTTCCCTACTAGGGATAAAGATAGTACCTGATATATCCTGTTACATAGCTTACACTCCAGAAATATGTACAAAACGGAACAAGGAGCGATCTCAATCGTTGGTTGGATTTGGTGTCTTTGATTGGGGCTTTTTTCTCTTGGATTCTACCAGAAACAGAACCTGAAACAAATAATTGAATTCAAGTAGTTTATTTAGGGGGCTTCCCTGGTAGCCCATATGGTAAAGAGTCCACCTGCAATGCAGGAGACCTGGGTTCAATCCCTGGGTTGGGAAGATCCCCTGGAGAAGGGAACAGCTACCCACTCTGGTATTCTGGCCTGGAGAATTCCATGGACAGAGGAGCCTGGCAGGCTACAGTCCATGGGGCCTCAAAGAGTTGGACACGACTGAGTGAGGTGATCCTGGAAACAGTGATAAGAGGATAGGGGAGGTAAGAAAGAGAAGGAAACCAATAGAGGGGGCCTTAAGAAGCAGTCACTGCTGTGGGCAGCTGGTGGTCAGTCCTGCTGGAAACCTCTGGGCCAGGGGTGTCTCAGATCTGTCCCATCCCCGGGCAAGAAAGCTGGAGTATTTATCCATGAAGACTGCTCCCAGGGTGCTAACTCACCAGCATTTCCATTCTGCCTGGTGTGTGGGCTGAGCAAACTCTTGTTGCCAGAAAAAGGCTCCCATTAGAGTCCCAGGTTCGGGCAGTAGGAAGCTGGTGGTTGGGTCTATGTTGGCAAGAAGAGTGGATTACAAGGGGTGTGGGCAGGCCCTGGAGTGTCCCCTACAGAGATGAAGGGAGACACTGCCCGCCACCCCCACAATGCACATCACTGGAGGGTCTGACAGCAAAACTTGAGGGTTCCACCTTGTGGTTTCACAGACTTCTGGAGACTAGCCTGTGGCTGGGCTGAAGGGGAAAATGTCTTTCTCCATCTAGGGCCCAGACTCCCTGCCTTCAGATCCAAGAGCCATGGGGCCATGTGGCTTCTCTCTGTGCCCTGCCTCCTGCCCCTCCAAGTGGCCTGAGGGCAAGTGGGGGGGCAGACGGCTGGAGCGTTATCAGAGCTAACGTGATCCTTGGGGAGGCATCACTTCCACTTACCACGACACTTGGTGACACAGGCCATGGGCACAAGGTGCTGTTAGCCCAGCTCTGGCCATCTCCCCTCAGACACTAAGACCCTGACACACAAAGCCTGGTCTGTAGGATATTTGGAATCCAAGCGACTCGGTTCTGGAAGTGTCCTGAAGATAGTATCAGAACCTGTACCTCCGCTGCACTGATGGGGAAAATGAGGTCAGGGAGGAGGAGAAGTTCCCTGTACATTTCCTCCTTTCCTTCTTTCCTCTCTGTTTTCTTTCTTCCTTTCTTTCTGTTTCTTTATTTTGTTTTTCTTTTGATCAGGGGCATTAGACCTATGTCCTGGCCACTGACCTGCCCTGGATGATTGGTATACGTTAAACTGCATTTCCAGACAGCAAAAAAGTGCCCTCAATAAAAGACCCCGGTGAGCTGAAGTCAGTCTCCTTCAGGATATCTTCCTCTAAAGCCTCCCAGGTGTCCTCGAGGCTTCCAACCTCCTCAGATGGTCAGTCCTTTCACTCTTCTCTGTGGAGCTCCTACCTGACCTGGGACCACATCCAGGCACTGGCACTAAAGAGCATCCATCTGTCATTGATGATGGATGCATCCATTAACATCACCTGCCTGGATCCAACTACAGAGCAACATCTCCACATGGGCAACAAAAGACACCTGGAACCCCTGTGTCAGAAATAGAATTCTTGACCTCCCCTTGTTCACCTGCACACACCTGCTGTTCTTGACCTCCCCTTGTTTACCTGCACACACCTGCTCTTCCTTGTCTCTGTTATTCCAAGTGATGGCATCATCTTCCTTGTAGATCCTCCAAGGCCCAAAATCTTAGAGTCCTCTTTCTCATGTTCCCACAACCAATCCTACTGCAAACTCTCTTGAATATATCGTTCCCATCTCCCCATCTCCAAGGTCACCAGCCTGCCCCCAGCTATGTCATCCCTCACCTGGGTTAGTGCCGTAGGATCTGAATGGCCTCTGTCATGTCTCACTTTACCCCTGAGGCTCTACACAGTCACCAGGAAGACCTTCTAGAAATGAATGCAGATCCTATCCTTCCCTCTCTCCAGTGGCTCCCATCTCATTTGGAATAAAATCTGAAGTCCTTCAGTGGGTGAGACGGAGTAACGAGTAAACCATCCTTTTGCGCACTTGGCACTGCAAGCCTGGACAAGCACATGACTGCCCCCACAGGAGGACAGGGGTGCTGGGGGGGAGAGGACAGGTGTGCCAGGTAGGGCAGCAGAAAAAGCACAGGGCTGGGTCCTGTCTCCTGCTCTATTAGGGCTTTTTGGAGAGGGCCAAGTCCATCAGCAAGATGGGGATGGACAGGAGGAAGAAGAAAGATAGACAAAAGTTATGTCAGGACTGGAACTGGGGAGAGAGAAAGGGATGGAGGTGTTCAAGGCAAAGAGACTCAGTCTCCTTGGAGGAAAGAAGGACATCCCCCTTCTGCATGAACCACCAGATGACACCCTTTGACCCTAAGGTGGTCACGTGAGTTATGACGACAGAAAACTCACACCTGGTTCATGTCCCTCTCCAAGGCAGAGTGGGGTTGAGGTCAGCTGATCAGGATGAACCATAATCAGGCTGACACAAGAGTTCTATCCATCTAGGGAATGAATATTAGAGCATGATGGGACCATAGAAACCTTCACACTCAGGTACACTCTGTTAGAAGACCAGACACTTTGATAATCTGATGAATGTAGACTCTTCCAGAAATATGCACACACACTGCACTTAAAAATTTAGTGTGAAATTTCTCACACATAACAAAAAGCATATAAAACATATGTAAACAGTTTATAGTTTAAGTATCAGTAATATGAACATATAAGAACCCACCCCCTGGGGATTCCCTGGCAGTTCAGTTGTTAAGACTCCACACTTTGATTGTAGGGGTCATGAATTTGATTACCGGTCAGGGAACTAAGATCCCACACACCAGAGGATGTGACCAAAAAGGGAAAAATAATTTAAAAATTTTAAAATGAATTTTACAAAAAGAACCCATTCTCTTGGCTTAAGAAATAGAACACACCCTACAAGCCCGCCTGTGCTCCTCCCCCCATCCCAACTCCAAGGTAACCACTTTCCTTTATTTAGTAAATCATTGTTTCTTTGTTATTCTTCATGGTATTGTCACCTATGAATCTATTCCTAAGAGTACATTCTTTAGCTTTGTCCTTCTTTGAACTTTACATAAAAGGAATCACACTACGGATATTGTTCTGTGACTTCTTTGGCAGAACACCATATATTTTTTTTAATTTTATTTTTAAACTTTACATAATTGTATTAGTTTTGCCAAATATCAAAATGAATCCGCCACAGGTATACATGTGTTCCCCATCCTGAACCCTCCTCCCTCCTCCCTCCCCATTCCATCCCTCTGGGTCGTCCCAGTGCACCAGCCCCAAGCATCCAGTATCGTGCATCGAACCTGGACTGGCAACTCGTTTCATACATGATATTTTACATGTTTCAATGCCATTCTCCCAAATCTTCCCACCCTCTCCTTCTCCCACAGAGTCCATAAGACTGTTCTATACATCAGTGTCTCTTTTGCTGTCTCGTACACAGGGTTATTGTTACCATCTTTCTAAATTCCATATATATGCGTTAGTATACTGTATTGGTGTTTTTCTTTCTGGCTTACTTCACTCTGTATAATAGGCTCCAGTTTCATCCACCTCATTAGAACTGATTCAAATGTATTCTTTTTAATGTCTGAGTAATACTCCATTGTGTATATGTACCACCGCTTTCTTATCCATTCATCTGCTGATGGACATCTAGGTTGCTTCCATGTCCTGGCTATTATAAACAGTGCTGCGATGAACATTGGGGTACACGTGTCTCTTTCCCTTCTGGTTTCCTCAGTGTGTATGCCCAGCAGTGGGATTGCTGGATCATAAGGCAGGTCTATTTCCAGTTTTTTAAGAAATCTCCACACTGTTCTCCATAGTGGCTGTACTAGTTTGCATTCCCACCAACAGTGTAAGAGGGTTCCCTTTTCTCCACACCCTCTCCAGCATTTATTACTTGTAGACTTTTGGATCGCAGCCATTCTGACTGGTGTGAAATGGTGCCTCATAGTGGTTTTGATTTGCATTTCTCTGATAATGAATGATGTTGAGCATCTTTTCATGTGTTTGTTAGCCATCTGTATGTCTTCTTTGGAGAAATGTCTATTTAGTTCTTTGGCCCATTTTTTGATTGGGTCATTTATTTTTCTGGAGTTGAGCTGTAGGAGTTGCTTGTATATTCTCGAGATTAGTTGTTTGTCAGTTGCTTCATTTGCTATTATCTTCTCCCATTCTGAAGGCTGTCCTTTTCACCTTGCTAATAGTTTCCTTTGATGTGCAGAAGCTTTTAAGGTTAATTAGTTCCCATTTGTTTATTTTTGCTTTTATTTCCAATATTCTGGGAGGTGGGTCATAGAGGATCCTGCTGTGATGTATGTCGGAGAGTGTTTTGCCTATGTTCTCCTCTAGGAGTTTTATAGTTTCTGGTCTTACATTTAGATCTTTAATCCATTTTGAGTTTATTTTTGCGTATGGAGAACACCATATTTTTGAGATTCGTTCATGATGATGGAGTTAGCTGTAGATCATTCATTTTCATTGTTGTATATATTCATTCTGGGCTTTCTTTGTGGCTCAGATAGTAAAGAATCTGTGCAATGCAGGAGACCTGTGTTGGATCCCTGGGTCAGGAACACTCCTGGGGAAGGAAATAGCTACCCATTCCAGTATTCCTGCCTAGAGAATTCTGTGGACAGAGAAGACTGGCAGGCTACTCTCCATGGGGTCGCAAAGAGTAGGACATGACTGAACGTCTAACACTTTCACTTTCTTTTCATATATTCATTCTATTGTCTGAATTATAACAATCTATTTATTCACTCAACTATTGAAGTGGGCTTCAATGTTGGACTGTTTCTAGTTTTTTAAATATTTTGAACAATGCTGCCTAGAGTCTTTTTTACAGACAGCTCTGATGCCCATGTGTAGAGTATGTGTTCAGCTTTATCAAATAAGGTCAACTTATTTTCTCAAGTGGCACCAGCTGAAACTCTGTTATTTCTTCACTTCCAATTTCTTTACATCCTCAGGAACTCTGGGTATTACCTGGCTTTTATTTTTTATCAGTCTTTAAGATGTGATTTTAATGTGCGTTTCCCCGACTTCTAATAACCTGAAGCATGTTTTCACATACGTGTGTGGGTCATTTGTATTTTGTTTCCTTCTGCAACATGATGACATGCCATTTGTGCAATTTCGTGTGTTTTTTTAAAAAATTGATTCACATGTGTGTGTGCTAAGTTGTTTCAGTCATGTCCAACTCTTTGCAACCCTAGGGACTGTGGCCTGCCAGGCTCCTCTGTCCATGGGATTCTCTAGGCAAGAATATTGGAGTGGGTTGTCATTTCCTTCTCCAGGGGATCTTCCTGACCCAAGGATGGAACCTGGGCCTTTAGGTCTTCTGCATTGGCAGCTGGGATCTTTACCACTAGCGTCATCACAGTTGTTCTTAATATCCTGTGCACAAATCTTTGTCACTTATGTTGCAAATATCTTGTCTTGGTTGTATGATAAGTCTTTTTTCTCTATATGGTGATTTTGGTAAACAAGAGGTTACTCATTTTAATGCATTTTATTTTTTTGATTAATTATTTGGCTGCATCGGTTCTTAGTTGTAACACATGGGATCTTCATTGCTGAAAGTGGGATCTCTCCAGCTTCAGCACATGGTCTTAGCTGTCCTGTGGCCTGTGGAAACCTAGTTCACTGACCAAGGATTGAACCCACATGCCCTGCACTGGAGGGCAGTCTTAACCACTGGACCACCCGAGAAGTTCCTATTTTACTGTATTTTAATACAGCAATCTTTTCTTTTGGTTTTTGTATTTATGTCAGAATGATAGTTTTCCCCTTCATATTTTGGAGGAGGAAACGGCAGCCCGGGCCAGTATTCTTGCCTGGAGAATCCCATGGAGGAGCCTGGTGGGCTACAGACCATGGGGTCGTGAAGAGTTGGACTGAGTGAGTAAACAACATTAACAACAACCCTTCGTATTTATATCTTTAAACTATATGAAAAACTGATGCCGAAGCTGAAACTCCAAAACTTTGGCCACCTGATGCGAACTGACTCATTTGAAAAGACCCTGATGCTGGGAAAGATTGAAGGCAGGAGGAGAAGGGGACAACAGACGATGAGATGGTTGGATGGCATCACCGACTCAATGGACATGAGTTTGAGTAAACTCCAGGCATTGGTGATAGACAAGGAGGCCTAGCATGCTGCAGTCCATGGGGTCACAAAGAGTCGGACACAACTGAGTGACTGAACTGAACTGATATGGAGTTGATTTTGTATAGGGTATGAGATAGGGATTCCTATCTCTATTTCTCACTATTCACTATTTCTCAGGTAAATCACTGATAAACTGTCCTGGCCCATTCATTAAGTAGTTATATCCTTCCTGCTCTGCTTGGCAGAGAATGGTCACTCACCAACCAAGTCTCCTTATACAGCTGGGTTTGCCTCAGGGCTTTAATTCTGCTCCATTTGTCTGTTTTCTGTGTCCAAGTAATACCACACTGTCTTAATTAACATTGTTTTCCAAGTACAGACTTTCAGTCATAAGATGACTATGTTCTAGGGCTCAAAATTATGGCATGTTGTTATAGCTAAGAACACTATATTGTATATTTGAAATTTACAGAGAGTAGATTTTATGTATTTTACTGCACACACACATACAAAAGGTGTGAGATGACACACTTGCTAATTAAGTTAATTATGGTAATCATATTACAATGTATTTGTATATCAAATCACCACATTGTACATTTTAAATACATAAATTTTTTGGTCAATTATACCCCAATAAAGGGGTCATTTATACCCCTTGTGGCTCAGCTGGTAAAGAATCTGCCTGCAACGAGGGAGACCTGGATTCGATCCTTGGGTTGGGAAGATCCCCTGGAGAAGGGAACAGCTACCCACTCCAATATTCTGGCCTGGAGAATTCAATGAACTGTATAGTCCATGAGGTCACAAAGAGTCGAACATGACTGAGCGACTTTCACTTCACTTCATATCCCAATAAAACTGGGGAAAAAGCAAACCGCGTTGCTTTATGATAAGTTTTTCTCTCTGATGGGGCATCACTGACTCAATGGACATGAGTTTGAGCAAACTCCAGGAGATGGTGAAAGACAGGGAAGCCTGGCATGCTGCAGTCCATGGAGTCACAAAGAGTTAGACAAAACTGAGCTACTGAACAACAACATTTAATGGGGCAAGATTCAGCAGCTCTTTTTCTTTGGAAGTGTCTTGGCAATGCTCTTCCCCGCAAATTTCAAAATCAGCTTATTGAGTTCCCTGAAAAATCCCATCAGAATTTCAACCATGATTACGTTGAATCTATAGATCAACTTGAGGAAACGACTTTTTTTTTTTTACAGTATTCAGTATTCCTATTCAAGAAAACAGTACTTATCTCTGTGTATTTTTCATTTTTAATATACACAGCATTTTATTTTTATTTTTTCTTAAATATTTACTTATTTGGCTGCATTAGGTCTTATTTGCAATCCATGGGCTTACTTGCCCTGTGGTATGTGGCATCTCAGTTCCCTGACCAGAGATTGAACCTACATCCCTTGTATTGCAAGGCAGATTCTTAACCTCTGAACCACCATGGAAGTCTCTACATAGCATTTTAAATGGAGGTTTAGGGGACTTGCAAACTCCTGCACAGACTCTATCTCGGGATCCCTGATATGACGGCCCGCTAGTCTCTGTGCTGTTTCCTTTTTCCTCAGGAAACATTTCCCAGTGGTGCCACCGTGGTACATAATACATATGCATACACCTACCTTCCCACCCTCTTCCTACTTGTCTCTCTGGCCTTCTGATATCTATTCCTAGGAAACTTACCAAGTTAAGCTTTTTCTGCAGTCTGGAGAGACAGAATGGCTAAAAGCATGAACTTGGGAGCCATACTGCATAAATTTTAATCCTGGTTTCTTCCTATCTGTGAAATCTTGGCCAAGTTCTCCTACTTCTCTGTGTCTCAGTATCTTCGTCTGTAAAACAGGTAAGATGGTGATGACAAATAGAACTTAGCTCATAGAATTGTCGAGAGGATTAAATGAATAAATACATGCAAAGCACTTAGAAGAGTGCCTGGGATAGCATGTGTTACTCCTTGCTGTTGTTTCAAGAAGTTTAATGTCTTCACATCCGTGGGAGGAAGGGATCTTCTTTAGAATTTTAAGTTAGGACATCTGACTTCAAATTCCTAGGCTGGGATGAAGTAGCAAATATGGGTTAGTGTAACAATTATGCTTGTGGAATTGGAGTTTTAAAAAAATGTTGGATAGGTTGAAAACCTTGTTTCGCCATTTACCTACTGGGTGACTTTGGTTTCTGAGCCTCAATTTCCTCACCTGTAAAATGGGAATAACACAGCTATTAAATAAAACAATCAATGGGAAAGACTTTGGTAATGCTTTAGGAAGGGACTCATTTAGCAAGGCTCCGTGATGTGAGTTACAGTCACGTCCTTGAAGGTCATCTGCTTCTTTCTAGAGTTCTGTGGCCTCTTTGCCATGTTCACAGCTCACATTAGCCTAAGCAGATTGTTTGAAGAGCAGATTCCTGTGCCTGGCCCCAGAAATTTAGGTACAGTGGGTCTGCAGCCGGGACCAGGAATCTGCATGTCTGTGGCATGTTTAATTCCTATTTAAAAATATGCAATTCCAGTATTAACGATATGTTTCCAAAGCATGATCCCAGGTTGAGAGTGGCTATAGCAATTCACACTCGTCATCTGAGCACCTTCTTTTCCTAGCACTGGGCCTTCCTTTTACTCTGGCCACACTTGGCAAAAAACATTCAGCCACTTCCTGGCTGAGCCACTTTCTCCCTGGGAGAGATGAACGGGTGCCCTCTAGGGCATGGAAGGAGAAGAGCTGCTTCCTGCTCATTGTCTAGAGGTACCAGGAGCAGCCATAAAACCCCCAGAGCATGTGTGGGGAATAGGCAAGGGGATGGAGGTGGGAACTGCACTCTCATCGAGGTGATCTTCGTGAGGCTTCAGCACAATGAAACCAAGGGCTGTGGGATCTGCCCCCAGTCTGGGCTGGTCCCACTCTGCTCTCGTGCCTGGGAACCTGAATCTAAGTCACTTAGTGAGGGCAGCACAGGCAGTAGCCACACTCTGTAGACCACGCATAGAAAACACCTGCCCACGGCACATCCTATGTGAGGCCTGCCCCCTACTTTACCTGTCATTTTTAGCCCTGTTAGCCTGGGCTGATGTGTGCTTCAGTTCTCTATACAATGGGGCTTATCATAGTACTTATCTCATAGGGTAGTTGTAAGGTTTAAATGCTTCATGACTGTGAAATGCTTCATGCTGGGCACATACTAAATACACAATAGATATCTGCAATATATTGGAGTCTTTCCAGTCATTGATGCATGAATTACATGAATTTTATTGGTTTATTGGTTCTAGAAGCACTACACTAAGCGGGCTTCCCAGGTGGCTCAGTGGTAAAGAATCCGCCTGCCAGTGCAGGAGATACAGGTTTGATCCCTGGGTGGGGAAGATTCCCTGAAGAAGGGAATGGCAACCCACTCCAGTATTCTTGGGAAATCTTCTGGACAGAGGAGCCTGGTAGGCTATAGTCCATAAAGTTGCAAAAGAGTCAGATACAACTCAGCAACTAAACAATAGCCATGCTAAGTTTTATTTCACATAATACTCATTATTATCTCCATTTTACAGATTAAAGAATTAATGGTATTAACTATACTTCAATAATTTTTTTTAATTTTTCAAAAAAAAATTAATAGTAGATGCCTTGCCCAGGATCACATGGATAGGATGGGACAAAGGGTGGGATTTGAAACCCAAAACTAGGCTGGCTCCAGGGTACATGCTATTAACCACTGTTCTATCCTGGTGGCTCAGGGTCTCCCTTTTTGGTCCCCACTTTCTTCATTCACCTCACTTTCTCTCCTGCCCCACTCAAGCCCCCCATTCTAAGCAGGTCTCTTCTCCCTTTTTGTTTGGAAACCTAAAGGCTGTGGTTGATGCAGCTCTGAACCCAGCATTGTCTGTCTGCAGCCACCATCTTCTCTGGTCCCTTCTCCTCATAGCTGGAGTCCTTCCCTCTCAAGGCTCACCACCTCCTCCTACCCCAATCCCTTATGTCCACCCTACCTGCCACCCCTGGGACCTGCCACAATGCCATCCTGCTTCTCTTCTATTTTTCTTCTCTCTCATTCCTGTTGTCCCACCCAGGTCTTCTCCATCCAATGGCATCCTCACTCAGTATGGTATCATGCTCCTTTCCCTTCCTCCCAGAGAGCTACCTTGAAGAAGACCCTCCACCCACAGACGCCTCCCCCTAACTCCCAAGGTCATTTGGGTAGTGGCAGAACAAGGATTCAGACCCTGACCCCTGACATGTGGTCCAGGGCTCTTCCACATGCCACATCCTCTCCATGGACCATTTATCAGACTAGGTAGTCTGGGCACACCCTGAAGGGATGAAGCAAGGGACAGGGAAGCTGAGATGAGGAGTCTGGTCCTGATGGAGGAAGTCCAGGCTAGGCAGGATTCTGGATGATGACAGAGTCTAAGAGAGGTCATTAGGCCTTCCCTGCTTATTCCAGAGGATACAGAAATGCACATACTAATCCTCCACTGCACTGCTTTCCTTGCAGTGAGACCAGGTAGCCGTTTCACACTGGCCGGGGACAGATGAGGGCTCTTGAACTGATGTCAATTCAGATACTCCTGTCCCTACCAAAATAAAATGTGTATTTCTGCTTGTGTGTATGCTGGAAAGTTTGAGGATAGGCAGTGGTGAAGGGACTTGCAGCCTTCAGGAACTGGGGGGCAGAGCTGCTGGCCTCACAGGGGGACATGCGGTCAGAGAGGAGAGGCAGCAATTATATTCTCTGTGACCCAAGAGCAGGACTGAAGCCCATATACACACCCTGCTGGGGGTTAGCACCCAACTCACCGGAGCACAGGAGAGGGCTTAGAGGGCTGTATCAGGGGTGGGAGAAGACACCCTCCCAGGTGTGATGGCCTGGTTCCCAGATGCGTCCAGGCTGAGCCCTGGTGGGAGGACAAACCTCACAGTGGGGACTGTCTGCCTGACAGGTTCCCAGGTGTGCACGAGGCTGGGGAAGGGGGCCTTGGGAGGAAGGGGACTCTTCCTCAAGGCTTTCCCAATTCTGCTCATCATTTTACTGATAATAATCCCTCCTGTTTTTCCTCCCTGTCCCATAGCCCACTCTGAACAAGACCTCACCCTACTCCCCAAACTATTTAGAAGCCAGGATGGCCAGAGCTTAGCAAGAACCTCACTACTCCTTCCTGAAGTGGGTCATGAGACGCTGATGGTTTAGGGCCACACAGGTCCTGCTTTAAATAACACTGACTCACATAGGAAGAAAGCATGACCCCCTTCCTACTACAAGAGAGAACAAACCTGACTCCATATTGGATCTGTTTTTTCTACTTTAACCTTTGTGTTCCATTGCTTTTGCTTCTGTTTAAGAATGTTGCCTATACCCTGAAATGTACAGCACAGCCCATTCTCAAGCCTCTGACCTTGAAGGATATAACACTATTTTATTCATATAGAGATAAACCAGTGCAGAACAAGGAGAATGACATTTGCCTCATTGGAGGTTTATAGGAATGTCGTGACCGGACTTATGTGGACAATGGCAAAAACAAAGGATTCTGACAGCAAGAAGTTTGCAACAACCAACCATGCTCCTCCCTCACCTTGCCTTTAAAAATGCTTTGCCAAAACCCTTCAAGGAGTTCCATGTTTTTTAGGGGAATAAGCCACCTTTTCACCTTGCATGGCTCTGCAATAAGCCTTTCTCTGATCCAAATTCCAACAACACTGGGTCTTTTTAACCCTGACTATTGGAGGGGCACTTCTCCTTTGCTGATGCCCATTTCAACAGAGGGAAATCAGGCTTGGAGTCAGACCCTTTTAGCCCCCCTCCTCCAGAGCCCCCCTTCCCCAGCCTCATGAGCGCCTGGGAAACTTTCAGGCCAAAGTTCCTGCCGTGGGGTCTGTCCTCACACCAGGGCTCAGCCTGGACGTCTCTGGGAACCAGGCTGTCATACTGGGGAGGGTGTCTTCTCCCACCCCTGATACAGCCCTCTAAGCCCTCTCCTGTGCTCTGGTGAGCTGGCGGCTGACTCCCTGTAGCACAATTGAATAACAGTATTTGGTCTCCTTGCATATTTGTATATGGCATGTGGTAGTGGTTTTCTAGGGCTACCCTGATAGCTCAGCTTGTAAAGAATTTGCCTGCAGTGCAGGAGACCTGGATTCAATCCCTGGGTTGGGAGGATCCCCTGGAGAAGGGAAAGGCTACCCACTCCAGTGTTCTGGCCTAGCGAATTCCATGGACTGTATAGTCTATGGCGTTGCAAAAAGTCGGACACGACTGAGCCACTTTCACTTTCTTTCTCTCAGTGGTTTTCTATTTCTGATGTTACATAAAGCTTTCCTCATTATTTACAACTTAATGATTTTAGACTTAATGACTTATCTCAGACTTATATAAAACTATGGACAATCCTATAACAAACAGCTAGCTGACTTAAGTAAGAAAAACATTAGATATATGGTTGAAGTCCCTGTGTCTCTCTCCCCAGTTGTATCCCGCTCCCTCCCACCTCTGCTGGCATGCCACCATCCTTATATACTGTTGATTATTCCCAAGCAGGTATCTATGCTTTTACTAGCAGGGTGATACGTAAGTAGATAGGGAGACAGATGGATGGATAAAGATAGATATAGGAATATACAACTATAACGGGCTTCCCAGGTGGCACTAGTGATAAAGAACCTGCCTGCCAATGCAGGAGATGTAACAGACGCGGGTTCAATCCCTGGGTGGGGAAGATCTGGAAAAGGATGTGGCAACCCACTCCAGTATGCTTGCCTGGAGAATCCCATGGACAGATGGAGTCTGGCAGGTTACAGTCCATGGGGTCACAAAAAGTTGGACATGCCTTGGTGGCTGAGTATGCATGCATGCATACCTGTATAATCACCACCCAGGCCATTTAAAAAAATGTTTGGCACCCCAGAATTCCCCCTATGTTCCCCCTCTCAGTCAACATTTCCTCCCACCCCAAAGGGAACCATGACCTTACCCTCTAATGGCATGGATTGGTCTTGCCTGTCTAAACAACAGAAAGGATCAGTTTGCACGTTTAAAGTTTATACAAAAGGCATCATTCTGCACCAATCTTTCTGAAAATGTTCTTGAGCTTTTTCCATGTTGATACTCGAGCTTTCTTTTTAAAACAAATGTATTTGATTTAGAAGAGTGAGTTGACTTAAATGAAAACATCAAGGGCACACTGGGACAGTTTGAATGTGGACAGCCAGAGAAACAATGGCTCTAACTTCACTGCTTTCCCCTTTTACAGATGTGAAAACTGAGGCCTGACAGAGTAAGAACCGTCCCCCCAGGTCACTTGGCAAGTTCGGAGCACAGTTGGGATGAGGGCCACAGCCTTAAATGTCAGAGGCCAGAGATCTTTTCTACTGTGTCATGCTGGCAAGAACTTTTCCCTTCACCCCACCCCAGGGCAACAGATACCAACACTATTTCCTAGCCAGGAATAGATAGTTCTTCACCTAGAACAGCAGAAAGTGGACTGATTTTGTGAGTTGACTGTTGGAGAATTAAGCCTGGGATTGGGGTGGTGTGGTGTTGTAGGGGAACAAGACAGCTGTCCAGGCTTCAAAGTTATGACAAGCCTTTCAGTTGGCAGCCCACCTCGGTGACCTATATTTTAATACGTGCTATTAGATTATTGCTAATGAGACATCTTAGGGATAAAAGAATTATGCTCACTGGCCAGGCTGTGGTAAAAGTACAATTGAATTAAGGGCTGAAATCGTTTAGGACTCTGCTAGACAACCTGTCCCCCAGGCTGGGCCTGAATGGAGATATTAAGCTTTGAAAATTACACAGGAAAAATAAGTATAATTGATCTAAGGTAACTTCACTCGTCTAAATTAAATAATGTGATTGTTACAGGCAGAAAGGATCGGGATGAGGAGACGGACAGAAAAGGCTCGCTATCTGCAAACAAAGTTATAAGGAAAAGCCGTAGGGAACTGACTTTCCCTGATGAGCTGAGCACCCTCCTGATGGCTCCGAGGGTCCACTTGGGCATCAACAGGAGGCGGACCTCATCTGAGCATCACAGACTCTGGTGCGGCAGGGACTCCAGACCACAGTCTTTACCATCTCCTACCTAATACCTGGGGGCTTCCCTGGTGGCTCAACGATAAAGAATCTGCCTGCCAGTGCAGGAGATGCACATTCAATCCCTGGGTGGGGAAGATCCCCGGGAGAAGGAAACAGCAATCCACACCAGTATTCTTGCCTGGGAACTCCCATGGACAGAGGAGCCTGGCGTGCTGCAGTCCACAGGGTCGCAAAGAGTTGCACATGACTCGGTGACTAACCCAAGCACTTTTTGCTCTCCTTGGCCTCAGAGTGGGAAGCTCATGCCCCCTCCAGCCCCCTAGGCAGGCTGTCCAATGTCTGCACTCTCGGTTAGAAGAGATTTCTTTGCTGGTGGCCAGCCAGTGGCTTTTGTGGAGCGTGTGTCCACCCACATGAGTCCTGCTCTCTGGAACACCAAAGATTGGTGAAATGCCACCTCCCTGGAACAAGGTCCCACCCCTCCTGAGTCACCTTCATACCGCATTGTGTGTGCGGTGCCTACCTGAGCTCAGATCTTGAGCAATGTACTTCATCTGCATATAACTTCAGAAGACCCTGCCCCGTCTCCCAGGAGCTCCTGGGTTGAAGGAGGGAAACTGTATTCCTCGCTCTGACCTAAATATTTGCATTCCCCCAAATCTTTCATTGACTCTAGGTTATTTGGGGGCAAAGCTGATCCTGAAACTGTTTACACCATGGCAGATGCTGCTATTACAAACCTGCCGGGCAGGGCAGGTGCTGCCCACCTGGGAGGATGGAGACTTCTCCTCTCCTCCATCCATCACGCCCCCTGGTAGCTCCCTTTAGCTCCCCAGCTCCTGTCCTACCCCTGGGCTACACAGAGTTGGCTGCCTGGAAGGTGGGACTGGAGGTTCCCCACTGCCAACCTGCCCCCCAATATTGCTGTTTCTAATGCATTAAAGCCCACAGTTAATCCTTTTGTTTTAGCTCCTACTTCCTTTAAGTTAAAACCGAACTAGAGTATGTAGATACAAGAGTCTTCCTCCCTTTATCCTTCTCTTTTTCTTCTCCCTTTCTCCTTCCCTTCCTTCCTTTTTCCTTCCTTCCCACAGTATTTCCTGAGCAACTATTACATATTAGGAGAAGTTCTATGAGCCAGGACTGTTATAGTAAAGACAACAGATGAGTTTTCTCTTAAACTCAAGCAGGGGGAAGGCTAGAAACAAACAAGCAAATAAATCAGCTATCAACAGATATTGACAAAGCCTTGCAAACACTGGAGCACTGGGTTAACTCAGAAAGTCTGGGGAGATCCCTTAAGTTGGGTGCACAGGGAAACTCTCTCCAGTTGAGAGACCAAACGGTGAGAGGGACCCAGGGTGGCAGGGATCAGGGAGGGGTGACTCAGACAGAGAAAGCACCTTGTGGGTTGGAGGACTGGAGCAACGAGGCAGGCAGTGCCTCCCAGGAGTGTGGCCAAGGGCAAGGGGAAGGAAGGGGAGGTGGGAGATGGCCTGATTTTCAGCTGCCTCTTGGCCACCCAGAGGAGGATGGCATTTACTCAATGCAGTGAGAAAGTCCCTGAGGGCTCTTTAGGGTGAGCAGCACAATCAAAGTTGTGTTGAAAAGGTCTGTCCGGCCCCTTGTGCAGAGTGGCTGGCAGAGGCCTGGTCAGGAGGTTCTAGAGTTACTGGAAGAGAAGGGGATGGGGTGCGGTGAGGAAAGGGAATTGGGGCCTTCCTCCCAGGCAGGAGGAGGACAACGGCAGGGGCAAAGGGTGGTTGTAACAACGAGTCTAAATCATACCCCAAAAGAACAGTCTGGGGTCACTTTCTGATCTTGAAAAAAATGTAAAGAAATACTGAAAGAGTAAACAGACCTGCTCTCTCTAGTTCCTTACAAAACCGCCTAATCTGCCCAGTCCTCCTGGCAACCCATCTCGGGGCTTCTCTCTGCCTTCAGAGTGGGACAGCAGGCTGCTTGCCCCTGAAACACCCAGGGATAGGCCTGCTCTCTGGATGGGTCTGTGAACAGGGCTGAACACAGAGCCTGGTTGTTCATGAGTACATCCCCAAACCTCACCCTATCAACAAAATGTGACTTTTAGTGTGTGGGACAGGAGAAATCTCTTCTTCAAAATCCAGTTATTGAGTTGGAGAGGTTCCCATATTAATCTCAAAGATGACCTTTTTTAAAGAAAGAAAAAAAAAAACATGGCCACAGGAATCAATGGTCTTGTCTTTTTTTTTTTTTTTAAAGAAAGTGAAAGTCACTCAATTGTGTCCGACTCTTTGTGACCCCATGGACTATACAGTCCGTGGAATTCTCCAGGCCAGAATACTGGAGTGGGTAGCTGTTCCCTTCTCCAGGGGATCTTTCCCACCTAGGGATTGAACCCAGGTCTCCCGCATTGCAGGCAGATTCTTTACCAGCTAAGCCACCAGGGAAGCCCAAGGATACTGGAGTGGGTAGCCTATTCCTTCTCCAGCGGATCTTCCCAACCCAGGGATCAAACCCGGGTCTCCTGCATTGCAGGCGGATTCTTTACCAGCTGAGCTACCAGGGAAGCCCAAAGGGTCAGAAACAATTGCCAAAACCTGGGATTGAACCAGGGACTTTTAGATCTTCAGACTAATGCTCTCCCAATTGAGCTATTTCAGCCATTTGGCTGCTCTGGGTCTTAGTTGCAGCATGTGGGATCTCTTGGTTGCGGAATCTAGTTGGGAATTTCTTAGTTGTGGGCTCTAATTCCCCAACCAGGGATCAAACCCAGGCCCCCTGCATTGGGAGTATAGAGTCTTTGCCACTGGACTGTGGGGGAAGTCCCCCGAAGATTATGTTTTTTAAAAGATGATGTTTTTTTTAAAGTAGAAGCATAAGCTCTAACTTAAGCAATATGAGCTTCTTTTCTATTAATTTAGGAGAGAAAAGGAATTGGCCTTTGTACACCTTAACCTTCCCTGTTGCACCTGACATAGGATCCACTCTTTGGGCCTCAGCTTTCCCTTCTGTACAATGGGCACAATGATTCCCACCGTTTACTTCTGTTCTGACATTCTGTGTCCTCACTGAGGGGGGATGATGAAATGGACTGATCAGCACTATAACTGGGGGTGAAGAAGATTTCTTTGAGCAAATGGTAAGGCTCCAATCTAACTGCGTCCTGAGGTGGGGGTTGCAGCTGCTACTGACCAGAAAGGAATCCAGTGAGAAGGAAGGGCCAGGGGCAGGACAGTCTGGCTGTCTTGAAGGACTCACCTATCAGTGTGTAATTAAATTTTCCCGACTTCTGTTGTTTTGGTCACCAGGGGTCTTTGCAAAGCCTTCATTACTTTCCAATTGTCTGATTTTCTTTTCTCCTTTTTTTTTTCCCTGTTACCTTCAGACTTTGAAATTATCTCAGTGACTCAGCCATTTGACTTCTTATTAATTCCAGGATCCTGTGTCCTATCTGTCCATTTTCCTTCCTGTTTTTCAGAAGCCTGGCTTGTACTTTAACTCTTCCCAGCAGCCACAAATTAAGGCACCGTCAGTGACTGCCTGCTGCCTTCACCTCGAAAGTATTGTGGTCCTGGGTCACCTTCCACTCGTCACAGTTCCTGGGCTGAGAGTTCAAAGTCCCGTTTCCAGAGTGGAAAGAGAATTCCAAAGTTTCTGCATATCTTCTAAAACAAAATCCCAAACAAACAAAAACAAGATCCCAAATAAAGCAGATTAATTGAATATCACAAACTGTGACTAATAAGTTAAGTCGAAGAATTTCAAGGACGGAAAGGACTCCAGAGTTTGTCCACAGCTGTGCTTCTCTCCACCATATTATCTCCAAAAGTTGGCCACTGAACGTGTGCTTGGATGCCTCCCATGATGGAGTGCTCACTTCTTCAAAGGCAAGCAACTCCACCTTTAGACCTCTCCACTGGCCCTGGGTTTAATGCTTGGGTCCTCACAAAAGAAGCTCCTTCCCCCTCCTTCTGTAACAACCCTGCAGGTATTTAAGGACAGGTATAACCACTCTCTCTCCACCCCTATCACCACCTTGGGTTTTCTGTTCTCTGAGAAGCACCCAGCCCCAAAACCTTTAAGTGTGTCTTAAGAGGCTGATTCCAAATCACAGCTCCTGGAATTGCCTCTAGAATTGAGTAGCTGCCAGGGACACTGATGATAATTGCTTAAGAGGCCACAGGGACACATTTCTTCCCCTCCCAGTCCTTGACTTTCTCAGGTTTCCTTGATCCGGTTTGTAACGATCTCATCCTGGTGAAATGCAAACATTTGTACTGTTTCACTGCCCCTGAGATACCTGCCTGGTCTCCACACCAGAGAAGGCCATAACCCTTTGTGATCACTTAGGAAGGTACCCAAGGGCTCCTGTGGCATTGGATATACAGATGTACAGATGGAGGGTGGAAGGATGCCTCTGGCACAGGGCATCACCAACCAGTGCCTTATGGGCCAAGCTCAACATTCCAGTGTTTTACTTGGCCCACCCAGTGCTTACAGACCAGGAAATTTCTCGTAAACATCTAGGTCTCTGCACAGAAAACAAACATCACTACCAAAGGGGAAGTGATGGGGGAGGGATAAATTGGGCATATAGGCTTAACAGATGCACACTGCCATATATAAAATACATGAACAACAAGAATTTATAGCACAGGAACTACAGGGCTTTCCTGCTGGCTCAGACATTAAAGAATCTGTCTGCAATGCGGGAGACCTGGGTTCAATCCCTGGGTTGGGGAGATCTTCTGTAGAAGGAATGGCAACCCACTCCAGTATTCTTGTCTGGAGAATTCCATGGACAGAGGAGCCTGGCAGGGTACAGTCCATGAGGTCACAAAGAGTCAGACCGGAACTGAGTGACTTTCACACTCACAAGAACTGTATTCAATATTTTGTCATAAACTATAATGGAAAAGAATAGAAATATATATATATATATATATATATATATATATATTCTTATAACTGAATTATTTTGCTGTAAACCTGAAACTAACAAAATATTGTAAATCAACTATACTTCAATTTTTAAAAAATCTAGGTCTCTGGTTTCCCATAAAGCATGGGGAGTTCTATCTGGCCATCCTGAGTTGAGAGGGCAGGAGCTCTCCTGTTCACCCCAGACCCCTTATTTTTTCTCTCTTTTAAAATCTTTCTTTTTTATATTTGTCTGCATTGGGTCTTAGCTGCAGCATGCAGGATCTTTTGTTGTGGCACGTAGACTCTCTAGTTGTGGTGCTTAGGCTTCAGTAGTTGTGGCACATGGGCTTAGCTACTCCTCAGCACGTGGGATCTTAGCTCACCAACCAGGGATCAAACCCACATCCCCTGCATTGCAAGGTGGATTCTTAACCACTGGACCACCAGGGAAGACCTGACCCCTCATTTCTTGACAGCCATACTCACTTCCCTTTCTGTCTAGTCTGTCATTTTGAGGATTTCCACTTGGTCACCAGCGTTGCCACCATGATGTGGTGCTGCCTGGGGAAGAGTTACTGCTTTGCCTCTACAAGGGGCTTTCCATGTGTATCCACCTCCCCGGTCATCGCTGGCCTTCTGTCTGCATCCCTACCTATATGAGTGTTGCCAGGTGTTTCCTGACCAGGTCAGGTGCCTTTGGTCCATCCTCTGGGTCTGGCATGTGAATCTGAGCAGATGTTCTGCTGAATAGTCAGTAGGGATGGGGAAGGAACCATGGATTATCAGGGTAATCTGAGCATGAATTAACCAGTTGTCCTGAGAAAGTGTGGTCACGTGCTTCCCTAGTGGAGGCCTGGGAATCTGCAGGGCTGCTGTTGAATCTTGTTCAGCACCATCTTTGGAAACAATTTGCTGTTGTTCTTTAGTCGCTAAGTTGTGTCCGACTCTTTCGAGACCCCATGGACTGTAGCCCGCTAAGCTCCTCTGTCCATGGGATTTCCCAAGCAAGAATACTAGAGCAGGTTGCTATTTCCTTCTCTAGGGGATCTTCCTGACCCACGGATCAAACTACATGTCCTGCACTGGCAGGCAGATTCTTTACCACTGAGCCACCAGGGAAGCCCTTGGAAACAATACATTTACCAAAAATGACTGTATGAACTTCCTAGAGCCGCTGTGACAACGTATCACAAGCTGGTGGCTTTAAACAAGTTCCGGAGGCTGGAAGTCTCAAATTGAGGTGTCTTCAGGGCCTTCTCCCCATGAAAGCTCCAGGAAAGAATCCTCCTGTGCCTCGCAGCTTCCAGTGTTTGAAGGCAATCCTTGGAGTTACTTGGCTTGGAACCGTGTGGCTCCAATCTCTGCCTCCACTATCGTGTGGTTGTCTTCTCTTTGTGTGTGTCTGTGTTGGACTAGGGCCCACCCTAACAAACTCATATTAAATGAATTACATCTACAAAGACCCTCATTCCAAATAATTGCAGATTCTGAGTACTTAGGGTTAGGACTTTAACATGTCTTCTTTGCAGGGGGGATACAATTCAACCCACAACACGTACCAAGATCTCTTCCACTTCTAGCCATTGCTGTTTTCCAAGCTGATGACTGAACGATATCCTCAAAGGCAAAGGCAATTGAAATGTTGCCATGAATGACCCAAGACTAACAGGGCTCAACAGCCTACATTGGTCCACCCAGAGGTCCATTAAGGGGAGGTGTGGATGCCAGATGCAGGGTTTCCTTCATCTCATTTAATCTGCATGCTGCTGTTCTGGCCAGGACACCTGAGCATGCGTGGTGCTAGGTAATGCACCAGCCTCTCTGGGCAGTCTGTGATTTGGTTCCAAAGCTCAGGACCCTGAGATTGTCATGTACTTTCTCCTCCCTGCATGCGTGCATGCTAAGTTGCTTCAGTCATGTGCAACTCTTTGCAACCCTATGGACTGTAGCCCACAAGGCTCCTCTGTCCATGGGATTCCCCAGTCAAGAATACTGGAGTGGGTTGCCCTGCCCTCCTCCAGGAGATCTTCCTCACCCAGGGATCAAACTCACATCTCTTGTCTCCTGCAGTGACAGGTGGGTTCTTTACCACTAGTGCCACCTGGGAAGCCCTTTAATATTCTGAGTTGTTTCAGATGGAGCCTGAAAGCTTTCTGGATCCTAGGCCTCTGGTGGTATCTGAATTGAAGGTTGGTCTTCTTTATGTGATACAGCTTCGAACCAAATCCATTCAGCTCAGATGACATCATATGATATTTAGATTTTTTTCCTCTGGTACACCAGTTATAAAAATAATTAAAATTTGACTCCTATTGGAATGGATTTATTAGTGAATGTGGGGGATAAACAGGAAGCCATTGCTTAGCTTTCCTTTATGATTCAAGGGGGAAATAATAATTGGTTTGTTGAAAGCCCTAGGAAATGAGCTTGATTTTTTTCCCCCCTAGTTTGGAGTTCTGGGGTTCATGTCACTGAAGTATCCCTTTTAACAAAACTGAAAAGCATGCTTGTTCTGAGGAAAGGAATTCATACTCAACAGAAAGACATAGTAATACTCAAGGCTGCTGCTGCTGCTGCTAAGTTGCTTCAGTCGTGTCCGACTCTGTGCGACCCCATAGACGGCAGCCCACCAGGCTCCCCCGTCCCTGGGATTCTCCAGGCAAGAATACTGGAGTGGGTTGTCATTTTCTTCTCGAATGCATGAAAGTTAAAAGTGAAAGTGAAGTCGCTCAGTCGTGTCTGACTCCGTGTCTGACTCCGAGCGACCCCATGGACTGCAGCCTATAAGGCTCCTCTGTCCATGGGATTTTCCAGGCAAGAGTACTGGAGTGGGTTGCCATTGCCTTCTCTGAATAACACTCAACAGACCTCCACTTTCCCACCCCTACCCCCCATCCAAACTACATTAATAGCTGTTGTTTGGCCCCACCGGGGATGAATCAGAGAGCGTCCCTTCGTTCCCTTCGGCTGCTGCCTGGAGGGAGAATGAGCACCCATCTCTCCCATTCCCCCTGGTTCTACCTCTGCCTTTCTCCACGCATCTGCACAGTGGGTGTCCCAGGACAGGAGGACAACATAGGCAAGATCTCTGCTAAGCTCTGAGATCCCTGGGAGGAAAATACCAGATTATATCCACCCGAGTCTCCAGCTTTCCCAAAGCTCAGACAGTAATGTCAGCTTTCAAGGAAATACTTTGTATTTGCATAGGATGTTACACTTTGCAGGGTTTTCTCTTGCTCTCTCTCACATGCCCTCTCACGCCTGCTCTTTCTGTCTCCGCTCGTCTCTCTCTCTCTCTCTCTCTCTCACACACACACACAGTCTGGTCTGAACTGATTCACAAAATCTCAGTGACTTTATGCAAGTGAAGTAACAGCCCCTTTTTACAAATAAAGAAACTGAGTCCCAGAGAAGGTGAGAGATGTGACAATATGTCAGAAGGGAAGCCCCTCATAGCTCAGTTGGTAAAGAATCCTCCTGCAATGTGGGAGACCCGGGTTCGAGTCCTGGGTTGGGAAGATCCCCTGAAGAAGGAAATGGCAACAAAACCATGGGCAAAAGAGCCTGGCAGGCTATAGTCCATGGTGTTGCAAGAGTTGGACATGACTTAGCGACTAAATCACCACCATTATAAGTGAGCTCAAGGCAGAAAACGGAATCATTCTCCAAAATGTCCTCTAGGGGCCAGACAGCTGTAGAACAAGACCTGTGATCTGGTTCCTTCACTTCTGAGCCATTCATGATTTACATTTGAATGTTCCCACAACTGTCCTGCATTTGCCAAACTAGCTAGTATTGCCTGTGGTGCAGGCATTGCAGGGCGATGATGGGCAAGGGGGAGTTTTGGCAGATTTAAAGGCTTTACAAGCTTGACTAGCTTACAGCTAGTAAATTACCAGATTTACTAGCTGGTTGGGTTTCTGTTTACACACAGTTTAAACAAAGAGTGAACCTGTCACTGGGGAAAGTGACAGGGCATCTCTTTGGAGATTTCTATGCTTTGTTTCTTCATCCAGAAACTCTGAAGTTGAGAGTATTCAGTTACTTATTCGTCCAGAAATAACATGTCAGAGTTGAGGAAGTCACGCAAGGCCTCTAAATGTGGCAGAATTTGGACAAAGAGGAAATATGATGTGTGAAGGTAACATTGACACAGTATGAGAGGGTTGGGGGATTATTGAACAAATGTTGGGTTTTATTGCAGGTTGAATCTACTGTCTGAGGAAATACTTGTGCTCAAATAAATTTCCTCCATCAGAAATCCATTTTAGCCCCCTAAACTTTCCCTTGTTCAATTTGTTTGACAAATCATTTGTTCTCCTCCAGTTTGTGAGTCTAAAAGGAAAGTAACCCTGAATAGGGTGAAAAGTGATTTCAGCAGTCCCTGCCAACGCTGTTCATAAGGCCTGTGTTTACCTTTCAAAGGAAATTGCTTTTCCCCAACAATGGTGCTGCACACAGAGATTTGGCTTCAATTCTCTCAACTTAAGGGCTTCCCTGGTAGCTCAGAGGTAAAGAATCTGCCTGCCAGTGCAGGAGACACAAGAGATGCGGGTTCAATCCCTGGACTGGGAAGATCCCCTGGAGGAGGACATGGCAACCCATTCCAGTATTCTTGCCTGGAGAATCCTATGGACAGAGGAGCCTGGTAGGTTACAGTCCATAGGGTTGCAAAGAGTTGTGTCCGACTGAAGCGACTTAGCATGCATGCATCCCAACTTAATTTGGAGCACCTTCTAGTTTAAAACATTGACAAGCAGGTAACTGAATCTAAGAAACTTGGAAAAATTTGAAAATGTACATTATGAATGTTTTCCATTGAAGAAAACTGTGTGTGTGTGCGCAAAATAAGTTCAGGGGATACTTCCGGCTTTTCTACTATTAGTTCAGTTCAGTTCAGTCGCTCAGTCGTGTCCAACTCTTTGTGACTCCATGAATCGTAGCACCCCAGGCCTCCCTGTCCATCACCAACTCCCGGAGTTCACCCAAACCCATGTCCATCGAATCAGTGATGCCATCCAGCCATCTCATCTTCTGTTGTCCCCTTCTCCTCCTGCCCCCAATCCCTCCCAGCATCAGAGTCTTTTTAATGAGTCAACTCTTCGCATGAGGTGGCCAAAGTATTGGAGTTTCAGCTTCAGCATCATTCCTTCCAAAGAAATCCCAGGGCTGATCTCCTTCAGAATGGACTGGTTGGATCTCCTTGTAGTCCAAGGGACTCTCAAGAGTCTTCTCCAACACCACAGTTCAAAAACATCAATTCTTCGGCGCTCAGCCTTCTTCACAGTCCAACTCTCACATCCATACATGACCACAGGAAAAACCATAGCCTTGACTAGACGGACCTTTGTTGGCAAAGTAATGTCTCTGTTTTTGAATATGCTGTCTAGGTTGGTCATAACTTTCCTTCCAAGGAGTAAGCGTCTTTTAATTTCATGGCTGCAGTCACCATCTGCAGTGATTTTGGAGCCCCAGAAAATAAAGTCTGACACTATTTCCACTGTTTCCCCATCTATTTCTCATGAAGTGATGGGACTGGATGCCATGATCTTTGTTTTCTGAATGTTGAGCTTAGAAGTTGAATTCCAATTCAGCAATGCTTATTCAAACAACCACTTTGGAAGGAATTTAATTCTTCCCCCAACTCCAGCTCCCCAAATTATCACTCACTTTAACTTTATCCATCAGACACATTTGCTTCATCTTTCTATCAATGCAGCAAAAATGCATCCAGCAACCTGTGAAGCTACCTACTGGGAAAATCAGTCTGGGTTAAAACTTACTAATGTTAAGAATATGAGAGTATGTCATTAAGATTATATGAACATCAACAGGATAACACAGGAATATTAAGAACAAATTTATTGCAACAAATTCAACAACTTAAGTAATATATATAAATTTCCTGCAAAATACGACTTATATTGACTTCACCAAATGCTGGTGAGAATGTAGAGCCATCAAGGTTTTTATTCATTGCTGAGGGGAATGTAAATTGGCACAGCTACTTTGGGAAAACGTTTTACAGTTTTATGCTTCTGGTGTCAAATTTCAAAACTCTTTGCCTCTCCATAGAGCACAAAGATTTTCTCACACATTTTTCTCTGAAACTTTTATAGTTTTGCATTTTACATTTAAATCTGTGATCGCTTTGAATTAGTCTTTGTAGAGGGTGTGAGATTTAAATTGAATTTCATGTGGTAACATGCAAGTAAATTAATTACCTGTCAGAATAAAACTCAAAACTCTGTTAAGCATAATAGCCAAGTCTAGACACTCGATAAGGTGGCATTTATAATGTACAGGATAAACTGTACACATTTGTGTACATAAAATAATTTGCATAAAGACATGTAAAGAAGGAAAATATGATCCATTACTTGGAGAAGAATCAGCCAATGTAAATAGACTCAGGAATGACACAGATGATGAAATAGGAAACAATGACTGTAAAACTACTACTAATATTATAAATATATTCCAGACGATTAAGAAATCTGTGAACATAATGAGGGGACAAATAAGGATTTCTCATTAGCCAAGTGGGCTTCCCTGGTGGCTCAGTGGTAATCCACCTGACAAACAGGAGACGCAGATGATCCCTGGGTTGGGAAGATCTCCCGGAGAAGGAAATGGTAACCCACTCCAGTATTCTTCTGGGAAATCCCATGGATGGAGGAGCCTGGTGGGCTACAGTCTGTGCTTGGTCACTCAACTGTGTCTGGCTCTTTGCAACTCCATGGACTGTAGCCCACCAGGCTCCTCTGTCCATGGGGATTCTCCAGGCAAGAACACTGAAGTGGGTTGTCATGCCCTCCTCAGGCTACAGTCTATGGGGTTGCAAAAGAGTCGGGCGCTATGTAGCAACTAAACAACAACAAACTAGCCAAATAGAAACTAAGAAAAGAACCAAACAGGACTTCCCTGGTGGTCCAGTGCTTAAGACTCCAGGCTCCCAGTGAAGGGGGCATGGGCTCCATCTTTGTCTCAAAACATGTAAAAGAACTGAAAGTTTTACAAAAAGTTATCAGAGGAGGATTTTTTCCCCCAATCTAGAACCCAGGCCAGGACAGAAAAAATTTCCTCAGTCTTTATTTACCAGAAGATGAATTTTTTTTAATTCATTCTTTTACTGAGAGTAGCCCTTCAAGATCTTTTTTTTTTTTCTTCCCCGAGATCTCAGTTCCAAATCCCCACATCATATAAATACCTTTTGTCTCCCATAGCCACAAAATACAACCCTCCTGGTTATAAAGATTGCTGAATGCCCCCACATCAATGGTAACTCAAGCCTTCACACAGTTCCAGAGTCCAGCTCTGTTTTCATTTTTGACTTCTGAGCATTTCCTTTAGTTTTGTGCATGCTCAGTTACACATTTCAAATATGTTGGTGACATTTTGCTTAACATTCTAGGGGTTTTGAGGCCAGAGGGTTCTCAGATTATCTAGTTTCCATGCTTCTGGAACCTTTAATTTTTTACTTATTTTATGGGTTCAGGTTACATTGGCCTAATCAAAAGTTCCCTCACTTAGAGCCAGGCAGCCTTGGGTTTGAATTTCAGCTCCTGTACTCACCAGTTAATATAACTCCGAGCAAGTGACAAAACCTCTCTGAGACTTATTCTCTACATGAGTTTTAAGGATCATAATCCCAGGTTTTCAAAGTTTGTTGTAAAGATGATCTCTATTCTAAATACAAGGCACAGTAAGTGAAAGATACAGTTATCATTATTCATTCTTCAAGTACTGAGTGTTCACAGGTATATCCTCTAAGTGCTAGGAATAACAGACAATAAATACATGAATAATATATTATATAAACATTGAAATATATATATATTTGTTATACATATATATATATATATATATATAAACAAAACCCCCAGAAGTTTAAGTGCACTAATAAAAAGAGTAATAAGAAGAGAAGTGAAAAGCAAAGGAGAAAAGGAAAGACATAAGCATATGAATGCAGAGTTCCAAAGAAAGCAAGGAGAGATAAGAAAGCCTTTCTCAGCCATCAGTGCAAAGAAATAAGAGGAAAACAAAAGAATGGGAAAGAATAGAGATCTCTTCAAGAAAATTAGAGATGCCAAGGGAACATTTCATGCAAAGATGGGCTCGATAAAGGACAGAAATAGTATGGACCTAACAGAAGCAGAAGATATAAAGAAGAGGTGGCAAGAATACACAGAAGAACTGTACAAAAAAAAGCTTCACGACCAAGATAATCATGATGGTGTGATCACTCATCTAGAGCCAGACATCCTGGAATGTGAAGTCAAGTGGGCCTTAGAAAGCATCACTATGAACAAAGCTAGTGGAGGTGATGGAATTCCAGTTGAGCTCTTTCAAATCCTGAAAGATGATGCTGTGAAAGTGCTGCACTCAATATGCCAGCAAATTTGGAAAACTCAGCAGTGGCCACAGGACTGGAAAAGGTCAGTTTTCATTCCAATCACGAAAGGTAATACCAAAGAATGCTCAAACTACTGCACAATTGCACTCATCTCACACGCTAGTAAAGTAATGCTCAAAATTCTCCAAGCCAGGCTTCAGCAATATGTGAACCGTGAACTTCCAGATGTTCAAGCTGGTTTTAGAAAAGGCAGAGGAACCAGAGATCAAATTGCCAACATCCGCTGGATCATCAAAAAAGCAAGAGAGTTCCAGAAAAACATCTATTTCTGCTTTATTGACTATGCCAAAGCCTTTGACTGTGTGGATCACAATAAACTGTGGAAAATTCTGAAAGAGATGGGAATACCAGACCACCTGACCTGCCTCTTGAGAAACCTATATGCAGTTCAGGAAGCAACAGTTAGAACTGGACATGGAACAACAGACTAGTTCCAAATAAGAAAAGGAGTACATCAAGGCTGTATATTGTCACCCTGCTTATTTAACTTATATGCAGAGTACATCATGAGAAATGCTGGGCTGGAAGAAGTACAAGCTGGAATCAAGATTGCGGGGAGAAATATCAATAACCTCAGATATGCAGATGACACCACCCTTATGGCAGAAAGTGAAGAGGAACTAAAAAGCCTCTTGATGAAAGTGAAAGTGGAGAGTGAAAAAGTTGGCTTAAAGCTCAACATTCAGAAAACTAAGATTATGGCATCTGGTCCCATCACTTCATGGGAAAGAGATGGGGAAACAGTGGAAACAGCGTCAGACTTTATTTTTCTGGGCTCCAAAATCACTGCAGATGGTGACTGCAGCCGTGAAATTAAAAGGCGCTTACTCCTTGGAAGGAAAGTTATGACCAACCTAGATAGTATATTGAAAAGCAGAGACATTACTTTGCCAACAAAGGTCCGTCTAGTCAAGGCTATGGTTTTTCCTGTGGTCATGTATGGATGTGAGAGTTGCACTATGAAGAAGGCTGAGCACCAAAGAATTGATGCTTTTGAACTGTGGTGTTGGAGAAGACTCTTGAGAGTCCCTTGGACTGCAAGGAGATCCAACCAGTCCATCCTAAAGGAGATCAGTCCTGGGTGTTCATTGGAAGGACTGATGCTGAAGCTGAAACTCCAATACTTTGGCCACCTCATGCGAAGAGTTGACTCATTGGAAAAGACCCTGATGCTGGAAGGGATTGGGGGCAGGAGGAAAAGGGGATGACAGAGGATGAGATGGCTGGATGGCATCACTGACTCGATGGACATGAGTTTGAGTGACCTCCGGGAGTTGGTGATGGACAGGGAGGCCTGGCGTGCTGCAATTCATGGGGTGGCAAAGAGTCGAACAAGACTGAACAACTGAACTGAACTGAATAAAAGGAGTAAAGGATAAAGCAGGGAGACCAACAAAGGCAATGCTTTGCAATAGTTAGAATGAAGGTCCTAAATGCTCTACTTCTGGCTTTATCCTCAAGTCCCTCAAACTCTCCTTTATTCTGCATTTACTTTGTTCTGAGAGCAGAGATGTGACTGAAAAGGCTGCTGCAGCAGAGGGACCCATGAGAACCAGAAAATGCACTCTCCATCACTGCCCACAAAGGAAAAAGTTTACTGTAGTATCTGGACATTCACCTCATCTTTGGTACAGTAACTGGACTGTTCCTATAGGAAGGTTTCAGGATTTTCAGCTGACCTATCCTGGGCCACAAGAAGGGGTTGGGAGGGTTTCCTTGGGTAGGCTGTGGTTCGCCAATCTTTTTCAGCCACTGCTTGGAAGGAACCATTCTGAACCACCTCTGTTTCTCTTTAAGAACTAAGTCAAGATTTCCCACAAGGATGAAAATAAATGGCAGATGTTCAACCTACAAATTTTATAAATCAGGCAGCTTTACTACTTTATGTAAATTATTGGAAGCATGACCTTTGGAATCAAGACAAAATTGGGTTTAATTGCAAGCTCTATCATTTAATGAATGACTTAGGGGTAGTTCTCAATTTTGTTTAATAAAACTAGGGACAACAATACCTTTGCTTCATTGAGTGTTTAAATGTGTATTTGCTTGTAAATCACTTAGCATAATGCCTGATACATAGTAAGGACTCCAAATTGGTATTATTATTACTTATTGTAATAATTAGTAAGTCTGTTACTTTCACAAAGGGAAAAATTCTCTTAAAAAGATGAAGCCTACTTACCTTTAAAAGATATGAACGTGTAAACTACTACGGGAAGTTAGAATTACTCTACGGTATCTAGGATAATAATTCAATTTTTTCCTGTAATGAAATTAGTTTAAAATAAAGTTAATAATTGTAAAATCTTTAGGAAATTTTTCACTTTATTATTCAGAAAGTATAAATAAGCCCCTTAGCAAACTATTCATAATTCAAAACTTATCATGGAATATAGAATTAGTTATTTTTAATAGTCCCAAGATGAAAATGAAACTCATAGTTTCAAAATCTGAAGTATGATCACATGATTATGTTACAGTTATCTGAAGGAACCTTAGGCATACATTTTAAAATTTACATTTCCAGAGAATTTTAAGGATACTGGAAAATGTTACATTGCAAGTGGAATAGTAGGATATAAACAGCATATACATTGTTAATGATATGTATACAAGATATGTATGTTGGATATATGTTAAGAACTTCATGACGGCCTTTCCCCTCTATCAACTCACAGCATGGCATTGACAGAATACTCTGGTCTAACAACTGAGCAAAAAAATGGCAAAGTCAATCCAAGTGAACAGAAAAGAAAAAAAGAATTATAAATACATCTGCATTCCTAGGAAAGGGCTTCTTACTAGTATCTTTTTATCCTCTGTAGTGATACCCTTATAAGGATTCCACAAGGACCTTTGTGGTGAGGAGCCCATGTATTCTAATAGAGTCAGTGGTATATCAATTAACTGCCATCAACTAACCACCTTGCATTTGTAACAGTCTGAAAGGGAGAGTTCCTGAGTCTGAGAATCAGATATCCATACTGCCGTGCTTCATACAGATAGCACACCATACATCTTCTAAAAGGGGCTCTTTTAAATCTCCATTAGGGGTAGTACTGCCAGCGATCCTATTCAGCCTTGCAAGACTCTAAAAACAGTGGCAGAAGATAATTAAATATACATAAAGCAAGCAACTTGCACTGTAAACATTCAATGTGTCGTTATCCTTCAATAGAACTGTTCTGATTGAAAGTTTTATGGTGTATAAGTCTTAGGATCTAGTATTTCTCATTCAAAGAGTAACTTGGGTCTTTCAAACTATTATATAAAAGCACAGTGCATTTAACTGATTTAATGAAATTTAATTGCTTAACTTTAAATTCTAAGAGAAGAGCCGCTTTGAAGAAAATCTTTGTTTAGATGGCATAAAAGCAGAGGCCTAGTTGGTAGTAATACTAACGGTAATAACTTGTGTTATTACATACGCTCCATCAGTCAAAAGTCAACTTTAGGAATACTAACTATTGCTGCTTTGGCTAAAATTTGAGTCATTTATTAGAGTAAAATTATGTGTGATATTTCATAAGGCTTAAATGCAAACAAAATTGATCACATTCACAAATATACAAACTTACATTCAAACCATATTAAAAAAGTATATTACATTTGAGACAAAAATGGCAAAACCAGAATTTTTAATTGCCAAGAATTTTATGTAGTAAGTTTGTTCAGTAACATAATAAAAGAGGAATAGTACATTGGCAGAAGTGGAATTAAAGAACATAAATATTACTCTAAAACAGTAAAACAATGGGATCACTTTCAAGAGCCTCATAGAAAGCTTGTAATTTAAAATGCTACTTTTTCATGATTAATGGGATTAACATGTGACTTTTCCATGATAAAAATCAGGGTACCTGAGTATTATATATATATTCAATTCCATGTGATAAACAATATTATAAAGATGTACTTTCCTAATTACTTAAGCAATTGCTTTCAGCTCATTCCATTCTTTGTCTAAATAGCTTGTTGCTGCTACGGCTACTAAGTCGCATCCGACTCTGTGTGACCCCATAGACGGAAGCCCACCAGGCTCCTCTGTTCCTGGGATTCTCCAGGCAAGAACACTGGAGTGGGTTGCCATTTCCTTCTCCAATGCATGAAAGTGAAAAATGAAAGTGAAGTCACTCAGTCGTGTCTGACTCTTAGCGACCCCATGGACTGTAGCCTACCAGGCTCCTCAGTCCATGGGATTTCCCAGGCAAGAGTACTGGAGTGGGGTGCCATTGCCTTCTCCCTAAATAGCTTAAGATATGTAAAAAGTGAACAATCATACATATATACTTAAGGATGAAACTTTTTAGTAAGCATGCATGACATCTAATAAAATGGCATTTGAGGGAAATTATTGCTTAAACTAAAAGGAAAAAAATGCTAAACTCCTGCCTGGGGACTAAATAGTGATCTTGCATTAATAAAATAGGTTTTTGGATTCCCTAGCTTTTGGTGATACTTTGGAACCTTCCTATTTTTCCTGTTGATATTTCAGGCAAGCTCTCAGACGTTAAATAATTTGTGTGCAATGCAGGAGACCCAGGTTCGATCCTTGGGTCAGGAATATCGCCTGGAGAAGGGAATGACAACCCACTCCAGTATTCATTCTTGCCTGGAGAATTCCATGGACAGAGGAGCCTGGTGGGCTACAGTCCATGGGATTGCAAGGGTTGGACACAACTGAGTGACTAACACTTTTCACTTTCATTTTCTCAAATTTGAGAGGACACTTAATAAAATTCCCACTTAGATGGTAAAATATATTAATTCTAATATTATGTAAATAAAGTAAATCTGATTCACTTACTGGGCAAGTACTACATTCTAAACTACCCAACTAAAATGAAACTAAATTCTGTGGCAAACAATTTATTTTCTCATTATACAATTAATGTTACCTTCAATAAGGCAATTCCCACATAGCCTTTGGCCACAGTTGTTGTCTTTAAAACAAAGTTCTAAATCTGCAGATCTCAAAAAAAGGTATGATTTCCTTAGCAGATGGTTAAGGAAATCAACAATAGGGATACATGCTCAAGAGAATATGAGTTTTTAAGGAGTCTTTGCCAACAAAGGTCCATCTAGTCAAGGCTATGGTTTTTCCAGTGGTCATGTATGGATGTGAGAGTTGGGACTATAAAGAAAGCTGAGTGCAGAAGAATTGATGCTTTTGAACTGTGGTGTTGGAGAAGACTCTTGAGAGTCCCTTGGACTGCAAGGAGGTCCAACCAGTCCATCCTAAAGGAGATCAGTCCTGGGTGTTCATTGGAAGGACTGATGTTGAAGCTGAAACTCTAATACTTTGGCCACCTCATGCGAAGAGTTGACTCATTGGAAAAGACCCTGATGCTGGGAAAGATTGAGGGCAGGAGGAAAAGGGGACGACAGAGGATGAGATGGTTGGATGGCATCACTGACTCAATGGACATGGGTTTGGGTAAACTCCGGGAGTTGGTGATGGACAGGGAGGCCTGGCGTGCTGTGGTTCATGGGGTTGCAAAGAGTCAGACACGACTGAGCGACTGAACTGAACTGATCTAATTAACAGAGCTCTCCCTTCCAATCCCCCCACATTCAGTGATCCAAGAAACTGAAATACAAATGGAAAAGATGAATCTGTGAAATTAAAGGTATAAAATTATGCAACATTCCTCAGGCTCTTCATTCTTATTTCCAGAATGGGAAGAAACTAGAGTTAACAGAATACAACCTTATTTCTTTAGAGGAAGGTAGATGAAAAAGTGTTTATATTTAAAAATAATTTTTACAGTGTTGATTAATGCTCCTCAGTAAACAAGGGAGGTCATTTCATTTATTTGGATATGCAAACTAACTTGGAAAATCCATAAAAATACCTTTCTTACCAGTAAACCAATCAGTATAGCAAAATATCGTACAAAAGAAAAGGAATATTGATAAATACATGTGAATAGAAGCCTTTCGATAAAGAAAAATCTATCATTTTTATAAAAAACCTATCTATTTTAAACATCATCCTTACTCAATCACAAGTAAAATACTACCAATACATGCCTTTGAAATTTCAAATAAAAGCCACCGCGGTTTCCTTATTAGAAATATTTGTTTTTAGTCATCCTTCTTATCTGAGGTACTTTCTTCATGACTTTCAGGGCTGACTTTATTACTTACAACTGAGGGAGTTGCTTGGACTTCTTTTGGCAATGAAAACACGTGGCACGTCTGGAGATCTAAGTAGGTTGTAAATATCTTAGCATATTCTGGATGCTTTAGGGCAAAACTTTTAAATTCCTCTAAAAGAGTAGAAAAAAAATTCAATAAATTGAGATGAATCTTCTTTTGGCATGATGCAGATTAACACATGATCTTAATAATATAATGATTGCAAAAGTCTATTACTCAACCCTTATAAATTATACAACCGCTTTGGCAGATAGTTTTTTCCATTATCTAGTCAAGTTGAAGATATGCATACTTGATTCTCAGATAGATAAGCTAGAGGATTTGTGCATACTGTATTCTGGGAGACATGCATTAGAATGTTCACAGCAATGTTATTCATAATAGGTAAAAAATGGAAACAATTCAAATGTTTGTTAACAGTTGAAATGGAAAAATAAATCCTGGCATATTCAGAGAACATAATGCTGTACAGCAATGAAGATGAATGATTATCTGTGTTGTAACAATGTGGATAAATCTTAAAACCATAATGTCGAATGAAAAAAGCCAAATACACAAGAACACATGTGGTATGAGGCTACTATGCAAAGTTCAAAAACTTAGGCAAAACTAAAATATATTTAAAATTTGTACTTTTGTGGCGAGATGCTAAAGCAAAGCAGGCAGAGATTCCTTTTTAAGTCAGGTCAGCAGTTTCCTCCTTTAAGACAGAGGAAGGGGTTGTATTTTTGGAAGGGGTACATGGAGGCTTCTAGAGTTACTGAAAAATTCTATTTCTTGATCTGAGTGGTAGTATACAAGTGTTCATTTATAAACCTTCATTATGCTCCATGATTATGTTTTATTGTTATATATAATTTTACTATTTCTCTGTAATAAAAAATGTTTAAAAATTTATTCTCCAAGACTTTCTATTGTGCTGTGCTGTGCTTAGTCACTCAGTCGTGTCCAACTCTTTGCTACCCCATGGACTGTAGCCCACCAGGCTTCTCTGTCCATGGGAATTCTCCAGGCAAGAATACTAGAGTGGGTTGCCATGCCCTCCTCCAGGCGATCTTCCCAACCCAGAGATGGAACCCAGGTCTCCTGCATTGCAGGCAGGTTCTTTACCAGCTGAGCCACCAGGGAAGCCCAGGACTTTCTATTACTGACTTTTAAAATGATTTTAACCTTTAAAACTGGTAAAGAAATGAACCATGTTGAAAAGGTGAGCCCTGCCTGACTTATGATCAGTAAGAAAAAGTAGAGTGTACAATATAGAATAATCGTATCACAAGACCCCTCAGTCGTGGGCCTCCTTTTATCTCAGGTGTTTTGATTTGTGACATAGGTAGAGTATAGAAATTAACTTACTAAATTAACCATCAGAATTTGAACCTTAAGCCCCTAATAGTTTCTGAAATATGATGCTACCCTCAACTTTGAAATTTCTCTCTCCTTTTCTGTTAGGATAGAGAAAGCTTTATTGAACTTATATAGCAAAGGAAGCCTGGTCTTTGAATAAGCTTGCTATTTGACTCTCTAATAAAAGGCTTTTAACCCAATATCCTATTTCTATCGATTAAAAAAAATCCTCCTATAACCAAGTGTCTACTTCATGGCACATTAGAGTACCTAGCAATTCTTGATGATATAAACAGGTCTTAGTGATGAGGAAGTCACCAGATTGAGCCCAGATCATTCTCTGTAATTACAACATTATTTTGTATTAATAGACTTTATATTTCCAAATCAGGTAAGCTATTAATTATTATTTCTTAACACCCAAAATAAAGACTTATCTGCATGAGTCTATTTCAGTGATGGAGGTAAAGTAGACATTAAGTGATTTCTAAGATACATAGGCAGGAGAGTTATCTACAGAAACCATAAGCTTTAATTTTAAGACTTGTGCTCTGGTCAAAAGATGAAGGTCTCTGTCTTCTTTGGGGATGCCAGTGGCATTAAAGAGTAACTCATTTCTAGAGTGCTATGAACTGGTGATAAGTAGAATTTGGGCATTCATTTAGCTAAAGGAAAACCAAGAATAAAAACTTAAAAGATCATATTTAAATACTGTAAATGGCCACATTCATGATAAATTTTTATACCTATTCTTTCATAAAATCATATTTAAATACCTCAAACGTTCCTGCAAAAAAAAAAAGTGGGCTTGCCTAATATTGGGGAAGAGGAGATATTTTTTGTATTCTAAAAAGAAAAGTATTGAACTCCAAAAAAGCAAAGTATATTTCTATAAAAAAAAATATTAAAATCAACAGGTAAACATATGACTACCTACAAGTAATTCTCAGTATTAGCTTCCATTGAAATAATAATTCAAAATAGTTTTTCAAAATTTGGTAGCTTTGAGACTTCTTTGTGGTCCAATGGTTAAGACTTCATCTTCCAATGTAGGGGATGTGGGTTTGATCCCTGATAGGGGAGCTAATGGCACCCCACTCCAGTACTCTTGCCTGGAAAATCCCATGGACGGAGGAGCCTGGTAGGCTGCAGTCCATGGGGTTGCACAGAGTTGGACACGACTGAAGCGACTTAGCAGCAGTAGCAGCAGCAGGGGAGCTAAGATCCCCCATGCCTTGAGGCCAAAAAAGTCAAATTAAATTGTAATATTGTAACAAATTAAATAAAGACTTTGAAAATAGTCAACATCAAAAAAAAAATTTTAAAGAATACTAAAAAAAGAAAAATGGTAGCTTGGAGTAATACAGTCTTAATTATGCAATGAAAATGGCCAGAGAATTAGTACACATGAGGTTTATGACTCTTTAAGTTTTACATCAGTATATACTTTCCATTTTATCCTTTCTTTTTTTTTTTTTAATGAACTTAATAGAGTAAGTGCCCTAGGCATTTAATTATCTAAAATAGAAGAAAAGATAGCCAAATGACAGTAATTAAAAACAGAGAGTAGGTGTAGTATGTGATCTAAAGCCGCCATCCAATGAAAGTTATCAGGCAGAAACTCTTTGAGCACCAGAAGGAAAAAGGCATTCAAGAGGAATCCTCCTCTAGCCCACCAGAGAAGACTGGGGAAGATAAGCCATGTCTATGACTACATCAAAGCTCCACCAAGTTGTGTTTCCTAAGAAATATGATGAAACATATTTCATTATGTTTCATTATGTTTCACCTAAGAACATTATGAAATACATGGAAACTGATGAACCATCCCTTCATCCCTTACAGGACTTATTTTTAAATTTTTGTTTTTATTTAATTTTATTTGTTTTTATTTTTTGGCCACATCATGAGGCATGAGGGATCTCAGTTCCCCAATCAGGGATCGAACCCGCATCCCCTGCCTTGGAAGTGCAGAGTCTTAACTACTGGATTGCCAGGGAAGTCCCAAGGGCACTTATTTTAATGCATGGACTTAAGTCATCAGGAGAAAGGCTTGTGGACAGACCTGCCATCTGGCCTCAATGTCTTCCTCCATGATAGTCCCTCCCTCAGAGGGGTACCATCAACGTGACATGATATAATGAACGCGAAAGCTCACCTAAGCTACTAACAGGAAACATTAATAGACGGTTTAGTTACTGTTATTACTGTGGGTCCCCCAGCCTGTATCCCTCTACTGTGGCTACAACTCTGACATTTTCTCGTGAATGATCTTAGGTGAGTCACTGAGATTCTTCGCATGTTGATAACATAAGAATAATGAAGAGTAGTGATTGAATAGGCATGCTGTAAAGAATAAATGAATTACTATATATAAAATGTTTGAAGAGTGCTTAGCATATGGTAATTTCCCAATAATTAGCTTCTACCATTACACCACCACTACTATTATTGCTATTATCATCATTGTTACTATTATTTCTATGATTAACATATTAGAGGAGGGAAACAACACTTGTATGAGGGTCAGTCATAGTCTGCATGCCCTCCTCATACACTGAATCAGGAGCCAAACTGCCTACTCACCATAGGAGACAGAATCCCCCTGGGCTATTTCCTTGAAGAGACCAGAAACATCAAGGTCAGGCACTCCAAGGGAAGCCTGCAGGATGGTGGAGAACTCTTCCTCTGTTATGAAGCCATCCTCATCAACATCAAAGAGCTGAAGGAAAAAGAAAATAAAGCCTAAGAACGAGCTCCTCCACAGCAATGACAGTACGGAATAATCTTGGAAAATAAATTCTTTAGTAATTCAGACATTCACTGTGCCAGGGGCTTGGGATATATGTCCATATGTATGATCTCTGCTGCCTTCACAGTACTTATAGTTTAGTGGTAGAAAGAAATAAAATTAAAATAGGGGCTACAACCACAGTAAGCACAGAAGCACATGGGGGTCCTCTGTAGAATAAGGTGAATCCTACCTGGAGAGGTCAGGGAAGGCTTTATGACATTTGAGTTGGGTCTTAAAACATGAAGAAAATATACAAGGAATATATAGGTACTGGTAGGTGATTGCTTGGGGCTCGAGTCAGGAGAGAGAAAGACAACCAAGAATCAGATCATAGTGTATCATCTAACCCTTCAGGATGATGATGGGAAGGCCTGTGGCGTGATCGACTGTGAACTGAGGGAGCTCTCTAAGGAAGAGGGTGGAGGATGGATTGGAGGCAGAAGGTTGAAAAGGCTTCTGTTCTTGTTCAGTCGCTAAGCCAGGTCCAACTCTTTGCAACCCCATGGACTGCCTGTCCTTGGACTTCCAGGCTTGCCTGTCCTTCAGTATTTCCTGGTGTTTGCTCAAACTAATATCCATTGAGTCTATGAGACAAGAAAAACAATAAAGAGTCTTGGGTGGAGAAGCATGAAGGGCAGGAAGAGAGAATTTATAAGGAAACAAAGGTGGGACTTGCATTTCAGTTAGAGGTCTGCAGTGATAGAAAATAAGGAGCCAGTGATGGCCGAGGTGTTCTGACTTGAGCAAGGGGTGAAAACGTTATGTTACCCAGAGTGGGAGACCAGGTACCCAATGAGATCAAGGGTTAGACCTGGAGAGGTAAATTTGAATCAGAAGTGTCAGTTACAAGTAAAGTCTAGCACATCAGCACAGGAGAATAATGAGCCGTGAGATATGAATTCAGTTAAGAACTGAAACTCTAAGTGTGTTTGAGCTTCTATGTGGAAAATGCACAAAGTAAGGCAGAGTACTGGAAACTAAGAGTAGAGGTGTGTGCAGGGAAGAGGAGCCAGCAGAAACAACAATAACAAAAGCAGTCAGAGAGATGGAGAAGCAGAAAGAAAGAATATGCATCTTGGAAGCTAGGGGAGGTTTTTAGGAAAGAGGAAGAAACTCTGACTGGTAATGGCCAACACAGTAAAATGCCATTGGAAGCAAGGTAGCAAAGAGGTTTGCTGGATTTGGCAATTAGGAGATCATCCTGATGACAGATGATAATGGGAATCAAGGAATGAATAGATGATCCAACCAGTCCATTCTGAAGGAGATCAGCCCTGGGATTTCTTTGGAAAGAATGATGCTAAAGCTGAAACTCCAGTACTTTGGCCACCTCATGTGAAGAGTTGACTCATTGGAAAAGTCTCTGATGCTGGGAGGGATTGGGGGCAGGAGGAGAAAGGGACGACAGAGGATGAGATGGCTGGATGGCATCACCGACTCGATGGACGTGAGTCTGAGTGAACTCCCGGAGTTGGTGATGGACAGGGAGGCCTGGTGTGCTGTGATTCATGGGGTCGCGAACAGTCGGACATGACTGAGCGACTGGACTGAACTGAACTGATGGAAGCAAAGGCACGGGCTCTTCTTTTAAGAAATTATGGAGGGCTTCCCTGGTGGTCCAGTGGTTAAGAATCTACCTTGCAATGCCTGGGATACCAGTGGGTAACATAACTTACTTTTACCCATTTGCTCAAGCCAGAACACCTCAGCCACCACTGGCTCCTTTTCCAGCACTACAGACCTCGAACTGATATGCAAGTTCTGTTTTTGCTTCCTTATAAATTCTCATTTCCTGCCCTTCCTGCTTCTCCACCCCAGACTCCTGTTTTTCCTGTTTGATCCCTGGTCTGGGAAGATCCCACATGCCACAACTACTGAAGCCCGCTCACACTAGAGTCTGTGCCCCACAACAAGAGAAGCCACCACAATGAGAAGCCCACATGCTGCAACTAGAGAGTAGCTCCTGTTCTCTACAACTAGAGAAAAGCCTGCTCAGTGACAAAGACCCAGCACAGCCAAAAATAAATCATTAATTTAAAAAGAAATTATGGAATAAAGGGCAGGAGAGAAATGGGGTAACAACCACGCACAAAAGGAGGCTGCCTACAGGAAAGGAGAGACTGAATATGTTTATAGGCAGAGGGGAAAGGGTGGGATACACTGAAAGTCAAGTTGCAAATCAGGGATAGTTGATAGGTCATATTCAAAATCTTCTCCAGGGTATTCACATTTTTTTTAATGATATCAACACTAACTCTTTGCAGGCACTGATCCAACATGTTCAAATCCCTTTACACACTCATTTAACCCTGATGACAGTCTCCCCTAATGAGTCTTATGTAGGGAGGGGTTGTTATTAGTCATATCTCACAGATGAGAAAGCGGAGGAACACAGAAGCCAGGCAACTTTCCCAAGGTCACAGAGCTTGTCGGTGGTCAAGCTGGCACTCAAAGGCAGGCAGATAATATCTAGAGCTCCTGCTGTTAAGGTATCCACTTTTGACCAAACACATAATCAAAAACAGGCATAGGGTAAGGTGTGATAATCGTGAAATGAACAACAAGCATAGTGCTTTAATTGTCCACTAGGGTGGGAGGAGAAAAACAGAATTTGAAGTTGTGATTTCCTATCCCTTGATGAAGACACAGACTCCTAGTCCATTTCCTACATTGAGCCCCTGAATGGAGGATAAGACAGTTGGAAAGTACAAAGTGCATTAGCATTTGTTTTTACAAATGGTAGCCCCAGGGCTCTTTATGGGCCTCAGACTTCAGACATGAACAGCCAGGTTGTCACACACCCCACTCCCATAAATTCTAAGTTTTCTATAAAAGTCTTCCATTCCTAAACAATTCTCACCAACTCATCAAATTGTCTAAATTCCTGCCACATTTGGTTCTTTGATGGCTCTCTCTTCTGTATAAGTTCCCTTCACACATCCATCCTGGGGCTTTTACTTCCTATCACAGTCATTGTGACAAAGGACATTTTGCCACAACGACCCCATAATACCACTCCATTTCTGTCAATTCCTCATGTTCCCAATAGTCTCTTTGCTACACAGTTCCCAGATCTCAGGTAAATCCCATCCTCTGGGCTCTGGTAGAAGGTTTAACACCCCAGTTTCCTTGGAGAATGGGGGAGTGCTATCTCCCCAGTGCACAGAATGCTGCAGGATTCTGTATCCATTCAGCCAGTCTGTGTATTTTGGTTGGAGCATTTAATCCATTTACATTTAAAGTAATTATTGATATATATGTTCCTATTGGTATTTTCTTAATTGTTTTGGTTTTGTTTTTGTAGGTCTTTTCCTTCTCTCGTGTTTCCTTCCTATAGAAGTCCCTATAGCATTTGTTTGTAAAGCTTATTTGGTGGTGCTGAATTCTCTTAACTTTTGCTTGCCTGTAAAGCTTTTGACCTCTCCATCAATTTTTAAATGAGATCCTTGCTGGGTAGAGTAAACTTGGCTCTGAATCAAAACATCCTGTCTTCCCTAGCAAGCCCGTGGTTCAAGACCACCAGGACCCTGCCTGGAATCTGAATGATGAACAGAGTTTGGAGTTTGTCTCTCTGACAGCAGTGCCCAAGGGAGACGTAGAGCAGTTCCTGCAGCTGGGACCTCTGGAACTGCCTGCTTCAGGGTCTTCCCAGGGGCCTGCTTGTTGTCCTCACAACTGATTCCTCAGCCAGTCTACTGCTAACGACTGAAGAATGCTGACTAATATTCTACCTCTAAAGGTCACCATGGTGATGAAATATGATCAAAGATGGGCAGTTAACTGTGAAGCATTACTCAAATAGAAGGATGAGAAGGGATCCTGTATATATAAAATGATACTGCTAAATGAAAAACATAGAAGCATGCCAAAATCATTTTCAAAATCTTCAAACACCCTTGAGAAGGTTAAAAAAATAACCAAAATAAACCGTGACACTTGCCTTACTGAAAAAAAGAGCTAATTATAGTTTTAAGTTCTCCTTTCCTTTCCCTACCTCTCCCCCACCAAAACCAAGGTCTAGGCTACAGAAAAATCTCAGGACTTCTTTAAAAACAATAATTACTATGATTAAGGGCCAAATTTTCTATCAGGTCTTTCATTGGTAAGCCCAAAGTGACCACTTGCCCAGCTGAACTTATAATCACACAGAAAATCCCAGAACGGGAACAGAAATAACTGTATCGGAATAAGTTAGCTATGTGTATAATTTTAGGTTTTACGATGAATAAGTCTGTAAAAGCCAAAAGTTTTCAACTTGGAAAGTGTTCTGGCCCTTTCCTTGTGACCATCTGCTAAGCATCAGCCTCTTAGGTTCTTTATAGACCCAGCAGTAATTTTTGTTGAAAACAATCTGAAATAAAAAGTCAACTTGGGGGCTCTCTGTCAATGACAAAACACATGGAAATTCCTGAGGCTACACAGGACGGTCTCTAAGACGTGAGAAAGGACTCTGGGAGGAAGAGTCTTCCTGAATAATAGAGGGGAAGACACTTGTTGAGGACACAGTGGGATATTCTTCTCTGAGAAAATCAGGAAGAAATAAGAGTAGGAAACAGACATGGGGAAGGTCCCCAGGCATATGGTGGATGAAGCAGAAACTCAAGTGGCTGAATGATAAAAGAGTCCACATACACAACTTAAAAGACACATAGTGAAATCAAGCTTTTATTTTACTTGAGAACAGAGCATGTATGATTATCCCATTCAAATACAAATTAGATGAAGCACCTTTCATCTCTAAAGAATTGAAACATACTTTGGGAATGTATTCTTCCCCTATTTTTGCACATATAAGTGATAAATGAAATCTGAGTTCTCATCATTTAAACCTCCATTAAGTTCTGCTGGGGATGGGGGACATGGATTTTATTCATTGCCCCCTAATCCCCCATCCTGCTATGACAATATATATGATACAACAGGAAACATACAGGGTGGAAATCCAAGACATCATGGTAGAGATGAAAGGTGCTTCATCTAATTTGTATTTGAATGGGATGTTCCCTTCCGAATTCTAATCATACATGCTCTGTTCTCAAGTAAAATCAAAACTTGATCTCACTATGTGTCTTCTGAGTCATGTATGTGGACTCTTATCACTTGATACCACCACAACAAAATAACTTCATCAGGAAAAGATTGCCAAAAACATCTCTGACACATAGAGTGAAAAAATAAGGATGGATCAAAACTTTCTGCATGGCAAATTAGGATGACAAGAGGCAGGTCGTGTTTATTTATAAACCTCACTTTGGGGCTCCCAAACAGGGAGGCTGAAAAGAAATAATCTTTTAGCTAATTTATTAAATCACCTGCTCTTCAATCTTGATGCTGCTAACTGGGCTGCTTCCAAAGACTTTTTTTTGCTTAAATGGATGCTTGTGTTTTCTTTATTCTCAGTAGCGATTGTCTTAATCACATTATTCTCGTGTTCATGTCACAGCAAATCTATAAACACTTGTAATGGATGAACTGATTTTCAAATAATACACTTAGAGTCAACACTTGTTTATGAGACAGATCTAGATGCTTTCAGTGGGGCTGACAGTACCTTAAATGCCACCTGGATGATCTCCTCTGTGTTGGCGGGGTTGCACAAGACAGCCAGGCCAATTACATACTCTCGGAAGTCGATACTGCCATCGTGGTTCTGTGAAAGGATGGGTGAAATCAATTAGCAGGGCCATTGGTTGAATAACTATTAATCACAAGGTGAAATTCAGGCAGGCCATGCAACTCAGCATCATCATGCATTGAGTCTATTTGGAAAAAAGCTCACACTGAGATAGAACAGCTAGTGAGCAGCCCAATTCAGAGGGAAGAAAAATAGATTTGTGTTCAGTGATAAATATAAACATTTTATCCCTGAGGGTCATTAAGAGTGATTCTATGGATATCAGTATGGGGTTTTGAGCTCAGCCTTGATGGGAGTCTCTCTGGGAAGCAGGATGGAGGATTCATTCCTAGGTGAGACCAAAGCCTTCATCCCACCATTGATGGTGGGCATGCCATGATGGCCAACACTCAGTGGGTCACGAAGAGACCCTCTACAGGTAGGAAACAGAAGGGAAAGGAAAAGGGCAAATTGAGGCAATAATCACAGCTACATTCTTTCTTCTTTCCAGGCTTAATTTGCAATAAAGCAGGAGCAAGTGAGCAAACATGAGCAATGGCAAGGGCCCCTTAGTGATATCAAGCCCTGCAAGATCCTGCACTTCTAAGCCTCTGGAAGCTAAAACTAATTCATATGATGTTAATATCTATACACTTCATCAGGTATTTCATGATGGCAATACAAAAGGATGGGTTGATAATTCTAACCCATGCTGACTGAATGCAGTTTTTCCTGCACATGAACTAATCACCTAGACAGGAACACTGAGGGGATGAAATGTGGAGAAAGGAGAGCTTAAGGAAGAGAGGGAGAAAAGATGACAGAGGCAAGGAAGAGAGGGAGGGAAGACAAAAGGAAGAGATAAAAGAGGCAAAACAAACAACAAGGAAAGGGGAAGAGGAGAAAGGAAAAGTGAGACGGAGAGTGGAAGAGAAAGATGGAGGAGGAGAGAGAGGAGTAGGAGGGAGAAAAAAAACAGAATAACAAGCACAATAATTATAATCCCAGGTGTGAGATCATTTTGGCAGCAAAATCTTCAAGTGATGAGTTTCCAGATAAGCTACGAATTAGTAACAACAAAGTTAGTGTGCTACTTGATAAGTAAGCAGACTTTTGGTACTGGTAAGACCATAATCTTTAACTGTGACTAAGTGTCTACATTTCAACTATTAGGAGTTCCCCTAGGGCAAGGGTTGCCTTCCTTCTGTACAGTGTGTTCTCACTGCCTAGCACACACAGGTAGGTGATAAAAACCATGCTACCTTTTCCTCATCTACCCTTACCTACTACTTTGGGTTCACCTTAACACATTCAGGTAGTGTTCTTCACTAGGGTTTCACAGATGAGCTAGAAAGGGAAAGCTTTGAAGCCCCTGAAAGGGTGTGCCTTTTCTATATGTACATTATTTTAGGGAAGCATTTTTGCAGCTTCTGTGAGTTTTGGTTTTGGCTGTGTCATGGTGGCATGTGGGACCCAGTTCCCTGACCAGGGATTGAACTCATGCCCCCTGCAGTGGAAGCGTGGTGTCTTACCCACTGGACCACCAGGGACGTCCCCTGTCAGCTTCTCAAAGCAACCAAGTCTGTCACCATGTTACCTTTATTTTACTGCAGGGTAGGAACGAAAAAAAGTAATTTACCTTCACTAACCAGCCCACTGGATAAGGTAGAAACAGAGGTTTCAAGAGTTCCCTGAAGTAATAGGGTTTCTTCCTGAGATTAAAAACTCAGATCTGACTTCCATTTTTGTCTGATTTATTGTTGTTGTTGTTGTTTAGTTGCTAAGTCATGTCTGACTCTTTTATGACCCCATAAACTGTAGCCTGCCAGGCTCCTCTGCCCATGGGATTTCCCAGGCAAGAATACTGGCGTGGGATCTGCAGTATTTCCTTCTCCGGGGATCTTTCCGACCCAGAGACTGAACCCATGACTCCTGTATTGGCAGGTGGGTTTTTTACCACTGATACACCTAGGAAGCGCTTTTGTCTGATTATCAGCCTCTAAAAGAGTTATTTTTTTTCCCCTTAATCAACTTCATTGAGGTATCATTTACAGTCAATAACAAGCATCAGTTTTCAGGGTACAGTTTAAGGTTCTTTGAAAAAATGTAGACACCAAGGTAACCACTACCACAACTGACAGCGACATTGTCATCACCCCAGAAGTTTCAGAGATGGGAGACTTTTAAGGGACATAAATTTTCCTTGCTGTGACTCTATTTAATTTTCTTATGTACTATGGAGGGCTGTTGTTCATTAAGCCTTAGCGGTTGAACAGCTTATTGAACTGTGGATATATGCCTAATAAGGTAAATTTCTTGTGCAATTGTTCTCTTTTCCACTAAGAAACAAAGAAGTGTTAAATACAAGTTCTGAAGAATAGATATAAGAATGATCCAGGACTATATTCAATATCCTGTGATAAACCATAATAGAGAAAGATAGGAAAAAGAATATATATATATATATATGTATAACTGAATCACTTTGCTGTACAGCAGAAATTAACACAACATTGTAAGTCAACTTAATGCTTTGATTAAATAAATTTTAAGAAAGAGAATATCTATGGACATTGAAGATACAACCATAGGTAGTACGGTTACCACCTATTGAAATACTCCTTTGAATTTATTGTGAGGCATCCAATTTTATTTTACACTACTAAATCCAATGTTATAATACAGGTAAAGCATTATAACTTATTTTTCAATGGAGCACCAGAAATCTAAAGAACTCTTAATATTACTGCTATTAATATTAATTAGTAATAGTAATATTACTAATTAGTAATAGTAATATTACTGCTATTCACAAATAAAGGTAATATTCTGGGCCCCTGATTTTCATTAACAGTTTTATATGAGTGGCTTTGACCAAAAAAAGAATATTAAAGCAGACTCTTGATAATCAATCACATGAGAAATTATATGCGAGTTTTTATCCTAATAATGTGAAGGAAAAAACATATTATGGAAATTATTCTGAGATATTTTATTACTGGACTAATAAAACAATACATTTTTTTTATACCATACAAATTCAGAATAATAAAATTTCGAACTGGGGGGTATCTTAGAAATCATCCAGCCAACTTCTTCATTTTTACTAATAAAAAATTAAGACATAAGTTTTACTTGAGGTCACAACACTCATTATTGCCATAACGACAATTAACATTTAGGTAATCTGACTCTCATTCAAATTAAAGCAGGTATATTCAAAAATAGATAATAAAAAAGTGTAAGTAAAATGCAGTCCTTTAAATTTTGAAGTTCAAATTAGTCCCATAGTAAAAAAAAAAATGATTCCTCAAATCTGTGGGTTTTTTCCTGTAAAAATCAATTGAACTTCTCAGGAAAAGTACTATTATTCAAATTCAATAAACTCTCAGTTATACAGGAGAGTTCAGGAAGAGGTACTGTTTCCCTCAGTATTCTTATTAAGATCATATTTCTACCCATCTGCATAATTATATTATCAATTTCTAGGAATTAAATTGTTTTAATCCACTTAGCATTAAAAATAGACATTAAAAAAAAGTAATTCTGAAAGCACTGCAGGATCAATAGGTATATTTAATATCAGTGCCCTGCAGGTGCTTGAGCAAATATTTTTTAAGGCCCTACTGTGGGTGAGTTGTGTAGTATTACTGGTGAAATTTCTGACTGAAGTTGATACATAAGTCAACTTTTTTTTTTTTTTTTTAATTTATTTATTTGGCTGCGTCAGGTCTTACTTGCCGCATTTGAACTCAGCTCTGACTAGTTTCCTGACCAAGGATAGAACCCGGGCCCCTTGCACTGGGAGCTTGGAGTCTTAGCCACTGGACCACCAGGGAAGTCCCATAAGTCAACTTTAAAAAACACATGCACTATTACTCAAAAAATATTTTTAAAGTGAACTTTGAGATGATATACAAATTTTGAATGTTTTTGAACATTTGCTGTGTTTAGGTACAGAACACACAGTTCTTTTTCCTGCTACTACAGGTTATTGAATTCAGTGGATTGTATCAAGATTAAGTGTATTCCAAAATCATATGGGATACTTTGCAATTTAAAAGTGTAAATGTATAATGTCACATTTAAACAAATCATTATTATTTTCTCCTTACTACATTGATTGCATTGCTCTTAAAAATTTTTAAATTATAGAGTTATATAAATCAAAGTCCTTCATCTTAGGCTATCAGTAGTTTTCCAAGTAGGAAAGGCAAAATTTTTTTAAAAGTATTAGGTAAACTCTTCCTTTTATATTGAAAATCTGCCTTTAAAACATCAACTTAAAAAAAAATTGAATGGAAACTAAGAAATCCAATCACTTCTTAAGATATTGGTTTGACACAATGCCAAAGGTTGGGTTACTTAGAAAAATCCAGACTTTGAACTAAATTTTCTGGGGTCAACTCTAGTGCCTTGGGTCATCTATACAAGTTTTATACAAATTCATAAGAGAATAAAAGAGAAACTTGAGTAATATCAGAATGTTTTGCCCTGGAATGCAGGAAGAGAATCATAAAAGTAGTAATCCTTTAACATGAAGAGGAAGAGAAATACTCAGTGCCACTCCTAGTGTGAGATAATTGTCTTAACTTTCATAAAACATTTAGAACGAAGTGAGGGGAGAAAAGTGGGCCTACATTTTCTTTTCCCCAGCCATCACGTGGAAAGGTTAAATTATAAACTTAATATTCTTAGCCCTTAAAAGGCACCTTGGCAGCTCTCCCCTTTCCTGGCTACATTACTACATCCATGCCTAACATATTAGTGGCTTTATTCTAAAATAGGGATCCTGATATTAATGTGTGGTTTCTGGCAGCAGCCTCACTCTTATATAATCACACCTGGTTTAAGTAGCTCCCCAGACCAAGCTTAAATTACAACTCTCTTGAGGAAAGTGGACATGATCTCTGTGCTTGGCTCAACTCAGAATCACACATATGTGGTATTCAATAAATATTATATGACGGTGATGATGGTGTACACAGAGGCCAAATGCCAACCTCTCTCAATTTCAATGGGGATTTCTAACAGGCAGCTGAGTCTGTTAATAGGCCAATTACATCATTTTAAGAGTTACAATTTTCCTCCAAATGAGTCAGAAAGGAAGGATTTATCTTTGAATTTAGGATGATCTTCCAAAGTACAGTAGGAGATAGGGAATGAATTAAAAACCAGCGAAACAGGAGGGGTAGAAATCAATTATATAGCAGGTAGATGAACAGAGCACTTGCAAATGAGCCCTCTCTAGCTGAGTCCACTGGCCAGGGGATTCCAGATTCTGGTTTATCCTGCTATCAACACCTGAATCAAAATGAAGAAAGACAGGGACTTCCCTGGTGGTCCAGATGTTAAGGCTCCATGCTCCCAATGCAGGGTGCTCGGGTTCGATCCCTGCTCAGAGAACTAGACACATGCTGCAATGAAGATCCCATGTGCCACAACTAAGACCCGGCATAGCCAAATAAATATTTGAAAAAAGAAAAAGCCAAACCAACGGGCATTCACAAGGAAGGCCTCCGCTTTTTGGGTGGCAGTTTCTCCATACTCCTATCTTCATTCTTTTGGACACTGGCAACACTGACTTCTGCGGGGCCTCAGTTTTCAACTGAGGCTGCTATGAAAAATACAGTAAAACAGCCTAACCTTAAAGCACTGTCAGACAACCTTGGTTGCTCATCAGAATCATTTAAAGCTGGGGAGCTTTAAAAATACTCATCTTTGAGCCCCACCTCTAAACCTTTTTCTTTAACTTATGTGGAGTGGGACTCAGCTATCACTATTCCTTAAGAGCTCTCCCAGTGATTCTAAGTTGCAGTCAGGGCTGCGAAACACTGCAATAAAGACTCAGCAACATGTATATACACATAATGATTTATATAAGTGTACATTTATGTACACATATGATTTGCATATATGTTCTTTTTTTTTCTCTTTGTTCACTTTTTTCCCTGTCTGCGGTTTTCTAACAAATGAAAGAATATTCCTTGCTAGGAGGCAGGGCAAGACATGACAAGAGCTGGCTAACATCAGCTGGGCATACCTGATTTGGTGTGTGAAGTACATGTAAGAGGGATCATTTTGATTCATTAAGGCAATCAGTGACATTTCAACTATGAGTATACCCTTTCATTCCTCAACACTCTTGTCCTCCATAAATATATCAAAACAAAACTTTTACATGTTTATTTTACTGAAAAAATAAGACTAAAGAATTCTAGATTTTAGATAGCTGCTCCACCATTAAAAAAAAAACTACCTTATATAAAACTGCTTAATTTCACATTTCTGAGCCTGTTTCTGTACAGTTAAATATGTTTCCAGGAAAGCGTATTTTTAATGTAATGGGAAGACCAGACATGAATTAAGAGAAAGACAGATTTTGAATTTCCCACCTCCTCACCTTTTTGAAGGAAAAATATATGTCTCTTGAGAGCTTTCTTGATTTATCCCAGGATTTTTTTCCAAATCTCATTCTTAACAGTAACAACAACAAATTCCCTGCTTTTTGGAATTAATCCACCAAACAAGCAATGTACTCTTAAAATGTACTCCATGAGAGCCTGCTCTGCATGCCTCCCCATCAAATATATAGGTCCATATAAATTCCAAATCTCAAAAAACCAACATACAAACCACTCAGAATATTTTTCATGAAAAATCTGTTTTAATTAAGCAATAAAGGGCAACGCAAGTTCAGAAATAGGTCCTGTTGTGCAAGAACTCGGCAAAAAATGACAGCTCCAGATGGGGTATCTGCAACCATGCAGAAAGAATGGCTAGGCTTCTAGCAGTCCTATCCTCCAGGGAGGGTCCTGACTTAATGCCCACTTCAGGAATACATGGTCAGCTGCAGCCACTCTTGGATAGAAACCTGAATCAGGCCATCTGCATCTCTATCCAGGGATTTGAAGGCACGGAACATGGCATCCAGGCGAACCAGGCAGCTGATGAAGTTGTTAAAGTCCATACTTCCATCCTCCTCGGCGTATCGGCGGACAATCATTTGGTAAAGTTGCTCATTTAGTTGGAAGCCTGCTTCCTGCAGAGCCCCCCAAAGCTGAGAACTTCCCAAAAATCCAGATTGGTCCCTGTCATACTGCTTGTAAACACACTGCCATTTCTTGATGTTGTTCCAGAGATACTTAAATTCTTCAAAGCCCAGCTTCCCAGTCGTGTCACTGTCCATGACAGATACAATGCTCCGGCAGGTGTCAAGACTAAAGCCATCAGACTTCAGATCCTTGTGCTTAGAAAGGACTTTGTTGAGAATATTCATTAGGTCAGTGGCACCCACCTCCATGTCTGGTCCAGCCAGCTGAGCAAACTGTTGCCGAAAACGCCTAACTTCCTCACTTTCATTGGCCTCCACGTTGGTGAAATGTTGCTGAGTAGGTGGTGGTTCTGGGGTATACTGAGCAGCCGCAGCTTCACTGATAAAGTTCACAATTCCTCCAACTATCCCTCCAATATTCCCTCCTCCTCTTCTCTGATCACCTCCTCCAAGAAGGCCTCCAAGGGCTTGTCCAAGACCTTGATTTGCTCCTTCCAATATAGCCTTTGCAAGAAACATGCTTTTGGTTTACCCAGCAAGGATAAAAGCTGCTGAAATCTTGGAGGTGGTATGAGAGATGAAATGGAGTCTAAGTAGCTTACATGTGGAAGAACTGGCTTTTCTGTACCTGCCTGCACTGTACCACACCCTGGGGTGTGATGCTTTACCTCCTACTGAAGTTGCCTGAATTCCACTAGGTCCTAGCACCTGCCATTTTTCAGAGGGCCTCAATAAAATATTCCTAAATTACAGTATATCTGACAAATTAGAAGAAATCATATTTTAAGTATAATATATTAAACTACAGATTTTTCTATGCTGTTAATTATTCTTAGTTCTCTTTCTCAGCAGGTGACATGGATTTTCCTAGCAGAAGAAAGTAAATGACCTAAGGATATCAAGAATTTCTTCTCTAAGGAATATTTATTGCTAGGGCACAACTGAAGAATTTTTGGGCATTAGAAAAATATTTATCTAATTCTCTTCCTTTGCAAGATTTGCAATATCTAATGTTCTTAAGAAAAACTTGGAAGGGAGATTTTTTAAATGCAGGGTCCCTAGATCCCATGCTCTGAGCTTCTGATTCTGCGCAGTTTGGTGTCACATTCATGATCTACATTTCTGGAATCTTTTGGAAGTATAACATTCACATAGAAAAGTGTAAAAATCACAAATGTATAGCTCAAAGAATTTCACAGACTGCAAATAGCCCATGTTATAAGACCCAGATCAAAAAGTAGAACACAAGCAGGACCCCTGAAGCTTCTTCATGTCTCTCTCCTCTTCCAAGGGTAACCATTATTCTGACCTCTAACACCACAGATTCAATTTTGTACTTTAAATAAATGGAATCATACAGCATATGTGTTTTTTTTTGGTATTGTGTTTTTAAATTTTAAAAAATTGTGGTAAAATACATATAACATAAAATTTACCATCTTAACAATTTTCAAGTACACAGTTCAGAAGCATTAACTACGTTCACATTGTTGCACAACCATCATCACCATCCAACTCTAGAAATTTTTTTCATCTTGCAAAATAAACTCTGTCCCCATTAAATATTTCCTTCTCCCCCTAGGCCCTGGCAAGCACCATTCTACTTCATGTTTGTATGAATTTGACTGTTTTAGGTATCTCATATAAGTGGAATCATACAGTATCTGTCCTTTTGTGTCTGGCTAATTTCACTTAGCATAATGTCTTCAAGGTTCATTCATGTTGTAGCACATGTCAGAATTTATTTCCTTTTTAAAGCTAAATAATATTCTATTGTATGGATATAACACTTTGTTTATCCATTCTTCCACTGATGGATGCTTGGGCTGCTTCCACCTTTGGGCTTTTGTGAATAATGCTGCTATGAACATAGGTGTACAAATATTTCTTCAAGTCCTTACTTTCAAATCTTTTGGATATATACCCAGAAGCAGAATTGCTGGATCAAATGATAAATCTGTTTTTAATTTTTTGAAGGACCACCATACTATTTTCCACAGTGGCTACACTATTTTACATTCCCACCAACAATGTACAAGAGTTCCAATTTTTCCTCAGACTTTTTTTTTTTTATCATAGCCATCCTGATGGATATGAGATGATATCTTACTGTAGCTTTAATTTTCATTTCCCTAATTTTCATATACCTGTTGGTCACTTGTATGCCTTCTTTGGAGAAAATGTCTATTCAAGTCCTTTGCCTATTCTGGATAGGGTTGTTTGCTTTCTTGTTGCTATTTTATAGTTCCTTCTACACTCTGGATATTAACTCCTTATCAGTTATATGATTTGCAAATATCTTCTTCCATTCCATGAGCTGTCTTTCCACTCTGTTGATAGTGTCCTTCAATGCATAGAAGTTTTTAACTTTTATGTAGTTAGTCCAATTTATCTAATTTTTCTTTTATTGCTCATGTTTTTGGTGTCATATGCAAAAAATCAACAAGGAATCCAATGTCACAAAGCTTTTCCTCTATGTTTTTGTCTAAGGCAAAACATAATAGTTTTAGCTCTTAGGTTTAGGTCTTTGATCCATTTTGAGTTAATTTTTATATATGACATAGGGTAAGAGTCCACTTCATTCCTTTGCTTGTGGTTATCTCAGCACCATTTGTTGAAAAGATTATTCTTTCCCCATTGAATGGGCTTGGCACCCTTGTTGAAAATCATTTGTATGTACACACATGTACACACATGAGTTTATTTCTGGGCTTTCTATATTATTCCATTGGCTTATATATCTGTGTTTATGCCAGTACCACGCTATTTGGATTACTACAGCTTTGTAGTAAGTTCTGAAATCAGGAAGTGTAAGACTTTTAACTTTGCTCTTTTGCAAGACTATTTTGGAAATTCAGTCTCCCTTGAGATTCCATGTGAATTTTAGGATGGATTTCCCTACTTCTATTAAAAAATGTTGTTGAGACTTTGATAGGGATTGCACTGGTTCTGTAGACCACTTTGTGTAGTACTGACATCTTAGTATTGTCTTCTAATAGATGAACATCAACGTCTTATCACTTATTCATGTCTTCCTTAATTTCTTTCAACAACAGTTTTCAGTTTTCAGTGTATAAGGCTTCCACCTTCTTGGTTATATTTATTCCTAACTATTTTATTCCTTTTAATGCTTTCTTAATTTCCTTTTCAGATTGTTTATTGTTAGTTTACAGAAACACAACTTAGTTTTGTGAGTTGATTTGTATCCTGAAACTTTGTTGAATTTATTAGTTCTAACAGTTATGTGTGTGTGTTGTCTGCAGGGTTTTTTACATCTAAGATCATGTATTTTGTGAGCAGAGATAATTCTACTTCTTCCTTTCCAACTCACATTCCTTTCATTTCTTTTCTTGCCCAACTGTTTTGGCTATGACTTCCAGTACTATTTTGTATAGATGCAACAAAAATCAGGCACCTTTTCATGCTCCTAATCTCAGAGAAAAAGTTTTTAGGCTCTTACCATTGAGTCTGATGTTGGCTGTGGGCTGTTCATACATGATTTTTATTATGTTGAGGTACTTTACTTTTATTCCTAGTTTGCCAAGTGTTTTTATCTGAAAGAGTACAGAATTTTGTCAAATGCTTTTTCTGTATCAGTTGAGATAACCATGTTTTTCCCCTTCATTCTGTTAATGTAGTTCATTACATTGACTGATTTTTCCATGTTGAACCACCCTTGCATTCAAGGAATAAATCCCACTTAGTCATGATGTAAAATTCTCTTAATGTGCTATTGAATTCTGTTTGCTAATATTTTGTTCAGGATTTTTGACTATTCATATGGACATTGGTCTTTAGCTTTCTTTTCATGTACTGTTGACTCTTGAACAAAATGGGTTTAACTATGTGGGTTCATTTCTACTAGGATTTTTTTCAATATGTATGTACTACAATACTACACCATCTGAGGTTGTTTGAAACTGTGGATGCAGAACCATGGATATGTAGGGCTGATTTTAAAGTTATATGCAGATTTTTGACTGCACAAGGGGTTGGTTCCCCTAACCCCTGCATTGTTCAAGGGTCAACAGTAGTATCTTTTTCTGACCTTGGTATCAGGATAATGTTGGCCTCACAGAATGAGTTAGGAAGTATTCCTTCCTCCTCAATTTTTGGAAAGAGTTTGAGGAGGACTGATACTTAATTCTTCTTGAAACATTTGGTGAAATTCACAAGTGAAGCCATCTGGTCCTGGGATTTTCTTTGTTGGGAGGTTTCTTAAAACTTACTCATTCAATCTTCTTACTAGTTATAGGTCTGTTCAGATTTTTTTATTTCTTTGTGAGTCAGTCTTGGTAGGTTGTATATTTCTAGGAATTTGTTCACTGTATCTAAGTTACCCAATTTGTTGGCATAGAGTTGCTCATAGCACTCTTTCCTAATACCTTTGTTTCTGTTAAGTTGGTAGTATTGTCCTCTCTTTTCTGATTTTGTGTGTCTGGCTTTTTTGCTCAAAATTACATTTGTGAGATTTGATTTTATGTTTTTAATATGTATCTTGAAAAGTCAGTCTATGACAGGTAGTCTCAGACAATATCTTGAGAAACCTCAGCCTTGATACTAGGTAGAATCAGAGTACAAGTCCTCCAGAAGTCTCTGGAAATTCTATTGGTAAACTCAGGGAAAAGTAGCCAGGATGTAACTAAATCATTATATCTCTCAGCATTTTGGACCTTAATTTCAATCTCCTAAATGGTAATAATAGTATCTCCCTGTCTACTTTATAATGATTCAATTTCATTTATCATGCTTCAGGACTTAGACTCAATATTTAAGAGAGATAGATGAATGCATCAGGGTCACTGTGCTTATGGGTAAGAAGACCTACAGAAACCTAGGTGTTGTAATTATAATCTGAAGTCTATTTCACATCTATACCATTAATACTAAACTATTACATTTCTATATAATATTTGCATATAATATTCTTTGGTATCTAGGTCTCATATAATTCCTCTGAAAGACACAAACATTCAAGATAAGGAAAGAAAAACTCAAGAGATGTTAAGATACTTTGAAAAGGTCATACAGCTAATACGTTATCTAAACAGTGGATTATCAAACCACTATGAGTCCCCAAAGGGGATAGCAATAAGTTCTGTTGAGGCAAAGGATAGGAGAACATTTACCTATAGAAAAGATAATGTGTAGGCCTAACTATAGGCTAAGTCAGAGTTCTCCAAACAGACAAAGGATATACATGAAGGGGTGGTATTGTGAAAATATAGAGGAACTAAAGGATGTGTGGAATTCAATAGATGGTGAATAGTTCAACATGATGAGAGTTTACTGCTGGAAATGATAGGAGATAAAGGCTCAATAGGATAGAATGAAATTGGAGAGGACTTTGAATAGCCATTTGACAGAGTCTATCTCACAGGCTACTGTGGAAACTCCTAAGCTTCAAGTATAAAGTCAAATAGTATTCCATTATATGAATATATCACGTTTTTGGTTACTCATTCACCTGTTAGTGGATATTTAGGTTTTCTGCTGCTGCTGCTGCTGCTAAGTCACTTCAGTCATGTCCGACTCTATGCGACCCCATAGACAGCAGCCCACCAGGCTCCCCCGTCCCTGGGACTCTCCAGGCAAGAACACTGGAGTAGGGTGCCATTTCCTTCTCCAATGTATGAAAGTGAAAAGTGAAAGTGAAGTCGCTCAGTTAGGTTTTCTACTTTGGAACTATTATGCATAGTGTTGCTAATAGCAATCATGTGTCACTGTTAACTTTTTTTTTTTTTTCAGGAAAACCTTTTATTTATTTATTTTGGCTGTTTGACCTAATAGTTTTCTTTCTTTCTATTTTATTTTTTAACTTTAAAATATTGTATTGGTTTTGCCATATATCAACATGAATCTGCCACAGGTATATACATGTTCCCTATCCTTGAACCCTCCTCCTCCTCCCTCACCATACCATCCCTCTGGGTCGTCCCAGTGCACCAGCCCCAAGCATCCAGTATCGTGCATCGAACCTGGACTGGCAACTCGTTCCATATATGATATTACACATGTTTCAATGCCAAAAAATATGGAACGCTTCACGAATTTGCGTGTCATCCTTGCGCAGGGGCCATGCTAATCTTCTCTGTATCGTTCCAATTTTAGTATATGTGCTGCCGAAGCGAGCACCACTGTTAACTTTTTAAGTTCAATAACTTAATAACTTTTTAAGTGCAAATAGGAGATTAAATGAAAAATTACTTCATAAACTGTATAATTCTTGAATTAAATAATGATTATTCTATCTATGACTGGGGAGAGAATAGTAGCTGGGAGACCCTGCTCTGCATAGGACATGGGGGCAAGGTCTCCTTCTGCCACACCTAGTGTTTTGTATAAAATTCTCTGCCAACTAGTTTTATGGCACTAGGACTCCAATAACTGGTCTCAGGGGCACCATGAAATGATCTCTGTAAATACCAAACGCAAAATGTCTTCCTTTACCACATTGAGGAAGCACCACAAAAGGACTTCTTCCCTTTAGGGGATTACAAGGGGCCATCTGGCCTCAGACAGATTTAAATCCATTCATATAAGCTTCTCTCTGAGGAAATTACATGGGCTTTGTTTTTATAATATTGCAAAATTAACTTGACAGCATCCATTGCCATATAAAATGTGCCTCCTTATGCCCATATGAAGTGTTTTTTGCTGAAGTTTAAATCCAATTCTTCTCATTTATTTTCTGTGAAGATAGAGAGCATTTGGCTAACAGTTTCTCATAAGCCATCATGGAATAAAAGACTGTTATTAGATTAACAAGCCTTTTCTTCTCTGGACTATTTAATCCCTTATAGCTATTTATTAGACCATTAATAGGAACTTTGGTTGCTGTCTGGGCAAACTCTACTGTCCAGATCTGGAGAGAAAGAGTAGGGGAAGAGGCCACATTCAATGGAAAATTTAACCTCAGTTTGAGGGGGGAAGAGTTACTGAACTTATTGAACTTAAAAAGTCAATAGTGATACTCACATGCTATTAGCAACACTATTCATGATAGTTCCAAAGTAGCAACAACCTAAATATCCATTAACAGGTGAATGAATAAACAAAAATATGATACATTATATAATAGAGAATTATTTGGCAATAAAAAGGGATGAAATTACTGACACATGCAACAACACAGATGGACCTCAAAAACTGCCAGACACGAGACTATATATCGTAGGATTCCATTCATTGAAATGTCCAGAAGAGGCAAATCTATACAGACAGAAAATCTCTAGTCTTGATTCTAGACCAAGTCTAGAATAACACACGGGGACTTACAACTCTATGGTGGTTGCCTAGGGACGGGAGATAAGTAGGTAACAGGAATGAACAGTTAAGGACACAAGGAATAATAATAGAAAAACTCTAAAACTGATTTATGGTAAACAGTAAAAAAATCATAGAACTGTATGCTTAAAATAGCTGAATGTAAAATATGCCTCAAGAAAGTTATTTTTTAAAAAGTCCAGAGACAGTCTGTAGTAAAAAGAATACTGAACTAGGACTTCTGGTCCCAGTCCTGTGACTAACTAGCTGTGTAGTCTTGAGCATGCAACTTCCTCTCTTGAGCTGGAAGCTTTCTGCAAAATGAGGAAGATGGGCAATTTCACACTAATCATCCTTTCAGCTCTAGAATTCTGAGTCTAGATCTTCATGTGCTATGAAGTAGCAGCTTCATTCTTGCATTGTTTCCTTCTCATGCCTGAGTAGTTTTATGCAATATATGAATTTAATCTCATCTTTTTCTTGGGTCTGATTCTATAACTTTTAAAGACATCCTTACTTACTCTTATTTTTGCTTTGATGTACTGTCTTGTTTTCAAAAGTATTTCGACAACCTATCAAGTATGTTGCTCCTCCAGACAGAATTCCAAGGTTGGGGGACTGCAGTGGGTAAAACCCAGAAGGACACACGGCTCCCACTTTCAGTGAAGCCTCTCTGTCAAGTGGGGCTTTCACCTCACTGCAACATGATCTGAACCAGACCTTCCTAATTTATTGATGAGAATGTCATGTTGCATGAAATCAAAAGCCTTTCTAGAGTCCATATAGATAATATATATTTCTTCTTTATCATCTTGGACTGTCACTCTGTCATAGGAGGAAATTAAATTGGTCTGACACAATTTGCTCTTTACAAAGCCCTATTCTTTACCTCCTTACACTCTTTGAGGAGGCCAGCAACTGCTCACTTGCTCCAATAAAAAAGTTAAGCTTTAATCAATGCCCTCTCCTTCCTGTTTCCTCTAAGTGTCTCCTCGGTAGATTCACATTGCGAAGCCAAAAAGAAAGCATATAATTCTCATGCTTGAAAGAATATTTCTAAATAAAACAGATAACTAATGAGAACCTACTGTATAGCACAGGGAACTCTACTGGGTGCTCTGTGGTGACTTAAGTGGGAAGGAAATCCTTAAAAGAGGGGATATATGAACACTGATTCACTTTGCTGTGCAGCAGAAACTATCACAACATTGTAAAGCAACTGTGTGTGTGTGTATGTTCAGTTGTATTCAACTCTTTACGACTCCATGGACTGTAGCCTGCCAGGTTCCTCTGTCCATGGGATTTTCTAGGCAAGATTATTGGAGTGGGTTGCCATTTCCTCCCCTCCAAGCAACAATAATCCAATAAAAATTCTTAGTACATAAAAAAAAAGGATATTTAGACCATTCAGGGAGGGAAAATATTGGGTTAGTCAAATGTTACAGAAAACTCAAATGAATGTTTTGGCCCACCCAATATTATGATGGACTACACGGGGGGATTGAGTTAACCTGAGAACTGAAGAGGGAAATGGTTGGTCATATAGGACCGTCCAACTTTCAGGATGGCTTGTACAACTGGATAGAAATGTTCATCTAGTCCACTCAGAAAGTTATATCCTTCTTCTGTTAATTATATCATATGAGCTTTACAGTATATTTCATATAACAAATTCTATTAATTGAGACTAGAATCAAGATGAGTTCTTTTCACATGAGTTATGAAATATTTAAGTACATATCAAACCTGAACTGGAAGTTTAAAGGGTAGAAGAAAGGGGAGCTAGGGGAGGGGTAAATTAGGAGTTTGGGATTAACAGATACCTACTACTGTATGTAAAACAGATAAACAACAAAGTACTACTATATAGCACAGAGAACTATATTTAGTATCTTATAATAACTTATAATGGAAAAGAATCTGAAAAAGAATATGTAAATATAGCTGAATCACTTTGCTGTACACCAGAAACTAACACAACATTATAAGTCAACTAATATTTCAATTAAAAATTAAAGGATAGAAGACTTCACTCTTTGTTGCAACTATTCATGTCTGGCATCGTGTAAGAAAGCAGACATGGACAGTACGTAAATAAATGAGCATGGTTGTGCCCCAATAAAGCTTTATTTATAAAACAAGCATCAGACTGGATCTCATCCATCAAGTGTAGTTTACTGACTGTTACTTTCTATATTTTCTAAACAGATGAAAATAAAATATGCTGGTAAATTTTAAGGACTGGATTGAAGGACTGCAGTCAGGGTTCATGGTGACCACTGTTCCACATTTGATTTAAAAGAGGTCACTCTGAATCTTTATTCTCGCCATATCTGTCTACTTCTTATTGACATCCTCCCCATTTCTAATTAGTGGTATATCATTCATCTACAAAGATGACAGGAACTAATCACTCAGCTATAGTCTGCCACAAGTTCAGTCTTTTTACCAAAACCATTATGCACACGAGAGACCACAGGCTAAGAAAATTTAGATATTTCCATTTTGTAAAAAAATGTGAAAAGTATGATTTTTTCCATTTCTGCCTTCTAGCCAGTACTTAATTCTTCTGGTTTTACTATGTACTTTGTTTAAATATTAGACAGGAAAGATGTGTGTGTACTTTAGCACTTTGACAATCCAGCACTTTTGACTATTACAAATTTTCTGGAGATCTTTTAGGACTGTTTCTCATTGTGTGGAATGCATGTGTTTCTTTATCCCAAGTTCTTCCTGTATGCCCTGTTCTTGACATTAGTTCAAGTGTTAAATCATGAGCTAACAATAATAAGCATCCTTGCTTGCCATTCCCTGTAGGGTGCTGGGGAGAGAAGGTAGGGTGCTGTATTATACAGATTTCCATGCTGAGAGTTAGGAAAGGGTACTTAAGAGGCTTAAGTGACTGGAAATAAACAGAAAAAATCTTTCTAAGTGGGGTGGATTAACAGTTTTATTCAGTTGTGCAAGTTGTGCTCAAAGTTTAAGACCAAATGTCCCACAGAGTCAAAACCATTTACTATCTAGCTCTTTGCTGAAAAAGTCTGCTAACTGTTGAAATACAGGTTTGCCAGCAGTGAACACGAGAGATGTGGGTTCAATCCCCAGGTTGGGAAGATCCCCTGGAGTAGAAAATGACAACCTGCTCCAGAATTCTTGCCTGGAAAAATTCCAAGGACAGTGGAGCCTAGAGGGCTACAGTCCATGCAGTTGCAAAGAATTGGACATGACTGAGCACACATATACATATGCATGGTGATGGGTGCCAGGTGGAGCATTACACTGAATGTATCATGAGATGTAGCCTAGACGAGATGTGACTTGTCCCTAGTAAGAGGTGGATAACATGGTATATTGTCAAACTAGTAACAAAGAGACAACATGCGTCCTAACACATTTGAGAACTTTGTCTCATGGGTATATAAAATACTGCTGGCAGGGCGGCACAGGTTCAGCTCAAGGATACAGCACTGAAGAATGAATGAAATAAAGTGATGCTGTGTGGACACTATTATAACTGTAAAAATGACTGTGTTATAATTATTTCTGACTTAGCCAGTATTGTTTCTCAGTCCCATTAAGTGCATTTAAATCCCTTGGAGAGTGCTGGCAAAAAATCTAGTCTTGAAAACTGAATTATGAATATAAAAAATATTGAGAAGCCACTATTTTAAACTATTGTCTCAGCTCTCAACTCTAACTCATCTGAACTTTTTGACTAATCCAAATCACCCTCTGATCTAGACAGTTCAGTGTACATTCAGGAAAATAAAGAGGGTGAATGAAACCTAACGAGCAAAAGGGTATTTTTCCTTTTTTGTCAAAGAGATGAGACTTCTCCTAAGGAAATGATCCCAAACTACTGAACCATGCCATGCTTTGGATCATGAAGGCCACATTTCTGCTGAACCTTTAAATTATCTGCCATCACATATCTGACAATCTAAAGGAATGTGTGAGACTATCAGAAGGAACTGAATAGACAGAATTTTTTTTTTTTCAGGAACCAGACTGAGATGAAAATCGTTAAGAAGCTTTTTGCAGACTAGCCAGGAATGCATGTGGGAAAAAAAGAGTAAGGGAATGTGGAGAGATACTTAGGTCTCTCTACTTCCCCCAAATACCAACCACAACTGCACGAGACTTGGGGAGAGACTGAGAGAAGTAAAGAAAAAAGGGGAAAAGGAGGATCAATGGGGAAAGGCACATGGGAGGAGCCCTCTGCCCTGCAAAAATTTATAGCTACTGAAAGAACAAGAGGAACACCCCACCCTCTCTCTTTCCCACCCTTCTTCCTCCCCCACCCCTCATAAACACTGAGTTTAGCAAGATAAGCTACTCAGACAGAAACAAACTATGACATTACTGAACTTCTTTGTCTTTCCTGTGGAACACACACATACACACACATTCCCCAGCTAAATCTCTCAAAGAGAGCCTGGAAACAGGGATGTGCACAGGGTGTGGCAAGGACTGCATAGTTCAGCTTCTCAAAACAAAGCAAATCTTCACAGGCTCAGACATGCAGGTATATGAAAAACAAAAAAGGAAAGAGAAAGAAGAGACAGAGAGAAAAGAAAGGAAAGAAGGAAAGGAAGAAGGAAAGAAAGGTCAAATGCATTCTTTGTTAATTCTCCAGATTATCTTCTCTACCTTCCAGGGTGCTGGAGATCAAAAGTGTTTTAAAGACCAAATCATGGTCTATATCTAAAGCCAAGTCTACACACTACACAAAGAAATGAAGAAAACTCACAGAAATAATTGGTATGTAATGAAGGAATGCATGCAAAATTGTGATTGATCACACTGGCCACAAAGGCTCACCAGTCTCCAAACTGTTTGGAGTCAACTGTATTCTCTAGCTCAGAGTGAGTCACGCTGGCTTACTAGGGTTTATTGTAATCCTTGGTTTACACTCCCTTCCCTACTCCCAAATCTTCCCGTACATCCAGTGCTATAGAAACAATGAGGCCACTGGCAGGTATCATTAGTCATCAAAAGACAGAACTGGTGTCAACACAATCCTCTTACTGCTGGTATGACACCTCAACACCTGAAAGGCGGGGCAACCTCTATAGAGATTATTTTTAATCTTGATTAAAAATCTTGACAAGCGTAACGTCTGCCGTGCTCTGAACTTCCTTGGTCCCTGTTTCACGTCACTTTCCATTTCCGCACTTTCTGTCCTTATTTGTATGTCCCTGCCATATTCCTTCCTGTCACCAAGTTCATATTTCTAAAAACTTTAAGATTGCTTTTATTGTTCCCAGAGCCATAACAAAAGATGCTATATAAATCTCATAGAAACACAAGTAATGGTACAAATGAAAAGAGCCTTTCTTTTCCCAATTTGCACAGTTACATCTAGTAATTTATCTCTCCTTTCCCTTAAATCTTCATTACACTTTTTAGCAGCACCATTGCAGTGATACATGACCTTTTCCTGGACAAGGAAAGATTATTTGTATGCTGCAGCAAGCCCGGAAGGGAGGTTTGCACAATCCATACAGAAGACGGTTGCTTATCTGCTTCATGTTAAAGAATAGTTCATCTAAGAGATCACAGAGTAAGTCATTAGGAACATTAATGAGCTCTGGGTAAGAAGAAAAAAAAGCAAGCTCTGTCCTGGTTTCTGTCATCAAGCTATAATTTCTTTGCAAAGTATCTTTTCCCAGTGGTAGATAGAGAACTGGGACTTCTGGTGCCAGCCAGGATGGAATGATCCCAGGGCAGCCTATCTCTCCTTCTCACTACAATCACAGACTCTCATTGAAATTCAAAAATCACTACTTCTGGGATTTCCCTGGCAGTCCAGTGATTAAGACTGCAGGGGCATTAAGACTGCCTCCAATGCAGGGGGCATGGGTTCAATCCCTGGTCGGGGAATCTAAAGATTCCACATGCCTTGTAGCCAAAATAATAATAATAATGTAAAAAAAAATTTTTTTAAAGACTTCCCTTTCCCCTACAGAAGGGGGGGGCGGGGGGAAGCAAGCACTATCTCTGGATAAAATACAGCAGCAGGAGGCAGTTGAAAAACAACTAGTTAAGCAGTGCAATTATGGAGGCCTGAAGGCAAAAGATGAAATTATTAAATTGTTGAAAGGGAAGAACTCTATACAGAATTCTATATATGTACAACCAAAATATCCTTCAGGAATGAATGCAAAATAAAAAGATCACAACCCCAATTATTTAACCAATCCTAAGTGTTTGCCCAAGTGAAAGGAAAATCTACATTCACCCAAAAACCTATATGTGAACACTTTGAACAGTTATATTCATAATAGCCCTAAGCTGGAAACCAAATGTTCCTCAGTTGGGGAATGGATACACCAAGTGTGGTACACAATAGAAATACCACTCAGCAATAAAAGGAGACAAATTACTGATACAGGCAACAATATGGCTGGATCTCAGATGCATTATGCTGAATGAGAGAAGCCAGACCCAAGAGGATATACTAAATGATTCTATTTGTATGGCATCTGGAAAAGGTAAATCTAAAGGGATAGAGTGACTGCCAGCAGTTAAAAGTGAGGGAAGGGCCTGACTACAAAAGCATACCTACAGGGAATTTTCCCCCCAATTATTGTGTATCTTGAATGTGGTGGTAGTTACACGCTTCTACGCATTTGTTAGAATTCACAAAACTATAATCATAAAGTGAGTTTTACTGTAAGTTTTACATATTAAAAGAACAAATTGAAAGAGAGAGAACTTGAAGTCTTGATGCATTTTTCCTAAGGAAACTTCTGACAATTCAGTTATCTAACTCCATGTAGATACATATTCATAAGCAGAAAACTGAATCCCCACTATAAGGACAAACAGTCAAGCTTTAATTAAAAACTTTGTTATAAATAAACTAAAATCTATTTGGTCTTCAGATGTTTTGGGGAAAGTCCAGAAACCTTCAGAATAGAATACTGCCACCAATGTCATCAACGTATGATTTTGACATAAATTTTAAAATTCTTGATAATTATATAAACCTTTCCAATTCTATACACAAATATGGTTATATGGTGACAATATTTATTTCTGGCCTGGTGTTTAAAAGAAACAGAAACCACAGTTGTTTGGGGGGGTGGGATGGGAAGGAGGCTCAAGAAGGAGGGGATATATGAATACATATAGCTGATTCACCACAAACTAACACAACATTTGTAAAGCAACTATATTTCAATAATAAAATAAAAATAAAAAATAGACACTCATAATTGTTGCCATACACATATTCACAATTATGATTCTATTACTATTATTATTACTACTAGTGCTACTACTACTGCTGTTAAGGGGAAAAAATCAAAATCATGCAATTCAACTATGGGCTCAGTCTTGTTCTTTAACAGTGACCTAGCAAGTTTTTCTAATGCCTGCCATGCTGATTTATATTCTGCGGGGACTTGTGAAATAAAAATGTTAAAGATTAAACTTTAACCTACCCTGTCAAAGAGTGCAAAAAGTTGTCTCAAGACATCTGAAACAGGCAACTTCAAATACTCTGCAAATTCTTCAATTCCAATTCTTCCTCCTTTTGAGGAACTTGCAATAGCGGCATACTCATCCAAATGCTTTCGAATCCCATCCCAATCCAATCTAAACAAAGAGTTATGAAGACACGTTATTAGCCCTTCAGAACCCACATGGACATTTTGTGAGTGCTATTTTATTCATCTGTCTGTGTTTGAAGTGTTAATATCTGAAAAGGAGAATAAAATGAATTATTTTAAAGCACATATTGGATATGATTACAGACTTCTGATTTTTTTTTAAGAGTATTAGCATAACTGTAATTATCCCAAGTATCTGAGAGAAAGAAAAGTAACTGGGAGGATGAGCAATGTGGTAGGATAATAAATGATTCCTGAGAAGAAAACAAGGACTCACATTTTAATCTAAATAGTACTTAGTAAGTCAACAATACTTACTGAGTTGTTTTAAAAAAAGATATAATTCTTGCTTTCAAGGTGTTTTCCAGCTGATAATGGGCTCACATTTCACAAAATGTTGTGATGGGGGATTCATTAGACTATGCACACTTCCTCCAATGTTAGTTATAAAAAACTTTAAAACCCTGGAAAATATACTGTGGCTTATATCACATCCTATAGAATTAAACAGGTGACTTAACACATACTTCTACATCTAAGTTCATTGACTAACTAAAGTTTTCATATCTATAGGCATATTGTAAAAATATAATATCACAACATTCTTATGTAGAAGATATAAATAGTATTTCCTACATCAATTATCAAAAAATATTCATTTTAAATCTTATTTATTTATTTATATGTGGCTGCACTGGGTCTTTGTTGCTGGACTCAGGCTTTCTCTAGTTGTGGTGAGGGCGGATGCTATTCTTCATTGCGGTGCCTGGGCTTCTCATTGTGGTGGCTTCTCTTGTTGCAGAGCATGAGCTCTAAGGCACATGGGCTTCAGTAGTTGTGGCTCATGGGCTCCAGAGCTCAGGCTCAGTAGTTATTGCCCGCAGGCTAAGTTGCTCCTTGGCATGTGCGATCTTCCCAGACCAGGGATCAAACCCATGCCCCCTGCACTGGCAGGCAGATTCTTAATCTAGACCACTACAGAAGCTCCCATAATATTTTTTTTATTTTTGAACTTTAATACAGTAACTGGTTCTGCAGCTCCCTCCAAGAGAGGATGCCAAGGTCTACTGAAGTAATAAATTCTGCAGATCCCTGATGCAGCTGAAAACAATGAACCGTAATCAGAGAGGGATGAGGAAGCTACACCTTCATACCATGAACTACAAAGGGAATGTTCTAAACAGTTTTAAACTAGATCATAAAATCACAAAAGAGTATTTTGCCTTAAAAAAAAACACAAAAAATTATGTGCCCAGAAGGAGAAGGTTGATCTAGGGAAGTATTTAAAATGTAATGATGATCAGAGTTGCTACTCTACAAGTCAATTCCTATTTCACATGAGAAGTTCTGACCACCTCATGCCAGTACTATATAACTGTGTCATCCTTCTCTTTTTTTATATGGACCGTTTTTAAAGTTTTCATTGAATTTTTAGAATATTGCTTCTGTTTTATGTTTTGATTTTTTGGCTGTGAGGCATGTGGGATCTTCACACCCCAACCAGGGGTGCACTCCAACCCCTGCATTGGAAGGCAAAGTCTTCACCACTGGACAGCCGGGGAAGTCCCGATGCCATACTTCTCATAAGAAGGTGGCAGGACTGACTGACTGCTCTGAGCCATTCTGAGTAGAGAGGCAGATTTGTGCTGACCCATGTTTACTATCTCTTGTTCTCCCACTACTAACAAACATTTCTGAAGTAGCATTTCTTTAAAAAACAAAACTGTATAAACTAAATGGCTTTCCTAATAAACATCATGTAGGTTCTAGAGCTGGGCATTAATGAAACCAGAGAAAATAAACATACAGGATTTCAGATCTCTTTCAGACACCTTTAGGAAAGTGTGGTGATTTAAAAATATGCTTACTTCAATTTCCGGCTGATTTTGGTAAATTCCACCAACCCAGCTTCCATAGGCAGTGTCAACTGGCCGGCTGAAATCATCAATCTGCAGTCTTCGTAGGTGTGATCTGTTACTGGAATTTTCAGAGCTCTATAAAGTATTAAAAAGCAAACAAATTCAACTTTTTTAAAAAGGTGATGATTTTTCAGTAAGCTTGAATTGGTCAACAAACAGTAAATGGAAAAGTATTTACTACCTTTTGAACCAGTGGCTTTGGCTTGTTATTGCCAAAGACACATATTTCTTTACTTCACAGATTTACTGTGGCCCAAGTCAATCTCCTCATGTCTGTGTGCTCTGCCAGTTCACCATTTTTGTGTTTTGACTACAATGATAATAGTAGTTGACTTCAGTCCATGGAAAGTAATGAGAAAACTTAAGTTCAAGACTCTATGGAGTCTTTTACCAGCTGTGGAACTTTTGGCACTTAACCTAAGCCTCGCTGTTCTCATCTGTGCGTAGGAATAGTCACTTCCTCCACTGGGTTACTGTGGGCTTCCTTAGTGGCTCAGTGGTAAAGAATCCGCCTACAATGCAGGAGATGGCTGGAGCCACAGGTTTGATCACTGGGTCAAGAAGATCCCCTGGAGAAGGAAATGGCAACCTGCCATTTCCTTAAATAACCCTGGTTATTTCCTTAAAATAACCCGGGTTATTTTATAAAATATTTTAAATATTTCCTTAAAATAACCCGGGTTATTTTAAGGACCAACTAAGAATCCCTATGGACATGCTATTTAAACAGATAAATGACACCTAGATATTATAAGTGAATAGTTTATACAGATCACTAGTCATCTGCATTTTTTCATCTTTTAAGTTTGAAGATTGTCTTCTTGCTACCCAGCAATCTTCAAAAAATACTGAACAGAACTGATAATAGGATCATATTTCTTACAAACCTAAACACCCTCCCATCCTCAAAGAGGTGCACAACTCCAACTACCTCCCTCCTGCTCAGAGATCTACTAATAGGGAATCAGACTTGGCAAAAATACATATTAACAAGAACTTGAAAAGACACTTGAGTGACAAGAAGAACACCTGTACAGTACATAAATTTCCTGCAGATCCCTCTTGGCTAAAGTTTTATTCACACCTATTCAGTGACAATCATAACATTATGTCATCAGCTGTTATTTGATTTTGCTGAATCATGGCTAAGAACATTAAATTTTCAATGAATGCAATATGAATAAACATTTTTTTTCTTACCTGCAACTAAGCTGTTTTGATTAATAACTATTTGGTGTAAAAAATATGAAGAATTAAAAAACACTTCAGGAATTATAACAGTGAACAGAACAAAACAGTCAAGAACTTGGGCTTTGGTAACATGAAGTATGGCTCTGAATCCCAGTCAAGAGACTCACTTCCCTGGTGGCTCAGTGGTAAAGAACCTGCCTGCCAATGCAGGAGACCCAGGTTCAAGCCCTGGGTGGGGAAGTTCCCCTGGAGAAGGAAATGGCAACCCACTCCAGTATTCTTGCCTGGAAAATCCCATGGACAGAGGAGCCTGGCGGGCTACAGTCCATGGGCTACAGTCCATGGGGTCGTAGAAGAGTTGAACCTGACTTAGTGACAGAGCATGCATGCCAGAGACTCTCACTATCCACCATGGTCTTGAACAAAACACTTTGCCCTCAGAGCCTCTGTTCCTTACCTGTCTCAGAGCTGCTGTGAAGATTATGTTACATAACACAAGTAAATGGTCTAGCACAGCGCTTGGTAAATATTTATTGGTGGTCGAGCACCATGACTTACTTTGACTTCGCTCTTTTCCATTTCAAATGCATTCAACAAATACTTTCCTACTTGACTCTCATAATAACCAAAACCATGAGAAAGGCCAAGCAAGGATTAGAACTCCCACTTTTACTCATGAGGAAAGGAGCCTTGGAGGGAACTTGTCCAAGCTTGTGCAACTAATTGAGGTCTTTCTTGCTCTTTTTTTTTTTGGTCACCCTATGCAGCATATGGGATCTTAGTTCCCCAAACAGGAATTGAACCCGCACCACCTGTGCTGGAAGCACGGTGTCCTAACTACTGGACCACCAGGGAAATCTGCTTCCTTATTCTTTATCCAAGGCCCTTCTACCTCCACGCCTCCAAATCCAGGAAAAGGATGCTTAAACAAATCCTTCCTCTGTTTTTAGGCACACACACAAAAATGTTTTTAGACATTTCAGGAAGCCAAAATATCTCATATAAATTATGTCATTTCCTTTTACTTATCTTCCTTCCTAACTTTTGGACATAAGCTACTATGAAAACACAAGGGAAGAGGGAAGAAAACAATATCAAAGCAAATTTTGTAGCTGCTCAAGAAACTAGGTAAATCAACTACATGCTGGGACATAGAGTAACAAAACTTTTTCAGCCAAAGACTTAGACATTTATTTTTTTGAAAATAAAGTTAGTTTCCTGTGAAGTATTAATATATACAATATAAACATACTGATATAATGTATATAATCCTGTTTATAATGCCAAATTCAGCTATGAAGCTAAATTCAGAGTTCTCATTGCATTTTCACTAAGAGAATAAATACAGCTGGTTTCTTAGCTCCAAACCCACTGCTGGACATGACTGAGGGAGGTGGTGCTGGGAAAGCATGTACACACCTGGAGGGCTCTGAGACTGCCTGGGTGGTGGGGTCAGTATTGGGTTGGCCAAAAAGTTCATTAGGGTTTTTGAGAAAAAATGAACTCAATATAACACTCTTTCATTATAGGAGGAGATTTATATAATCAGAAGAGCAATCAGTTAAAACTCCTTTATGTGCAGGAAAACACTTGGCTTATGTTTTGCAGTTTCTAAATCCTAAATTACAGCCATCCCCTTAGTGAGGGTGACTTTTCCCCTTTTTTAGGCAGCTAGTGCATTCCTTGCAGACTTTTTCCTTTTCAGTGCTGTAATCATTTATGCCTTTGAAACACCCGGCCTCAGCAGCTACATGGAGGCTGAGAGGATAGAAGGTGGGTCATGGCACGAACTGCTCAGACCATCCTTTGTCTGATGGTGACAGGCCAGGTTGGGGGAATCCATCCTTTGGAAGTCACTGGCTGGTTTCTTCTGGGTCATGTATCCTTCCTGCTCCCATTCTGGCAGAGGCACATTTCCAATAGTTTGGGGTTACATCTGGGAAAATATTTATAGACTGTCTTACTGACTACATTCCTGGGCACATTCTTTTTCCTTACCAAAATGAGTTGGGGAATGAGGCCCTCAGAAAGAAAAAACAAAAACTTCAAACAATAGTAAATGTCATTTACCAATAATTTAAAAACTATTTATTGATTACAATCACATATAGATACTTACTCTGCCATTACATTCCGGATTGTACTGGCAAAAAGGACAGGATCACTTCTTTCTTCATCACTTGGTACTTGAACAGGCATAAACTGAAAGGCAAATAAACCTTTCCATTACAATCGTGAGGCCTAATACTTTAATTGCTAAATAAATTAGTTTATAAGCTGTCATTATATGAAATCCCCTGCCTTTCTAGCACACAGGTTACAAGATAGAATGTAAAGAACACACTGTGCTTGGACTCAGGAGATGTGAATTCAAGCTCTGGGTCTTTCTGTATGTTAACTATTATGACCTTTAAGTTTTCTGAACTGTCTCCTCAACTCTAAAAAGAGGGCTATGATCACCCACATCCCTGGTTGTGGTGAGGATGAAATGAGTCAATGTTTGGAATTCTGGAAGTCGTAAACCTGAAACTGCTCAGATCTTATTCTCAAAGCTGCCTTTTCTCCCACCCAGCCTTTGTGTTTGAAAATGTTATTAGGAGTAGCACTTTGTTCTTTGCAGTTTATCTTCTCTATCCATTCCTATATCAGTCATACTTTATCACTTGATCAAACTTTGTTTTATCATTTCTTCTGCTTATTTTTTAACCCTATGTGGGCTTTCTATCTTTTGTCTAACATCATGTTTTCCTTTATCATTTTAAATTTTACTTTTTTTCTCCACGTGATATTCTGTGATACCTCATTGATACTGTCCTTGTTTTTGATTATAGTCTTCTAACATTAACAAGGTTTTGGTACTGTATTTAAGTCATTTTAGATTTTTTGAGCACCTACTATGTAACAGGTAAGAACAGGACCCTAAATCCTGCTCTAAAGAAGATACATATTTTAATAGGGTAGACTGACACAACACACACTAACTATCATTACCCTTAATGATAGGGCTTAATTAACTTACTTAAAGTTATATAGGTCACATGACCAGGATTCAGCCCAAGGCCTGTCATATTTTACAACTCTCCTAGAGTATGAGCATGAGTGACAGGAAATGATTAATTTGGTCAAGGGGCTGGAAAAAGCAATCAAAGAGGTTTTACAGAAAAGCTAACACTTGATTTTGAGTTTTTGAGGATAAGCATGATCTTGTCAATAGCTGCTGCTGCTAAGTCGCTTCAGTCGTGTCCGACTCTGTGCAACCCCATAGACGGCAGCCCACCAGGCTCCCCTGTCCCTGGGATTCTCCAGGCAAGAACACTGGAGTGGGTTGCCATTTCCTTCTCCAATGCATGAAAGTGAAAAGTTAAAGTGAAGTTGCTCAGTCGTCCCCGACTCTTAGCGACCCCATGGACTGCAGCCCACCAGCCTCCTCAGCCCATAGGATTTTCCAGGCAAGAGTGCTGGAGTGGGGTGCCATTGCCTTCTCCTGTCAATAGCTACTGTTCATCAATTATGAACCAGGCACCATGCTAAGTGTTTAATATGTATTGCTTTATTTCACTAATCCTTTCAATTCTAGTCATAAGGAATTGGGGTTCACAAAGATGAAATGAATTGCTCAAGATTTCATGGCTCATTTCCATTTAAAAAGTACTGCTTAGGCACCTGGTATCTTCCAGGTACTGCACTAAGCCTTGAGAACATGACACGAAAGTTCTGCACTCAAGGAGGTCTTCATGCAGTGGGAGAGAAATGTATGATACAGTGAACTAAGTTCACAATAAGAATTACCATCCTTCAAGCACCTACTGTGTGCTGGGTAGTTTATATGCGGTTTAAAAAAAATTAACTTCTACTGGAGTGTAGTTGCTTTATAATTGTGTTGGTGTCTACTGTACAGCAAAGCAAATCAGTTATAGGTATACAAATATCCCCTCTTTTTTGGATTTCCTTCTCATTGAGGTCACCACAGAGCACTGAGTAGAGTTCCCTGTGCTATACAGTAGGTTCTCCCCTATTTTAAACATAGTATCAATAGTGTATATATCTCAATCCCAGTCTCCTAATTCATCCCACCCTATATCCATTCCCCCCAACCCATACGTTTGTTCTCTGTGTCTGTGTCTCTATTTCTGTTTTGCAAATAAGATCATCTATATCATTTTTATAGATTCCACATATATGCAATAATATATGATATTTATTTTTCTCTTTCTGACTTATTTCATTCTGTATGACAGTTTCTAGGTCCATCCGCATCTCTACAAATGACTCAATTTCGTTCCTTTATATGGCTGAGTAATATTCCATTGTCTATATGTACATCTTCTTTATCCATTCCTATATAAAGGGTTTTATGTGATGAACTCTTTCAACAATTTCATGAGGCAAATTCTCCCCATTTCCCTTTGATAGGTAAAGAATGTGGCTCTGAGAGGTTAAACAATATAGCTAAGGTCACACACAAATGACCAGGTCACAGCTTGAAAGAAAAGTAAAGATTTGTATAAATAACACCACTTTCGGACTCACACAGATCTGTTTTCAAGCCTGTTAATCATATTTAAGAAGCCTACGGGCAATGGTGACTCAGAGATAAAGTTTGAACAAGGGAGTGAAATGACCAGGTCCAAGTTTTTGAGCAGTAACTTCAGTGGCAGGGAGTGGATAACCAAAGGGGAAGAGGCTCAGAGCAGGGAGGAGCCCTGGAGACAACTGCAATCAACGTGAGTGATGGTAATAACATGAGCAGAGGGAGGGAGGATGTAGAGGCCAGAATGGACCCAAGGGACATTTTTAGGATAAAATGGACAGAAATCATAGGATAATGTCACTTTACTTCTCACATTTTTTTTTTTAACATCCTCTTCAAGAGGACAATGTCACAGTGCGGAGACAGCATGGGCCTGGGTTGACGCCTTGGCTCTTCTATGCGAGATCCTGGAAAAGTCATTTAGCCTTTATAGGCCTCAATTACCTCTACTGTCAAAGGAGAAAAATTGACTAGATTCCGTCCTTTTCAACTGCACTTCTAAGTCTAGCTTTTCACTTAGTACCCAGTCATTCTTTAAGCTGGAAAAATAAACTAAGCCACCAGAGGTCCCCACATCACTTATATATCCAGAGCAACAAACAATGCAAATAAATATTTCCAAAAGTTCCCTCCATCATGTTCAAGTTAAAATCTCTTACAGTTGCTTGGGATAAAATCCAAGGAAGAAAACTATGTTAAAAGAGATGTTCACAGAAAAACTAACAAAATAATATGATCAATTAAAATTTTAAATTGTCGAATAACTATTCATTTTTAAAAAGCCAAAGGATCATTTATAATACACTTGATTGGTGGGTCATAAAAGCACATATTGAAAACCCTAAAAAAATAAATTGCTGTTACACTGCTAACCGAACACAATACAAAGAACTATGAGTTTGGTTGCTTTTAGTGCAGGAAGTATTTTCCACAAAAACAAATTCCACTAACAGTCCAAAATAATTAACAGCCTGGATTTGACACTCATAGGTCTTGGAGGCCCCCAACCCTTCTGAGAAGCCATTCAGTGGAAATTCTAAAAAGTCACTTCTCCTTGGAGAAGACTTTGTCCTCTATATCACATTTCCAATTTGTACAAAGTCATTCAAGGTTCACTGTATTAACATATCTTTTATTTGGAAGGAAGATCAGCCAGAGAGAGGGTAACATGATTGCCATTATCTATCACTGAACCCTAATACACACCTAAATATCCCAGTGATCCCAACCACAAATTTTCTACCTTTATCTTCTCTTGCTATCCTCAGTATCCACACTGATGGCCTATCTTGATTTCACAGCCCCTTCACCTAGCCATAGATACCCTTCTCAACTCCGCCTTGGCCATTCTGATCTCCTCCTCTGACAAGGTTTTCCATGAGACTTTCTCATTATCTATCAGTGTTTACTCCTCCCTTAACCTAGTTATGCAGAAACTCCAAGAACCTGATGGTCTCTCTCAGCACCTATTCATCCCTCTCTATCCATCCCCTCCTGGCAACATCTGTCTGCCTGTCTACACTGGACTTTGGGAGTCAGACACTTCTATATGAACTTTCTGTCACCTAAATCTGCCACTTCCGCCACATGCAGGGTGCTAATCACATGCTCAGTCAACTCTCCTGATCCTGCCTTCCTACTCCTGTTAGAGAGTGATGCTAACTGAGAGATGCTCAGCAACGGTACAAAACCTCATTGGCTGAGGCTACTACAAATTCATGTTCAAGTCCTTGGAGCTGCTTGAAAAATTATGTAATTTCTCAAGGTGACCATGCTGGCTCCAAATATAAAAGTACTTTTTTGGGAATTCCCTGGCAGTCCAGTGGTTAGGACGCCACACTTCCACTGTAGGGGACATGGGTTCAATCCCTGGTCAGGGAACTAAGATCCCACATGCTGCAATGAGACAAAAAAATTTTTTTGTTTCTTATATTGAAGATCTTTTATCCTTCTAGTTTGTGCAGGTGGGCCAAAATATGTGATCTTAACACCAAGTCTGTTTTTTTTTTTATTGTCGATGTGATGGGCGAGGATCAAGTTACTTAAATCGAACCTCACTGCTGCTTGGAAGTCCTCTTATGTCCCTCTTTGACCTGCTGCCATGCTATTTTCCTGTTTCAAACATGGTCCTTGTGTCTCAAGTTGCAATTCCACTTTCATTTCAATGACACTTCATTTTCAACTTTAGAAAGAAGACAGTGAAGGAGTTCAGGACATGCCATACCAAATATGCCTCTTAGATATATTATTTTAAGCTGAAGACACTTAAAAACAGCAATGGAGGGAGAGGCTTTCTCTGAACTCCCCTTATCTGCCTATGACAGATCTTACAAAAGAACTTAATTGTCCTAAATCTCCTCCTAGTGAATTTCATCATACAGGCAAGACTGACTCTCATCAGAGGGGAGGAGACCAGAAGGCAACATCACACCCAAACTTTATCACACACCATCACATCTCCCATCTATTCTAAGAGCCTACTGTTCTTTCTTAAAAATCATTTATTCTCCCCTAAGTGGCCTATGCCCTCCCTCCCCTGCTTTTATTATTAATAATAAGGTATGCTGCTGCTGCTGTCACTAAGTCACTTCAGTCGTGTCTGACTCTGTGTGTCCCCATAGACAGCAGCCCACCAGGCTCCCCCGTCCCTGGGATTCTCCAGGCAAGAACACTGGAGTGGGTTGCCATTTCCTTCTCCAGTGCATGAAAATGAAAAGTGAAAGTGAAGTCACTCAGTCGTGTCCAACTTTTAGCAACCCCATGGACTGCGGCCCACCAGGCTCCTCTGCCCATGGGAAATAATAAGGTATACAAGCTCTCAAATCTCACTTTTTTTGGGTATTCACTTTTTATCCCCTGTGATGCCCTTATGCTTACCATATGAAAAGTTAATAAATCTGTATATATCTTTTCTGCTGTTAATCAGCCTGTTGTCAGTTTATTTCATAGACCCAGGAATCGAACCTGGTTGGGGAGAGGGAAATCTCTCCTCCCCTACAGCATCCCATGTGAACTTCAATTCACTTTCCCACTGCACCTGAGATAGGCTCCCCAGGTCCATTCCCCTCCTCACTGCAATCTTCTCTCCTCCCTCACCCTATTTACTCTGTACCATTTTGACCCAGACGAGGAGGAGGTCAGAGTCTAACTGGACTGCTTCCCACACTAGCATCCTTTGTACTTTTGGTCCCAAAAGTACCTCCTCAAGGGCCTTAGACTCCACACAAGATTAAGCCCCAATTCTCCCAAGCATTGTTTAAGGCTCTCTGTTACCCAGAGCCAGTCTTTTGCATGAATACTCTGAACCAGTAAAGCTGGTTTATTCGTTGTTTAATGACCACATGAACACAATCCTTTCATTAAATAAATGATGACAAGAGGAAGATTGATTAGTAATGATACTACAATCAATCTTTTCCTCCTCTAAGTAACAGAAAAGGATTTTAACAGGTGAATCTTTAGAAATGTGCAGTTCTTTGAAATAGTGCCATTTGCAGAGACGTAGATAGACCTAGGGCTTGTCATACAGAGTGAAGTAAGTCAGAAAGAGAAAAACAAACACCATATAATATCACTTATATTTGGGATCTAGAAAAATGGTACAGATGAACTTGTTTGCAAAGCAAAAATAATCATAACCATTGGACCACCAGGGAAGTCCCTTGTGAGAGTCTTGAGCCATGGTGCACATATACTTAGTGCCTGGCGGGCCTCTGGGATACATTTTGCAATTACAGCCCACCAGTGAAGAATTCGGAGAAGGCGATGGCACCCAACTCCAGTACTCTTGCCTGGAAAATCCCAGGGACATGGATGGAGGAGCCTGGTAGGCTGCAGTCCATGGGGTCGCAAAGAGTCTGACACGACTGAGCGACTTCACTTTCACTTTTCATGTTCATGCATTGGAGAAGGAAATGGCAACCCACTCCAGTGTTCTTGCCTGGAGAATCCCAGGGACAGGGGAGCCTAGTGGGCTGCCGTCTATGGGGTCGCACAGAGTTGGACATAACTGAAGCGACTTAGCAGCAGCAGCAGTGAGGAATTAACATATTCAAAAGTCATAAAGTAGCTAGGAGTCCCCTGGGTGAAAGGCAGACTCATAAACTTCAAATTACAATTAAAATAAGAATTTGGGCTTCTGGGTACGCAGTGGTAAAGAATCCATCTGCCAGTGAATGAGATGCAGGTTTGATCCCTGAGTTGGAAGACTCCCTGGAGAAGGAAATGGCAACTCACTCCAGTATTCTTGCCTGGGAAATCCCACGGACAGTGGAGCCTGGTGGGCTACAGTCCATGGGGTCACAGAAGAGTTGCACACGACTAAGCGACTAAACAACAACAACAAAAACAAGAATACCCAATTTGAACTCCACAAATTTCCATCTTCAATTCTTACACCTCAAATCCCTACCTATTCAGCTGTTTTCAACTGGTTGAAAGCTATTTTGAGTGTGAAGTTATCAAACAAAGGATATATTCTTTGCTTTGCAGAAAATATTATCTGAATAGTCTAAGAACTGGTAGGAGGATGCAAATGCTGTAATTGAAAAGAAAGAAAGCAAGCCCCTACCCAAAAAGGAAATGTGGTAACAATGGTCAGGGCAAAAGCACGAGGAATTTGCATACCTCTGTTGTAACAGAATTTGACCACTGATATGTGTGCTAGACGAAAAAAATGAACAGTTCTGTGTGCATTTCCACATCTACTGCCAGATCTTAGCTAAAGAGGGGTAACTTAAGAGGAAGGAACTCTATATATAGTTATAGGCTCCTCTGTCCATGGGATTTTGCAGGCAAGAGTACTTCCCCTGGAAAAGGAAAAGGCAACCCACTGTAGTATTCTTGCCTGGAAAATCTCATGGACAGAGGAGTCTGGCAGGCTACAATCCATGGGACTGCAAAGAGCCAGACATGAATGAGTGACTTCTCACATACATATATAAAAACAGTATCTCTGAATTTGCAGGGAAGATAGTATGGCTGTTTTATGTTTGGGTTTTCTTTTTCTTTTTAGATAAAGAAAACAGGGCTAGCTATCTGAGAAGCTATTCAAGAAGGAAGAGCAGTGCTCAGAGTACTTAGAAGTAATAAGATATTTCTTTCCACAAGGTTTCCCAAAATGCTATTCTATGGAACACTGGTTCTAGGAGGTTTCCAGAGAGAAAAGGGGTTCAGTGGTCAAACATTTCAAAGGCACTGAGAAGTCTCAGAAAAAGAAATCTGATTCATTTGCTTCTCCTCATAGTTTCTAAACTTATTAGGATACAGATGAATAAATTTGTATATATCTTTTCCGCTGTTAATCTGCTTGTTGTCAGTTTATTTCATAGACTCAGGAAATTGAACCTGTTTCTCTAGAAACATCTAAGATCTAGTGTTTTCTGGTCACATGGAGAGATACTGAGCTGGTTATAAAAGTGGGGAAGTGTGACATGTAATTAATAAACAAGTATTTTCATGGCAGGCAAGCAACCTGCAAGTCTCAAGAAAAATTTCATTGTAGTCAAACTCACTCTGACATAATTTGAGCTCCTACAACATTTGGCATTACTGACATCTAAATGGCTGAATAACCAAGCTATCCAACAAGGTAAAATAAGATTCTTATAACTTAAATTCCACAGTCTTGTCACTTAGAGCACTGGCCCCCACTCAGGACTCTGAATTACATATACAAACTTAAGGTTTTCATTACAAAAGCTGTGGATGCAATTGGAAAATCCAAGCAAAAATCTGGAGAACCACTATTGTGATCTTCTCTTCAGAAGCTACCTAAGGGTATCACCAAAGCCAACAAGATTCTGAACTCAAAGGCCCATTATTCCATGTCATCCCTAGAAACTAAGCAGAGTTCTTGGAATCAATCTTCAAAGTCTTAAAAATCTGGTCAGAATTTTCAGAATATTCTAATTATTCCTCCACTCCCCACCTGCCACTGTCACTGAACGTGAAAAAGTGTCCTGTGAATGATGATATGAGCCACCTTTATGGCTCTTCTGCCTTAATGGCTCACATAACACGATTTCTTCAGGTTTTCCATGTACAGACTATTCTAAAAATGAGAGTTTCTGACTCTGTGCCTCTCTCACAATCTCTCAGATTTCACAGAACATAAATCTTCAAGAAGCTGAGGGGTTCCACCAGCTACTGTAGCTCCTTTGGTCAGGATGTGAAGGCTTATCATGAAACTTGGCAGAGGTCAGCATTCAGTTCAGTTGTTGCTCAGTTGTGTCTGACTCTTTGTGACCCCATGGACCACAGCATGCCAGGCCTCCCTGTCCATCACCAACTCCTGGAGTTTACCCAAACTCATGTCCATTGAGTCGGTGCCATCCAACCATCTCATCTTCTGTCGTCCCCTTCTCCTCCAGCCCTCAATCTTTCCCAGCATCAGGGTCTTTTCCAATGAGTCAGCTCTTTGTATCAGGTGGCCAGAGTATTGGAGTTTCAGCTTTAGCATCAGTCCTTCCAATGAACACTCAGGAATGATCTCCTTTAAGATGGACTGATTGGATCTCCTTGCAGTCCAAGGGACTCTCAAGAGTCTTCTCCAACACTACAGTTCAAAAGCATCAATTCTTCAGTGCTCAGCTTTCTTTATAGTCCAAATCTCACATCCATACATGACCACTGGAAAAACCATAGCCTTGACTAAACGGACCTTTGTTGGCAGAGTGATGTCTCTGCTTTTCAATATGCTATCTAGGTTGGTCATAACTTTCCTTCCAAGGAGTAAGTGTCTTTTAATTTCATGGCTGCAATCACCATCTGCAGTGATTTTGGAGCCCAAAAAAATAAAGTCTGACACTGTTTCCACTGTTTCCCCATCTATTTCCCATGAAGTGATGGACCCGATGCCATGATCTTCGTTTTCTGAATGTTGAGCTTTAAGCCAACTTTTTCACTCTCCTCTTTCACCTTCATCAAGAGGTTCTTTAGTTCTTCTTCACTTTCTGCCATAAGGGTGGTGTCATCTGCATATCTGAGGTTATTGATATTTCTCCCCGCAATCTTGATTCCAGCTTGTGCTTCCTCCAGCCCAGCGTTTCTTATGATGTACTCTGCATATAAGTTAAATAAGCAGGGTGACAATATGCAGCCTTGATATACTCCTTTTCCTATTTGGAACCATTCTATTGTTCCATGTCCAGTTCTAACTATTGTTTCCTGACCTGTATATAGGTTTCTCAAGAGGCCGGTCAGATGGTCTGGTATTCCCATCTCTTTCAGAATTTTCCACAGTTTATTGTGATCCACACAGTCAAAGGCTTTGGCATAGTCAATAAAGCAGAAGTAGATGTTTTTCTGGAATTCTCTTGCTTTTTCGATGATCCAGTGGATGTTAGCAATTTGATCTCTGGTTCCTCTGCCTTTTCTAAAACCAGCTTGAACATCTGGAAGTTCACAGTTCACATATTCCTGAAGCCTGGCTTGGAGAATTTTGAGCATTACTTTGCTAGCATGTGAGATGAGTGGAATTGTGTGGTAGTTTGAGCATTCTTTGGCATTGCCTTTCTTTGGGATTGGAATGAAAACTGACCTTTTCCAGTCCTGTGGCCACTGCTGAGTTTTCCAAATTTGCTGGCATATTGAGTGCAGCACTTTCACAGCATCATCTTTCAGGATTTGAAATAGCTCAACTGGAATTCCATCACCTCCACAAACTTTCTTTGTAGTGATGCTTTCTAAGGCCCACTTGACTTCACATTCCAGGATGTCTGGCTCTAGATGAGTGATCACACCATCATGATTATCTGGGTCATGAAGATCTTTTATGTAAAGTTCTTCTGTGTATTCTTGCCACCTCTTCTTAATGTCTTCTGCTTCTGTTAGGTCCATACCATTTCTGTCCTTTATTGATCCCATTTTTGCATGAAATGTTCCCTTGGTGTTTCTAATTTTCTTGAAGAAATCTCTAGTCTTTCCATTCTGTTATTTCCTCTATTTCTTTGCACTGATCACTGAGGAAGGCTTTCTTATCTCTCCTTTCTATTCTTTGGAACTTTGCATTCAAATGGGTATATCTTTCCTTTTCTCCTTTGCTTTTTGCTTCTCTTCTTTTCACAGCTATTTGTAAGGCTCCTCAGACAGCCATTTTGCTTTTTTGCATTTCTTTTTCTTGTGGATGGTCTTGATCCCTGTCTCCTGTACAATGTCACGAACCTCTGTCCACAGTTCATCAGGCACTCTGTCTATCAGATCTAGTCCCTTAAATCTATTTGTCAGCATTAAAAGGAATAAAAAGATAGGAGCGAGCGATGAAAACATGGCCAACCATGGTGGTGACATGTTGGAAATTCCCAGAAGCTAGGAAGTTGTGCTTCCTAACACAAGTTTAAGGGCTAGTTCTGACAGCTTGGGTTTAGATACACAATTTGAAAAAGAACAGGGCTTATTTTCAAGGTGGCAAACTTAACTCCCAATCTTTCTACATCTGATCTCTCCAGACTGAAAATTCACTATGATAAGAAAGGCCAAACCACAAGTTTCAAGGCTACATTTTGAACCACTTACCTCAACTTCCACCCTTGTGAAGGGCTGGCACCAAGTAAGCACACAAAGTTGAATGCTGAGGAGAAAAGAGAGAAGGCCATTTTTATGTGGTAACACAAGTACTATCTAATATTGCTCAACCATCCTTTCCTGACAAACAAGCAACGTTTGTCACTCTTTGTACGTATTCTGCATTTATAAATGCCAGTCTGCTGCTTTACCACTTTTTGGGCTTAGAGACCTATTCTTTTTAAAATATTTTAAATTTTTTATTACATTCTTTTTAATATTCTTTTCCTTTATGGTTTATCATGTGCTCAGTTGCTCTGTCATGTCTGACTCTTTGCAATCCCACGGATTGTAGCCCAACAGACTCCTCTGTCTTGGGATTTCCTAAAAATACTGGAGTGGATTGTCATTTCCTTCTCCAGGGGATATTCCTGACCCAGGGAATGAACCTGTGTCTTGCATCTTCTACATTGGCAGGCAAATTCTTTATCACTGCGCCACCTGGGAAGCCCCCATGGTTTACCATAGGATTTTTTTTAATTGGAGGATAGAGAACTATTCTTGATATTCAAAAGTTAAATTGCCAAACACAATACCAAATATGTATTTGTGGGTCAGAGCCACAGCTCAGCAGAAGGAACCCCAAATTTGAAGTCTCTTTGACAACTAATACTCCTAGACCTAGAGAAAACTACTCACAGTCACATTTTAAGATATAGTAATTTGTCTACAGAAAAACTCCTGAGTAGAATATTATGTTACTAAATTATTTTTAATACTGAAAAAAAAAAATGTGGGCCCACAAAAATAAAAGCCAATCCACATTATCTCTCATTAAGTAAGTTTTTCTTTAATGATTAACAGAGAGCTTTGGAATTCAATGATTTAATATTGATTTGAAAATTCTGAACACTATTAAAACAAAATGAAACCACACACCACATCTCTTGAAACTCGACTTGTCCACACTACAGACAAACCAAACAGCATTTCTTATGGAATTCTCAAGGACAATTGGGGAAACTGATTTGGACATAACAGACACAGTGCTAAATATAACATGATGGAGATGAGAAGATAAGGTAAAAACGGGAGGTTACCACACATGAGTGTGATGTGACCTAAGATTAAAAAGTTGTTTCTTTAGAAGATCTTGTGTTTGTTTACAAATCCTAAGATATCTTTAACTCTGAAAATATTTTTTTTCCTTTCTTAGCTGTATTCTCTCTCCTATTTTTCCTCCTGTCACATACTTCTCAGGTTAGAAGCCTAGATTAAATACTTAACCACGCTATTTACCCCCAATCTCCTATTTGACCTTCATTTCCACTGGTCCAGCTGCAAAACCAAAAAAAGTCACAATGAACCCAAAGTCACTATCTCTAAGCAGACTTGTAAAGGCCCTGAGGATGACATACCTCAGGAAATAGAACTATGTTATCCCTCAATTTTCAGGTATTTTTTTTCCTAAAATGTTCTCATACTATTTGTTTCTGAAAACCAGGAATTCGAAATTAGTAATGACAGGAAAGATATTCTAGCCAAGGGAATAAATAGATATCCTTTACAGTTTATGTGCCCTATTTTTAGTGTTATTTACTTAACTCTGACGACCAAGGGCTGAAGCATAACAGGAATATAAATGTCTCACAAGTATCAGTATTTATTAACACATGTAATCAGCCCATCTATTCTGATTTAAATGTGTTATTTCAAAGCAATTTACATACACAAAAAATGGAGAAAATAAGTTTGTAGTGGAAAAAAATCTAATTTTCATAAGTTGTTTGGATTGTCTACAATGTATTTGAAGGCAAAGTATGATTTCTTTTAAATATTTCCAAGTGATGGTCACCTATCCATCAATAATTTGAGCTCTGTGTGTAACAGTATCAAAAGGCATTACTGCATAAGCTCTGGGAAAGCCCTCAAACCCAAAATGTAAACAGGTTGTCTTTTTTTTTTTTTTTTTTAAATTTGGGGGAAGGTTTATCATTTTATTTTTCTCTTCTGCAGCCCAAAGCCAGCCAGATTCCTTGAGGTGAACACTGAGGGATGTCAATGTTGTCTGCGCAGGTAAAAGGACCAAAGGAGGCACCTGAATCGGAAGGGGAACTAAACAAAAGAACTTCTTGAGAGAAAGTAAGATTCTATGTGTTCTGCTCTTTTTAAAAGGTCTATTTCACTTCAGCTTGCTTAACAGTGAAACTGTATTCCTTTCTTCTCTTAACTGTTTACAGAAACTGCTGATTTCCCAGCCTCTCAAAACCCAAGAGTGGAAGTGAAAAGTTGCTTAGCTATTTCCTCAACTCAAATCAGACACATCACAACTATTTCAGGCCATATGACTAAACTACTCTGGACTATTTAAACCAATGAGGTGAAAAAAAAAGATGGAGACACCAGATAACGTTAAATTTGCACTGAGAATGAAACTACAAAATTTAAGCTAAGGAGGATGCAAATGAGATCACTGGAATGTTTCTTAAGAATTGGTAAACATTTGAGATGCATTAGAACTGACGAACAACTAGAATTCTGCACATGGGAGAATTCTGCACATTAAATTCTGTACATTAAACCCCATTAAACTGGGGTTTAATGGGCAAGATAGTTATGTTCTCTACAGAAACTTATCAGTTATTTAAGGCTCTGATGAGAAATCTTTACTTCTATAAAAACAAGGCTTTAAAAAAAAATTATTTCTCTTTCTTCACTTAAATAAAATTTATATAAATGAATAATAAGCAACTTACAATGTATATCCTTGCCACGTCCAAGTCACAGTATCCTAGAATAACAATAGTATTTAAACTATTACAGAAAAAATATCAAACAAAACCAAAAATTTTATTTTGATATTGGTATTCATATACTTCCTTTTTGAATTAAAAGCAATATGTTGAAAAGCAAAACAAGCACTAAACAATAGTGAAGTGATCTATCAATTCTTGGATTATATATCTACATGGCAAAGATCTGTCTGTCATCCATATGTAACCACGTATCTTTTTATGGAATTAAGTTGATCTGAATTTTTTTAAAAAAAATGATTGTGTATGCTTAACTATTTTCCTAATATAAACGTATCTGGATAATTAATTGGCTGACAAAAACCAGAATACGTCAGTTCTCAAAAAGAAGTTTATATCAGAGAAAAATGAAATAGTACAGAGTGAAAGAATTTGGATAAATGACAAATGCAAATCCATAGGCAGAAGTATATTGAGTAAAAATTTGATAAATTTTAATTTTTTAACTAAAAGTGTGCAAAGCTGAGAAATTAACCACTGATAGGAAGTTGATCAAGAACTCAATCTTAAATAACATAGAGCACGAATAATTACGTCCTGCCTTTTTATGTAAATTCTACAGTAAAGAAAGTTCCTCTCAGAAACAAAATATCCGTCTCCCTGCCAAAAAATAACTTTCTTCAGGAAAATGATGACACAACCAATATCCAGAAGACAACAATACATCTTGCTGGAGCAAAGGCTATTTCCTGAGCCCACATGGACTTTCTGTAGAATGTGAAGTTCTTTGCAGCTATTTTCTTATTTAAGCTACTTGCCAAGTGTCTCAGCTACTAAGTACTGAGTGTCATTGAACACCAAGCCTCTTCCAAATTTATCCTGCTACTTCAATCCTTCTCTACCAGTAATGACCATTCAATCAGGAGATGTTTTTCCTTTCAAGCTTAATGAAAAATCATAACTTTGTGAGAGCTTTTTCAAATCTAATCTAAAAGACCCTGGAGCTGAGACGTACTCATAATATCACAGGGACAATAGGGCAGAAGCTAAGGAGATATCTTCCTGTAGCTTAGTAATAGCAAAAGCAGTATCAAAAATTGGTATCAACCAATTTGTGCCTACTTTCCAAGTTTTTTTAAGAAAGTATCTTTTTTTTAAGGTTGTAAACCAGGCTTCAGACTTTTAAAAAGAAAACTTTATTGAATTTGTTACAATATTACTTCTGTTATTTATGTTCTGGTTTTTTGCCCATGAGGCATGTAGGATCTTAGCTCCTCAGCCAGGGATCCAACCTTCACCCCCAACACCAGAAGGTGAAGTCCTAACCCCGGACCACCAGGGAACTCCACAATCTTGCAAATTTTTAAAAACTAAATGTGGCAAGGAGAATGAGACTGCCCACCTGTTCCCACCATTTACCCATTCATCAATTTATTCAAGCAAAAGGGGTCCTAGAGAATTTGTGCTGTTTGGAATGGTGAGATTCTTCTCATAGTAAAATATGATGCTTACCAGCTTGTTTGGGTATCTGAGGAGAATTGGCTGCACTGGAACTCCTGGAATGAAGGCTCCTATAACCACATAGTGAAATTTTATAACATGCTCTTTATATGAATACAAGTTTTACAGTGAATTAAAAAATTAATAATAAATGATGTAAATATACTAAATGTTTTAAGAGTACACATAAACTATTGGCTGAATGTTGATAAATTCCTAATGTTAGCCAAAATGAGAGATTTTTAAATTTAGAAATATGTAAGCAAAATATTAAATGTTATGCCTAAGTCACTTAAAATATTATTTTTATCTCCATTCGTTTTCATTTTCCAAATACCTTTTATTCATCAATTTTTTTTTTTTTTAAGAGGAAAAGATAAAATAAAGAGAAGAAAATGTCGATGAAACTAAACGCTGAACCACTAACTGCCACACTTGTTAGAGTGAGTTCTGACTTTGGTTCTGAGCATTCTAGCAGCCAGTACAAAAACATTTAAAAATATTAGTAATGACTGTTAAATGACATATGAAATTATAAATTGCTATAAAATTCACAACTTCATAATATTTTAAAAAGGCATGACCCTCAGAAGGAATTGAAAGTATTATAATGATAATTGAAATAGATTTTCTTTTTTTTTTTGAAATAGGTTTTCTAACTTGATAACACGGACCCCAAGTGTCTGTGGGGGTTGTTCTCGGAGGAAAAGAAAAATTGCTAGTGGTTTCTGCTCAAACACACACACACACACACACGACATTTCAAAGAAGAAGGCGTTATGATACCAAAAGAGAAAGTAAAAAGAGTGAGTTGTGGATTCACAGTATTAAAAACATTTTATCAGAAAATAAGAAATGCTCCAAGCAAACTGATGAGTTATTTTGTATATTTATTATTAGCTCATTTGAGATATCATTATTTTGTCACAATACATAATTTAATTGATCTCACCTGGTTTAAAAGTAATCAAACAGGACCGATTAGTACAAGTACCTTCTGGGAAAACTAGTATCTTGGGAGAAAAGGAATAGATTTAATATTTCAGTCTAAGTAACAGATTATCTCTGTACTTGCTTTCTTATGACTTCACAGTTGCCAACTTTTATAAAGCAAAAATAAAAGGCTAGCACTTGATTTCAGTGAAACCTAGAATCAGATCATTCAGTTTTGCTCTAAAAGAAGTATAGTCTGACCATTAAGATAACCTGAAAATGAATTAAAGTTTTGAAGAGAGAATATACACAGTAAATGTTTCTTAATGATGATGCTAATGATCTGAAAAGGGTTCAAAGAAGCTGTAGACCCTGAATCATGGTCAAAGTTGCATTCATTTTATGCAATATTAAATTCTTTCTTCTACTGGTATACACCTTTAACTAAATCATTTGCTACTTCTGTTTCAATTTTCCCATTAAATGATATTCCCTCTTACAACATACAGTTTCAGGTTGTACTGAGAAAAAAGGAGGAAATACCAACAATATGCTTTATGCTTACTTGAATTTGTTGACATACAGAATACAATTTAATACTCTTTTCTGAGGAGGTGTTTTTAGTTTTTAATATATTATGATTTTCACACAAAAACTATGCACTACAGTTCCCCATTAACTGAATAAAACAGCAGGTTGATTTTTCTGAAACTTTTGGAATTTAGCAATGAGTAAATTGCTAAGCACAGAAACAAAATCCCTGCACTTACAGCATTTAGTAATGGGTATTTTGTAATAATTAAAGTAATTAGTAAGCTAAACTGCCATAAAACAAGTTATTTGTAAAACAAAAATTGGGAATAGGTGTGATTCCATTCTCCAACTTAAAAAACAAACAAACAGGTTTCCTATTCCAATTAGCTACAATAACAAATATAATTCATGCAGTGCATTTTCTATAGCTATACCATGAAGAATAAATTAATATAGAGTAAATCATAAACTCTCAAGAATCCCAGGGACGGGGGAGCCTGGTGGGCTGCTGTCTACAGGGTCGCACAGAGTCAGACACGACTGGAGCGACTTAGCAGCAGCAAGAACTAGAAGGGGCATTAAACATCATATAGCATCTCTAATACTTGAATTCTTTTTATAATATCCCCTCAAGTGGTTGCCTAGCTAATGCCTGAACATTCCAGAAAGAGGTTCCAAATCAGACCATTCTAATTCTGGACAGGAAGTTCCTTGAAATGAGCAAAGTGAACTGAAATCTTGTTTACTTTCACCCACCAGTCCTAGATAAATTCCTTGGAGCCAAAGAGCAAAATCAAATCCTTATTCCAAATGTCATTTCTTCCCAGTCACTCTTTAAATCATTCCTCACATACCTTGGTTTCTAAAACCTCCTGGCTGATCATATGCCTCTTAGTACTTTAATATCTAAACATTACCACGAGTAGCCAGATCACCTCAGGACCATGAGTTCTGCTAGAGATCACTTGTTTTCACCTGGGCAAAGACATGGGGGTACTTATCAGAATCACCCATGAGGCTCTATTTATGCAATAAACGTTGCACCTTCCACACCTTAAAAAGCATTCCAGGGACTTCCTTATGGCCCGGTAGTTAATAATCTGTCTTTCAATGTGGGGGAGGTGGGTTCAATCCCTGGGCAGGGAACTAAGATCCCACATGCTGTGGGGCAACTAAGACCAGACACAGCCAAAAATAAACAAACTTAAAAAAAAAAAAATTATTCCAGAGGAAGGAGGAGATGGGATGGTAAAATGTAGAAAAGTTCTACAGGTGATTCTGAAATGCCCCCTGAACTGAAAAGCACTATCTAAATATACTTCAGATAATCTTAAAATATTAATCACTTTCAAAAAATACCCACCCACCATATTTTTGAGTATAACTGAGCTTTAGTATCTCATCTTTAAAATGATAAATAAATTCAGAGGTAGAGAATTACTTTTTATGACACAAAGTAAAAACCAGTTCAAAGAGTTTGGAGAATAAAAAAGAACGATACATTTAATTCTAGGAGTATCTCATGCAGAAGAGGATCTCTTAATCCTTACTCATTTATTCTGCTTTTATTATGCTAAAGACAACTAGCATACGGTGTACCCTGATATTGTTATCTGTGGATCCAAATGAATATATACAAGTGTACAAAAAATAAATTCTCAAAACATTTAAATAAACATCTACTGTGTTTTACCTGGGGCCATTCCCCTCCTGATGTGGCCCGCCTTATTATTTCATTTATTGTGTTTTTTCGAGAATCTGGGTCTACACGGGACACCAACACTGGCTGCAAGGCCCGCAATATTCCTTTAAAACAAATGAAAAGTCGTAAGTCATATTTTGGGCTACAGCTACTATAGAAATGATACCAAATCATAAAACAAATTGCATGGAAAATTAAAAAGATAGCAAATCAAAGAGAACAACTTAAAAAACCCTCTAACTCAAAGTTTGTTAGAACTTATTAATAGATTCTGGCTTCAAAAGGACAGGTGGCTATTTATACCTAAAAATATTTCATTGATTTCACAGAAGTTAGCAACAGGAATATGAAAAAAAAATGCAATTTTCTCCCTAAAAGACTTCTTTCTCAATTTACATTAAACATTCGCAATACACCATAAGATTGTCTTGTTTTATTTTGGGAATATTCCTGCAATAATACTGCAAACTAATTATGTGAAGCCATAGTACAGGTGGGTAGGGGGCAACTGCTATTTATCTTAATAAAATTTTCAGTGCAACAGTCTTTTAAGTAGGTAGCTTCCTAGCACAATAAACCTCATTTCACCAAATATCTATTGCTAAACAACTTTGGGTGAAAATGTCATGTTACACAAAGCAAGGTGGTTATCTTTAAAAAAAAAAAGAAAGAGAGTGTGTGTGTCTTTCTTAGCTGAATGACAAAGCTGTAAGAACTACTATCATTTTCTCTAGAGTACCAAGACAGCATCAGGCAATTTTCAAACCTACCCTCTCACCACCTGATGCTTGGCAATAGCCTTGGGACAACTGGAAGCAGTTACTTAGAGACTAATCCCCAGGGGAGAGAGCAAAGCATCTGGTGGGAAAAAGCAATTTCACTTGTTTCATTATTTTTATGTCAGGAAGCATTTATTGTTCTACATCATAATTTTCAACGAGTTACACATTTTTCCCTCATGGAGATTTGGGGGCAATAATGAAGAAAACAGAGTTAGGAGAAAAGACTTATTGCATTTATCAGCCTAATACCCTGAAGAGAAATTCACTGAAATACTAGGTAACTGGGGCTTTCACAAATTCTTCAATTAAATTCTCTCTTTAAAAAATTTACCATATTTTGTATTGAAAAACTGTTCTTTTGGGCTTATATTTAGGAGCAGGAAGAAGTGATGGTGCAGCAGCAGAGGTAAGGTTTCAAAAAGAATGATAGGGGATTTCCCTGGTGATCTGGTGGTTAAAACTCTGTGCATTCCCTGCAGGGGGTGCCGGTTTGATCGCTGGTAGGGAAACTAAGATCCCACACGCTGCACGGCACGGCCAAAAAGATAAATGAAATAAATAAATAAATATTTAAAAGAGTTATATCTGAAAGGTTTAAAAATTAAAAAAAAAATAAAAAGAATGATAAGGCATAGGTAGGGAGGTCTTTAATCTTTTTTCATAAATTCATTCTTTTGATATTATACCTCATTAAAAGCAATGAAATATGTTTGAAGTGTTTTATTATTTTTAAGTCTTTAAAAAATTAATCAGTAAACTATACAGAACTTTCTAAATTCAAAGCATGAACATGAAAATATTTTATCACTGTTGTCTTACAGAGTACTTACTGCCAATCAGAGGCACCTGCACATTCTCATTTCGAGATACTATAGAAGGTAATCCAGCTGCAACACAGGCAATTCCATCAAAGAATGTTGAGTGAGGGGCAACGACAAAAATTGGTGCTTCCAACGGAGTTGCAATCTTTCCTTTCACAGTAACTACAAACCCCATTGAGAAGAACATGGCATGGCCTAGAAACTTCAAGACTGGATGAGTAATTTTCCTTTGGAAATAAATATGAAAATGGACATAATTAGCTTTACCAATTGCAGCTACCAGCAGGGTTTTACTCTAAAGCACAAAGCAAAAACCAAAACACGTCAGCACTTCATTTTAAAATATCAGCTAGGAAGAATGGCTAACACTTCAGCAGAGCTCTTTCTGCCAGGCACTGTTCTAAGTACTTTATGCATATTAATTTCTTTAATCCCTAGCCCAATTTTATGAAATATAGAGCATTTATCATTATTCCCACTTTACAGATGAGAAAACTGAGGCCCAGAGAAGTAATTTTTCCAAGGCCACGTGGCTAAGTGGCTCCATTATTCTGTGACTATAAAGTAATAAGAAAGAATTTTCAACATGCATCCCCCACTGAGAAATTCAAATCAGTTTTGTCCTTCATATGAGTCACCTTAGATATCTATATTTGTGTAATAAAGATGCTGCTACCCCCAAAAACACTCTTAGAACTAGCATGCTGAAACAGTCCTCAGAGTTATTTTAAAAATAAAATTTTAAAAGTAAGCTTTATTACTTATATCATTATAGCCCTTAAAAATCATGAAGAATCTTAAGAAGTAAATTTATTATCTCACTTCCTGGAACAAAGATGCACTTAATTCTGGTTATTGATTTGTTTACTATTTTAAAAGAATCTGTCATTAAAAATTAATTAAATCAAATTGTGCCAGGAATCCTGTTGGACACATAAGACAAGTAAGATCCAGTCTCTGTCTTTGATAAACTGAATTGCGTAGAAAAACAAAAACACAGTCCTAGAAGTGCAAACACATGATGGACATCTCAGTATATGAATAAGCATACAGCTTTTCATGAAAAATATGTGTCTCCCATAAGACATCTGACAGGAGTTTTAAAAAATGAGCTTCCTATTGAATTCTCTCAACATTCACATAATAATATTGTGAGGAGCTATTAAGCAACTAACTCCCAAGGAAGTTTCTCTAACTTTTATTTCATGGTGAGAAGTAAGACACAGAAAGCCCAAGTACTTTTCAGGAGGGCACAGGGAAATGATTGCTCTCTCCTTGCTCTGTAGTTTAAGAGCTGAGATCTTTATTTATTTAAAGATAAAGAACTCACCCTGTCACAGAACTTTCAGACCTGTTTTTGATTTATAGCGATGTAGCCTCTAACAAGGTCCAATCCCTGGGTTGGAAAGATCCCCTGGAGGAGGGCATGGCAACCCACTCCAGTATTCTTGCCTGGAGAATCCCCATGGACAGAGGAGCTTGGAGGGCTACAGTTCATGGGGTTACAAAAAGTCGGACACAACTGAGCAACTAAGCACAACACAGCACAGCCTCTAACGACTGCATTCCAAAATATCCTATATTCAGAGCCACAATTGTTGATCACTGCCTAAACTTCAATGAATTCTTCTAATCTTGATTCACCTAATATTTAGACATAGTTACTTCTTACCTCTTCCAACCAGTTATTGGGTGGGTCAGCTTTTCAGGACAGCATGCTGTTGAAATTGCAGCCAGTGACCACGCCAGTAATAAAATTATTGCAATCAATAGGGCACGAATTGGAAGCAGGATAATTCCAAGGAAGAAAATCTGAAAGTCAAAGTTAATTAAAAAAAAAATAGATGACATTATTTTAATGCTGTAGTTATCAAACAGACATACTTAAAAGAAAAATCTTGGGCTATTCAAGCTTTCACTCAAAGATGAATTGAGCATTACCCTGCACCAGGCAACGATCTAAGCACAAAGGAAATAAGACATTATATCTGACCTCACAAAGTCTGCTAGGTAGCAAAAGAAATAGGGGAGAAAACCAGTGAATGTGAATAGGGGTTGCTGGGGAAACAAAGAAAAGGTGTGTTGGGCTTACTGGTAGTGCGGGATTAGTAGTTGTGACACAGAGGCTTAGTCGCCCTGCGGCACGTGGAGTCTTCCCAGACCAGGAATTGAATGCCCTGTCACTGGCATTGCAAGGTGGATTCTTAACCACTGCAAGTCCAGTTGTATCATTTTAAAATGTCACTGGTAGTGTATGAGAATTTCAGTCACTGTATATCCTTGCTGACATTTGGTGTTTAAAATCACTTTCAAAAATCAATTTTATGAAGGCATAATTTACATAAAATACAATGCACCTATTTTAAATATGAGCTTTTCAAATGTATAGCCCTATGCAGACACCACCATAATCAAGATATAGATCATTTCCATCACTCAAAAAAGTTCCCTTGTGTCTCTTTGTAGTCAATGTCTCCTCAGTGTATGGCAACCACTGACAATCTTTCACTATAGTTTTTGCCTGTTCCATATTTTCATATAAATGAAACCACAAGGTATGTACTCTTTTATGTCTGGCTTCTTTCACTTCATATTTTTGAGATTCAACCATGTTGTCATATGTATCAGTAATACAGTCTTTTTCATTGCAGAGTGATATTCCATTGTGTGAATATACCACAATTATTTTACCTATTAATCTGTTCAGGGACCTTTAGCCTATTATAAGTTCTTATCTATATGAGTACACATCAATTTTTGAGACTCATACATTTTCATTCATGGTGGATGGTGGTGAAATTGTCAGGCCAGAATGTGCTTAAAGAACATGCCAAATTGTTTTCCAAAGTGGTTGTGTCGTTTTATACCTCCACCAATGAAGTGTGAAAGTTCCTGTTGCTTCACATCATCAATTTTCAGTGTTGTCAGTCTTTGTGGCCGTCCTGGTGGGTGTAAAATAATATCTCATTGTGGTTTCCTTAATGAACAATGATGCTGAGCAAATTTTTTCATGTGCGTATTGGTCATCCCTTTAACCTATCTGTTCAAGTCTTTAGTCCATTTTCATTGGGTTGTTAGTCCTTTTCTGATCAATTTTTAGGAGGTCTTCATATATTGTTTACAAGCCCTTTTTCAGTATATATATTGAAAATATTTTCTCCTATTCCATGGTTTGCTTTTTCATTTTCTTATTGGTATCTTTCAATGAGAAGCGTTTTAATTCTGATGAAGACTAATTTATCAATTTAGTTCTCTTCTGCATCCTTTCTAAGAAATCTTTACCTATCTCAAGATCATGAAGATATTTTATATCTTCTTCTTCTAGATGATATATGGATTTTGCTTTTATGTTCAAGTCTATGATCCATTGTAAATTACTTTCTGTGTAATTTACTGTGTAATTACTTTCCCCCCCACCCCCCCACCCCCCCACCCCCCCCAACCCCCCACCACCTCCCCTGTGAGGCCTGTGGGATCTTAGTTCCTGGACCAGGGATCAAAGCTGTGCGCCTTCCAGGGAAGTGCAGAGTCTTAACCATTGGACCACCAGTGAAGTGCCATCCCCAGAACCAATGTTGAAAAGACTCCACATTCCCCAATAAATTTTGTTGGCCACTTTGTCAAAAAATCACTTGAACATACATGTAGGCTCTCTATTCTGTTTTGTTGATCTATTTGTCTGTATGTCTGTCAATTCCCTACTCTCTTAATTGCTGTAGTCTTGTAGTAAGTCTTGAAATCTGGTAGTATATGTCCTCCAACTTTCTATTTTTCAAACTTCTTTTGGGATAATCTAGATCCTTAGTATTTCCACATAAATTTCAGAATTAATCTGTCAGTTTCCACACAAAAAGCCTGTTGGAATTTTTGTTGAGCTTTCGATGAACTTATAGATCAATTTGGGAGGAATTACCATCTTAATAATGTTGATTCTTCCAACTTACAAACATGGTATAGCTCTTTATTTTATGTAAATCTTCATTAATTTCTTACAATAGTGTTCTGTTGTTTTCATTGTAGTGGTCTTGAATCTGCCTGCAATGCAGGTGACCCTGGTTCAATTCCTGGGTTGGGAAGATCTGCTAGAGAAGAGACAGGCTACACACTTCAGTATTCTTGGGCTTCCCTGATGGCTCAGCTGGTTAAGAATCTGCCTGCAATGTGGGAGACCTGGGTTTGATCCCTGGGTTGGGAAGATCCCCTGGAGAAGGGAACAGCTACCCACTCCAGTATTCTGGCCTGGAAAATTCCATGGACTATACAGTCCATGGGGTCGCAAAGAGTTGGACATGACTGAACAACTTTCACTTATTGCTATCATGAGATTATTTAATTTCATTTTGCAGTTGCGGCTGGTATACAGACAAAGTTGATTTAAAATTTTAATATTTAAACATTATTAAGATGACAAAACCAATTTTGAGTAACTGATTAAGAGGATTATGCATATTTTCTTTTGGTAATAAGTTATCTCTGTAGGAAGGCCTTCTTTTGACACTATTGTGATTATTTTCCTCTCTTTCTTCATAGCACTTACTAAGACATGGAATTATATATATTTCTATACTTGCTTATTTAACTTTTTCAGTGAAATACAGGCTTAAGATAGGCAGAGTCCTTTTTTCTCTTGTTTATTATATCTCTATCTCCAGAGAGTAACATTATGCCTGGCATATGGAAGGCATCCAACAAATATTTTTGATATGGTAAATGACCCATAGTTATAATTCCATATTCTATTGAGGAAAGAAAAGCTAGGCTAATTTTCTCCATGCCACTATGGAACAGACCCTTAAACAGTCAAAAAGAGAGGAGGAGCAGTAAAGCTAAGTAAGCCCTATGAGATGCAGAAGTGACAACAATCTTAAACAAGATATTGATCATCATTTAAGATTAAATTTAGCCTATATTCATCATATTGAGTCATCCTTAAACACAAGTATATCAATCTTTTAAACTGGATAATACAGACAACATTGTTTTTCAATCATGTCTATTTAAATTTTGCTTTACCCAGACTGTTCAAGCCATTGAAACTACTTTGGAATCTCTGTCTACATGCATTTTAACGTTTTAAAAAATATTGCGACTATATTCATTTCTATCCAATCCAAGTGGTAAGTTAAGTTTTAAGTACAGTATACAATTTGTCAGAGAATGCAATGGCACCCCACTCCAGTACTCTTGCCTGGAAAATCTCATGGATGGAGGAGCCTGGTGGGCTACAGTCCATGGGGTCGCTAAGAGTTGGACACGACTGAGCGACTTCACTTTCACTTTTCACTTTTCTGAAATGGAGAAGGAAATGGCAAGCCACTCCAGTGTTCTTGCCTGGAGAATCCCAGGGACGGGGGAGCCTGGTGGGCTGCCGTCTCCGGGGTTGCACAGAGTCAGACACGACTGAAGCCACTTAGCAGCAGCAGCATACAATTTGTACATAACAAATGGCATTGATAACTATCAAGATCAGCAAGCAATACCAGGTTCTTTCACGTATTATTTCACTTAAGTTTAACCCTCCTTTGATGTATTATTATTCCAATTTAATAGATAAGGAAAGTGAGGTTCAGAGAGGTCAACTGACTTGGCCAGTCATACAACTTATAAATGACAGGGCCTGAGCAGGTTTTCTAAGACTAGTGATCATTCCATTATATCACAATTCTTATAGAGTTACTTGGAAGTGCTCTCTAAATGGTTGCAGGCATGCTATTTAAAAACCAAAAACTCAGTAATCCAGACACAATGTACATACTTACAAACATGCCACTTTGAGCCTCTCTCCAATATATGAACCAGAAGAGATGGACATACTTTCATTTAAGTATAACTGATTTGATGAACTCAGGCCAAAAGGAATTCTGAATGAGAGTCAATGAATTTGTTAAGTGTTTCTGAGTGACTTTCACCTTCAGAAATTTTAACATATCATGGGAATATCAATGTGGGCTTCCCTAGTGGCTCAGACGGTACAGCGTCTGTCTGCAATGCAGGAGACCCGGGTTCAATCCCTGGGTTGGGAAGATCCCCTGGAGAAGGAAATGGCAGCCCACTCCAGCATTCTTGCCTGGAAAATCCCATGGACCACGGAGCCTAGTAGGTTACCGTCCATGGGGTCGCAAAGAGCCGGACATATCAATCCATTTTAAGACACATTTTAAGATCATGTTTTTAAACATTTAGTTTCTTTACAAAGAGGTATTGCTACATTCATTATCTTCCTCTTCCTTTCTCATACCTTCGCACCCATCAACCATTACTGTTAACCACCACCCACACTGCTTAGCCCAGCACTTAACCTATCTCTGCCGTAGAGGACAATGGTCTCAGTGCAGATAAGCATGCTGTGCAAAAATTACACTATTTCAAATCCAAAGTAAATAAATACGTAAGATGGACAGGAAACATTAAAACTATTTTTTTCCCATGCAGAACACAGAGGACAAATGTAGCTTGCATAGTCTATCTTGTTCTCTGATCACTAACTTCACCAAAGAGGAAGTCCAAAGAGTGAGTGTAACTGCTAATGGTAAAAGCAGTGCTTTACAAGAAAAAGGAAAGGACAGAAACTTCCTTTTTGTATAGAGCCGTTTTTAACAACCAGAGAAAGTCTCTCTTCCTTGAATCTACGTCCTTGAATCTACGAGAAGTGTTTGGGTGAAAACTGATTCAGGACCAAAAACTCTTGAATACCTTAAATGGACCCATATTATTCCTTTTCTTAGGTTGTGATTTCCCACCCTTGATGCAACTGCTCCGCCAAAACATCGCACCTTTCTTTTGGTTCTAATTCCAGACCTGGGTTCTCTGCCTTCTCCCTCACTCTTCTCATCCCAAAAGGACTCCTCTCCTTCCCTCAGGAAAAACAACAACAAAAAGCTCCCCAAACTCACTCTCCTGCAATACAATGAGCTCCCACTACACCTCCACACACTCAGGTTGAAGTTCTTCTCCCAGAGCCCTTCCCTCCTCTCAGTACGGAATGTTTCCTCTGCCATGGGCCTGCTCAGCTTCCTCCTGTTTAGCACCTTCTCCCAAGACCCACATGCTCTTTGCATCTTCTCTTGTCACACACACACCCAGACCTCCAAGCATCCTCCAAGGGTCCTAAATTCTCAGCGCAGCATCTCTGCCCCCTGCAGACTCCTGGCCCCTTCAGAAGCCCTCCCCTCTCAGATCTACATCCCTTTCTTCCTCGAGCCTGGCTTCCCAGACTCACTCCCCTCAGTCACTTCCCCTTTACACCCACACTGCCGTCTAAAACAGCCTCCCCTGACGGACCCATGGCCCCCCTCAAACTGCCTCCTCCCTCAGATCCACACCCCTGCCCTGCATCTGTCTCCCCTGTCAGGCGTCCCTCACCTGGACTGCATCCTCCCTCAGACCTACTCCCCTCACTTGGACCTACCTCCGTTCTCAAACTCTGGTCGCTCACCGGAATCTGCTTTGCCTGTCAGTCTCTAGTCACTCCCCTGAATTTTAGTCAGACTCACATCCCTCACCTGGGTCTGCCTCCCCTGTCAGACGTCCCTCACCCGGATCTGCCCTCCTCCCTCTAACCCATGACCCTCACTGGAATCCACCTCTCCTGTCAGACCCTCGCCCCGCACCTGGATGCGCCTCGCCACGCCCAGCCGCGTCTGCTGCACGAAGGGATTGGGCACAGGTGGCGGGAAGAAGGACGCCTGGCGGGGCACCATGGGCGGCCGCAGCCCCGCGTTCCCGACGTCAGCTCCCGGCACAGTGGCCGCCACGGCCCGCGCGTCAGCGCACCGGTTCATGGTCGACCCTGGCGTCTGACTAGAGCGAAGCGACCCACGCGGAGCGCGCCAGTGGGCACCGCCGCCAAGACTAAGCGGGAGCCGCTTAGGAGTCCGGGGCTTCTGCGCAGGCGCCAAAGTTACCTAGCCGCCCTCTGCTCTAGCCCCGCCCCTCTGGCTCCGAACACGCCCAGGTTCTGGCCCCACCCCCCAACCCCCCACCTCAAGCACAGTCCCACCCTTTTAGGTGTCTGTCCCTTCCTTTTGGGATTCATAGCTCCGCCCCCTTGGAGGTGAATGTTTTTTCCTTCAAAGCGACGCACCCGCAAGAGAGACAGTTTACACTGTTCTCTGCTCCAGCATCAGGCCAACCTGGCTTAACTTTCGCTTTTACTGGCTCTTTGGCCAAATCATTGTCTCCATGAACTTCCGTGGCCCCATTCGTAATACCAAGATAAACAGAACCTGAATCCAGCGATTGTAGGAGCAACTCTTGGGCTGTTCCATTAAGAGGGTTCATTATCCAGGGTGGATCTGATTTCTGGTGCATGTTTTGCTTTTGCTTAAACCAGTTTGAGTGTCATGTTTATCAGTTACAGCTGAAAGAGTCCTGACTAATATAGAAACTGGTGCCAGGAGTGGGCTGTCTTCCAGTCAAAATATGGACTGACAACGTGAAGATAGTTTTCCCAAGGAAAATTGAGCTGCAATAACTAGAAAAATACAAAACCACCATGGCCCTCTGAACTAGATGAGGAACCTGGTCTCAAAAAAAAAGAGAAGTGACTTGGAAACTTAGAGACTGTTTGTCTCCACTTTACTCGCATCAGAGTCTGAAAAGAAATAAAAATCATGATCAGAAGGTCCACCAATGGAGGTTCCGCCAGGCTGGCTTCAGGAGAAGGCAGGACATAGAGACAGCAAATCCATGGAAGAAGGGAAGCGTTTTGATGTCCCTCAGCAAACACTCATCAGGCAAAAATGAAATCAGGTGGCATGATCAAGGTATGAAAAGAGACTCTTGAGAATTGGAAGTGGCTTATGGCAGGTTTCAAGGAATCGATTGAAATATGTAGCGCCTTAGAAACAAACATCCTGCCTGTAGCACTTCACTGTCAGAACCAGAGAGATGATGTGGTCTGGTGAAAAAAGAGCACAGCCTTGGAAATCCCAAAACCCAAAAGCAAGGTTGAGGTCCAGGGTTAACTTACCACAGACCCATGACAAAAATCACTCCCCTTATTGAGCCTTTGTTTTCACTTATATAATGGAGAGAACAGGGTTCAGGAGTCCCTAAATTCTGCCTCCTGAGAATTCTGACCTGTATACAGGTCAAGAAGCAACAGTTAAAGCTGGACAAGGAACAACAGACTGGTTCCAAACCAGGAAAGGAGTACGTCAAGGCTGTATATTGTCACCCTGCTTATTTAACTTATATGCAGAGTACATCATGAGAAATGCCGGGCTGGATCACAAGCTGGAATCAGGATTGCCGGGAGAAATATCAATAACCTCAGATATGCAGATGATATCACCCTTATGGCAGAAAGCAAAGAAGAACTAAAAAGCCTCTTGATGAGAGTGAAAAAGTTGGCTTAAAATTCAACATTCAGAAAACTAAGATCATGGCATCTGGTCCCATCACTTCATGGTAAATAGAGGGGGAAACAATGGAAAGAGTGACAGACTATTTCTTGGGCTCCAAAAATCACTGCAGATGGTGACTGCAGCCCTGAAATTAAAAGACACTTGCTCCTTGGAAGAAAAGCTATGACCAACCTACACAGCAAATTAAAAAGCAGAGACATTACTTTACCAACAAAGGTCCGTCTAGTCAAAGCTATTCGGTTTTTCCAGTAGTCATGTATTGATGTGAGAATTGGACTATAAAGAAAGCTGAGTGCTGAAGAATTGATGCTTTTGAACTGTGGTGTTGGAGAAGACTCTTGAGAGTCCCTTGGACTGCAAGGAGATCCAACCAGTCCATTCTGAAGGAGATCAGCCCTGAATATTCATTGGAAGGACTGATGCTGAATCTGAAGTTCCAATACTTTGACCACCTGATGCAAAGAACTGACTCCTTGGAAAAGACCCTGATGCTGGGAAAGATTGAAGGCAGGAGGAGAAGGGGACAACAGAGGATGAGATGGTTCCGTTGTATCACCAACTCAATGGACATGAGTTTGAGCAAGTTCCAGGAGTTGGTGATGGACAGGGAAGCCTTGCATGCTGCAGTCCATGGCATCCCATAGAGTCAGACTGAGCGACTGAATTGAACTGATTTATAATGTTGTGTTTGTTTCAGGTATACAGCAAAATGATTCAGTTATACACATATTTATTCTTTTTCAGGTTCTTTTCTCATACAGGTTATCACAGAATATTGAGCAGACTTCCCTGTGCTATATAGTAGATCCTTGTTGGTTATCTATCTTATATATAGAAATATGTATATGTTAATCCCAAGCTCCTGATTTCTCTCTCCCCACATTTCCCCTTTGGTAACTGTAAGTTTGTGTTCAATATCTGTCAGTCTGTATATGAATCTTTTTAGATCTCACAAAATTATTTTAGGATAATAAACCAAGTGATGATTAAAACAGGGAATTATTCTCTGGTGGTCCAGTGGCTGGGACTCCAAGCTCTCAATGTCGAAGGCCCAGGTTCAGCCCCTGGTTGGGGAACTAGGGTCCCACAGGCCACGCAGCACAGCCAACAGAATACAAACAAAACAAACAGAAAAAAACAAGTGATGAATAAAACAGGAAAAGAAAGAACTATCATGGGGCAAGGACATGTATTATCTTGGTATCTGTAGCTGAATTTCTTTAATATATTATGAAGAATTGAAAAACACAGCAAAACAATTTCACAGTTTTCCCATCAAGAGGCAGAGTCTTTCCCCATCCCTAGAATCTGGGCTGACCTCACAACTTGTTCTGACCAATAAAATGTGGCAGAAGTAGTACCATGTGAGTTCTAGAGCCTGGGCCACAAGGGGCCTTATAATTTCCGTTCTCAAACTCTTGCCACTACTTAGGGAGGCTCAGGCCAACCTGCTGAATGACTAAGAGCTCATAGTGAGGGAGAGGTCCAGTGAGCAGGCAACACCAAGAAAGTGAGAGAGGAGCTTCCCCAGTGGCTCAGGGGAGCTTTCCCAGTGGCTCAAAGAATCCACCTGCTGATGCAGGAGACACAGCTTCAATCCCTGGTCCCAGAGGATTGAACATGCTATGGAGCAACGGAGCCCATGTGCTACAACTAATGAGCCACAACTAATGAGCCTGTGACCTAGAGCCTGGGAAGCACAACTACTGAGCCTGCAAATCACAATTACTGAGCCTATGTACTACAACAACCGAAACCTGCATGCCCTAGAGCCTGAGCACTGCCACTAGAGAGTAGGCCCCCCCTCACAACTAGAGAAAAGCCCATGCAGCAACCAAGACACAGGACAGCCAAAAATAAAATAAATTAAAATTACTTTAAAAAGAAAGAAAGAAGGAAAGTGAGGGAGGCCTCCTTGAACCCTGGGCTACCTTTGTGGCTCAGCTGGTAAAGAATCCACCTGCAATGCGAGTGACCTGGGTTCGATCCCTGGGTTGGCAAGATCCTCTGGAAAAGGGAAAGGCTACCCACTCCAGTATTCTGGCCTGGAGAATTCCATGGACTGTATAGTCCATGGGGTCGCAAAGAGTCAGACACAACTGAGCAACTTTCACTTTTTCACTACCCTGAAGAAGTTCAAGGGCCTAGCTGGACCTTTCACTGGTAGGGGTTAGGGAAAGGATATTCCCAGTACCTGAGACCAGTTCGTCAAGCCCTGAGTGGCTGAGAGGTAGATGGAGTTGGTGAATGACATGCTTATCAGTCAACTGCTCAGAGTAGCCTGAAGGCATGATGAAACTCTGACTCTGGGCCCTGGGACGGCTGCTCCTTCCAAGGTATTCACTGTAGAAATCTCAGAATCTTCCTACCCTACCAGATAGATGTAGCCTTTAGCTACTCATGTGACCTCTCTGAGCCTGCATACTCATCTCAGAATGGGAAGATTCATTCCTACCCCAAATAGATTGTGGTAATAAGTAAGATAATGCCCGTGTAGCATTCATAGCAGAGAAGGCAATGGCACCCCACTCCGGTACTCTTGCCTGGAAAATCCCATGGATGGAGGAGCCTGGTAGGCTGCAGTCCATGGGGTCGCGAAGAGTGGGACATGACTGAGCGACTTCACTTTCACTTTTCACTTTCCTGCATTGGAGAAGGAAATGGCAACCCACTCCAGTGTTCTTGCCTGGAGAATCCCAGGGACAGGGGAGCCTGGTGGGCTGCCGTCTATGGGGTCGCGCAGAGTCGGACACGACTGAAGCGACTTAGTAGCAGCAGCGTTCATAGAAGTGCATGCAAGAAATGGCACCTTTCAGGTATTACACGTGGAGCAGCTGGATTTTCTCAGTATAAAAAAGAACCTTAATAACAATGTATTATAGCCATGATATAAACTGTCCCTAGGGCTTCCCTGGTGGCTCTGTGGTAAAGAATCTGCTTGCAATGCAAGAGATCTAGGTTTGATCCCTGGGTCAGGAAGATCCCCTGGAGAAGAGAATGGCTGGCAGACCTGTGTGGCCCTTCAGCACAGAAGGAAGTCTCTCGAGTCTTTAAGAACCTGAGTGATTGAACAGGCCACAGGAGAAAAGAGGACTCCACTGAGGTCACCTCCAGAGACCTGTCCACTCCTCATCCTCTCCCCACCAGCCCCACCATGAGAGGAAGTAATAGACTGTTGGAACCAGGGAAGGTCTCTGAAATAAGCCCAGGCCTTATGTTCTGTTAGCAGCTCTAGGGGAGGCCTCTCTGGTAGCTCAACTGATAAAGAATTTGCCTGCAATGCAAGAGACCCCGGTTCTATTGCTGGGTGGGGAAATTCTCCTGGAGAAGGAATGGGTTACCCACTCCAGTATTCTTGGGCTTCCCTGGTGGCTCAGCTGGTAAAGAATCTGCCTGCAAAGCAGGAGACCTGGGTTCGATCCCTGGGTTGGGAAGATCCCCTGGAGGAGGGAATGGCAATCTACTCCAGTATTCTTGCCTGGAAAATCCCATGAACAGAGGCAAGCTACAGTCCATAGGATCGTGAAGAGTTGGACAGCACAGCTCAGCAGCTCTAGAATTTCCATATATAACTAAGCACAGCACAGCTCAGCAGCTCTAGAATTTCCATATAGGAGGGGATTAAGGATGGGCAGTCTGCTGGGAAGGAAGGGTAAGGAGCTTACCCATCAATAGAAGCTGTGTTTAGAATGCACACACAGTTCTCCCCTAGCTGTGTTTATTAGAGAGTTTAGGGGAGGGGAGATGGAGGGTAATGCTGCTGATGGAGATACTCGGTTTCCGACTAAAGCTTCTTCTCTAGGTCATCTTTGGCCTTACTCAGGATGTTATCCAGTATCTATGGTACCCTTGGAAAATCACTTTTCTCCAAGCTTTAGTTTCCTTATCAATCAAAGTTGACTGATAATAGCCTCCCTTTTTTAGGTTGCTGTAATCTAAATGAAATGATGCATGCGAAGGGTCTGGCACATAGTAAGCATCGTATTAATGGAAGGGGTGTTATTGTTAAATTCACTATTATTAGTATTAGAATTTATGTTATTGTCAAGGCAGAAACTGAGACTCAAGAAGAAAGGAAACCTTGAACAAGACCCTGCAATTAAATAACAGAAACTCTGCTTTGGCTCTTTCCATGGGACCAAGGGACTCCAGCTCACCCATCCAGAGAGTCTCTTGGTGATTACTTTGGCAGCTGTGACCTTTCCAGCAGATGTCACTTATGCCCTGCAGGGAGCAGAGATTTAGACTTTCTATGTTTCCTCTTTGAGCTGGGGCTGGGGCTGGGGCTAGGGCCCCTCTCTAGGCTCCGCTAAAACAGCCGGCAAACACATCCACTCAATTAGTGTCTTTATTCGTACTCACTGATTTTTCCCACGGGGAAACTGTTGAAGGGACAGGAGGGCAGGGCTGGGCAGGGGGAGCCATGGCTTGGTTTTCCTCCATCCAGTGAAGGAAGTGACAAAGGAGGGACATAACTAAAGAGAGTGACCAAGGGGACCATCACTACGTGGACTGAGATGCATTGTGCAGTGACTTCAGACAGCCTGAGTCCTTCCGTCGGGAAATGCAATGTCAAAGTGGAAAAGTAAAAAAAAAAAGATCCAAAGAAAAGAACAAAGTGCATACAAAGCAAACTGCTAATGTAGGGACGGTTCTAAGGCAGCCAGCAGGGAGAAGGCCAAATGTCTGGGGTGGTCACCCGACGGTGCCCCACTCCCACTGCCCCATGCAAGACCAGGCTGTCGGGCCACCAGTGCCCTCTCGACATAGTCTCTGTTGGCTCCCAAGGTGCTGTAAAGCCACAGAAAGTTGTGGAAGGAGGAGAGCCTGAAGTGTGGCAGCACCAAGGCAGCCCAAGGCATGGCTGCATTGAGAATCTCAAGGCATCTCTTTGGGGGTGGCTCTGGAGGGCCGGTGAGATATGGAGGGGGAGGGACACCCAGGAGGGGTACAGTCAGCACCTTTACTTGAGCACAGGGCAGAGCCACTCTAGGGTTTCTTAAATTACCAGGTGGGGGTGAGAATGCTGATTAATTACAGAACTGAGGGCTGCCACGCCCACCCGGGTCCTTCCCTGGTGCTCAGGCCCTGGTGTGCAGCAGGTGATGGAGGGGCAGGCCCTGGGGGAGGCGGAGCCAGCTCAGCAGCCCAGCCAATCGGATTTGATGCTTCCAAACTTCACGCTTTTCAGACTTTGGTTCTCCAACTTCAGGTAATAGGCGCCCTTGAAGAAGTAGCTGTGACCTGGAATGAGAAAAAGAAGAGCCTGTGACCAACCCATCCTCAGATGTTATAGTACAGAGAAGGTTCCTGAGAACTTTACAAGCCTGCCTGTCATAGGGAAGATGTTTCTAATTTTTAAGATTTTTTTTTTTATGTGGATCATTGCTAAAAGTCTTTCTTGAACTTGTTACAAAACTGCTTCTGTTTTATGTTTTGGTTTTTTGGCCAGGAGGCATGTAGGATCTTAGCTCCCAGACCAGGGATTGAACTTGTAGCCCCTGCATTGAAAGGCGAAGTTTTAACCACTGGACTGCCAGGGAGGTCCCCAGGAAAAAACTTAAATCACAGAAGACCCCTCTGGAGGCTGGAGGAAGGAATTAAACTCTCTGAGTCCCTGTTTCTTCATCTTTGAGATGTGGCTAAAGATACCACCTCTTAGGGGTTATGGTGATGATAAAATGAGATGATATATGCTGTGATTAATATAAATAATAGCACTGTGCTGAGCAGAAGCACCACTTTGCATTCCTAGAAGTGGCAAAGCGAGAGACTGCTATCCCTCTCAGATGGCCCACATATGGGTTTTATTTAGTCCACACAAGTTTTCTGTTTTGTTTTGAATAATCTGGAAATTTCTTATGAAAATACGGATTTATCACTTCTTTTTAAAAGAGCTAGACTATCTAATAACACTATTCCGCTTTTCTCTCTTTTTTTGGGAGGCCGCACCAGGTGGCATGTGGGATCTTAGTTCCCCACCCAGGGATCGAACCTGCACCCCACCTTGCAGTGGAAGCATGGATTCTTAACTACTGGATTGCCGTTCCTGCTCCCCTTTTCTTTCAGGGCAGAGATCATCAGAAGCAGAGAAGCAGCTGTCCCCAGAAAACAAGCCATGTACTCTCTGATACTCCACAGACCACATCACTCCCCGCTGTCTGCCTTGCCTGCTTCACTCATTAATGCACCAGCTTGGCCCCTCAGGGTTTTGGAATTTCTTACTCCTGACACATATGACCTCATTTACTTCTTTTCAAACCCCTGGCATACAGGAGGTGCTCAACAGATGTTTCTTTCTGAAAATAATCCTTAACCTGACACCTGGCTGTACTCTGCTTTTTCTTGGTCATGTGAGAGGTTTAGTCAGGGCCATGTGCTTAACATGTGATAGGAGCTCAAAAAGCATCTTTGTGAAATTTCATTGAAATCTCCTCTAAAAAGCCAAACTGGTCTCATTTCCAGGGCCCTAGAGACCTCCCAGAAGACTCCTCAGGAATCTGGTTTCCAAACTCCAAATTCTAGCCCTTGCTGGTTTGGTTGTTTTATGCAGCAAAGGAACAGAGACAAATGGGCTATCTTTGCCACCTCAGCATCAGGGCCTGACAAAGTTGGTCCTGTCTCAAATGGAGCCATCCTTCTGCTAACGGGAGGCGGTCACAAGGCCTCCTGTGGAACCCAAAAGGGCCTGGATCAAACCCCAGAATGAATCCAGGGCACCAAGCCCAGGTTTCTCGCCCCCGGCAGGCCTCCCCTCCTCCCCGCTCTCTGGCTCCAAGCTCCGCAGCTGTGAGGGGCCTTTCTGGGTCTTACTGCCTGGAGCCAGCTGAGTGAGCAGAGGTCAGGGGTCTGGATGCCTTCCCAGCGCTGGGCTGAAGGGGCTAGTTTGTTTTCCCCGGGCGCCGCCTGCCTCCCCACACAATGAGGGAGTGTGTGCTTGCAAGGAGCGGGGCCCTGGCTGGGGGCAGGGAGTCCTAGAAAGCGGCCAGAGGCCTGGGCAGCTCACCCCCGCCCTGCAGGTCCACCACAGCATCCAGGTTATCAGGGATGGCATTCCAGGCATCGGCGATGAGCTTGGGGAAGCCAGGATCCATTTTCTTCTTCACCTCATTGTATCTGCAAGGAAAATGGCCATGGTGAACCAGTGGGGCTCCCTCAAGGCCAGCCCTTCCCCAGCATGACCAGAGGATCCGGCTGATGGCTCCTGGGTGAGCCTGGGAGGCCAGCTCTAACCCTTCAGGGAGGCCCCTGACTGGAGCTGAGGGGCAGGGAGTCAGACCTGGGTAAATCCTAATTCCACGACTCACTCATTAGGTGACTTGGGACAGTCCCGTAGAAACAATCTTATAATTATTACTGACGTTTAAACAGCGTGTTACCCAGTTTCCATATACTTTCTCAGTCAATCCTTATGGCAATCCTATGACAGTTACTACCATAATACTCATTTAATATACCAGAGGCTTAAAAAGGGGACCCAGTTTCTAAGTGGGAGTCCAACTCAGGCCTGACTGGCTCCAGGGTGGCAAACTCCTCTCTGAGCCTCAGTTTTACCATCTGTTAGATGGGCTATATTTAATGTATTGATATTTAATTATCATATATATGAATGGAATAATAACACATGCAAAATGCCTAACAGTATCTGAGAAATGTTAGTTCCCTTAGAAACTCTGCTGCAGTACAAAGAGCACTGGACTGGAAGCCCAGAGACAAGGTCCTGCCCATCACTGCTCGGCTTGAAAAAATGCTGCTGCTTCATCTGTCAAGTGAGCTGACAGTCCACATCTCGGGCAATGACCTCGGCTGGGACATGAGGTTACAGTACAAGGTGGTGCATGAGCCCAAGCCCTGTGAGTCACAGAGCAACTTCCTGTCATCTCAGGCCCAATGGCAGCTCCCAGGGCAAGTCGTTATCTGGGGCTCTGCCTTTAATTTGTGTAAATACCTGGAGTATTAGTTGGCATATTCTTTTCCTGGCTAGCAACATCTGTCTTTTTCATTTTAATCTTGGGAGAACTTTTAAAAGGCTGGGGTCATTTTGATTCCACTGCTTCTCTACCTATACTCCATCTATTTATTATTCTGCAACTATTTAATGACCTCCCGCTATGTCGCTGTGGATATTGTAATAAACAAGATAAAGTCTTGCCCTCATGGTGCTAATTTTCTAGATAGATCTGTGTTTGAATCTCATTCTGGTGACAGCCCAGTACCAGCCTCATAGCTGACTCTTTTCTTCTCCACAGCCAGCTTGCCAGCCTCCAATCCCAGATGCCAAAAACAGCTTCCCCTATGAGCCCCCTTCTACAGGAGTCTTCCCCCTCTGCCCATCACCCTCAGAACTGCCAGAAATGCCTTTCTTAATCCCATCTCTGTCATGAGACTTCTTGCAAAACCTAACATGCTTCCTTGTGACCTGAGGTACTAAAACCAAGTTTCCCAGCTTGGGAAAATTCCAGGAGCCTATCCACATCCCCTGTAACTACATTCTCTGGAGTGACAATGGCTCGGAGCTATGTGCCCTTGAACTTGCCCTCATTTCTTTCTCACTCTACCCACAGAAGGCAGGGAGGGCAAGAATCAACTGAGGCTCAGAGAAGTGAACCAATGTGCTTCTAAGTTCTTTTCCTCCAGGAAGAATACAGCATGGAGGCATCGGAAGATGCCGGCTCTGAACAGGACCATGTGTCTTCACTCTCTGTCCCCAGAGCTTCCTCCTACAGTGTTTCCTGCTCACTGGGACACTTTCTGAAAGCCTTCTCTGTGACCCTCTGACCTTCTCCTCTCCGGCTGTAGAACTGTAGTGTCGAGTAGGTGTTACGAATACAGACATTTGTGTCAGAGATTTTTCAAAGGTATATCCTTGAGGCCACCTGGAAAAGGCACCTAATAATAGTGGCTACCTTAAGTGAGAAATACAGGTGAAATGCATAGCCTGGGATGTGGTACAGGGCCCATCATGAGAACCATCACTATTTTATTTGTACATGTTTATATCTCTTCCCTTCATGATATTGTAAGTTCCACCAGGCAGAGAGCAACTACTTCTTTTTTCTCCTTTTTTTAAAAAAGTTCTGTGTTATATTGATTTCTCTGCCATGTGGGATCTTAGTTCCCCAACCAGGGATCGAACCCATGCCCCCTGCATTAGGAGCACAGAGTCTTAACCAGTGGACCACCAGGGAAGTCCCAGAGAAAGCCTATTGCTTGACCACTATCTTCCAGCACCAAGGTAAATGCCTGGCACATAGGAGATACTGAATGCATTTTTCTGGGCTTAGTGAAAGCTTATAGAAGCAAGGGCTAACCACTCCCTGGGGTTGCCCAAGCTGGAAGCAGCTCCTTGTCCTGTATCATTCTGGAGCGATTTCTCCTTTTCCAGCAAGGAAGCCTGGGCCTCTGTAGACTCTACCAGGACCAGTGTCTCAGGCTCATTAACTACCTCTCCTGGGAAAAAGATCTGTCTCCTTTAGAAACCCCACCCAGAACCTCCAATATATGTTTCAGTTCTGCTGCTTTTAAGGAAGATTTACAGAGCTTTCCCTATTGAACAGGCTGTCCGTCCCAGATCTAGGCTTTGGCAGGTAGGCTTGCTATTGAAAAGGACTAGAAAGTAGGTAACTCTGCCCAAAACCCAGCAAGATGCCAGCATAGCCTGAGCATCAGTGTGTGTGTGTGTGTGCGCGTGCGTGTGTGCAGGCAAGCGATACTCATGTTTACACATGGACACGTCTGTTCCCATATGTTTACATTCACAGTGTGTGCTGCAGGATGATTATAAATGTTCTTTCAACACTGTGATTCAAAGACACTAGGGCTCTCTGATTCTAAGATTTGGAGATGCAGAGTGACTGCTGTGCCGAGATGCCTTTCCACACAGTATGGGCATGTGCCTGGGAGTGTTCTGGAGCCTGTGGGCAGAGCCCTGTGGTTTCCTGCCTGTTTCCTTTCCTGAGACTTGAGATATCAATCAGCTTAAGTTGCTAAGTATCTTAGCAATATGTCTGGAATTCCACCCTGACACGGCAGCCGGGGACATAAACAGCTTCTGAATGCAGGGCAACTGGGGGCGGGTGGTGGGGAGGAGTGGGGAGGACAGTGGACTCTGGAGGGAAGCAGGATTGTTCCAGGAGTGGCAAAGGTTCAGATGCAGGCACAGGAGGAACGTGAGAATGCTTAGGAGGCAAAGAGGAAGACCACTCCTCCACCGACCCAATAACCCTGAGGGTACAGTGCCGGGGGCCCGGGGATAGACGGCAAAAGAAGCAGTTAAAATTCTACAATATGCGTAATCAGCGGACAACACTTGCCTATAAATAACTTAGACAAGTTAGTTCATCTCTTTGGACCTCAGTTTCTTCATCTAGGAAATGGGAAGATTTGTACTGAAAATTCCTGAGATCCAGGCTGCCTCTCACTAACCTTTCCTGGATATTGGACTCCCTGGCCCTCAGCCCTGACCATGGTCTCTTAGAATCAGACCCTTCCCTTTATTTTTAAAATTATTTAAAAAAATATTTATTTGGCTGCACTGGGTCTTAGTTGCAGCATGCAGGATCTTTTTCAGTCTCAGCAGGCTAGATCTTTAGTTGTAACATGCGAACTCTTAGTCATGGCTGTGGGATCTAGTTCCCTGACCAGGGATTGAACCTAGGGCCTCTGAATTGGAAGCACAGAGTCTTAGCCACTGGACCCACCAAGGAAGTCCCTAGACCCTTACCTTAGATGAGCTGGGGCAGAGAGCTACATGCTTCCAAACTGGCCTCCTGCCAGCCTGCCCCCATAGCCAGGGGACCTGTGGAAGCTGGGCCAGAGGGTGCCGCTGTTTCCAATGAGGCCATATTTGGATGCTAGCTCCTGTGGGTACCCGTCTCAGTTTTCATCCTGTGTTTGCCCTCTGCCATCCCTGCCTCCACCACTCCCATCTCTTGGGACCCCACTACCTCAGGTATAGTGTAGAAAAGTGGAGAATAGCATGTTCTCTGGGAGCCAGAATTCCAGGGTTCAAATCTCAGCCTGCCACTACTTGGCTGTGTGACGTTAAGCCAGATACTTAAACTCTCTGAACCCATATCCTCACCTATAGAATGGGAAGAATAATAATACCCACCTCATACACAGGATCAAAGTAGCAGCTATTATTTTTATTTTTATTACCCCCTTCTTCAGTGAGTCACCCTAAAACACAAGGCTCCAGACCAGACAGTCATGAGCCCAATCCAAAGACTTCTGAGCAGGGAAAGGAGGCCCTAACCAGAACTGTACCAGTAATGTGCCCAAGAATGGTTCACCCTTTGGTGACTGCTCAGAGGGCCTGTAGCCCTGGTGGATTAGAGACCAAAGAGGGGGCGTCCACAGCCCACCAGCCTCTGAACTCAACCCAAGAGGCTCAAGGCCAGTGTCTTCTCTCTGTTGACATGGCTGGCGGTGCGGCTCTCCTTCACACCGCCCTCCCTTACCTCCAGAATTTGTCTCCGGCGAAGATGTATGTCTTCTTGTTCTTGCTCCAGTTAAAGGCAGCATCCACCTTCTGGACATCAGGGGGGAGCCCCAGGCTGGTCAGCGGCTTGGGGTACCCTCGCTCCAGGGTACTGGCTGAATAGACCCAGTATTCGTTCCCTTGGGTAGAAGCAGAGGGTGCGTTGGTGGCAAGTGCTCAAGGCTGTTCCTCCCACCACCAATCTGCCAGCGACCCCACTGTGGCCTTTCTCAATGGGTACACGAGTTCTGCTCACTTCTGGATTCAGTGCCCAGAATCAGGGCCTCCATGTAAGGCTTTGTAAATTGGTTATGGAAGGTCCCTGGCCAAGAAGGTGAGCAGGAATGATTCCCACCCTGGCTTCATTCATCAAGTCAGAGATTCTAAGTGCCACAACTGCCGTGAAGAGGCACCTTTTTCTAATTTGCACCCAGGTCCCTTGTGAGCCAGCAGCTGCCCTGGTCACTCTGGGATGGAGGAGCTGGGGGGTCCGCTGGTGAGCATGTACCCACAGCGCTGTCTGAGCCTTCAGCGTCAAGGAAGCTGTCCCTATGTCCCCATCTCAGCCTTCACCCCCCTAACCACCACAGCTCTTCCTGAATCCCCTCCTAACAGCCTGTTTTTCTGTCTCCCCTCCTGGCTCATGAGCTCCCTGAGAGCAGGGGTTGCAGCCCTGGCAACATGGGAGGCGCTCGAATAAAGAGGAAAGAAGCAAGGTTTCCCAAATGTTACCCATGTGGCCCTGCTGCTGCTGTTCAGTTGCTAAGTCACATTCAACTCTTTTGTGACCTCATGGACTGCAGCCCGCCAAGCTGATCTGTCCATGGGGATTTCCCAGCAAAAATACTGGAGCGGGTTGCCATTTTTCTCCAGGGGATCTTCTCGACCCAGGGATTAAACCTGTGTCTCCTGAATTGGCAGGTGGATTCTTTACCACTGAGCCACTTGGGAAGCCCATATGACCCTACCTCAATGATTTTTACCACTTATAGAGACTCCTCATGGGCCTCCCTGGTAGCTCAGTGGTAAAGAATATGCCTGCCAATGCAATGCAGGAGACGCAGATTTGATCCCTGGGTTGGGAAGACCCCCCAGAGAAGGAAACGGCACTCCACTCTTGCTTGGGAAATCCCATAGACAGAGAAGCCTGGTAGGCTACAGTCCATGGGGTTGGAAAGAGTCAGATAGAACTTACCAACTAAACAACAAGAGTCTCCTCGTACTATTACTTAACTCAACATTCTGCTTTCAAGGAATTCATTTTGAAGTCTATAGAAATAAGTGTAAACATTAAAAATAAAAACAAAGCACTGTTTAAAAAATTCTAACTAGAAGTGTCATCTGCCGAAGGCACTAGCATTAGGAAGGTATTAGAGGCAGTAGCACTGACGTGTCCTTTTCCTCTGGAAAAGGAATCAAAAAGACTGAAAAGTGAGTAAAAGGTTACTGAAATGTTCCTTCTGTGGGCCAGTGCTGGTTGATGCTGGATGTCTAACCAATCTCCCAGATGATGGTTCCAAGAGTGGATCTGTAACTAAGGGGGGCAACCACCAGTGTACCGGAATCGCGGTACAGCGCCCCCTGGAGCTGAGGGCCAAGAAGGTCCCCTCCCACAGACCTGCAAAGAACACAGCCTTCTCCTCCTGTGGGTCTTCGTACACAGCATCGATCTTTTCCGGTAGCTCAGGCCAGAATGTGGCTACCAGCAGGGGCCCTGTGGGCTTGTCACGTGGTGTCACTGTTCGCCAGATGAATCTGGGTGGGGGAAGGGGACACAGGAAACCACACCTTCAGTCCCTCTGTAGCTGTAACCACACATGCCTCCCCAAGCCCACTCAGAAACATCCCAGGATAATTCCTCGGCTGGGTAGCGGGGAGGCAAGATCAAAGGAAGGGTGGAGAAGGACTGGAGAATGAGCAGAGTCCCCTCAGCAAGAAGCCAGAGCAGAGAAGCAACCACTTTGCTCCCCCTCCTGCTCCCTCCTCCAGGAAGCCTTCCCTAACTACCTCTCTCTCCATACTGTGCTCTCCCCCCTCTGAGTCTCTCAAAACTGGCAACACCAAGTGCCTGTAACAGTAGTTTGATTGTTTGGGTTTTTTTTTTAAGTGTTTTATCTTTCCTGCCAGATTAGAAGTCAATTGAGGCAGGAGCTGATGGCACTCAAAAGCATTTCCCGAATTGAAATGGATTCATGCACTTTGGCAGGAGTAATAAAGTGTGTGTGCATGCTCAGTTGCTCAGTCATATCTGACTCTTTGCAATCCCATGGACTGTAGCCTGCCAGGCACCTCTGTCCATGGAATTTTCCAGGCAAGAATACTGGAGCAGGTTGCCATTTCCTCCTCCAGGAGTAATAAAGAGCCTTCATTTATTGAGGGCCTACTAAGTCCCAAGCACTTCATGTGGCTTGTAAAATGTCAACCTTACAATATTATAAAATATGCACTCTTGGTGGTCTACCCAGCACCTATTATTTATTTCCCTATAATCCTTCCTCACAACATACCCATACTTATGGTCCCTCCTTTCCTATAGATGGATCCAGTCCCCATTTTGATGAGTTTAAGCTACCCGCTCTCAAAGCGAGATCTCCAGACCAACACGTGGAACTTATTTGAAATGCAAATTATTGGGCTCCACTTAGGACCCATGAATCATACCCTCTGGGCTTGGGGCCCAGTAATCTGTGACTTACGAATCCTTCCAGCCGATTCTAATGTGTGCCAAAGTTTGAGGACCAGTGATCTAATCCTATCAGAGCTTAGCATTCCCCGGCAACTGTTATAGATTCAGCAGTGGCCATATGTCCTATGTTGGCACAATAAGATTGAAGACATACACTTGTATTTCACATCTGGAGATCTCTCTCTCTCAATCTCTCTTCTGCTGCATGTAGGCAAGGAAGTGTACAGCCCCAATTGCCATTGGTAGTCACCGTGTGACCCCAAGGGACTCAGCCTTAGGAGGAAGTCAATGCCAAGGACGGTAGTAGACAAAAAATCACTGAATCCGTGACCCTTTTTCCGCCCCTGGAGGCAGCCCTACCCCTGGACTTTGTACCATGTGGGAATAATTTCTTTCCATTGTTTAAGCTGGTTTGAGTTGGGATTCTTTGTTACTTGCGACCAAAACATCCTGATCGGGAAAGTACCACGATCCTTACTTGGCAAATGACGCTCCGAGAGGTGGTGGAATTGCCAGGATTCAAATCCAGATCTGACTCCAAAGTTGGAGTTGAATTATCCTTCAGTACTGCCTTTCTAGTCCCCCACAATGTCCAGCACCAATTTCTGCATATAGTCAGTGTTTAAATATTTACTAATCAATTCAAGGAACCCATTAAACACGCATCAACTTCCTTTTGAAAGAAAGTGGGATGTGTCAGACCAGGGATGGCTCTGACCTGGGCCTAGGCACCACACCCTTTCCCAGCTCTGTACTCAGACCCACCAGTGTGGTCAAGGTCTCCTTAGGGAGAAGTGCAGCAGATCAAGGGTGGTGCTAGAGCGTGGGTTCCCTGGGCTCACCTCTTCCCCATCCCTGAAATGAGGGCTGCAGTACACACTGAGATCTGTTGTTACATGTCCTGGTTTGGGCATTCGTGGACTGATGGACCTGACTTCTCAGTGCATTATGGGTCTCATCTCTCTCTGGCATCTGCCCCACTCCTCCCACCCCAAACCCAGCACCTAGCCCAATGCCTGGAGCAGAGGACCCCCTTCACAAGAGTTTTTGGAACATCTTCAGCCTCACCAGGCTCTCCTGGGATAAGCCAGTAACTTTGCATCTCTCCAGCTTCGCTCTTACAATTCCCTTGTCTCAACCACGCTCCCACCCTGCCAGCCCCATCACGTCCGCCTGCACCTGCTTCTCCTCTAATGTTCCCGCTTGGGTATCACTTCACCTGCGGAGCCTTGGACTCAGACGTGTCCACAAAGTGTTGTGCTATTATCTCTGCAGTCACATCTCTTTCATTCTGCCATAACGGTCCTCTCTGCTTGTTTCCTAAACCAGACGAGTGGTGCTCAAACTTTAATGTGCATCAGGATCATTGGGGAAATTTTTTTTTCTCTTTTTGGCTGTGCCTTGCAGCTTGTGGGATCTTAGTTCCCTGACAAGGGGGTGAACTTCACCCTTGGCAGTGAAAGCACGGAGTTCTAACCATTGGACCACCAGGGAATTCTCATGGGGAAATTTTTTTAAACATACATGCCTGGGACCCATTCCCAGAGATTCCAGTCAGAGGGCCTGAGGGTGGGGGCAGAAACTTTTAACCCTCACACTCTAAGTGATTTTTGTTGGGGAGATTCATTGACCTTTTTTTGAGAACACTAATCTAGGCATTGGGCTTTCCTGGTGGCTCAGCGGTAAAGAACCCTCCTGCCAGTGCAGGAGACGTGGGTTCAATCCCTGGTTGGGGCAGATCCCCTGGAGAAGGAAATGGCAACCCACTCTAGTATTCTTGCCTTGGACATGCCATAGACAGAGGAACCTGGTGAATTATGGTCCATGGGGTAGCAAGAGTTGGACACGACTTAGTGACTAAAACAACAATCCAGGCATTAAGCAGCCCCTCTGCCCACAGCACAAAACACCTCACCCCCAGATCCCAAAGCTTAGCAAAGGATTTGGCACAGTAGAAGCCAAGTAATTATTTGTCAATAAGGACAGCTAGTACAATTGAACACACTTAGTCTGTGTCAGGCATTGTTCTAAGCACTAAGCTCATCTAATCTTCAAAACAGTCCTATGAGATAGGTTGGACTATTAATCCCATTTTAGAGATGAGTGAAGTGAAGTGAAGTCGCTCAGTCGTGTCCGACTCTTTGCAACCCCATGGACTGTAGCCCACCAGGCTCCTCTGTCCATAGAATTCTCCAGGCAAGAGTACTAAAGTGGGTTGCCATTTCTTCCTCCAGGGGATATTCCCAACCCAGGGATTGAACCTGGGTCTCCCTCATTGCAGTCAGACACTTTACCGTCTGAGCCAGATGAGTAATTTGAGGTAAAAAGAAGATACACAATTAACTTGCCTGTAATCATGCAACAGGTTAGTAGCAGGTCCAGGATTCTAACCTAAGCAATCTGGCTCCAGAACCATTCTCCCAACTATTATGCTCTATGGATGGACAGATGATGAATGACTTGATGATGCGCATGAATACATAGCGATGATGGATGGACAGATAATGGATGGATGGGTGGATACTGGATGATAGCTGCGTGATGGAGAGGTAGAAGAGTGGAAAGATGGATGGATGGATGCTTTAATGTAGTTGTAGATTTGTTGCCTGCCTCTAGGACAGCTGAGTTAATCACAGCCCTGGTGGATTGAGTGGGGGCCTTTATTTATAGCCTGAAGGACACGACCTCTCTGCCCTGTGGTGACTTGTTCCCCAAACATAGAACATTTGAGGTCAAGGCCATTCCAGGAGAAGGTCTATGGTAGATGCATTGTTCCTAATTCTTCTCTCCATCCCTGTTTTAGAAATCTACATCCATGTGTGATGTCACATGACTGTGCAGTACCACCCCCTAGAGTAGGTAGTGGGCTTGGCCATGTGAGTAGCTTCAGCCAGTGAAATATTCTCAAATATGCTCAGAGTGGAGGCTTTAAATGTATTTGTGTGGTCTGATCTGGCTTCCTGTGCTCCTGCCATCTGTCACAAGTAACTGCTAACCCCAGGAGAGGGAGTGATATGCAGACCATCCCTGAATGCATACTGCAGCCCGAAGCTGAGATACCAAGGAGACCCACAGGCTAGCAGACAGCACAGGAAGTGCCTGTCGTGGTAGCACCAAAATCTGTCAGACATGCAGCAAAAATGGGTCTCATACCGGCCATTCTATGAAGCCTCCAGTGGGGTCCTTGAGCAAGAGATGGGGGCATGAGAATAATGGAGACAGGGCAGAAGGCAAGGAAGTCAGCTCCTACACTCACCGGTCCTTGAAGAAGAAGATCTCCCCACGGATCTGAGAGATGCCATCGAAGACGATGTCCTGTTTGCAGAGCTCAGGAGTGACAGGGCCCAGGGTTGGGGTGGGGCCGGTGCCAGTATCAATGTCAGGGGAGGCTCCTGGGGGAAGACACCCGACCTCAGACCCTCCCCAGCCCCTGGGGTTCTCCCCCACAGGCTAAGCCCCGAGACCGGCCTACCCAACCTGTTAATTACCAGAAGAATAGCATTCTGGCCTCGGTGTCAGCCCAGGGAAGACAGGGGAAGAGGCCTGGACTTGGAAAGGAGACTGAACAGAAACCAGAATCCTGTGGTCCTTCACCTTGTATGAACGTTCTTCCCCGACATCCCCTGAATCAGTCCTCTCTATATCCCTAAGAGGTAGGCATCGTCTTTACTCCCATTTTACAGATGAGGAAACTGAAACCCAGACAAGTTTTGTATATGACCTGCCCAAGGATTTAAACCCAAAGCCCAGGTTTCTGAGCCTACAAGAGAGTCAGCGTGTCAGAGGGGAGACCATGTGGCCAGCACTGGGGGTGTGGCAGGCACCTCCTTCACTCCTGAGGGTAACCAGCCACCGTTTAGAGGTGAGGAAACTGAGTCCAGAGAGGTAAAGGCCGGCTCCATCCCTTGAAGCTGGTGAGTGGCAGAGGCGACGCTCGAACCCAGAGCCACTCACTCACTCTACTGCAGTTCTTTCCCAAGTCCTGTGCTCCCCACACCTCGTCGCTCCAGAACCATTTTCAGGATTTCAGCCTTGTCTAAGTGCCGCCAGTACTATTATACGTTGATTTATTTTAAAAAATGGAGCCACTTTGTAAACTCTGGCCTCATTGTAAGCATTAATATACATAAATCAGTGGTTCCAGGTACTAGCTGTACTGATCCTATTACACGTTAAAATAAAAGAATTGTTCGGAGAACTAGAAGCTTTGCACTCCTGTATCATTAAGGTCATTCCAGGTGCTGGGAATTTCTACCCTGTATTTAGCTATTTATACTTCTCCTGGATTCTAAACCTCACTTGGATGCATAAACCTCATTGACCTTGGGGCCAGAAGGTTGCCTTTCTCAGACCTCCCTCAGCTGACTCACCTAGAAAACGGATTGCCCATTTCTGCCCCGCCTGCCTTGCGGTGTGGCTCTGGGGAGCCAAGTGAGGCTCAGACACTGGTGTTATTTGGAAAGGAAAGGGCTGTCCGAGGGCCTTAGAGTGATGCTCCAATATCCCCAGACCAGGTTAACACTGCTGCCCTTGTCTCCTGCAGTCCCAGATCTGGCTGGTTCCCCCCACCCCCGGCACCCTACCCCCAGTGACACGACTTCCCCAAACTCCTGCCCCAGGGACCCCAAGCTGAGGCTTACCATAGAGTTCTTGGATGCCCTGGATGTCATCATGGGACAGGCGGAAGTTCTTAGTATAGGTATAAATGGGTGCCATCAGGGCTCCAGGGTCCTGTGAGTGCTCCAGCCCCATTGCATGGCCAAACTCATGGGCTGCCACCAGGAACAGGCTGTACCCTGAGGGCCATAGGGAGGGGAGGGGGGCAGAAGGACAGGGAGAGAGATAAGAGAGAAAGTCAGATCAGGGGATTTCCCTGGTGGTCCAATAGTTAAGACTCTGGACTTCCAAATGGGGGGTAGGAGTTTGATCCCTGATCGGGGAACTAAAATACTACATGTGACTCGGTGCAGCCAGAAAAAAAGTAGTAGTAGTCAGGCCTGGCTCCGACAATGGGGACATTTGAGGACATCTCCATGGTAGGGTTCAGAGCATGGAGGTGGCACATATTGATGTTTTCTTCTTCCAAGAATTCTGAGGTTAACAGACCACACCTTTTACTTTCAATTAGAGTCAACCCAGGTCCCCTCATCCCTTTCCATGTGGACCGCATATGTGCTATAGAGGGGAGCACGCAGCATTGGCAAATCCTGTACTTACAGGCCCGTTTGTTTAAAAATCCCATTTCCTGGCTCTTCGTTTTCTCTATAAAGAACAAGGGCAAAACCTGCTCTGCAGAGTCTCCAAAGAGGAAACCCAGGGGAAGCAGTAAAAAGATGCTCACTTGGAGTGGTTGCCCAGGCTCAAGCCAGACAGTGGGCAAATCCTATCATTGCACTCGATTGTGTGTTGAATTGTCTTTGCAGTTTGAATTGTCTTTGCAATTGTGTTGAATTGTGTGTCTTTGCAGTGTCCCTGCAAAGACATGTTCAGGTCCTAACCTCACATACCTGTGGCTGTGACTTTATTTGGAAATATTGTTTTTGCAGGTAAATTAAGCTACAAGTTAAAATGAAGCCATACTGCAGGAGGGTGGCCCCTTAATCCAGTATGACCCACGTCCTTAGAAGGTACATGGCCAAATAACAACAGAGGGAGAGATTGGAGTGATACAGTCTCTAGTGAAAATGTGGCCTTACCCACACCTTGATTTTAGACTTCTGGAAGACTCTAGAAGTACAAGGGAATAAATTTCTGTTGTTTTAAGCCATCTGGTTATGGCGGCCCTAGGACACTAATACGGGCTTCCCTGGTGGCTCAGTGGTAAAGAATCCACCCGTCAATCGGGAGATGCAGGTTTGATCCCTGGGTGAGGAAGATCCCCTGGAGAAGGAAATAGCAACCCACTCCAGTATCCTTGCCTGGGAAATCCCATGGACAGAGGAGCCTGGCGGGCTACAGTTCATGGGATCACAAAAGAGTCAGACATGACTTAGCGACTACACAACAGCAAGAGGACACTAATACACTGCCCCCTCCCCCAACCAAGTACACTATATGTGCTCTGGAGTCTTAAACCACTCTGGCAGATGGAGAACCCCACCTTTAAATAGAGGCTGGAGCAGAGCAGGTAAAATCAGGGTAAGTCTTAGCATGGCACTTGGGGGAGGATAAAAAAACTCCCTTGGCCAGCCTCTGTCAGCTGGCATTCTCCAAGTTCCATCTCAGTGAGAGTAAAGAAGAAGAAAAGTAACTTCAAAAGAGGCTGCCCTAATACCGGCTGGCCCCAGCCCAGCATTCTCACCTGGTCATCTGGGTCCTTGAACCCAGTGACACGGGGCCCTGCAGCCTAGACTGACTCCCCGGTGCCCCCAAGAATCCTGTTCGTTGCAGTGACCACACAAGGTCACAGCCTGTCTCCTGATCACTCTCTCCCTCAAGCCTGTGAGCCCTGGAGGGAAGAGAGCTGTCCCTGGCAGCTGTGTTTTCAGCACCCATTACTGACAAGGACCCCTCTATTCACAACCTGGCAAAGGATGGTGCCCATGGGGCAGGGAGGGCCGTGAGGGCCTCCCCATTGTGCCTGGAGGGTGGGGAGAGCAAGGATAAGGTGCCTACTGTATTCCTCTCTTCTGCCCACCCAGCTCCCTGAAGACAGCTCTCTGCTGGAGTGGGAATGTCTCGCAGGAGAATCATCTCTCTGGAGCAGGGTTCCCTGTATCCAGCACTGAGATGTTTGGGGGTGTGACAGACCCACCTGGAGCGGTAAAGAGGTGGGAGGGGAAAGCAGCATCTGCTGGGGAAAACTGACTCCCACCCAGGAACTGGGAACTGGGATGGATCAGGTCTTATTTTGGAGGCCACCTCTTTGCCCAGAGAAGCGGGGCTAAGCAGGCAAGCGGTCGCCACCAGGAACGGGCAGCGTCACTGGAGAGTGGAAGGGTCCGCAGTAGAGATGCCGAGATGCCGGTAGGTGGGTGTCTAGGGGGCGGTGCCTATGGCTGAGGTGGGTGGGGACTCTGGACGGTTTCCCCGCCCACATATGGGCGGGGCCGGGTGGGGGGCTTTCTGACTTAAAGCCAGGGCTCCTCATACCTTGGTCGGGGCAGAAGCCCCACTTGCGGTCATCATCGTAGTTGGAGGTGGTCGCACACCACAGCTTCCCATCACTGCGGCCAGCGCTGGTGCAGCTCTCGTGCTTGTTGCCCAGGAAGGTGAAGGGGAGGACACATGGGGCACCTTCTGAGTTCCCGCCCACAGTGGACATGGCTGTGGGATCAGGGACATGGGTCAGCGGGACGCAGGGGGTCTGAGGCCACCACCAGGAGCAACGACAGGACGTGGATATTAACAAACCAGACTTACTGAGTGCTCGCTCAGTCCGGGCCACTGGGTCAGGGGCTTTATACACATCTCACATCTTGGCCCCTCTTAAACAACCCTGTGTGGTAGGGACCCTAGATTATCTCCTATTGCACAGATGGGAAGACTCGAGCTCAGAGAGATTAAGTAACTTGCCTAGGCAGTGCTGCTGAGAAGTGGCAGGGCTGGGATGCAGACCCAGGCAGCCAGACTCCAGAGCTTTTAAAATTAGCTTTCCATGGGTGGGGCCATGGCGGGGCCAGAGGAAGCTGGGCAGAGCTGAGGATGCCAACACCCCTTCCAAGACTGGGAGCTCCATCACACATGGGCCAGTGGGAGACTTACCTGTGTCCTCTGCAGAGAGCAGGGACTCGGCAAATATCTGTTGAAGGAAGGGAGGAAGGAAGAAAGGAAGGAAGGGAGGGAAGGAGTTCTTATTGAAAAACAAAGATCAAAAGAGATACAGACTAAGACAAAGAGAGGCAGGGAAGAGAGACTCTGGGATGAGGGAGAGGAAGAGACAAAGACCAGGGAGGCTGGGAGAGTGCAGGTCATTCTGAGGGAGTCCTGGGCGGGCCTGAACTTAGGCATCACCAGCCAATTCAGCTGAACTGGCTGTGGGTGCCCAACGTCTGTCCTGACTTTGGTGTCTGTGCTGGGCCAGCCGCTGAGCATCCTGATTAGCACCCCTGTCCTGGGGAAGCGGGGTGGGAAGGGCGCTCTCGTGGGTCTGCTATCAGAGGGTGGGGAGAGGCGCGACACCCACCAGTCTCCGGGCAGAAGCCGTACTTCTTGTCACGGTCATAGTCCTCGGTGGTGCCACACCAGCGGTAGCCGTCCGTGCGGCCCTCCGTGGTGCAGCTGTCGTAAGACGTGCCCTGGAAGCGGAACGGGAACTTGCAGGGCTGTCCGTCAGCGTTGCCGCCCATGGTGAACAGGGCTGGGGTGCAGGAGAGAGGGGGAGGGTGCGAATGTGAGCATCCGCTGGGCACCTGTGTGGATGCAGAGCTGGCTGCCCACCTGCCCACTCACACCAGGGAAGTCATAGCATTGATAAAATATTTTTTAAAAAATCTATACTGATTGGTAAACTGTTGCTTCTCTGAACTTCTGGGGGTAAATACTCCTTCCTCCCTTGCCAGCCCCATCCTTTTCCTTGGACCTTATGGATCGCCCCCCTCTGCCCCAGCAATAAAACAGTTAACCCCTGGCACATGGTGGGGGCCTCCAGAGCCCTACTCCAGCCCCAGGGTCACGGTCTACTCTGCCTGATTGATGTCTGCATCCCTGCAGATTGCTAAATATATCGTCCAAGATGGGCAGAATGGCAATATCTCTCCATTTGACAGAGAGGGAAACTGAGGTTTGAAGAAAGCTGGCTCCAGAACTACTCATGATCACCTAGATGGATGAGGGTTGTAACTGAGAACTACGAAACACACTGATCTCCATCTCTGCCTTCCTCACTCTGTCATTCACGCTTGCGCACACAGAGAAAACTTCGCCTCCCTTCAACCCCAGGCGTTTTCCCAGATGCTGTGGTCCCTGCAGGAGGGAGAGGAGAGGGAGGGCGGGAGGGGGAGGTGGTATCTTTGTGAACCTTTTAATACACACCCCAGGCTCCCACTCTGACCGCCCCAAGACATGGGCCATGACTGGAGGGTTCAGGGTAGACAATGGGATTAAGAGTCTGGGCTTGTCTGTCTTGGGTTATCCCCCTGCTGCCCCGCACCCTCATCCACCCGAAGCTACAGAATGGTGTGTCTTTGGATTTGCCAACTAGCAAAACCACAAGTGCGTAACAAGGACCATCTGTGAACAACGGCGCCAGAGGTGACCTCACCAGCCCCCGTTAACTCCACCATGGCCAGAATCAAGCCCAGTCCCTGGCCACCCCCACAAGTCTCAGGGCCCCTTACCCTCACTGCTCCCTTCTCCCCAACCCAGGGACCTTCTCCTGGAACGCCAGAAACAATGGGGCTGAAGGAGAAGACAAGCTGCCTTGGTGGCCTTGAAATGGGAAAGGCGAAGTGTTAACCTCAATGGAGACCAGTCTCCACCTTTGGCCTCCCATCAGCAGCATTTCTACCACCCAGGAAGCCCCCATCTCTTCCCAAATCCTGCCCCCAAAGGGATGGAGACAAGCAGACACTGACTCAGCAGTCAGGAGGGGCTGAGTAACCAGAACCTCTGCCCCAAGACCCAAACACGTGCATGTCGTGCGTACTTACATCTGGCTAAGGACCAAGCCAATGGTTAATGTCCCAAACAGGGAAAAACCCTTCCTCAACTTATGAATTACAGCTGTTTCCCTTCTATTATCAAGACATTCTGTTCTAAACACAGGGGTTGACACATGGAAGGTTAACGCCATCCAAATCCCTACTGGGAAATGCAAGATACATTAAATATTTTTGGTTTTAAATATTTCTGACTTATTAATGGCCAATGCCTTGAACTTTACTTAACAAAAAAGTATTGCATGAGTTTTGGGTACTAAAAGCGTAAACAGGGACACATTTAACTAGCTCTTTGTTTCTTTCCTTCTGTCAACAGGGCTGGTACTTTGGGTTCAGTTGCAATAAAGTCAGAAAGATTCACAAACGCGTAAAATTACAGCTAAGAAGACAGAGGTATCTATAGATCAAGGAGTTTATGGACTAGCAAAGAAAAAAGGTATTTTAAAAGTTTTTGGACTTTTTCACATTTTCTCCACATCTTCTCAGCTTTCAACCTCCTGAATCATTAAACATGATGACTTGATAAGAGTATAAGGTTATATATGCTGTCCTTTCATGATTTCTGATTATGAAGTACGTCAAGGATAAATTAAAAAGAATTGAGTGTATATGTCAATACCCTCACCCTTTAAAAAAAATTCCCTCTACATTGTTTCAAAATATCTGGAGCTTATGTCTCAAGCACTGACAAAAGCACACACATAAATACTAGGTCAAACCTGATGCCTTTGCCAAGACCCAGAGATGCAGCCACAAGCCAAGATAGATGGAGACCAAGAAAGGCAGATGGAACAGCCCCAAGACACACAGAGTCAGCATCAGAACCAGAAGCAATGGCTGAAATCCCCCAGGTCGGTGTCCCCAAGCCAGGTTGGGTACCGGCCTCAGTACCAATCCCATTGTTAGGCTTCTAATTCATCCCAAGGCTCTCCTCAACCCTTGAACCTCCAATTCTGCTAGAGGGTAGAAAGTAGTTCTCAAGAGACCCATTGGGCATTTTAATCATTCTAAGTTCAGTTTAATGTATGTTGGAAAAGATAATCCAAAGATAATTAGCACATCAAAGTAATGAGTTCAAAAATATTGCTAATGGTGAAGCTTAAATCTTTTAAGCTGGAATTGATTTAATGAAAGTATTAAGTGAATAATGGAACAGATGAGAAGGGCACAGTGATGGCTCAAATTGGGATGTGGGGGCTGAAGGAAGTGGAGGGCACACTGGCTAATTGGCAGCGCCAGGCCTGAGGAGTGTGGAGGTCGGGAAGGTCAAGGCCTGAAGCCAGGAGGACACTCACCTTCATGGGGGCAGAAGCCATACTTGCCGTCCTTGTCAAAGTTGTACGTGGTGGAGCACCAGAGGAAGCCATCGCTGCGGCCTATGTCTGTGCAGCTGGTGTACTCCTTGCCGTTGAACCGGAAGGGGAACTTGCAATATTCCCCGTCAGCATTCCCGTACTTCACACGGACCACTGAGGAGCCACACAGGGTGGAGGGTGAATCTCTCTAGGCCTTTCTTTGGAGACCAGGATTGTGACTCATCGGGGTGTGTGACCTCTCTCCCCCTCCCACCTGAGCAGATGGAGGGGTCTACAGTTGCCAGGGAAGCCACAGTCTTCATTGCTAGGTGACAAGGAGGCATGCAGAAAATCACAGAGGAGGCTCGGGCATGTAGACGGTCATATTCTTACCTTGTCCTTCTCCTAGAGTCCACAGCTCATCGTCGTCGAAGTGGGAATCTCCCCCAACTCCAGGGCCCGGGGCAAAGGCATGAGCCAGGAGCCCATCTTTGCCATCAAAAGGGTACCCATCTCCATGCTCTGAAACACACTGGATCTCAGCTTCTAGCTACCCCATTGGGGGCTGAACCCCAGCCACATCTCATCCATGGTTGGGGCCCTTCAGCCCATCTACCCTCTGACCCCTTCCCTCGCCCTGTTGGGTTAACCAGGACTGAGGACACAGCAGGCCAGTAGAGTGTTGCTGACGTGACTGTCAGCACCCTATGGTCTACACAGCCTCAGAATCTCTAGCACCAGCCTTCATTGTCTACACTACTGCTGAAGACACTACACTTACCCACATACCTACACTGCCACACCAGTCTCCTCGCCACCACCCTCGCTGTCCCCAGTGTCTATACCAACTACCTTCACATCCTCTCTTAGCCATATCACCTCCCTTCAAGTCATATTATTGCCAATGGCCATAACGCTAACCCTCATAACCACTTTGCCACCCAGGGCCATACCATCTACCCACATACCTACACTGTCTCCTGTGCTACTTCCCCTCATCACTTTCCACTCACAATATCTACACTGCTTACCTTCATGTCTACACTACTGTGTTTCCACCCCAACCCACATGGTGCCCTAGACCCCGGCATCCATTCTGCTTACTCTCAAGTCTACACTGGTCCATTGTATCCGACCCACTTTCATATCTAGAGTTCCTCGGCGTCTACGAGTGTCATCCAACAGAACTTCTTGCCGTGATGGGAATGTTCTTTGTCTAACTTATTAGCCTCATGTGACTACAGGGCACTTGAAATTTGACTAGTGTGACTAAGAAACTGAATTTAAAATTTTATTAATTGTAACTAATTTAAGAGTAAGTAGCCTTGAGGATCCAGGGGCTACTATACTGGACAGTGTGGGGAGACCATTTGCTTTCAGTGTCACACTGAAAGGAGTCAGGGAGTCAGATCATCCACTTCGCGTCAATGTGGCTTTCCCATGTCTGCTCCAGTCTACACCACTCTAGTGTCTGCATCTTCTGCCCTCCTAGCTAAGCTGGAAAGGAGAGCCCCCCACCCATGCCTCTCTAATATCCAGATTGCCCCTTTGTCTCTACACTGACCCCCTGCGCCCCTCCTCTGCCTACCCCAGCGGCCAAAGTTGATCATGATGTCAGCCTCTCCATCATGGATCCGAGAAAACCGTAGCGGGGTCACATCGCTCCAGACTTGGAAGGCACGAGCGAAGGCATCATCCACTGTCTGGGGGTCCAAATCAGGTGTGTAGCCAATGATCCTGGAGGTAACAAAAGTGCATGTGAGTGTGTGCAGGTGTGCAAAGGCATGTGCGTATGCCTAGGCCTACAAGTGTGTATGTATGTGTGCAAGGGTGTGTATATGTGATTGTGTGTGAGTGTGCAACAGTGGGTGTGTGTGCACAGGTGTGTGAATGTGTGCATACATGTGACAGGTATGTGTCTGCATGAGTGTGTGCATGAGTGTGGATGCACATGCAGGCATGTGTGTACATGTTAAGTAGAGCTTCCTGGGAGAAGAGTCCACTAGAGTGCCTGGAAGTCCTGCGGAGCCTTAGAGCAACCCATACGGACAGGAATGTAAACAGCGCATTCCAGGACCCAGCAGAGCGTCATCCTTGGAGTGCAGCACGAGCCCTACAGAACAGAGCTCTCTCAGCCCAATTAACAACCAATTACAACAACTCTATACCATAAAACCCCATTATCAATAGCAACCAATCATCAAGTTCTCATTACCCCCTCAATAACCTCATCTAATAATGGCAATAACTAGCATTGATTATGGGCTTCTGTGGTGGCTCCGATGGTAAAGAATCTGCCTGCAATGCAAAAGACCCAAGTTTGATCCCTAGTGCGGGAAGATCCTCTAAAGAAGGGAATGGCTACCCCCTCTCACTATGTGCTGGACACTGTGAAACCCTTTTATATACACGGTTGACTTCCCAACTGACCCATAAATAAGGTTTTGTTTTAATTCTGTTTTGTAGAGTGGAAAGCCAAGGGTCAGAGCACTGAAAAGGAAGTAGTTCAATGCCCCACACCCAGGAAGGGTGAGATTCAAGTCCTGGTCCGTTTGACTCCATTCCTAAGAACTTTGTAAGCAAATTCCTTAGGATGCCAAGTCCTCCCAAGATCCCTCCTGGGTCCCCGGAGAGGGGAGAAGACAACGCCCAATGAGACACAGTGTCCCTTGGACCAGGGCCCGCCCTGCCTTGGCACCTGTATGTGATCTGGTTCTTGTCCCACTTGGGCTTTCGGGGGAAGAAGTTGTAGTTGGCCACGTCGGGGTTGCCACAGCGCGGCTTCCGCATAGTCTCGATGGTGCTCTGGTCCAGTTCACCTGTCTGGGGTAACCCGAAGAACTTCTGCATCTTCTTCAGGGTGTCCTTCAGCACAAACAAGTTACAGCTCTCCTTGGGGCAGCCGTAGAAGGTGTTTAGGTATTGCTGGAAGAAATAAGGACCCCGGCACAAACAGCCACGTTAGGATGGTATAGTGTTGGCCAAAGGAACCAGCAACCCCAGGGCACTGGGTAGAGTCCCAGGTTCCCAAACCACTGGTTAAGTGACATACACACTCCCAGATGGCCCCACAGTCCCATTAGCCAAGTGACATACAAACTGTAGATACTGTGGTTTGGGAGTACATGTTGGGTGCCCACTATATGCCCAGGTACTGATGTCAGCATGTGTTAACTCATTTGATGCTCACTGCAGGGACTTCCCTGGTGGCCCAATGGATAAGACTCTTTGCTTCCACTGCAGGGGGCATGGGTTTGATCCCTGGTCCAGGAACTAAGATCCCCCCAACGCTGCGCAGTGTGGCAAAACAAAACAAAACTTCTCATAGCCTCTATCATGTAGACATTATAACTATCTCCATCATACATAAGAAGAAACTAAAGCATAGAGAGGTTAAGAAACTTGCCTAAGATCACCAGCTCTTAAATGGCAGAACTGAAATGGGACCCAAATAACTGGCTCCAGAACCCAGGCTTAGAACTGTTATCTCTCTACCACCTCTCTTTATCTCCATTGTCTCTTTTAATCCACCAAAACGCTGATGACATAGGGATTATTTCCCTCACTTTTCTTATAAGGGCTGTGTGCCCTGGGCTCCAGCAAGAGACAGACCTGGGTTCAAAATCTGAATCTGCCATTTTTCCAAAGAAAACAGTCCTGTCCCTCAGGGACTGTGCAGCTGGCTCAGCCCAAATGGAGGCCAAAACCAAACAGTCCCTTGCAGGGGGTCAGAGACCAATCAGTTCATCTATTTATTTGACAAATACTTTTTTACACCTACCAGGTGCCAAGCCCAGTGTTAAGGCTGAGGGTCAAGTGGTGAGCATGACAGATGTTCCTAGTCTCAGTCTCTAGGGTTCAAAGCCCAGTATAGGGAGGCTGACGGATCACAAATAAGTGAAAAATTAAATATGTGATAGGAATGGTGGGGAGAGCCAGGAGACCTTATTAATGGGGCCCTAAGCTTATTTAACTTATATGCAGAGTACATCATGAGAAATGCTGGGCTGGAAGAAGCACAAGCTGGAATCAAGATTGCCTGGAGAAATATCAATAACCTCAGATATGCAGATGACACACGCTTATGGCAGAAAATGAAGAGAAACTAAAAAGTCTCTTGAAAGTGAAAGTGGAGAGTGAAAAAGTTGGCTTAAAGCTCAACATTCAGAAAACGAAGATCATGGCATCTGGTCTTATCACTTCATGGCAAATAGATGGGGAAACAGTGGAAACAGTGTCAGACTTTATTTTTTGGGCTCCAAAATCACTGCAGATGGTGACTGCAGCCATGAAATTAAAAGACGCTTACTCCTTGGAAGAAAAGTTATGACCAACCTAGAGAGCATATTCAAAAGCAGAGACATTACTTTGCCAACAAAGGTCCATCTAGTCAAAGCTATGGTTTTTCCAGTGGTCATGTATGGATGTGAGAGTTGGACTATGAAGAAGGCTGAGCACCAAAGAATTGATGCTTTTGAATTGTGGTGTTGGAGAAGACTCTTGAGAGTCCCTTGGACTGCAAGGAGATCCAACCAGTCCATTCTGAAGGAGATCAGCCCTGGGATTTCTTTGGAAGGAATGATGCTAAAGCTGAAACTCCAGTACTTTTGGCCACCTCATGTGAAGAGTTGACTCACTGGAAAAGACTCTGATGCTGGGAGGGATTGGGGGCAGGAGGAAAAGGGGACGACAGGGGATGAGATAGCTGGATGGCATCACTGACTCGATGGACGTGAGTTTGAGTGAACTCCAGGAGTTGGTGATGGGCAGGGAAGCCTGGCGTGCTGCAATTCATGGGGTCGCAAAGAGTCGGACATGACTGAGCAACTGAACTGAACTGAACCTTGTTAGGAGGGTAGTTAGGAAAGAGGAAAGAAGGGTATAATAATAATATTAATAATAAATGATAATAACATATGATGACTAACACTTATTGAGTGCTTTCCATGTCCCAGGCACCCTTCAAAGTGTCTAAGATTACCTCTCCTTTATTTATTTTTTGTGGTCATGCCACGAGGCACACAGGATCTTAGTTCCTCTACCTGGGATCCAACGGTGCCCTCTGCAGTGTAAGCATAAAGTCCTAATCACTGGACCACTAGGGAATTTCCTAAGATTATCTCTCCTTTAACCTCAAGACAGGAACCCTTGTTACCCTCAGTTTGCAGAAGCTCAGAGAGAAGTCACTTGCCCAAGATTTACTAGGCCAGTTGGTTAGTGCAACCCCCTGATTTGAAGTCAGGTGGTCTAAGTTCAAAGTTTGGTGTCTCAAGCCCCTCACTGTATGTCTCTGGGCAACATGGACCTCCATAGGTTGTAGAAGGTGTGGGGACCCAGGTAGCTTTGTGACTGATGCTCCAAAGCTCCACCTTCACCCTCAACCACAGCCCCATCATTATGCAGACAAGCTCCATTTGTCCAAAAAAGGCAGAGACCTGGATGCTGGAAAAGGGGCAGGGGTGGTGTCATAGCTTGAGAAGGAGTTCCCCGGGTGACCAGGTGACCAAGGGCTTGATCCTGTCCTGGACAGTGTGGGGAGGATAAGGGCTTTCTAAGGCGGTTGACTCAGCGACTAAACAACAACAACAAAGGGCGGTTGAAGCAATTAACTGGCAGATGTGCGCTGGAAGGAACGTGTTGAGGGGTCCAGACCCAGCCCGAGGTGCTTACGGGGGGAGGGAGAGTGCCCTTCCGCTGCCCCCATCCCTGCTTGTGCAACCTCTTGGCGGGGATGCCCCTCACGCCAGGCGCGCGCGCTCGCGCGCTCTCAAAATATCTGAGCCGCAGCTCGGAACCCCGCCAGGAGGGAGGGCTCCCTGGCTGCACTCCCACCCCAGCCGGGCTCAGTCCGCCCCCGCCCCACGCGCCGGGGCCCTCGTGCTGCCCCTCCCTCCGCCCTGCTGGCCAGTTCTCTCCCTCCGTCGTCCGACTCCTTTGGAGAAGTTCGAGGAAAACTTTCTGAGGTCCAACCCTTGACCTTCGTTGACCAACTTGTTCATTGAGCCACTGAGAAAAGATGCGCTGGTCGTTTCCCATCGGCCCCAAATACTTGCCAAAAGGACCCCGAGAGGTTGGTTCAAGGGCCCCTCTCCAGATGTGTGCAGAAGGTTCCTAGACGTTGGCCAAAGTTCTGCTTTACTCAGAGCTCCCACCCTCACGTGTGCAAAGCTTTATCCAAATTGTGTGTCAAAGGCCCCCTCTTCCTTAAGATGGAGCCCCTAAACAGGGGTTTCAAGGATCCTCCACTGTTTGCAAAAGAGACCCCTTCAGGCTTTTTGCCAAAGTCCTCCCAGGACGCTGGCCAACTGGCTTTGTCAGCCAACACCCCCAGATGTGTCCAAGAGTTGTTTACAAAGCCGCCCCCCTGTTGCCAAATCCCAGATCCTGGACAATGTCCTTGTTATTTGCAAAAGGGGCCCATTCCAGAGGTTTGCCATAGCACCTCGGTTCCCGACCCTGCTGGTGGCGCGCCCCCGCTCTGGGTCCTGAAAGTTGCCAAGCTGTTTATCAAAGGCCTTCTCCTCTTACAGCAGCTCCACCATCCCTCCTTCAGCGGTCCAAAGACCACCCCGCGCGGTTTACTGAAGCCCCTCCCCCACGCTGTTAGCCCACCATGGGGTGGGGGGAGGGGTGGCCCTTCCCCCCGCTCCAAAGTTTCTCTAAACTTGGTTGGATGAGGCTAGCGTCGCAACTCACCACAGCCAACTCTTTGTCCGTTTTGGGGGCGACATCGCCGGGAAATTTGATGATGGGCGACGGCGCGGCGGCGGCACGGCCCAACAGGCAGCCCAGGACGCAGAGCGCCCGCAGAGGGGCGAACAGCGCGCCCCGGGACACTCGCGCCTCGGTCATTGCGCTCCCGGGCCCCGCGCGTCGCCCGGGGGTGGCTGGCTCGGTGCGTGTGGCCGCGTCGCCGCCTGGCTGGCGCCTGCTCCCCCGCGCGGCGCTGCGCTCCGAGGGGCTATTCGACTCGGTCTCCTCAGCTTTGCCCGGCTCAGCAGAGCATGGCCCGGCCCCCAGCCCGCTCCGCCGCCGCCTGCTCTCGCCCTGTCCTGGCAAAGCCTTTTTATGTTTAAAGCTCCAGATGCGTAGCCTCCAGCCACCGCCGGAGGAAGTCTGGATGCAGCGGAAACAAGGGAGGGCCGCCGCCAGATGTGGCCGGCTGGGCTGGGAGGACGCTGGCAGGGCTGCGGCGGGTGGGGTGGGGGGGCGCTCGGGCCCGCCCCTCTCCGCCCCATTCCCCCTCTTGCCCTCCGCCTCTTCTCTCCTTTCTTTTCCTTTCTCCGCCTCCTCTCCCCTCAGCTAGCTGCTTTGGGCCTCTGTGAGCACTGTCAGTGCGCTACCTCCCAACCTCTATACTCCCCACGGGGGCGCAAAACCTAAGGACCCCCGCGGAGAAACATCCGGTGCGACCACTCTAGACTCTCGACGTCCTGGGGAGCAGCACGGCCTGCACTCCAGGGGCTTGGGTCAGAGATGGGGAGGAACGGTCAAAAAGAGATGATCAGCCGCACCTACAGATCATCAGAGAGAGAGCATTTAGATCATTAGAGATGGAAGGAGAGAGATGAGAGAGATGGAAGGAGAGAGATGAGAGAGATGGAAAGAGGTACAGAGATGGAAACAAAGGGAAGGGTCCCTCCGTCCTCCCCTCCTTCCCTCCTTTCCTTCCTTCTCGCCTCCCCCGCCCCGCTTCCTTCTCTCTTCCTCTCCTTTCCTTCCTTCTGTGAATGTTTAAGCATTTACTTGGCCTCAGGCATAATGCTAGGTGCTAGATATCCACTCAGAAACCCAGCAGTCCTGGTCCCTGTGCCTGAGGAACGTCCCCTTCCTCTCTCAGGAAAAAGAATTCACTGCGTGCTAAGCTGTGATGGGACTCTCCAGCAGGTGTGGGAATACCTGACCTCAGTCCCTAAACTAGTATGGGTGGTCAGGGGAGGCTTCCTGGAAGAAGTGACTTCTGGGCTGGGATCTGACCACACGAAAGTGTTAGGTGGGGGTTGGGGGTGGGAGGGATGGTGCAGGATGGTCTGTGCGGGTGCTTAGTCGCTCAGTCGTCTCCGACCCTTTTCCACCCCATGGACTGTAACCTGCCAGGCTCATCTGTCCATGGGGAGTCTCCAGGTAAGAAAACTGGAGTGGGTTGCCATGCCCTCCTCCAGGAGATCTTAATGGTCTAGGGAACATCATTTACAAAGGTCCAGAGAGGAAGGACAGCAAGTTCCCTCTGTCTGGAAATTGGGGGTGAAGTGGGGGAGGGGGAGAGATGGGACTGAGGGGCAGCAGGGACCAATGTGAGGAGCAACATCATGGGCTGAAACGGTCAGTGACAATCTGCCTGTGAGGGTGTCGGAAGTCAGGGTGATGAATCTGGTCTTTATTGTAAGATCCAGAAAAGCCTCTGCAGCTTGGGTCTCAGGGGGTTTCAGACAAGTACAGGCTTGTCTGACAGGCATGCCCTGCTGGTTGGTCAGAAGTCAGTCTGTAAGGAACCCCTTGGGAGGGACTTCACCCCACAGGAGGGAGCCTGGCCCTTCGTCCTGACCCAGAGAGAAGCCTTGCCTGTTTTGGGGAGGGTGAGTCTGAGGTCAGTGGGGGAAGGGGATTGCCTCCTGGCTTAGCCCCGTTTGGCTCAGGTCCACATCCTCTGGATTACCAGAGAGCCAAGTTGGAGAGCAGAGAGCTGGGAGTGAAAATGGAAAAAGTTGTCTCACTGAAGCAGGGCTTACAAACTCGTGGCCTGTGGGCTGAATCCCGCCTGAACAGCATTTTGAAACTTGTAAAAATCTGGCTTTCTGGTTTTCTTTCAGAAATTCCCCCAAACCTGGCAAAACTGGGTGCCAGTTTCCACAGGGGATGATAGCTGAAGCCAAACAGCGGCTGCCTTCGTTAGATGAGGTGTGGGCTTCGGTTTGCCACAGTCCCCACCATTCTCTATTGCCTCACATGTGACTCAGCTCAGTCTTGCTCATTTACATCACTTGCCCCGTTTGAGGTTTAGTGTTTTCCCCCAAAACCTTTGTAAGACATTGGGTACTTCTGGAACAGGACAGCTTTGACTATATCTCTTCACAACCTGTGCAGTTTTGGCATTTCGAGGGTGTTGGTGCCCAGTGTAGGTGCTTGGTACCCATTTGTTTTGTGGAAAGTTTTCCTTTCGTTTCAGGCTTGAAGGATTCATTAACAAAAGAAACCACTCGTCACACACAACCATTTCAATATTTATTAGAGGATTCTTTAACTTAATTCCAATATGCAATCATTAAAAGAAAAGAGAAATAGGAACAATACATATACATCAACAGACTTAAAGAGTATGCTGGGAAGTCCTGAGCAACTGCAATCTGGAGTCCCAAAAGGGAAAAGGTCTCAGGCAGCGTGTCCATGCTACAGGTGAGACTTCAAATTGTTATTTTGAGGGTTCCTGCTTATAATCCCAGGCCGCAAACTGATATCATCATTGGTTTGTGTCCCCAAATGCAGCTCTGGTTTGACTTTCACCTTTTCACAATGCTGTTTGTCTCACCTCGTGAGTCATAGGATTTCGTTAGACCCCAGAGGTTTGGCCATACTCTCAGGGGCTCAAGGATTCCAAGATCTACTCTCTTTCTTATCTAAAGTGCTGCCTGACTTACTGTGCTTGAGGGAAGGTACAGAATCTGGGCAGTGTCCAGGCAGGTCAGAAATAAGGTCGGAGGCTTGTTCTCCTGCTTCTGAAGCCTGAACAAGACTTCTTCCATTTTAATTTCCCTAAAAGTCGACCTCGGGATTATTTAGGTTGGAGAGCATAGGAATAAGGCAAAATAATACAAGCAGTCTTCTTAATTCTATAAGTCAAGTAACAATTGCAGATAGTCAACAGAAATAAAGTGACCAAAGACAAGTAATGGGTTAAACGTTGCAGAGAACATTTTTTAAGCAGTAGAGGATTTAGTAAAGAAAAAGTTTCAACATAAATGAGATGTGTGCTTTCATACATCAACTCTTACTTCCATTATCTTATTGGCAGCAATAGTGGTAATGATAGAATGTTCTATCAAGGCACAATTGCAGTTATCTGTGAAATTTTGTAACTCTGGATCCTTGCAAAATTTTACATAAAGGTTCTAAGGAAAATCTAATATTAGGAATAGACAAAGTAGGAAATAACATCTGAGTCCTTAATAAAAAGTTCTCATAGAAGGAAAATAATAGGTGGGCCCTTTTCAATATAAATGATCAACATGTGTTAGGCCTCTGGAAAAAGGGGTTCCTAACTGCCGGAGAAGGCAATGGCACCCCACTCCAACTCTTGCCTGGAAAATCCCATGGATGGAGGAGCCTGGTGGGCTGCAGTCCATGGGGTTGCTAAGAGTCAGACACGACTGAGCGACTTCACTTTCACTTTTCACGTTCATGCATTGGAGAAGGAAATGGCAACCCACTCCAGTGTTCTTGTCGGGAGAATCCCAGGGATGGGGGAGCCTGGTGGGCTGCCGTCTATGGGGTCGCACAGAGTCAGACACGACTGAAGCGACTTAGCAGCAGCAGCAGCAACTGATACACAGAAGCAGTTTCTACATCATTGGTTACAATACATATAAACTGAGGGGCTATTTCAAAAAACATATTAAAGGATTTAGGGAAGATAGTCCATTCACAATAGCTGGTGGAGTACTCCAATAAGCATGGTTCCTCAAATGTGAGAAGGTGGTCCACGTAGCAGTCCTTAGGTAGCTTTGTCACAGTCTATCAGTAAGTGGGTACAGTTATTAAAGTAACACATGAATTTGACACATAATACTTGTATTCAAGGCTTGAGCTGTATCTTTAGCAGTGCTGTGTAATCTAGAAAACAGGTAAATTTTGTCCATAGACAGTCAAAGTTAAGAAAGGACAGACCTTGTTGGCAGGGTAGGAGAAGTCATCCCGAGTTCGGGTCTGGCTCATGTTTCTCCAGCCTGAAGATTCCCCAATAGCTTCCTTCATATTTTTCTTTTAATTGTAGCCTATCCTTGAAGGTTGAGGCATGAATGACAATCCTCATTACAGGCTTAGTTGAAGAATAGTCTATATGTTGCTTTTTCTCCCAGATGGCCACATTTCTGGTGTGCCCACAGAGTCAAACCTTTTAAGTCGTGGAATCTGGATAGACTTCTACTGCTTGGATTCAGGCTTGAATAATAGAGTTATACCATCGTCCCGTAGAATTTGGAACCTTGTGAGCATCTACATGAAAGACTGAAACGTTAGTAGTTTTAACAATTTCCCAAATGTCAGACCATAATTCTCCCCATAGCTCTTTGGAGTCAGTTACTCTTTACCTATAGGGGAAGCCAGGTGGCCCATCCATTGGCTACCGACCAAGAATCTGTGTATATATGGCATTCAGTTAGATTTTCTTGCTTTAATACCTGATAAACAGCATCAGTTTTTTAGTCAGTCAGGCATGTCCCACTCTTTGTGAACCCATGAACCACAGCACGCCAGGCCTTCCTGTTCATCACCAACTCCTGGAGTCCACCCAAACCCATGTCCATGGAGTCGCTGATGCCATCCAACCATCTCATCCTCTGTTGTCCCCTTCTCCTCCTGCCCTCAATCTTTCCCAGCATCAGTGTCTTTTCAAATGAGTCGGCTCTTCGCATCAGGTGGCCAAAGTATTGGAGTTTCATCTTCAACATCAGTCCTTCCAATGAACACCCAGGACTGATCTCCTTTAAGATGGACTGGTTGGATCTCCTTGTGGTCCAAGGGACTCTCAAGAGTCTTCTCCAACACCACAGTTCAAAAGCATCAGTTCTTCGGCGCTCAGCTTTCTTTATAGTCCAACTCTCACATCCATACATGACTACTGGAAAAACCATAGCCTTGACTAGACAGACCTTTGTTGGCAAAGTAATGTCTCTAACTTGGCAAATGGGCTACTTTTACCTTCCCCGGTAGCTGTCAGTGATTTAGGAGTGACCAGATTATATGTCACCACTTTCCAGTAGCGAGTGGATCCTATATATTTAGCTGATCCATCACTAAACCACGCATGCTGTTTTTCTTGCACGGTCAAAGGGCATTCACCATTTTACAAGTAACTTAGTTATCTTAGGCTTAATTAGAGCCTGTTGCTTGAGCCCTTTTGTAAGATTTTCAGAAATTCTTTTGTGTAATGCCATGAACTCATGTGGCCCAGGTTTGGCTTGGTCCTGAATGTATCATTTCCATTTTATTATGCTGGACTCCTGGGCTTGCCCAATCCTGTGAACTTTGTACTCATTGAATGATTGTCACTTGAGGTCTTAATATTACAGTATGATCTATAGTCAATTGTTTCGTATCAATCAAAGCCCAGTCAGAAGCCAACAGTAGTTTTTCAAAGGGAGCGTAATTTGTCATAGCTTTTCTTCCAAGGAGCAGACATCTTTTAATTTCATGGCTGCAGTCACTGTCCACAGTGATTTTGGAGCCCCCCAAAAGAAAATCTGTCACTGCTTCCACTTTTCCCCCTTCTATTTGTCATGAGTGATGGGACCAGATGCCATGATCTTAGTTTTATCAATGTTGAGTTTTAAGCCAGCTTTTTTACTCTCCTTTCACCTTCATCAAGACGCCCTTTAATTCCCTCCCACTTTTTGCCATTACAGTGGTATCACCTGCATATACGAGTTTGTTGATATTTCTCCTGGCAATCTTGATTCATCCAGCCCTGCATTTCCCATGATGTACTTTGCATAGAAATTAAATAAGCAGGGTGGCAATGTATAGCCATGTCATTCTCCTTTCCCAATTTTGAACCAGTCCATTGTTCCATGTCTGGTTATAATTGTTGTTCCTTGACCTGCATACAGGTTTCTCAGGAGACAGGTGAGATGGTCTGGGATTCCCATCTGTCTAAGAATGTCCCACAGTTTGTTGTGAATGGAATATTGTGTTGAGAAATGGAGTATTTCTTGCCATATCAGTAAATTAGAATGTCACAGTCATCAGCAATTGCAGCCCTCTAATGGGAAAGAGTGAAGGTAGGAGGAGAAGGGGATGACAGAGGATGAGATGGTTGCATGGCATCACCAACTCAATGGACATGAGTTTGAGTAAACTCTGGGAGTTGGTGATGGACAGGGAGGCCTGGAGTGCTGTAGTCCATGGGGTCGCAAAGAGTCGGACACGACTGAGTGACTGAACTGAACTGAATGTGAGCCTGTGAGCCCTAAAGGAGCGCAGGAAGGATAATACCTGCTATCTAACAACCATCAGGGGCTTCCCTAGTGGCTCAGCTGGAAAATAATCTGCCTGCAGTGCAGGAGACCTAGGCTTGATCCCTGGGTTGGGAAGATCCCCTGGAGAAGAAAATGGCAACCCACTCCAGTATTCTTGCTTGGGAAATCTCATGGACAGAGGGGCCTGACAGGCCCCAGTTCATGGGGTCACAAAGAGTTGGACACGACTGAGTGACTAACAGTTTCAGTTTTCAGCAACCATCAGACTACAGCCATTCCCTATGGTGAGCCCCGAGGAAAAGAAGCTCAGGATGGGAAAACACAGGATACTGGCCCCGATAGCCGAAATGCATATGAAAGGAATAAATTCAGTGAGCCCAGACTCGTGCATCTTCCCATACATGGGAAAGAGCTAAATTCCTCAAGTTGGGATATCTGGTTTTCTTTAATTAACAATAACCTTTTGATGTTCAGACTACATGCCCTTTGTTGGAAAACTTCTGTATAACCTGGTTCCTCCCCTTGCTTCCTGGGAGCAGTTCTCTCAGGGGTACTTGAGATCCTGTCTCTTGGGCTTGAAGTCCTAAAAGTTCCCACCCAATAAAACATAAATCTCTGGGGAGGGAGGAGGGAGGAGGGTTCAGGATGGGGAACACATGTATACCTGTGGCGGATTCATTTTGATGTTTGGCAAAACTAATACAATTATGTAAAGTTTAAAAATAAAATAAAATTAAAAAAAACAAAAACAAAAACAAAAAAATAAATAAATAAAATTAAATTAAATTAAAAAAAAACAAAACAAAAAAACCCATAAATCTCATCTTTTAGGCTGTGAGTATTTTTTAAGTCAATACATGTAACTAGAATTATGACTGATAACATTTTATCAGGACATGCCAGAGCCTTATGAATTCTATTTAATTTCTAAAATAGCTGTATTAGTAACATTTGCCATACAATATAACCTGCGAAGATTTATTACTTATTTGACAGTATTTCCTATGTACCTTTGACTTCCCTGCTGGTTCAGATGGCAAAGAATCTGCTTCCAAGCAGGAAACCCAGGTTCAACTCATGAGTCAGGAAGAACCCCTGGAGAAGGGAATGGCTACTCACACCAATATTCTTGACTGGAGAATTCCATGGACAGAGGAACCTGGGGAACTAGAATCCATGGGGTTGCAAAAAGTCAGACATGACTGAGAGACTAACACTTTGACTTCTTTTCCATGTACTTTTAACATACCAGATGAACCTAATTAGTTTAATATCTTTCTTTGGGATGCCTCAGGGCCCTCTGAAGCACCCTCAAAATTAGTTAGAGGTCAAAAGGGCTTCAGGGCTTCCCTGATGGCTGAGACAGTAAAGAATCTGCCTGCAATGCAAGAGATGCTAATTCGATTCCTGGGTTGGGAAGATTCCCTGGAGAAGGAAATGGCAACCCACTCCAGTATTCTTGCCTGGAGAATCCATGAATAGAGGAGCCTGGCAGGCTGCAGTCCATGGGGTCGCCAAGAGTTGAACACGATTGAGTGACTAAGCAGGCAAACAGACAAAAGAGCTTCATTAGAATTAGATTTTTAGTAAGTTGTGTCAAAAATACCAAAGGGTTTAGATTACTCAGTTAGATAAAATCATAGGTCACTATGAAACAATTCAGCCAAAGTAACAATAAAAGATTTCAAAGGCAAATATGGAACAGATCACTTAAGAGGAAAAGAAACTTAAAATCTGTTATCAAAGGCAGTTCAACATCCCAAGAACACTTGTACCATGCCTAGAACTCTTTTTTCGTGATCCGCTTTCCACAAACCTTTCTTACCACTGTCTGTATCCTTAACTGTATTTTCCCATTCAAAAACAGACACCGGTAAGTCTCACCTACTTCCTTTTCCCTTAACAAAATGCAATTCCATTCTTCATACCTTCTTTACTAAAAACACACATTCTACTTTCCTTAAGCAACCATGAACTGTCCTTTATATTAGCATTCTATAGGTTCAGTTCAGTTCAGTCGCTCAGTCGTGTCCGACTCTGCGACCCCATGAGTCGCAGCACGCCAGGCCTCCCTGTCCATCACCAACTCCCGGAGTTCACCCAGACTCACGTCCATCGAGTCAGTGATGCCATCCAGCCATCTCATCCTCTTCGTCCCCTTCTCCTCCTGCCCCCAATCCCTCCCAGCATCAGAGTCTTTTCCAATGGGTCAACTCTTCGCATGAGGTGGCCAGAGTACTGGAGTTTCAGCTTTAGCATCAGTCCTTCCAATGAACACCCAAGACTGATCTCCTTTAGGATGGACTGGTTGGATCTCCTTGCAGTCCAAGGGACTCTCAAGAGTCTTCTCCAACACCACAGTTCAAAAGCATCAATTCTTCAGCTCTCAGCCTTCTTCACAGTTCAACTCTCACATCCATACATGACCACTGGAAAAACCATAGCCTTGACTAGACGGACCTTTGTTGGCAAAGTAATGTCTCTGCTTTTGAATATGCTATCTAGGTTGGACATAACTTTCCTTCCAAGGAGTAAGCGTCTTTTAATTTCATGGCTGCAGTCACCATCTGCAGTGATTTTGGAGCCCCCCAAAATAAAGTCTGACACTGTTTCCACTGTTTCCCCATCTATTTCCCATGAAGTGATGGGACCGGTTGCCATGATCTTAGTTTTCTGAACGTTGAGCTTTAAGCCAACTTTTTCACTCTCCACTTTCACTTTAATCAAGAGGCTTTTTAGTTCCTCTTCACTTTCTGCCATAAGGGTGGTGTCATCTGCATATCTGAGGTTATTGATATTTCTCCCGGCAATCTTGATTCCAGCTTGTGTTTCTTCCAGCCCAGCGTTTCTCATGATGTACTCTGCATATAAGTTAAATAAGCAGAGTGACAATATACAGCCTTGACGTACTCCTTTTCTTATTTGGAACCAGTCTGTTGTTCCATGTCCAGTTCTAACTGTTGCTTCCTGACCTGCATACAGATTTCTCAAGAGGCAGGTCAGGTTAGTGACCATAAATACCAGTGCTAATTTCTAAAAAAAATATTTACTTGCTTATAGAGAAGATCTCAGGATGGTACCTAACATATTCATTATGTCAGCCACAAATTGGCACTTGCCATGCCGGCTTGCCATCCGCCTCTACAAGGATTTCTACCTCTACAAGGATTAAATCAAGTGCCACTGCAGCTGCTGACATTCAACACTCCCTGAAGGAGTTCAAGGTGGAGAGCAGAAATGAGGCACTCTGTGCTCTGGGAAAACTGGTAGGACAGGTCTTTAGTAGTTAGATAGTCTCAGGAGCCAATTTTATGAGCTCAATTCTTCTATCTCCTCACATCTAGAAAAGCACTAAAATTGTTCATGCTGACGACTGTTTCTCATGAGTAGCAGAAGCTTCATGAGACCAGCAGAAACTTTCTACAAAAAATATGTGCCTGCATGCTTGCACTCCCCCCTTTACCAAAATCACATATATACTGTCCCTTTCCCCCGCCTCTCTGAAACAGTTTCTCAGAGCTACCTGGGCTTCGGTCTCCCGGGCTGCAGTCTTCATATTGCCCCAAATAAAACTGAACTCGGGACTCTTGCTTTGTGCAGTTTTTTTAGTTGACAATTAATAGTCCAAAATAGTTTCTCTGCAGGAGGAAGCCAGTGTTTAGTAATTAAGGTTTTAGCATCTTATTTTATTTGGAAATGGCCTAATTATTTAATAAACTTCCATCACATTGAGCTACTTTGTAAAGTGGACGCAATATCTGACTCAAATGTGGAATATGTTGTCTCCAGAAACCAAATAGCCTTATATATTTTTGAGTCTCCTTTTTGCCTGGGGAGTTTTAAAATTCCATTATCTGTTGTTTAGCTTTAGGTAAAACCTCTCTAGGGCTTCCCAGGTGGTGCTAGTGGTAAAGAACCCACCTGCCAATGCAGGAGACGTAAGAGACGTGGGTTCAATCCCTGGGTAGGGAAGATCCCCTGGAGAATGGCATGGCAACCCACTCCAGTATTTTTGCCTGGAGAATCCCCATGGACAGAGGGGCCTGGTGGGCTGCAGACCATGGGGTGGCAAAGAGTTGAACACGACTGAAGCAACTTAACACTCACACAAAATCTATGTCCTTTAGCCCATTGTATTTCTAAAACCTTTACAGTCTAAGCAGGTCCTTGAATTTTGGAGGGATTAATCTCCCATCCCAAGCATCGGGGTCCCAATCTCTTTCTGCTTTAGCTGTCACCATATGAACTTTCTTTTTGTTCATCTGCCGATATCGAAAGCACTGTTTTTGCTATTTCTGCAACCTTTACAGCAGCTTTTCTGGCTACTGACTGAAAAGTGGAGACTTGGTCAGTTAAAATGTAACTTTGACATTGTAACATGGACAGTTATCCTTGTAAATTGCATAACTCTTTATCCGATTTTAATTTCTCTTCAACCAATTTTAATTTGGTTTCCTGTACCTTACAGGTAGGCAGAGAGGAGGATCTGGCCTCCCCGACTCAGCACCGTACATTCTTGTCATTTCTCAATTGGCACAAGCCACAAACAATCAATAAATTCTAAAGCTTCAGTATACTTTACCTTGGGGTCTCCGTTCTCACACAATCCAGTGGATATGCCCATTCAGTAGCTAACGAACAGTAAGGCAAATCTTCCCATCCAGGAATAAAATCTTCATTAATCTTAACCTCTTTCTTCTTAAAGAGTGGCATTTTGTTTCACGAATCCTGCGCATGTCACCAATTTATGTTTTGCTAAAAGTTTTTCTTTTGTTTCAGTTTCAAAGGATTCGTTAACAAAAGAAACCACTTATTACAATTTCAATATTTAATAGAGGATTCTTTAACTTAATTTCAATATACAATCATTAAAAGAAAAGAGAAATAGAAACAGCAGAGAAGAGTAACAGCATGTACATCAACAAATCGGGCCAACCAGCATCCACACTTAAATGGCATGCTAGGAAGTCCTGATTAATAGCAATCTGGAGTCCCAAATGGGAAAAGCTCCCGGGCAGTCAGATTGCTGTTTGGATGGTTCCTACTTATACTATCAGGCCGCAAACTGATATCATCATCAGTTTGTGCCCCCAAATGCAGCTCTGGTTTGACTTCCACGTTTTCACAATGCTGTTTCTTTCACCTTGTGAGTCATAGGATTTCGTTAGACCCCAGAGGTTTGGCCAGACCCTCAGGGGCTCAAGGATTCCAAGACTCACTCCCTTCCTTATCTAAAGTGTTGCCTGACTTCCTGTGCTTGCGGGCAGGCACAGGATCCCGGGAGTGTCCAGGCGGGTCGGTCAGAAGCAAGGTCAGAGCACTGCTCTCCTGCTTCTTAAGTCTGAATAAGACTTCTTCCATTTTAATTTCCCTAACACCATTTAAAGACATTGAAAGCTGCAGAAGCAGGTGTTCATGGTGACCAGCAGAGCCATGGCCGTGCCCAGCAGTGATTAAGGCCCAGGGGACTAGGGGAGCATAGGAAATATCTAGTGGTAATGAACTTGTTGGTGAGCACATGCCATACATTCCAGGACCCCTGTGCATCCGTTTAGCTGTCTCTGCCTTGGCGACTTGCTGTGATCACCCTGGGAGCTGTGGTAACCCTGAGAGCCCCATGGTGATGTGGCAGAACCACAAAATGAAAGCAACCAGTCCCACTTACCACTGCAGACTTGGTAAGTGGAAAAAGAAACTCTGACATAAAAAACCACTGAGATCTGGGGATACGGTTGTTACTGCAGCATCTTTTAGCCAATCTTAATATGTATAAATGGTGTCCCCCCTGAGACTTCCCTGGTGGTCCAGTGACTAAGACTCCATACTTCTAGTGCAAGGGTCCTGGGATTGATCCCTGGTTAGGGAACTAGATCTTCCATGCTGCAACTAAGAGAATGCAAGCTGCAATGAAGATTGAAAATCCTGTGTGCAAAGAAGAGGCACAGCCAAATAAATAAATAAGCCCTTAAAAAATTGTGTTCCCCCCAGAAGATGTGTTCTACTCCTAACCTCCAGTACCTGAAAATGTACCTTCACTTGGAAAGAGAGTCTTTGTAAAAATCACCAAGTTTAGATGGGGTCATACTGGATTAAGGTGGGCCGTAATCCAATGACTGGTGTTCTTAGCAGAAATTTGCACACAGAAACACACATGTGACCATGGAGGTGCAATCTAAAATAACACAGCTGGAAGACCAGGAATCCCAAGGACTGACAGGAGCCCCTAGAAGTTGTGAGAGGCGAGGAGACATTTTTCTGTAGAGCCTTTGCAGAGGGCATGATTCTGACAACACCTTGATTGTGAACTTCTAGCCTCTAATAGAATAGATAATTCTATTATCTAGAATTATGATAGAATAAAGTTCTGATTAAAAAAAATTTTTTTTTTTAATTTATTTGGCTGTGCCGGGTCTGAGCTGCAGCAGGTGGGATCTAGTTCCCTGACCAGCGTTTGACTCCGGCCCCCTGCACTGGAGCTCAGAGTCTTAGCCACTGGCCACCAGAGAAGTCCCAGTTTCTGGCGTTTTAGTTTTAAACCACTCAGTTTATGCTACTTTGTTACAGAAGCATTGGGAAATTTATACAGGTCTCAATTAGGTGACAGGCTTCCCTAGTGGCTCAGCTGTAAAGAATCTGCCTACCAATGCAGGAGATGCAGGTTTGATCCCTGAGTCAGGAAGATCCCCTGAAAATGGAAATGGCAACCCACTCCAGTATTCTTGCCTGGGAAATCTCATGGACAGAGGAGCCTGGTGGGCTACAGTTTATGGAGTTGCAAAGAGTCAGACACGACTTAGCGACTAAACAACAACGATTAGGTAACACCAGGATATGGCATCGATTTCTGCCATTCATTCATTTATTCATTCATTCAGGAAAACTTTAATGAACACTGTTTCAGGTGCTGGAGTATGGCAGCATTGAAATGAAGTCTGTATCGCTGAAGAGGGAAAACAAGGATGTGAGATATTTAACATAAGAAGACTGGACCCAGGGGAGGCAGTGGCCATGTGTTGTTTATTCCTTCCCAAGACCCTGTCTTCTTGCTTTTGGTAGCTGCCCCTCCCCTTCATTTTCCTTTGGGGAACTTCCTCTCCCAAATTCTTGGTCTATGAGGTTCAGCGGATGTGACCTGCTTCCTGGTTCCTGACTCCATGTGACCCAGGCCTGGCTAAAAAGTGAACTGAGTATTACTGGTTAGGTGATGATTCAGAGGGAGGCTTATGAGTCCATTGGAGCCCATGAAAATTAATTCCAGGATTTTCACTGGAGGTACTTGGGATGCAGCTACACTTTCGGCTATAAATGGTGTAATGCAGAAGTGAGATGCCCTTAAGGACGAAGGCTTCCTGAGGCTGAAGCTACACCAAAGAGAGCAGACACGCTGATGCTGAGCACCTGTGGCATCCGCAGAACTCCCGGACCCAGCCCTGCCTGAAGCCTGAATATCCTGAGCTTTTGCATTTGTGAATCAATATATCCTACCCCACTGCCCCCAACTCCTAAATTTGCATGTGGTTTGTTATTTTGCTGAAGCCTGTGTGGGTTGAATTTCTGTCACTTGCAAATCTTAGATTCCTGACTGATAGTGTAAGACTTAGTTGAGAAGTCAGATCCTCCACCTGAGGTCACAGACCTCCCTCATTTTGTTTCTGCCTCTGGTCCCGGAAACATCTGAGAAGCAGACGTGCAGAAACACGAGTGTGCCAACAGTCAGTCCTGGAGGAGCATAGTGGCTGTTCCCTGGGGCCAGGGAAACCCTTTGAGGTTTCCTGCTGGGACCCTAACCACAGCCCAGGTCTACAGATCCCAGGCCACGTCCTCTCCACACAGTCAGGAGCCCAGGAGGGAGCAGGTGGCACTCTCGGAGGAGGATAATTCAAGGAGAGCTTAGTGAGGAAGGCATTAAATACAAAGCGTGTGGGTGGAGTGTGGCGAGGGGGGCAGTGGGCCGGAAGCAAGATTGGGATCAATCGGGCCTAGAAGGTTGACAGAATGGTGCAGTTACGGGAGAGCAGGTGCCTTCAACGAAAGGACAGTCCCCCCACCCCCTCCCCTAAAAAAAAAAAGAAAAAAATCCCGGGGAGGGATCCTGGAATAAACACCCTCCTTTGTCCTCCTTCCTAATCTTCTTTGCTGGGCTCCCCAGGCGCGGGAGGAGCTGGGCCCGGGGCGGGAGATGCAGCGCCACCTGGAGGAGCAAACGGGAAGCTGACTCGCCCGCCAGCAGTCTCCTCCTGCCCCTGCTTTATCTGCAGCCACGCTGGCTTTCTCTCAGTTCCTGAAAGATGGGCAACCCCCTGGTGGCGGCCGTAGATCTTCTTTCAAGAAAGAACACGCTGTTCAGTGGCCAAGAGCGCACGGAGATGACCGCCTACAGCAGCAGGAACCAGCCTCAGCTGTTGAGCCTACGCCGTGCTCATTCGGTCGAGCCTCAGAGGTTCCCCGAGCACACAGGGTACCTGGGCTTCAGAGCTCCCGGCTGGGGCCACCTGACCTTTTCGGAGGAGCTATCGTGGAAGCTGAGACTCTCTGGCCCATCCTGCTTCCTCACTCTATTTCTTTCTCTGGCCTTATCTTCCCAAACTCCTTGGACTCCCCATCCCAGAACGTATTCCCCGGAGGACCCAGCTGAAACATGCCTGTCCTCTTGGCCTGCGCCAATCTTATCCATTAGATCTCAGCTCAAATGTTGCCTCCTCCGGGAGGCCTTCCTTGACTGACCATGCCTGGAAAGTATCCACCTCCCTGTGTTATTTCCTTCCTGGCAGCTACAGCTGTCTTGAAAGCATCTTGTTAATTTTCATTTCTTGATTCATCTTTGACTCCTGAACTAGAATGTCAGCTGTGGCCCCAGTACTCGAAAAGCGGAACAGCTTTTGCATATAGGAGGTACTCAATTCATTAATTAATGACTCTGGCTAGATATGGGGAGATGGCAGGGTAGGCTAAGTAAGCAAAGGTGGGAATGGTGCAGTGGTCCCCGGAGTATAAGGAAAGACCAGAATGAGCACCCAGGAACTCTGAGCTGGGTTAACTAGGAGCCATTTTGGATGACTCAAAGCTCTGGGGCTTTTCTTGTGCTGTAAAGGCACAGGCACCACCCTAGGTCTTCCTTTTTCTGCCACGTGGAGGTCAGGTGGGAACAGATGGCTTTTGGAGAGGCTCAGGTAAGAGTTGTTAATTTGTAACCAACAGCAGGAGAAACTCAAGGTAGACTTCAGGTAGGACTTCCCAAGAGTGACTCAAAGGAATAAGGCCTTAAAGGGTCCAGAGGTTAGGGTGAAACCGTGGCTTCTCTAAGGGACCTCAGGGAGACACAGGACAGGTGAAACCCTCTTTTGTCTCGCCTGGACTAGTTGGGTGGATGCAAAAACCTTCAGGCAGCAAATGACCCTGACTAGGCTGGGAAGGACAAGTGGGCTATTGGCTTCCGTCCCTGCCACCCCTGTCTTGCCCTTCGGCCCTCCATTTCCTCTCCATCATACCCACATGGGATCTCTGAGCCCCTGGGTCACTGGCTGCCCTGAGGTTGCACCCCTGCCCACTCCCTCCTCCCCACACTGCCACGTTTGTTTTTGTCCAGATATGTGGCTTCTGGCCGTGATCATCAGGATAGAATGTAGTACTGGCACAGCCCTTGTTTGTGCCTGCTCCACCCCCTTTCTCCATTCTCGTTAATAGTACACTGGGTTCTCCTTGGAAAACTACACCTTTCTCCCACAGGGCCCAGGCCTGGCCAGTCGGAGCATCCAGCCCTTAGGATCCAGGAGCCACTTGCTGGTTTCTATCCAAGGGGTAAAACTGGTCTCACAGAGGAGGCAGGAGCAGAAGATGGATGAGGGAACAGTATTTGAGACCCTGGATCCAGCTTTACCTGAAACCATCTCCCCTGGTCTTTCTGCTTGAGGAACACTTTTAGACTTCATCCGATTTGGGTAGCAGTTCCATCACTGTACCTAAAAGCGTGCAGGTGAATCCACCTGGTTCCTGGCCAGGGCTCACCACCGAGGTGCTTCTGCTGCCAGGATGCAGTCGCAGGGGTGAGCATGCTCGGTGGATGAGCCTGTGCCAGTGTCAGTTTGTCACTAAGCCGGGCAGAGAACCCGCCTTTCTCAGTTCCTGGGGGTCAGATCTTCCTGTGCAGACACCATGCTGCGGAAGAGATGGGGGATGCAGATCCTGCCGGTAGGCTCCAGGGCATCCGTGAGGAAGGGCCTGCATTCCCACTGCTGCTTGAATGGCTCTGAGAAGCACGGGTCATGGTGGGAAGGTAGATGGAAACCAGGTAGTGAGCTCCCTGTCGTTGGATGTGTTCAGACAGGCTGCCCCCCAACCCCCATTCCCCATCAGAGAGGTCGCAGAGAGGACTCGAGTGATGCCCTCTGCTGTGAATGCAGTGATGTTTATGCATTTGAACTGTCCATTCATTTGTCATCAGCCACCTTTCCAAGCTGGCCGTCCTATAGGGTGGAAGGGCACACTGGTCTGGGGAAGGGGAGGCCCAGACTGAAGCACATAGAATGAGGTTATGGGGCTTACCTGGGCATGCTGGGCCCCCCAAATGAGAGGCAGGTGTAGTCAAGGGGAAAAAAAGAGAAAAGAAGTAAGAGGCTGTTAACTAAAGATGAACCAGCATGTCAGATCTGGATGGATCCTAAAGAGGGTCTGATTACACCTCTCAGTTTAATGGAAGTCACCTCTGGAAAGGGGCCTTAGGCACTGGGCCGGGTCTTTTATGAACGTTGAATTCTCATGGTGCTCTGACACAGGTCGTGTGCTTAGCGTCTCTGATTTATAGTTGAGGAAATGAGGCAGAGAGAGATGGACACTGCTAAGGTCATTGCAATGTCCCACTGGGATCTGGGGCTCCCTGACACCAGGGCCCTTGCACTCAACCAGCATGCTACACAGACGCCTTGGAGAGATGGGGAAACTGAGGCACGTGGGAAGGTTTGCTGGGGTCACACAAGGAAAGGGAAATGAGCCACCTGCAGGGGCTCAATATGATCCAAGGACTGAGGCAAGCACCTTCTCAGAGGTCACCGTGCTTAGTCCTCTCATTGAACTCGTGACTAGGCTACGAATATGAGGGGAAAGGGGCTTCTCCGGTGGCTCAGCAGTAAAGAATTCCACTTGTAATGCAGGAGCTACAGGAAATGCAGGTTCAATCCCTCCAATATGAAAAATCCCTTGGAGGAGGACATGGAAACCCACTCCAGTATTCTTGCCTGGAGAATGCCATAGAAGAGGAACCTGGTGGGCTACAGTCTATCAGGTTGCAAACAGTTGGACATGACTGAAGCAGCTTAGCATGCATGCTGGTGAGTGGGCATAAGTGAGCCCAGAGAAGGTAAGTAACTTGACCAAGGACACGCAGCATCTAAGTGTAAGACTGCAACCTGAGTCCATTATTCTTTTCCCTGCAGCAGCTGCTCCTCCCTCAGCTCAGCAGTCCAACCAACCCCACAATCTTCCACTCCTCCCAGCACCTCTGTGGCCATACCCCGCCCTGCCCTCTGCTACCCTCAGCTCACTGGTTTCACCCTTGCTCAGGGGTCTTTTCCAAATGCCCTCACTCCATGACTCTACCTGCAGAGCTCACCCTCAGGGAGCCCTCCTTGACTCAGTCCTTGCCCTGTAACCACAGTCCAGCGCTGACTATGACTTACTGACTGTGTGACTCTAGGTGTCTACACCTCAGAGAGGCACATTCTCTTTATTTGCCCAGTATTCATAACAGTCATCTCTCAGGACTGGGTTGAGGGTATGTTAGTGTTTACGAACCACTTAACACAGTGTGTGGCGTGCATGCGGTAGGTACTTTCAATGGAGCACTTTCTATAATAATTGTGTTCCCTACAGGGCTCATCAAGTAGGCGTGTGTTTGTGTATCTGATTGAAAGTCTTTGTTGAGCACCTACTGAATGCAAGTCCTTTCAGTTCAGTTCAGTTCAGTTCACTCAGTCGTGTCCGACTCTTTGAGACCTCATGAACCACAGCACGCCAGGCCTCCCTGTCCATCACCAACTCCTGGAGTCCACCCAAACTCATGTCCATTGAGTCAGTGATGCCATCCAACCATCTCATCCTCTGTCGTCCCCTTCTCCTCCTGCCCTCAATCTTTCGGCATCAGGGTCTTTTCCAATGAGTCAGTTCTCCGCATCAGGTGGCCAAAGTATTGGAGTTTCAGCTTCAACATCAGTCCTTCCGATAAACACCCAGGACTGATCTCCTGTAGGATGGACTGGTTGGATCTCCTTGCAGTCCAAGGGACTCTCGAGAGTCTTCTCCAACACTGCAACAGAAGCATCAATTTTTCTGCGCTCAGCTTTCTTCACAGTCCAACTCTCACATCCATACATGACGACAGGAAAAACCATAGCCTCGACTAGACGAACCTTTGTTGGCAAAGTAATGTCTCTGCTTTTGAATATGCTGTCTAGATTGGTCATAACTTTTCTTCCAAGGAGTAAGCGTCTTTTAATTTCATGGCTGCAGTCACCATCTGCAGTGATTTTGTGCCACGATTACTGGCAGATGGAGTTTTCTAATGAAACAAGGGATTGGAAGCCCATTACCCTGAAATAGAACTAGGTCTCCCCTGGTCTCAGAGCTTCTTCTTGAGGCTAAAACCCAGCTCAGCAGGGAAGCATATCTGTGCCCCTCAGGCCACTGTGTTGTAAAGGCCAGGTTACCCTCCACTCTACCCTCACAGTTCGGAGGAGCGGCTCCTTCTGCAGACAGGCTGCGCCATCTGGTGGCTACTCTTGGTGACGCAGCCGCAGGCGTGGAGCTCGATGAGTCAGACGATTATCTGGGCTTGTGGCTCCGTCTAGTGGCTTTAATGTACAATCACACTCAGCTTCAACCTCAGAATCACCTGTGTGTGTTTGTGTGTGCGCGTGCTAAGTGGTTTCGGTCGTGTCCGACTCTCTACGATCTGACCTTATGGATTGTAATCCGCCAGGCTCCTCTGTCCATGGAATTCTCTCGGCAAGAACACTGGAATGGGTTGCCATGCCCTCCTCCAGATCTTCCCGACTCAGGGATCGAAACCGCGTCTCATTATGTCTCCTGCATTGGCAGGCAGATTCTTTACCACTAGCCCTGGGAAGCCCCAGAATCACCTGAGGAGGTTCGTTAAACATTCTAGGACTCCATTGTAGAACGAATGAGCCAGATTTTGGGGGTGGAGTGCATGCTGCTGCTGCTGCTGCGTCGCTTCAGTCGTGTCCGACTCTGTGCGACCCCATAGACGGCAGCCAACCAGGCTTCCCGTCCCTGGAATTTTCCAGGCAAGAACACTGGAGTGGGTCGCCATTTCCTTCTCCAATGCATGAAAGTGAAAAGTGAAAGCGAAGTCGCTCAGTCGTGTCCGACTCCAGCAACCCCATGAACTGCAGCCCACCAGGTTCCTCCGTCCATGGGATTCTCCAGGCAAAAGCACTGGAGTGGGGTGCCATTGCCTTCTAAGAACATGCATTTTAGGCACGATTCCTAGGTGATTCTAAACTCAAGGATTTGAGAAACAGGACTGCAAAGGGACGTCTCCTGATGTATTTGTACCTGCTCCCACGTGTTCAGGAATAAAATCATCAACCCACTCCACATCTGAGAATCTCATTTTTGTGTTTAAAGGGGGAGAAAACCGAGGTCTAGAAAGTAGCAGTCACTTATCCACGACTACCCAGTGAGCCAGCAGACAACTTCCCTCCCAGCTCTAGGGCTGGTGGGTGAGCAGGAAGAAAGCTCACCACGGGCTCTGCGCAGGTGAGCTGAAGCGCCGTGGCAGGATCTCCTGGCCTCTGGTCCTGTGAGGTGCAGTGTGTTTGTCTGTCTGATCATTACTATAACTGTCTTGCTTGTCTGTTCTTCATCCTGGTTGCCATAAGGGTGGGATTGGACGCTGATCTGTCAATCAATAACAAGGACATAAAATATCTAGAATAGTAACAACCTGGATTATGATATTGTTAGTCTCTGTCCTAAGCACTTTCTATGTATGAGTTCATCTGACCCTACAAACAAGCTCCTGGGAATATATTGTTATGGTTATTCCTTTACGCAGAGGGAGATCCCCGTGCAAAGAGGATACCTAGCACAGTTAGCAAGCATTGCCTTAGGCAATCTGCTCTGGGCCCATGTTTTTAGCCAGTGCCCACCCGGTGCCCCAGAGCAGGAAAGGTTTGGCTTCTGCATCCTTGACATCACTGTCTTCTCTCTGATCATCTTTGGCCAAGCCACCTTCTCTGTTTGGATCTCCTTGTCTCTACTTGTTTGTTTCCCTGATAAATGTTTATTAAAGCCCTGCCCTGGACACTGGATATACAGCAGTAACTAACTACAGTCATTGGTCTCATGGTGTGTACCTTCAAGTGGAGGGAGATAGACAATAGAAAGTAGGTACATGAATAAACTAATAATCAAGGTCATGGCTGGTGGTTGGAAGACATGTGAAGCTGGGATAAAGATGATCTGATGGGAAAACCTGAGGATGGGTGGTCAGGGAGGGGCTTTTCAGAGATGCTGATACAAGATCTAAGTTCTGAAGGAGGTAAAGGGACCAGACATGTGCAGAACCAGGGGTAGAGTGTTCCAGGCAGAAAGGATGGCAGGTGCAAAGGCCCCGTGGTGGGAGCAGGCTTACTGTATTTGTAGAACAAAAGGGCCACTGTGACTGGAGCAGAGTGTGGAAAGGACATGCAGGATATTTGTGGGTTTGGTCCCTAAGAATCTGCCCTCCTTCCTTGGGGGGCACTTCTCTCCTTCTACAAAGACAGTGCTGCTGGGGAACTTCTCTTTTGCTGAGAAGACAGAAGATCCTGCCTTCCCTCTTCAGAAGCCATGTGGGTCCTTGGTGCCTTTATGGGCCAGGACCTTCCTCTGGGTACCCTGCCAGGGTGGGCTTGTGATCTGGGTTTAGCCAATGGGACCTCCAGAAAATCATGAACAAAAGAAGTATATACAGAACACTGGGAGCCCAAGCATGCCAGTTCTGGGGTCCCATGGACCTGGTGTTCCCATCCTGGCACCTGCCCTAGCTGTCTAGTTTTTGCCTCCATGCCTGTGTTATCATTCCAGTTAATGCCCATTTATTTAAGCTGGGCTTCCCTGGTGGTTCATAGACCCTAAAGAATCTGCCCACAATGTGAGAGAGCCGGGTTCGATCCCTGGATTGGGAAGATCCCCTGGAGAAAGGAATGGCTACCCACACCAGTATTCTTGCCTGGAGAATTCCATGGACAGAGGAGCCTGGCAGGTTCCTTGGGGTCGCAATGAGTTGGACACGACTGAGCATCTAACACGTTCACTTTAAGTTAGCCAGAATTGATTTCTGTTGCTTGCTCCCAGTAACCCTAGTGATGCAGTGTAGGAATAAAGGAAGATGAAGTTGGGGCCAGACCGCGCTATTTGGCCAGGCTAAGGAGTTGGATGGAGAAGGCAATGGCACCCCACTCCAGTGTTCTTGCCTGGAGAATCCCATGGACGGAGAAGCCTGGTAGGCTGCAGTCCATGCGGTCGCACAGAGTCGGACACGACTGTTGCGACGTAGCAACAGCAACAGCAAGGAGTTGGATAGTGTTCTAATGACAACGGGAACCCATGGATTCTTCTGGCACTGCCCTCCCAAGATCTCTTGATTCTGTGTAGGTGCCTTTTTACTTGCAAGAATGACCTTTCATCTGCCTGTCCCTTGTCCAGAATATCTCCTTTCCTCACCCAAGCCAGGCCTCTACCCCTCACTATAATTAGCAAGCAACTGCCCCCAGGCAAGGAACAGAAAAAGCCACTGGCTTTGAGCTTGAGTTGATCTGTTCGCTGGGCACCCCCATAAGGTCCCTCCATGGCTCAGATAAACGCCTGGAAGACTTTATCCCAGCCACTCGCCAGTGGAAAAAAAATAAGTCAAGTAAGGAGGAAGGAGAAATGGACAATCAGAACACCCTACATATTGTAGGACGCAGGGAGGGGGCCCGGGCAGGGCCCGGGGAGCCCGAGGCCTAGTTGAGGACTCAGAGTGCCTGCTGCCCTTGAATTCCAAAGCATCAGGAACCAATCTCTGTATCAAACAGCCAGCTGGTGACCCCAATCCTCCTGCCCCAGCTGTAAGCTCTTGGCTATTGTTTTTCTAAGAACCCAGTCAATCCCCTTTCCTGAAAGCACCACTTCATCTTTCCCTCTCAGGTCTGTGAAACCTTCAAAGAGGAAAATCCACAGCTTGGCTTTCGACTGCTGCCTCTCAGCTGTAAAGCCCAGAGACCTGCAAACTCCCATCGCCGGCTGGGGTCCCAGCCATGATGCCCAAACCAGGCTCCAAGTCTGGAACTTTCTCCATGTCCCGTCCGCACGCTCATCAAACTCAGGTGGTCATTGGCCCTGCCCTCTCAGTGACCAGCCCTGAGGGGTTGACAAGGAGGCTTCTGCCCACTCCACCCAATGGAGGCTCATTGTCACAGAATTCAAGAGGGACTACCTGCAGGATGGCAGGCCACTAGGAGGGATCTCAGGAAGACGGGAAAAGGTCTGGGCATTTCCCAAGTGCACCTGTGGGCAGTGCCCCGGTCTCCTGAAGGAATATTTGATTCCAAGCGCATCACCCCCAGCTGTGTAGAGTGGGGCTGAGGGAGGCTGGGCTCCTTTCTGAGCCTCTGCTGTTGTTTAGTTGCTCAGTCGTGTCTGATTCTTTTCAGCCTCATGGACCATAGCCCACTAGGCTCCTCTGTTCATGGGATTTCCCAGGCAAGAATAGAAGAGGTTGCCATTTCCTATTCCAGGGGATCTTCCTGGCTCAGGCATTGAACCTGCGTCTCCTGTGTCTCCTGCGTTGGCAGGTGGGTGGGTTCTTTACTGCTGAGCCATCAGGGAGGTTCATAGCTGAGCATTAAAGCCTCTTCCCAGTGCCTATCCAAGCCTACTTCCTGCCCCTAACTCCACTCCCCTGCTCTCGTTTACACCCTAAGCCCGCATCACACAAGTGTTTGCAAACACAAGATACTTAATTTGTGCACCTCAGAACCTGTCTCCTCTAGAGGCTGCTCCTCCTGCTGAGAATGCTTTTCCTCTGCCTGGAGCAACCCCTACCTAGTCCTCCAGGGTCTGGCTCAATGTCATGGCTGGCGTTGATCCTTTTGAGCCTCTCCAAAGCACCCCCCCCCACTTTCCGACCCACACGATTAATTCCTCTTCCCTTCCTGTGTCATGGAGAGTGCTATAAACACAGCTCCCACCTCTGCTTACTGCGACTAGGCCACGCCTACTGCCCTCCACTCTCTCTCCACTGAGCCTCTGAGTCCCACATGGGAGAGAAATGGGGACCTTGGGGTGATCACACAGGCTTGGGGGCCAGACAGACCTCTGGTCAAGTCCTGGCTCCATCGCTCAGGAACTCAGTTACTTGGGTATCAGTTACTTGGTGATCTCTCCAAGCCTGAGCTTCCCTATCAGTAAGACAAATTTACAGTGTTGCAACCTCAGGGTGTTTTTCTGAGTCTTTATTGAGATAACACACAGAAGATACTCAGTGTGGTATCTGGAATATAGTAGACACCCCAAAAAATGTTTGTTGCAGAAACAAATGTGGTCCAGTCCCGAGTTCTTTGAAGACGTTGTACCTCCCACCCCACCATTCCCACCAACATCCACAAGACTGTCTCCATTTCTTCCCCGACAACATTATTTCTGTTCTTTGAACTGCATCAACTTCTTAATCACTTTGCAAGAATGGGAATGAGGGAAGCAGAATATGCCCACCAAGTCCTGGAAATTATTGCCATTCAGGGATCAGAAGATGTAGATTAGTTGCCTCTGTCTCACAAACAAATTAACCGAGTGGCAGCTTTTGGTGCCAAATACGATTCTTGTCGAAAGGATTAGACGTAGCAAATCCGGCTAGAATATACTGTGATCGTGTGTGCGCGCATGGGTTTTTTTTAAAAGCAAAGCTGCAATAATCGTACATTTACAACTAATAAATTGGGTCCTTTAATTCCTCTGCAATAAGCCTTTGAAATATAATCTGTCATTTCAGACTTACAGAACATGACTTTTCATAATTATAATTCTCCAGCACACATGACTACTTATAATTAAATTCACTTTTAAGAAATCCAAGGCTTTTTGTGTGTGTGTGTGGATTATCTGTTCGTACGATGTCATAATGGTAAAATGAATGTGTAATCTGTTGAATAAATTTGATTAGTTCTGATATAAAAAACACACTCTGCTATCGATCAAAAGCTGGAAAGATAAGATGATGAACAAAATATACACTAGTTCTCAACAACAGGCTCAAACAAAGGCAGAACAAACCCAAACGTGTCTTCCCATTCCTGTGTCCCTTTAGGGCTGCATAACCCCATAAAAGAAGAATGTTTGAAACAGAGTTGAAAAAACACAAATGTTAAATTATGGCCAGATTATCTGCTGAAGACCCATAAATTCTGAAAGGCAGTTGAATAAAAGCCCCAGGCTGGATTCAGAAACCAGACCCGAAATGGCCCCAAATCAGTGAATACGTGCAAGAGATGGTACAGACTCACAACTTAAGACACAAAGGAAAAGATCAGCAGATAAAGAAAATGGGGACCTCGAACTCAGAGAAACAGACAGAGCGAGCAGGCATTCATGGTCTAAAGGTATCATCCTAAGCTTTTAATAAAGAGCCTAGAAGCTATGTTGCAGTTTGGCAACTCTAGACATAAACAAGTTAATGTTTCATCCTTCAGCTGAAGGCTGAGGTTGGATGCACCTTTGGAAGGGTCTATTTCCTCCTTGTGGCTCTGGAGGGTTAAAGGCTGCCTTAGGGAGAGGAGTTGCGGTAAGCACAGGACGGTTTTCCGCATCAGTGCAAGTGTCCTCCCAGGCCCGGGAGATCCTGCCAAGTGACAGTTTTTCCTGAGAGATGCTACTTGAATGAGAGCCAAATATTCGGTACGCACCTGGCTACCTTTGAGAGGAAGGGCTCCTTGGGGAAGAGCCCACTCAGAATGCCTTGAGGTCCCGTGGAGTCTCCGATCAGCCTGTATCTTCAGGCCCTGTCCTAGGAGTCTCCTCCCTCCTTCCAGGGAGGCATTTATGGAGGCCTTTCTTGTGGATGGTCCCGGAGGATCACAGGGAGGAAGTCGTGGCAGATTCAGGCAGGTGAGCCTATTCAGACCAACTCACCAGACTGAGGTGTTGTCAGGACCAAGGTTAGTGTTGGTTGACCTTGGGCCACAATGAAATTAAGAACCAGACCAGAAGTGGTCACAGGTGACAACTTCAAGTCTCAAAGAAGATACTCCAGCTTGTGCTGTGGGAAAGGAGAGGCCTGAAGAAGGGATGGCATGAGCCCAAAGTCACATAGAACTTAAGAGCCAAGATAGGTCTAAAGACCTTGACTTTTGATCTTTGGTCTGTACTTAAAACACACACACACACATGCAAACAATATTATTTCAAAACTATATCTGGCTGCCTCCCTCTCTCAGGTCAAGATAAGACCAGAATAGGACTGGAGATAAGATTGGACTTGAGATTAGACTCGTTTCTGTTTCTATCACATGCCCTTGTACCTGGAGGCATTAACGAATATCAGTGGATGGGTGGATGGATGCACATGGATGGATATGTGAATAGATAAATGAATAAATGAATGAATGGGTGAATAAATGGGTAGATGGATAGATGAATAGAAAAACGGATGGATGGATGGATGGACGGATGGATGGATGGATGGATATTGAAATCAAAGAAGGGACAAAACTGAGGCCTCATAGTACCTCCCAGGACTGAAAGTCAAAGTTCATCCATGCATATGTTTTATTTTGATAATAGAAGTGACCCACACAAGGGCTTTAAATATTTAAAATTTAAAATATTGAAATAATATAAGTAACCAACACAAAATCAGGAGGTTTCAAATTTAAAAAATATAGATATCTAGATTTGAAAAAAGTCAGAAGACATAGTGACATCCAGCTTGAATTCCACATGTGAACAATCTTGAAGCTGAGTAGCAGCTGCCCTATTTGTGTATGTGTGCTCAGCTGCTTCAGTTCTGACTGACTCTTTGCAACCCTACGGACTGCGGTCCACAGGCTCCTCTGTCCATGAGATTATCCAGGCAAGCATACTGGAGTGAGTTGCCATGCCCTCCTCCAGGGGATCTTTCTGACCTGGGGATCGAACTCAGGTCTGCTTGCACTTCCTGCATTGCAGGTAAATTCTTGACCCACTGAGCCACCTGGGAAGCCCTCCCTTATCTGAGGGGAGGGTAATTTTGAGTTGACCACAATGTCCACCACTCCCTAGTACCCCGCACCTCCCCCACACCCTCAATTATGTCCCTTGTCTGGCCCCATAGGTAGCTGCATTTTCAACTCCTGAGTTAAAAGCATCCCTGTGTTACTCCTGTCTCCCTTGGTTTACCCATGCTGCCCCGGTCAGTCTGAGGCTGACTTTCTCATCTTCCTTCCCCCTTGCTCTTCCACCTCACCCTTCACTCTCTAGTTCTGGGCTCTGTAGCCAGGTGATGCTAACCCCTGCCTGCTAACTCGGGCAGCTCAAGAGACAGGGAAGCCTCAAGTAGGCACCTGTGGCCCACCTCCCTCCAGTCTCCCAAGAGCGTGGTACAGGGTCTGGACAAGAGTTCCCCTGTAGCAGAGAAGAAGGGTGGGCCAAGTGTCTGCCCTGAGTGGACAAGCAGGCAAGGCTCAAGGGAAGGGAACAGCCATCCATTGGGAAGTGAAAAGGGAATGATTTCTGAAAATGTCCCCCATGCACTTCTGTACTTCACTGACATTTTAATTAAGACTGGAGCACCCTTTGGGAAGCTCTGCTCTGAAGTTGAAATCACTTTAACATGCTGCCCTGGTATAAAGTTGATGATGAATGGAGGCCTGGGGTTCTCATATGTTTCATGGTGCTTAGCGATTCCTTTTCACAATGCATTACAATGTTAAGACGGTTTATGAGTTTCTATTGGCTAAGTGCGGCCATATCAAATTATAATTTTGCTCAGTGGATTTTGCTGTAAGAAGATTAAAGGGCACCCAGGACTTCCCCAGTGGAAAGGAGGTCCTCGGTTCACCTCAAGCTCAAGGCTGGCCCCAGGAATTAAAATCGTTGCTGTAAAGGGTGAGGTGGACTCTGGTGTGTGTGTGTGTGTGTGGCGGGGTGGGTAGTGGCGTGATAGTAACTGTAGAATCACAACATTAACATCATGTTCCTAAAGCTGTCCTCACAGGAGAACCTCCTCAACCCACATGTTGTGAATTTTTGTTTACAAAACGATGCACTTTAAAAAAATAATTTTATTTATTTATTTTTGGCCATGCTGAGTCTTCGTTGCTGCTCGGGCTTTTCTCGAGTTGCGGACAGTGGGGGCTACTCTCTAGGTACAGTGTGTGGGCTTCTCATCATGGTGGCTTCTCTTGTTGTAGAGCATGGATTCCAGAGCGTGGGCTTCAGTAGTTGTGGCTCCCGGGTTCTAGAGCACAGGCTCTGTAGTTGTGCACGGGCTTAGTTGCTCTGTGGCATGTGGGGTCTTCCTGGACCAGGGATTGAACCCATATCTCCTGCCCTGGCAGGTGGATTCTTTACCACTGAGCCACCGGGGAAGCCCCAAAACTCTGTGCTTTTATGTCTCATTTTGGTATTCAAGTTTTTTTCTCTCGGTGACTGAAACTTGAGCACAATCAGAGAGGTCCATGATAGGAAGTATTTGGACCAAGCCATTCATAGCATCAGTGTGATGTGTCTCTCTGATGAGTGGATGTTTGCAGCCCTTGTTCTCTACCAACATCATTTTATCTCTATCTCCTAAATTTTGTGCAAAATGATTCTTGTAAGCATAGTGAGTGATATTATCAGTCTGAGATAGTTTTCTAACCTCCAAACAATGAAATAAATGAAGAACGCTGGAATAGAAGCTGCTACCAAGGTTTGAGAATTTCAAATAAGTGGGGAAAAGATGGTTTCTTTAATAAATGTCTTTTCCTGTTGGCTTAGTGGTAAAGAATCCGCCTGCCAAGCAGGAGACCTGGGTTCAATCCCTGGGTCGGGAAGATCCTCTGGAGAAGGAAATGGCAACCCACTCAAATATTCTTGCCTGGAAAATCCCATGGACAGAGGAGCCTGGTGGGCAGCAGTCTATGGGGTTGCAGAGTCAGATGGGACTTAGCGACTGAACAGCAGCAGCATCTGGAAAAAGTGTAAAGTGGATCCTACCCCACAACTTACACCGAAATAAATTCCAGATGAATCAATATTTTGTACATTCGATAAAACCCAGAAGAACTGGGAAAAAATACAGGGAAACTTTAAAATAATCTCAGAATGGGTAAGAGTTTTCAAAATATGACTGAAACTCCAGAATCCATAAAAGAAAATATTGATTAATTTCCTACAAAGGAAAAAAATTTAACACTGCGTAACAATGGCAATAGTAACAACAAAAACATTAAAAAGCAATTTATTTAAAAAATTTTCGGTTGTGCTGTGTGGCATATGGGATTTTAGTTCCCAACCAGGGATCAAACCTGAGCCTCCCGCTTTAGAAGCCCAGAGTCTTAACCACTGGACTGCCAGGAGAGTCCCCTAAAAAGCAATTTAAACATGGAAAACTGTGTAATTTGTATTAGGTAAAGTTGGATTTAATGAATATATAAAGAATCTCTATAAATCAATAAGAAAAAATCAAACAACTGAATAGATAAATGTTCTAAGACTACGAACAGGCAAGAAAAACAAGATACTCTTTTTCATTGATTAGATTAGCAAGTATGTCACTTTGATAATATATTGTTTTGGGGGGATTCTGGAGAAATCAGTGGTTTCATTGATGTATGATTTATCTTCTCTGGATGGACTCATGAAAAACTAAAGTCATTGTCCCTAAGGGGAAAAACAGGGTGGCTGTGTGATGAATGTGATAAAGACTGTTTTATTTTGCTTTTTGACCTCACCATGTGACGTGTGGGGCCTTAGTTTTCCATCCAGGGATCAAACCTGCGACCCCTGTGTTGGATGCATGGAGTCCTAACCACTGGACCACCAGGGAAGTCCTGAGAGAGAGTCTTTTCATACTTAGATGTTTTTTCAGTGTATGCATGTTCAGTTCAGTTCGTCACTCAGCCCTGTCCGACTCTTCGCGACCCCATGAATCGCAGCACGCCAGGCCTCCCCGTCCATCACCAACTCCCGGAGTTCACCCAGATTCACGTCCATCGAGTCAGTGATGCCATCCAGCCACCTCATCCTCTGTCGTCCCCTTCTCCTCCTGCCCCCAATCCCTCCCAGCATCAGAGTCTTTTCCAATGAGTCAACTCTTCACATGAGGTGGCCAAAGTACTGGAGTTTCAGCTTTAGCATCAGTCCTTCCAAAGAAATCCCAGGGCTGATCTCCTTCAGAATGGACTGGTTGGATCTCCTTGCAGTCCAAGGGACTCTCAAGAGTCTTCTCCAACACCACAGTTCAAAAGCATCAATTCTTCAGCGCTCAGCCTTCTTCACAGTCCAACTCTCACATCCATACATGACCACTGGAAAAACCATAGCCTTGACGGACCTTAGTTGGCAAAGTAATGTCTCTGCTTTTGAATATGCTATGAACATGTATGCATGTATTACCTACTATCATAGATCTCGATGCTATACATTTGCATGTGTGTGCTGCACTGTTGCTCAGTCGTGTCTGACTCTTTGTAGCCCCATGGACTAGAGCCCACCAGGCTTCTATGTCCATGGGATTCTCTAGGCAAGAATACTGGAGTGGGTTGCCATTCTTTTCTCCAAAGGATTCCAGACCCAGGGAACATCTACATACTGCTAGCTAATTTTCCATGAATGGTTGCTAATATAGGTTTTAACTCAAGAATAAACATTTTGGAACCAATTACACTTTAACAAGTAGTGTTCTCTCTTCTCCCTCCTCCTCCACCCTCCAAACCCTTTACAATCTCAGGTCAAGAGACCTAACACATAGAACGCGCGTAAGTGCTTAGTCACTCAGTCGTGTCCAGCCTTTTCAACCCCATGGATTGTAGCCCACCAGGCTTCTCTGTCCATGGGATTTTCTAGGCAAGAATACTGGAGTGGTTGCCATTTCCTACTCCAGGGGATCTTCCCAACCCAGGGATCGAACCTGTGTCTCTTGTGCCTTCTGCATTGGCAGGCTGATTCTTTACCACTAGCGCCACCTGGGAAGGAACTCAGTAAATGGGAAATGAATGAATGAAGATGACTTCATCTGAAGATGGACTCAAATGAACCGCTTCCTTCCTGCTTCAAGAATAGGACCTGAACTCTCATTCTCCCCAGTTTCAAACAGGAGAAAACTGGGTAGAATCAAATGACAGGTCTCCTGGGTCAAAGGATGGCAGGAGGAAGTGGTCAGGCCCAGCTGTACCACCGTGGACAAGCTACTTAAACTCTTTGAGCCTCTGTTTCTCGGTCAGTAAAATGGACATGATAATAACAACCTCCTAGGCAATCCGTAAATATAAACTGAATTGAATAGAGTTTTTATTAGCAAAAGTTAAGAGAAACTCCTGGTCACAGTTGAGATAAATAAGGGTGGGGGACAGGAAAAATAGCCAATGTGGTGGCTCTGGGCTGGGAGATGACAAAAAAGATAGTAGAAAGGTTGAAGGAAGGTAGGGAAGCAGCTTATTTGATACACGGCTTAAAAATGTGTGGCCCAGGGACCTTTTGATTCTTTGGTGTTTAGTTGACTCAAGAGGCAGCCCTGGTGGTCCAGATACTAAATAGTAAAATTGGGACAGAATCTGAGTCCCAGTGTGGTTAAGGGGCCACACTTCCAGTGTAAGGGTCATGGGTTCGATCCTTGGCCAGGGAAATAAGACCCTGCATACTGCCAGGTGTGGCCAAAAAAATAAAAAATTAAGTTGGCTCAAGACAGGGGTTACGTGAGGCCTATGAGTGTTTATAACTTTGTCATCTATTAGATCCATCTGCTTATTTCTATCTCTACATCTCTGTATTTCTTTTTAAAAAAAATTTTATTTAGTTATTAATTTTCAGCTGTGCTGGGTCTTTGTTGCTGCATGGCCTTTTCTCTAGTTGCGGCCAGCGGGGGCTACTCTTTAGTAGCGGTGCACAGGCTTCTCTCTGCGGTGGCTTCTCTTTTTGCGGAGCATGGGGTCTAGGGTGCTCAGACTTCAGTAGTTTTGGCTCCCGGGCTCTAGAGCACAGGCTCAGTAGTTGTGGTGCATGGCTTCGCTCTGTGACATGTGGGATCTTTCCTGATCAGGGATTGAATGTGGGTCTCCTGCATTAGCAGGCAGGTTCTTTACCACCGAGCCACCAGGGAAGTCCTAGATCTCTGTATTTATGACAGAATGAGTATGTGTGGATGTGCTGCATGAATATACATGTGTGTTCCATAGAAAAACATCTGAACTGGACTCAGATTCTATCCCAATTCTGCTAAATAAATGTTTCTTTGGGTGGAAGGGGCTCTTTTTTTCATTTGTAAATGGAGATAATTTTCCCTCCTGATTTTATTCCTTGAGTTTTTTTTTTTTCACTGAAGTATAGTTGATTTACAAAATTGTGTTAGTTTCAGGTGTACAGCAAAGTGATTCTGATATATGTATATATACACATATATGGGGCTTCTTTGGTAGCTCAGCTGGTAAAGAATCTGCCTGCAAAGCAGGAGACCTCGGTTTGATCCCTGGGTTGGGAAGATCCCTTGGAGGAAGGCATGGCAACCCACTCCAATATTCTTGCCTGGAGAATCCTCGTGGACAGAGGAGCCTGGCAGGCTACAGTCCATGGGCTCACAAAGTGTTGGACACAACTGAGTGACTAAGCACACAAATTATACATATATTTCTTTTTCTTTCTTTCCCATTATAGGTTATTAAAACATATTGAGTATAGCTCCCCATGCTGTATGGTAAGTTCTTGTTATTTATTTTTTTTAAGAATCAAATGGGGTGATGGAGGAAAAAGTGGAAAGAGTTACACACATGCATAATTATTAGGATTTTTATGCCTTTGGCTGAATTCAAAATGCTAACTCCTTGGTCTTTTTCCTGTGATATTCATATTCCTTCTGTGCTTCATCCTTTGTGCCTCAGGGTAAATGAATTGATTTGGCCAAGGAGAGTGTGGGTGAGAATAAATAATATGAGAAATAAGAATAACAACAGCAACAGCAATATCTGCTTCCCAGGTGGCTCAGATGGTAAAGAATCCACCTGCCAATGCAGGAGACACAGGAGACACGAGTTCGATCCTGTGATATTTGTCAAGGAGTATGTCAAGGCTGTATATTGTCACCCTGCTTATTTAACTTATATGCAGAGTACATCATGAGAAACGCTAGACTGGATGAAGCACAAGCTGGAATCAAGATTGCTGGGACAATATCAATAACCTTAGATATGCAGATAACACCACCCTTATGGCAGAAAGTGAAGAGGAACTGAACAGCCTCTTGATGAAAGTGAAAGAGGAGAGTGAAAAAGCTGGCTTAAAACTCAACTTTCAAAAAACTAAGATCATGGCATCTGGTCCCATCACTTCATGGCAAAAAGATAGGGAAACAATGGAAACAGTGACAGACTTTATTTTCTTGGGCTCCAAAGCCACAGCAGATGGTGACTGTAGCCATGAAATTGAAAGATGCTTGCTCCTTGGAAGAAAAGCTATGACAAACCTAGACATCATATTAAAAAGCAGCATTACTTTGCCAACTAAGTTCCGTCTAGTCAAAGCTATGGTTTTTCCAGTAATTATGTATGGATGTGAGAGTTGGACCCTAAAGAAGGCTGAGCACCAAAGAATTGATGCTTTTGAACTGTGGTCTTGGAGAAGGCTCGTGAGAGTCCCTTGGACTGCAAGGAGATCAAACCAGTCAATTCCAAAGGAAATCATTCCTGAGTGTTCATTGAAAGGACTGATGTTGAAGCTGAAACTCCAATACTTTGGTTACCTGATGCAAAGAACTGACTCCTTGGAAAAGACCCTGATGTTGGGAAAGATTGAAGGTAGGAGAAGGAGACGACAGAGGATGAGATGGTTGGATGGTATCACCGACTCAATGGACATGAGTTTGAGCAAGCTTCGGGAGATGATAAAGGACAGAGAAGCCTGTTGTGCTGCAGTCCATGTGGTCGCAAAGAGTCAGACATGACTGAGTGACTGAACAACAACAATAACAATATCCTGTGCTAACTCTGTGCTGGTCTCAGTAGAGACTTGTCATGAGCTGTGAGAGGTACAAGAGAAGAAAAGATAAATTGTGGGTCCTTTAGAACAAACATGGGTTTCCCTGGTGGCTCAGACTCTAAAGAATCTGCCTACAATGCAGGAGACACAAAAGACATGGGTTTGATTCCTGGGTCGGGAAGATCTCCTGGAGAAGAGAACAACTACTCACTTCAGTATTCTTGTCTGGGAAATCCCATGGATGGAGGAGCCTGGCAGGCTACAGTCCATGGGATCAAAAAGAGTTGGACATGACAGAGTGATTAACACTTTCATTTTCAGTGACCTCTACTCAAAACAAGGAAAGTCAAAAGTATTAGTTGCTCAGTTGTGTTTGACACTTTGAGACCTCGTGGGCTGTAGCCCGCCAGGCTCCTCTGTCCATGGGATTCTCCAGGCACAAATACTGGAGTGGGTTGCCATTCCCTTCTCCAGAGGATCTTCCCCACTGAGGGATCGAACCCGGGTCTCCTGCATTGCAAGGGGATTCTTCACTGTCTGAGCCACCAGGGAACCCTAGGAAGCTTTCACATAAAACTCCATATTTCCAACATGTTTGAAGAAGTGAAAGGAAGGAATTTACTGGCAGTCTAGGGTTAGGACTCTGCTTTCATTGTGGAGGGCATGGGTTTGATCTGTAGTTGGGGAACTATGATCCTGCAAGCGTGGCAAAAAAAAAAAAAAAAAAAAAAAGTTAAAAAAAGAAGAGGTGGAAGGGCCAGCTTTTCCCCACAGTGCCACTGGCATGCACCCCTGGGGTGTCTCTGAGCCGTCTTCGCCCCTTTGGAAGGGGCCTTCCCTCTGCATTTTCCTCACTGCTGTTGGAGCCACAACCCAAGATCAGCTAAAGATACAGAAGATTCATACAATCCTCTTTCAATAGTGGGGTGGTGGGGCCCTCGGTAGCCCGCGGTGTCCTAAGGTCACTCCTGGGAACCTCTGTCTCCCTCAGGCCCACTGTTTGTCACCCCCGTGGACCTGTGGATTACTAATAGCGGCTGCTACTTGTGGACCGTCTCCCCCACCCTCCAGCATTAGCTCACACGACTGTCTCGATAGCCCTGGGCAAGGGTTACACTGTCCACTTACAGGTGAAAAGACGGAGGGATCAAAATACTCTGTGCCTCACCCAACACCACGCCCTTAGGAAGTGCCGAGGCCAGACCCGAGAACTTCCCTTGTTTACGCGTCAGTCCGCAGAGGTGACTGGGGCAGGGGACCCCCCGCCCCGACCTGGTCCAGGTTAGAAAGGAGGGAGATGAGAGGAGAACTAAGGGAGTCAGAGACAGGAAAGCCCCGAATGAGAGTCAGTGAAGGATGGGAGGAGCTTTCGGATTGTTTGGTTCAATGCTCTTGTGTTCTCCATGAGGAAATGGGGGAGGTGGCAGCTTCAGTGACCACCCAGTAGGTTTGGAGTAGAGGACCGGGTCATCATAGTCATAGTAGGGGCCCGGGTCTGGAACCTACTACCTCCACTCTGGACTTCGCCATTTAATAGCCCCCTCCCTGATAGCTCAGTTGGTAAAGAATCCACCTGCAATGCAGGAGACCCTGGTTCGATTCCCGGGTGGGGAAAATTCACTGGAGAAGGGATAGGCTACCCACTCCAGTATTCTTGGGCTTCCCTTTTGGCTCAACTGGTAAAGAATCCACCTGCAATGTGGGAGACCTAGGTTCGATCCCTGAGTTGGGAAGATCCCCTGGAGAAGGGAAAGGCTACCCACTCCAGTATTCTGGCCTGGAGAATTCCATGGACTGTATAGTCCATAGGGTTGCAAAGAGTCGGAGACAGCTGAGCAACTTTCACTTTCCCTCTGCAGCGTCTTTAACTTGCTTAGCTAGAAGGAGGGGAATGTCCATGTGTCTGTCCACCCATCCATGCGTGGGTCTTTGTTCTTTGACCCCCCCTCCTCCAGAGCCTGTGGGTGATCTTTCCACATGACATGTTCCCTCTTTGGACTTTGAGAAGTAAAAACCCAGCCGCCACTGCTGTGCACCCATACTTGAGCCTGGAGGAATGTTAAAATTCAGCTGGAGAGGTGCCTAGTGCAACAGAAGCCTAGATTAAAAAAAAAAAAAGGGATCTCAGGCAAGAGGAGAAAATAAAGAAGCAAGACTTAAAATGTCCTGTGAAATGGAGAGCATTGGGCCCCCCGGCGCAGACGTCCGTGGGAGATGACTCCTTTAGAAAGCGGTGAGTTTGTGTGAGCACAGATGCATTTTGTTTTCCTAGGAGGAATCGATGATTAAATTATCAGAAACCAAGCTCAAAACCAGGCTGCCTGCATCTTCCCCAGCCGTCCCCAGTGTCTCCTGCTTATGAGGTGCCAGCTTTATCTCGGAAGCTTTAGTTTAAATGCCCAACATATCTTATTAATGAAAGTAATAAGCTGTTGTTTATATATGTCATAATGGGGAATATGACTATTTAATATAAATCTGACATTTAAATTCCGCTTAGTTCTGAGATGTGGACGATATCAAGGCATAACTCTTTACCCTGGAGTAAAAACTCCCTGGGTCTGCATTTTCCAGCATTGAAGTTTTCAAAGTAATCAGGTTCCTTTTTTTTTTTTTTTCTTTCCAGAGGAACCAAATTGTGAAGACATCTGTTCTGTTATTAATTTCACATAAATCTTAAGCTCCTCAAGGCCAGAAATGAGGCTTCATTCACGTCGAATTAATGAAACATGATTGTAAGTCCCTCGCATGGAAATGCTGTCACACAATTCTGAGCTGCTTAGTGCACTGAGTAATCTCAGAAACTGCCAGGGGACAGCCACGTGAAATCCACCCTCCCCTCCCGCCGCCACCCAAAAACAATATCTGAAAATATCACAACACTAACTATATCCTGGAAGATTAATAGCAGATGAAAATTTCTGGGAAATGAATCAGCCTTTCTCGGTAAAGATACAAATATCCTAGGCAAAAGCAGATTGCACTGTGTAAGAGCTCTTTGGATACAGTTTAATAACTGTGCCCGGGGAGGCCCTAGGTATGCCTGAAAGGAGGGGGGGTGTCCTGGGATGCCTTCCAGGGAGGTCTTTGGGGAGCATGTTAGAGACATGGTTCAAATCTAGGTGGCATAGGTTTGAGATGGGAAACCTGGACTGGCCAGAGCATGATATATGTGTGGGTATGAGACTGCATGCATTTATGCATGTGTATATATGAGTGTGTATGAGTGGATGAACATGTGTGTGTGTGGATGCAATGAAGTTTGTGCAGGTGTGTATGAAAATGTGTGTACTGTTTTCGTGAGTGAGCATGTGTGGGTGTCTGTGTGTATGAATGTGGGTGAGTTTGGGTGTCAGAATGTGTATGATTTTGTGTGTGCATGGGTCCACGCGTTTGGTGTAAGGGTGAGGATACGCGTACACAGAACATGTCTGTATGAGTTGGCATTTGTGTTGTATGCGTAAGCGTCAATGGTGCACGTGAGTGCCTGGAGAGAGCATGTATGTGTGTAGGTATGTGAGTTTGTACAGTGTGTACATAGGAAACCTCTCTGGATGGACATGAATCCATTGGTAGGAGGCCCATCTCAGTAGCTCTGCACCATCTTGCACCCTCCTGAGTTCTTCTTGAAAGGAACTTGCTTCGGGGTTTTGCGTGTGGGGGGCATGATTTTTTGTGAAATAACTGAGATTTGCCAGCAGAAAGATTGTCTGGAGGGAGACAGGGAAGGGGGAGCCTGAGATTTCTTAATCAAACTTCTTCCAAGAGCTATTTTTGGTCTTCCGCTGAGCTGGGACCCAAAAAAAGAATCTGCATACGATATTTACATCTCAAATCTTCAGAGCCTCATTAGCTTTGATATTTATTTATTTATTTATTTGCAAAAAAGGAATTTAAATCAAACAGAGAGGCTCCAAAGCAAAAACCTTTGAATGCAGGGCAAAATTAATTAAAATAGGCAGCCGATGGGTAGAGTGGAATACAATAGAACTCAGAGAAAAGGCAATGAAAACTAATTAGACTCAGATGGGAAAAAATCCTTCCTTGTTTTAGTGGTCATCTATTGGTAATGAACTGATATTGGAAGTAAAGATCAGAATTTGAGACCCCTTTTTTCTAGAAGTTTCCCTCTTCGTTTGCCTAAGGCTCTGATCTTCCAAACTAAGCCAATCAAATGACTGGAGGTCATGTTTATTATGTTTTGGAGCCAACAGTCTGGTCTGTATCCTCAACCGTCCCCCAAATAGCAAGTAGGTGGAATAAAGAGACAACCAAATGTAAGGGATGTTGAACTCCCAAGAATTAGCGTTAACCCACGTAGTGGAACCAATTTGTGTATATGAGCAGATACCGTCCCAGCTACATTTTTGTAGCTGGATAGTTTGTGGCTTTGTTTCACCATCCAGGCTTTGTAGATCTGTGAAAAACATTTCCATCCATCCAGTGGAAAAACCCTTGACCAACAATATAAGAAAGATTTTTAGCTTTGTTTAGCGTAAGACTGAATCAAGCGGCCCCGCTTTCTTGTCAGAGCTCTTTTGAATGAAATGATCAGTTAGTCTGTGTGCATTTTGTCCTTCTGTATTATGCAACAGCACAAGCATGCAACTGTCACGGGGGACAATCCCATGCATAGCCAGCCTGTCACAAAGTTTTTAAAGTTGGCCACATGTGTCTTTGGCAAGTCCTAGGTCCCCTTTCAGCTTCGTTTAGAATCTCCTTTCTACCACCCCCCTCCCTCCTCAGACCCAGTGCTTAAGTCTCTCTGGATGACCCTGGGTCATTTCCCGTTAAAGAGAGTAGGCTTTGAGGAACACCATGATAAGCCATAGTTCAATTTAAAAAAATGGTGAAAATGCTAATGGGGAAATTTTAGGCTTTGTGGCAGTTGGATGAAAGGGATATTTTTGAACAAAAAAATCTTTCCAGTGATTCCTCAAAACAATTCTCCTCCAGTGCATAGAGATGGCCTTGTTCAGATAAGTCAGTAAATAAAACCAGATCTCAGTTTTCCTCTGTGTAAAGTGGAAGGAATTGAATTGGAACTTAAAGAGTGATCTTTAAGATTTCTTAAAGCCAGTGTAATTAGTGACTCTAGCACACACACATATGTATGTATGTATGTGTGTGTGTGTGTATATATACACATATAAAAATAAATACATATATTACACATACATATAAATATATACTCATAGAGAGAATAACTTTGCTGTGTATAAAGAAAATCAAGGCTCTCCCTTATAAGTAGTATATGGATTCATTCATTCATTCACTCATTCATTCACGCATGTCTGTCACTCATGGGCTGAGGTCCTATTTCCCACAGTTCTTCTATATCATTTCATTTAATCCTTGCAGCAACCTTTTGAGCTGGGTATCCCATGGACAGAGGAGCCTGGTGGGCTACAGTCTGTGGGTTTGCAAAGAGTCGGACACCACTGAGTGACTGAGAACACACACGTGCACATTCCTCACAGGAGTAATAGTTAATCTATTTACCTATCAGTACACTACACTATGGAGAAGGAAATGGCAACCCACTCCAGTGTTCTTGCCTGGAGAATCTCAGGGACGGGGGAGCCTGGTGGGCTGCCATCTATGGGGTCGCACAGAGTCGGACACGACTGAAGCGACTTAGCAGAAGCATCAGCAGCACACTAGAATATACTGTTCACGGGGTTCTCAAGGCAGGAATACTGGAGTGCTTTGCTCTTCCCTTCTCCAGTGCACCACGTTTTGTCAGAACTCTTCACCATGACTTGTCCATCTTGGGTGGCCCTACACAGCATGGTTCATAGTTTCACTGAGTTAGACAGGCTGTGAACCAAGTGATCAGTTTGGTCAGTTTTCTGTAACTATGGTTTCCATTCTGTCTGCAGGAAATCAGTGCTGAATATTCACTGGAAGGACTGATGCTGAAACTGAAGCTCCAATACTTTGGTCACCTGATGTGAAGAACTGACTCCTTGGAAAACACCCTGATGCTGGGAAAGATTGAAGGCAGGAGGAGGAGGGGACAACAGAGGGTGAGATGGTTGGTTGGCATCATTGGCTCAATGAACATGAGTTTGAGCAAGCTCAGGGAGTTGGTGATGGATAGGGAAGCCTGTTGTGCTGCAGTCCATGGAGTTGCAAAGAGTCAGACATGACTGAGTAACTGAACTGAACTGACTGACAGTACAGTATGGGCCAATCAGAAAGGACACCAAGTGAAGCCCTTGTCTGTGCCAGCTACTCATTGCAAGATGAGAAAAGGTGAGGGTCTGGGGGAGGCACAGGAAGCCAGGATGGCTGGCAAGATGGAAGGGGGCTTATGTTAGTCACTCAGTCATGTCCAGCTCTTCGAGACCCCATGGACCATAGCCCACCAGGCTCCTCTGTCCATGGAATTCTCCAGACAAGAATAATGGAGTGGGAAGCCATTCCCAGGAAAGAATTGCCTGCAATGCAGGAGACCCAGGTTTGATCTCTGGGTCGGGAAGATCCCCTGGAGAAAGGAATGGCTACTCACTTCAGTATTCTTGCCTGGAGAATCCCCATGGACAGAGGAGCCTGGAAGACTGCAGTCCATGGGGTCACAAAGAGTTGGACATGCCTGAACGGCTAAGCACACAAATACCACCAGGGAAGCCCTATTTATCACCTGGCTTGGGGAGGGTTTCATTTTTAAATGACCAGGACAAGTTGGACCGCACACCATATCTGGATATGGTTGAACATCACCCATGATATTCAATCTCCAAATTCTGCTGAGGACAACAATGAAGCTGTGGGAGGTCAAGTAACCTTCTCAAGGACAACCCAGTAGGCAGTGACAGGCCTGAACTAGAAGCCAGTTTAAGTCTTGAAGACCCCAAAGTGCCACATCCTTAACCACCGTGCTGACTGCAGAGATGTCTGTAAGCTGAATTCAGTTAAGTCCCAGGCTGGCCCAGAGTTTCTTTCCCAAGATCCCAAGGAGATATTGCAGGATCCAGTTTGAGTTAAGGTAGAGCTGCCAGATTTAGCAAATAAAAAATACAGGATGCTCAGTTTAATTTGAATTTCAGATAAACAACCATAATATTTTTGCATATTTTAGCATATTGCACAGCACAGTTATAATAAAAGATTATTCATCATTGATCTGAAATTCAAATTTAACTGGACATCCTGTATTTTATCTGGCAAATCTAAGTGGTGGGTGAGGGAATAGACACAGGGGTGCCAAGACATTTCAATTCAGAAAGATTTTCTTTCCTAGGCACTCCGTTCTTGGAGGCTGCTAGGTCTCAGGGCAGTAGGAATCCTTCTAACCTCACCCCTTGTACCTTCTTGATTCTGAAGTCAAAACGCTAGGCCTGAGGGTCATCTAAGCTATAATTCTGCCTGTTCTGGTCCTCTCTCCACACAAAAAGGCAGAACCCACGGCACAGTGGCTTGGCTTTAAAGCCCGGGAACACGGTCCGCCAGGCATGTCCTCCTTTCTGAAGCACATGGAAACTATTCCCTTCCAGAAGGTCTTCATGGTTAGTCTGCTGCGAGTCTCGGTGTTTCAGCTGCAGTTATAATTTCTGTAGCACCCACCACCCTCCCCCAACCCCGCCCCAACTCAGATGGTATTTATTAGAACATTGCTTTTGAAAAGAAAACTGCATCTTAATTAAAGGTTGGCGATCCAAAGCCTGTTTGCAGATGAGAAAAATTAAACAACTACTATGAACAGGGCCGTGAGTCTCCTGTTGGTTAAAACCCCATCCACACGATGAGGCTCTTGCATGTTTCAGGCCATCCCCTCATCTTCATCATATGCTGTGTGTATGACATAGAAATGAACCACAAGGCTAAAGAGAGCAGCTTTCAGAGCAAAAATGGGCTTGTCTTCTATTTTAATCATTCCCCTTCATGGGCTGCAGCCCAAACACAGTGCCTGGGGTGGGGGCGGGGATGGGGTTATTGAAGGTTGTTTGTGCTGGGTCTTCGTTGCTGCGTGCGCTTTCTCTAGTTGCGGTGAGCAGGGGCGACACTCCAGTTGTAGTGCACGGGCTTCTCATCGTGGTGTCATCTCAGGCTCCGAGGGTGTGTGGGTTTCAGTTGCTGCATCATGTGGGCTCAGTAGTTGTAAGTCAGGAGCTCAGTTGCTCTGCAGCATGTGGAATCTTCCCAGACCAGGGATCAAACCTGTGTCTCCTGCGTCCACTGAGCCACCTGGGAAGCCCAGGGAAGGTTGTTTGATGTCCAGAAATTGGCCTCACTGTGCAGCCCAGTGGGTTGTAAACTGACCCACTGGTGTGGATAGTGGTTTCTGAGATTAGGTGGAGGCTGGAAGAATCTGACCTTTGTCTCACTTCTGAACCAAGACGGACTTAAGCTGGTGGAGAATAAAAAAACCCCTTCTCTGGGGGGCTTCTTAACTTGAAGCCCATGGAGCAGAAGCTGCCTGAAGGATTCCTGGGGGAGGATTCAGGGAGTCTGTGAACTTAGATGGGAAAATGTATATATCCATGCCCTCCTCCAGAGGATCTTCCCAACCTTCCCAACAGGTCTCCTGCATTGCAGGCAGATTCTTTACCATCTGAGCCACCAGAGAAGCCTGTATACACACACACACACACACACACACACTCTCACACACATGCACACACAAACACACACACATTAATTTTTTTCTAACTTCCAATTGAAAGTTAGCATTTCCTCCAATTCTGAATGTAGGTAACAAACCATGACTGTATTGGCACTGCATGTGGCTTTTGTCATCAACAGAAATCACAGATATTTAATATCATATTATAGTTGCTCCAGGATATCTTAAAATGGACTCATTACTATCTTGAAATTATAATAACTGTAAGATCCACTTCTCTATCTTGTTATTTAAAGGTTAATAGAAGCATATGAATTCTTATATCTTTAAACTTACTTGAATAGCTGTCCTTTAATATGATTTTTTCTTTGTAATCCTATTTTAAAATTTTATGCCTTTAAACACATTACTTGTAGGGAACCTTGAAGACTTCACGTTAAGTGAAATAAGCCAGTCACAAAAGGACAAATGCTGTATGATCCTACCTGTCTAAGATACCCAGAGGAGTTGACTTCATAGAGACAGAAAGTAGAATGCTGGTTGCCAGGTGCTGGCGGGAGGGGGAATGGAGCGTTAGTGTTTCATGGGGACAGAGTTTCAGTTTGGGCAGATGAAAAAAAGGTCTGGAGATGCTGGTGGAGATGGTAGCACAGTAGTGTGAATGTACTTAATGCAACTGAACTGCACACTTAACCCTGGATAGAGAGACTAACGCTGAAACATATATTAGCATATGTAAAACAGCCAGTCAGTGGGAATTTGTTGTGTGATGCAGGGAGCTCAAACCCCGTGCTCTGTGACAACCTAGAGGGGTGAGATGGGGTGGGAAGTGGGAGGGAGGTACAGAAGGGAGGGCAGGAATGTATACCTATGGCTGATTCATATTGATGTATGGCGGAAACCAATACAATATTGTAAAGCAATTATCCTTCAATTAAAAACAAATTAATTAAAAAACTGGATAGAATGGTAAATTTTATGTGATGTAATTTATCACAATTTTTAAAAAGCCATGGAAACAATACAGATATTTTCAAATCACATACAAAAAAAAGACACTGTTCTGTAAAAGTATGCATGCTACTCACTAGGCTAAGACACCCTGATTTGAGGGGAACTGCCCTTTCTCATACCTGTGTATCTTCCCCAGTCTGTTTTACTTGGAGGAAACTTCCTCCCTCTTTAGGGCTCAACTCAAAGGCCGCTGGCCTGATGGCTGCTGTACTGTCCCCAGGGCTCACCTGGGGATAAATTCTTCCTGTCCCTCTAAACATCCTTCTAGCATCCCAGGTGGACCCTGCTGCCTACCAAGAGCCTGAGGCTTTGCTCTCTGCTTAAGTTAGGGTTTTTTGGCAAGTGTCAGAGAAGTGTTCAAGCCATCTTAGTACCAAACTGAGACTTCCTCCTTGGTGCAATGAGGAAACTTGCTTTCTGTGTCAATATCACTTAATGCTTTGTCCACATACATCTTGAGGTAACTCCCCACATTTTGTGAGACATTTACATCATCTTAGTGAATCTACAGATCCTAGGAGGTTTGTACTATCAGGAATAGCATTTTACAGATGAGGAACCAAGATTCAGAAAGGTGAACCGGTTTAACCCCAGAGGGTTTTTTGTTTGTTTGCATTGATCATCTTTCTGTAGCGGTGTTCCCTAGGAGAAGCCCAGGGCTTCATTAGAGGAGGTTCACTTCTCATCAGAGAATCTGACTTTGAAACAGACAGAGAAAAATGACGGACGAAACAAGGAAGGGTTGCCAGATCCTCAGAGTGGGAAGGAGGACCTAGTTTGTCTTCCCTGTTTTAGATGAGGACACACGGGGCGGGCATGTGGAAGAGCTGAGCCCATACTGCCTGAGCCCTAGAGCCCTGGCACCAGCTCAAGTGCTCGTCCAGCTTCCATCCTCACCCATGTTCTATGAACTATGGTTACTTCTTCAATCTGAGGCCCGGTGATGGAGGGAATGGGAGAGAGGATCTGGGTCTGACCATGTCCTGATTCTCAGAATCCATGTCACCTCTTGGATTGATGCCTAAATCGCAGTCACAATCACTGTGTGAACCCACTGATGTAGATTTTCTCAGTGATTCCAAACTTGCATCACCCGTGGCTCCCTTTATGCTGGTGGTGGTTTAGCCATTAAGTCGTGTCTGACTCTTGCGACCCCATGGACTGCAGCCCGCCAGGCTCCTCTGTCCATGGGACTTTTCAGGCAAGCATACTGGAGTGAGTTGCCATTTCCTTCTCCAGGGGATCTTTCTAACCCACAGACAGAACCCATGTCTCATGAATTGCAGACTGTCTACTGCATTGCAGGTGGATTCTTTAGTGCTGAGCCTCTGGGGAAGCCTGGCTCCCTTTAAAACTTTGGCCATATTTGAATGTCATTGAATCTTATCTACCTAGTGCTTCTCCCCTCTCTTTAATGGACCTGTTTTTATTAAAACTTAAATCCATTTACTTACAAAGCAAAATTTATACCACCAGTGTAAATAGAAAACCAATAACCATATAAATTATTCTGATCAAAAAAATTTCTTAAATTCTACTCCAGTATTGCTGCCTAGAATAGACTCAGCACCTGAAGTCTTCCCTGTCTTTTTTAAGGCACAAATAAAACACATGTCAGGTGTTAAAGGCACACTCACATCAAATGGAGACTTTCTTGATATTATTAGGAGGGTTGAAAGGGAGTTTATAAGAACATAATGTACTAATTGTGCAAATCAATGCTATTTACTGTCTTATCTGAGCATCACCTAAAATCATTTTGGGTATCATCTGTGGGCTCTGTACATCTCCAAACACTCAGTTCCTCCTCGAGGCAGCCCTAAGCTACTAGTTAGTACTAGCAGTAGTCAGCCAGTATGAGTTAGTACTACTAGTGGTTAACACTAGTATGAGTTAGTACTACTAGTACTTAGTACTAGAACTAGTTAGTACTACCCCATTTGATGGAGACTGGCAGATTGGTTAACCTGAGGTGGCACAACCAGCAGGGGCATCTTAGCTCTCTTTGATTCTTCAGTTGGGGCTCCTCTCCCCCCGGCTGCCTGACCACAGTGGTGTTTTGTTTCAAGGCTACAGCCCCCAAGGAAAGGAGCATTCTGCAGCGCCCTGTGGCTCCTCAGGAGCTGCTGAGGCCAGGTGTCCATCCAGGCGCAGCCTTCACTGGAAGGGGCCCTGTGGAGAGACGGAGTGCTGGCTGGCAGGCTGTTACTCAGGCCAGCGATGTGCATGGGCCTCCTTAGCGCATGAGGAGGACATTGATGCTGGAAAGCAGGAGAGGGCAGAGGGGAGGGAGATGAAGGCAAGGCACAGAGAGGAGAGAGGCACTTCAGGGTCTTCACCTGAAGAATAGGGCTGAGAAAACCTGCTTCAGGTCTGCTCTCTATGGCTGTGAGTCTGTTTCGTAGGTAAGTTCTTTGCGTCATGTTTTAGATGCATGTATAAGTGATATCACATGGTGTGTGTCTTTCTCTGCCTGACTTACTTCACTTAGTATGATCATTTCTAGGTCCAGCCATGTTGCTGCAAATGGCATTATTTCATTCTTTTTTAATGGCTGAGTAGTATTCCACTGTATATATATGTACCACATCTTCTTTATCTGTAATGGGAAAGAGTATGGAAAAGAATATATATGTATAACTGAATCACTTTGCTGTACAGCACAAATTATCACAGCATTGTAAATCAACTATACTTCAATAAAATAAATTAAAAAAAAACCCTATTTCATAGGATGGATGATTGTGGGGAGGATTTGAGCACATAGTAGGTGCTTAACTCTCCCTCTTCCCTCCCTCCCTCCCACTCCCCTCCTCTTCTCTCCTCTCTGCTCTCCTATCTCTCTCTCTCTCTCTCTCTCTCGTGTGTGTGTGTGTGTGTGTGTGTGTGTGTACTTAGTTGCTCAGTCACGTCCGACTCTTTGCAGCTCCATGGACTGCAGCCCGCCAGGCTCCTCTGTCCATGGGATTCTCCAGACAAGAATACTGGAGTGGGTTGCCATGCCCTCCTCCAGGGGATCTTCCCAACCCAGGGATCAAACCCAGGTCTCCCGCATTGCTGGCGGATTCTTTACTGTCTGAGCCACCAGGGAAAACCAAGAATACTGGAGTAGGTAGTCTACCTTTCTCCAGGGGAATTTTCCCAACCCAGGAATCAACCCAGGGTCTCCTGCATTGCAGGCGAATTTTTTACCAGCTGAGCTACCAGGGAAGCCCCCATTTCTCATGGGTACACACAAACATGCACGGATATTGTTTTAAGTGAAAATAGTTTGGAGCCAAGGTCTGCACTGACAAGAATAAATGTGACATGTGGGACAAGAAAGACACTGGCAGAGCCACTTGAGTTTCAGGACAGTCTTATCAGAAGGTGGAATAAGGGGTCCCAAAGAGGTACCCTGCAAAGTGGACCAAGAAGTCCCTCACGGCCAACAGCCTGTAATGTCACAATTGGAACCTCATGCTTTTGAGTTTGGCTCCAGCTTCTCTTCTGTGGGTTCCCTAGAGAAATGCAAGAGCTGACACATAAAGCAGAAATGGATATGTCAGATGTCTTCTTTCAAAAGAGACCCTGGGAAAGAGGGGGCTATTAATGGAAGGAACGGGCAAAGGACAGGATCCACCCCAAGGAGGTGTCTCTTCCTCACTGCACTGCAGGGTCCTGGGGCTTCTCCCAAGCCGAGGAGGGGTGGGTCTGTGGAAGCCCACGGATTGCAAGAGGGCAGAGGGAACCATTTTCAGGGTGCAGGGTGCGTGCTTGGCTGTCAGCTTCCTCCATTCCCATTTCTTATCTCCTGCGGGCGGAAAGGCGAGGCTGATGCGAAGGAGCAATTACACCCAGACCAGGCCTGCTTCTCATCGCTGGCAAACCACTTCCTCAAGCTCCCTTGAGTTCCGCACATCTGGCAGCTTGGTGGGCTTTTTCTCAGGACCTGGGAAAACACAAGCACAGCCATGCGGGTGTGCACGCTGTGTAAATACAGCCGAGGTGTGCCAAGAAGGGGTTGCGGGGGCGCCTGGGATCAGATGTTCTCAGTCGCTCTGTGCGCTTTAGTAAGCCTGTCTCCTCCACCAAGGCCTCTGTTTCCTGAGTTGTGAGCTTGCAGAGGGGAGAGGAGGCGAGCCGACGTCTCAGAACTCTTCTTGTGCTTAAAATTAAAACAAAAAATGATATGGACGCTGCTCTCAAATAAAAATACAGATACACAGGAAGGCACAGAGAAATACCGATGACTTTTATTGCTGGTACTGTAACCCCATTGCTCTAGGGCCAAATACATACCTAGACAATAAGAAAAATCCAACTCCACCATAGCATCTCAATTATCAGCCAAAGAGAGGGAGCCATGCCGACTTAAGGGCCGTATTACCTATCTATCTATCTTCCTGACCCAGGGATTAAACCCTGGGTCTCCTGCCCTGCAGGCAGATTCTTCACCCTCTGAGCCACAAAGGAAGCCCCAATCTATCTATTATCTATTTATCTATTTATTTTGGCCTCATGGCATGTGAGGTCTTAGTTCCTGGACTAAGGATTCAACCTGCATTGCAAGCTCAGAGCCTTAACCCCAGACTGCCAGGGAAGTCCCAAGGGCTGTATTTCTTTCTTTCTTTCTTTTTTTGCTTAGAAATAATGAGCTTAACCTGAACCCAGACATCAGAGTTCAGGCATAGGAGGCCTTGTTTCTTTTGCACTATATGGTATTCTTAAAAAATGGAGCAAACATTTTAATAATAAGATTTCCCATGAAAATCCCAATAACTGACCTCTCTAGAAAAGTCAACGGATCTGGGACCATCAGCTGGAATTCGGCCTGGCTGTCAAGGCCATAGTCTGTTCATCTTGATCCCTGCTAAGTGATATTATCTTCTCTTGTCACCTGCCCGGCCACGATGTTGGAGTTAGTGTTTTTGTTTTCCACGTAGAGTGTCTGAATCCTTGAGGTAGGAAGGGAGACACTCCTGTTGGAAGTGTTATCTTCTTCCCTGGTGACTGAAAAGGGCACAACCCAGAGCGTGCTCTGCTCTAACCTGTTGGGCTTTCCTGCCTCAGCCCAGAACAGGCCTAGTGCAGTCCCCTCCTCTTCGTTGGCTGTGAACAACGCCTGGGGACACACGGCTGTCTGAACCCTTAGGGAGCCTGATGGCCCCGCCCCACAGAAGCAAGTATCCGCCTGCCTGAGCAGGGCTGGGGTCCATGTGCGTCCCAGAAACATCCCAACCTCCCATTTGATCTGGGTTTCCTGCTCAACCTTGCAGCACCTACTGCCAACTTGTGGCTTTCATGTCTTCTGCCCCGGGCCTTTTTCCAACGTGTGAAATGCTTTCCCTTTTTTTCTGCAGGTGGGTCTTCATGCTTGCTGAAAGGTTTTGGAGAATTGAGGCTTTAGCAAAAAAAAAAAAAAAAAAAAGTGACTTTCTGGGTTGAGGGTTTTGCAAAAATGAATTTTCCCTCCTTGCTTTTTAAGATCCCTTCTGCCTTGCCTGTCTTAACTTCCTAGCTCTGTCCCCGGCTTGCCGTGCCCCAGTGGGGGCTGGAGGGGGATGGTGGGGGTTATTCCTTGGCCATGCCTGTGAGTCTACTGCTAAACACGGCAGGAGAGTCACTGAAGAGAAGAGCCTGCATCGGACTTCCCAGGTAGGAAAGCACCAGGCACATTCTATAGAATGTTTGGTGGGCAGGAACAGAAGGTACCTTGGGCATACGTTTTAGGGGATTTTTGACTGAGGGATGGTGAGAGAGGAGAAGAAGCAAGGCTCTGAGTGCCAAGGGCTGTGGTACCATGCTATACTTTATCCTGAGGCCACTGGAACTGATGAAGGTTTAAAGCCACAGAACGATGCAGTCAGATCTGAGTTTTGGAAATGTCAACGGACTGACTGGAAGAGAGACAAGAAAAGCAGAAAGAAAACAACAAGCGCCCACACAGGAGACAGTGGTTGAACTAGATGATGGTGGTGGCCTGATGGCGGGCGGTAGGTGAGGACATGCGCTTGACTGGAGGGACAGGTCTCTGGATCACGCATGGAGGAGAAGGAAGAGGGATGAAATGGAGGTGATCCCAGCATGCGTTACCTGATCCTGGACATCATGACTCCAGTAAGGGGAGCAGCTCAATGAAAAACCCAGTGAGTCTGGTTCGATGCTTAAATAAGTAATTTGTATATAAAACAAAAGATGCAGTTTTGGATTTTTGGTACCAATCTGCACATTCTCCACATTATTTACGGGTGTGCATGTGTGATTTTTGAACTCATGAAACATTCATGCTGTGTTGGCATACACAGTACCTTGGTATCAAGGAAAAGTCCTTTCCTTTCTGCCCTTGCTGCCAGAAGCATCACTTTAGCCTTCCAAGCCTGGCTGAAATGTCATCTCTCCCAGGCAGAACTCCTCCCAGGTTCTGATTTCATAGCCGCTCTCATCCCGTGGCCCTAGGGTTCACTGTCCCTGTCTCTCTCTCAGTGATAAGCATATTGATTTAATCTTTAAATCTGCCATCTGGCACAGTGTTAAATATATGGAAATTGTCACTAAAAGTTGAAGAAGGAATCCGTGATATTTTTATATCCTTCTTACAGCTTTAGATTCAAGGCACAAAGAAATGCAGCCACTGGTCCCAGACCAGACAGAGCTCTTAGACCAGATCCCCAGGGACTTTCCTTCAGCTTTGACCTTTCCCTCCTGACTTCACATTCATGTCTTACACCCAAACACATATCTGCCCCATGCAGTGATTTAGAAGTTAGAGCCCATGTGGAAATTGGGAATTTTCACTCTCGGTTTGAATTTTCTGTTTCTTTGGATAAGTCAGAAGAGCTGGAGACATTGAACATGACCCTTTTCTGATTTCCCACACTCCCAACCATTCCCCAAGTTTCCCCGAACGCTAGGGAGGGAAGACAGTAGCTGTGTAGTATAGTGCGTGTATTGTTGTTGTTGTTTTCCTGCATAGGGGAACATTATTATACAGTCATGGCTTTAACAGATGTGGATGTAAAATGAAACTGGAGTGGGCCTTGTGTTTGGAGAGGATGATTGAGGACATATTTTTTTTGGCAGAAGTAATGGCTGTTCCTATGTGCTATATTTAATATGCAAAGGATCCTGTTTCCCTCACTTTCACCATAAGTCCTATGCCCAAGGACCCAGGCATCAAGGTCCCTCGCACAGAGGCAGCTGGACACAGTGGTTAGGAGTATGGCTTTCTGGGTGACCTTGGGCAACTTCCTTAGAAATCTGCCTCTGTTTTCTCATCTGCAAAATGGGGTGATAATAATAAATCATACTTCCTGGAGGTGGTTGTGAGGATTGAATGAGGCAAAAAGTGTAAAGAGCTCAGAAGAGGGGACTTCCCTGGTGGCCCAGTGGTTGGGACTTTGCCTTCTAATGCAGGGGTTGCGGGTTTGATCCCTGCTTGGGGAGCTAAGATCCCACATGCTTCCCGACCAAAAAATAAAACAGAAGCAATATTGTATCAAATTCAATAAAGGCTTTTAAAAAAATTGTCCACATCAAAAAAATCTTTAAAAAAGCTCAGAAGAGCCCCTAATCCCTAGCAACTACACAGAGGAAAGAAAAGATTTTTGTGACTATGGTGCATGGCAGTATATTGGCATTCACTTACTAGTTCATTTATTTGGTAAACATCTGTTGATAGATGATCTTGAAAAATGCCGGACTATAAATTTTAAAGGTTTCTTGGTCTAGGTCTATAACACAGTGGTTCTCAATCATGATGTATATGGACTCATCTGGAGAATTCTGGAATAGTGCTGATTCTGGGGGTCCCCACCCAAGACTGAACAGCAGATGCCCAGGAGCAGAATCCATGACCCCCACAGTGATGAACCATGTCAAGTTGTGGTCTGGATGGGGCACTGTCCTCAAGTGCTTCCTTAAATTTTGAACCCTGGTGCCTCATTTGCTTCAACTGATCCCTGCCCTGGCTCAGACCTCTAGAACAGAAACTCCATGAGAGCAAAGTTTTTGTTTATTTTTTTGGTCTATTTTTTTCCCTTGTTCTAGCCCCAGGAACTGGAAAAGCAGTGAATACATAGTATGCCCTCAGTAAAAATTTATCAAAAGAAGAGATGAATGAATGATTCAGCAGCCTAAAGTGGAGGCTACGGCTGCCCCTTTGCTGGAGACAGCCGTGTTTGCTCTCTATAAGCCGGAGGGGTGCAGCTCAGATGGTCAGTGTTCTAGAGGGAACCTTGGAGGTCAGTTGAGACACCAAGTCAGAGGCATTTGGTTTCATCATCAAGGTGTTTGCCTTTCCTGCATCCCTCTTGAACTCATATTTCTTTACGTCAATTCATGTTTACACATCTATATTTTTCCGACAAAGAAACCTTAAAAAATTAGTTCTGTAAAGGAAAAATTACTTATACTTGCCATAAATAGGTAACTGTAAACATAATGAAAAAATAAAGAAATCATGTTATTAATTTCAGCTGGAAACTATTGCCTGTGGAGGCATGGGAACCTGAGTCCTCTTCTTATTATGATAGCAGGAGATCTAAGAACGTAAGAGAGGTGTTAAAGACATACTAGTTTTGGACTGGAGACTTTCTATTGGAGGGAATCAGAAAGCTTGAAAGAAAGCTCAAAAGTGATATGTTTTCCCCTCTGTGCATCGGCGTGATTTAATGCCATATTTATATTTATCCCCTGATCCCATCCATATGGTACCCAAGCATCATTGTATCCATCCCACTGGGGAAATCCTCAGCTAGTCCAACCTTCTCATTTTACAAGACTTAAGCTCAAAGAGGAGAAGGGTTCACCCAATGTCTCATTCATTTTTTCATCCATGTGTCCATTTGACTTCTATCTGTGGATCACCTCTAATATACCTGGCACCATGACCCAGGCAGACCAAGTCTCAGTCACCATGGAGCTACCATCCCAGGGGGAGAGGAGACTGTATCCCAGGTCCCTGGTTCCTTGTCTGGTGCTCCTCTCCTGCTCCTTCCCATCCACCTGAAGGTGTTTCATAATTTCCATCCATACCCTGCTTTCACAGATGACTTTCAAAGATGCCTTAAACATCTTTTCATTTTACTAAAACAGCTAGGGCTTTCCTGGTGGCCCAGTGATTAAGAATTTGCCTTTCGAAGCAGAGGATACAAGTTCGATCCCTCATCTAGGAAGATCCTACATGACGCAGAGCAACTAAGCCCATGTGGAACAACTACTGAGGCTGTGCTCTGGAGCCCAGGAGTCACAGCTACTGAAGCCTGCTCACCCTTGAGCCCGTGCTCCGCAACAAGAGAAGCCACGGCAATGAGAAGCCTGCACACTGCAACTAGGGAGTAACCCTCAGTCCCCGAGACTAGAGAAAACCTGTGTGCCGCAGTGAAGACCCAGCACAGCCAAGAAAATTTAAAAAAAAAAGCAGATACATTTTCCCTCCATCTAAGGCTCTTCATCTCGGCAACACACACTTGGAGAACGCTGCTAATTTCGGCGTCTGGCTTCCAGACCCAGACGTCAAAACAACTACCTTTCATCTCAGGTTTGTAACACAGAAAACCTTCAATATTAGGAACAGATAGCCTCAAAGGTGGGTTCATATCTCTCAGCAAGATTGCTGTAACTTAACTCTCCCGCGCCCGATCAAGGCTTTCTCTCTGCCTTGTAGGTATTTTAATACAAATGTTCCTTTCATTTGACTGATTGAAGGTCTCCAACCTGCAATAAATGAAACATCTGATCCCCTTGAATCCAAATCACTTTTTCTTTGATTTTCTTTTACTTCTATTTCTTCGTCCTTTGTTCTACAGCTCGAGTCAAATTTCCCTTTAGAAATTGAAAGAATGTGTGTGGGGTTTTCCTGCCTTTTAAAAAAAAACCCAGGCTCTAGTGAAACTGCTGGCTCGTGGACTAGAATATTAAGATCGAATTCAATGGCTGCCTGTCTCCAACAATGTGAATTGCGGGTCATTATCCCCTCTACTCCCCCTTCCCGCCCCAGTATGGAGCAACAGTCATCTGCATTAACCTCTGTGTATAAGTCACCAAAGCTGACTTCCTGAGTAACCCCTAGGCTTGGGAGAAAATATGACTGAAGATTTTTTTGCTTGCTCAAAGAGCTTAGTTATCCATGCACAAAGGCTTACGTATTGGCATTTGGCTATGGAGGTGAGCATGTAATTGCATTTATAGTGACTTTTCCCATCCATAGTAATGGGCTCCCAGTTTCAGGCAAAGCAGGCTCGTACTTAGGTATATTAGCAGCTGGAGATCTTCACCTTCCAACTTTGCTGGCAACATGGACAACACTGACAAGTACAAGTTCAGGCAGCTGCCGAATCCAGGTTACTCTGGTATCGTTTTCAAGGAACACTTAGGCTCAGTCTGACTCTGCTTTCACAAATGGCCCACGTGGCCATTTTAGGACAAATGTACGTGGGTATTATCTGAAAGGGTTCAGGCTTTAAAATCAGACAGCCCTAGGCTGGACGTCTGGCTACATCACAATGTAATATGTGGTCCTCAGACAAGTCAACTAACTTCTCTGAGCCTTTAGTTCCACCATCTATAAAATAATGACAGTAGCTATTACGATTGAGATATTACAATTAAAAAAAAAGTTGTGTCATAAGGATGCAACTAAGAAAAGAGATCTTACTTCATTCTCCTCTCTCTGGAAGGAAAAGGCCACTGCAATTTCTTGTTTGGATGTATTTTTTCCATGTTTCCTAAATAATTTTGGTGGCCAATGTGGTGAATTAAGGCAGGAAGTTGTTTCAATGAGACAAGACCTTTGATCTTCAGTTGGTACCTTGGAATGGCCCAGAGTTACTAGTGTTACAGAATAACCCCAGGGTGATTTAGATTGAAGTTAGCTACCCATCTCATTGTAATAAAAAGTTTGAGAGAATGAGAAAGAGAGAGAAAGAGAGGTTGACTGGTGCTTTCCTAAATGCCAACATGACTGGCACATGTTCCAAGTTGACCACAGATAACCTGAGTTGGAGATGTGAATCTGAAGGGGTATTTATAGACCTGGTGTCCTGGCTGGTGCAATTGACTATGCAAGCTATGGCAGCATCCTGGCCCCAGGCTTTCAGTAACCCCAGCTCAGGTGAATGGAGGAGGATTTGGTGTCCCCATCAGGAAGGCTCTAGGTCAGGCTGATTCCCCTGTTGATACATTTCCAGGAGCTCAGCCCAGGGCTGTGTTGGGAGAGTGTGTGTAAGCTCTTTCATGCATCCTGTTGCTAGTTTTAAAGGGTCTCGTCATCCTTAACGCTCTCTCAGCCACCCTCATCTCTCTCTTCCTTCTTCGCCTCCTTTCTTTGTTTTTCATCTCTGGCTATGTTTCAAGCACGATTGGAAGCCTGCTGGTGCGAGTTTGCGTGGAGGAGGTGAAGACGCCTCCTATCCTGCTTGGCGCTCGCAGGAAGGCAAACATCAAAAGGCCCTACGCCTGTTCCCCACGTGGCCCGGATCTTCCTGTATAATGTGGAGAGGAAATCGGGGCCTTTGTGCTTCCGTTGCTCAGATCGTATCGATTCAGTTTTCCCCTTCACTTCATTTGTAGTTGGAATGGTCCTTACAAGCAGGGCTGCTGTGGGTGAGGTGGAAGGTCAGGATGGGGAGAGGAAATGGGCTGAATGCCGGGGCTGGTAAAGACTGCTGGAGGTTTTGGAAATAAGGGTGGAGTGGAGGGAAAGTTGAGGGTAAACCTCTGGCCTGGGGATGGAGAGGGGCTGTGGTGTTAATCCCAAATGTCCCCAGTCTCCCCATAACTCAGATACTTTGTGTTCTGAATCCATAAAAGAAAGAGCTGGGACCAGATGAGTACTAACCACGACTCTTCAGCCACAACTTTATAATTCTGCACCTGGTGCTATCTCTTAGAATGTGGCCTTGGCCACCTCACTTTATCTCCAGGCCTCTCTCTCTCTCTTTTTTTTTCACTTGTAATTTTTTAAAATTTATTTTTAATTGGAGGATAATTGCTTTACAATGTTGTATTGGTTTCTGCCATACTACAATGTGAATCAGCTATAAGTATACATATGTCCTTGGAAGAAAAGCTCTGACCAACCTAGACAGCATATTAAAAAGCAGAGACATTACTTTTCCAATAAAAGTATGTCTAGTCAAAGCTACGGTTTTCCCAGTAGTTACGTGTGGATGTGAGAGTTGGACGATAAAGAAAGCTGAGCACTGAAGAATTGATGCTTCTGAACTGTGGTGTTGGAGAAGACTCTTGAGAGTCCCTTGGACTGCAAGGAGATCAAACCAGTCACTCCTAAAGGAAATCAGTCCTGGGTGTTCATTGGAAGGCCTGATGCTGAAGCTGGAACTTTGGCCACCTGATGTGAAGAACTGATTCATCGGAGAAGACCCTGATGCTGGGAAAGATTGAAGGCAGGAGGAGAAGGGGAGGACAGAGGATGAGATGGTTAGATGGCATCACTGACTTGATGGACATGAATTTGAGCAACCTCTGGGAGTTGGTGATAGGGAAGCCTGATGTGCTGCAGTCCATGGGGTCACAAAGAGTCAGACATGGCTAAACGACTGAACTGAACTGTCCCCTCTCTCTTGAACCTCCCTTGCATCTCCCATCCCAGCCCCTCTAGGTTGTCACAGAGCACCAGGTTGAGCTCCCTGTGCTATACAGCATCTTCCCACTAGCTACCTATTTTACATACGGTAATGTATATGTTTCAATGCTATTCCCTCATTTCATCCCACCTTTTAAAAAAAATATTTATTTGGCCAGGTCTGATCTTAGTTTCTTTGCAGTGTGTGAACTCTCTAGTTGTGACATGCAGGCTTAGTTGCTCCCCAGCATGTGGGATCTTAGTTCCCCAACCAGGGATCAAATCTGAGTCCTCTGCATTGCAAGGCAGATTCTTAACCGCTGGACCACCAGGGAAGGCCCTCTAGGCACCCTTTAAATCATCTCCATGCTGGAGGTTGTGAGGTGACTCAACAAGACAATATCCATGCCTGTGCTTAGCTGGTGCTTGGAGTAAAAGGGGAGCCCAATGCATTAAATATGCATCTCTTCTCTGTGACCCCTGTGTCCACACGGGGAGTGCCCAGGGAATTCTTAGTTTGGTATATTCGTTCTCTTATCATTTTAAGCTTTGTGGGCCATGTATGGTTTCTGTTGCACATTTTCCCTCTTCCCGCCCCCGCCCCCCCCCCCAACTCTTTTAAAATGTGAAAACCTGTCCTAGCTCACAGGCTGTATAAAAACATGCAGTGAACTGGAGCTGGCCTGTGAGCCATACTTTGCCAACCTTTGCCCCAGAGATTGATGAGTCTCAAATGCCAGCTTAGTCACTTACTAGCTGCGTGACACTGGACAAGTGATCTAGCCTCTCTGATCATCATTTTCTCCGTCTATCAAAAAGGGCTTGTAACTACTCTTCTCACAATAGTACTGTGAGAAAGATGTAAATAGATGACAACATTTAGCAGAATATCTGGCATACAGTTAGCACTTAATAGTGGTTTATTATTACTATTAATTTGCAGCTGGGAATTTAGAGCCTGCTTGGATTAGAGCTTGGTTGAGCATAGTTCTTTTTTTTTTTTTTTTTTTTTTGCCACAGGGTCAAAGGAGAAAGGTTCTCTGAGGACAAAGCCCAGGGCCTCTCTGGGCCAAAGATGCATGAATGAATTCCTTCCTTCCTTCACTCACTCACCCACAAACCTTTATTGAGGGTCTACAACATCCCAGAACTGGGGACATGGCAGAGTACAAAAGAGACCACATTACTACCCACAAGAAGTTCATATTCTAGTGGAGGGAGAGAGATGATACACGTGCAATGAGAAAGGCCTCAAGGGGAAGGTATTCTATGAACAGACACCTGAATGAAAGGATGGAAGGAGTCAGTCACATGAATGTTGGGAGAAAGAGAATTCCAGTCACAATAAGCAGGGTGTGCAAAGGCCCTGAGGCTGGAATATAGTTTTCCTGTAACAGAAACACATGGGAGCCAGAACACCAGGAACAGGTGATGAGGCCAGAGTTAAGTGTCCTAAAGGGAGATGGTGGATCAGATATCTGAGGAGGAGGCTGGGGAAGGGTTGCAGACCATGTAGGCCTTGTAGTCTTCATGTCCAAGGATGCTGGGGAGGAAGCCAGAATAATCTTTGCTCACTCCCTCTGCGGTTACTTCTTTCATCCAATCCATATCCACGCAGCTCCCACTCTGTGCCAGGTATTCTCCCCACTGTGTTATCACACACCGCCCTCCTTGCTCTCAAGGAACTCAGAACCAAATGGGGAGCCATTCATTCAGTAAATACCCCACTATAAGACCACTGCCCTGAAGAATGATGGCAGTAAGAGGCTCTAGGGGAGACTGAGCTAGCCTGGCAATCAGGGAAGGCTGCCTGAGAAAGGAAGAGTGAAGAGGAGAGCAGGGCATTTGGCAGGTGGCAGCGTGGTTCCTTCTAAGAGCTCAGAGAGGCCAATGAGGCTGGAGGTTGGAGAGTGAGGGGGAGTATGGCAGGCATGTGCACAAATCCATCAGATTTGGGATTTGTGCCCCCACATGAAGTGTAACCAGGGTGCTGTCAGAAGGGCGAAAGCCTTGGCAGTTCCCACTGCTGGGATCTGCCAGAACAGGCACCCTGAAGGTAAGGACATCGCTTAGTTCCCCTCCCGGCACTTGGTGCCTGACCTGGTCGACAGCAGGTGCAGGGTTAGTGTGATGTTGAGGGTCCCTCCCAACCAGTCTTCCCCCAGAGGGTCAGGATGGAACCCAACAATATAGAGACTTGGCCAAAGTGGAGGGCCATCCAAGTTCAGTTTGGAAGTGATGAGAATAAGGCTTAAAGCATCTGGCGGGTGGTGGTGGTTCTTTAATGAGCAATGAAAACGTGGCCATGACTTTACCCATCAAGTTTTCAAGATGACTTTTTTGTGGGGGTGGGAATTATACCACACAGCATGTGGGATCTTAGTTCCCTGACCTGGTATTGAACTCCTGCCCCCTGCTTAATGGCTGGACCACCAGGGAATTCCTTCTCAATGTGAGTTTTGACTGCCTTAGCTCCCTGCCTCCTTCCACACCTTGCCTCCAGCCTCTCTCCCTAATGATCCATCTATCCCCTCGAAGAGCCTATTTCCACAGTTCACTTGGGAAGGGACCCTCCAAGCTCTTTCCCACCTGAAGCCTCTGAAGGTCCTGTTGCTTGTGTTGTGGGCGCCTGTCCCCTCCACCCCGCTCCACCTTGATAATTTCCTTTTGTCCTTCTGCACCACTCGTCTCCTGCTCGGATAACCTTCCCAGAGCCCCCGGCCTGCACTATTCATCCCACAGCATCCTGTGCTTGTCCTGGGTGTCAGGTCATTAATTCCTTATTCTTGTCCTTTTCCTATTCCTCTCAGTAGTTTGTGGTCCCCTTTTCCTGGAACTGGGCCAGCACAGAGATGTGTTCAGTGACCAGCTACTGAATGAATGGATGGATGGATGGGTTTATGCGGTTTTAGGGCTGGATGAGCCCCCAACAACCTCATTCTTCCAAGAGAGCTTCAGAAAGAAGAGATTTTGCTTAACACTCCCTAGGCATATCTGCATTTTATGAGATGAAATAAAGCTTAGGCTAAAGGAATGCACCTCTTGTAATGGAGAAAATATTTTAAAAATATTAAATGCCTGTGGTTCTCATCCAACTCCTCTATAAATAATGTTGTCCACAGCCATTCCCCCGTGGCTGCTCCAATGAAGGGTGAATGTCACCTTGGGAATGACTATGATATGAGGGAGGAAATGCCCAGGCTGAACAGGAAAAGGAAGTAGAAAGACCCTTCTTGACAGGTGAGAGGTGAGAGGAAAATGAAGAGCAGGGTTGTGTAGGGGATGTGAGCATTGGGCCACCGGGGTTCTGACCGCCCTTCTTAGGGAGGAAATGCTGGGACCACAGCCTTTGCATACACAACAGCTTGAATGTCCGTCCAAGTGGGACAGATCACTGGGAGGCTTTGGTTCTGGGAGCATCAGCTGCCCTGCAGAGGGCGCCAGTGAGTATTCAGAAGACACTGAGTAAGTCTTTCCAAAGTCACAAACTCGGAGACTAGACAGGACTATTTTAACTCAGTGGAGATGCTTCAAACTGAAGAAGTGAAGTGGTCTTTAAGTAGCAAGTTTATCCATTCCTGAACCCTCCACCTATATCCCTGGTGGCAAGAGGCTCAGGGAAATGAGAAGATCAATTATACAAAATAAAGCTGCTACATTTTCTGTATACACTTAGTAGTAGTATGACTGGAATTGCAACCCCCTGCCTCCCCACCTTGTAATGGTAGTACCTTGCTGTTGTGTAGTCGCTAAGTCCTGTTTGCCTGTTTTGTGACCCCATGGACTACAGCCCACCAGGCTCCTCTGTCTAAGGAATTTTCCAGGCAAGAATACTGGAGTGGGTTGCTATTTCCTCCTCCAGGGCATCTTCCCAACCTAGGGATTGAACCTGGATGTCCTGCATTGTAGGCAGATTCTTTACCCATGAACCCATGGGAAGAGCCAATCTACCCGTGGGAAGATTGGTGGGCCTTAATATTACACCAAAATATGTTTGCCTGTTGGCACCATCCCAGCCACCCAACAATTCTAAGCCTGGTTTCTTCTGATTTTCCATGATGTGCTTTGCCTCTTCATCTTCCTCAGTCTCTTTTGCAGTGAAGATGCAGCACAGATTCTAACAGCAAATATGAAGTGGGAATCATGGAGCTGAGCTGGACAGTTTCTTAGTCTTCCAGCTCAGCTTCTCAAGACCCAGACATTTATCTGAGACCCTGATGTACAGGAGACACCAATGACCATGGGTGTGTGTGTCTTCATCCATCCACCCTTCCTTATGTCCTTCCTTATGTCCAGGATGGGCTGTCTCAGCCTCACCTGTCCATGTACAGATGCTGGGGCCTTGGCTCTATTCAACCAGTTCCCTCTTGGGTTCTATACACCTAGGCTCTCTAAATGAGTACACTGACTCCATCATTCTCTTACATTCTCTTGCCCACAGATCCCACTGCTGAATTAATACCTGGTCTTTCAGTTCCTGGCTCATCCTCTTAGTTCAGTTCAGTTCAGTCGCTCCGTCGTGTCTGACTCTTTGCAACCCCATGAACCACAGCACGCCAGCCCTCCTTGTCCACCACCAACTCCTGGAGTCCACCCAAACCCATGTCCATTGAGTTGTTGATGCCATCCAACCATCTTATCCTCTGTCGTCCCCTTCTCCTCCCGCCCTCAATCTTTCCCAGCATCAGGGTCTTTTCAAATGAGTCAGCTCTTCACATCAGGTGGCCAAAGTATTGGAGTTTCAGCTTCAACATCAGCCGTTCCAGTGAACACTCAGGACTGATTTCCTTTAGGATGGACTGGTTGGATCTCCTTGCAGTCCAAGGGACTCTCAAGAGTCACATCCTCTGGATCAATTACTCTCTGCTCTTACTAGAAGTTAAATATTCTTGTCATAACTTGACCCCTTTGAAAATGCCTGATGGTCGTGTCATAAAACAATGGCAAGGCAGTTAAATTGAATCCTTTTTTAAAAAGTGCATCCTCACATCTGATGAAGAACAATAATGCTTCACACTCACAAGGGAACGTCTCATTTTCAAAGCACTCTGCTACCATTAAAGGCCACATTTGCTGAAGACAGACTCCCTTTCTTTTGTGTCATACTGAATCAGCTCAGATTTAATTTAGAGAGGACAAGGAGTAGGGGACCCCCTTATAGTGCAGCATTGTGCTTGAAAACAGGCTGAAAAATAAGCCCTGAGAGACCTCAAGATAATTGTCCTTTCCATCCCAAATCCTCCCAAATGTGTCCCAGTCATGCTTTCTTCTTATATCCTTTTTTTGAGGGGAGCAAGATGGGTCATGTTATGCTGCAGTAACAAACAATCCCGTGATTGCAAAGGCTTGAGATGTTGGAGACTTCTTTGGCAGTCCAGTGGTTAGGTCTCTGTGCTTGCACTGAAGCTGGTGAGATTCCTGGCCGGGGGAATAACATCTTGCATGCCCCATGGCATGGTCAAAAAGAAAAAAAAAACTATCAGAAGTTGATTTTCGACTCATGCTACACATCCAGTGGATCACCTGGTGTTTGCTCCATTTCTCCTCTGCACAAGCGACCCGAGATGTATGTGTGGCCAGCATTTGACATGATGACAAATGTCATTCAAAGGGAAAGAGCAAGTGTGGTCAATCACACATTAACTGGCTCTTTAAAGCTTCCACCTGGAATTGGCACATGTCACCTCTGATCACAGTCCATTGTCAAGCAAGTCATACAGCCACGTTGGTCATAAGCCAGAGTCCTATCACAGCCTCCTAAATCTTTTCTTGAACCAAATCACTCACCTTCTCCTCCATTTCTTCCATCACCACCAGACTTCCCTTGCCTAGACGTCTGCTGAAGCCCTGATCTGATTTCCCTGAATTTACTCTTGTATCTTTCTCCCCGATCTACTATCCGTACTCCGTACTCTGATCTGAGTGAATTTGTCTGTAGGCAAATTTTATTTCATTGCCCTTACCTCAAGTTAAACCCTTTCATTGGCTTTCCATGGCTCTTAAAACACAACCCCTCTCCTCTCAGGGACTTCCCTGGTGGTCCAGTGGTTAAGATTCCCCACTTCCTCTGCAGGGGCCACGGATTTGATCCCTGGTCGAGGAACTAAGATCCCACAGGCCACACAAAATGGCCAAAAAAAGGACACCTACATTAAAAAAAAAACAACAACAAACCAAAACACAGAGCCCCCTCTCAGTCCCCACCAACCTCATCTCAAGTGACGCTTCCTGTTTACTCTCTTCTAAGGCCTTGGATCACAGGATCTTTGCCTTTGCCATTCTCTCCATTAGGAGAGATCCATCCCCCCTCCTCCAGGTAATACCTCATCATCCTTCATCTCCTAGTCAGCCATGCCTTCTCCAGAAGTCTCTCTGTTGACCCTTGGTGAGTCTGCTATGAGTCTCTCTTATATAACACTCCCTGCAGTCAGAACTGTATTTGTATGTATGACTGAACTCTAAGATCCTTGAGGGCTTGGGCCTTGTATTTTTATTTTTTTATTTTTTAAATATTTATTTATTTAGCTTATTTGGCTGTGCCAGGTCTTATTGCAGTAGGTGGGATCTTTAATTGCAGCATTTGAACTCTTAGTTCAGGCACGTGGGATCTAGTTCCCTGACCAGGGACAGAACCCAAACCCCCTGCATTGGGAGCATGGAGTCTTAGCCACTGGACCACCGGGGAAGTCCTCTTGTTTTATTTGAGTTCAGCTATGTATTCCCACAGCCTAATAGCACAGTGCTTTGTACCCCAGTAATACTGATTGATTGAGTGCATGAATTTTTCTCCATTTGTTCTCTCATTTCTGTTTGCCCAAATCTCCAGTTCAGGTCAAAGACAAATTCCTTTGTGTACTTTTCTTATGATGTTTATCTAATGCTTATTATAATCATTATTATTATCTACAATAATTGTGAATTTGTCTTTCCTTCTCCCATGGGGCCTAGGGCCTTCAGAGCCTTGACCGTCATAGACACTTAGCATATGGTTGTTAAATTGACCTGAAGTGGCTAAAGTCACCCTTTCTGGTTTTGATGCAGAAGGAAGTCTGCATGGCATCCCTGTCATACCTCGTGGGGTCTGGCTCTGCCCATCTCTGACGTCATCCTCACCACCTCTTCTTCACTCCACTCATCCCTCTCTAAAGGGTGCTTGAGCTCCAGGTCTTTGCACAATTGTCTCCCTCAGTTAATTCAGGTAATGACTCAAATCTCTCCAAAAAAGCCTTCCCAATCAAAAATGGCATACCCTTTTCCTATTTTTAAATCATTCTCTGCTTTCTTCTTCTTCTTTTTAAAATTATTTATTTTTGACTGTGCTGGGCTTTTTTCTAGTTGCAGACAGCAGCGCTGCTCTTCATTGCGGTGTTCGGGCTTCTCATTGCGGTGCCTTCTCTTGTTGTGGAGCATGTGCTGCAGGGTCCGCAGGCTGCGGGGGCTGCAGGGTCCGCAGGCTGCGGTAGCTGCGGCTCCTGGGCTCTAGACCGCAGGCGCCATAGTTGTGGCGCATGCGCTTAGTTGCTCCTAGGCCTGTAGGATCTTCCTGGATCAGGGATGGAACCGTGTCTTCTGTATCAGCAGGCGGATTCTTTACCACTGAGCCACCAGGGAAGCCTCCATTTTCTTTTTTCTAAATTGTTCATTATAGATTTTATAAGGGCATGTTATATATTTATTTTCTGACCCTTTATTGGGATGTATAGTCCATGAGGATAGGAATCACTGCTTATTACAGCATCTTGGGGCTCGATGAACTCCTGCGAATGAATGAACGGTTAGTAATTATATCAATTAACTGCCTAGTTTGGCCTTTGGGAGAATTAACTTGATTGATTATTTCGGTTGTAACATAACAGGATATTTTTCCAGTTGTTCCAGTAGGAATAGTTAGGATTGTTTTCCAAATTTCAACCTATTTCTCTTTTCACTTTTGTCTTTCTTTCTGACTCTGACTTTCATTTTCTCAACCAGTATAAGTCATATACATACAGACACATACCTCTCCTCAGAACAGCTTTATTAGATCATTAGTTGAGGTGATGGAAAGTTGACTCTCTTTAATTTTGTTCCTCACGTGTTGTAGATTTCCAAGCAATTAAGTTCATAGCAGAAAAACAAAGTATGAATTTTGCAGTTTTCTGAGAATTATTGGAACCAGGTCTTCAACACAAGATATGAGTCTATAAATATTTTCAATCTTTTAAGCAGTAATTACATTTTGGTGCTGATTCACACGTAACTGTTTTCATATTTCCACCACATGCATGCTGGAGTGTACATATTTTTCCTTTTTTTTTTTTCAGAAAAGCATATAAAATACAAATCTTTCTACTTCAAAGTGGCAGCAGAGGAGTTAGAGTTCTAAATATTCTCTGATTTGGAATGGTGTTCCACTAGCATGAAACCAACATTTCATCAAAGTGGTTTGCTTCAGTCAGGGTTGTACTGGTGAGATATGAATTATAAATCATATCTTCTGTTTTACATGGGAAACGGGAGCTCTGAGGTGGATCGTGCTTGAACAGATGGACTCGAGGTGGTTTCATGTCTTCTGCTTATGCTTTACTTCTAATGTCATTTTCAAAGATTCCATCATTAACTTCAGAGGCACCAAGGCAAGGAACTTTCAACAACTAAATATGGGTTTTGGCAAAGGTTCCAGCTGCCAAACAAGGCAGGGTGGCCTGGCGTGCCTGGGCAACACAGAACAGAGGGATGGGTACAGGGAAGCGGGGACAGAAGGGGACAGAGAAGGGCCATCCCCCCACTGGGTTCTCAGTTCCCCGCAGACAGGGAGCATCAGGGAAGGACCGTAGAACTGGCTTTGAGGTCCAAGTTTACCTGTATCCTGTTGATTACACTGGGTTCTTGTTTTCTAGCTATTCAGCATTCAGAATTAGGAATAGGGAGAGTTTGGACTGGATTGGGGCCAATATGCTGTGATTCTGCTGTCTAAAGTGTTAAATGTTGAAATACTATTTGGTAAAAAGCCCCCTCTTGACTTCCTTGGTGGTCCAGTGGTAAAGAATTCGCCTGCCAATGCAGAGTTCAGTCCCCGGTCTGGGAAGATCCCTCATACCATGGGGAAACTAAGCTCATGTGCCACAACCACTGAAGCCTGTGCTCCTTGAGCCCGTGCTCCGAAACAAGAAAAGCCACTCGGTGTCCACTAGTCGGTGGTGCCATCCAACTATCTCATCGTCTGTTGCCCCCTTCTCCTTCTGCCTTCAATCTTTCCCAGCAGCAGGGGCTTTTCCAGTGAGTCAGCTCTTCACATCAGGTGGCCAAAGTACTGGAGATTCAGCTTAAGCATCAATCCTTCCAGTGAATATTCAGGGTTGATTTCTTATAGGATCAACTGGTTTGATCTCCTTGCTGTTCAAGGGACTCTCTAGAGTCTTCTCCAGTACCACATTTTGAAAGCATCAATTCTTCAGCATTCAATCTTCTTTATGGTCCAGCTGTCACATGTGCTAAGTCACATCAGTCGTGTCTGACTCTTTGTGACCCCATGGACTGTAGCCCAGCAGGGTCCTCTGTACATGGGATTCTTCAGGCAAGAATATTGGAATGGGTTGTTACTACCTTCTCTAGGGGATCTTCCTGACCTAGAGATCTAACTGGCATCTCTTATATCTCCTGCATGGGCAGGTGGGTTCTTTACCACTATCACCACCTGGGAAGCCCACATCCTTGCATGACTATAAGAAAAACCATATCTTTGACTATATGGACCTTTGCTGGCAAAGTGATGTCTCTGCTTTTAAATATGCTGTCTAGGTTTGTCATAGCTTTCCTTCCAAGGAGCAGGTGTTTTTTAATTTCATAGCTACAGTGTACCATCACAGTGATTTTGGAGCCCAAAAAGATAAAATCTGTCACTGCTTCTACTTTTTCTCCTTTTATTTGCCATGAAGTGATAGGATCGGATGCCATGATCTTAGTTTTGAATATTGAATTTTAAGCCAGCCTTTTCACTATATTAACACTTATATGTGGAATCTGAAAAACTTGGTATAGATGATCTTATTTACAAAGCAGAAATAGAGACACAGGTGTAGAGAACAAATATCAGGGGGGAAGGGGAGAAGGGATGAATTGGGAGGTTGGGATTAACATATATACACTATTGACACTATGTATAAAATAGATAACTAATGAGAACCTACTGTATAGCAACAGGGAACTTGGTGCTCTGTGGTGACCTAATTGGGAAGGAAATCCAAAAAAGAAGGTATATATATATATAATTATTAATTAATTATCATTAATATAAATATAGCTGTGTTAATTATCTATTAATACATATATAATTATACATATTAATATATGTCCACTGATATATATATATGTAGCTGGTTCACTTTGCTGTACAGTAGAAACTAACACAACATTGTAAAGCAATTATACTCCAATAAAAATGATAAAAAAAGACTGGGTACTTGATTTACTACATTCCTTTCCCACTCCTGCAGAAATGCAGAAGCTTCTGTCCAGCCTCGGTATCTGTGAAATTAGGAGGAGCAGAGCCCCCTGCTGACCAGTGAAGTCAACTCCCTATTTTAACCATTCTGAGATGCTTGTTTTTGCAGCATTGATCCAACCCTCCTGACTGATATTCATACTTTATTCACTTTTCTAGCTCCTGGACCCAGGATAATACCTGACATATTATGGGCCCTCAATAATTTTTTGCCAGATTAATAAATGAACGAAGACAGAGTCCTGACCTTCCAAAGGGAGCAGTTGTCATGTAGATCGACTAAGTAGGAAGGAGGTGAGAGTGGGAATAGAGATAATGCTAAGGATGAGTTGGCTGTAGAAGTAGATGATCTCATTCCCGAACTGGAATGCTGGTACCTGTCCAATCCTGTCTCTTTGACAGGTTTAAAGTTTAAAATATAAGTCTTCAGATGCTGACTTTAGCAGTGCCTTGGTAGTTAAAATTTAAAAAGGCAGAAAAAAGAATTAATAATTATCTGCTGAGATAAAAATAAGACAGAGGAATCAGCAGGTAGTGAGTAATCCACTCGCCTCCCCTGTTTCTTCTTTCTCATGGCTTAATTGATTATTTTAAAAATTGAGTCTGTTTACAAAATTGTATTAGTTTCAGGTGTACAGCTTAGTGATTCAGTGTTTTTACAGATTCTACTCCATTAAAATGTATTGCACGACAATGGCCATGATTCCCAGTGCTGTACAGTATAGCCTTGTAATTTATCTATTTTATACATAGTAGTTTGCATTTTTTAATCCCATACTCTTACCTTGCTCCTTCCCCTTCCCTCTTTCCACCGGTAACCACTAGTTTGTTTTCTTTATCTGCGAGTCTCTTTCTGTTTTGCATGTATATATGTTTGTTTTATTTGTTAGATTCTACATGTAAGTGATATAATACTGTATTTGTCTCTTTCTGCCTTATTTCACTAAGCATGATATTCTCTAGATTTATCCATCTTAGGGCTTCATTGATTTATTTTTGTAGTTTTTATTTAGTTATTTTTGGCTGCCTTGGGGCTCTGTCACTGTGTGCGGGCCTCCTCTAGTTGTGGTGTGTGGGGGACACTCTCTAGCCATGGTGCTCAGGCTTCTCATTGCGGTGGCTTCTCTTGTTGCGAGCAGGGGCTCTAGGCATATGGCTTCAGTAGTTGCGGCTCCTGGACTCTAGAGCATGGCTTCAGTAGTTGTGGTACTCGGGTTTAGTTGCTCTGAGGCATGTGGGATCTTCCCAGACTAGGGGTAGAACCAGTGTCCCCTGCATTGGCAGGCGGACTCATAACCACTGGACCATCAGGGAAGCCCTCAGGGCTTAACTTAGATGGTGCCCATTGCTCTTATCTATTCAATGGTTCCTCCTACCCTTTAGATATGGTGAGTAGTGACTGGGTGTCAGCTCCTGGGTTAGGTAACAGATACCGTGTGGTCTGTTCTCTTAGACACTCACAGCTGCACACAGGGAGGAAGACCCAGGGTAAGCGCTGTCGCCCTCAGGCCCAAGGTGCATGGGGAGACCACCCAGCACCTACTGGAAGTAGCTACACCTTTTGCTTTAAAATCCTTGGAACTTTGATTCCGTACTTTCCCCAAGTCCTTTAAATTGCTGTTCCATCCTTGACCAGCACAGAAGCTTTTTTTGGAGGAAGGGAAGGCAAGTCGTATTCTTATTTGCAAGATGGGAAAGCAGAGGCAGGGAGTAAGACATGCAGTCAAGGTCAATGTCAGACCTGAGGTGGGGACTTTGAGGTCAGGATTTCTAGAGTCCAAGGACACCAACCCCTCATTCCTATGCAAAGAAACTAGTCTGAGTGATAAGAGCAGACTCTGCATGATTTTAATACCTCTAGACCACATTTTTGCCCCTTGACTTACATCCCTGGATATGTTCCAGTGTCTCGTGGTCTATAGTCTATGGGAACTTGAATAGAATTTGTATCCTACTGTTGTGTGAAAACAGTATAACTCTTAATTATGTTGAATTGGTTCATGGTGCTTTTCAGGTCTACTATATCCTACTTTTCTATATATTCATTCTATTAATTTTTGAGGGTTTGATATTGAAACTTTGACAAAAAAATCTTAATTTATCTACTTAAAAATAATTGTAATATATAGTGGAACCATATGCAACTTTGTTCTATATTTTCCAAGCCTCTTGTAAATGTGTTTTCATACTTTCATAAATTAAAAAAAAAAAAGAAAGAAAGAAACCAGCCTGGCACAGACCAATGGCTTCCTCCAGGTCACACGGTGAATCAGTATAAAAATTAAGACTGAATCTGATTCTCTGGGCCTGCAAGATTCCAGGGTGTGTCTGGCTAAGCCACACAGCCTTTTTAAAAAACCAGGTTCATGTTGATTGGTTTTGCTTCAAATCAAAACCAATTAGATACAAGAGTCAGAAACATTAGGCAGACGACTGCCTTCTCAAGACACTTCAAGACCCTGCTCACCCTGACATGTGTGGATGAAACAGACCTGATTCTGGCCCGCATGCTGAGCAGGCGTCCTAACAGCCTGGCACGCCGGTTGCACAGAATCAATGTTGTCAGTGTTAGCGCAAGCGTCTCTTAACGCCAGAAGCCGAGGAGGCAGGTGGATAAATTTGCAGTGGCGGGGGGAAGGAAAGCAAGCCTACCAGGTATCTGTTACTCAGAGAGAGATGAAAGAGAAATCAGCAGGCCTTTTTCAAAGCTGAAAAACAGCCTGCATCACGCGGATGGCCAGCCAGCTGGGCGACAGGAATTTCTTCCACTGTGGTTGACCAACTGGACCAGGGAAACTTCTCTGGGCTGCTTGTGTTAATAGGTTGTTAATGATTGATGCAGGGGCCTTTTATGTCACCCAGTGAAAGGCAGAAACAAGGGGCCTGACTTTGGAGCTGATGACTAGACCAGCACTTGTTCTGTGCAAAGGCAGAATTTTAAAACATTTATGTTGGCTGAGCTTGAACCGGGCTGCACAACAGCTCGTTGGAGGAATGAAACGATCTTGTCTGGTGTTCGCCTTCCTTTGTTCTTTCAGTCAGACATTAAAAATACAGCAGGCTAAAAGGAGAAAATAAATTTCAAAGATCCTGCTAGATGTCAGGCACAAAGAGGAGGCGAGATGTGGGGCGAGTTTGCTAAACAGATAAAGCAGTGAGTAGGGATGTGGAGTAGATTCTTTGGATACAGAGACTTAACTCTGTCCTGGCTCCTTATAGCCCCCTTGGGGTATTTCTTAAGCATACCCCAGTGGGATCCAGTGGGCTTGCCTGATGGCTCAGCGGTCAAGAATCCATCTGCGACGCAGGAGACTTGGGTTCAATCCCTGGGTCAAGAAGATCCCCTGGAGAAGGAAATGACAACCCATTATATTCTTGCCTGGGAAATCCCATGGACAGAGAAGCTTGGTGGACCTGACCCAGGAAATCGGGTTGCAAAAAGTTGGACACAACTTAGCAACTTAACAACAGCAACAAGTGCCCCTGCCACCCTGTTTCCTGGGTTAGGTTCTTTTTTACAGAGCATTCTAGTGTGCTCTAGTGAAATAGCTATTTTCTGTGTTCTTGGCTCTGAGCATGGTGTGGCTTGGATACTCAAAAACAATAAACTTACTTATTGATGTATAGTATAAATACAGAAAAGTTTTCTGGAAATCACAAATGTGTATCTTTCCATATATATGTGTTCACTAGTTGAATACACCCATGTAACCCCCACTTGCATCAATAAACAGAACATTAGTTTGGACACATTGTCTCCAAAGAACCAAAATGATTTTTTTGGAACTCTCTTCCCATTGCAGATCAGATTTTCATATATTTGATAAATACCTAGGGTGATCATATAATTTATCTTCCCAACTGGTAAAACTTTGGGAACGAAAACATACCATGGGCATAAACTGGAATTGTCCTGGCTATTGTAAATAGTGCTGCAATGAACATTGGGGTACACGTGTCTTTTCAGCAAGGAGGCTCAAGAGTGAGGGGATATCTGTATAATTATGACTGATTCACCTTGTTGGATGGCAGAGACCAAGACAACATTATAAGGCAATTTTCCTCCAATTAAAAAACAAGCAACAATAAAATGGAATTGTCCCAGGAAGTGAGAAATGTGCGTTCACTGTATCTCTCACCATGGCACACGCTAATCGAGCACTGTGTTCTTGAGTCTCTACTTGGTACTGCAGTGCTCCATCCTCTTTCTGCCCTTCTTTTCCTGCTCTGTGATCCAGGAAGTAGACTCTTGTGTACTGCATCTCTGCGTCTCACTGCCCTTTGGCTTCAGCCAGTGGGAAGGCCAGCAGGAAATCATAAGTTGGGAAGAGAGAGAAAGAGTATTTTTTCCCTCCTTTTACTGGCGCTGCATCTCTGGCTATGTCTTCCCCCCTCCATGGTTACAGCTCCTGCCGGGGTGGCCCTCGTCCAAGCCCCAGATGCTCTGGCCTCTAGTGGCACAGTTTCCTCCTCTTGTCTTTCAGCTCTAAGAGATGGAACAGTTTTTCTCTGCTGCTAGTCTTTAGGTGTATCAGTATCCCACCATGGCCCCCACACCTGCCCACAGCTATGAGTAATTCCTTCATCGCGGCTTTCTTGTTGGAACCTTCCCAAGTGAATTCTGTTTCTTACCAGGATTCTGACTTATACAACTGCTTGCTATGAGCCACCACTAATCCACATCAGTTTAGGATGCCTTTACAATAGTCCAGAAAGTAGTGACCATTGTTGTCCCCATTTCTTAGATAAGGAAACTGAGAACGGAGATTTAAAATCATTTACCGAGACATACAGGTAGAAAGTTGTGGAACTGTCTTACAGGAGTGGCTGGAATCTAGAGATAATGGTATGGGTCTTGCTCAGAATGGCCTTCAAATTGATGACTTTGAGGCCTCTGATCACATCCTGTAATGACCAGGTAGCTCCCAGCAGTTCAGTGCAAAGCCCAAAATTCAGAGAAGAGACTCAGATAAGAAAAAGACTCAGACTGGTTTTCATTAGACAGATAAAGCATCGACTATCTACATTCTTGTCTTTTTAAGCTATTGCTTTAATATTGTAAAGCAGTAAGGTCACCTGAACTGCAGCATGGGCACCTCCTGGCAATTTGTTAAAAATGCAAAATTCCAGGTCCCACCCCAGACCTACTGGATTGGATAATCTGTAGTGGGGCCCAGCAACCTGTATTTTAAGAAACTCCGCCCACCCCCCAGCCCCCAGGGGATTCTGATGCCCTGGCCTTTGAGGTCCTTAGCTTCCTGCCTGAAGCTTGGCACTGTCTGGCTATCAGAGTTCCTTGGAATTTCCCAAATTCTTTCTTTGTCTGATGGGATTGAGAATAAATGAGAAGATGACATGAAAACCCCAGAACCCCTGTCTTCCTGCTTCCCCTGTGGATTTCATCTCTATTTGTGCAGCTGTTGAAATCGCTGAAGCAGTTGTTCATGAATATTTCAGGGCCTCTGACAAATCCCAAGTCTGATTACCAGAACACAGAGGGAGGAACCCCAGAAATGGCTGTTCTTACAGGCTGTTACAATAGAGCTAGTTATTTATTCACTGAATCCTGGCAGGGCCCCCAAATCTGGAAGGAGGAGTCCTTGGTCAACACAGGGCCCATGTCTGATGAGGGGTAGAGGTTATGGCTGACCTTCTCTGAGAAGTTGCTAGAGTAAGAGTGATGGCGACATTCTCAACACTGATTTAAGTGGGGCTACATTACTTGGTGATAAGTAACAGAAACTGAATTAAAGGAGAAACAAAAGAAGTCTATTAGAAGATATATCAGTTAGGGTTCAGTCTAAGAAACAGAACCAGTAGAAGATATAATTAAGAGGTTTATTGCAAGGAATTGGCTGACTAGGCAAGTCCTAAATCTGTATGATAGGCTATCAGGAAGGCAGGATGGAACTCTCAGGCATGGGCTAGAGATGCGGTCCACAGGCAGAATTTCTTCTCTTCTAGAAAGCCTCTATCCTGTTCTTCAAGTCATTTGGCTGATTGAATTAGTTATGCCCAGATTATCTAGAATAATCTCCCTATGGAAAGTCAACTGATTAGGGACCTTAATCACATCTACAAAATTCTTGCATTGTAGCACTGACATTAGTATTTGATTAAGTAACTGGAGACTATAGCCTGGCTACATGGACACATAAAACTGACCATCAGAGAAAAGCATGGAGTTGTTCTAAGAATAAAGGAAAAGCCACACTAAAAGAATCAAGGACTCTTCTAAAATCCAGGTAGCATGGAATGCTTCTTCAGGGAACCATATTAAGGAGAACTGTTCCAAACAGTTTTGACCTCATATGATTTCTCTCCCAGTCATGATTCTTGGATTAATGTGATATCTTCAATTCAGTTTCTGCATTCACTCCATACATTTGCTCTCTCTCACAGGGAGGACACTGGGTACCAACGATATTGATGTACTGACTCATTTGCCCTTTCCTACAATATATACAAAATTGTTCAGATTTACCACACAGATACTCCTATGGATAAAAGATGCTTTAAATAAAGTTCAAGATTTCTTTATACTTTTTTTGTTCTTAGACTACATCCCACTATATGTTAACTGTTGGAATATTATGTTCAAAAGTTGCTACAAGTACTTTTGTGTGGGTGTGTGGTTATATTATCATTGTGATAGGTAGTTTAGTTAATTCATTTCTGTTTGATTTGTGTTAGGGTTTACTTTCCAGACACTTTCAAATTTAACTCTGTTCTTTTAAAATAGTCACAAGGTTCAAACGTCAGAACCTTATTTAAAAGGGTGTATTCACTAAATTCTCCTTCCCACCCCTTCCTTCTCTTTTGCCCTTTTCCAGCCCATCATGATAGGAAACCATTTTCATTCATTTCTGGTTTATCTTTTCTCAGTTTCTTTTTACAAAAATACAATATATATAAAAATACTATGTTCAAATTTACTATTTGTAATATATATTTTAATATAATAGGTTAAATATGTACAATATATAATATATATAATTTAATATTATAATATTTTAATATGTAATACATATTCAAATACACTATTTTTGTAATATATATTACAAAATACTATATATATATTATTTTCCATTTTCTCATGTTTCTTACACAAAAGTTATCATATTATATACATTAATTTTTTAAAAAATGTGGTAAAAAATACATACACAAAACTTACCATCTTAGCTATCTTAAGTGTATATAGTTCAGTACTTTCAATTATATTCACATTGATATGCAATGAAACTTTTTCATCTTACCAAACTAAAACTCTATATTCATTCATTTCCCTCTCCTTTCAGCCCTTCAGTTCAGTTCAGTCGCTCAGTCGTGTCCGACTCTTATCGACCCCATGAATTGCAGCATGCCAGGCCTCCCTGTCCATCAACAACTCCTGGAGTTTACTCAAACTTATGTCCATCAAATCGGTGATGCCATCCAGCCATCTCATCCTCTGTCATCCCCTTCTTCTCCTGCCCCCAGTCCCTCTCAGCATCAGAGTCTTTTCCAATGAGTCAACTCTTCACATGAGGTGGCCAAAGTACTGGAGTTTCAGCTTTAGCATCATTCCTTCCAAAGAAATCCCAGGGCTGATCTCCTTTAGAATGGACTGGTTGGATCTCCTTGCAGTCCAAGGGACTCTCAAGAGTCTTCTCTAACACCACAGTTCAAAAGCATCAATTCTTCAGGGCTCAGCTTTCTTCACAGTCCAACTCTCACATCCAAACATGACCACTGGAAAAACCATAGTCTTGACTAGACGGACCTTTGTTGGCAAAGTAATGTCTCTGCTTTTGAATATGCTATCTAGGTTGGTCATAACTTTCCTTCCAAGGAGTAAGCATCTTTTAATTTCATGGCTGCAATCACCATCTGCAGTGATTTTGGAGCCCCAAAAAAGTCTGACACTGTTTCCACTGTTTCCCCATCTATTTCCCATGAAGTGATGGGACCGGATGCCATGATCTTCGTTTTCTGAATGTTGAGCTTTAAGCCAACTTTTTCACTCTCCTCTTTCACTTTCATCAAGAGGCTTTTTAGTTCCTCTTCACTTTCTGCCATAAGGGTGGTGCCATCTGCATATCTGAGGTTATTGATATCTCTCCCAGCAATCTTGATTTCAGCTTGTGCTTCTTCCAGCCCAGCGTTTCTCATGATGTACTCTACATATAAGTTAAATAAGCAGGGTGACAATATACAGCCTTAACGTACTCCTTTTCCTATTTGGAACCAGTCTGTTGTTCCATGTCCGGTTCTAACTGTTGCTTCCTGACCTGCATATAGGTTTCTCAAGAGGCAGGTCAGGTGGTCTGGTATTCCCATCTCTTTCAGAATTTTCCCCAGTTTATTGTGATCCACACAGTCAAAGGCTTTGGCATAGTCAATAAAGCAGAAATAGATGTTTTAGCCCTTGGCAACCGCCATATTAATCATTTTTATAAAACAGACTAGCAGTCCTATTGAGCCAAAGGAGGGGAGACCAGTGAAGGCGATTGGCTTTCAGCATCTCGGTTGTCACAGCAACAGGCAGAGTGGAAATACTATCATTATGGTGCAGATGAAGAAAAAGAGGCTTTGGGCACCAGTAGGGGAATGAGACCCAAAAAAAGGAAATAAATGAAAAAAAAAATGGCCAGTGGTCGTAAAACCCATGAGAAGAGATAAAATGGACTGAGAGGGGAATTGGGGGAGAATCTAAGGAGGTGACTGTTCAAAAGAAAGAGAAAGAACTAGCAAAGAGGAGAATGGAATGGGAGTGATCAGATGGGGTGGTGGGAACAGCATGTTCAAAGGCCCCGAGGCAGGAACATGTGGGCTATGCTAGAGAAAACCCAGCGAGAGAGTGTGGGTTTTACTCTAAGCAGCTCCCTCTGTTCATCTCATGCATATGCATGTGTGATGTTAACTCCACTTCAGCTGTTTTGTTCTTTGGAGTAGAACGTGGAGCCATTTCTTAATTGCTCTATATTTAGCTTTGTTTAAAAATCTATAATTTAAAAACCACCAAGGGCTGGGCTGGTAATTCAGCTTCCATGGTCCATTTACTCGTTGGCTTTTGCTTCTGAGCCAGCCCACCAAGGTGACAGCGTGTGCCAATCACGATGGAAGTATTTGTTAGCAGAACATCTGCTCCCTGAGAGCTGGTCCGGATCTAGTTGCCAAACCCCAGAACTAATCTCAGGACCCCTTAGTTTAGTTTCCTGAAAAGGAGGGCTGGAAAGGGACAGCAGAACAGCTGGGACCTAGTACAAGGGGTGGGAATCAGCATCACATGTCCAGGATCAGTTCATGTCTGGGTTGTGTTACTTATTTTTTATTTTTCTGGCCTTGACAGTGACATGTGGAATCTTAATTCCCTGTTGTTTAGTTGCTCAGTTGTGTCCGACTCTTTGCGATCCCGTGGATTGTAGCCCACCAGGCTCCTCTCTCCATAGGATTGTCCAGGCAAGAATACTGGAAGGGGTAGCCGTTCCCTTCTTCAGGAGATCTTCCGGATCCAGGGGTCGAACCCAGATCTCCTGCATTGCAAGTGGATTCTTTTACTGTCTGAGCCACCAAGGAAGCCTCATAGTTTTATTGTCTACATTTATACAATGGCGAGTAAATAAGAGCCTATTTTAGTGTGACTGAAGTTCTGAGCTCCACAAGAAAGATGTTAGCATTGAACAGGTGATACATAATGTATTAAAAAGCAATTATTTCTTTCTTTCCTTCTGATGGCTGGTAGCTTGCCTGTTTCCCCTTGAATGTATCTATTTCCTACACGATAGCTCTCAAAAAATAATAAAACACTGATTATGGAAGATGCTTTGTCTGGTTCTCAGGGGCTGCAAAGTGTGTAGAAAGGTTATGCTGGTCAACACTGTGCAAGGTGGGTGGGTATTTATTCACATAAGACTCTCCCAGAACAATTCAGAAAGAGAAGCTTCAAAGACACACTTGAAAGGTGATGGTAAGAGTGGAATGCATCAGCCAACCTGCGAGGGACACCATCACCCTGTCTCCCTAATTATGGGCCTGTTGCAAGTCTGAAGAGAGAGTTCTCTGTATAAAACACTCGAATGCAGATCCACACTGGAGCCTGCGACACCCTCCTTCTCTTTCCCCGCACTGCCTGATCGAGATGCTTCTGTACTTCAGCAGAACCTGGAGGCGGGAATGACACTTCACATCACTAATGAACCTGTAGCCGGGCATCTTGGACTCTCATCTCCTCTGCCTGCATCGCCCCAGTCCCTGTCCAGCCAGCTTGGGGACAGTGGAGTAGTTGCTGCTATGCTGAGTGACAAGCTTTTGGCCTCCAATCAGCCAACCAATGATTTGAAACAGAAAGAGGTAGTCTTGAGATTTGAATCCAGGACTTGCTACCTCCAAAGCCCATGTTCTTTCCACTAAGAAAATCCCATGAGCTTCCAATGGTTTAGGAAAAACAAGATATATCAGTAGCCTGGCATTCAAGGTCTCAGTTTCCCTGACCCTTCTTATATTGGCCAGCATCTCAAATCTGGCATGGACAGCCTCTGCACTTATCATTTCCGGAATGCTCTTTGAACTACCTTGCAAATACTCTTTATCTGGAATCCTTGCCCTTCATCTCTCCTCCCTTATGCTGCTCATAGCTTAACATAAGCTCTGGGAAGCCTGTTCTCTCTTCTTCATTGTGAAGTATACAACCTGGTCCTGTGCTTGACCTTCTGCTTATCTGAATCACTCCATCCCCAAACATCCCAGAGCAAGCACATTTATAGCAATATCCCATTCTCCCTATAGTTCTTGATCAACACTTGGCCTAGAAGAAGTGGGTTGGTTCTAGCCCCAGTTTTTATTATTTGTAAACTCCATGATTTTCATTGGAAGGACTGATGCTGAAGCTGAAGTTCCAATACTTTGACCACCTGATGTGAAGAGCCAGCTTACTGGAAAAGACCTTGGTGCTGGGAAAGATTGAGGCCAGGAGGAGAAGGGGACAACAAAGCATGGGATGGTTGGATGGCATTACTGACTCAATGAACGTGAGTGTGAGCAAACTCAGGGAGATGGTGAAGGACAGGGAAGCCTGGTGTGCTGCAGTCCATGGGGTCCCAAAGAGTTGGATGCAACTGAGTGACTAAACAATAAAACTCAGTGATGTTTGGCAAGTGATAATTACTTTGCAGCCTCACTTTTCTTATTTTTATGGAATTAACAATCCATGGTCTATTAACAGAGTTCTTAGAAGTGGGGACAATAAGATAAGAAATTGGAAACCACATTTTAAACTTGTCAAGTAAGTGTATTATTATAAATATTACATGTTTTGCATTTTCCTCCGTCACATTTTGCCCAGCAAACGTTCCTGTGAAAAGGAGGTCAGAGAAAGTATTTTCCCAATTTTATAGATGGGAAAACAGGAACCTATGAAGGCTTAAGGAAGAGGAAGCAGAAATAGAAAGTGATCCCTGAGAGGGTCTTTAACTTCCTGACTTCTGGCCTTTTTGTTAGATCACAGGTTTCTTTAAGAGCCCTCCTGTTCTTATTCTCAGGGAAATAACACTTTTAATAACTCAAACTTGGAAAGCTTTTAGTGAGTGTGTACTTTGCACCAGAAAGACATTCAAAGGTTCGGACTGGCTCAGGGAGCCTTCGTTAGTCAGTTTCAGCCTGAGAAAGGGAGCTGCAGTAAGAGGTTGGAGAGGAGCCAGGGACGGTCAATGGTCTGCTGCATCACTGACCAGCCAGGTGACGCTGGGCATGTTGGTTACCTGCTTTTTATCTCGGTTTCCTCATCTGTTAAAGAGCATCTCTGAAATCTTACTTATAAACTGCTCAGAGCAATGGCTCAACTACTACTGTTGTTCATTTGCACAAAAAATATTTGGTAAATGCCTACAGGGTACTAGACATTATTTTAGGTACTGGCATATGGCGGTCATCAGAACAAAGTCCCTGCCTTCACGGGGCTTCTAGTCACAATGGCAGGCAAAAAAAGAAAAAAAAAAATCAATGAATATAAGATTTTTAAGTCATTAGTTCGCTTCTCTTACTGTCATTTTTATAGATTATTACATTTTTCATTTGATTTTATTGGCAGAGAATGTGAACATTTACTCGGTCATTGATTCCAGACTTCTAAAGACTCATCCTGATTTTATATCAGTGTTTCATTGCTGATTACTCACTGGAAAACAGCCACCCAAGAGACAATTCTACTGTAGCCTGGAACTATTATAAAACCAGTTTAGGTCTGTGATACTAAATGGTATAAGCTCAGGGTTTGCTTAAATTAGGGCTTACTAACTTAAATTACTGCTGAGGTCAGGTGAGTCACATACAAAGGGGCGGCTGGCAGGAATTGAGACCGAGAGACTGCTGCCATGAGGAGGAGTGGACACAATGTAGCTGGATCTTCTGATTTTGAGATGGGGCAATTCAGAGATTTTTCTGTGAACTTTCCTTATTTTTATTTAGTGGCAACACACTCACCTTTAAGATGAAACCCTTGAGTTGGGCCAAGTGTGGATTAAACAAAATCCTGGAGGTCAAGTTCAGCCCGAGAACTACCAGTTTGCAAAGATCTTTGATTTACATCATTGTGTATGATTTTCAACTTTGTCCTAAACCACCTGGCCTTTTGAAGACACTGCAATTTCCTTCCTTTTGTCAGCCTCTTTCCCCAGGGTTATCTGTGGCAGCCATCCCCATAAATAGATTTTCTGTGCCAGACCATTGGACCACCAGAGAGCCTGGTGAGCTTGGGTAGTGGAATCCTCTCCATGGCAGCCTGGTTTTTAGCAGGTCTTAGAGCCCATCTGTGGAGAAGGTGATGGCACCCCACTCCAGTACTCTTGCCTGGAAAATCCCATGGATGGAGGAGCCTGGTGGGCTGCAGTCCATGGGGTTGCGGAGAGTCGGACACGACTGAGCGACTTCACTTTCACTTTTCACTTTCATGCATTGGAGAAGGAAATGGTAACCGACTCCAGTGTTCTTGCCTGGAGAATCCCAGGGACGGGGGAGCCTGGTGGGCTGCCGTCTATGGGGTCGCACAGAGTCGGACACGACTGAAGCGACTTAGCAGCAGCAGCAGCAGTAGAGTCCATCTGGGGCTTCCCAGGTGGCACTAGTGGTAAAGAACTCTCCTGCCAGTGCAGGAGACATAAGAGCGGCAGGTTCGATCCCTGGGTCGGAAAGATACTCCAGGGGAGGGCTTGGCAACTCACTCCAGTATTCTTGCCTGGAGAAGCCCATGGACAGAGGAGCCTGGTGGGCTACAGTCCATGGGGTTGCAAAGAGTCGGACACAACAGAGGTGACTTAGCGCAGTACGGAGTTCATCTGAGTGTTGGGGAAAGAACCTAGTCCTGCTTTCCCAACTTTAATAATCACTGACTCTGTACTTTCCATCTTTCTGGTGATGTTTGTTTTCTTTGCATATTAATATTTCCCACAGAAGAATGCTTAGATCCAAGAGGGAGCAAGCATGGGGCATGTATACAGACACATTCATGGTCCTTCTGGCCTAATACAGATGAAACCAAACCCCTGGGGCCTCCTCTGCTTACCCCAGACATCCAGGAGACTTTAGCTCTTTGTTTTCCAAAGATTACAGGATTAAAGTTACTGGTCACCCAGTCCCAGAATATAATCAGCCGCATAGCTGAGCTGGACTTAATTCTGTGCCAATGGTGAGTGACTGGCAGAGAATTTGGGGACAGGCCTCTATAGGAGTGTAAGTGAGTCTTTATTCCTGCGGTCTCAGAGCTGGGAAAGGTAACTGAATCATAACAAGCTTTTCAAGGCTTTGGACTCTGGCCTTGGTTAAATGGAATTTGGAGGTGATGAGTTGGAATTTTGACGTGTGTTTTGAAGCAGCCATTTCAGCAAACCCACAAAACACCCTCCACTTCTATGGGAGCGGTTCTGAAAGTTTGAGTGTGCATCAAAATTACCTGGAGGGCTTGGAAACACAGGTTTCTGGCCCCTCTTCCAGTTTTTGATTCAAAAGGTCTAGGATAGAACCCAAGAAACTTGGATTTCTGGCCAATATCAAGGTGATGCTAAGGGTGCTGGTGCAGAGATCACACTTGGAGAACCAGGACTCTAAGGAATCGGCAAACAGGTGTCTAAACAATCAGGAAATTCTTCCTTCCTCAAATTCCTGATGGTCTGTCTCCCTGTTTAGAGGCTGCCAGTACTAGTGGAAATCGAGTGGAAAAATCTGGGTTCCAGCTCTGACACTGTGTTATTAGTTCTGTAGCCTTGGGCAAGACATTTACCTTCTCTGAATCTGTTTTCCCACCTGAAAACTGAAAATAGTAATTCCAGCCATGCTTTCTTCACAGGGGTGTGGGGAGATGCCAATGACCTTGGGGGTGCCTATGCTCAAGACCCTTCATGCAGGCGTGAGGGACTCTTACTGACAGTGTGGGACCTTTGGGATTATTAGTTTTACAGTCTGTCCTTGCTTTTCACTCTGGGGAGTCCTCAGTTGTAAGACTATTTTAAAGTGAAGGACCTTCCAAATTTAAAATGTTATTTTCATGAAGAATGAATCCTTTCTGAGAGAAAACACTGTAACTTCTTTTCTCTTCAAGAACGCCTTCCAACCTGAGATGGGTCCTCTTAGTGGAATGGGCGAAACCCTCAAAATACTGGCATCTTATGGATGTTCTAAACAGACAGTGTTCCTGTTCATGTTGGGGATTCGTTTTAAAGATTAGTAAGGAAGTGTTAGTCGTTCAGTTGTCTCTGATTCTGCAACCCCATGGACTGTAGCTGACAGGCTCCTCTGTCCATGGGATTCTCCAGGCAAGAATACTGGAATGGGTTGCCATTTCATTCTCCAAGGGATCTTCCCAACCCAGGGATTGAATCCGGGTCTCCTGTATTGCAGGCAGATTCTTTAATGTCTACGCCATCAGGGAAGCCCCAAAGCCATATCCGATGAGAATGGGATATGGGATATGCAGAAACCAATGCAATATTGTAAAGCAATTATCCTCCAATTAAAAAAAGGAAAAAGGATTGCTGACTTGAAAAATAATTTAGAATCAAGGAAGAGCTTAAACAGGCCAAGATAATAAGTGGATCAATCTTAATATGCTGAAGAGCAGCATGGGGTCTTTTCAAAATGGCTGGGTTGTGCCTTGCCCAGAACAATCTCAAGACTTTTTCCCCAGCCCAGTGGATAGGAACTCTCCCGCAATCCACTCTTGATTTCTCTCTTGATGATAAACAAATGTCTTTTACTTGGCCCAGCCCACATTCATACTGGGCAAAACAAGAATGTTTTCTCTTATATTGCCCAGGCTTTTTTTTTTTTTTTTTTTGCAGTATCAAACCTAAATCCTGTGCAGAGTTGGCAGTTAACTGTCTGGCCATCATGTGACAAGGGCTACAAAGGATAATAGTCCAGATGAAGAGGGCAACCTGGGGCTGAGAGATAAGATGAACATCCCACCTTCCCTGCTCATTAGCACGAAATCCCAGCATCTTCCAAAGAAAGACTAGAGAGAGCTTGTGATGCTGTTTTAAGCTTTCATCCAGTTTGTTCCTTAACTGGCCAATAGTGTGTGCCTATGGGCCATCCAAAAGGAATCTAGAGCCAAATGGATTATAGGTTTAATGTTACCCCTCAGCCCTCTGCTGTGAAGTGGGCAATTTCATTAAAGCAAAGAGAGAAAGAATGTGAGATGACCCCTGCTCTGTGCCCCGTTGCCTCACCAGTCCCACATCTATGTTAGCTGCTCCTTGAATCAAGGATTAGTGGGGTAGGGACTTCCCTGGTGGTCCAGTGGTTAGGCCTTCCAATGCAGTGGGTGCAGATTTGGTCCCTGGTTGGAGAGCTAAGATTCCATCTGCCTCGTGGCCAAAAAAAAAAAAAAAGCAAAAGCAATATTGTGACAAATTCAGTAAAGACATTAAAAATGGTCCACATTAAAAAAAAAAAAAAGATTAGTGGTGTCATATTCTGCATTCAAGTGAGCCCAAGCTCAACTTCCATCGAAGCTGAGGCAGAAAGGATGGAGTTGGAAAAATGAAATCATGGCATGTTCTAGTCAAAATAATGTTTAAGGACCATCAGGCCCAACTTCCTTATTTTACAGATGGGGAAACTGAGGTCCACAAGCAGGAAAGGACATGTCCAAGTCACCTGGGTTCTAGTAAAGGAATTACAGAACTAAAAGTCAAAGTTGGAATGGCTTTGCTGCTGCTGCTGCTTAGTCGCTTCAGTCGTGTCCGACTCTGTGTGACCCCAGAGATGGCAGCCCACCAGGCTCCCCCGTCCCTGGGATTCTCCAGGCAAGAACACTGGAGTGGGCTTTAAGGTCATCCAAATTCCCAGGTGGTGCTAGTGATAAGGAATCCACCTGTCAATGCTGGAGACATGAGAGACGTGGGTTTGATCCCTGTGTTGGGAAGATCCCTTGGAGGAGGGCATGGCAATCCACTCCAGTATTCTTGCCTGGAAAATCCCATGGACAAAGGAGCCTGGTGGACTAGAGTCCATAGGGTCTACAGAGTTGGACACGACTGAAGTGACTAAGCACAGCAAACACACAACCTATCTACCCCTTCAGTGAGTACCCATCAGGAGACAGAATTCCCCTCTGCTGCTGGAATACCTTCTGTGACAGAGAACTCACTGCTTTCAGGGCCAGCTCATTACTTTCTCCCATAGGTGGGAGCATTAGAAAATCAGTGTTTTCTTTCTGTATTCCTGTGGCTTCTTATTTTTATCCTTGGGGACATGAGATTAAATCCAAGTCTTTCCTTTAATTCCCATTCCTGAGGTCATCTGTCATGTTTTCTATAAATTTTTTTTTTTTTTTTTTGCCTACAACAAGCATCTCTTTATGCCTCCTGTGATTCACTGTGCAGGCTTCTCACCACCCACCCACTCTGCCCACATTTACCTGAATCCCTTTTGAATGTATGATGCCTCAAACTGAATGCAATCTTCCCGTGTCTAATTTGTTCTAAAGACTTAGTATCTATTAATTCATCCTAAGATCATATAGCCTGGAGGAGGGCATGCCACCCCACTCCAGTATGCTTGCCTAGAGAATCCCATGGACACAGAGGAGCCTGGCGGACAACAGTCCATGGGGTCACACAGAGTGAGACACAACTGAAGTGACTTTGCATGCACACATGCAAGATCATATTAATTGCATTCAGAATAAACCATTCAGGGTTCCTTTGGTTGTAAATGATGAAAATTAAATTCTAACTAGCTGAAGTAAAAGTGGGAATTTAATAGAGATGAATGGCTCCAGGGGCTCAAGCAACATTTGTCTGAGGTAGGTATCTCTGTATTTTCTCAGCTTTGCAATTGTTGGCTCCATGGCTAGGAAAGATAAGTGCCTACCGTGCTTTCTTAGTCCATTTGGGCTGTTATAACAAAATGCCACAGGCCAGGCAGTTCATAAACAAGTTCTCACAGTTCTGAAGGCTCTAAGTCCTTCATCAGAGTGCCAGCATGCTTGGGGAGGGGATCTCTTCCAGGTCACAGACTTCCCATTGTGTCCTCATATGGTGGAAGGGGCTAGGGACCTCTCAGGAGCCTCTTTATAGAATGTTAATCCCATTCACGAGGGCTCCACCCTCATGGCTTAAACATCTCCCAAAGGCCCCACCTCCTAATACCACCATCTGTCGGGGTTTGGATTCCAGCATAGGAATTTTGGGAGAACACATTCAGACCACAGCATAGACCAGGTTTAAATGTTCAAAGGTCCTGGTCCATGGGAATAAAAGAGAGTGGGCCTCTGTATTAGTCTGCGAGAGCTGCCGTCACAACGTCCCACAAACGGAGTGGCTGAAACAACAGAAATTGTTTCCCAGTGCTGAAGACTAGAAGTCTGAGATCAAAATGTCGCCAGGGTTGGTTTTTCTTCCCAGAGCTGTGATAAGAATCTGCTCCATGCCTCTCCCCTAGCTTCTGCTGGTTTGCTGAAAGTATTTGGTGCTCTCTGGCTTTGTAAAAGCATCACCCCAACCTCTTCATCTGTACATGGCCCTCTCCTATGTGTGAGCCTGTGTCTGAATTTCCTCTTTTTATAAAGATGCTCATCACAGTGTATTAGGAGTCCCACGGATTCCAGTAAGACTTCATTGTAACTAATCACATCTGCAATGATCCTATGGCCCAATAACATCGGATTGTCAGGTATTTAGAGTTAGGACTTCACCATATTTTGGAGAAGGAACACAGTTCAAACCATAACAGCCTCTTTCACAATAATACTGCCAAGAACACCCAAGGCTGCATTTTGTGGGTTCTAGTGAGCCACACACCCATCCCTGAACTGATTAATCACAGGAATGCTGGGACAGAGACACGTCTTCTCCTGGAGCCCCTGGTGAAGTCAACACAACCCAAACCACAGGGACTGGGAGTAGGGGAGGGGAGGGTCTCGAGGAAAATGAAGGTGCCCATAGAAGAGGCAGTAATGGGTGTTGCACGAACAAAATCTAGACATTTACTACTCAAGGGCAACTGAGCAAATCAGAACTCCGGGTCCAGAACCTGGGCAACAGCTGAGGCTATAGCAATAGGCCACTCCAAGAATGCCCTTGACTCCCTTTAAAAAGAAATGGTGTGTGTGTTGTCATGAATCAATCCAGAAAGTTGGGCTGCCAAACATTTCCGTTCTTACGAGGCCTCACAGAAGCCGCTTCGGCTCTTGGTAATTTGGTGTTTCGCATTCATTTCTTTTCATATCAGAAGATTAAAACAATAGCTTCTGGTTATCATCCCACATATTATTGATTAAAATCCTTGCCCGAAGACCTTCCATCTCACTTTTCAGCGTGGCATGATTTACTTTTCTTTTTACTCCCTGTAACAGATGATTAATGCTGATCTCCGGAGTCCCGGTGAGATGAAGCTGGGTGTCAGGTACGATTTGTCAGCTTGGAAGTATAGATTATTTTATGTTTCTCGAACTTTGTGGCCAAGGGAACACAGCTCTTGATGGTTAAATCCATCCACACTTTCCCCCTGGGCTATGAAATGCCAGAAACATTAAATAGCCCACTTAATACATAACCTCATTCTGTATGCTTGACTATTTTGTTTTTAATTTTTCTTCCCTTTCCTGGCTGCTCACATGAAATGGGATCAAAGAAAAAAATTATCCTCACTGGATTTTGTTAAAATATTAATAGGTTAGGGTTGACTGGCTAAATTGAATATCTTTGCTGATCTCACTTGCATGTTTAACTTGTGCTTAGGAAAATATGTTTCCTAGGTGATAACCTTTTATGTACCAGCCTGACTTCATTGAAATGCATAGAGATAAAAATATGTCACGCTCAGCGGCTGTGCTATTCTTGTGTGGCACTGTGATTATTCAGATGGTAATTGACCCCCACCTGTAGACAGCTCCGATTCTGTAGTCAATCATTTCATTTGATGTTAAAATATGTGAAAGTACAATTATATAATTTACATTACAAATCATGCTGAATGCCAGGGGTCTCTGAACCGCTGACAAACGCAAAGAAATCGGGGTTGGGGGAGAGGCCTCTGGTCAATAAATGAAGTGAATTACACCAGGCGAAGGGTTCACTTTTCTTATTTGTGTCCATAACAAGAGCTTTTGTGCATGTGTCATTGAAAGAGTAGCTATGGCCTTCTCTCTGAAACCGTAAATGGCAACGTTTCAGATGCCTTTCTGAGGATGTCTCCCCTTTCTCTGGCAAAGAATCACTCCTCCCATTAGTTAGAGAAGTGAGGGCTTGTCCAGGCCAGAAGGGAAAGCAGAGAATCTAATAAAGGGAAGAGGGCGTCAGGTCTGGGAGGTTGCAGTGCCTACTTGAGGCCAAACCCAACACAGGTGTGAGTGGTAGATGTGAATTACGCTTGCCCATTTCCGAACTTCAGATCTCAACCATCAAACTTGAAGCGTACTAATATTATTGAGTCAAAGTTATTATTTATCTAATATTCAATATGTTCTTTGATATTGGGACAAGTGTTTTAGATACATTATCCAGACAACCCTCCCAACCCCATCATATGACTTGGGTCTGCAATCAGTCTCCCTTTCAGATGAAGAGTGGACACAGAGGGATTACCGGGCTTGCCCAGGGCCATTTAGATAGAAAGTCAAAAGTGAGTGATGGCAGAGCCTGGGCTGGTGACCACCCTCCTCTTCTGGATCGGGTATCAAATATTTATGGTGGCCATGCAGGACAGGAAAGGGGCATAGGACACAATTTCTGCCTCAGTGGAGCTTTTGGGAAAGAAGGTGGGTTGGGGTGGGAGTGGGCATCCTTGGTAAGGGTGGTCCAGATAGAGAACTCACCAGTGAGAAGGTTCCGATGGAGATGGACTAGGCACTGATGCACAGGGGAGGGCAGTCTCCAGTCCTGCTTCCGCTATCATAGGTCAGGGGAGGCGGCATGATTATGTCTTCGGTGAATGCGTAATATTTCCTGCATTGGAGCCATCCAAAGGCACACTCTTGCTCTTCCTTCTACCACGTTCCAAAGCAGCTGGGCTGAGGGGTCCCCGGGGCCTCTAGCTTCCAGAATGGGTGCATACTGGTCCGTTGCACAGGAGCGAAAAAGCTTCACTGCCCACAAAGTGATTTTGGCCACCGAGAGCTGGGTTGGTTTCTGATGTGGACACCTGATCCTTGAAATGTGCTGGGAATCCTGCCCTATTGGCTACAAACAGCAGGTCTGCTGGCAGCGCCTCTCACAGGGGTGGGAGCCAGCCATATCTCCCAGCAGCCCTCGGGAAGAACACATCCCAGACGACATCACCTGGAGCAGATGCTGGTCATCAGACATCAGTCGCTTCCATGATGTTTATATTCCACCCTCCTATCTCTTAGTCACTTAGCATAATCATTGAGAGCCTAGCCTGGAGATAGATGCCTGGGTTCCAATCCTGGCTCTGTCATCTGCTGGCTGGGAGCCCTGCATATGTTAACTTCTGTTTGCCTCTGTTTCCCTATCTATAAATGAAGTGAAAAATAGTACCCGCCTTATAGAGTTGTTCTGAGTTAAAATGCCAAGCACTTAGAACAATGCCTGATACACAGTAAGAGAATATGTGCATTCATGCTAAGTCGCTTCAGCAGTGTCTGACTCTTTGCAACCCCATGGACTGTAGCCCGCCAGGCTTCTCTGTCCATGGCAAGAATACTGGAGTGGGTTGCCATGCCCGCCTCCAGGGAATCTTCCTGACCCAGGGATCGAACCCAAGTCTCCTGCATCTCCTGCACTGGCAGAAGTATTTTTTTATCACTAGTGCCACCTGGGAACTCCAAAAGTTAAATAAAATGTCTTTTGTTCTTAAATAAGGATTATCTTTTTTGCCCGACTGTATATGTGAGCTAAATATATTTCTAATAAACTTAAAACATACACATAACTACAAAATATTATTTTAAAATCTGTTTATGGACTCCCAGTGGTCTGGGCACTGTACTTTGTGAATCCCCAAAGAGTCAAGTTCAAAACCCTGGGTCTGGCATTTTAAGTCCCACCCAGAATTGCCCCCCACTCACCTTTGTATCACTGTCTTCCCTAACAACTCAATATATACTTTGTGCTCTGTTGGTTTTTATACTTAAACAGCACAAAGTCATTTCATTATTTTATCAAGACACAATATAGCTTAATGGTTAAGCACTCAGCTCTGGTGTAAATGACAGATTTGAATTTCAGCTCTGGGCCATCTTTACTGAGTAATATCCATTACTCATCCTGTGCCCCAGCTTATACATCTGTAAAATAGGAATATAAATAGACTCTACCTCCTTAGAGAGATTCAGAGAATTAAATGAGTTAATTCAAGAAAGTACTTAGTACAGGGCGTGGCTAAAGTGAGTGCTCGTGAAATGTGAGCTAAGCTGGTTGTTGGTATTTTGGTCCCATTTTAATGTTACATAGGGGTCCTTAAGCCTGCACGATGAATGGCCCAAAGAATGAAGCATGGACTTCTTTACCCAGGCTCTGGGGCAAGTATTTGAGGAGTTTGAGGCCCTTTCTCCCCAACTGAGAACTGCTCAGCTGGGGGTGGGGGGAGCTGACCTGGGAATGAGCCCGCCATTCCTCCATTCAATCAGAAACCCCAGCAACAGAAATCACCCACTTGGTGAACGAGCCAGACATCCTGGCCAGGGAAAATTTCCCAGGCACTTTGTGGTGGCTCATTTTGAAAGTGAATTGAGACATTATTTTTAATTAAAGTGGCAATTTGCCCTCATGAGTTTTCCGTCCCTTGATGCGCAAATGGTGGCCTCTGTTTTGTCCCCTCCTTGCCTTCTCTTCCTCCTTTTAATTTCAAGCCCATCAGAAGGCCAGTTTACTAAATTAGTTTTAATGGAAATTTAGCCAACACAAATAATAATGAAATGTAAAATTATTCCTTAGCTAATGAACAGCCAGTGGCTTTGGGGTTAATCGTTTGCTTCTGGTGTCAGCTTATTTATATTGAAATAGAATTGTAATAGGATTCCAAGCTAAAACTGTTTCATCTTCTTGATCATCACTTACCTTAGGGTTTATTCTTTATCATTTGTCATTGTTTAGTAATCGGTCTCACTTTGGACCTACTTGTGAATTAATTAATTACCTAGTTGAACTTGGGTGATTTTTTTTCTTTAAAAGAAATCGTGTCTTATTTTATCTTAGCTATATGTTTTTATTCCAAAGCTCTCCATACACATGGAAACATCTTCTTCATTGATTTTTACATCAACTGATCATCTTGACCAGCCAGGAATCAAGGGGTTCTCCCTTTATCATCTATGGCTGATCCCCTCAGTGTCCTCCAGACAGAACTCGAAGCGGGCAGGCAGCAGAGACACCATCCATTTCTAGAGATTAATTTTCCTTCTCTAGGACTCAGTGATCCCATTTAAAAAGGTGAGGTTTGATCACTAGATCAATGCTTTTTAAACCTGTGGAGGTTATTCTAAAGTTACTGCTGCGGGATATTGATGCCCTGGGGATCAGGTACTCACTTGGAAGAGAACTATTCATTCAAATTCTCTCTTTTAAAGACAGATTTTTCTAAGTGAGTTTTTATTTGGAAAAACTGAGAGGGAGGTGAGGATTACACTGTCTAAATAAAAAAAAAAGTTTAGACTAGGGATCGGGTTTAGGGAAATCACTTAAGCTCTTGAAGTACAACTGAAGCATAGGCAACAAAAGAAAAAAATAGAAAAATTGGACCATCAAGCTTAAATATTTCTATGCATCAAGACACCATCAACAGAATGAAGCAGCAGCATATGGAATAGGGCTGCAGATAATATATCTGATAAAGGATATTTTATTTGAGTAAAATTGCTTCACAATGTAGTGTTAGTTTCTGCTGTACAACGAAGCAAATCAGTCATATGTAAAGATGTATATCTCCCTCTAGGACCTCCCTCCCACCCACACCCTATCCCACCCAACTAGGTCATCAGAGAGCATTGGCTGAACTTCCTGTGCTTTATAGCAGGTTCCCACTAGTTATCTACACATTGTAGTGTGTGCGTATGTATATGTATATACATACCTATGCTGCTGCTAAGTTGCTTCAGTCATATCTGACTCTGTGTGACCCCAGAGATGGCAGCCCACCAGGCTCCCCCGTCCCTGGGATTCTCCAGGCAAGAACACTGGAGTGGGTTGCCATTTCCTTCTCCAATGCATGAAAGTGAAAAGTGAAAGTGAAGTCACTCAGTCGTGTCCGACTCTAGCGACCCTATGGGCTGCAACCCACCAGGCTCCTCCGTCCATGGGATTTTCCAGGCAAGAGTACTGGAGTGGGGTGCCATTGCCTTCTCCGTATATATATGCTACTCTACCAATTTGTCCCACCCTCTCCTTCCCCATATAGCCATGTCCATTCTCTACCTGATAAGGGATTAATATCCAGAATATACAAAGAACTCTCACAACTCAACAACAAAAAATGAACATCGATTCAAAAATTTACAAAAAAACTTGAATAGATATTTCTCCAAAGCAGATATACAACTGGTCAAAGAAGCACATGCAAAGATCCTCACCATCCCTAATTGCTGGGGAAATATAAACCCAAACTACAGTGAGATGCCACTTCACACCTACCTACCTGGCTCTAAGGGTGACTATGAAGATTACATGACACAACACGTGGAAAGTGTTTAGCACAGTGAGACTTCAATAAATTATTAACATATCAATTAGTTCTCCTGACACATATCGAGCACCTGCTGTGTGCCAAGTAAGGCATGAGGTGCTTTATGAAATACGGACCATGATATAACAATGACTTTGCAAGAGGGTTGATAAAAAAGTTAAATGGTGCTAAAAACTTTAAATGTTTAAGTTGGTTTCTGATGACAGGTATTTGTATCAGGCTGTTCTTCATTTTTCCTCATTTAGAAAAAGCAAAATATTAAAAACAAAGCAAACAGAACAACCTTAGTTTTCAATCTTTAAGGCTGTCTTGTTTCTAAAATGCCTGGATGTGAAGTTAGCACCTGCCATTCTGGATGAGGCCAGCTCCCGTTATACCATCTGGAATTCACTAGAAGGTCAAATCAAGGTACTTTACCCGGGCCCTTCCTGCAAAACAGAATTAGGTTAGACTATCCCAGCAGAATTCTGGACCAGCTCAGCAAAGCTGCCAAGTGTTATGAGTTGTAATGCCACAATCTGAAGGCATCTTTGGTTCTGGTTCACCCATTGCATCCTCTAGCTGGGCACTCTGAGACCAAGAAAGAGGAAGAGGCCCTGCATCACTCAGGCCTTCGGGCATGGAAGGGGGTGCGCATGGGACATTCAAATTGTCTGTTGGTCTGTCTTGTACTATCTGCTACTGAGCATATATTTCCCTGTGAGGCCTCTGCCTCCCCCATCACCTGACCTTCCACCCAAGCCTTGTTACAGCTTACTTTTCCTTAGTGCTGTTCCTTATAACTGTTAAAAATGATTAAAGAAGACCATGTGGGTGATACAAACTTGAATACTCCACAAAGCGGGCATTTTCTGTTCCCAAGGGTCCTGAAAACTGCAGAATGGGGTGGGAGGCATGGAGCTTTCACTTGGTAAAGAATAAGGAACAGTGAAGGGACAGAAAATGGATAAGGAACAAGTAAGTAGGTATAGAGCCCAGAGCTGGCATCTGGGGACTGGCTGACTGGACAGCCTGTGTTTCAGGAGAGTCATTTACAGGAACACGGAAGTTGTCTGAGTTTCGGTTTGCTGACCTTGCACCCTGGGCAGGAGAAGCTCAACACTGAGTCTAGGAAGTTATTTTAACACAACTCTTGCTCTTTCAGCATCACAGTGAAGGGTGAACTGTTTGCAGCACCATGGTAGATGGGTTGGAAGACTTTCTCAGACTGGGGATCTGTGATTTCTCAAGTGGCCCCATGCAGGGAGCCTCTGCCTTCTCCCACAATCCACTGCTTCAAACACGGCGGTCCCTGAGTCTGTCAACACCTGTGGAACTGCATGGTCTAAAGATGCTCAAGTGAGTTAACAAAACTTACCAGGTTCAGGATTCCCTGCTGTCCAAAAGTATGACATTTTCATGAAAACTTTCATAAGCTGAAATGGTGTCAAGTGAAGAAACAATACTCTGTGACACATCTTGCCAACAGATGCATAAAATCAATCGAGATAAAGTACAGATACTCACAGATGTAGTTCAAAGCCATGGTGGCCTGATGCTGTGATGCTGAGTGTGCTGCCTGAGAAGGAGCCTGGTGGAACCACTCTCACTGTTCAGGTGTCTCCATACTGGCTTCTGCAAAACAAACACTGTACATTAGTTTCCCGTTTTTGCCTTTTTTTTCCTAAAGTCAAAAACTCTCTTTGGATTTCTTTCAGTTAGTGAAACAGGTACTAACGTAGGTCTTTCCTAAAAGCGAGGAGGTGTTAAGCGAACTTTCGAATAGTGGGGGATACCAGTACTCAGGACCCCTGAGCCTGCTTTCATAAAGGGTGGAATCTCTGAGCTCTTCCTTTGGGGATTCCAATTCAGTGTATTCCAAATGGAAACGGGGAATCTGAATGTTTAATAGCATCCAGGTGATGTTAGGATTTATCCAGTTAAGTCATTATTTCCTGCCTTTCCTTCCTCCATGAGCTTGCAGATAAGAAAATCGAGTCTCAGAGATAAGAAATAATATTTTCAAGTGTGGAAAAAAGAGTTCTAGAGGCTACCTACCTTTTTAAAAATAATTCATCTTTGTCCTCAAAAGCCTGGAGGAGGAAGACCCTAAAAGGATAACCGTTCCTTTGTTGTTCACAACCTTGACCGTGGAGCAGCTCTTTCTCGTCTCACCTTCAGGATAATCATTGTCATCTTCCTTTGGCAATGACTTCAGAGTCACCCCACCCATGAGTCCTCTATAAAAACACCCCGTGTCAGTTCACAGAGAGCAGTCACAATGTGCCTGGGAACATCTCTCTCCTAAAATTATAAAAGAAAAACATCAGCCTCTAAATATATCAACCACAATGAGCCTTCTATTTTTGATCCATTGTTGTACAGCTTGAGATCCCCAGCTATTAGTGTGCTAAACTTGGCCGAAATTAGACCGGAGATATTAAAAGCAATTAATGTTCTTCCTTTTCATTTTATTTATTTATTTTTCAGTTTCACGAGGCAATTACTTAAGAGGCTTTCAGGAGAAATCCTGAGCATCATTTTCAATCAGCAGAATGAAAACATCGCCTTTTGTGATTTGGCAAATAAACGACAGGGAGAAATGACTCGCTTCTATGTCGCTGTGTATTATTCATTAAAGGCTAATTGCTGTGGTCTCTAAATGAAATACGGCAAACTGTTCCACCTCTGTGCCAGTTTGTTTAAAATCTGCAAAAGCTTTATTATTAACACTATTTAATTATGAGAATGTCAGCCTTAGAGAATTCCAAACCCACACTTTCCCTTCATCATTAGTAACAGGCCAAAAATGAAACACTTTCAACAATGAAGGGTTCATATTTCAAGCTTATACAGTAGCTGCTAAAAGGCTATACTCAGAAAATCAATTTTATTAAAGTCCTTCCAGCACTAAAGGGACTTGCATGCAACTAAGCAATTTTAAAAACATGTCCAGGAGTCGCGACTTTTTGATTCATGTTTTTAGTGGGGTGGTTTTGGACTGTTTTCAATATTGTCTCCTAACAGTGGGGTCAGAAGTGATTTGGGGAAGGGCTGAGCAAGGCACAGGGAACATGACCTCACACTTTCTCCCTGCCTCGATTTCCATCAGACGTGGGGATCTACGGACCAGGCAATTTAGAGAGAGGGGTGACAACCTGCAAGACTGGGAATGGGAGAGGAGGGGCAGCAGGGGAAGGAGACAATGCTTTGCTCTTTTACTTTTTTTTTTCTTAGTTTCTTGTTATTATTATTCGTTTTAAACTCAGGGAAATAAGATTATCTACAGATCTAAGTCACAGATGTACCAGCTTAGGCCCTGAAGTCTGCATGAGCGCTCCGCAGTTTTCTTTCACTAACCCTCCCAGTACCAAGCTTTGTTCAAACTCCTCATTTGGCAGTTCATTGGCTGCCTTTCTACAATCATCTACACTATTTACTTCTATCATGGAACTTTTCCCTTGGTGATTTCTGTGTCTTGTCTCCTCAAAAAGGTCTTAAGTGTTTTGAATACAGAGACCAAGATCCCATCTCTTGGAACCCTTTTCCCAAACTCTTGCTCTCATCTTTAGTGACTACTTCTCCAGTTGTCTATGTCTCTTCTCCCCAAGCTTTTGGCAAACTCTTGGGTGTGGTGTGGCTGTGTTGCCAGCATCTAGAGCAGTGCTTGGCACGTGGCAGGAATCAACATCAGTGGGTTGGACCCATTGGTGTATTAATAATCAATGGATGCATCTCTGTGATTCCTAGACAGGGCTTTTGTTTCTGGGTAGGTACACAATGATTTCTTTCAGTATTACCATTTTAACATTTTAATATCATCAAGTATTTCAGTATTATTTTTGGGGGACTAATTGGCAGGGTAACCTGGGAACGAATGTACAGGCCCCCAAATCGGACAACCTGAGTCTGAATCCTGGTGATGTCTATTCTAAGCCGTGGCATCTTCCCAAGGTGGACTCCTGACCACTTTAAGGCAAGAATTGGGCCCTTCTGCTTCCCAGTTCCTCTGCCATTAGAAAAATGGCAAATAACCTTGGCTTTATTATCACACAGACCTCCATTACAACAGGGATTTTGTTCTGTTCTTCTATGGCCTTAGGCTTATTATCTAACTCTTGATTTCCTTAGGTATAAAATGTACACAGGAATGTTTAGTCCCCAGGATTGTTCTAAGGATTAAATGAGATGATGGTTGTGCAGCATTAGTGATCTATTTGGTACATGATAAGCTTAATAAATGGGAGGACTTTGATGACAAAAAAACAAGCATGATGGCTATCGTATGTTTGATTGTGGGGGAACAGGGTTAAGTTTTCAGTGTGAAAGCGTAGTGGAGAAGCTGGGATATTTGAGCTTATTCCCAAGTCTTTGTGGCTGAAGGCAAGGACTTCCACATCTCAGTTTTATCATCTTTGAAATGGGTACAGTTGTGCTTGCCCTGTTTGCATCCCAATGTTGTTCCGAGTCTAAAATGAAAGAATAGGTCTCAAGGCAATGGTGTGATACACAATTACTCACCTTCTATCAAAAATAAGTATTTCTTGAGGATTTAATGCTGGCCCAGTACCTACCATTGTGATGAGGACATGTATCATGTAAACCCCATCTTCCAGGAAAAGGTAAGGGTGTTAGTTGCTCAGTCATGGCCGACTGTTTGCAACCCCATGAGCTGTAATCCATCAGTCTCCTCTGTCCATGGAATTCTCCAGGCAAGTATACTGGAGCAGGTAGCCATTCCCTTCTCCAGAGGATCTACTCTACCCAGCGATTGAACCCAGGTCTCCTGCATTGTGGGCAGATTCTTTACCTTCTGAAACACCCGGGAAGCCTGAAGTAAATGTAACTCTTACATTTATTGAGCTCTTGCTATAGAGCTGACACTGTTCCCAATTCTTTGCAGATTAACTCATTTTATCCTCACAACAAATCACTAGGACAGTGTTAGTTCCTTCTTCATTTACAACTGAGGATCCTGATGCTCAGAGAGGGGAGCTCAGCTTTGGGCACACTGGCACACAGTGGCAGAGATGAGAGTCAAACCCAAGCCATCCGGCTTTTTTCTACAAGCTATCTGTTCTTAGATGAGTTGCTTCCTTTCTCTGGGTCTTTGGTTTCCCTTTCTCAAGATGAGTGAATAATTTTGGCCTGATGTTCCTTGGATCCTAGGAGGACTCAGGGTCAGAGGGAAAGAGTGGAAAAGGGAGTTTTAGCAGTAAGAGGGGGAAGGCCATGAGCAGCAAGACTCTATTTTAATTAAAATAGAAGGCTTCCCTGGTGGTCCAGTGGCTAAATATCTGCCTGCCAAAGCAGGAGTCAAGAGTTCAATCCCTGGTCCAGGAAGATCCCACATACCCCAGGGTAACTAAGCCTGTGAGCTGCAAGTACTGAGCCCCCAGGTCACAATTGCTGAAGGCCAAGGACTGCACCCACTCCCTACAACTAGAGAAAACCCGAGTGCAGTGACAAAGACCCAGCACAGCCATGAATAAATAAAAACAGAAAATAGTTTTCAAATTATTAATATGCTCATACACAGCTCCCTACCTTGTGTGGGTATTTATAACAATCCTCTCCAGTTGAAGGTCAGATAAAAAGCTCCCTATCATCTAGTCTATTTCTTGTATTATTTTAGTTTTATATTTATGTCTTTAATTGAACTGGAATTTATTTGAGCAGGGAGAGTGAGGTGAGGCTTTAACCTTGTATTTTCTAAACAGTTAATCAATTTCCTTGGCAGAATTTCATTAAATCATTATTAATTTCCTAACTTATTGGAAATACCTCTTTTATCATACAAATGAATATGTAAATTTGAGTTTGTTTCTGAACTTTCTCTTAATCTACGGAGACGTCTGTCTACTCATGTTCCAAGGCCACAATGGCTGTTGCTGGTTGATTAAAATAAATCCATACACAATGACTGCACATTAATAATATTTAAAAACCAAGAACTTTGGATGTGAGGTCAAAGACAACACGGACCCATTACCCTTAGGACTTTACAGCTGGGCAGACTTCCATCAGACTAGTGCAGTGGTTTATCAAGACTCTGATTGGAAACACTGTTTGCCAATTAGTCATTTGACATATTGTCTGCATGGTTGGTGGGAAGTCTTGGCCACGATCATTGAGCGTTTGTAAAAGATGAGGGCAAACTCCTTGGTCAGGTGAAGTACAAAGAATATGGTGAACTTTCCATGTTTCCTACAGCTTGCAGAGGCATTTAGAGATGATTTTCCGTGTTCACTCAATGTCAGCTACAATGTCAGATACACAGTTGGGCAGAGGAAGCCACTTCAGCACGTGGAGAAACCCACTCCATGAAGGGGAAATGTTCAGGGAGAAGTTGTCTGGCTCTCTGGCTCACGTCAGTGCTCTGTCCATCCATCCCACATCAGGTATGTGTTGGGAAGTGTCAGGATCACCTTTAGAGGGAGAAGTAATGCAGTGTGTAGGGTCACCATTTACTTTTCTACTTTTTAAAAAATATTTATTTATTCAATTTGTTTATTTTGGTTGTGCTGGGTCTTAGCTGTGGCACATGGGATCATACATCTTATTTGCAATATGTGAAGTGGTAAAGAATCTGCCTGCCAATGCAAGAGACATAAGAGACATGGGCTGCATACCTGGGTTGGGAAGATCCCTTGGAGGAAGGCATGCCCACCCACTCTAGTGTTCTTGCCTGAAGAATCCCATGGATAGAGGAGCCAGGTGGGCTGCAGTCCACGGGGTCACAAAGATTCGGACACAGCTGAGTGACAGCAGGCAGGCATGCATGAACTTTTAATTGCTGTGTGTGGGATCTAGTTTCCTCACCTAGTATCGAACCAGGGTTCCCTGCATTGGGAGTGCAGAGTCTTAGGCACTGGAGCACCAGGGAAGTCCAACCAATTACTTTTTAAATAACTTTGGATGAGTCTCTAATCTCTCTGGCTCTCCATTTCTTGTTTTGTAAAGTGGAGATAATGGTTCCTGCCATCTTATATAGCTGTGAAGATCAAATGAGATGGTACATATGATAACATGATACTCTTGTAGTCTTTAAGCAACTAAACATGGATAGCTATGACTACTACACTTGGATCATGACTTTAATAGACGAATTATTTAAGACCAGCTATTTTTCTTTCCTGGTTGATTTGGAAAAAAGTCAGATTGCTCGATAGTCTCTAAAAGTTTAAGTGAGCGTTACAGAATCCTCTAAACTCCAACAATGAGGAATGTGTCCAGCAAAAGCCATTCGCTGGAAAACCATATGGTTAGTTTCATTTGTGTTATAAGATTTTTTCCTTACTGAAACAAAAAAAGGCAATAGAGAAACTTTATAGAAATGCACATCCTATTTTTTTTGTTTGTTTGTTTTTGAATACTTTGGACTCTTGGTAAATTCTCAAGTGCAGGCATACAGAAATGCAATGACTGACAAGGAGCTGGTTTCTTGCACTGGATGGAAATCCATGAAGACATTGGGTGCCTTTTCATCACTCCAAGATCTGAGGTTATGGAATTTCATGAACTAATTATTTATTCTCATTATCTTCTACTTCTTTCATTCTCTTTTGAACCCAGCTCCATCAGGTTCCTCTCCACTGAGAAAGCTCTTCTCAAGGTCATGTTGCTAAATCTCATGGTCAAATCTTATGCTTCATCTTATTCAACTGATCAACAGTGTTGGATGTAGTTGATCACTCTCTCCTTCAGGAAACACTTTTCCCTTGGCTTTTAGGATACCACACTCCCCCGGCTCTCCTGCCATCTCAATGGAAACTCTTTCTTAATTAGAGGTCTTCCGTGTCTTTCCAGTCTTTAAATGTTGAAGCATCCTCAGGCTCAGCCTTTAGATTCTTTTTCTTCCTTTCTTACTGTTCTCTTCCGTCCCCTTTCCTTTCATTTCCCTTCCTTATCCTTCCCCTCTTTTCTGCTTCTATACACACTTTAATGCTTTTTCTTCTCTAGCTACTCATTTAGTCTCATAGCTTTAAATACCATCATAAAACATATCTCCAGATGATACCTCTCTCTTGAACTTGAGAATCTCTGTCCACTTGGGTGTCTAAAAGACATCTCAAAATGAGCATGTTCAAATTCCTAAGTTCCTCATTCCTTATGACTTGGTTCTTTTGCCATTGTCCCATTTCAGAATATATTGGGTTGACCAAAAAGTTGATCTTATGGAAGAACCTGAACAACTTTTGGTTAACCCAATACCTCCATTTCCCCAATATTGTAAGCCAAATTCCTGTTGACTCTGTCATATGTATATGTATTGAGTTGGCCAAAATGTTTAGGTTTTTCTATAAGATTAACTTATGAAGTTGGAGTGGCTCAGTTATATATGTGTGTGTGTCTAAGTGTGTGCATACATATAGATATAGGTGCATAGGTATCTATCTATCTATCTATCTATATAGGAGAAGAGAGGTCCAGTAACTCTCCTATTTCTCACCACTTGCACACTACTAACGTGGGCCAAGCTACCACTGTCTCTTGCTTGGATGACAACAATGGCCTCCTATCTGGTTTCCTTCTTTCCATTCTTGTCACAGTATGTATAGAATTAGGTCTGAGTCATTCTTTCAAAATCTGAATCCAGTTATGCCCTTCTTCTTCTCAAAGCCCTCCAATAGCTTCTCTTACTTGAAGGAAAAATCAAATCCTTACAATGGCCACGAATAATCTCCTTCCCCAATTTCATTTCCCATTTTTCCCCTCACTTATCCTGCTCTAGCCAGACTTGCCTTTTTGTTGTTCATGTCTCAGGACTTTGGCACTTTCTGTTCCCACTGCCTGGACTGTTCTTCCATCAGATGGCTGAGTGATCTACATCCTCTCTTCCTTCCGGTCTCTGCTCAGATGTCATCCAATCAGTGAGGTCATCCCTGCTCACCACTTACATAATAATAAATTCACCTTGCTTGCCTTTGCCATCTTCTCTGCCTTGTTTTATTTTTTTCTTTCCTGAGCTTATCATTACCTACTTGTGCAGGCACATAGTTGATGCTTATGAATACTGTTGAATGAATGAATGAATGAATGAGGGCTGGGATACAGAAATTCCTATGAAAGTATTCTCTGTCCAATGGGCTTCTTCCTTCTGAGATGGAGGGATATATACTGGCCCCCAGTCCTTGGAGCTTCACATAGGAGGGGTTTGCTGTGTCCCCTAAGTCTCCTAGCAGCAGGGAAGGAGGATAAAACTTTGCCCAAACCTCTGAGGTCCAGATCCGGGTTGATGGGCCAGGCTGGGTGGGAAGGATTGAGGGTGTTGTGGGCATGGCAGGCATTTGGAGTCTTGAAAATGAGACAGAGCTGCTTCACAAGGGAGACCAAAAGCCAAGTCGGCTCCCACCATAATCTGCCGCGTTTGCTGTCCTAGGTTTCAGAGGATTTGTCTGGACTGATTTCCTCCAGGGAAACAGTAATGTGTGTCAGCAATTACTCTTTCAAGTCGAAACACTATCTTTATCACAGGGCACTCAGGCGCTTGCTCCGAGGGCTGGAGGACAGGGAGAGGGGCGATAAGGGAGCCAAATAGCTTCAGGAGGACTCCTTAGTCCTGGGGCAGGGATGAGGGTGGGGGTGGGCACCTTCCCTACTCCAGGCGCCTGGAGGGACCCCCAACTAGGGCAGCTTGCTTGAGACTTCAGAACACCCCAGAGTTGGAGCTCAGGCAAAGAGAGCCAAGCCACACAGGGCTGGTTTTACGCTTTTAGTTCTGAGATAGTGATCGTGGGGGAAAATTCTCTGTGTTTGTGGAATCATAAATTTTTTAAAGTCTCTTGGCTCCACTTTTAAATTTAGTGCCTGAATAAAATGTTGGCTCAAGCTCCATATTCGATTATTACAAGTCATACTCAGGCCTGGGAGACGAGTATTTACACATCTTCCTGCTCATCTGAAGACCCACATATCAAAATATGGCTCGCATCAGAGTGTGGTTTCCTGGGAAGAGAGGCTCCCGGAGAACTGAGTGCCACATTTGTTAAATGAGGGAGTTGGACTAGAAAGCCCTTAAAACTCTTTTTGTTCTAACATTTGTAAGTATTCTCGGCTATGCTTTCACCAAATTAGTTGTTTTTCCCCTTGATTTTTAAAGAACAACATAAATGCATATGTTTTTGTGTGCCTGTGTGTAAATTAATCAAAGAAAGTTCTAGAAGGATACAGACTAAGTTGCTAACAGCAGTTATATCTAGAGAGGGAACCAGGATGGGAAGGGATAGAAGTCAAAGGAGACTTTAACTTTATAGATAATGTTTAATTTTTTTCAAGGAATATGTCTTCACATATTCAATTATTTTTCAACTAGCTTATGATTGCTATAGATAGTCCCGAAGCCATGGAAAAGTATAAAATTGAAAATAAAAATTTATCATATCTCTCAGACCCCAGAGATAACACTGTTGGTATTTTGGCATTTTTGCTTTAGGAAAAGTTTCCTAATTACTAGGTCCACTCACACCAGGTGTTCCCATCAGGGTCACAAGGATATGCTTTTAAGACAGGCCTTTGCTTTGGTTTCATTGCCAAAAGGATGATGCATCTTTTCCCCTAAATAAAAATCAATAATAAAATACCCTGAGGAGTGAGATATGGAAAATGTCCATTTTGGCCCATTTGAAAAACATCTGTACATTTTATTTTTGGTGGATTATGGATCATAAGAGTCCCAGGCATGGTACATATTTACCCAAATGAGGGAGAGGGGAAAAGTCACTAACAGAAGAAAGAGAGATGAAAGATGCTGAGATAAGGGGAAAGTCTCTCATTTCTTTTTTAAAGGTAGCTTACCAAAAAATCACTTCCTCCCAATGGTTGTATTAGACCTACAGAAAGGTCATAGAAACACCTATAGTTCAGGTATGGCTGACACGGCAAAATAAATAGATTCCATAAAAAAGAAGGAGCCTATAAACAGCTAATCTGTATTTTGGAAAATTTTTTTGCCTGACCTTTTAAAATGGACTTGAAAAATAGCAACAAAGTATGAGTGTGCACGTGTGCACACATGTACACACACACTTTAAAAACATCAAAATGGAAAAACAAACATCAGTAACTGGAAAAAGATTTTTAAAATATTAACTGATTCTCAAAATAATGCCCCAAATATGAATGTGAATATGCAGAATAATGATAATCTATAATAATAAGAAACAGCAAAAGCCCGAAAGACACAATAAGGCCACTTGTGTTAAGACACATTCCGCCACTTGGCAGAATAGCAATTCAGCTTCCATTTTAGAAAAGAGCAAGTGGTTCTGGGTTGAGGGGAGGCGAGAGAACAGCAGTGGATCAAGAATCCGATATTTGGTAGGAACTGACCAAGACAAGGGACCTCAGCCATTGGGGCCTTCTGACACCCAAGTAAGGCAAACCCTGGGACAGTGCCCAGATTTCTTCTCTGCCCTACAATCTACCCAGCCTTCAATTCTGGGTTCCTGGGAGCTAAGTTCCTTTTGGGGGAGTCCCCTGAAGTGTGTGTGTGTTGGGTAACAGAAATGGGTAAGGATTTGGGGTTGGGTGTAGAAGGCAATTTCTCTGTTTCCTTGCTTTGTGCATTGAATCTATCATTTTAATCATCTCCATAGCAACTGTACCCTCATAAACATAATTTTCCTGCTAGAAAAGCTGGGTCGCAAAAGAGGAAAATCTGATTCGAACACCAACCCCTGCATCCGGAAAACAGATTCATCGTGGCTCAGGATTAGTGGGAACATCAAGGGTCTATAGTTCAACTTGCGTCTCCTTGAATCTCTTCCATGACACCCTGTTAGACACTCTCCTCTTATACATCCCCAGGGGAAGGGAACTCACTACCTCCTCACGTCTGAGAATCAGTAACTTTTCTTCATATTGAGTTAAAACCCAGCTCTAAAAATCCTTCATCCAATGGTCTATGTTGTGGGGTCTCCATGACAACAGGCTGTCACATCTTCTTGGAGTTCTCCTCTGCTTTCTTCAACTATTCCTCACATGTGTTTCCAGGTCCCTGTCCTAGGAGCTCACTGGGCTACCAATGCCCCCCACCCCATCCACCCACATGCTAAACTCATCTGGGTTTGGGTTCATGGGTATCTACAATTCAGTTGTTCAAGGCAGAGACCCAGTTGATAGACTGGACTGGATTATTGAGGAATCCTTCCACAGTCAGTGATAGAAACCCAACTCAAAAGGGCTTATGTTGGGGGACTTCCTGGTGGTCTAGCAGTTGAGAATCTGACTGTGAATGCAGAAGACACGGGTTCAATCCCTGATCTGGGAAGATCCCACATGTGGCAGGATAACCAAGCCCAAGTGCTGCAACCACAGAGGTGCCACAACTACAGAACCCTCGCCATCTAGAGCTCATGCTCTGCAACTAGAGAAATCCTGCACACTGCATCGAAGACCCAGTGCAGCCAAGAAAAAAAAGGGTGGGGGGTGGTTATGTTAACTAGCGAGTTGATTGGCTCACACCACTGAAAATACAGGTGTGGCTTCATTTGTGGGCTTCCTAATCGTCATCTCTCCCCTCGACTTCTCTCTATGGGTTCCCAGTGTGGCAGGCTGGCTGCCAGCAGCCCCAAGCTTTCAGAGCTCTGAGCCCTGAAGCTTTGGGGCAGAGTTCTGGGCTTGGCTCTCATCGGCCTGAATTGAATTGTGTGTCCATCCCTACACAGATAGCTGAGACCACAAGTATGGCGCTACTCAGACTGACTAAGTGTGAGACAAATCCCTGGCCCTGGCATTGGAGTCAACTTCTCTTCAAATACATGAACCGAGAAAGGGATTTGTCAGAGAGAAACGGGACTCCTGTCACTAGGAGGGAGAGTACAGCTAGGGGCGTCAGTGTCCATCACATCAACTAAAGATGGGATGTGTCTCCTGGTCAGAGGTCACTGATGGGGACAAGGAAGAGATCCTCGAAGAGTTAAGAGCCTTGGTGGGTTAACCAAGCAGGTCAGGGAGGTCCTTTGTAAGCACAGATGCAGTCAGCTTCCCCCTGGGCTTTTGATAAAAGCTTTTCCTCACAAATTCCTTAGCTTTAGCACCATCTTTCACAGCTTTCAGGTTGTTGCCACATTGTTCAGAAGAAAAGTTGATTTTCACACTTAAATTAGGTTGCTTAAAAAAAGCCAGCAGCTACCCTTACCTCTCCCCCACCTCCACTTTGTTCAAAGACAATATCCCTTATCTGGAACCCACTGGAATTTTTGTGTGCTAATCGTATATCCCGGGGCATAGAGAAGGAGGCGTTCAAGTGGAGATATCTCTCCAGGCCCTAAAGAGGGTCTTTACTGGGAGGGGGATGGGTGCTGGGACTACAAGGGGTGCTAGAGAGGGCTCCAGTGGTCACCAAAGTGGACCCCTCCTGGAGCAACTCCCAACCCACATGGGTGACAGAGTGGGGAAGAGGAATGAACAGGAATGAGACCAATGACTGCATAGCAGATTCAGATAAACATCACACCAACCTTGTGTTCTTCCAACATTTTTGTTACTATACTAAAAGACTACAAGCAAAACACGGGAGAAATATTTCAGTTAATAATGTGCCAAAACATTAGCATCCCAATTACACAACATCCTCTTACAAATTGGGTCGACCAAGATGCAGTAGTTCTACTAAGACAGATGCCCAAGTAGAAAAATGGTTAAAAGACTTAATCAGGGTGTTCCTGGGCTTCCCCGGTGGTTCAGCTATAAAGAATCCACCTGCAATGCCAGAGCCCCAGGAGACACGGATTCAATCCCTGGGTCAGGAAGATAGCCCTGGCAGAGGGCGTGGCAACCCACTTCAGTATTCTTGGCTAGAGAATCCCATGGACAGAGGGGCCTCGCAGGCTACAGTCCATAGGGTTGCAAAGGGTCGGACACGACTGAGTGACTGAGCAAGGCAGTTCCTAAATGAATCAATACAGAGGAAAGTTCAACCTTCATAACTTCCTAGCAATTGAGGAATTGAAAACAACAAGATGCAATATTTTGGACCTATCTAAAAGGTAAAGATTTAAAGAGATGCCACCCAGGGTTGGTGGAGATGCGGACATAAACTGTACCTTGCGTAGTAGCATGTCAAGTGATCCAACTTTTTTGGAGGGCACTTTGGAAATTTCTATCAAAAGCTTGAAAAATATGCATGCCCTGTGACCCAGCAAGTCAACATTTAGGGATTCTCCTGGAGAAATGATCATAAATATTTATAAAGATTTATGTATAAGAATAATTACTGAAGCCCTATTTGCAATAGCACAAAGTAGATGAAACTGAATTTCCAATAATTGGAGGTTGGTTAAAAGAGCCATGAAAACAATAATTTTTGGAAGGATTTGATGACATGGGTAATATTTATTATATACCTGAAATTAATGAGTAAAGTATGAAATAGTGTGGGCTTCCCTGGTGGCTCAGCTGTAAAGAAACTGCCTGCAACGCAGGCGATGCAGGAGATCAATCCCCGGGTCCAGAAGAGCCCCTGAAGGATGGCATGGCAACCCACCCCAGTGTTCTTGCCTGGAGAATCCCATGAATGGAGGAGTTTGGTGGGCTACCGTCCGTGGGGTTGCAAAGAGTTGGACATGACAGAAGTGATTGAGCATGCACTCACGCACGTGAAAGAGTGTATACATTGTACATACTATGTGTAACATATATATACTTCTATGTCATATATATTATGTAGGTTTGGAAGGAAGACTGGAAAGAGAATCCCCAGAATGTTCATTATGGTTATCTCTAGGTTTGGGATAATAGGTGATTTTTCTTGTGTGTATATTTCTATATTTTCTATCATTTAAAAAAAAAAACAATATTGACAATGGCTACTCTAGTATTTATTGAGGACTTAATTATATGCCAGGCATTGTGATAAACTTTTCATAGATAAATCTACCATGCGACTATCTTGTAAGATAGGTACTATAATTATACCCACTTTACAGATGAGGAAACTAAGGGGGCATGCCCACCCAAAGCCCATGCTCCTTTTCTGATCTTTGCCCTGGAAACCCCAGAGTCTGGGTTCCCTGCTGAAAAGGCCCCACATGGGTGGGCCTACAAAGCAGGCCCAGGGAGGAAAAGGAGAGAAGCTTCTGCCTGCTGTTCAGGTCTTCCTTTGTTAGTTAATGCTCACTCATATATGTATGTTCTGAACTGATTTCCCCTGTCCTTCTTTAACCTAAAAGGAGGAAGCGGGGTACACGGGAAGGAGCACTATGTAGAATTCTAGTCCTGGTTTGCCTGTGACCTTGGGCAAGTCACTTCCCCTCTCTGGGCCTCAGAGTTTCCAGCTGGGATTAGACTTGCTGCTCTGATGCTATATGACTCTACTCACTAAAGAGGATCTCTAAATAACTCAGGGGAATTGCTGAGAGCTGGAGTCAAGGAGTCTTCTTTCTTCAGGCCCCCAAATCAGGATATCTAGGCCCCAAGTTCTTGGAGCTGTCCAAGGCACAGATGAGTCATCCAAGGCACAGGTGAAGAAATCCATTTGTTCATGCCTGTAATGAGTTCCTATGTACTGCTGCTGCTGCTGCTAAGTCTCTTCAGTCGTGTCCAACTCTGTGTGACCCTATGGACAGCAGCCCACCGGGCTCCTCTGTCCACAGGATTCTCCAGGCAAGAATACTGGAGTGGGTTGCCATTTCCTTCTCCATCCTATGTACTACATTCACATATATATTCTTTTTGTTTTGTTTTCACCTGCATATCTTTTTAAAAAATTATGTATTTATTTTAATTGGAGGATAATTACTTTAAAATATTGTGATGGTTTTGCCATATATCAACATGGATCAGCCATAGGCATACATGTGTCCCCTTCCTCCTGAACCCCACTTCTGCTTCTCTCCTCACCCCATCCCTCCAGGTTGTCCCAGAGCACTGACTTTGGGTACCCTGAATCATACCTCAGACTCCCACTGGCTGTCTGTTTTACATATGGTAATATATGTGTTTCAATGCTATTATTCTTATTCAATACTCACTCTATGTGGGCCTCTATTTGGGTGGGTATTAAATGACTCATGATTGATTTTTTTAAATCTATAACTTTTCCAATATAACAATTTTAAGTTTATTTGTTGGTTTTTCATTTTTTATTTGGCTCAAGAAGTTTTCTGGTTGTATTTATTTATTTATTTTTGCCTTGCAGCATCTTAGTTTCCTGACCAGGGATTGAACCAGCATTCCCTGCAGTGGGAACAGGAGTCTTAACCACTGGACCTTCAGCAAAGTCCCATGACTGACCTATTGATTTCTGGAGAGAAATACATTTTTCTATAGCTTCGTTGACTGTGGGATGAAAGAAATCAAAACAAGGTTTTGTAGGAGTTCTCTTTGAACCCTCCTGGGAAGTTTAGTTTCAGAGTCAGCTTTTATTTTATTTGTCATCATCTACCAACTTGCTGAGCCTAAGTGAGGTCTGCAGGTAGCACCCAGAATAAATGGGCGTTCACAGTCTGTGTCCTCACCTAAATCCTGACCCATTTTCAATTCCGTGTACCTTGATGAGGTGGCTGCTGTGGGTGTGTATTGTCTGTAAGCGCTGGATCAGAGGTGAGAAACCTGGAAAGAAGGCCTCCCGTGAATATGCACAGTTCTGTGGAAATGAAGTGTCATGGTTCCATGACAGTTCCATGGTTTCAGCGACCCCAATTCAAATCCTGACCTGGGGTCCACAGATCCCATATGACGGAGCCCTGCCCACTTCTCCAATCTCACCCCGACTCCACCCTCTAGCGTCCTCAGGTCCAGTGCTCTGGCCTCCTTTGGCCTGCAGAGATACACCCTGGGAACTTTGTCATTTCTGTCCCTTCTGCATTGTATGCTCTTCCCCTGGATTTTCGGATGCCTAGTTCCTTCTGGAGTTGACATTCAGGTTTCCCCAAAAAGGCAAAGGCCTGGTTTGTTTACAGAGAGTCTCCAATACCTAAAATAGAGATTGCCACATTTATATCCATAAATATTTGGTACATGAATAATTCTTCCAGTAACCATCCCTGAGGTCTGCCTGGAGGAAGGAGCATGTGAGCTGGGCCCCAGACTCCAAGCAGCTCACTGGACCTCCCTTCCTCTGGCCTGCTTCACATTTTTTCCTTCCAAACACACGCTCTTTCCCAGGATGACCTCATCTATGCATGTGCTCGATTTCAGCTACTATCTTTGCTCAGGCCTCTCACCGCGACGCCGGTTCACCGTCCCTCCCTTCCCCTCTCTTTGTCTGTTCTCAGCTGTCCTATTTCTGGCGCTTAATTACAGTCCTGCTATGCAGACAATGACGATGCCATCATTCTCAAAAGATGATTGTGTCTGCTCGCTCTTTTGTCCCCAAGCAGAAAGACGGCAAGACTGTCCGGGTCATAAAAATGAGTGCAGTGTTAGTTAGAAACCATTTCAAAAAGCACTTGTGCGATGCTGTCTGTCACCACTGTGCTCATGAGGCTCACTCAGATGGCACAGAGAGCTTCTGAGCGGCTCTGCACAGGATGTCTTATTAAACTAATTACAATTTTTAGACCAGAACTCTTTTTTTAAAGAAGTTTTTAAAACAGGTTTTGTTTTGTTTTGCTTTGGTTTAAAGGACAGGAACTAGCTTTCTTCCAGCCAGGAGCAAATTTAGTTACTAAATAGTTTGGGTGGGAAACATGCTCTTGGGTTCAAGTCCAATTTAGGTCTTGGCACACAGAGCTGTTGCCTTCACTGGACACAACAGGCAAGGGGCCAGAGCCTCAGACTTTTCAAGGGCCTTCAAAAATCTTTGTGACCTGGTGGGGCGGGGGGCGGAATCAGTGGCTGCCAAAGGAAAATAGAATCCTATCTGTTGAAAATGAATAAATAATGTTATACACAAAACTAGAAACTTCTTTCCCATTTTGTATAGCAAAAAAAGAAAAGAAAAAAGTTACATCTAAGGTAGGATTTGAGTGTGTACTTGATACAACACAGGAAGGAGCAAAGCAAAGTAGACAGGTCCAGTCTGTGGATACGTCTCAAAAGCCTTCCTGCTAAATAGGATCACCATTCTCTGCCTCTCCCCCTCCCCAGTAGCCACTTGAATGCTCGGGGAAGAAAGCTTTTGTTTTTACTCCTTTATCATAAATTGGTGAGCTTAAACTTCAGTGGCAAGAGGAAGGTTTAAGAATTAAAACGATGAAAACTTCTAAAATCTTTCTTTCCAATAGGACGGTAATTGTGGTAATAATCCCCTTTGTTATAGAAGCTACTGTATTATGCATGACCTTGACTTCTATTATGTACTGTTACCTTTAACTCAGAATCTATAACTCAAGGGACTATTAATTATCTCACCCTAAGTGTCGGTCCGAATGGGGGACTTTCTGGAGAAGTAAATGCCACATCGATATGAAGTGGAGCCCCTCGGTAGCTTGATGGTTGTTATCAGTGATTAGAGCTCAGCAGCCCACGGTCAAAGCCTTGAGATTATTCCTGCCTAGCTTCCCTTGCCACCTCAAACTTTTCTCATCACTGTGACCTCTATCTGGGATTTACCCTAGGTTGCAAAACAAAATTTTACATACATGGTTTAAACACTCCTACTTTTTCATCAACCATATCCCTGGGGTGTGCTCTGCTGCTCAGAGTTGTATAAAAATAAAACATTGTTTTCAAATATTTCCTTCCTTGGGGTATTTTTTTCCCCCAGTTTATGGTTTGTCCTGTGGAATTTTGTATTCTCATTTTCCACCCTTTATGATCCTTGGGATAGAGAATGTGAATGAAGCTTTATATCTAGTTTAATAAATGTTGACTCTGCTATGTTGGGGGAGACACAAAGAAGAGAGTTTTTAAAATGAGCTAGAAATCAAGCAAAAAGAGGGCATTTCCTTTGCCATCTTTTTCTTAAAAGGGCGAGCCCGAGCCAATCTTCTGACTACTCGGCATCCGTTGGAAATTTTATCCTTCGATTTCAATCTTCGGTTACAGCCAAGGAACTATTCCGAGAAGTTCTCAGCAGTGTTGACTAACCCCAGAGCAAAATTTCCATTTTCCCCTTGCTAATGCCCTAATTGAATTTAGGGGGTCGGTTATGTCTTGCATAGGAATCTCCCCCACATCAATGGCATACATTCAAAAAGAGTCTTAGGGAGTGGATCAGATAAATATGGGCTGCAAATGTGCTGATTTACCCCAGCTTGTAAAACAAAACAATTTACGTATACAATTTAAACATTCTTTCTAGTTTTTCATAAACCACATCCCTTGGGTGTATAATTGAGATTTCCTTGCCACCCAGAAGATAGCAAGATAGTCCGCTGGGCTTTGTTCCTCTTCTGCAGGAGGGCGGCTGGAGCTGTGAGCTGCTTCTCAGAAAGGAGCTGCCGGCAGCTGCAGATTGGAGTTTGTCAGATGCTGGACGCGGCCGGCGACGCTAGGGAGCAGACTGACACAAGGATTATGGGTGTGCTGCAGACGCCCCGTCTGAAGAGGCAGAGCTGCTGCAAAGAAAAGCGTTGTCTGTTTCCTTCTTTATCTCAGTTCTGTCTGTTGCCACAGAGAGGGAGAGAAAAGAGGGAAGGAGGGCACGTTTCACGCTCAAAGGCTCCTGCCAGCTTGAGCCAAACTGATCAGAGTCCTCGCATAAAATTCAAGCTGAGGAGGAGCCAGAGGAGCAGGAGTAGGGGATATTTTTGTCACTTGGATCTCTCATGTCTGAGTCCTAGAGGATGGGGTGTAGGTCTTCCCACAGGTAAGGCTGTGGCCTGTCCTAAGACCTGAAATCTACATCTATGACCAAGGCATGTGGGCACCTTTCTCCTAACTGAAGTCAGAATAACCTTAGCAAGCCGGCTCATTCCAATCGCCAGTCAGGAGAGGAATGAATGAGTGGAAAAAAAAAATCACAAGTCAGAATATCACAAGAGATGACTTAGGGTGCCAAGTGGGAAAAGCCAGTGGTAGAATTTCACAAGGACATCTAGTGATACTATGCTGACTTATGGGGCCCTATCTATTTAGTAAGAAGAGCATAGAACTAAGGACAAGAAGGAAACAAACAACATTCAACCCAGGTTGTAGAGAGGGAGAAGGGAAAGAAGAGAGGTTGAGACAGAAAGGGGGAAAAAAACTTTTCTGTGCATTGATTTATTTGCATTAAAATAATCTGATGCAAATATGACACTAGCAATTTTTTTCCTTTCTGGGTTGCGAAAGCCTGTTTGTTTTTATTATTCTCAGTGCTTTTTCTGTTTTAAGTAATTTTTGTAAAGGAAAAATAATCAGCAATATGAGCCTTGTAGACCCCAGACAGAAGTCCACTTTCAACATAGCTCAGGCCTTGGTTCCCTAAGCCACTAAGTCAGACTAGAGCTCAAAAGTTGTAGGAGTCGGTCGCCTTTATAATTTTAAATTGCACCATTTGGGTGTAATTGAGTCACTTTTCTCCACCCCCCACCCCCGCCCATCTCCTTTTAGTCAAATTAAACTTATTGATTAGAACCCATTAGTATGTAATGGATTGTTAATTTGACTCTTTTTACAAATCATATTTATCTGCACCAATAAAATATTTGGATTTAATATTCATCTGTCACATTTATGGTGATGTTGATTGAGGGCCAGGCAATTTGAAGTGAAAGCAGGCAACTTGTCCTTTACTCACACAAGGGAAAATGCACAATTAGCTCCATGAAGTCTCCCAGAGGTGGAAAGCTTAAATGTAAAGAAAATTTGAGAAAAAGAGAGTGAGCCCCCCCAACTCCTGTCTTTTTGCTCTAAGCTCAAAACTCCATATCGTGTTTGCATACTTCTCAGCAATAGAGCAGAACTGGGGTACCCCAGTGTGGTATTCAATTTATTTATAATGGTGTTGCAAAGTCTGTTAGGAAGAAGAATCAGATTTTTGGTAAACGTCAATTGAGCAGTGGCCTCTTGTGCTCATTTCGTCTACTAAGGAAAAATAGAACCCAGAGAAAGATCGATTTGATTCCTTGTCTTCTTTTGCTGGCAGAAGGCACTTAGCAGGCAGCTGTTTAGAGGGAAAACATGAATATATTTTCTGTATATTGCAAATATATATGAACTGAATACCTGCTACTGTGTATCGAGTGCCTCTTCTCTGCCTGGCTCCTGGGGTGATGATAAACATATTTAACAGCTAGCACAGCATCAGCACCCACCAACTGGAGCGGAAGCCAGCCGAAAACAGAACAGCTGGGTAAGTCTGGTAAGTTGCGCTACTGTCCCAGCTGAGTTTCTGTCCGGCTTGTTTCTTGAACAGGAAATACTACCTCGAAGTTCCTTTAATGCTCAATTATAGGAGCTGTATTTGCCTAGGCTAGTGATGTGTTTGATTATTTTCTTTCTTTCTTTTCTTGCTTTTAAAACATTCTATTTTATTATTTTTTAACATTTCATTTTTATGTTTGTACCCAGTCCTAATGCAGGCGGTTTTTCGGTTGTGTTGTTGTTTTTGTAGGCTATCCTAAACCTTTGGAGAAGCAGGAAGGCTATACGTTTTAAATAAATAAAAAAGAAACACATGCTTTTCCTGATCCTGGCCAAACCCTATTACAAAGGGAACCAAGGCACCGTCAGAATTCCTTTGTTGTTCAGGGGTTGCCCTATCAATATTGTATAAAGCAAGCAGGTCATTGGCTGGGCCTCGAAATTCTATTTGTTATTTCAAGGGTTTGGGGTGATATTTGTTGTAATGAGAGCCAATCTGTAAAAATAAAATTTTCTTTTGCAAGGTGGCAACAAAAAAAGGCTTGCACAGCCAGTCCAGGCTATGACAATATTTAGTCTGTAGTCTTTGCAGACAAAGAACTTGGCTGGTCATCATTAATGATGGAATGCATGATGGCTACAACTTTTTTGACAGCCAGCTTCTGTAGAAACTCTACGCAGCCTATTGTCAACTCATTTTACAGAGTTCAGGAAATTTCCATTTGTCACCTAACAGTCATGTGTAGGAAGCAGGGTGCTTTGAACACAAATTAAGATTTTTTTCAATATCTCTTAAAAATTTCTGTTCTTTCAACAGTATGAAATGACCTAGTTTTTGAAGCAATGACCTTTGTGAACAACAACAACAACAACCAAAACAGAACTATTAACATTGACGTTTTCATATTCAATACCATCATAATATTTTTTTCTCTAAGAAACCCAACCCCCTTCCTAAACAGTCATTATTCTAGATAAGTGTGTGGTGAGCCAGGATATAGAGCGGAAGTGGGAAGTTTCCCTGGACTCAGCAGAAATTTGGTGTCAGAAGCAGAAATAGCCTCTTGTAAGTGCTAGGCTAAGAGTCGTGTAGTTCTTCCTTTACTGGCCAGGTTGTAGGGGATAGATTTTTACACGAATACGTTATGACTCCGGACTGAACTGTAAAATCCTAGAGGACAGGGAATAGATTTCATTTGTTTATTCCTCTCTGCAGGCCCTAACGACATAAGTATTTGTTGGTTTTATGGTAGACTCGGGGATGAGAAATGTCTTTAAAATCTTGACCAAGTTACTTCAAATTCTGGCAATGCTGCTTTATCATCTCTGGACTGAGATAGTAATATTTTGAGGATTATTGAAATGTTGGGCAATTCTTGTGCTATTTGGCTGTTGTAAGGAACTGAGAAACAAGGCAAAAACATTTATAAAATACATAATAATGATTTATACAGTAAGTTATACTCCCTTAGGCAAAGATGTTATATAAACCACAAAGTATTTGGCTACAGCATCATTTAAGACATCTTAAGATGCTTAAATACCATGAGATTTATAAATATTTTAATAGTTAAATGAATTTAACTTTGAAAGTTACCTAATATTCTATGAGGTTTGAGGTTGGAACTTGTTTTTCTTTTTTGTATTTGAATGTGCTTCATTCAGGTTGATGCAAGCAAGTTAGTAGGGGTACTTAATGGCATATCATAAAGGATTTAACTTAATTCCACCATAATGAATTAATTCTCCCAGTGACACTGTTTTCATTATAGATTTAATGACATCACCTTGGCCAAGATTCAGGAATTTAGAACTCTAAGTTCCCTGAATTATATGAAAACGAAAATGGAAAGATGATTCTTCTTTCTGCCTATGTGTACTCCAGCTGTGGATAAGAGTACATGGGGAATGTCTATTATTTTGAGTAGTTGAGTTAAAAATAAAACTCCTAACACCAGTGAGGAAATCGGATTCCGCATTCTCTTAAATCGTCTTCAGGGACATTCATTTTACAAGACATAAGCCCAGAAGAAGAAGAAAGCCCTAGTGTTTCTTTTCATTTGCTTATGTCATGATATTGGTTGTAAGCATAAAAGGATAAATATGTGATCTCAAATCATAATTCAGGAACAAGTTCTCGCCAGCTAAGGAAAGGGGGCGCGGGTGCAAAAAATATGCATTTTCAAGGACTGTGTTTGATTTCCTTTTGGATTTGTTTATTTTGTGGAATTAGAGGGATGGTGCATCCTATTTTTACGGGCTTGTATTGTTACCCCAGGAATGTTTTGGCAGATGCAAAATTAGAAACAAATTTTGCACATTCTCCAGTGCCCTTCAGGCCTTAAAGGACAGGAACAAAGTGTGGTGGTTTGTCATCAGAACTCCAGGAAGCCGCAAGGAAAGAGGGCTTAGGCACCAAATTGTTCAAAATGGGAAAGAAATGAAAAACGTACAGCAGATGCTCGCAGCCCAGAGTGTGAACCTCGGGAAGAAGGGAGCACCAGTAATGCTAATCGGTCTTGAACAATGGCTGTTTGCATGGAGACAGAGCCCTGTTTCCCTCTGATTCTGTTCTGTAGACATCGTTCCAGGATTTGAAATTGATAATTGTAGACACAAAGATACACTTGGCCCAATTTGCCAGCCTATTGGAGTCATGGGTGTCACCCTGCATGTCTACATGTGTGCAGATGGTTCCTGCCGGCTCCAATAAAATTGGAAAACACAGAATCCATATTTTATTTTTTTCCATCAGACTATTGAAAGGGGCTGGTTGTCAGTGTTCTGGGTGTTGAAATGAGAAGTGTTATGCTGAATTTTTTTTTTTTTCCAGAAAAGTTCCTTATGTTTTTAGACCAGAAACACGATCAAATCCAGTTATTTGGACTAAAATTCAGGGGCAGAAAAATAGAGCCGATCAGTAGATCACTAAATAGAAAATAAAGCCATTCACTAAATCAAATCTGAATTAGTGAATGCTTTAGCAGAACAGATACAATTTCTAAGTTCCTTATGTAAATAGAACTTTTGCTTTAATCACTTAAGTATTTGTTAACACAGTGATTTCCAAACATCATTCAAGCACCAACTTTGTTTTTTGTCAGATCCAAGTATAACTTATACTATTATTTACCTATTTTTCTATTCAAACAGACTTAATTTTTAATTAAGTAAATTTATTTTTAAAAGGGAAGTTTGCATCACTTCTATAAATGGAAAAAAACTCACTAAAGATACCACTTACTACCAATAGAAAGTAACCATCAAAATAATTGTTACTTGCCTAAGGCTTTCTGAGCCCCAGGCTTTCTCTTTCTTCATTAAAAAGGGGGATTATCCTGTGTCCTATGTCAGAAAGGTGCTGAAGATGTGCTAGGACCAATGGAGAATATCTCTTTGATAATCAGAAGGATGTAAAGAACAGTGAAAAAAGGACTGAATGATTTGACTCCACTCAAAGTGCTCACAGTGGTCCCATTCCTTTGGGCTGGACCCGGAAACTAGTTTGGCTTTTAGATGCTTGCCTGTTGGGTAAGAAAGTACTTGCCCATCAGAATGATTACTTACCTGTTATTTTCCTAGATATGTGCTGAATTTTGTTTCATAGGAGTTTGGAAGATGGTAGGCTAACTGAAAGTTACCTTTTATTGAGTTCTTGTTATGTGTGTGGGCACAGTGATAAATGTTTGCAATGAGATCTCAGATTTAACCCTCACAGTAAATCTAATTACACAGGCATCCCACTTAACAAATGTGGAAACTGAGGTCAAGAGAAGTTAATCAGCCCCAAATCATACAGGACACAATCCAATTTAGGCTGCCTACAGTGTAGGAAGTTTTAATTCTATATTTTACAACAAATAAAGCTTATTTTTATTTGGTATTTTACTCATAGGGCAATATAATTCCCTTCTATAAAAAGCTCCCTTTTATATTGGTCAGCTATTGCCACAGCAAAGCTGTGTAATAAGCCATGCCTAAACTCAGTGACTTGCAATAATGATCATTTATTATTGCTCATACATTGAAAGATTCTGCTTTAGGATGCAGCAGTTGAGACAGCTCTGCTCCATGTCTCTCTTTCTCCTCCTGGAACCAGCAGGCTAACCAGAATATGATCTTAGAATGATGGCAGAGGGGCAAAACGGCAAGCCTATCTTTGCAAGCACAATCAACCAAGCACATTTCAAGCCTCCAGTAGCATCAGTGAACATTGTATTGGCCAAAGCAAGTCACAGGGATGAACTCAAAGGGCAGAGAAATATACAACAAATATGTGATGAAAGGCATGGACATGGTGGGGTGTGGTGGGGTGATGAATCTGGGTCAATAATGTAAACTCCACTCCCTCTTTGTTAAGCACAAGAGGAGATCTCTTTCTGTGACTTTCCTGGTTATTTGTTTATCTTCTCACATACAAAGAGCATCTCAATGCAGTCCCAGTTCAATAGCAAAACTATTGAACTAGAGAAAGGAGAAATGTTCTAATTCTACATACCTAATGTAGTTCTTTTGGCTTCCATCGTAAACTTAAAGTTCAAGAAGAGAAAAATGCCTTTTCCAGGGCAAAGAATGAGTGGGTGGTGGGGCAGCTGACCCAGATTTCCCCACTCTCATCTAGCAAAGCTTCCACTTTGCAAAATCAATGAGGTCAGAATCAGGGAGATTTTCTTGAAGATTTTTCAAGTAAACAAGGGAGTTATCACACTCACAGAGAACAAGATGTCTTATTTGAATTAAAAGAACAACACAATAAAAATGTTTGGAAAAGTTACCATAGAGATATTTTGGATTCATCCCGCCATTGTGTCTAAAATTAGATGTTACCCATGATGAACTGGCAGGTGGATTATTTACCGTCTGAGCCACCATGGAAGCCCAGCATAAGCTTACATTTCAGTTAATACTTTGAGATCGATTTGTACTGCTTTACTAGAACAGTCTTTTGGACTCTGTGGGAGAGGGCGAGGGTGGGATGATTTGGGAGAATGGCACTGAAACATGTATATTATCATATGTGAAATGAATCACCAGTCTAGGTCCGATGCATGATACCCAATGCTCGGGGCTGGTGCACAGGGATGACCCAGAGGGATAGGATGAGGAGGGAGGTGGGAGGGGGCTTCAGGATGGGGAACACATGTACACCCGTGGTGGATTCATGTCAATGTATGGCAAAACCATTACATTATTGTAAAGTAATTAGCCTCCAATTAAAATAAATAAATTTATATTAAAAAATAAATAAAATAAAATTCTCATTTGGGATAAAACATTTTCGAATAGGAGTTAGTATCAAACAATTAAATACCATTTTAAAGTAAAAAAAATATTTTAAAAACAAAAATATTAGTGAAGTCATTTACATCATGCCATTTCAAATATGCTAGTTTTGTTTACCCTCAGGCATGGAAACATTTTCATTTCGCATCTTGATGGTACTGCCTTTTATTTTCATGGATGAACAAAGTTCATCTCATTTGGGTATGATTGACTCCTTCCAAAGCTAGAAAAAAAGCAGCATGCCCACAAGGGAAGAAACATCTGTCTTTTCCAAGTACTGAGGCTTTGCAGAGAAAATCATGGTCCTTGCCCAGGCAAACCCTCCACAGTGCATGGTGGCGGATCCCAAGTCTGGAGCAGGCGGAGGGGTCATTGGCCTGCTCTGCCCACCGCACCGTTGGTCCCATCTTTCACATGCCCAAGTGCTGAACACTCTGTCTGTGCAGTAAAGTATTTGGAATCCCTGCTGGAAGACATAGACTACAATTTTTGAGGCAGAATCAGAGAACTTCCAGAGCTGAGAAGCTCTGAGAGGCCGTCTGGTGTGAGATCCTCATTTTTGAGTGGGAACAGAGGCCCCCAGAGATGAAGTGTCTGGCCCTTGGTAGCACAGCTCGTCGGCGGCTGAGCCGAGGCTGGATCTGCTGACGTTATTTATGAAGATATCGTTCTGCTTTCCTTAGGGAGGGCTCCTTGAGGGCTGGGTTTCTGCTGATTTCATCTCTGTCATCCTTATTAACTTATTAGTGTCTCTAGGACTGACACAAGGATTCCCTGCTGCTCTGTGAGTTGTTCCTGGGGCACGGAGGACAGTCCCACGCAGCTGTGGGAAGGGCTGATACATGGGAGCTGCAGCCAGCCCTTACTGTGTAACATTTTGTGGTTTTAAGAAACGTGTTAGAGATTGGAATTGTGTGCCTCTGACTCAGTAATTCCGTATTCCCTCTGGGAATGACTTGAAAAGAAACGACATAGTAAAAATAAAATTGAAATATTAAAGCACAAAGATGTTCATGACAGTGATTTTTATCACAGCACAAGGTATGTAGCAAAGCAAGGTCCAGCAATGAGGACTGATGAAGTAAATGGTGTCTTGTGTTGTCATTTCAAGGATTCAAGAACATATGAGATAATATTAAATAGAAGATAAAAAGCGAAACTGTATAGACCCTATGATTAGAACACGAAAAAGCAATTTATTTTCTTAAAAAAGTACAACCCCAAATCATGAATGTTATGAAACTAGAAAAAATCATTGTCTTGGATTGGGTAGATTGTAGGTAATGGATTTTTAAAAACTCTATCTAGTAGTTTCTCTGTTTTGTTTAATGAGCATTTCTTATGGAACAACCAGCTTCTATTTCCAAATAAAAATCATACTGATATTTATTATATCATTTGATAACTGCAGCCTCCTAACAGCCTAGGTAAAGCATGCTTTATTACTTCTCATTATATAAACAATGCAAATGAGGCTCGAAGATTTTTTTTAAAAGCTCAATTCTTCTCAAGTGTTAATCGTTCAGTCGTGTCTGACTCTTTGTGACCCCGTGGACTGTATCGTCTGCCAGGCTCCTCTGTCCATGGAATTTCTCCAAGCAAGAATACTGGAGTGGGTAGCCATTTCCTTCTCCAGGGAATCTCCCCAACCCAGGGATCAAACTCTGGTCTCTTGCATTGAGGGCAATTTTTCTAGCGAGTGTTGGAGCTGAAATTCATAAGATTTCCAGACTCCTGAATGGATGTTCTTACACAGCCCGGTCTGCCTGTTTGGTGTTTGCCCTTTAGTTTTACCCAACAGCACAGCACGCTTTGTGGCAACTGGGAGAAACCAGCACTTGGTCCTGTTATATTGGCTGGGTAAGTTTTCTTGTTCCTCTACATGCTCTAATAATGTACCTCTTAGTAGCAAGAAACTAGCTCTCTTGGGTAAGGAACTCACTAGAAAAGCTCTTTTTTAAACAGTTTTCTCAAACCCTGGAGCAGACTGTCTTAGAAACCTTAGGAAGTGGTGGTGGTGGTTTAGTTGCTAAGTCGTGTCCAACTCTTGCAACCCCATGGACAGAGGAGCCTGACAGGCTACAGTCCATGGGATTCTCCAGGCAAGAATACTGGAGTGCATTGCCATTATTATTATCATTGAGATTATTGTGATTATTACTATTCCCATTGTCCAGATGGGGAAGCTGAGGCCCAGGGAGCCTAAGCAACTAATTCTTTCAGGTTTACCCACTTAGGAAGATGCATCACTGACAACTCTCAAGTCCACTCCCTTGGCTACTCTGCCAGGATCTTCCAAATATATCTGATAATAAGAAGCCCACGTGGTTATGTAAACACACAGATTTCCATGTCTCTTCTATCAATCATGATTCAGTGGTTCTGGGGAAGGCCTGGGAATCTGGATTCTTAGTGCCTCAGCTGATTCTCTTGATCATATAACTACAACTGTCTCATTTTTAAGATACCAAACCCAGAGTCTGCCTGGCAAACACAAATGATTCCTGTTTCTCTATTCCTACACCTGAACTCAGGTCGTGCTTTTAAAATGTGAAGTCAACTAAACCCCATCTTTATGTCCTGGGGGACAGCCTGGTTGCTTCCTTCTCATTCAAAGAAAATGGTAGGCTATAAATTCAGGGTGATTGGGTATTTTTGAGAATACGTGTGAAAAAACCCCAAGCAAATTAAACCCAAAGATTCATAATTGCCATTGGGCCTCACTAAAGTTCTACTCAAATATATCAAAGTTTCAGAATATTCATTAGCCCTCCTGTCTTCGAGGAGGGAGTGTTGTTATTGATGCTGCTGTCTTTTAATTTTTAAAAAATTCTCATCCTATTACCATGATTAAGATAAAGAATTTATTTGAGATGACACAGTGTGGTAAAAAGTGAGACGAGGGTATCTGAGTGCTCCTATGAAATGGCTGTGTGCCCTGGAGAAAAGTATTCCCCAGACTCCATTTTCCAAACTGTAGAATGGGAGGTTCTCTCTAAAGCCCCTGCTCTTTATGAATTAAACAAACAAAATAAAACTAAATAAATGAATAAATAGAACCGATAGCACAAAAATAAAACCAAAGATGGCTGTTCTAACTTGGAACAGCATGCTCATCTCAAAAACCCCACCTGGTGGGTTGCCGCTGATGTATTTTTCTGAGAAGATATACAGCAGATGTTCTTTGGGACCCTCTTTTGTGTCAGGCAATTAAGACAGGAGCTGAGAAGAAAATACCGAGCCTCCCTAATCTCACCGAAAACAAAACCAAACAGAATACTCTGACTTTAAAGTGTTTACAGTTTAGGAAGGAGAAAGACACTAATGAATCACATAAATAATGAGACATATTACAATATCAATATTGTATATTATGCCAACAATAGGCTAATTATTTAAATAATATTGGAACAGGGGTGAGTGCCATGAGAAAGAGAGGTTTCCTGGAGGAGGTAAGGATGGATCTGAGAATGAAAAGGGAAGTGGGAACATAGGGCTCATTGGGCCCTAAAACATAATGGTTGTCAGTCAAATCTGACTTTAAATAAATGGAAACTCCACAAAGAAAAATTAACCCCAAACAGAAGTAATTGTTGTTTATAATCAGTAAATTTGCCGCAATTCCAAAAATTCTGAACCTGAGCCAACTCTCGAAATCTAATAACTATATTTTGGGGAATTTTGCAAGTGGTTTGTTTCACACAGCCATTATTAAAAATTAGACTATTTAACTTTTCAATTAAGTAAATCATACTCAAAAGAAAGGTAATATATATTTAAAGGTCATCACTTCCTAATTATTATTACCATATTGCTGATCTTGAGATTATTACTATAGCTGTGTGATGGAAATGCTACGTCAGATGTGCTATTCACTCTGCCTCTTTTCCCAACTTCATGTTCTGTGATATATTGGTAGCTGGAAATTGACTAGAGTAGGAATATTTGGGCTTCCCACGTGGTGCTAGTGGCAAAAACCCTCCTTCCAGTGCAGGAGACACAGGTTTGATCCCTGGGTTGGGAAGATCCCCTGGAGGAGGGCTTGGGAACCCACTCCAGTATTCTTGCCTGGAGAATTCCATGGACAGAGGAGCCTGGCGAGCTATAGTCCATGGGGTTGCAAAGAGTTGGACATGACTGAAGCAACTTAGCATGCACTCAGGGGTATTTATCTAGGAATCAGCCGACAGTAAGAATCAGAGCTTCCTTTTTCTCTACCCTACAGAGCCAGCCAGTTGTTAAACCAATGCACCACTGCCTGGAGCTGCCCTTCAGAGCTGCTGACTCCAGCTGGCCATCGAGTCATGAAGTCCAATCAGTCAGCCCACTGCAGTGTGAGGACCAGTTGGTGGAGCTCAGTCCCCAAGGACCCAGAGTGGCATCCGGTTGCTTTAGAAAGGCAGAGTTGAACCTCGGTGAGGACGAGCACAGGACAGAGATCACTGCTGTGCTTCTAGGGCATTTGAGGCTCGGTCTGACTCTGTCTGAGCTGGCATCGTTGGGCACTTTGCTGTACTGTAGGTGGCCCTGCAACAGAGGTGAATGAATGAATCAATATTTCTTCAGGACTTGGAAGCCAACAAAGAGGTAAAGAGGAGGGAGTCTGTAAGGAGAGAGAATAAAAGGAGAGATCTGTGGCAATTTCCTCCTGGGGAAGTTTAATAACTACTATTTAAAATAATAAAGTCATTCATTGTCATGGTTTAAAAAATTCAAAACCAGAATTTATGAGGAGGGAAAAGTAGCCCCCTTCTCCATCCATTCCCCTAGCTGTGGTTTCCCTAGGTAGCCTTCCAGACATTTCCATGGAAATGCAAAATTTCTCATTCTCTTCCCACACCAACTTGCTATGCTGTTCAGTAACTTGATTTTGCCTCTTACTCACTTAATGATGGGGCCAGGCTCTTCAGAGAGGCAGCGCAGCCTAGTGTTTAGAGCATCATTCTGGAGTCAGACTGCCTTGGCTCACCAGCTACCAGCAGTATAACCCTGGACAAGTTCCTCTCCTTTCTCAGTTTTCTGATCTGTAAAACTGGACCAGAGTGAAAGCACCTGTTTCATAGGACTTTATGAGCTATCTGTGATAAATACATGTCAAGCCTAAGGGCAGAAGTGACACCTATTAACTTTTTATATCAGATCATTTCTTTCACTTCATTTTTTAAGTCACCTACTATTCCATTATATGAATTTACAAAACTATATTTAAGCAAGCTCCTTTATATTTAGGTTATCTCCAGCTTTTTGCTACTACAAACAATGTTACAATATAATCACACAAACATATTTGCACAATTGTGTCAATTTATGCACGAGAACAAAATTCCTGAGAGTTAAACTACTGGGCCAAAATTTAATAGCTATTACTAAAATTATGTGTTTCCCTGGTGGCTCATGGTGAAGAATCTGCTTGCCAATGCAGGAGACGCAGGTTTAATCCCTAGGTCAGGAAGATCCCTGGAGAAGGAAATGGCAACCCTCTCCAGTATTTCTGCTTGGGAAATCTCATGGACAGAGGAGCCTCATGGGGTACATACAGTCCATGGGGTTGCAAAAGAGTCAGGCACAACTTAGCGAATAAAACAACAACTAAAATTACTCCAAATCAGTTTACAACAAATATATGTACCCCAAAAAGAACATCAGAATGTCTGTTGAATTTCAAAGGCAATAACTGTAGGCATTATCCAATCTTCTCATATTTGGATAATCCACTCACTCTTATCCAATGCAGTGAGTGAAAAGTATCTTATTGTTTACATTTTTCAAATTACTGATATGTTTAATCATCTAGTCACATTTTTATTACCCATTGGTAATTCTTTAAAAAACATGTAATGTTTATGTATTTTGCCCTTTTCTTTATATTTTTGCAGTTTGTTTTCTGATTTATTTTTAGCCACACAAAATATTTTTATGTAGTCAAATTTATCAATCTTTAACATAATAGTGTCTGGGTAGTATGCCATATATGAAATAACCTTCTTCTGCCTTTTTGTTAAAACACAATTATTTAACTTTTCTATTTTTTTATGGTTTCACATTTGATATCTAAATATCTGAGACATCTGTAAAAGTTGTAAAATGTGCATTAATGATTAATTTCACTTTTTCCAAATGTTTAGCCAGTTTTCTTAGCACCATTTATTTAATAAACCATAGCTTCTCCATCAATTTAAATGACACTTTTATTATATGTAAGACCCCTGTATATATTTAGCTTGGATTTTTTTTAATTCATTGATTTGCCTCCCTTGTTCTGCACCAGGACCATACTGTTTTTATTATTGCAGCTTCATAACATCCTTTAATATCCTATCGTGCTAGTTCCCCACAATATTTTTTATTTTCAGAATTTTCCTGGGAAATCTTATAAGATTATTTTTCCATATGAATTTTGATATCCTTATGTCAAGGTACTCCAAAAAAACTCAATGAATGCTTAATTAATAATCACTTCCTTGATGCATATATTAATTAACTCAGTGAGGGAGGTCCTTTTACAGTGTATACATATATCAAATCATCACACTGTACACTTCAAATGCCACAATATTATTTGTCAATTGTACCTTAGCGAAGCTGGGAAAAAATAATTACTTCCTTTTTTGAAAAGCTCTTTCTGACCCACTTTCTCTTTTATGCTTCACAATAATGTTGGGAATCCCTCTTTATAGGTAAAAAATCTGAGACTCAGGGAAATAATGACATTTGCCTATGGTCCCCCAGCTGACACAGAGGCAATGTCCTAAGACTCAATTCCAGGTTTTCTTTTTCTTTTTTTAATGCATTAAGATGTTTATTTGGACTTCCCTGATGGCTCAGACAGTAAAGCGCCTGCCTACAATGCAGGAGACCCGGTTTCAATCCCTGAGTGGGGAAGCTCCCCTGGAGAAGGAAATGGCAACCCACTCCAGTACTCTTGCCTGGAAAATCCCATGGACGGAGGAACCTGGTAGGCTGCAGTCCATGGGGTCGCTAAGAGTCAGACACGACTGAGCGACTTCACTTTCACTTTCACTTTCAAGATGTTTATTGTAGTTTCATGTATAAGTCTAAAAAATTGAAAATATATATACACAGCAATAAAACAGCTACAGTTGTGTAGTACTGATCTAAATATTTTCATACATAATACCTCACCTAATCCTTATTGTGATCTTATGAAATAGATATTATTATTAGTGTAATTTACAGATGGGAAAAGATTATATAGAGATGAATAATTTGTCAAGGCCTAATAAGTAGGGGAACTGATGTCAAACCCAGGTTTTTCTGACTCTAAATCCAATGCCCGGTCCGTCACCCCCAGAAAATATAAATGAAAGTGTAAGTTTGGAAAAAAGGAAAAAATACAGGCACCTTTATCCAGAGCCTAAAAATAAATCAGTCAATCTGAACTTACTTGGAATCCAGGTATATGTTGAGCTGTGTATTGTGAAATGTCAAACGAAGCCAAATGACACATAATGTCAATGTGGTCCACTTACATTGACCGATTCTGACCTTCCTCAAGCTAGTCCTTACGGCTGACTATGAAGGAGTAAGTACCAGAAAGTGCCCCAGAGGTTCTTGCTAATATTATGTATTAAGTACAACCAAACTCCTGCTTTGGGCTGCTTCCTTAAGAATGGAGGGAAAAAAAAGAATAATGCTGAGACTTTGATCTCATGTTTTAAATCTGGCTGTTATAAATAGATAGATTTTCAGCTTAAATATACTAATGATTTTTTTTCACTATGCAAATTATATTGGTTCCTTAGCAACAGAACAAATAAGTGTTTCTCCTCTAATTCTGTGTATGTTAGTTTAGAGAAGGCACACAATAAGTTAATTAGAGAGTGGTTGGGGGTGATTTGTAAATGTCATATTAACATGCTCCTTGCTTTGTAGCAGCCGAAGACTTTAAAATAAATGGATGCCATTTTCTGGCATGGTTGATTTATTTTATTTGTCTTTAGAACATTTCTGCAACTAATATTTGGAATAAAGATTTAGAAGTGACCAGCAAACCAAACATACCTTTGGTTTCAGCTTCTAATAATATATGTGCTCAGTTTTGAGAAAAATAGGGATATAGAAATCTAATCTGAAAATGAAGATAAATCAGGGCATTGTTAGGATCCCACTTCATTAGAGGTAGTCCTTAGAGCACTTTCATTTTACCAGGGGGACAAGTTGGGCTTAGATGGGGCAAATGACCTACACAAGAGCCCAGTGTAGGTGCTTGGTTATGAAATAATATAAAATATCTATTGGTCTCTGCCCCCGGTTCCCAGACTAGGGCTCCTAAAACTCTTGTAATTTCCTAAGTGGTAAGAACATTAGAAGCATCTCTTGTTCTAATATTGGTCTTTGACCTCTGTGGCTGACACAGAGCTCCAGAAACCCTGGAAATTTCCTGGGTGACAGGATTGTCTTTTGTTCTAATGAAACAACTTGACTGGGTTCCTGGGTGAGGGCGGGTCATGGGAAAAACCAAGTCATGATTAGAAGTTTAGAATTTTCAGCCCCACTGCCCTCCACCCCCATTTCCTAGAGAAGGGAGAAGGGAAAAACAGAGTTAATGATTGATCCTGCCTACGTGATGGAGCCTCCATTAAAATCTCCAAAGTATGGTGACTGGAGAGAATCTGGGTTGGTGAGTATGTGAAGTCGCTGGGAGAATCGTGAGCCCAGGCGGGACATGGAAGCTCCATGTCCCTTCCCACATACCTTGCCCTGCACATCTCTTCTATCTGCATGCTCATCTGTGTCCTTAACCATATCCTTCAATAAACTGGTAAATGTAAGTGTTTCCCAGAGTTTTGGGATCTGCTCTTGCAAAGTAATCCAACCCAAGGAGAGAGGTTATTGGACCCTCCAATCTATAGCCAGTTGGTCAAAAACTCAGGTGGCATTCTGGGCTTGTAATTGGCATTCTGACACTACCTCTGGTAGGTAGTGTCAGAAGTGAGTTAAAAGTCAAGATATCCAGCTGGTGTTGCAAAGAATTGCTTGTGGTGGAGGAGAAACATACTGGGGGTCAGAAATGTCACAAGTGAAGTGTTCTTTGTGAGCATGGCGGTAGTGTGAGAGTAAAGAGAGCACACAGGCAAGAAACACATAGTAAGAAAGAACTGGGCTTTTCCTGCACACACGGGAAGCTGAGTTTTCCCTTTGCTCTGGTGAAGCTTCTATTAACATTCAAACCCAGGACTCCCTGTTCTGTCTGCCATCTCTCCTCTCATTCCAAAGCTTGCCCCTGTGCTCCTTAAATAACCACTTTTCTGGTGGCTCAGTGGTAAAGAATTCGCCTGCAATGCAAGACCCACAGGAGAGGCAGGTTTGATCCCTGGGTTGGGACGATCCCCTGGAGGAGGGCATGGCAACCCATTTCAGTATTCCTGCCTGGAGAATTCTATGGACAGAGGAGCCTAGCAGGCCACAGTCCATAGGGTTACAAAGAGTCGGACATGACTGAAGTGACTTGGCATGCATTACTATTTGTTGGTAAAGCTTAGTTTATATTTCTGTCTTTTCTGAACTTGATTTCTGCCAAAAGTTACGCTTCTGTCCTTTCCTCCCACCATGGGTGAACCATGTTACATATGATTCATGAACTGTTTGCAGGGACAAGAGAAGGTAGGGGTTGTGCTGGGGGGAGGAATTCTGTGATATCCAGGATAAATTGTGAGGTGTAAAAGCTGAAAAGAGCATTGAGGAAATATAAGCATAAATTTATTCATTTAAATAATAGCTCGTTTTCTATTTTGATTGTTTCAGTTGCATGGTATGTTAAGTTTCAGCGTATATTTATATCAGTTTAAACCACTATCCTCATTATGATTATTAAAAATGTAAGGTGGAAATTCCTTGGAAGTCCAGTGGTTAGGACCCAACGCTTTCGCTGCAGAGGACCTGGGTTCAATCCCTGATCAGGGAATTAAAATTCCACAAGCCACACAGAGCAGCCAAAAAAAAAAAAAAAAAAGTAAGGCAAAGACTGCCTTTATGCTTTATATCACCCAGCAGAACAAAGAACAGTTAAATAGACAATGATACAAGCTTTGTATTCAGAGACAATAGCAAATTTTATGTCAATTAAGAATGCATTTAGCTGCAAGTACTAGAAAACTCAACCAATAGTGGCTTCAAACAAAGGACAGTCACTGTCAGGTTACGTTAAGTCTGGATATATGCAGTCCCAGTATTGGTTCAGAATACAAATGATGTCAGGGTTGAAACAGTGGTCCCAGCTGGTGCCACTGCTCCAGGCATGACCTCACATAACCTGTCCAAAGGCAGGAAACACATGGAGGCCAGGAAGTGAGCATGTGAATCTGTTTCCTTTTAATGGGAAAGAAAAAAAAAATCTTTCCCAGAAGCCTCCAAAGGGTGTTCTGTTATAGCTCATCAGCCAAAAGAAAGCCAACTTTAGCTGCAGAGATAGCAGGGAAAACCTCTTTGCTGGGAGACAGGTAAGGATGAAGGGATTGGGCATGATGCTCCTTGGCAGCCCTGGTGCCTCCCACATATTGACTCTGCTTGCAGCATCTCTGTGGCACTCTTCATACGTGCTGCTGCTGCTAAGTCACTTCAGTCGTGTCCGATTCTGTGTGACCCCATAGACGGCAGCCCACCAGGCTCCCCCGTCCCTGGGATTCTCCAGGCAAGAACACTGGAGTGGGTTGCCATTTCCTTCTCCAATGCATGAAAGTGAAAAGGGAAAGCGAAGTCGCTCAGTCATGTCCGACTCTCAGCGACCCCATGGACCGCAGGCTTCCAGGCTTCTCCGTCCACGGGATTCTCCAGGCAGGAGTACCAGAGTGGGGTGCCATCGCCTTCTCCGCTCCATACATGCTAGTTGTGTTCTACTGTGAGGGGCTGGGGCTTTCTCTTTTCTGCATGTTGGCATTCCCTTGGGGCTGGGAAATTACACCTCTGGGAGCAAATCAGATGTGGAGGAGACACTGGAGATGAACACCAGCTCCCTGACCCTCGAGTGGGGCAGCTCTAAGACATATTTCATGTCAGTTTCCAGTGGTTTCCAGTGGGATTGAGCCAACTGCCTGCAGAAGTAACTTGTTTGTCCATGCACTCTGAATTGACTTCCTTGCCTTTTCTGTCTTCCTTCTCAACCCTTGCACTGGTATTTTCTGAGGCTATATTCCAAAGAAACCACTTGTATTCAAGTCTTGGCTTCCCTGGTGGCTCAGTGGTAAAGAATCCACTTGCCAATGCAGGAGATGTGGGTTTGATCCCTGGTTTGGGACGATCCCCAGGAGAAGGACCTTGCAACTCACTCCAGTATTCTAGCCTGGAGAATCCCCAGATACAGAGGAGCCTGGCGGGCTACAGTCCATGGGATCACAAAGAGTCGGACACAACTGAGTGACTAAGTATAACACATATTTAAAGTCTTTTTTGAATTTGTCAGGCTTCCGTGGTGGCTCCGCAGTAAAGAACCGGCTTGCCAATCCAGGAGTTGGTGGTTCAATCCCTGGGTCAGAAGGTCCCCTGGAGGAGGGCATGACAACCCATTCCAGTATTCTCGCTTGGAGAATCCCATAGACAGAGGGGCCTGGTGGGCTATAGTCCATGGGGTCACAAAAGGGTCAGACATGACTTAGCAACTGAACAACAACAATTCAACTCTTGCTTTCAAGTTAGCTTCCAGGGGAAATCCAGTCTTGCCATGTGAACCTCTTCAACATCAGTTCTGCTAACTGTGGAAGGGAGAGAATCTCCACTAGGATAGCCACTCGTGAGAGTTAATGACGAAACACATGAAAATACATTGCAAACTGTAGAGCATTAAGTGGACAAAGGGATAACGTGGGCTGGAAAACACAAGGTGTTTTCACCAAGCTACCAGTTTAAATTCCATTTCTGTAATTTCACCCAGACTTGCCAAGGACTGAATTCTTTGGGCAGAGATCCCTTCCTCTGACAGGTAAAGGAAGTGTAATTGTTAAAATGGTACTTCCCCTCAATCTCAGCTGAGAGCCTGGCTTTTATGGCTGTTACTGCGCTAGAATTCCAATTAACTATTACTTCTTTAGAGATGGGGAGTTGGCGATGAGATGGACTACATGGCTGCATTACAGTTTTTAATATTCGGTGTGTTGACAAAGATAAACAGGTCATTCTCTATTACAGGTACTCAGCTGGAAATCTGTTGGGACTGCCTCAGAAAACTTTACCCCAGGTTTCATTTCTCCACAGGGGAAAAAGGGTGATTGTATTGGGTACAATCACCTTAATGAAGCCAGGCTTTTAAAAAATAAAAAGCAACGTCATCTATTTCCATGTTGTTGCAAACCTCATCTTGAAAAAAAATATTTTTAATTGAAGTGTAGTTGATGTACAATATTGTGTCAGTTTCAGATGGACAGCAGAATGATATATTTTTCCAATTCTTTTCCATTACAGGTTATTACAAGATATTGAATATAGTTCCCTGTGCTGTACAGTAGGTAGAAAGGTGAAAGCCATGGTAATTTCAGGGTGGGGTTGAAGTAAAAGCACCCTGGATGACTGTCCATGCTGTGACCCCCATCTGTCTGCTTCAGTCATGTGTGACTTTTTGTGACCCTACGGACTAAAGCCCTCCAGGCTCCTCTGTCCATGGGATTCCCCAGGCAAGAATACTAGAATGGGTTGCCATGCTCTCCTCCAGGGCATCTTCCCAACCCAGGGATCAAATCTGTGTCTCTCATGTCTCCAGCATTGGCAGGTGGGTTTTTTACCACTGGTGACACCTGAGAAGCCCCTGCATGATTATATTAAACCCTAAAAGTAAAACCACTGCTGCTTGAATTTAAAGCTGAGATGGCAGGGGAACTTTGGCGATGCGAGTACTTCAGCCAAGAAGCCACAGGTACTAAAAAACTATGCCAGGAGGAAGTACATCTCCACTTTTATGATGCTATGCAGGGTTTTATAGACTTTCAGTGTTTTATAAATGTCAAATTTGACACCAGAGTTTTTATTTCCTGTTGTGGAGCTTGGCACCCTATCAGATCAGATCAGTCGCTCAGTCGTGTCCGACTCTTTGAGACCCCATGAATCGCAGCACGCCAGGCCTCCCTGTCCATCACCAACTCCCGGAGTTCACTGAGACTCACGTCCATCGAGTCAGTGATGCCATCCAGCCGTCTCATCCTCTGTCGTCCCCTCCTCCTCTTGCCCCCAATCCTTCCCAGCATCAGAGTCTTTTCCAATGAGTCAACTCTTCACATGAGGTGGCCAAAGTACTGGAGTTTCAGCTTCAGCATCATTCCTTCCAAAGAAATCCCAGGGCTGATCTCCTTCAGAATGGACTGGTTGGATCTCCTTGCAGTCCAAGGGACTCTCAAGAGTCTTCTCCAACACCACAGTTCAAAAGCATCAATTCTTCGGCGCTCAGCCTTCTTCACAATCCAACTCTCACATCCATATCTGACCACAGGGAAAACCATACCCTTGACTAGACGAAACTTTGTTGGCAGAGTAATGTCTCTGCTTTTGAATATGCTATCTAGATTGGTCATAACTTTCCTTCCAAGGAGTAAGCGTCTTTTTATTTCATGGCTGCAGTCACCATCTGCAGTGATTTTGGAGCCCAGAAAAATAAAGTCTGACACTGTTTCCACTGTTTCCCCATTGATTTCCCATGAAGTGATGGGACCGGATGCCATGATCTTCGTTTTCTGAATGTTGAGCTTTAAGCCAACTTTTTCACTCTCCACTTTCACTTTCATTGAGAGGCTTTTTAGTTCCTCTTCACTTTCTGCCATAAGGGTGGCACCCTATAGTAGGGATTAGTTTGGCTGGAGAATGGGAAGATGGGGACCTCAACTCTAGAAGTGACTTTCTCCCAAAAGTGCTGTCCAGGGAGGTTGGATTTCTCCTTTGGGAGATGGAGTGGAAATATCAAAACTATCACTTACATTCTACTTTTAAAAATGAATATATTATGTATATTTACATATTTTAGTACATGCATGTAATTTATAAACAAACACACCTATATTTGGGGTGCACTTCTGAATATTTTTTCTACAAATAATAGACACTATCTGGCACTCTCTGTTTATTCTTATAAAAAGATTATTTTTAACAGCTTTACTGAGGTATTTGGGCTTCCCTGGTGGCTCACCTGGTAAGGAACCCACCAGCCAATGCAGGAGATGCAGGAGAGGTGGGTTCGGACCCTGGGGTGGGAAGATCCCTTGGAGGAGGAAATGGCAACCCGTTCCAGTATTCTTGCCTGGAAAATTCCATGGCCAGAGGAACCTGGTGGGCTATAGTCCCTGGGGGTGCAAAGAGTTGGACAGGACTGAGCGAATGATGACATTGAAGCATAATTGATCCACAAAAATGACACATATTTAATGTATACAATTCAATGAGTTTGGGCAGCTGCCTACATTGGTGAAACCATGCCTACATCCCAGGTAACAAATATGTCCATCACCTCCCAAAGTTTCCTTGTGTTCCTTTTTGAGTGTGTTTGTTTTTGTTTTGTTTGGGGGTAAAAAGAATTGACATGAGATTCACCCCCCACAACAGATTTTTAAGAGCCCAGTGCAATATCGCTAATGATGGGCAAATTTTTCTTGAACAGGAATCAAACAGGTAAATCACACTTTGGCCAAAAATAAATAAGCAGATCCATATATACTGAAGTTTCCAGGGTCTTGAACTCAAGGTCAGAAATTTGGGCTCTTTTCTTTTCACATGCCTTCAAGTTACTCTCCCACTCTCTGTAAACTGCCGTCTCCCCTGCTTTTCTCTGCTTTTCCTTTCCTGACCTCTTCTCCCCTTGCTCATTTGTTCACCTTTCCAGGTTGGGCTTTGGACGTCTGCTTCTGATGGGTCACAGCACTTGGTGTAGGGAGCAAGGTGGACAAAACTGGCTTCTTTCTGTCCTTCCCTCCCCACCGCTGGACTCATGTGCCATCATGGCTTTTCCTGCTGTGGCAGTAGTAGTGTTAGCCGCTCCATCGTGTCAGATGCTTTGCAACCCCGTGGACTGTAACCCACCAGGATCCTCTGTCCATGGGATCCCCTAGGAGAAGAATAGTGGAGTGGGTAGCCATTCCCTTCTTCAGGTGATCTTCCCGACCCATGGATCGAACCTGGATCTCCTGCATTGCTGGTTGATTCTTTACTGTCTGAGCCACCAGGGAAGCCCTTTGTGTCCTGAGTCACTGTCTATCATCCCCTCCCACCTGTAGGCATTCATTTTTCTCTTTACAACTTACCCCTCTAGAAACATCCACATATTCAAGTGCCTTCTCTGACAGTCAGTATTCCATAAACTGTCAGCTCCATGCAAGAGGCCTCTCTCTCCTGGATTTATGGCTTGGCAAAGCCATTTTGTAAAAAAATGATTAACGATAATTAACATTTTAACTTCAGGCCATTTAATGACACTCGACAAAGGGGTCAAGTGAAACTCATGGGTGTCATATGTCAAATGTCACAGTGAAGGGAGGGAGCTGAATAGGAGCTGAGAGTTAGATGAAGAGAGAGTGGGAGGAACCACAGACGGAGCTTCTGCATCCATCCCAGGGCCTGTTGCCTCCTGGACCACAGTGAAAAGAATACTGCCTACACCAAAGATTAGAAGTGTCTTTGCTTCAGTTAGAATGTATGCTGAAGTATTCAGTTTTGTACTAAATGCAATAACAGCCCACGCCCTTCTGCCACATGCATTCAATGTTCAGTATACTGCACATTAAGTAAAGTCCACTGGATACCCAGCATTGAGGGACTTCATTTCCTGAACATCCCAGGCTTGGTCACCCTACAGCTGGCTCCTCATCTCTGAAGTCTCTGAACTGACATCCTCCATGCCCATTCATCTTCGTGTCCTCATTTCACTTCCTCTCCCCAATCCAGGCTCCATTTCTGCTTTTCCCCCACGTATTCCTTTCCCTCTCTTTTGCTCACTGAAAGTTTACGGCTCTCACCAGTGCTCAGGAATACCCTCCCCGAGGATAGCCTCATCCCGCTGCTCTGCCCCAACCTTAGGGATGGAGCCTAAACGCCAACCACCACCAACAAAAAGCTGAGCATAGGTGAGACCAAGAACCAACATGTTTCAGCAATGGAAGGTTGGAGCATCTTATTGACAGGGAAGCCTGGTGGTTACAGTCCATGGGGTTGCAAAGAGTTGGACACGACTGAGTGACTAACACACACACAAATTTATTTGTTAAGCTTCGCTGGATCTTAGTTGCTGCATGTGGGATCTGGTTTCCTGACCAGGGATGAAACCCAGGCCCCCTGCATTGGGAGTGTGGAGTCTTAGCCACTGGACCACCAGGGCTGTCCCTATATCCGCGTTCTTAATCACACTACCACACCACCTCTCGACTAGCTGAGTGTGTCATGGTGGTCACACAGCAGGGGAAGGGCAGACATAAAGAGTAGGTACCAATACAAAGTTTCCTTTTCAAAAACATGTATTTAAAATGTAAAAGTGAGTATATGTAAAGGAAAATATCAAGAGAAAATGGTGCAAGTTTAGCTATGGCCTGAATCTTAAAGGTGAAATGAAAACTGGCATGGGCTGATAGCTCTGACACAAGCATAGCTGAATCCAGTAAACGGTGCTAGTGGGTGTGTTTGAGGAGCCAGAAGAAAAAATGAGGAGCTTTCCAATGTAATAAAAAAAATCCCCACTGTTAGGCCCAGGGACAGCCCTGTGGTCGGCAGCGTTCTGACCTTGCCTCGCGTGTCAATGTCAATAGCTGTTGTCACCAGGCAGTGGGCCTCCCGTTTGGTACTTAGAGATTCTCTTTATGCACTTAAAAGGCATCATTAGTACCAAGTGGCTATTAAGGCAGTCTTGCTGTTCAGAACGATTTTCTGAAGCAAATGCAGAGGAAGCGTGTTGAGGGTTGAAGTCATTAGCTGAGACCACAGAAGGACTGACCGTGGGCAATGATGCCATTAATCTTGATAAGGGGAAGTGCGAGCAATTCATAAAAGTCTGCTGGGTGAGGTTTCTCCCTAAATGGACACCCGGGAGAGTGACCCCATGTCTTTGCTCTAGGTAAGAGGGACACGTGTGAGCTGTGACATCGACTTGGCAGAAGGAACAGGGCAGGCGGGGGTGGGGACAGTGATTTCAAGATTCCCTGGGGAGGCAGGGACCACAGGGGTACAGTCATAGGAAAAGAAGTTGCAGGTAGCAATTTACATAATGCGTACTATTGACCAGGTACACGATTCTAATGCTTTACATATTAACTCTTTCATCTTCACCACAGTCCAATGAGGCAGGCACTATTATAATTCCTATTTTAGAGATGAGCAAACTGAGGTCCAGACAGGTTATGCCATTTGCCTCAGGTGGCAAAAACTGTAAATTGCAGAGCTGGGATTTAAACTCATAGGTCGGCTTTTAGAAGTCATGTTCTTATCACTTTGCTCCCAGCATGATCTTAGAATGGAGGCACTCAGCCTCCTTCTCTCTTCCCTTGAAGGATGGCATGGACTTTGGGGGTCACACACACCTGGGTTGGAACCCCAACTCTGTCATTTTACAGATGTGGCACCTTGGAAAAAGGACTTTGCTTTTGTGTGTGTGTGTGTGTTTTGCTTTATTTAATTAATTTTGAAATTTTGGTTGCGCTGGATCTCTGTTGCAGCATGCAGGCTCTCTAGTTGTAGCACACAGGCTTTCTAGTTGAAGCATGAGGGCTTAATTGCCCCACAGCATGTGAGATCTCAGTCCCCTGACCAGGGATCGAACCCATACCCCCTGCATTGGAAGGTAGATTCTTAACCACTGGATCACCAGAGAAGTCCCAGGACTTTGCTTCTTAAAACTCAGTTTCTTCCTTTATAGAGTGTTATGAAATTATATGTGGTGCCAGAGACTTAATGGTTCTTGAATATATGTTACTGGCTGCTTCTTCCCCATCAAGGCTGCAGACATGATCACCAGGGCAGGATGTTGATGGGGGAATATGATTGGCGGCTAGATGCCTGCCCCAACCAGCATCTCTTTGGCTAGTGGCTGGCATAGATCATTGGTCAGAGAGTCAGCACCCTTTTCTCAGTCACCTACTTCCTAACTGGACTTGTTTAACTTGGGTTCTTGGTTAGGGTCTGCTAAACTGAGCTAAATGTTTATGGCCCTCCAGAACCCCTATGTTGAAGCCCTCAACCTGAGTGGGACTGTATTTGAAGATGGGGCCTGTGCAGAGGTGATAAAGGTCAAATGAGGCCATAAGGGTAGGCCCCCAATCCTACAGGACTGGTGCCCTTGTAAGTAGAGGAAGAAACACCAGCATTCTCCCTTTCCACCATGAGAGGGTACCATGATACAGTGGCCATCTGTGAGCCAAGAAGAAAGCTCTCACTAGAAACCAGATTGGCTTGCACCTTGGTCGTGAACTTCCCAGACTGGAATTGTGAGAAAATAAATGTCTGTTGGTAAAGCCACTCAGGCTGTGGTATTTTGTTATGGCAGCCTTAGCTGACTAAGACAGAACCCCAAATCCACAAGTTGAATGGGAGAATAATAAACTCTGCAAGTACATTCAGAACTGTACCTTCAGCAATGATCCCAATTTGGGTAAAGATTGTTTGTTATTATTCAGTCACTAAGTCGTGTTTGACTCTGTGACCCCTTGAACTGCAGCATGCCAGGCTTTCTTGCCCTTCACTATCTCCCAGAGTTTGCACAAACTCATGTCCATTGAATTGATGATGCCATCCAACCATCTCATCCTCTGTTGTCTTCTCTTCCCGCCCCCAATATTTCCCAGCATCAGGGTCTTTTCCAATGAGTCAGCTGTTCGCATCAAGGTAGCCACAGTATTGGAGCTTCAGATTCAGCATCAGTCCTTCCAATGAATATTCAAGATTGATTTCCTTTAGGATTGACTGGTTTGATCTCCTTGCTGTCCAAGGGACTCTCAAGTGTCTTCTCCAGGACCACAATTTAAAAGTACCAATTCTTCAGCGCTCAGCCTTCTTTATGGTCCAGCTCTCTACTATGAACTCTATGCTACTCCTCCCATTAAATGGTAGAGTTGAATTCCTCTCCTCCTGACTCCAGACAAACTTTAGTGACTTGCTAAACCAACAGAATACAGTGGAAGTGACATCATGTGACTTCTGAGGATGGGTCATAAGAAACCCTGCAGCTTGTCCCAGGCCTCTTGGAACACTTGCTCTCCAAACCCGGCTGCCATAATGTAAGGAAACTCAAGCGGCCCATGGGGTGGATGGAAACTTATGCAGGGGCTGGAACCCCACATCCTCCTTGGAAGTGGATCCTCCAATTTCAGTCAAGCTGCATCTACTAACACCTCATGGACCAGAAACAAATCATTCCCGCTAAACACTGCCCACATGTCAGATCCATGGGCAAAATCAGTGACTGTTGAGCCACTAAGTTCGAAGGAGATTTTTCCCTCTGCAGTACATGATTGGAACACCAAGAAACACTTCCAAAGGGCTCCCAACCCTGCTCAGAGCCACCTCTGAGCTGTCCCAGGCATGACTTGGCTCATGTGCCTAGGACCTTCCGCTCTATGTGCAGGCAGCTGGGATATGAGATGAGCAAGGCTCAAGAAGGTCTCCCTGGCTTGACACTGGCCACTGATGTCCCAGATTACATCCATCTCTGAGCTCCTTCATAAACAAAATAGAAAAATCTAACTGTTATACCTCATTTTATCCTGGGGAAAACATGAAGTCCATAGGGTCTAGGGAGCAACTAGAGGCTCGTCAACTTTTTCTGCTAAACCGTTCTAAAAGATGCTGGGCCTAGAAAGAGAAACAGCCTTGTTGTAGTTCACCGATTCTCAATCTTGGCTGTACATTGGAATTACTGAAATTCAAAATTACTGTGCGGGCCTACCCCTAGAGGTGGAATTTAGTTGGTCCGGGGTATAGCTTCCCAGGTGGCTCTAGTGGTAAAGAAGCTGCTGGCCAATGCAGAAGATGTTAAGAGACAGGAGTTCGATCCCTGGGTCGGGAAGATCCCTTGGAGGAGGGCATAGCAACCCACTCCAGTATTCTTGCCTGGAAAATCCCATGAACATAGGAGCCTGGAGGGCTACAGTCCATAAGATTGCAAAGAGCTGGACATGATTGAAGTGACTTGGCACACACAGCTTGGATATTGGTACAAAAAATCAAAACAAAACAAAACACTTTCCTGGCTGATTTTATGCACCCCCAGGGTTGAGAACAAATACTCTAGCCTCATCATCATTATCATTGTTGGCATTATTGTGCTAAGGTAGGCTGTCTAAGACTCTAAATAAAGCCAAGTTGGAATTTGGAGACAGTCCCAGGCAATGAGGGAAGACCTCCGTCTCTGATGATCTCATAAATAATAATCACCCTTCACATTAATACAGATTAACTCACCAAACAGTTGAATGTGTACCAGCCTTGATGTGAGCTGATCGTGGCATTAACTAATGCTGAATCTCAGCGTGACCCAAAGAGTCCCTCTTCAACTTTCTTTGAATCCTCCAATTCACAAAGGAGAAACCTCTGTTTGGTGCTAGCATGTCTTTAACATCTCTCCAACTCTTGGCAAAAATCAGGGCATTGATTTGCACTGACCAAAATTTAAGTAACACTGACCTACATCTTTGTTTCCATGGCAGCTAGAGAAATTGTGAAAGAGCCATATGGTTCAATGTGATTTCAACCTACCAGGAGAAAGCTGAATCTCAGAGGCTTTTGGTGACTTGCTCAAGGACTCAGGTCACTGCCTCTCCACCCTCTCCAGTTTCAGTTTCAGTTCAGTCACTCAGTTGTGTCTGACTCTTTGTGACCCCATGGACTGCAACATGCCAGGCCTCCCTGTCCATCGCCAACTCCCGGTCAGTGATGCCATCCAACCATCTCATCCTCTGTCGTCCCCTTCTCCCCCTGCCTTCAATCTTTCCCAGCATCAGGGTCTTTTCAAATGAGTCAGCTCTTTGCATCAGGTGGCCAAAGTATTGGAGTTTCAGCTTCAACATCAGTCCTTCCAATGAATGTTCAGGGCTGATTTCTTTTAGGATGGACTGGTTGGATCTGCTTGCTGTCTAAGGAACTCTCAAGAGTCTTTTCCAACACCATAATTCAAAACCACACTTTCCAACTTAGTATTTAATGCAAATCATGCCAATGGAGGGGGTCTTCCACCATATAACTGGGAGACAGCCGTTGGGCTCCATTCTTACTCTGATCTCAGAGTAAGGGCCAAGCAGATCCCACTGAGAGGGCAAGGGAAAGAAGCCATACAGGGTAGGACAAAGAACCTGGAATTGTGGAGAAGAGTAAGACTCACTGGTTCAAGAGATTGATTTCAGGAGGGATGTGGAGAAAAAAAAATTGGTTCAAAAAAGAAAGAACCTTTTATTGCAGCCAAGGCTGCAACAGGAGACAGTGAGAGACTCACCCCCTCCATCACTTCTTTTGTTTGCTTAAGATACAATCTTCCCTTTGTGGTATTGACTTTTCTTGAATATGTAAGGATTCTGGACAGCAGGCAGAACTCTCTTACACGAAGAGGTGCTGGGAGCTCCAAAGATGCTTCCAACGCTGGAACCCTAGTTAGTCATTAGACTGCTGGGGGAGGCAAGTTCGTCTCCCAGGTCACCTCCTCCTCCTCTGATAACAACTAATCTTTGAGCTTCAGGATGGGGGGTGGGGAGCTGAACCAGATGAGGCGATTGCATGTGAATCCAGATTAAATCCTGGAGGGAATATTTGCACCTGTTACTGGGATGTGATTTACTCTTGGCCAACAACAGGCATTTTAAAGCCTCAGGCTGAACTTAGGGTCTGGCCACTTGAGGGTCAGCCACTACTACTCAGGTCAGAGGCCCCTCAGGCTACTTAGGGTGCTTGTCACATAAGCAAATCTTCCAGCCCACCTCTCAGCGAGGTCCTTTAATCATGGTCTGATTGCAATAGTGGAGATCCACAGGCTATATTTTAGCAAACACTGACCAGGGGTGTCTCAGACAGTCTTGACCCAGGGAAAGGTGGGCAGTGGGAAAGGGGTGGGGATGCTCTTGGCCAGGATGTGGGGGCAGGTCCAGGAAGCACTGAAAGTCCTTTTCCATTGGACATTACTGAGAAGGAAGCAGGGCAACCTGGAGCTCCAGAGGCAACAGATAACACTCATAGACAGACTGTCAGAGACAAGGCTCTTATTCATAATACAATAAAAGAATTTTAAAACAAGAAAATGCACTGACAGTAGAACTTGGTGGTTAAGGGGCTTCGCTGGTGGTTCAGATGATAAGGAATCTGCCTGCAATGTGGGAGACTTGGGTTCGATCCTTGGGTTGGGAAGATCCCCTGAAGAAGGGAATGACTACCCACTCCAGTATTCTTGCCTGGAGAATTCCATGGACAGAGGAGCCTGGTGGGCTATAGTCCATGGAGTTGCAAAGAGTCAGACATGACCAAGCAACTAATTTTCACCTTTCACTTAAGAATCAGCCGTACTCAGGGTCTGACTTCTTTACTTGCTAACTGGATAACTGACATCAAGGAATTTTACTTCCCTGAGCTTCATTTTTTTTCATTGAGTAGATGGGACATACTAGAAAATACAAAGGTTCCTGGGACTCTTGCAACGTATAAATGAGTCAGTGCATTTAAAGGACATGGCACTGAGTCTGGCACATGGAAAGGGCTTTATAAGCTCTTATCATCATTACCAGGGTCATAGGATGTTGCAGCCAAAAGTGATCATAGAGGTCATCTAGTGAGTCCCATGCCAATGTCATGACTACTGGCCGGAAAGGAATCAATAAAGGAAGAAGGCACTTAAGTGCTACGGCTCCCTTGGCTCAGCCTCTCTCTACCCAGTCCTCTGGTGGTTGCTCCCCAGCCAAGGGAAGAAGCACATTTGTCATCAAGGGAGTTTGGAGAGACCTGCCTAGAGTCTCTCCAAGCCTAAGAACGTCACCTTGCTGCCTTGACCGTCGCTCACTTTGCAGGGCTCACAGGCCAGCTGTCTGCAGGCCCCAGCAGGCTCAGCCAAGGACAGCCGGGTTGCATCCCCCCTCCCCTTGCTCAGGCGTTTAATCAAAACAGTATTCAAAATATGATTCTGGGAGATTATATTGGGAGATTTGCAGGAGGCTCTCAGTGGGGGCAGAGATAGTGGGAACAGATTGCTGCTGGGGGCCGGAGGCTGGGATCGCAGGCTCAGACTCGCCATTCTCAGGCTTTTGGCTGTACTCTTGGAGCCGACCATCAGCTCTACAGGGAACACTGAGCACAAGGATGGAGAACTAGATTATCTCCATACTTGACTGCAGGGGAAACTAAGAGAGGGCAAAGGGCTTGTCCACGGCCACATATCGAGAGAGTAATGGGCTTCCCAGGTGGCTCAGTGGTAAAGAATCTGCCTGCTAATTCAGGAGACACAGGAGAGGTGGGTTCGACCCCTGGGTTGGGAAGATCTCTTGGAGGAGGGCATGGCAAGCCACTCCAGTATTCTTGCCTAGAAAAATCCCATGGACAGAGGAGCCTGGCAGGTTGTAGTCCATGGGATTGCAAAGAGTAGGACACAACTGAGCATGCAATGCAACGGGATTGAGGTGGCCAAGCCATTTCCTGGGATTGAAGGCTACTCTTTATGGCCCCTCTCATACTCCAGCCCTTCTCACACTCCAGCCAACCAGTCCCAGATCTTTGGGACAAGCCTGGGCTACAGGCTCCTGCTCTGGGTTGTGGGAGGTAGGGAGAGGCTGGATCCTGTAGATGAGGTCCTGGATGGTACCTGGACCTTGTTTTCTGAGGTTCAGGGTCCTATAAAAGCTCCATGACTGGAGGCAGGGTGCAGGTAAACCCTCTGCCCACTACCATTCTCCCTACACTCTGCATCCTAGTCCCAGTTCAGTCACATGACCTTGATTTAGGTGAGTCTCTTCTCTCTGGCATTCAGTTTCCCATCTGGAAATCTGACCCCATGTGATGCTACCGTGCCTCTCCCCTCCACAGAATGGCTAGCTGGTGCCCCACTTCCAACTGGAGGCCCTGGGAACTAGTTTCGGCAGCCTGGCGGTGGGGTGGGGCTGGGGTGGGTGGGGGTGGGTTTACCTGGCCCCCTAGGAGGGGGTGGGGTCGAAAGTGCCTTGAAAGAAACCTCTAGCTAATGCTCTTTATTACAAGCGTTAATCCTGCAAAGCCGACTGGAAATAATGTTTATCTTTTCGCAGTTTAATTTCCCGGACCCTAAGCCTCCGGACAGTGAGGGCGACTGGAGGGCCCCGGAGAGGCTGGGGGTAAGAGCAGCTGTCACCCAGGAGCAAAAAGAAGGCAGGGAGGGGTTCCCAGAGGAAGAGGGGGAGGAGTCAGAGCCAAAGGGGGCCTTGGACGCTGAGTGGAGAGTTAGATTTATCTTCACCACGGGTTCTCTATGACCCTGAGTCAGTCCCTGTCATTTGGCCTCAGTTTCCTCATCTGAGGAAGGGGTTTGTGCTTTTGTAATTCATTATCTCTGACTATTCTATAGAAAAGGCAGAGTGGGGCGCGGGCAGGTGGCCTGTTCCCCTTGATTTTTTAAACATCCACTTTTCCTCTCTGCAGCCTCCAAGGTTCTTAAAATCTCCTCGCAAGGTTGCAGATCCTTCCTGTCCCAGACTTCAGTGACCAGTCTGCTGGCACCGCGCTGGTCTGAAAGGCTGTCACCCAGCCACGGCCGGAGGGGCTGGAGCCCTGCAGTGGAGACAGGGCCCCTAGGCGCACACCCCAGCAGCCCCCGCCCCACCTCCGCCTCCCCGTCTCCATCGGCTCCCCGTCCCCATCGGCTCCCCGGACCTCCCACTAGGGCACCATCCCGGGTTCTCCTGTCTCTTTCCTCGCGCACAGCGGCGAACGCACTCCCGGGCTAAAGCCGAAGCCACTGGGCCGGGAAACGAACTCAGGGCTCTCACCTCCGCCCCTCCGCACTCCACAGCCCTAGTCTGGACGCTGTTCACTCCGGGGACAAAGCCGCTTTCCCCGCTCATCGGCTCCCATTGGTTGGCCCGTACCGGAAGTGTTTGCTGACACTTGATTAAACGGGAAGGGTGCCCTCTTCTCGCCTCTAATCGACCGGGCAAGCTGTCCGACTTGGCCGTTGGGTCAGAGGGGTGGAGCGGGCCCAGACATTGCCGAGCGGACCCCCATTGCTCTTCCTCCCAAGAAACTTAAAACTCAAATACGAAACAAATCCAGCTTCTACCCAAATATCCGGACAGCTCCCCTCTCCCTTTTCCTGCCCCAACCCCAAGCTGTGCACTCGTTTCCCACCTCCAACTCCTCGGAATCGGCCGGGAGCGTCCGCAAAGTTTTGTGGGCCTTGGCCATTATCTTGTCAGTTTCTCTCCCAGCTACAAATGGGACTGAAATCTGCAGCCCATGCTGCCCTGTCTCCAGAACCCCTGACCGCATGCCCTCCTCCCTACCACCCCGACCTCACTGAGCTCCCCAGTTGCAAACAGGCCACACAGCTTGGGTTCGGTGGATTATTTTTAAGAACACAAAGAGTGAGAAAGGGGAGGAGACACGCGTGGTCCTTAGGAGCCAGGTCAGCATTGAAGTTACAAAGTGAGGGTGATGGGGTGAGTGAACAGGAGAGGGAGTGGCTTGAGACCTGAATCCAGAGGGCAGAGGCAGACTAGAGTGCTGAGCTGAGTGCCCTGGGCACACTCGCCCAGCCTTCCCACTTGACCTTCCCCAAGGTGCCCTTCCACCTCCTCTGGGGATCTGAAAAGACGGTCCTCTGCCAGCCACTCCCCTCCTCTGCGTGCCAGGAGGGCCATTCGGAGTATTTCTGTGTGTCTGTCTCTTAGGCGAAGTGAGAGCCCCAGACCCTGGTGAGGTCTCTTAGCTTCTTAGTGTGGAGGTGAGTTCCAAAAAGCAGGGCTTATTTCCAGGATGCTTCTGCTAATCGCAGCCATTGCGCTAACCTGCTGAGAGAGGAAAGGTTGATTAAAACCCGAAGGCCACTCAGGGGCTATTCCTAGGAAATCCAAGGTCGGTGGTGTCTCATCCCAAGGGAATCCAAGGTCTACAGGCAATTTGCTTGCCAGAGGTAACATTTGGACCCTGTTAGGTAGAAGTTCAAATAACAGTGTAACCCAATTTTCTAAGCTAGTAGTTAATCCTGAGAGAAATGACTTCAAAGAGCAGAATCTGATGGTAATTGCTGGAGGCTTCCAAATGCTTTGGGAATGTCCCTTTGTGGGGTGAAATTCCCTTCCAACCCAACACAGCCAGTGAACCAGTGAACCAGCCAGGTGCAGGAGACAGCTGATTGGCAGTCCTACCCAGCTTGGTAAGAGGGCCCTACTCAGACAGCACTCACCTGAACTACACCCCTAGGGATTTCAGTGGGCTGCACGGAGAGCTTCTGGCCTTAAGCACTGGCCTTGAACAGACTGTAGTTATCTGGCCTTTTCCCTGAGACTTCTGGGAAAGCCCTTGTGCCTGCCTAGCCCTAGCAAACTCTTGGTACAAGACCATAAGGGGAGCCAGCTGGCCTCCTCCAAACGGCAGGCAGGGGACAAGAATGCCTGGGCTGGAGGGTCATGACTGTGCCCACCTGGCACATCTGGAGAGATCTAAATATTGGAGAGAGCTAAGCTGTCCTTCTCCTCAATGACTTTCTAAGTGTTTCCTAGGTAAGTTACTGTCTCATTCTAGCATAATCTAGTATTCGGTTTTAAGAAGATTCAGGAGCTAGAACTCTGATCTCTAAACTTCTGTTTCAAGGAATGCCGTGAGACACACTTGAGCTAGGCTACGTCTGAACCTGGGCAGAGAGCCTGTGCAGCGGCTGGGTACCCCAGAGTTGGGGTACGGGGAGTGGGGTGAGGGAAGGTGGGGAGGGGAGGGGTCTTTTGATCAGACACGCCCAGAGCCATTGGGGGCCCACTACCTTCTGCTCCTGATGGGTACTGGCACCTCACCGCCGGCTCCCTCCGCCGCGGGCACGGCGCACAGTTCAGCGGCAGACCCTGTAGGGTGAACGTGGGGTTTCCAAAGGCTTTGGCTACTCGGGGAGACTCTTGGCACGCGGAGTCTCTGGGGACCGCGGGTCGCGCGCCCGGGCCTGGAGGCTGTCCGGGAATCAGATGGTGCTCAGGACTTCGTGGCTGGGGCAGGTTTGGAGGTGCCCCTTCGACGACGCTGGCGGCCGCTGTGTGCGCCAGAGACCAGATGCGCGGTGGTTTCTCGCTGCAGGGGTAGTGCATGGTCAACGTGGGGCCTCCTGGCTCCGCCCGGAGGAAGTCGGCTTCTCCCGATCTGGGGGGCTCAGTGAATGAGAGGCGGGGTGCTGCCAGACTGCACTCCCTGCGCTCCAGCCGGCTCTCTCGAGCGGCTGCACATTGCGCCGCTGGCAGCGGCTGAGTGTCTTTATGGAACTCAGCCAGTCTGTCCGTAGCTGTGGCCACTGCTTCCTCTTCATCCGCCTCCTCTTCCTCTTCCTCCAGGTCTTCCAGGTCACTCAGCCGGAGCCCCCGGGCCTCCTGGCCAGCAGTAACGTCTGAGGGAAATCAAGAACGAGTGAGAAAAGCCCCAGGCCCCAAGGGAAATCCTCGAGAGTGCCCATCCCGGAGAAGCTTTTAGCAAGATGTGCCCTGCACTCAGGGCAGACTCGGTGTAATTCACCAGGATGGCCACAGAGCCTCAGACACTTGTCCCAGCGCTGCGGGCCTGCGGCTGGGAAAGAATTCCCGCCCTTAGTTAGACCTGCTCTTACCCTTTGGAAGAGCCCTCCGCTTTGATAGCCCAAGGAAATGGACACTTTCCCTAAGACCTGGATCTCAGTTTCTCAGCCTTAAAAAAGCAGAGGGCAGTTTTTATCCAATGTCAACACTCGTGGTGGCTAGTGTGTATTATTTAATTCAGAAAATATTTACTGAGCACCAGCTATGTGCCAGACATCATTGAGGCTTTTAAGTATTAGGAATTTAGAGAATACAGCAGTGGAGGCTTTCTCTGGTGGAGCTGACATCCCAAAGAGGGTAAGTATGCCACAGGAAATAAAGTAGGCACATGTGGTAGAGAATAATTAGGGAAGCTAGCTGGTGTGGGTGCACAGGGAAGGCTTTTTGGAGGTGGTGCTTTCAAGTCTGGAAGAAGGCAGTTCCCAGTTCCGTAGGGAATTCCAGGCAAAGGGAACTGATTGCACAGGCAAAGGCCCTGAGGCATGCAGGGGTTGCAGGTGTCAAAGGAAACCAGGGGAAGCCTTCCACAGAAGCTCCTCCATTCAGTTGTTGTGAAAATCCAATCAAACTGTTTGATGAGTGGAAAACCCAGGTAAGTTGGGACAGGGGATACCTTTGGTGTCACCATTTAGGCAGCCCAGCAATTCCTCTGCTCCACCCTCCTCCTTCCGTTCTTCCCCGCCTTTGTTCTTGGGTGCCCAGGTCATCTTGTTCTCCTTTTTGAGGCGCCTGCGTGCATTGGCGAACCAGGTGGACACCTGGGTGAGGGTCATCTTGGTGATGATGGCCAGCATGATCTTCTCGCCCTTGGTGGGGTAGGGGTTCTTGCGGTGCTCGTTGAGCCAGGCCTTGAGCGTGCTAGTGGTCTCCCGGGTGGCGTTTTTTCTGCGCCCAGCACCACTCAACTCCACCGCTCCATACCTGCGGGGAGAATCTGGCTCACAGTTCTGGGGCTGGGAACCTGGGGCTGCAGGCAGGAGACAATCTCTGTCCCTGAAGGAACTGAGGTTCTGCTCACCATCCTAGCCCACAGCCCCCCACCCTATGCTCTGTGGATTGGTCCTACCTTGGCAGGGGAGGAGGAAAGGACTTGTGATGCCAGCCACCAACGCCCCATGCCTTACCGCTCATACTGGTACTGCCCCAGTGTCGGCTCATAGGGATAATAGGCTCCTGGTTGTGCCAGGCTGGATGTAAAGTTCCCCGCAGCCTCCTTAAATTCATACTGTGGATTCTGGAGGGGGAGGAGGGAAGAAATAAGGACTACATTTGGGGAGGAGGGGTGGGGAGTTGCTAAGGGTGTGAACTCTGGAGTCAAGTCTGGTTAGAACTGCAGCACCACCACTGGCATTGACTGTGTGATCCTGGGCACAGCTGTTTAACCCCTCTGTGCCTCAGTTTCCTCTTGGTAAATGGGATGACAATCATGCCTAAAGGTTACTGAAGAAACATGCTTGGCAGAATTCCTGGTGCAGCATAAGCAATATTCGCTGTCATTTAACTCTTACTACTTGTGTCTCCCCAACTGCCTCCCAACAGCTGGGGCACTTTCTTACTTCCTTTCCGGAGCCATTCTCTGCCTCGTTCTAGCTCTGTGACTTTGGGTAAGGTTATTCAAGCCACTGTGAACCTTAGATTCCTCACCTGTACACTGAGCCTAGTGATGACTTGCCTACTTCACACAATTAATCGAGGTACAGATGTTTTCTAAACAGGATGGACTTCTACAAACTGTAACATGTTGTAAAGATTTTTTTTTTTTTACTTTATATAGAATCGTAACCATTTCCTTTCCTCGAACTGGTGCTGTACGTCCTAGATTTTCCTAGATGGAAATATCACACGGGATTTCGCCCCTGCCGCTCCTGCCCCCAGGCGGGTGGGTTCTGTCGCGCGGACCCAGGCTCCACCCCGGGTACTCACCAGCGCCCCGTACAGCGCCGGCGGCTCGGGGCTGTAGGGCAGGTACCCTGGGTAGCTCTGGGCAGCTGCAGCGGCCGAGTAGGGAGTTCCATAGATGCCCAAGGCCGCGCCCAGCTCCGGCCTCGCACTGCCCAGCAGCCGACTGTCGTAGGGTGCGCAGCAGAGCGCGGCCGCCGGGGTGGAGCCCGAGGCCACATCTGGGACCGAGCGCGGGGCGGATTCGCAGCAAGTGGCGCTGGAACTTGCAGAGACCAGAAACTACGGGGGCGAGAGAGGGGGCACCGGAGGTCAGAGACCGGCGCCTCGGGCTGGCGGGAGCCAGCGGCGGAACTGCCAGATCAGTCCTTCCTTCAATGTGAACTTAATTCCCTCTTGTGCTGAGCGTTCTCCTGAGGACTGTGACGGAAATGATCCGTAGACGCCATTTATCCAAACCGCCTTTATAGACCCTCTTAAAGCTTTGCTAAAGCTCCAGAGTTCCAGGGGCTCCGGGTCATGGGAAGGTTTTGAAACCGGAATTACAAAAGCCAGACTCGGCCAGTTCCCTGGTGAACCCTCCCTCCTCGCAGCCACAGGATCCTACCAAGGCCGAACTTGAAGTTTGCCTTAGAGACCGCGTCTCACTCTCCCCACTTTATAGATAGGGAATGAGGACTACGGAGAATAGGAGGCTTATCCGAGATCACAAAGCAGGGCAGAGGTCAAGCTGGGGCTAGTCCTTGGGCTCTCTGCTGAGAAACTGAACAGGGGTGGGCGTCTCCAGAATTTCCCCAGGACACCCTGTCACTGCACAGTGCCCACCCAGATCTGGAAAATCGAAGGAACCGGAAGCTGAGAGTTTGGACCTACCCGTGGAAGGGAGAGGAAAAGAACAGAGGATCACAAACGAACGAGCCCAGAAAAAGAGTGAGACAGAGTCTGAGACCCTCCCGGCCACCTCGGATATCTGTACAGCGAGGAGGCCTGTCTGGAAGGTTCCCGAGATCCCACCCACCTCGCGGAGCGCGAGGTCAGAGTGCCCAAGTTTCGGGTCACACGATTCTTCAGCTTGCCTGGGGGAGCGGCGCATTCTCTGCCAGGGATGGGGCATGTCAGAGGGGTCTGCGGTACACTACCCAGGTTCCTGCTCTCTCTGGCTTCCCTGGGAACTCGTGGGAGAGGAGGGCTTTGCGGGCAGGTTCCGGCACTGGGCACTCCCTCCTTCCAGTCTGCCCCCATCCCCCATGGGGGCGGCTCTTACCTGGGAAGCACTGCCGTAAGGGTGTCCAAAGTGTGGGAAGGACATTGTGACTGTTCGTGACCCCGCCGCCCTCTTCTCTTGCGGGTTGCCGCCTCAGCCCGGCGGTTCTGCGCCTCCAGCCGTCCGCGGCCTCGGTTCCTTACACGGTCGCCGGTGCCCAGTGCTGGGTCCTCCGCCGGCTTGGCGTGGCTGGAGGCAGAGCCAAAGGCAGCTCGGCTGCCGAGCCCTGCGCTCCAGAAGGCTCCCCTCCGGCCTGCGTGGTCCGGAAGACAGAAGGGCCCATGGATGGGCAGGGGAAGGGAGAGGATGCGGGTTCCCAAAAGCGCGCGGAGGCGAGGCCAGGTGAGGCGCGGTGAGGGGCTGTGCGGCTCCCGAGGTGCCCCAGTCCAAGGTGGCCAGAGGCTCAGTGTGACGTCACGGTAATCCCGGGCCGCCAGGCGGGCCCCCGGGCCCTGGGGCCCCGGGCCACCAAGCCTGCCAAGCGCAGCCAGCCCGTGCGCGCGCGCGCACTCTTAACCACACTCAGACTTGTTCCGGGAGGTTTGTGCAGCTGGTGAGGAACGTCAAAGACCCTGACCCTCTCTGCTTGGCGCAGGATCCTACCCCTTTTCGCCTTAAGCTCACGCGCGCGCGCACGTACAATCTCTCCAAATTACCCGGGAGAAGTAGGAGAAACGCCTCCCACCGCGCCGCGCAGGCCCCGGGCGCAGCGCGCCTACCTCCTCCCCTGCGGCCCGGAGGAGGAGAGAAGCACCGGGCGGCGAGGGAGGAGAGAATACAAAAGAAGAGACAGGAGAAACAACAGGAGGAAAGTGGGGGAGAAAGGCTAGAGGGAGAAGGAGGAGGGGAGAGGAGAGAGATGAGTCTAAGTGAACAGAGGCGCGCGGGGGAGGGGAGGAAACGGGTGGGCGAAGGCTGGGTGGAGGTGGAATGCTGGCAGGTGGAGGAGCGCAGAGGCTCGGGGGACAAGCTTCCAGCCCGGCCCCCCAGCCCCCACCTCCGCTGCAGGAAAGTTTGTTCGCGCCGCTGGCCCCCAGCTCGTTGGGGGCAGCGTCGGTGGATCCACTGTTCCGGCCGTCTTTTGTCCTCGGGGGCCTGGCTCCCCGCCCTAGGACTCTAGCTCGATCCAGGATCTCCGTGACCCGGTCTTAACTAGGGTCTTGACCCCAGGGTTTCTCTGCTTCTCTCTGGTCCTCTAATAGACCGAATAGCGCCCTCTCCAGGTCAAGTTCAGATCCCCCCCTCGGACTGGGTGGGTAAAGGCGCCAAGTCGGACCCCCCTGGGCATCTGCAGACGGCAGGCGGAGATTCCTGGGCGTCTTCTCGGAAGGCGAGAATTGGCTGCCTCGTGCGCGCCGCTCGCTGGGTCCACGGGGGACCAGGGAGCCGCACGAAGGCGCTAGGGCCGGGCTGCAGCCGCTGAGCTCCGCTGGGGGTGGCGCTGGCGAGCCACGGTTCAGCGCGCGGGGAGGGCGGCCGGTTCCCTGAGCTCCTCTGGGTCTCCTGGCTGGGCCCAGCGATCTGACCATCCCCTGCATCCTAGGGGCCCTCAAAGGGGCACTGATGGCGGACGAGCTCATTGGTGCCTGGGAGGGGGCTGTGTCCCCAGGGCGAGGGGCCGCCAGTTTGCGAGGACGGGAGAAACTGGACTCCTGAAGGCTCAATCCCCCGGCCTCCCGGGGCCTCCAACCCCAGGACATCTGGAGGCGTAAAGGGGTTGTTAGTCCGGTGGGAAGAGGTCTTCCAGGGATGCTGCGGGCATCCGAGTGGAACTCTAGGGTTTTCAGGTTTGCAGGCCAGACACCTCAGATTGTCTCAGAATGTTACTCGAGGGGTCACCGAGCTTTACATCTTACAAAAACGCTCTCCCAGGCCCTCTCAGCGCCTTCCCAGAGCAACTGGGGGTGGTGGTTCAAAGGCCTAGCTCTATTTTCTAGCTGAAACGCAAGAACGCGGGGCCTGGAGGTTAGGAACAACCGGGATCTCTGACCTGGGTCCTGGCGAGGCAAGGAGGAAGCCCAGGGACGGGTAAGGTCTGGGTCCCTGGCCCCGAGCCTCTCAGGCACCTTTCAGCGGAGACTAGTAGGCCCGGAAGTCAGCGACATCTTAAGAACGACACCGGCTTCTTTTTTCTTTACAGATTCTGCAGAACGCGCACGGAGCTTGACTAAGCCGCAAACCGCAGACTCTACCGCCTAAGAGATTATTAACAGGCGCACCAGATCCATTCCAAATAGGAACAAACCCAGCGAGGTTTCCTGGCTGCGGCTACCTCGTGTCGTTACCTTGGAGAAACCTTGCGTTCAACCCGGGAAAATCCTAGTTAGAAGAATTACAGTTATCGCCAGATTGATTTAGTGATAAAAATTCACCGTAATAGATAAGATTCCTTGATTTTTCAAAATGCACTTTGGAGCCATCTACACGTTTGCAGCTGGGATACATCTTTTTTTTTTTTTTTTTAAGTAAGAATCGGAGAGAATTCATTAAATTAGTCCCTTGGGGAAGATTACTGCTAATTAATTAATTGCAAACATTTCCAGAGGGAAGGTATGTCAATTGTAAACTAATAAAATTAGGTAGTTGAAATACTTACTCAGCAACTTTGTTTGCCCATTCATTCCTAAGAAGATTTTTTTTTTTAATGACAGAAAAATGGGGAGGGTTGTGAAGAAAAAGCATTAGTTCTGTCCCCTGGCAATCTGGTTGCAAAGGAGAAACTACCATATAGGATTTATTGATTTTCAGGTGATTTATAAGATCTCTGTGGTATCAGTGCTGTGTGCAGGGCCTCCAGGCCTACCTCTTGTCTTCCCTTTCTAGGATTCAAAAAAAGCAACATGATTTGGAAAAAAAAAAGAAAGAAAAGAGGAGGAAGAACAGTGGTGAAGTGAATTGGGAGGTGTGACTATAAATGCTTCAGCATTTTTCTTCATCTGCAGAAAAGAAAACAAACAAAAAAGCCGGTTTTTCTGTTAAGGCATCTTTCTTTCTATTGTGTTCAAAGTTGCTTTAAGGTATGAGAATGTCTTGGGGAGGAAGGCTGCTCTTTCCAGGCATGGAGACCTTGATTTCACATTGCTTTCCTGGAGAGGCGGCACCCAAAGCAAGTCTACCTGGTGCCACTGACATTTGATTGTCACCACCTTAAGCATTTAGTAGGGTTCCCTAAAAGTGTTCCTATGAAGTGTGCTTTTTCCCATTATTTGGGGGCCCTCATTACAAAACCAAACCATCAGGTTCAACCAGTATCAGCCTCTGTCTGGCAGAAACCTCGGGTGAAAAGGAGTGTTTCCTGGAAAGTGATTCAGGGAAGCTGCCATGGAATTTGCTCTCTTCCGGACTTGTTGACAGGCAGTCACATCGACAGCCAAGTGCCCTGAGCCTCTCCACCGTGCTGGCTTTTCATTGCTTTGTTCAGCCCTGACTCATTTAGTTTGGGGAGAACTGCCCAATTGTCTGTGTGTCCGTATTGAATTTTACTGAAGCAAGTAAAGAAACCTATCGAATACAGACCCAACTATATTTAAGGGAGTCATTCCACCTTGCTTTATACAGATGATACAGATTCTTTTATTGTATTATACCACACACCCTGATAGTGCCTCTAACCGCTCATTAAAACAAATCTGAAACAGTCAACAGTCAAAGGCCTCTTTGGAGCAGGGAGAGTACTAATCTGACATTGTTTATTTGAAGTTCAGGTTGCTTTGATTGAAATGTACTGAAGGTCTCGAGCAGGCAGAGTAAAGGATGTGTCTTGATAGTAAACCTGAATGCAGGTGCCACACACATGAAAAGGAAAATAAATCATACTGTACTATTTTGAATATTTTAAATATCTCTGATTTCCTAATGATTTAGAAAGACAACAGATTTTTACAGGGAGAGGATGATAACAGCAAAATGCTCCAAATCAACTTTAGATGTCTCAGATCATAGATGGAATGTGTGAGTATATGGGTAAAATAACACTGATGAAAATGTGCTGTTATATTTTTTAAGTATGAATTTTTTGTGTGACTGTTTTTCAACTGAGAAGGATGACATCTCCTCAAATCTATGCATGAATGAACAAGTGCATCTGGACACGTGCATCTATAATTTATACTGATCAGTCACCACAGGTCTCCCCGAGTAAAATCGAAATGAACACTAATTGTTTTGACGGAAGTAGTGTGCATGGCATCTGATTGTGAAACACAGCGAGCCCCTGCCTTGCCTGAATACATATTGTCAGCAGCAACTCTGGCATCAGGAGAGGAAAATAAAAAGGCAATAATTCCCAGATGAGGGTGTTGATGTTGCTTGTTAGGAAATAAAAATAGAAAGAATGAACTTCTAGATAAAGTGAAAAATGAGACAATGCAGAGATCCTGGTGTGTCAGCAAGCCAGTTACAAACCTGAACTCAGACTTAAAGAATTGTAGCTTTGCATTTGTAGATTCTTGGGAGCTATCCTAAACACCTCTGCTTTATCTTATTTAAGGCTCATGATAAGGAAATTGAAAAAGTGGGAAGCAAACCTCAGATCACACAAACAAGCAGATGACAGAGGAGGAAACAGAACTGCAGTTATGGTCTTTCCACAAAACCTTATTTCAAACATATATAAAGCCAGATACAGCTGGAGATGTAGTGCCCTGGAATAACACAATGTAATTTAGCCCAGAAATAGCTGACGGGACACCACAGTAAGCACATTAGTTCAAGTCTCTACTACATGCTTTTATATCAACTTGTTTTATGAAAGAGCTTATGTGATAATTTAGGAGTTTTAGAAATTTGATGAAGATCATTAATTAAAATAGAAAATGGCAAACAGACCCATCTGTGATGGATAAGAATAATAATTTAAAATCCCAGCAACAACAAAAACTTCTAAAAAAAATCCACCCAAGATTATGTCTATATGATGGTTTATAAAACAATTAATGCAATTTGGTTAGTGACTGTGTCAGGAAGATATATATATATATATATATATATATATATATATATATATGAAAGTATTAGTCTCTCAGTCGTGTCTGACTCTTTGCAACCCCATGGACTGTAGCCTGCCAGGCTCCTCTGTCCATGAAATTCTCCGGGGAAGAATACTGGAATGGTTTGCCACTTCCTTCTCCAAGGGCTCTTTCCCAGCCAGAGATCGAACTCCGGTCTCCTATATACATAGTTGGGAGACCAGGGTTTGATTCCTGGATCGGTATATATATCTATATCTATTTACCAACCAAATTATTTACATTTGTATATATATATTTTAATCTTTGTTTTTGCATCAGTAGACTGGGGGGATTGGTGCATTAACTTCTCAGTTACAAAGCAGCTTTTATGTATAGAGATTCTTCATTATTTTTATCTTTGTCATTTTTCTCATGATAGTTCAAGGAATCTCAAGGAATTAAAATTGAAAGTCAACAAGAGATGTATGGATTTGAAAGCCAGGGAACAGTTCCAGGAGCCAAAGACTTTGGGAAAAAAAAAATGTATGTAAAAAACAAAGACCTGAAAGAGGCAACATATAAAGGCTTGCTAGGATAGGATGCTGTGTACTTTCTCCCCTTTGCAACAGGGAAAACCACCAAGAGTGGTTTTGAGTGTACAATTAGGGAACAGACCTACATGGCCAAGACCAGTAGGAAAGGGAGCTGATTTGGCGCTGGCTCTGATTCTAGCCAGGGACTATGCCTTTTTGCATACAACTCTCTAACTGGATCATTGCTAATAGGCCATAATTAAGGATGCTATTTTGTCATTCTTCTCCCCAAAGTATTTCAATGTCGTAGACTTTAAGGCTTCAATTAAAATACGAGCAGCTTCAAGCCACACACATTTTGTCTGATTAGCTGCATTCCGCCAGTTTTCTCTTTCACTGTGGTTTCTCCTACTTTTAAAACTGAGCATTAGAACTGGCCAGGAGCCTTCTTTTTTGTGCCACCTGGGGCCCACTACTTTAGGGAAGCTGGGACCATTTGTGATGTCACGTGCCGGCCAGAGTAATTTACGACAAATCTTCACAAATCAATAAAAATATGGAAAGTATATCATTTTTAAAGGGGGGAAAAAAAGAGAAACATATGAGACATGCCCATTAGGGGCATAGCCATTCTAATACCTGCATGTCTGCTTAGGTCTGCAATTAAAAACATTCTGATAATAAATCTCCTTGCAGTCTCTTTTAATGCTTTTAACTTTCCTGAAGGTTCAAATTGGTATCCCAAAAATGTGCCAGGACTTTCACTAGGTATTTTATAGACTCATAAATAAATATGGCAATTAATCTCTGCTATATTTCTTTCATATTTGATGACAATTTATTATGGCATTCACCCATTCGGTGCACAAAAACTCTAATGCACTTAAAATCGGATTTCAAACCAAACATTTTATGGGAAAATATAGTATTGATCATCCATTTAAAGATATCATGAAGATGATTCATAACCTGCTGTAAAAAAAAGATCTCATGAGAATCTTACAAATGAGTGGGGTGGTGGAATCGTCTATTCATAAAACCAGAGCTGTTGGATCAGTTCCTCTTGTTTTCTTCATCTATCTTTGAGCTTTCCAGCACTGATTACTTTCATAAGTTGCTGTTTATAAGAAAAATCCTTTTCCATGACATTTTTCATAGTGACAGAGGTTGTGAAATTTCACTGTATTTTCTTGTGCAATTTTCTCTCAAAATTCTGTCTGCAGGAAGAGTTTCCAGGGCAATAGAAGATGTTTCCATTACTTTGGAGTCAAAAGTACTGTATAACCCTCATGACACTTACATGTAATTGGCAGATCGTGGTGGTTCTAAGAAACCTTGAGCCCCTGATAGTCCACTGAACTCATCTGCTTTGAATGTTTGAATATCTTTTGTGTACATACAGTCAGGGTGAGAATATAAGAAAATTCTTCCCTTCAAGTAGCACATGGCCTGTCTGGGAAGAAAGACCCAAATCATTTATTCAGTAGACATTTTCTGAGTGTCTACTGAATGCTGGGCATGGTTCTAGGAGGTGAGGATTCAGAACTGAACAAAACAGTTCCCTGCCTCATGAAGGTTACATTCAAATGAGTTAAATATTATTTGCATCATCCTGAAATCACTTATCTAGCACTGTAATACTTTGGGAAAGTGGCTTAGTATTTACTGAATGCTCACAAGACTCTAGGCATAAAGTTAAGAACCTTTATACCTTCATTCATTCCTTTGCCAAGTATTCACTGAGTTCCTATTTTTTAAGAGCACTGACTTAGGGGCTGTGAATTTAGTTCAAAGAGATGATGAAAATTTCTGTCCCTATGGAGTTTACAGTTTAGTTGTGATGTCTACCTGATATTAGAAATCATTTGTTTTGTTTTACAGAAGTTGGATCCTAAGAGAGCTTAACTTGCCCAGTGTAACAGAGCTAGTTCTGAAAATCTGGGGTTTGAACTAACTTCTGGCTTTAAAATCTGGGGAAAATAACATTTCTGATTAAATACTTATTTGCTGAGATGATGCTGTTTCAAGAAATAACCACCTCCCCTAACATACAGATGATCTGAACTGCTGTGTAATTTTTTATAGCATGTGATTGGCTTCCCCTACCTTTTAAAGTCTATGTAATACCAATTTTCTGCATAGAGATGAAAAAAATGGAGCACCTAAGTGGATGTTTTGGTCTTATTGACACCAACACCTTGGATTCTCAGGGGTTAGTTTTTCCATTTGCCTTTGACTGATGTACTGATGACTAGGGTTGTATATAATGTCTAAATGACTAGGAAAACACATCTCATAAATAGTGGCTGATGGGAATAGGAGATGGAGCACTGCTGAGCTGTGACTCTGTTGCTTCGGTGACTCAGTTGCTTCAAATCTACCCATATTACCTGCTACATCTATTACAGGTCCATTACTTACTTTCTTCTTTCTTCTTTTCTCCTAGTCACTCTGAGGGTTAAATAGGGGAGGTTTTCTTACTCTCTTTTCACAGATGAGTAACAAGGGTTCAGAGGGATTAAACCTCTGGTTTAGGGCACATAACTGAGTAGCATTTGAGACAACCTTGGAACCATGGTCTTCTCATGGGTTCCAGCACCCTTTGCAAGAAAGCATGAAGTCCAAACTTGGATTTCTATACAGGCTTTGGGAAGTAGCCTAGCAGCTCTTTATATCTCTGGGAAGGTGGCACCTTGCTCTTTCATTTTGGTTTTGCTATCAGGTTTCCCCTGGCAGTTTTAAAGCCATACATGTGTCTGCTTTCTGCCTAAGTATCCTCTGTCCATGAAACTCCCCAAGTAAGGATACTGGAGTGGGTTGCCATTCCCTTCTCCAGGGAATCTTTCCAACCCAGGGATCAAACCCTTGTCTCCTGCATTGCAGGCAGGTTCTTTACCCTCTGAGCCACCTGGGAAGCTTTCTGATGTTTCAGGTTTACTCTAACAGAGAGCGCAGAAGAGAGAGTTTGCAGTGCTCACAGCAATGACAGGGCATGACACTGAGTATGAGAATTTAATCAACAGTAATAAATCCACCAACAGGACTTTGGATCTCCTGCCTGCATTTCTGAAACCCCAAAGCTGGCGTCTTTCAGAGGGGATACCTACATTAGCTCCAGGCACATGCTGCTTTGAACCTGCAGAGATGGAGACACTGGGCGCAGTGTCTATCTCACGGCCAGGAGAAAATGGACTTGACAGAGACAGCATGAAATACATGAGTGGGATTAGACTGTCAGTGTAGACTGGAGAACATAAACCATTTCCTGTGTCACTCTCCAGCTCAAGGGCGGGGGTAGAGCAGAGGGGAAACCTGCAACTATAATTATGAAATGTAAATTTATACATATATAAAGGGGAAGGCTGAAAGTGGATATTAACCACTAAAACTCCTTTTACATTATACACCACAGGGATATGGAAAAGCAGTGTGGGGATTAAGGACATCTTTTTGCTTGGGGACTAATTTATTACTCTAGATTATGCAGTTAATGGAGAAAGGGAAAGTTGATACTTGATTGTTTCTCTGTAAAAGTTAAATGTGAGTAACTGGAAGGTCTTCCCCTGGCTGTAAACACTTGGTGTTAGAGGAAAAGATGGCCAAGAGCTTAACAGAGCAGAGCACTGGTTTGAGAGACAATGCTGGAATCTAGCCCTGGTCCTGCTGCTTTTGTCTGGAAGGCTCTTTTCCTCTGGAAGCCTCAGTTTACTCATCTGCAAAATGGAGAGCCTGAGTTTCATGATCTACAAAGGTCCCTTGGGCTCACATCTTTCTAGAAGTCAGGTCACGCTTCCTTTTCCAGGACTTAAAAATTCTTCTGCTACCTTTATAAGCACAGACTCTCTGGAAAGTTCTTTTTTTTATCATGGATGGCAGATTGAAGACTTTTGAGCATTTTTAAAAAGTACACATGACCAGCCTCACCTTCTGAGATTCTGAGCAAGCCTGAAGTGTGGCCTGGACATCTGTACTCAAGAAAAATATAAAATATAGTAGTGTGCGCATGTCAATCCCAAACTTTCAATCTATCTCTCTGCCCCACCCTTCCTCCCTGGTAACCATAAGTTCATTCTCTAAGTCTTAAGTCTATTTCTGCTTTGTAAATAAGTTCATTTGTATAATTTTTTTTTAGATAACACATATAAGTGATATCATATGAAATTTGTCTTTCTCTGTCTGATGTATTTTACTTAGTATTATAATCTGCAGGTCCATCCATGTTGCTGACATGTACATATTACTATATTTAAATAGATAACCAATAAGGACCTATTGTATAGCATAGGGAACTCTGCTCAATACTCATAATAACCTACATGGGAAAATAATTTGAAATATATATATATATATGTAAAACTGAATCACTTTGCTGTACACCTGAAACTTATATAACATTGTTAATCAACTATGCTCCAATATAAAATAAAATTTTTAAAAAAGAAAAATAAAAAAATAAAACAAATAGAAAAATAAAAAATAAAAAGTAGAATATGCATGTGATAAAATGCTGTACTACCTGTGGGTGATATGACTGATTGTCTAGCTCATACCCACTCCCTGCTTCTTCCTAACTAAACATGTTCTGACGTTGTCTGGGGTGACTATGCACAGTTGTAACTACTTGCTTATGGATTTCTAGCACCTTTCAATGAGGGAGAGGAGCATGCCATGTGAACCAATTCTGGCCAATAAAACATAGAAGAGATTTGCATGGAGGATTCTGAGAAAGCACTTGTTTTCATGATAAGAGAGGCCAGAGGCAATGTGGCACACATATTCTCTTTTCAGTCTGAACAGCCACTTTCATTTGTTCATTAGTTCAACAAATGTTTATTGAGCACTTACTCAGTACTGGGTAGGATTCTAAGATGTGGGGGTACAGTTGTGAACAAAACAAAATCGCCAGCCTCATGGAGCTGATATCCTGGCAAGAGTCAGACAATAAACAAGGTACACAGGTAAAGCACAGAGATTCTAGAGGAAGAGAAAGGCTACGGAGGAAAAAAGAAAGGAAGGAAGGAGAGTCACTGCGAGTAAAGGGTCAAGATAACTGCACAAAAGTACCCCTTTATCAGGGAGCCAATTAAACACTACCTCTGGTTATGTCAGACAAACTGGTTTTGTCTAAGTCTCTGTTAATTGGGTTTTCTATTACTTTCAGCTGAATGAATTCCTGAGACAGTGTAGTGGGGGTACAAAGAGACAAGTAAGTCATCTGATTATTTCATCCCCACTCTCCAGAGGCACAGACTCCTAACAGTTTCTTGGCTGCCTTCCAGAAATTTTCTATGTTAATACAAGTCATATAAATATAAGCTATACATGCAATCTCCTAATCCCTCTCTCTCTCTGTCTCTCTCTCTCTCTCTCTCTCTCTCTCACACACACACACACACACAATTAATGACAGTATAGCATGGGGCTTGGAGGTTTAGATATAGGCAACCTATGTACTATACCATAGGTATTATATATGCAGTTTATATAGTATTGCATGATATACAGGATGCCTATGTAGTGACCCCAACACTTTCTAGCCATGATTATCTTGAATAAGTTCCTTTTTTTAATTAAAAAAATTTTTTTTGGTTGCTCTGCTGGGTCTTGGGCTCTTCATTGCAGCATTCACGCTTCTCTAGTTGTGGGACACAGGCTCCAGAATGCTCATGCTCAGCAGTTGTGGCCCACAGGCTTAGTTGCCCTGGGGTCCATGGAGTTTTCCTTTCCTGACCAGGGATCGAACCTGCATCTGCTGCATGGGAAGGCAGATTCTTTACCACTGGACTGCCAGGGAAGTCCCTTGAATAAGTTTCTTAATTCCTGTTTTTCAATTTCCCCCATTTGGAAAGTGAGAATAACAAGCTTACCACAGTTTCTTCTGATGATTTAATATACTATGAGATCAAGCATATATAGCTCTCTCTGGTACACTGTGACCACTCAAAAGTGTTTGCTACTTTACACACAGAAGGCACACAGATATCCCTCCTTTGGACCCCAGCGTATTATTCCTTAGTACAGAGATCAGTATTTTTTCTCTTAATGTCCATGGGACATTTGAATGAGACCTCTTGATGGAGGATCGTGTTCTAAAAGGATTTATGTCACTCAGCAGCTGGCTAACAGCACAAGGAGAATCTGCTGAGATTGGCTTTCTTTCTTTTTTGCTAGTTTTCCCTTTTCAGAGCTCCTTGTCTAATAAACTTTCCCCTTTAGTTATTTTCAGAGCTAGGCACACTCACAGGGCAGCATTTATGATGAGTTCTACTTCAGCATTTAAGAACTAGATCTTTGCAGACTTTTCCTCCATGAGGCTGCGTCTCTTGTTTTAGGGTGGATGGATAGACAAGTAAACGAACAAACAAGGAAACCAACCTAGAAGTCTTCTATGTACAGAGACAACATGATAGGTAATTTGGTGACATTAATCCTATGAAGGAAGGGATATTTAAATGACAACTAGTCCAATGGGGGCACAGACATGAAATAAATCAGATAATAATACCGTAACACGTGAAGTGTAATGAGGGAGAATAAGCATAAAGGGCAATGGGAGTGACTAATCTTAGCTAATTGTGCCTTATAGCTTGTGCTGAAGACCAGGGAATAATCTGGCCGTGACAGGCAAGCTGGGTTTTTGATCAGAGAAGGAGGGAGGGGGCATTCCATGTGAGAGAGGAAATTAGCATAGGCAGCTCCATGAAGTGAGATATTGGGGATGATAATAGGGTACATGGGAAGGCATGGATGGGATAGGGCCAGAGGAAGTGATGTGAACAGACTGAGAAGGGTGTTGGGTACTACTGAGTCTCTGATTCATGTCTCTGGGATCGAGGAGTGTCATAAATGACAAATGTAGCATTTTCTGGAACTCTAACCCTTGCCCAGTGCACACTCTCAGCTTCTTTCCTATCCCACCCTCCTATAGGCTGTCCTATTCTGCCGGGGCTCCCAAAAAAAGGGGTGAAAGTGGCTGAGTTTGGGAGAGAAGTACAGAAGCGTAGGTCACAGGCAGCGGCCACCTGATGTGAACAGCCATCTCATTGGAAAAGACTGTGATGCTGGGAAAGATCGAGGGCAGGAGGAGAAGAGGGTGTCAGAGGATGAGACAGCTGGATGGCATCACTGAAGCAACGGATGTGAGTTTGAGCAAACTTTGGGAGACGGTAAAGAACAGGGAAGCCTGCCCTGCTGCAGTCCCTGGGGTCACAAAGAGTTGGACATGACTAGCGACTGAACAAGAACAAAGGCAGTGGGAAGGCTGAAGATGATATGCCTGTGTCTTGAGAGTGGTGCTAACTCAGGTATCAGTCAAGATTCTTTTTGTTGCTACAATAGATGAAGCCAGGCTCAGTTAAGAACAAAAGGTAAATGGAGAGTGGATTAAAGGACGAGTTAGCAATCTTACTTTAGGAAAACACATCCAGAGATCTCAGCCTTCCCAGATGTTGCAGTGGTAAAAAATTCAGCTGCAGAAGATGCAGGTTCGATCCCTGGGTAGGGAAGATCCCCTGGAGAAGGAAATGGCAACCCACTCCATTATTCTTGTCTGGGAAATCCCATTGACAGAGGAGCCTGGCAGGCTACAGTCTATGGTGTTGCAAAGAGTCAGACACAACTGAATGACTGAACACACACTTTCAGAGATCTCAGCAAGAGACTTGAGGACTTTTCCTCCAGAAGGAATGATGCCATTGGATGCCGTTAAGCATCCAATAACAATATCCCTTTTAATAAGTGTGATATTCCTGAGAGAGAGAATATGATTGGTCCATTTTCAGTCTAGTATTATTGTGACTGGACCAATCATCTTTGGCCACAGAAAGATGGGGTGATGGCTCAAACTTGGGCACTGAGGCTTGCGAGGTCTACCTGTTAAAAGCCAAGCAACACTTTGAAATCTAAAATGGTGGATCAAAGAATAAATCAGGACAATCTCCAGGAGTGGAGCAAAGTTATCCTCCGCTCAGGGCTTGGAGGAGGGCAGTTAGAGTTACCTCTGCTGGATCCTGGCCCTAAGAAATTTGGACTTCATAATTTATGAAGGCAACAGGGAGCCAACAAATCCATTCAGCACACATGAAATATTTCAAGTGAGGCACAAGGGACCTGGAACAGGTCTTAGAGAAGATGGATTTACATCTGGCAATAAAATCCCAACTCCAGTAACCTTTGCACTTAGGTCTGGATTTTGTCTGGATCTTAAAGCTTTTATAAGTGTTTAAGAGCATGAACTCTGTAGGGTTTGGAATTTCTCTTGCCTTCTCTCTCCCCAAGGATTGGGCTACCATGATAAGGTTGGGGGCTGGGGGTACCTACTTTTCATTTGTCTGGTGCTGGAACTCTTGGGTGATGTAATTAAACTTGCTGAGCTCCAGCATCCTCACCTGCGAAATGGGGGTCCTTCTACTGACCCAATAGGACTGCCATGAGTGCAAAGTCCAGAGCACATTTGAAAGCATTTTGTAAAACAACACATGAGTGAATATGATTATATTGCTGGAATTGGGTTTTGGAGGCGAAAATCATTGCTTTGGGTCTCAGCTTTGCTTAGGAAAGTCACCTGGCCTCTCAGATCCTCAGTCTCCTCATCTATGAAATGGGGACAGTAGTGCCTATCTTGCAATGTTACTGTGAATGTTCGAGGATCATTTATGCAAGTGATCTTGTATGGGTGTGAGCACAGGGTCCAGGCACAGCACATGATAATCCTCCCTAGCTCCTGCAAGAGTGTTTAAGAAGTCACATCTAACATTCACGGTGCGTGAGGGTCTCTCCAGGAACCAAGAGATCTTTAAAGTCCTCGTTTGTGGCAGGCATTTTTAGTGTTCACCTATATACTTCTCCTCTTTCTTTTTTGGTGGCCTGGAGAAGACACGTCCAAGCTTCCTTGCCATTAGACAGTGCCATGTTACTGGTCTGGGCCATAGGATAATGAACAATATGGGTCACTTCTGGGCTAAGGCAATGAGAAATCTCTGTGTGAGAGGGCTATCATTCTTTTTCCTTGAATTTGCAAATGTGCGGGTCTCATGTGGACATGGTCTCACTGCATGGAGGATGGCTAGCTTTAAGATTCTCTGACATGCAGCAAAGTTAGCAAGAATTAAGAGACTGAGATTTGGGAGACATTTGTTACTGCAGCAGATTCTAACCTATCCTGACTAGTATATTGCTTACTGCCTATGTGGACAAGTAACTTCTCTGAGTCTTCCTTTTGTTTATCTGTAAAATAGGAGAGATAATGGCATCAACTCATAAGGTTATTAAATGAGACGATGCATGTAAAATGCTTAGCTCTGGGTTTAGCCATAGAATATGCTTGATGATCATGGCAATAGTGATGATAATAATGATGGTGGGGTGATGGTGATGGTGATAATGGCAGTGATTCAGAAGCTGGACACAGTGACTGGATTCAAACCCTTCTATTTAAGTAGGAGAACCCAGATAATCTCCAGTCCTGGGCAGCAGTGGGTGAGCATCTTCTCTGGCACATACTGAAAGTGAAACTCACTGAGTCACGACTGATTCTTTGTCCCACTCAGTCATGTCCGACTCTTTCCATGGACTCTATACAGTCCATGGAATTCTCCAGGCCAGAATACTGGAGTGAGTAGCTGTTCCTTTCTCCAGAGGCTTGTCCCATCCTAGGGCTCGAACCCAGGTCTCCCGCATTGCAGGTGGATTCTTTACCAGCTGAGCCATCAGGGAAGCCCTGGCGCATACTGGTGCATGGTTTATTGTATCATATGAAGCCAATTAAGTGTCAATACCTATGGCGGTCTATGCAACTGCCTAGTCTATATATAAAAGAACAAATAAAAAAAGGGAGCTCAACCAGCAATATGCTCGTCTATTCTTAGTGTTGTGACTTTTTTCATTTGCTAAGGATGTGAAGCCAGACATTGTGCTGAGTCCTGCCACTGCAGGGATAAATGAGAACTGGTGTGTGCCCTCGAGGAGTTCATAGTCCATGCAACATTTATAATAATTGCACCAAGACACTATAAGAACAGGAGTTCTTATATGTTTTATATCTCCATCCCTACTTTGCCCCAAAAACAAATCGCACAAAATTGTCCATGGAAAGAATTTGGGCTTCATGGACAGAGGGATGAGAGTCTGAATTCCAGCTCTGCTACTTCCTGGCTGAGTCTTTGGGTAAAATTCTTGACTTCTGTTAGCCTGAATTTCCTTTTCTTTAAAAAGGGGATGAGAGCTGCTAACATGTTCTGAGAATTAATTTTAATATATGTAACATGCCTTTGGCAGAACTTAGCATTTAATAGGTGCTTAATAAATATTAGCAGTTCTTAAGTTCCTTGACAGTCTATGTTATTTTGGACTCCCAACATCAAGCTCATAGAGAGTGGTCCATATGTATTGATGGAATGGCAGGTAGAGAAAATGATTTTCAATAATAAAGCACCCTTTGAAGTATTTGTATATTTTGAATCCATTTTCTGTTTAAAGCAGGGACTTTTACTTGGCTTTAATTAAAAATAGAATTCTGTTGGGACTTTCTTGGTGGTCCAGTGGCTCAGACTCCATGCTTGCAATGCAAGGGTCCCAAGTTTGATCCCTGGTCAGAGAACTATATCCCACATGCCATAACGAAGAGTTCACATGCCACAGCTAAAAGATCCTGCATTTTGCGATTAAGACCTGGTGCAGCCAAATAAATAAATATTAAAAAATATGGAATTATATTACTCATATTTTTCTATTCTTAGCCAGTTATTAACACTGAGTGAATTTTTCTTGCTAACTTTATTTCCTTTTTTTCTGTGATTTCCATTTCACTCCCCTTCGTATGTAAGGACATGTGTGATATACATAAAATATGTAATGTGGTTTTGTGTGTGTGTGTTTAATTTATATGAATTGGATTATATTAAGCATTTTGCTCTCTTTCCTACTTTTCTCATGAAGCCTTCTGTTTTGTGATCCGTCCACATCATTCTATCTACGTCTGGTTCATGGTTCCTCACTACTGTGTATATTATGTATTCCATGTCATCCCTTTTTATTAACCAGAACATTGGATTTACCAGAACACCTTTATTCCCCAGCCAAGACTACTTTGCTAGAAATATTGTCTTCATTTTCTACCGAGTAAATCAGTCATTAAATTATGACCTTATGATACAATTATAGCAATAACGATGTCTGTGCCCAGTTGCCCACATTGAGAATTATCGTAGGAAAGAACTGAAAGCAAGCTCTTTGATTTTATGTCTCTCCGTTCCGTGTATGCTTGCCCATATGCCTGTGTGCTATTGGCCATATTGTACTTTCCTGTGTTTTAAATAAATATTCCAATTTACATAATTTTAGTGAATTTCCATGGTGCATGAAAATATAAACTCAAGGCTATGATGTCAATTAGGACAATTCATATCCCGTAATAAAAGCAGCCTTAAGTTTAGAGGCAGCCAATCTGCATTCAAGTTTGGGTTCTGCCTCTTGTTAGCTGTGTGATTTCAGCCAAGCCATTTAACATTTTCAGTAAAGTGGAGAGTAATAAATACAGAGTAGTCGTGAGGATAAATGCAATAATAATTAGACACGATATAGAAATGCAACATCATATCATATTTTTTTTGTTTCAGATACAGACTTTTAAAACTGTAATTGGCAAAAATTTGAGGGGCTCTGATGGTGCCCCTTTCTGTTTGTGCCCGTGAAAGATGTTGTTAATTGAGCTGGACACAACCTCACAATCCTTTTCAACTTAGTACTCCAGGAAGACCACTGACTGATTAGGGATAATTTGCACCCCAAATTTTAATTTTTAGTTTTTGCCATCCTTGATTTAGGAACTGTGTTGTGCCCACTGGGGAAACGCAGAGATGAGCACATGCTGGGTTTACCTTCGGAAAGCCTAAAGTCATGCAGAGGTGGTGGAGCAGGTGTAATTAGCTCCAAAACAAGACAAAGTAGGATGTTAGGATGAATTATTCAAGTGTTACTGACACACAGAAAAATGGGAAATGGACACATAATGGGCACCATTGAAAGTTTCTTAGAGCTGGTAGCATTTCAGTTAAGCCTTCAAGGTCTGAGATGATTTGGGAGGTGCACACATTGTAAAGAGCCTTTCAGGTAGGAGGACGGGTCTAAATCAAGTTCAAGATATGAGAAATGCAAAGTATGTGTGGAGAGCTGCTCAATCTGGTTTAAATCCAGGTACCGTAAAATAGACAAGATACACTGAGCATTATGATAAGAAGTTTAGAGTATTCTCTTCTGGTTTTGCTACTACTATTAACACTGTAACTATTAATAATACAAATGGTGTTTATTGAGCACTTGTTCAGATAGTAAAGAATCTGCCTGCAATGAGGAGACCTGAGTTCAGTCCCTGGAGAAAGGAATGGCTACCCACTCCAGTACTCTTGCCCGAAGAATTGCATGAACAGAGAAGCCTGGCATGCTTCAGTCCATGGGGTTGCAAAGAGTTGAACACAACTAACTTTTAGGCTGCTCTAAGCACTGTGCTAAGCATATTAAATATATGATATCATTTGATAATTATAAAAACTGTATAAAATAATGTATCAGTTAGCTATTACTGTATAACAAACAATCCCAAAGTTTAGTAGCTTAAAATTATAATCACTTATTATTTATCATGAGTCTAGAGAAGTTCTGCAGATCTGGGCCAAACTTGGCTGATTTCAGGCTCACTCATATGTCTGTATTCAATTGATGGGTCAGCTTGGGTCTAGCTGGTCTAAGATGACCTAAGCTAGGCAGCCTCTGCCGAATGCTTTCACATTCTTTCATCAGGACAGCTTGGATGTTCATGTGTCTTTGACAGGATTCTGAGACAGAGACTGGAAGGATTCTGAGTCCGAGATTGGAAACATGCAAAGCCTATGAAGTCTTCTACGTTTGGAACTGACACAGTCACTATTCTATTTGACCAGTCCAGATTCTAGGAATGGGGAAATAGGCTCCACTTCCTGATAGGAGATGCTGCAAACATCACTGATGTGTAATCAATCTACCACAAGTTGTAGCTACTATTATTATCTTTACAAGTGAAGAAATTGTGGCCATAGGAGGTTGTGTCTTGCCCAAGTTCACGTAGCTTGGGCAAGCTTGGTAATGAAGGACCAGAACTTGTTCTTAACTTGGGGAAAGCCCAATAAAGACCATGAGCACAGGAGTGATGCTGTCAGCTGACATAGAAGGAAGTGGGTATTTCTACGGCTAAAAGCTGGGACCAGGATTTCTCTGGTGGTCTAGTGGCTAAGACTCTATGCTCCCAAGGCAGGAGTCCTAGGTTCTATCCTTGGTCAGAGAACTAGATCCCACATGCCGCAGCTGAGTTTGCATGCTCAACTAAGAGTTTGCATTGTTGTTTTTGTTTAGTTGCTCAGTCATGTCTGACTCTTTGGGAAACCTATGGGATGTAGCCTGCCAGCCCCCCAGACTCCTCTGTTCGTGGATTTCCTAGGCAAGAATACTGGGGTGGGTTGCCATTTTCTCCTCCAGAGGATCTTTCCAACCCAAGGATTGAACCTGCATCTCTTGCACTGGCAGGCGGATTCTTTACTGCTGAGCCACCAGGGAAGCTCCAAGAGTTTACATATTGTGACTAAAGATCCCACATGCTACCATGAAGATCGAAGATCCCTGCATGTTGCAAATAAGACCTAGGGCAACCAAATAAACAAATAAAATAAATATAAAAAAGTAAAATAAGAGCTGGCAACACGGAGAATGCAAACCTTGATTATTTCAACATCAGTCCATTCCACTTTCAACTCAGTTGGCCTTGGAACATAGCGTTCTCTTGGAGCACTAGGTGGTTATGGCATTTGGCTTTGAAAGACACTGTCATTCAGCCTAATTTTGCTCCCCTTAATCCTCTGCACCTTTCAGGAAGCCATGCATGTCCTTTTGGGGCATCTTTCCAGCATGTTCTGTGATTATTAGGCATCTTCAAACTGAAAGGGACTGTCGTTTCAAGAACTTGTGTCACCCAGCATCCCTGTATGGCAGCTACCAGTGGCTGAATGCTCTGGAGACTGGAGAATTAGTGTGGACCTAGCATCCCAGTGGCCTCACTTGCCATCATTGAGAGGTCTGGGCATGGCAACATGGGACCCTTCCTGGAGGCAGAAGCAAACTTGAATTGAACCTTAATCAGATGTGGGCTTCAGAACTGGACACCTGCTAACTCTGGTGACTGGAGATTAAAAGTATAGCATGGCTTGATTTTCTCTTAGGTCATGGCTGAGAGACTTTTTCTAAGTAAAGTTACTCACAGATTACAAATTAAGATTCATGGTTCCCATTACCATTGATTCCAGGTGGCCACTTGCCCAGGAAAGACATTCTGAAGCTGAGTGGGAAGTTAAGAGCACGTGCTTTGAAAAAAGACAAACCCAGGGTTGAATTCTACAGCCCGCTACCTTTCTGTGAGGTGCCTAGCGCGTGTGTGCTCTGTTGCTTCATGCGAGTCGTGTCCGACTTTTTGCAACCCTGTGGACTGTAGCCCGCCAGGCTCCTCTGTCCATAGGATTCTCTAGGCAAAAATACTGGAGTGGGTTGACATGCCCTCCTCCAGGGGATCTTCCCAACCTGAAGGACAAATATGGGTCTCCTGCATTTCTCGCACTGCAGGCAGATTCTTTACCCATTGAGCCACCCGGGAAGCCTGAGAAGTACCTAGACAAGTGACTTAATCTTTCTGGGCTTTCGTTTCCTCTTCATAAAATGACAGTAATATCTAAATATTAGGACTGGCATCATATTTAGATGAACTGGTGTGTGGGAGCTCTCCCAACGGCCACTCTGATCAAGAGCAGGGTTGTCTCACTGAAAAAGAGGAAACTCTGAAATCTTACAGAGCCAACCAGAAAAAGTCAAGTGCTTGCAAAGAATCCAACTGTTCCTCCTCCAAACCTTGATATTCATAATTAACACCTCTGCCCACTACTAATGGGCTTGGCTTGAGGAGACCCGCTGTGTCAGTGGTTCTCAAAACTGGCTGCACATTATAATCACTTGGGGAGCTTTAAAATATTCTTAATGCCCAGGTCCATTACTAGGTCAGTTAAATCAGAACCTCTGGGGTATGGCCCAGGAATCAGCATTTTGCCACCTAAATGTACATCAACAGACGAATGGATAAAGAAGATGTGGTATACACAAACAATGGAATATTACTCAGTCACAAAAAGGAACAAAACTGTGCCATTTTCAGAGAAGTGGATGTATGCAGAGACTGTCATACAGAGTGAAGTAAGTCAGAAAGAGAAAACCAAGTATTGTGTATTAGTTCGTATATGTAGAATTTAGAAAAATGGTACAGATGAACCTGTTTGCAAAGCAGAAAGAGAGATACAGATGTAGAGAACAAATGTACAGGCACCAAGGTGGGAAAGGAGGGTGGGATAAATTTGGAGACTGGGACTGACATATATACACTACTGTGTAAAAAATACATAACTAATGAGAACCTGTATGGCACAGGGACCTCTACTCAATGCTCTGGTGGTGACCTAAATGGTTGTTGTTTAGCCACTCAGTTGTGTCCAACTCTTTGAGACCCCATGTCCTTCACCATCTCCCAGAGCTTGTTCAAACTCATGTCCATTGAGTCAGTGATGCCATCCAACCATCTCGTCCTCTGCCATCCCCTTCTCCACCTGCCTTCAATTTTTCTCCAGCATCAGGGTCGTTCCAGTGAGTTGGTTCTTCACATCAGGTGGCCAAAATGTTGGAGTTTCAGCTTCAGTATCAGTCCTTCCAGTGAATATTCAAGACTGATTTCCTTTAGGATTGACTGGTTTGATCTCCTTGCAGTCCAAGGGACTCTCAAGAATCTTCTCCAACACCATAGTTAGAAAGCATCAATTCTTCGATGCTCAGCCTTCTTTATGGTCCAACTCTCACATCCATACATGACTACTGGAAAAACCATAGCTTTGACTATACAGAACTTTGTTAGCAAAATAACATCTCTGCTTTTTAATACACTGTCTAGGTTTCTCATAGCTTTTTTTCCAAGGAGCAAGCATCTTTTAAATTCTAATTAAAATGGTAAGGAAATCCCCCCCAAAAGAGGGGATATATGTATATGCATAGCTGATTCATTTTGCTGTACAGCAGAAACTAACACCACATTGTAAAGCAATATACTCCAATAGAAATTAAAAAGAATTCCCCAGGGTCAGAACTAGTGTAAGGCACAGGAGCTGCCTAGTATGCACGATTTAAGGAGGCACCCACAGTCAGGTGCTAACTGTGTGCTTGCAGGATGCTGAGAGTGAGTGACTCCTTAAATGTTGCATCCTAGGTACCTCACTCTGCTCACTCTGGTCCTGGCTCTTTCCCCAGGGTAATTTCACTCATCAATCAATTTTAGGAATTGTTAAAACTATGAACTTATATATCTATGGGCCACAAAAGTGATCTAGCTCCATTTTACTTTCCTGTTCTGTCTGCCCTCTTCTCCTCCACTCTATTTTTTTTCTTGACAAATGGAATGAACCACTTAACTCGATTTCCAGATCATCAAAGTGTCCAGCAAACAAAGCATCCTTTAGTTAAAAGAGCTTATTCTCTTAAGCGTATAGTTGAGCAAATTTTTGTCTTCCTCCTTTTAGGGAGACCCCTCCCCACTGTACCCTCATAGCTTACCAAGATTTTTAATAAGTGCCATAGCACTAGCACTGGACTTCCTATGAGAATGGTCTCCTAAAAATCTCAAAAATCCTCTTTATTTTATGGTCCTGATTGCTTACATTTATCATGTTGTAGTAGGCTCTCCCTGTGAAAACAGGGAGAAAACAGAAATCATGTTCATTCATCGTTATGACACTCCATCACATAGAAAACCACCTGGCATATTGTAGTAACATTCAATGAATAAATGAATGAAGGATTAGGCTGGTGTTTAGACTCCATTGCACCTTTTTGCCTGGGACCTCGTAGTCCAATTGCATCATCGTTCTCTCTTGGAACTGCTTGAGGGTTGAGACAAACCATCGGAATCCCATTTTTTGCACACAGTAGAAGGGCAGGAAATGTTTATTACAATGAGGCAAAGCACCTTTGGAACCCATGCCTTCCCTCTCTGTCTGTGAGTAGCTTAAAGAAGCTTCCCAGAGGGACTTCCCTGGTGGTCCAGTGGTAAATAATCCACCTGCCAATGCAGGGGACACAGGTTCGATCCCTGGTCCAGGAAGATTTCACATGCCGTGGGGCAACTAAGCCCCCAGAACTACTGAGCCCAAGTGCTACTTGGCCAAGTACTCTACATGCTCTAGAGCCTGTGCTCCACAACAGGAGAAGGCACCGCCATGAGAGAGTAGCTCCTGCTCGCTACAACTAGAGAAAGTCCTCACACAGCAAGAAGACCCAGAACAGCTGAAAAAAAAAGAAAAGACTTCCCATAGCTCACAATTCTTAAGCCAAGAAAAGCTTGGCGTTGGCAACAGGAGCCTGTTCCTGACCCATGGTGGGAAACGTCAGCCTTTGGTCAGGCTGTGGCTTGAGAGCAGGTCAGTGGAGGAGGGCAGCTCTGGGGGTCTTCTGCTTGGGGAAGGCAAGCCCTGGCTGGGAGGAGAAGAGAAAGGAAGCCTCTTCTTGGCTCCCCAGTTGGCATCCTAGGGCCTGAGGTTGAGTTTGAGGAATAAGGGTTTGAGGCGAGGACCTGAAGCTCAGTGTAATGTCAGCTACGCTCCCAGCTGCCTCTCTTTGAATACGTATGTCTAGGAAAGAGGCCTGCAATTCAGACTAGTGCAGCAGCCAAAATCTTCTCTTTATTAAAATGCTTTGTGCTGCAGGATACGGGGGAGTTAAGCTGATCTGTCTCTGAGAGTGTGTTTGCCTAGAGCGCACTATTAGATACTTTGTCTTCTTTAAAATAATACTAAGAGATGGGCTTTATAAAGTCTCTCTGTTCCTGCCCTATATTGCCGCCTGCAGAAATGGGGCCCGGAGAAGAGACCATTTGCCCTGCTGGGAAGGGCCTTGATGTACCACGAAGTGAGGGCTTTCCCACTGCCTGGATCCCAAGCAGTGTGCAAGCTGGAGTAAACAAACCAGTTTGAGAAGACGCAGTGTTATCCACCAGGATAAAGAGACTGTTGCCGCATCTCCATTTCCCGTTACAGATACTATCAAATCATTCACAGTAGCATTCCTCTTGGATAAAAGATTTTATCGAGATCATTTATTTATAAAGAAAACAGTGCCTATAATGGCATCATTACATTCTCCATTAATCATCCCTCAAGTCTTTCACACTGTGTTCAAGCTCATTAGTATTTGGAAGATAAAATATATACATTTGGTTATCCTTGGGCACCTCATGATTTCAAAAGGAAGAAGAAGGAAAAAAGATCCTGACAGCAAATCCTTGAAAGTGATTGCTTTTTTTTACAAGCTGCGTGCATGGAGTTTTGTGTTTCTCTGAGCACGTAAAGGCATCTCGTAGCACATATTATGCTGGTAACCTTGGCAGGTTTTTGTCATAAATAACCGCCCTCTTAAGTGGTGCAATATGTATTATTTTTCTCCTGTGAACTTGGGGCCTCACAACGTGATTCTCCAATTGCAAATAATAGAATGTGGGTGAGACAGGTATTCCTAATTCAAGAATAAACTTGAAGAAGTGTCGTGTTTAAAGCTGCATGAACACGGAGACTTAGGGTGATACACTAGTGAGTAGCAAGCAACTTCTCTTTCTGCCCAAATTTGAAGAATTGCCTAAGCCTTGAGCTTCTCCATTTAAATATCTCTTGCTTGGGTTGCCACAAAGAGCCTTTGTACATTATTCTGAAAAGCTGTAGGCATAGGATTATGTGTTCTTACACGTCTTATTTTAGGCATCAGCAGCAAAGTATACCAAAGGCAAATTTATGTTTAGAGCTATCAATAAAACATAACCTAGAGTCTGCTAAATTAGTAATCATGAAAAACCTAGCCAGATCTCTCTTTCTCATGCTTTTTCTCTCTCTCTTTTTATATTACAAAACAACTTCTAAAGTATTTGCCTTTGGTGTGAGGGTGGTCTCCTAAGACAGCGTATTCTTAAATATCTCAGAGGTACCTGTGGGCCTTCTTTTTGGACTAAGGTATCAAGGGAGAGCGAAACTAAAGTCTAATAATGGTTTTAAGTTAAATGCCTTCAAGTACTGCCAAGGGCCTTTACAATCAGATGTCCATCACGAAAGGCATAATTTATCAGCAAGATGGAAAAGATAGTGTTTGTCAGCGGTTGTTATTAACTCAAATGAATAGATAGTTTTGCCGGGCCTCAGAAAGCTCTATTTCAATCTCACGGACACCAAAACACTACACATGAAACCATTTAGCCGAGAGGGAAAATTACTCCCCATCTTACCACAATGACTCTGGATTTTCTGAAGGGAACATAAACAGTAAGGCAGCAAGGAAGATGCCCGCCATGGGGCGGTGTCAGGGAGGGTGAAGTCCAGCCCAAGAGAGAAAGCGCTTTCTTTATGTTGGGTTTTATATCCTGAGGGAGAGCTTTTCTCATCATTGGGGGGTAACAGAGCCATCTGGTACCCCCAGAAGGCAGCATGCAGACAGGCGTCTGGGTGTGGTTTCTTTTCGGTGCCTGAATCATTTGCAAGAGGTCGAAGGACTAGAAAACACAGACAATTATCTCTCGGCTGCTAGGATATGAGGGCTGGAAGGCCTCGGAGATCAGTTGGCAGAGTGGTTTTCATTTTCTTTCTAGTCTCAGAATTCTTTCTTCTTTCAAAATATCATGCAGAACTCTAATTATAAAAGAGATAAAAGCAGAACGCTCTGGTTAAGGTGGGGATGGGGGGCTCAAAATCCCACCCACTGAGCCCCAGACCCTCCTCCTTCAGCAGCTTCTGTGAAGCGCCTCAGGGCTCAGCAGAACATACATTTAAAACCACCACTTCATAAGCTTCCCTGGTTCCCAATCCTGAGACTCAGAGAGGGTAAGTGACTTGTCCAAAGTCACACAGCTCACACGAAGGGCAGACAAGAAACAAGCAATGCCAGTTATAAGATTTGTCTGTTTTAATGACTAAGCTTCAGAAGCAGATGATTTGCTTCCTTGGCCACGCCTGGCCTGCCACGTGCTTTGGCACCTTCAGAAGCTGTGCATATCCCGGTGGTTCTGTCTTTCACTTTTCTTGCTTTATTCTTTCCGGCAGTGAGCAGGCATCCTTATCATTAAACAGTTTTAAAGATGATGTATAACCCTAATGATTATGTCCACCTCATTGTGTTTTTAACGTTGGATGCTTGCATGTATATTTCATCTCTTCAATTTCCCATAACTCTATAGAGAAGCTGGGACTTTAGTTACTGTTTGGAAATCCATGGTGTGTAGGCTCAGCACCACCCAACAGTCCTATTACACTCATTTTAGCCACGTGATTCCAGCGGGAGCCACCCAGTTTTCACAGATCCCCACCCCACCGACCTCAGTTGGATCAGCATTAGATGCTGAGTGGAACCACATGATAAGAAGCAGAAGTTGTGGACTCAGCCACATTTCCTACCAAGGGGGATTCTCAATTGTGGTGAGAGAAAATGAATTCCACCCGCTACGTCTGAGGAGGCAAGAGTAAACCCCTGGATCCAGTTGTTTAGTTTTCATCAGCTGCAGACCAGGCCCAGCTGGTTCATGGTCTCTCACGTGCTCTGGCTGTTTCACCCTTCCTTCAATACTGGACAACCAACAGGGCACTGCAGGTTAGAGGTGGAGGGTCTGGGGCGTGGAGTCATGTAAACATGCTCGCTAATTCCATCTACAGGAAGTCACTTACTTGCTCTTTAAACTGTCTCAGGTTTTTTAAAGATTTTTCAATGTGGACCATTTTAAAAATATTTATTGAACTTGTTACAATATTGCTTCTGTGTTATGGTTTGGTATTTCTGGCCACAAAGCATGTGGGATCTTAGCTCTCCAACCAGGGATTGAACCCATACTCCCTGCATTGGAAGGTGAAGTCTTAACCAGACTGCCAGGGAATTCCCCTTGGTTTAGCTGTACAATGAGGAAGAGAACAGTACCTGTCTCAAAGAGTTATTGCAGCTAAACACTTGAAAAGAATGCAATTTCTAGGACTCAGACCTGTAAAAATCAACCTAGGTTCACTCAGGGTGTCAGTTTAGGAATGTGTTTGTATAAGTGAGTAGGGGAGTGGCCAGAGACTGCAAAGAGTCAGGGGAGGTGAGAACCAGGAGGGTATTAACCATTGACCTTTCTCATGAAGATTAAAATGGAAATCTTTCATCCAAGCAGGTGGTTTCAGTCTGGGGCCTTGATGGTTGCATGCTGTGCTATCTTCTGCTTGGCATAGCATCTCTGTTAATTTCTGACTTCCTCGATATGATAAAACCTTAATATTCTCTGAGTCTGTGAGCACCTTCCCATCAGTAACATCCCCATCACACTGTGACAATCATACGCTTATTATTTTCTTTCCATACACTCTGCTAGCTAGAGTTTGTATTTTAGCCCTTGCAACCAAGGGAGCCTCACATATTTAGATACATCTAAGCCCTGATTCCAAGCTTGAAGATTGAGTTCCTTCCTGCTGCCCCATGTCTTTTACTGAAGTACCACAATTGGGGTGATCTATAGGCACAATTTTAACTTTTTAATTTTTAAAATTGTATTTATTTTTACTTAAAAATTTTTTTTATTGAAGTATAATTGCTTTACAATGTTGCATTAATTTCTGCTGTACAATAAAGTGAGTCAACTATATTTATACATATACCCCCTCTCTCGGACTTCCTTCCCACCCCACCCCTCTAACTGCTCGTGTAACTCAATATCAAAACAATAAACAACCCAGTCAAAAAATGGGCAGAAGACCGAAATAGACATTTCTTCAAAAAGACATATGGATGCCTAAGAGGCACAGGCTCAACATCCCTAAATTACTAGAGAAATGCATATCAAAACTACAATGAGGTATCACCTCACACCCGTCTGAATGGCCATCATCAAAAAATTTACAAACAATAGATGCTGGAGAGGGTGTGGAGAAAAGGGAACCCTCTTACACTGTTGGTGGGAATGTGTAAATTGGTGCAGCCACTATGGAGAACAGCATGGAGTTTCCTTAAAAAACTAAAAATAGATGTAGGGGTTGATCTAGCAATCCCATTCCTGGGCATACAGAGTTTAATACATTGTTTCCAACAGTTTCTGAGTACCTCCAGGGAAGTAAGAGGTAGATAGCAATATAAGGTAGTAAAGGTTCCAAAGGAGAGAGGAGAAAAAGATCTATGTGAGTGTGGGGCAAAGAGGGACTGCTTCCAGCTCTGGGGGTTGGGAAAGGACTCACAGAGAAGGTGGCTTTCGCGCTGGGTCTTGAGGAGAAGGGGAACATTGGTGACACAGGTAGGGGGTCAAGACAGCGCAGAGTGTGCTGGAGGCAGTGACTCTTCCTTAATGAGACACATCTTTGTGTGATCTGCAGAAAGCACAGATCGGAGTCTGGTGGTACCAAGTGGTAGTGATAATAATAGAGAGCATTTTGGGGATGCTTCCTATTGGCCAGATTTCTTCTGTGGGGTTTCTCCCTATGGTCAGCAGTAAAGCATCCACCTGCAATGCAGGAGACAGAGGTTTGATCCCTGGGTTGGGAAGATCGCCTGGAGGAAGAAATGGCAACCTGGTCCAGTATTTTTGCCTGGAAAAATCCCATGGACAGAGGAGCCTGGCAGGCTATCGTCCATGGGGTCACGAAGAATCAGACATGACTGAGCACACACACATGCATACACATGCTTCCTATTGGCCAGATTTCGTGTGCTTTACAGATATTCTTTCACTGGATGCTCACAGCACGCTGTGAGACAGCCTGCATTATTAACGCTTCACATAGGCGTTTCCATGCGTCAGTGGTGGGGCTGGGGTGCAGCCTCCTACCAGGTCATTGGACCCTCACTTCCAGCAACAGTATACTTAATGGTCCCAAGTACTCTTGCCTGGAAAATCCCATGGACAGAGGAGCCTGGTAGGCTACAGTCCATGGGTCGCTAAGAGTCGGATATGACTGAGCGACTTCACTTTCACTTTTCACTTTCATGCATTGGAGAAGGAAATGGCAACCCACTCCAGTGTTCTTGCCTGGAGAATCCCAGGGACGGGGGAGCCTGGTGGGCTGCCGTCTATGGGGTTGCACAGAGTCGGACACGACTGAAGTGACTTAGCAAGCACAGGGCCACACCCTGGGGAGATGCTGGTGCAAAGGACAAAAGGGATTTCTTGTCGTCTTGGAGTTCATAGTTCAGTCTATGTTGATAAGCATCCGGACTAAACGCTCATGTCATTGTTTTTATGAATACTGGTTTATATGCCAGAATCTTCACCCTCCAGTGTTGTGTTTGTTTGGCTTTTAAGTTTATGTGAGGACCTTGGTGGTTACATCTCTAGTGCGCATTCTTTCTACCATTCCCCACTTTCCCAACAGGCCCTGATTTTTGTGATTTTGGGTAGGCTCTAGCACTCCTGGCCCAGGCTGGAATGTGACTGAGACCAGGCTAAGTCAATCAATGCATTCTACCTACTGGCCCCAGTTAGTGGTTCAGGAGTGGAAGGGTGAATTTAGTTGGTCTGATTATATTGACTTTCAGGTCTTTGGGAATACTGAGATAGAGGTTCTCTATTCCTCTCCAGGACACGAACAAAGGAAGAGGAAGCTCTTCAAACTGCTGAAAGCCATCTTGGGACTGGAAATGCTGGCTGAGACTGGAGTCATAACCAAGCAAATGGAGCTGAAAAAGTCGAGAGAAAGAATCTGGGTCCTGGTGACATCACTCAGCTCCTGGATCATGCCTTACCTGAAGCCTTAGCAGTTTCACCTCTGGATTTTAAGGTCAGAGAAGACAGGTTGAGTCAGGAATCAATTGAAATCCAAAGCTTATAATTTAAGAGGTTGTGGGGGCCACTGTTGGCCTGGAAAAGCCTTCTGTGAGTCCCAGTCTGCTCCCCAGTGCTCGTGTGACCTCTATTCTCCAATCTCAGTTTCTTCATCTGTAAAAGGAGAAAGATAAGATTCAAACAATAGCAGGGATGAGGATGGTGGCGATGACTGCCACTTCTCAGTCACTTTATGTTTCGATCTGCTTTGCTGAAGGTTCTTAAATACAATATCTCATTTAGGTGGTCCAACAACCTCATGAAGTAAAACTATAAGGAGACTGATGCCCATAGAGATTGAATGACAATGTGATTAATAAATGAGATTTGATTCAGACATCTAACACTGTGGACCAGGTGATTTATTTATTTTTTGAACTGGGGCTATAGCTATGTTATTCAACCTTTATTCCTCTAGCACCAAGCATAATACTTGGCAAAGATTAGCCATCTAATGCATATTGGTTGAATAAATGAATGAATGACTGAATGAACGAATAAATGAATGAGTGGCTAGGGGTCAGCTCTGAAGTCCTTTGAAATCTGCTTCATGCTCTTTGACTAATGAGAGTTCCCAGAAGCATTTCTCAAGTGAAGGGCAAACTCCTTTCTCCTCCTCTGAACTAGTGTTTGCTCCACTGTCTGCCTCCCACTAATGAGGGGACACAGCCCAAGGGGACCGTGTCTCCAGGCTAATTATTTTGTGGTTGCTCTGACCACACGATTCAAAATATTCAGGCTATTGTTGGTGTTTTACATCTTGCCACTGTTGCCCTTGTCAACTTCCAAGGGCACGAAGCCATGGCCCAATGGGCTGGCCTTTCCAAGGTCAGCTTGACGGCAAACACAAACTTAATTGAGCTGGAATAATAATTTTTTTCCTTTGCTTGATGTGCAGGTGACAATACTTAAAATATCGACATGCCTTAATACTTTTAAATTCAGTTGTTTGCTGATCAGCAGCAGCTACTTAAATTGACCAATCTATCTTGCCCAGCTGGAGATCAAGGGATCAGCACTTAATTTCATTCCCTGAATAAAGAATTTTTTTTTTATATCCACATGGAAATATCAGAACATGAAAGGTTAAATCAATATGGAGTTTTACATTGCTTAAAGGGCATTTGCATCAAAGCAGCCCTGAATGCAATTCACTTGTTTAATGAATTTTTTATGCTTATTTAATGAATTTCACAAAGGTTTGGTGTTTTTCATAAAATGGATAAGGACTTCCAGTTTTATGAAATAATAAAAATGGAACTGAAGTTATGAAATGAGCAATCTCATTAGTTAGGCATGATATATTCATATGAAAATGTACATGTCTCTGTATTATTGCCTGGGCACCATTATGCGAACAGTGGCTTGTTATAATAGCATGGCAAATATTCCTCTAGTTAAGATATCAAGAAGTGACAGAAGGAAATTGCATTTTCTCCCCATTTCTAATAATGACATAATTAATGCTCATTTAAAATAATTACCTGGGCATTGTTTCCCAGGAGTGCTGAGGCCTAACTCAATGGTGAATGGGTCCTGAGACACTTTCGAACCTCGCTAACTCCAGTGACGTCCCTTGCTTTATAATTTGTTATTTGTTGAAGTAACAGTGATCCCCTAACTTTCCATTTTGATGTCCTGGCACACAAACACAATATTCCAGACTCAATTTATCAAAATGTCCACATACAGAAGAAATACCTTGTGTCCGAATGGAGAAAGAGAGAGAGAGATTGATTATATAATCAGTTCTATGGCTTTTTTGGGAGGGTTGTACATTTCCTTGGATCCAAGGCTTTTCATTGGGTGTTCAGAGTTCGATAAATTGGTTAGATCCTGTCTTATGGACTCATCTTTGATTTCCAGAGGTCAGGCTGCCAGTTTAGGCTTTGAAAAAGAGCTCTATGTTTTACAGCTATTTGACCTCTTTGAACCTCCGCCATAAAATAAAGATCATATTTAGTAGTTCCTGCCTCAGAGGAATGTAGGCAAGACTAAGGAGGTCTATGCAGGAAAAGTTCTTAGCACAGTGTCAGGCATCTGCTAGACACCCTGTAATGTCAGCTGTTGTCATATAAGCTGTTGATAAGAAGCTGTCCCTTCGGTTTGCTGCCTGCTCTGGTGTCGGGTCTGAACAGAAGTTATGAATCAGTGCTAGGCGGGCCCTCGCTGGGGGAAACTTGAAACTGTTTCATCGCTCTTTCTCTGCCTATTCAAGAGGACAGGCAGTTGGAATGCTCCTCTGGCCTTCAATGCTGATATCAATCTCAGCAACATTAATAATACAGTGCAATTGAATTAATTCTGGCTTCTCTGATTTTACAGAGTGGACAAATTCAAATGAGCACTTCAGTGAGCGTGCCTGGGGCACCCACTGTGTGCTGGGCTTTCCCCAAGAAATGGGAAAGGCAGAGCTCCCCGTGCTCAAGGAGTGTGGAACCTTGGTAGGGCAATATGGGAGAGCCAGGATACAATTTTACTACCCATAAATCTCCTCATATCTGTATGGCACTTTGTACTTTTCAGAAACCTTCCAAAGGACCAGCTCATCCCTTAGGACACATTTGACAGTAGATTGAAATAATTTCTTCGGCTTCAGAGAGGTACTTGGCCTTGTGGTTAGCAAATTGATCTCTGTGCTTAGAACTGAGTTCTGATGCCAGCCCTGCACAGTTCTAGCTGTGTGGCTTCCTGCAAATCACTTAACCTCTCTGAGCATCAGTTTCTTCATCTTTTTCTTAATATCTGTTTTTATTTATTTGGCTGTGCTGGGTCTTAGCTATGGTACATGAGTTCTTTAGTTGCAGCATGAGAACTCTTTAGTTGGGGCACATGGGATCTTAGTTCCCTGACCAGGAGTTGAACCCAGATCCCCTGAATTAGGAGCACAGAGTCTTAGCCACTGGACCACCAGGGAGGTCCCGGTTTCTTTGTCTTTTAAATGGAGATGATAAGAAGACCCACAAAATTTGCTGGCAAAAAAAAACCATTGCTCCGACTTTCCTCCACACCACGAAAATTACCGTGTGCTCAAAGTGCCCGTATTCCAGGTGGAAATGAGCCTTAAAGAGAGAAAGTAATGGAAGCCACTACCCCCCAGTGGTGGAGTTAGGGAATTCAAAGTAGTGGCTCAGTTGTATCTGACTCTTCGTGACCCCAAGGGCTGTAGACCAACAGGCTCCCTGGAGTGGGTAGCCATTCCCTTCTCCAGGGGATCTTCCCAATCCAGGGGTCAATCCCAGGTCTCCCGCCTTGCAGGCAGATTCTTCATGGTCTGAGTTACCTGGGAAGCCCTCACAGCAAAGCTAAGAGTACAATTGCCTTTTGGTAGTGGGAGTAGTTGGTAAATTTTTGCTTATAAAACATTTTAAGTAAAAATAAGAAGCAGATCACATGACATTAAAATTTGAGTTATTTCTGCTATTTTCTAGATTTGCTGACATATATGTGTATGTATACCTATTAATATATATATACACAAACAAATACACATGTGTAATTTTTAAAGCTGTGTCATTTTATACTCTTAGAAGAGCTATTTATTACTGAATACCCAGAAATTATGACTTTCTACGGAATTCCAATATATAGTCTACTGTACTTACAATAATAACACAAAAAGTAGTAAAATTATAGGATAATATTTTTTCCCATACAAAATCACTTTAATATCACCTTTAATATAGACAGTAAAAATACTTGGTTTCTTCCTTTTCCTACTAATTTTCTTCTAGTATTAGGAGGAATCAGCATATTTTGTTAATAATAATAAATCTAATAATATTCTTTAAACTCAGATCTTCACCCCCAATATCAGAGATGCTTCTAAGACAGGGCACTCTCTATCATCTTCACATGTTTGCATCTTTGCTGGAACTCTAAATTTCTAGTTCGTCATCAGAGCACAGCTGGAGACCTTTGGGACCCACACAAGCCCACAGCTCTAGCCAAAGAACTCATAGGTTGGAGTAGACCTGGGAATTACACTTTTCATCTATGTAATGAGAACACCCCCTATTATAGTTCTAATTTGTCCCTTGGAGAGAAACCATGATACTGAAGCAATAGGTAAGAAACCCTGAAAGAATGTAGCATGGATTCTAAACAAAAATGATGAGGGAATAAAGGTAATCTTTACAAGCAAGGCTAGGTATAAAATCTGCCTTCACCCAAATCATTTTGCTCATCACTTTACACAGCAGCCCCTCAAGTTTGATAAGAGTCTCATTTTATGTTACATGAGAAGATGCTTAGATTCAGGTAGAGCCAGGTAAGCTCACCTGTCCCACTGCACACCTCCATCTCTCACAGGTGTTGGGCTCTCCAGGTGTTCAGGTCCAAGCTTTGGAGTCATCCTTGATTACTCTCTGACTCTCAGCAGAGTCAGATGGGGGCTTCCCCTCAACATTCCCACCCTGAATGTCATTCCCAACATGTACAACATACATCAGAAAATCCTGCCAGCTCTACCACTGAAACCTACACGGTGACCATTTCTCACCGTGCACATCATCTGGGGCACCATCACATACAGCCCGCAATGTGCAGCAGTGTGGTACCTGCCCTTCCCTTTCTTACTCCTGCCCCCTGGAAGCCACAGGGATGCTTTAAAAATGTAAATCAGACCCCATCTTCCCTCTGCTCAAAACCCATTTCAGAATAAAAGCTGAACTCCTTCTGGCAGCCTGTCTAGCAGGTCTCCTTCCCTAAACTTCCAGCCCCTCTCCTCGCACTGGCTTGGCCCTCTGCTTGGACAACTCTTTCCCATTATCTGTTGGCTTAACTTACTCTGCCGAGATGCCCCCTCTCCTAAAGAACTCCTACCCCCTCAAGTTGCTTAATTTTTCTTTGCAGCTCTTAGGATCACTTAACACAGCACAGATTTACACATTCCCTTGTTTGCTGTCTGTCTGCCTTCTTTGCTAGAACTTGGGGGCTTAGGGCTTAGGTCTTTACTGCCTAGAACAGTGTGCATGGTAAGCGGTGGATGAACACTTGTTGAATGAATGAATGAATGAATTTCTAGGCCCCAGGACAACCTATAGTCAGTGCTGGAAACTATCTCCTTGTCTCTGTGTGTGTTAGTCACTCAGCTGTGTCTGACTCTCTGTGACTTTATGGATGGTAGCCCAGCAGGCTGCTCTGTCCTTGGGATTATCCAGGCAAGAATACTGGAGTGGGTAGTCCTTTCCTCCTCCAGGGAATCTTCCCAACCTAGGGATTGAAGCCAAGTGTCCTGCATTGCAAACGGATGCTTTACCTTCTGAGCTACTAGGGAAGCGCTCTCCTCTTCCCAAGTCATAATTCAGGGACAAAGAAGGACTCATTTCAATCATTCTTTTATCTGACTTAGTCTCCCGGCCCAGGGCGGGGAAGGACCCGATGTAGAATTAAACATGTGTAGAGCCCAGACCAGCTCTTTAAAATGCTTTAGACAAAAGCCCAAACAGAACAGAAACCGTCTAATCCTTGAGCTTATCCTCTCCCACTGGCCTTGTCCTCTTTCGAGGAGAGAGTCATTTATAAAATTCAGTTCAATGAGGTTTCCAGCTAATTGAGGCTTTCCTGAATATCCTATTTGGTGCATTGATTAAGCACCTCTCTGTGCTTTGTGCCACGGAGGGCTGGGAGGTAAAACAGCGAACAAGACGAGGCCTGTGCCCTCCAGGTGCTGACAACTCCAGCGGGGAGGGAGACAGACACACAGGCAATCATAACCCAGGGCAGAGAAAAAGGTGAGTTAAGCAGAGCTGACAGCTCTGTGCTTGGGGCCAGGAGGGTCCATTACATCAATGCTTGTTCGGTCCAATTTATTACTGCTGCTCTTACTAATGTAATAATAATAATAATTTCTAGTAGGCTTGCCATCTTTGATATCAAAGGGTTATTTTTCTACCACCAAAATGAATGATAAAAGAAAAACAACTCCCTGGAATTAAAAGCAGTTGTGCTTGCTGATGGGAGAGAGATGCGTGGGCTCTTCTTGGGAGAATGAGGGGAGGAGGGGGCTGGTGACTATCTCTTTAAGGACCCACTTCCCCCACCAGGAGCTCCTCCAGCAGCGACAGCATTATGGCCTATGCCAAAATCAAAGTCACATTGGGTCCGTCTCTATCGGCTCTGCCATTTAATGTTTAACATCTGGGAGGGGAAAAAGTCCTGAAGCTTTTCAAAATAAATGAAGACATGCATTCCAGGTTTGTGGTGAGAACGGCGACAGAGCTGGCAGCTCTCACGTGCTGGGGGCCTGAGTTGGCCAAGGTGCACGGCGGTGTGTAGGAACCCCACACCACCCACAGGAAGATCTTGGCGGGGGGTGGATCTCTAGGGGCCTGGTTTGCCTGGGCATGGTTCCTAGATTTCAAAGACTGCCTGACACAGGGCGTGGGTCAGCATTTTCCAACCTTATTTTCTGTTGTACTCCTTTAGCCCTGGATCCGCATCACCATCTTTGCCAAAACAATCCTAGGTTGTTGGGCCGAATGGATCCACTATTAGATATTAGAGCAAATGCTGAAAAGAGCTATGTGTATACTATAGTAGGGGCTTCCCTGGTAGCTCAGCTGGTAAAGAATCTGCCTGCCATGCGGGAGACCTGGGTTTGATCTCTGGTAGGAGGGCATGGGAAGATCCCTTGGAGGAGGGCATGGCAACCCACTCCAGTATTCTTGCTGGAGAACTCCCATGGACAGAAGAGCTTGGTGGGCTATAGTCCATGGACTCGCAAAGAGTTGGACACAACTGAGCGACTAAGCACAGCATAGCACATGCTATAGTAGAGGGCCTTCCCAGGTAGCACCAGTGGTAAAGTATCTGCTTGCTGATGCAGAAGATGCGGGTTCCTGATCCCTGGGTCAGGAAGATCCCCTGGAAGAGGGCATGACAACCCACTCCAGTATTCTTGGTTGGAGAATCCCCACGGAGAGAGGAGCCTGGTAGTCCATAGATTCACAGAGTTGGACACGACTGAAGCGACTTAGCATGCACAGATATTATAGCAGAAAGGCATCGATCCTCTCCTGTGACTCATGTGGGCATGCTATATTTCAGGGCTCCCGAGTGAAAATGGCCATGGGACAGCCAAGTAACGCAAGTGAAGTGGGTTAGGTTCTCACACACGCACACATTTTGGGAGAGGAGGGATGCTGACTAACCTGGAGGCCCTGTCTCCACATCAGAGGACCACCATCACTCAGCCCCGTCAGCTGCTGCCAGGCAGGAATGTGGTGGGTCCAGGCAGGAATTTGGATTTTCATGTGATGCAACAGCCCAGTGAAACATGCCTGCGGCCACTAGGGCTGCAGTCTGCCAACACTATTATACATCAGCCGGAGCAATCTGTAAAAGCTTGATTACGATCCTTAGCATCCATAGGTGGCATTTACATCTATGAACATTCTGCTTTATTGGGTTATATGTGGGTTTTCTTTAATTGGAGTATAGTTGCTTTACAATGCTGTCTTCGCTTCTGCTGTACGATGAGGTGAATCGGCTATGTGTGTACATATAGCCCCCCTCCCTCGTGATCCTCCCTCCCACCCCTCTAGGTCATCGCAGAGCACCGAGCAGAGCTCCCTGTGCTATTCAGCAGCTTCCCGCTAGCTATTTCACATACAGCACTGTATGCACATCAATCCTGCTTCCTCAGTTAGTCCCACCCTGTCTTTGCCTGCCCCGCCGCCCTGTCCACAAGTCTGTTTGCTATTGCTGTGTCTCTATTCCTGCCCTGCGAAAAGGTTCATTTGTACTACTTTTCTAGATTCCACAAATATACAATATTTGTTTTTCTCTTTCTGACTTACTTCATTCTGCATGACAGACTCTTAAGCCCATCCATATCTCTACAAGTGACCCGATATTGTTCCTTTTTAATGACCGAGTAATATTCCAGTGTATATTACTGGAATATTAAAAAAATGTTTCATCACATGGGGAAACGGTCAGAACACAGTAAGTGACAAAGGCAGATTACACAGCAATAAGCCCAATATGATCTCAGTTTTGTTAAGAAAAACACAAATAATTTTTTAAACACAAATAATCCACTAGAGTTGGGCAGTATTTGACAAAGTAGGAAAGTACTTTCATAACGAATATAGGCCCTGTTTTACAGATGAGGATGAACTTCTTCAGTGATATCTGTGTGGCTGAGAGTTGGTGCAGGAGTCCTGAGCCTAAGTTCTTTCTCTAAGTATAAAAGGCTTCGGTTCCTTCTGTGCCATTTAAACATGCCATTGTGAGGTGTTACCCTTGGCCACAGATTTTTGGACCCTTCTCTCTTCAGAGATGGGTCTGTTTCTCCTCACTTTGCATTTGGGCCTGTCTGGAAATGTTTGCCCAAAAGAATACAGTGGCAGTGACCATCGGCCAGTCTGAGTGTAGCCTTTAAGGGGATTGGCAGTTTCTGCTTCCTTCTTCTTGGAGTCTCGAGCTGCCTTGTGAAAAGTCTGTCCAACTAGACAGCTAGAGAAACCACATGGAGAAACCCTGAGGATACACAGAGAGGGAGTAAGCCTGGCTGAACCAGTCTTTCAAATAGTCCCTCAAGAGCTAGACTATAAGCGAAGTTTCTTTGTCTCTCCAGACCATCCAACTGGCAGCTGAACACCATGGAGGGACCCCTCCAGTCCATTGAACGTCAAGCAGAAAATATCCCATCTGAGTTCTGCTTGAGTTGCTGACACATGAAATAATAACTTGGTTGTTGTTTTAAGCCATTATATTCCAGGGAAATATGTCATACAGATAGCCACAACTTGCCTGGATATCTGCAACAGCACGTCTCTGAATGCAGTACTGTTGTTTGTATCTATCTATCTAGAGGCTTTCCAGGTGGCGCTAGTGGTAAAGAATCTGCCTGCCAATGCAGGAGACGTGGGTTTGATCCCTGGGTCGGGAAGATCCCACGGAGAAGGAAATGGCAACCCATTCCAGTATTCTTACCTGGAAAAGCAGAGGAGCCTGGTGGGCTACAGTCCGTGGGGCCACAAAGAGTCAGACACGACTAAGCAACTGAGCACACATCTGTCTCTCTATCCATCCATCCATCCATTTATCTATCTCTAATTTACTTAAGTACATCAATATCAATATAGCAAATTTGAAGAAGGCAGAAAAGCACAAAAAGGAAATGATCTTCTACCTGAAGATTGTCACCAGGAATATTTATCCTTCTGGATCTTTTTCTTTTCTTAACAAAATTGAGATCATGTTGGGCTTATTGCTGTGTAATCTGCCTTTGTCACTCACTGTGTTCTGACCATTTCCCCATGTGATGAAACATTTTTTTCCCCCAGTGTGATTTTTAATGGTAGCACAGAAAATCTGTGAGATGGATATACCATGATACATGTAACCATTTTCATATTGTTTGAATATTTAGATGGTTTCCAAATTTTATGCCCTATAAATACTGTTGCAATCAATGCCCTTGACCATAACCACTAATTCATATCACTGATTATATTTTTGGATGCACATTTGCAAATGAAATGATTAGGTATAAAGTTTATGTATATTTTTCAGGCTTTTGAACATTGGGAAGTTGCTCTGTGGACTAGCAGTATTGGAAAAGGACGGTTTAAAAAATATCTTTTCAAATTCTTAGTACTATCTTTTTTTTTTTTTTTTTTCAAAATATTGAGTAGACTTCCCTGTTTTATACAGTAAGTAGGTCCTTGTTTATCTATTTTATATATAGTATTGTGTGTATGTTAATCCCAAACTCCTAATTTATCTGTCCTCACACCTCTCTTTCTCCTTTGGTAATCATAAGTTTTGGAAGGAATGATGCTAAAGCTGAAACTCCAGTACTCTGGCCACCTCATGCGAAGAGTTGACTCATTGGAAAAGACTCTGATGCTGGGAGGGATTGGGGGCAGGAGGAGAAGGGGACGACAGAGGATGAGATGGCTGGATGGTATCACCGACTCGATGGACGTGAGTTTGAGTGAACTCCGGGAGTTGGTGATGGACAGGCAGGCCTTGCTGCACTTCATGGGGTCGTAGAGTTGGACACGACTGAGCGATTGAACTGAACTGAACTGAACTGAATCATAAGTTTGCTTCTAGATCTGAGTCTTTGTTTTGGAGATAAGTTCATTTGTATTTCTTTCTTTCTTTTTTTAAGATTCTATATATAAATGATGTCATATGATATTTTTCCATCTGGCTTACTTCACTTAGTATAATAATCTCTAGGTCCATACATGTTGCTGCCAATGGCATTATTTCATTCTTTCTGTGGCTGAGTAATATTCCCCTGGTGTGTGTGTATGTGTGTGTATGAAAGTGTTACTTGCTCAGTTGTGTCTGACTCTTTGCGACCCCATGGACAGTAGCCCTTCAGGCGCCTCTGTCCATGGGATTTCCCAGGTGAAAATACTGGAGTGGGTTGCCATTACCTTCTCCAAGGGATCTTCCCAACCAAAGGATGGAACCTGCATTTCCTGCATTGGCAGGCAGATTCTTTACCAACTGAGCCACTAGGGAAGCTCCTATATCTTCTTTATTGATTCATTTTATCGATGGACACTTTCTTCTGGGTCTTGGCTATTGTAAATAATGCTGCAATGAAGCTTGGGGTGATATACTTTTTTGAATTATGGTTTAATTCAGATATATGCACAGGAGCAGGATTGCTGGATATGATAGCTCTATTTTTAGTTTTTTAAGGAAACTCCATACTGTTCTCTATACTATCTGCACCAATTTACTTTCCTATTAATAGTGTAGAAGGTGATTTCTGCCCAGAACTGCACAAATTTTAATCTCTGATTCATACCAAGCAGCACTTCCACAGGTATTCCATGAAAAAAGCTTTCTGGGTCAAATATGTTTGGGCAATGATGCATTCTATACTTTCCTCTTATGCCCAGCAGCTTATTAAGGTTATTAATAGAGATTGCTTATTATTAAAAGTTCTGAAACATTCTACCTACTGAAATATCATTTTATTTAATTTAATAGCTTCCAATTATATTGGGCTACCAGAACTCTTTTGTTTTTTCTTTTACATAATGCTAAAAATATACAAGTTTCACTCAGGCCACAGGCTCAGATTGTGCAGAACTGTAACTTTCAAAGATGTCTTCTGTCACGTAATCTAATTTATACCCTGATCCCTCTTTCACTTAACAACACTAAACTTTATTTTTCCTAAAAGATCTGTCACTGATTTTTACTGCATTGAATAGGATACATTTATATAGCAACACATTCATAGAGTATAATTGAAAAAATGCAGTGAAAAGTTTTTCTTTTACTCTTTCTCCAATCTGCCCATTTTCTATCATTACTCTGAGCATCCATTTTTTTGTTTCTTGTGTGTCCCTTAAAATATCCTCTTGAACACTCAAATAAATATAAATTAATTTTCTTATTCCTCTCCTAATAAAATATTATACCTTGATCCTTTTCGCTTAATGTATTTTGATAACATTTCTGTATCAGTGACTAGAATAATTTATCAGTTTTTTAAATAGATGCCGAGTATTTCCTTAGATCTAAATACTTGCAGTGTTTACTCTTTTGTTCTTATGAACTGTGCTGCAATGGCTAGCTTTGTGTTCATGTCATTTCTCTCCATGCATTTATATCTGTAAGATAAGTTCTCTGAAATACAATTGCTGGGTCAAAGGATATCTATATTAGTCATTCTAATAAAGTCCCCCCATGAGGGTTATATGATTTATTTTCATACCAATAATATATGAAGCATGCCTGTTAACCACTGTCCTTGACAACAGTATGTGTTTTAAACTTTTTAGTTTTTGCCAGTATGACAGGCTAATGACAGTAGCCCAATGCACTTCCAGTAAAAGTCATATTACTCTTGTCTGTTTTTCTACTGGATGGCTAGCGTTTTTCTTATCCAGTCCTGTAAATAGTTGTTACTTATATTTTGCTTTTGGGGGGACCTTGCAGGATTAAAAAAATTTTTTAATCCAATTTATCAATCTTTTCTTTTATGGCATCTTGGTTTTGAGCCATCATTAGGAAGACCTTTGCCCTTTCCAGGTGATAAAGAAATGGTTCAGTGTTTTCTTCCAGAACTTTCACAACTTCATTTGTAAAATATTTGATCATGCTTTGCTTGTCCAGGTGTGCGGTATGGAACAATCTTACCATGTTTTTCTTCCCATTGGTTGTACAGTTGCTCCAGCCTCACTTTCTGGATGGCCCATCATTTTTCTGCTGCTTCAAGATGTGGCAGGAGCCATCAGTCAAGTGAGGGTAAACTGAATCGATTCATATGTTCCCCAGGAAACAACAAATGCCTTGCTGTGTCCCTGTCCTTGTCCCAGGAAAGAGACCCAGGGATTCCCCTCTGGGGTCCTCATCCCTCTCTGGCGATCTCCTGCTACTTTGCCCACTCCCACTCCCCTCCCCCTTCCTACCCTTTCCATCCCTTCCACTCCTCCTCCCAACCACGCACCCTCTGTCTTGACTTGCATGGGTGCTGGGGGATGGCCCTGGCTGATCTCCTTTGCTCAATTTTTTAAAAAAGTATTTGTTTATTTGGCTGTGCTGGGTCTTGGTTGCTGCGAGGGCTTTTCTCGAGTTGTGGCGCACAGGCTTCTCATTGCGGTGGCTCCTCTGTGGCTCCAGAGCTCTGGGCTCAGTACTTGTGGCAACTGGGGTTAGTTGCTCCCTGGCATGAGACATCTTCCCTGACCAGGGATCGAATTTGTGTCTCCTGCATTGGCAGGAGGATTCTTGGCCACTGAGCCACTGGGGAAGCCCTTGTTTGTTCTTAAAACACTTACCAGGACATTTAAGGCTGCACTTTTTAACACTCACACGTGAAAACCTCGTTTCTGAGGCGCAAGACCTTTCAAACTATTGCGCTTGTTTTGCCTTTTCAGTGTCTCTCTTGAAACTCTTGAAAGCTGGGAATGTTCTCTTCCTCCCTTCTGCCCCCTGAAGCTAGTCCCCTAGAATGCTGGTCACTGCTGTCAGAGTGTGGGGCGTAGGTAGGGGTGGGGCCGGAGATCCTGATCAAATAGACCCGGTCGGTATTTTAAAATACAGCTTCATAGCGCCCCCACACGGGGTAACGTGGTACTTGGGGAGTGACCATTGAAGCTTGAGGTATTTCCGTCATTTGAACTGTATTAAGGGGAGCACTGAATGCCCCATCCTCCTGATTCCACCAGCTCACCTTGAGGAAACTGTGTAACTTTACCTCTTTATGCACAACTTTTCCACATCTGCACTACCCCTCCCCGGGTCTGCGTGAAACTCTAACCATGTCACAGAGGCACAAGCACTTTGTCAACTTCAACGCAGGATCCACGTGTAAGGCATTACTACTATCTTCTTTCTCATCAAACACATTCTTCCCGGCCCCCACTGTGTTCTAAACACCATTCCAACGCATCTGTTCTAACACGTAACAAATACCTCTTTGAGAAGTTTTTAATTGCGTGTTAGCTCCCTTTCAGACCCGATTCATTTCTGATCTGAACAGCAACAAAGGGAGCTTTTATTGCCGAGGTTCATTTCTGGAAATTAAATTTCCATTTCAACACTAATGCTACTGTAATTCGCAGTGGTTTCTGTCTCTCTTTATTGTGTCTGACAGCGACCAGCTTATCAGCGTAAGTGGCTGAATACGAGTATGTAAATGTTACAACATAAAAAGGCATTTTTGAGAAGCGGGGGAAAGAAAAACATTTAAAGTAGGAAATTAGAGCAGTTACTGGATCCCACACCATGGTTAATGAGTGCGCAGAAAGCAAACAGTTTCTGGCTCGGGGACCTCAAGCGTTACAGCCAGGGCTACACTTCTCCTGTTTATGGAAGGAAACCCGGAATAGCCTCCACACATGGGAAGCCTTCAGTTTGCATTTTTTAATGCCTCTAGGGAGGACAGGGTTTCTGGTTTCAAATCTGTTAAATTTTTCTTTAAAAGACGGGTTTTGTTCAGAAACCAAAACAAAAATTAGCATATTAAGAATATATGCCGGTCACGCATTTGCACTGGGGCTGGAAGATTTCATCAAGCGTGGCTTGCCAAACATCAGTGGGTTCCCTGGGAAGCAGGGTGGGACTTGGTCACTTTTGCCTAATTAGGTAAAATCTCTTAAAAGCCCCACACACCATTTTTATTAAGAATTATGTATGTAAAATCTGGCCGAATGCCCGGCTAGGGGGCTAAAAGTGGCCATGCAAAGGTGGTGAGTTGGGAGAGATTTTCAGTTTCTTCCTCTTATTATCTGTGTTTTCTAATTTTTTTTTTTTTTAAAGAATGGGATAATATGGCTTTAGAAATAAGAAAAATGGGAATTACTTAAGGCCAAATGAAAACTCACACATAGTTTGCTTTCTTTATTTTGCACTTGGTGCCCAGGATACAATCTGAACTCAATTCAAATGAACGAAAACCTTTCACTGAGCATCTGATTGTGGCATGGTGCTTTCCTCTGACTCCGGGAGTCAACTTTGTTTTTCCTTTTGCAAGTCTTTCTGAGTAACACCTCAGGCCATCCAAAGACTGAGTGGCTATGAGAACCTGATTTGAAAGTCACAAAGAAAATCATGAAAAATAAAAACCTTCCCCCGTCATATAAATACATGCTGTTTGATGCCTTATGTATAATGTTCTAAGTGTTGAAGATATTACTTCTAAAAACTGTCTATTCAATTAACCTTTGGAGTGTGGCAGTATTGGAGTCATGATTGAGTCCTGTCTTGCTGTGTGAACTTGGGCAAATCACTGTTTTAGCTGTGGACATTGGCTTAGCTGTTGGGATTAGGTCCTGAAAACTGGAACCTGGAGTGGGGGCTGTCCAACTCCAAAAAAAGGACAGGAGTAAGTCCAACTGAGTCACTAGGGAGAGCTGAGAGTATGTTGGAGATTGCTTGCTGTTCACCAAAAATCTGCTTTTCTTCCTCACATCCCCCTCCTCCTCTTCTCCTACCTTCTTTCTTTCTCCTTGTCCGCCCTCCTCCGCTTCTTCTTCTCCATCATGATCATCACCATCACCGTCATCCTCATCTCCGTCATCACACAGCTAGATCCCTTTCTCACTCCTCAGCCTCCCCTACACTTAGGTCTGGCTACGTGACAAAGTCAAAGCCAAAGGAATGCGAGCAGAAATGCGCCCTCCCCTTCCTCAGGCTGTACATGGATTATGACAGGTCCCTCGCTCACCCTCAGCAGATGGTAGAGCCACATAGCAGAAAGAGATGAGGTCCCTGAATTACGGCGCAGAGGAAACCCCCGCTGCTTAGGAACATCTGCCTAAAACCATTGCCTAAGGACTCTTTAATAAATGTGCATGGTGTTTGAGGCATTTTATTTGGGGGTGTGTTTGTTATGACAGCCTAGATTGCTTAATGGATGCAAAATCAAGCACCACCACCAAGAGCCTGGGGTGAGAGTGGTAGTGTAGAGCTGAGAATCGGGTGCCTGGGGACTGAGTGACCCACTCTACTGACATAGAGGTCAATAATCAATAAGATAAGGACAATATTGTTGGGGTTCCATGGCTCACCTTTATTAACCTCTGGGGATTCCTGAGAGTCAGGGGTTTCTTGGTTCAGTTAGCTTCTCTGGGCTTTCTTTTCTCATCCGTAAAATGGGAAATGTTGGATGAGATCAAGAACGTGTGTTTCATTTTAAGGGCCAGCACTGATTACATTGGGCAAGGCTGCTTGGAAGGGCTGTATTGAGAAGGATTCTGAGGAATATTGGATCTGCTGGAGAGTCCCACAGCCAGTTAATGGAGGAAGTACAGGAAGGGAGAGAAGGAACCTGCACACCAGTGGCTTCCGTGGCACGTTGTTCTCGGATGTCTATGAGTCTCATCATGGCAGAGACTTCAAGGACTGCAGTAGCAAATATGTGCAGCTGCAGGTGACTTCAGAGACTCGACAGCTGGAGTCAATCCATCACTAGTGAGTCCCTTAGTTTAGCAGTTTTAACTTCAAAGATACCAAGCTGTCTGCCTTGTTGATGCCTGGAAATTCTATCCAGGTTTTTCATTTTCTTTCTTGTGTGTGTGTGTGTGTGTGTGCGTGCACGCACGTGCTAGGTTATTCTAAAATGCCCCAGTGAAAAAGAATTTGACCCTGGGAAAGAGTTCTAATGGGGTTCTTCCCAGGACATACTGATTCAGCCAGACCTTTAAAAAAAATGAGATGATGCTGCAGCCAGAGGCTCTGGAATGGGCAAATGATTTTGATATAACTTGGTTATAAGCCAGTCAAACAAGAGTGCCCAGAGGAAGGAAATGAACTCATCTTTTCAAACCCTAGGAGAGCTGTATCATGCAGTTAGGCTTGGTAACCAGGGAGCCAGGAGGCAGGGTTCCAGTTCCAAACTTGTTGCCAATTTGCTGTGTGGCTTTAGACGAACGTCAGCCCCTCTCTGAGTCTCAGTTTCCTCATCTGTAAAATAAGGATTTTGGACTAGAAATGTGGTTTTGAAATTGTGTCCCTAGGATTCTAAAGATTCAGAGACGATGTCCTGGGGGAGGAGGGTACTGCTGAGCTTGCGGGGTCCTGGGGACCCCTTCCTCATTTCCATCAGATGACCTTCCTTGTAACTAGTATCTACTCTATACACGGGCCAAAGTAGTGCTCTGGTGATTCCCTTCCCACTCCCTGGCTAGGTGAGGTCTCCCTGCTGAGAGGTTGACCCATCTGGCTGCCTCACACCCCTGGGGGCTGGGAGGAGCTGAGCAGAGGAGGGAGGGAGCCGGGCGTTGCTCCAGCAGGCAGGGGCTGCCATCTGAACGCAGTGCAGCTGCCTAAATATTTTGCCTCCAGGTTCTTCCCGCAGCTGCCCATGCTCTGGTTCATCTTAATTAAAGGGGCTCTCTCATTCTGCCTCTGGCTTTTTGTCAGTTTCTCCCCGTCTCCTGGATTTGATGTCAGATCTCCAAGTTTGGCTGTGGTTTTATTTGGACTTGATTTGATTAGTGTAATAGCAGTGGTAGTAGTCACACATTAATCATCATAATGAATATCATCCTACATTTATAAACCACTTCAGATTTTAAAACTACTTTGACCTACATTAATCCATTTACAGACTGAAAACCCACCCCCATTCTGCCTTTTCTTTTTACATTTTTTTCCTTGCACTGCAAATGTGATAAACAGTTCTAATTCATTAAGAACACTGACTTGGATATAGGTTGACATGGTTTGAGTAATGGCACCATCACTTACTAGCTGTGTGACCTTGGGCAAGCTACCTACCCTCTCTGAATCTGTTTCCTCATATGTAAAATGTAGATAATACAAGGCTTACTTCATAGATTTTTATGAGGATTAAATGATAAAAATGAATAAACTTCTTAGGATAGTACCTGGCATGTAGGAAGGGCTAGAGAAGTATTCATTACTTTAAAAAATATATATTTTTATTTATTTACTTGGCTGAACTGGGTCCTAGTTACAGCATTCAGGATCTTTGGTTGTGGCATGTGGAATCCAGTTCCCCAGCCAGGGACTGAACCCAGGCCCCCTGCACTGGGAGTGCACAGTCCTAGCCATAGACCGCCAGAGAAGTCCCTTCACCACTATTTTTAATTAAATGTTTTTAATGGAGGTATAGTTGATTTATAATATTATATTAGTTTCAGGTGGTGCACAACATAGTGATTCAAAATTTTATAGATGATACTCCACTTATAGTTATTATAAAATAGGGGCTATCGTCCCTATGCTGTTCTGTAGCTTAGAGGAAATGCTTTCAGCTTTTCATCATTAAGTATGATGTTAGTTTATCATATATGGCCTTAATTTTTTTTCATATATGGCCTTTATTATGTTGAGGTATGTTCACTCTATGCCCATTTTCTGGAGAATTTTATCATAAAAGGATTTTGAATTTTGTCAAAAACATTTTTCTGCATCTGTTGAGATGATCATAGGTTCTTATTCTTCATTTTGTTAATGCCATGTATCACATTGATTGATTTGTGATTGTTGAATCTGCCTTGCATCTCTGGGACAAATCCCACTGGATCATAAGCGTATGATCCTTTCAGTGTATTGTTGGATTTTGTTTGCTAATATTGTGTTGAGGATTTTGGCGTCTATGTTCATCAGTGATATTGGCCTCTGATTTTCTTTCTTTTTCTTTTTTTGCTGATATCTTTGTCTGGTTTTGGTATCAGGGTGATCCTGGCTCCTTTCAAATTACTGCTTCTGCCCTGGGTCTTGGAGCGCGTGAGATTGTTTGTACTCTATAAGAGTGAAGTCTCTATTTCTCACGACCCTCGGGGTCTCCTGAATGTAAGCCCTGCTGGCTTTCCAGGTCAAATGTTCTGGGTGCTCATCTTCCTGGCATAAGACCCCCGGGCTGGGGATCTTGATGTGGTGTTCAGACCCCTCACTCCTTGTAATTATTTTTCTCTTTGTGGGTCTGGGACTTGACTATAACATGACTCCCCCTCTCCTACCTGTCTCATTGTGGTTCTTTCTTTGTATCTTTAGTTGCAGATCTTTTCTGGTAGGTTCCAAACTTTTCGTTGATAAGTTTTTCTATAAATAGTGGTAATTTGCAGAGAAGGTGATGGCACCCCACTCCAGTACTCTTACCTGGAAAATCCCATGGACGGAGGAGCCTGGTAGGCTGCAGTCCGTGGGGTCTCGAAGAGTCGGACATGACTGAGTGACTTCACTTTCACTTTTCACTTTCATGCATTGGAGAAGGAAATGGCAACCCACTCCAGTGTTCTTGCCTGGAGAATCCCAGGGACGGGGGAGCCTGGTGGGCTGCCGTCTATGGGGTCACACAGAGTCGGACATGACTGAAGCAACTTAGCAGCAGCAGTGGTAATTTGGGTGGCCCAGGAGACGAAGTGAGCTCGGGGTCTTTCTACTCCATCATCTTGAAAGCCTCTTTCACCTGATCTCCTACTTTTCCCTCCCATATTCACTTGTTTCAGCCTTCTGTTTATATGTAGGGATTTTGCTGCTGCCCCTGTGCTTGCAATGTTCTTCTGCCCCTGCTGCTGCTAAGTCGCTTCAGTCGTGTCTGACTCTGTGCGACCCCATAGACAGCAGCCCACCAGGCTCCCCCATCCCTGGGATTCTCCAGGCAAGAACACTGGAGTGGGTTGCCATTTCCTTCTCCAATGCATGAAAGTGAAAAATGAAAGTGAAGTCGCTCAGTCGTGTCCGACTCTTAGCGACCCCATGGACTGCAGCCTACCAGGCTCCTCCATCCATGGGATTTTCCAGGCAAAAGTACTGGAGTGGGATGCCATTGCTTTCTCCGAATGTTCTTCTAGAGTTCACCATTATTTTTTTAAATACAAATTTAAGCCATTGGGAAGCAAATCATAGTAATAAGGGAAAAACTTGACATGCTTTCTCAAACTAGGCATTCTCAACAGGGGTAATGTAACTTCCAAGGGGGCAAAAATTGGTTTTTGATGGGGTCTTTAAGAAGCTAACTCTTTAAAAAAAAAAAACAAAACGATTTTTAGTTATCTATTTGGCGGCATCAAGTCTTAGCTGCAGCACACAGGATCTTCATTGCATCACGTGGCATCTTTGGTTGTGGTGCTTGGACTCTCTAGTTGTGGCACGTGGGCTCAGTAGTTTTGGTGCAAGAGCTTAGTTGCCACCTGGCATGTGGGATCTTAGTTCCCCAACCAGGGATTGAACCTATGTAGCCTGCCTTGAAAAATGGCTTCTTAACCACTGGACCACCAGGGAAGTCTTGAAAAGCTAACTCTTTTGTGTAGAAAGCTCAGATATGCATACACTATATTAACAGGCAATATTTCTGTGGTTTTAATATTTCATAGGTGGGACATTGAGGGGCAGTGAGAAAAGGTTGAGAAGCACTGTTCTGATTCTTCTCCCAGTATTTCATAGGCGGGACATTGAGGGGCAGTGAGAAAAGGTTGAGAAGCACTGTTTTGATTCTTCTCCCAAGGTTAACACCCAGCTCTGTGTATGTCCTGCCACACTTTCCAGTTATTGTTTTATAGTGCAACAAAACTATCTGCAAAATGTTGTTGTTTAGTTGCTAAGTCATGTCCAACGCTTTGTGACCCCATGGATTATAGCCTGCCAGGGATTCTCTGGGCGAGAATACTGAGTGGGTTGCCACTTCTTTCTCCAGGGCGTATTCCCTTCCTGGGGATTGAACCCACATCTCCTGCATTGCAGGCAGATTCTTTACCATCTGAGCCACAGGGGAAGCTCTGCAATGTGTTAGCTCTCTGCTAATATGTAACGGTTGTCCTTCCAGGATGCAGAAGCAGAATTGATGCACCCTATGCTGATGCATCATGAAGGATCATAATTGATGTGCTGATTCCTCTGTCTGTGGGTACTCAGGCAACTCTGGTGAGTGTATTTTCTTGAGCACAAGGAACCATAGATTCCTAGAAGAGCAACTGTGGAGTGGGAGTGGCTGTGCTCTTTTTGAGTTTTCATAGCTCCTGCTGAGTTACTCCTGTGATTTTCACAAGCATCATGAGTGTGGTCTCTGGATGGGGAGGCCAGCTCTGAGAGGCTGGAGCAGGCCTGGCAGAGAGTATGGACCCCAGTGGGGTTTAGACTTCTGGCTTTCTGTGCCATAGGGGCAGGTATGTTTCCTTGGGAGCCTCCTCCTTTTTGGGCTTTCACCTGTGGGGTGAGGTCTCCCTTGCTGGCTCAGGACTGGCTTGTGGGGGATCTTCACTATACAACTTCACAAGCCCACCCTGTGTTGTTGCTTTAGGAAGGCAGTCTGTGCCCTGAGAGGTCTGCAGCCAAGTGTGCCCTAACTGACTTTGGGAGGTATGGGTGGAAGTCTAAATCTGAGTTGCTCAAAGGTTCCTTCCTCTGACAACATTTACTAATAAACCTTGGGTGTGCCTGTCCTGAATAGCTGTGGCCCCACAATAGAAAAAAGGATTGGTACTTTTTGATCATTAATGCTTTGCCATATACTACTGCAAACTCTTTCCATGCATTACGTCATTTAATCCCTCCTTGATAAGTACCTCGAGTGATCTATCAGGTAAATACTATTATTACATCCATTTTAAAGAGGGGAAAATAGAGGCTCCGTGGCTTGCTCAAGGCTCAGAGCTGATAAAGGACAGGATAAAGGAGTTGTACTCATAGTTGCTTAATGTCAGCATCTGTGAATCCTGGATTCTCTCTTCTCTTGCCCTCAGTGGTTGATTGACTTGTTTGCCCACTTCTTAATCCCTCTCTGTACCTACATCCTTTGGCAAGTGATACTGTTAGGGCAAAGGGACCACGATAGCCAATCCCCCTTTATAAAAATTGAGCTGTGGAGAATGCGGGCATCGATCCCACTACCTCTCACATGCTAAGCGAGCGCTCTACCACTTGAGCTAATTCCCCAGCTGCTATTGTGTATGTGTTTTTTTTTTTTTTTTAGCTCTCCACATTAGACGGGTGATGCCTCAGTCCTTGACTTTGGCCTTGGTCATGTGACTTGCTTTAGCCAGTGAGATGGGGGTAAGAATGCCTGTGAGCCAGTTTAAGCCAAAGTCTTAAGTGTCAGCACTTGGCCATCTGACACTTGGCCATCATCAGTCTTTCCAGGGAGTTGCTCCCCTATGGCTGGGGCCCCAGCATGAGCACATGAGAGCAGATCTGAAGCTGAGCTACAGCTTGAAGTGACTGAGCCCAGTTGATTCACTCAAGTGAGAGATCTTTATTCTTGCTATTGTGTGTCTCTGGCAAGAGGTGGTCACTGGTCGCTCTGAATTTATTGTGGGAATGAATGTCTGAAAGACGAACCTGACTCCCTCTGCCTGATGTTTTAGGCTCCCGGCTCTGCAACACTTGCCACAGTCCTGGGGATCCTCGTGGATGAAATTAGATGGTAAACGTGTCTTGGCCTCTCAGCACTGAGAACCCATGTGGACTCAGGCCAGCATCCTGGGTCCTAGCCCCAGTCCGCCTGTTATGAGGCTGGGGGACCTTACCCAAGTCCCTTGCCTTCTCTGCGCCTCAGTTTCCTCTTGGGTGAGTGAGAGGCTATGGCTGGGTCTCCTCCAGCCTGAACATGTGTGGGATTCCAGGTGACTAAAGACTTTGAAAGACATCATGTATAACTTTCTATTGAAAAGGGTACAACAAGTAGAGATTGGGGCTCACATCCCATGCCAAATGAAGAAGCAGACAGAAACACCTGGAGTAAGGTGTTTGAAAGTCAACAGTGAATTCTTCCAGCAAATAGTCTTGCAGAAAATGTCCCATCAGAGGGGTCTAATGCTGTGCCATGTTAGGTCTATTATTCACTTTTGATCTAGCAGAACTTGAATGACCCAAGGCAAGTCTCCCTCTGTATTTGTTAAACCCTGGAAGAGCAGCAGTTATGAGCTGAGCGTCTGAAATCCAGCAGGCCTGGGATGGAATCTGGATTCTTTCACATCATAGCTTTGTGACGTTGAGAAATTGGCCCACCCTCTCTGAGCCTCTCCCACTGGCTTATGTATAAAAATGGGACAATAGGAGCTTAGGTACATTGAGTTCTTTCCAAGGGTCAGACCTGAATTTGTTTTATTTTTTTTTTAACATAAGACATGTTTAATATTATAAAGACATAAAAGTAAAAGAATGTAAAAAGGTAGCCCTTCAAAAAAAAAAAAACTAAATCAAACTATTATTATCAGACAGTATAGACTTTTAAGCAAAATGCATTATTAAATATGAAAAAGGTACTAAATTGGCTATTAAATGAAAACATTTAAATGACAAATGAATAAATAGGCCTGGTTTTAATCACTGTGCTGGGAATGAAGTGATTTAGTCCTCAAACCAGCCCCATGGAACAGAACATCATTTATTATTATCCCCATTTTGCAGATAGAGAAACTGAGGCTTAGAGAAGTTAAGTAACTTACAGAGATTGCACAATAAGCAAATGCTGGGATCTGAGCCAGGATAACTCTTACTTAACCACTACCCTGCCATCTGCCTCATAGAGGGCAAAAGGTTAAGTGGCTCCAGAGTGTCTGATGCACAGAAAGTACTCAGAACATCCTAGGACAAGACCCAAGTAACAAAAATCATTATCAGCAGTGGAAACCTTACCCCTTTTACAGACTCTGGGTCTTGTACACATCAACCTGAGGAAGGCACAGCAACCCACTCCAGTATTGTTGCCTGAAGAATCCCATGGACAAAGGAGCCTGGCGGGCTATAGTCCACAGGGTTGCAAAGAGTCAGACTTGACTGAAGCGACTGAGCACGCATGCACGCACGCATGCATCAGCCCAACTGGGAAGAGTGTCTATTTGCCTCTCTCTGAGCTGATGATGCTCAGAGAGAGGAGAAGGGGACACAGAGGGTGAGATGGTTGCATGGCATCACTGACTTGATGGACATGAGTTTGAGCAAGCTCCGGGAGTTGGTGATGGACAGGGAAGCCTGGTGTTCTGCAGTCCATGGAGTCACAAAGAGTCGGTCATGACTGAGCGATTGAACTGACTGAGCTGATTCTGAAGACAGAGAATTGGGCTGGGTTTTGCTCCATCTTTTTCTTTTTAACAGCCAAGAATGGCTGAGTGGCCTGGGATTTCTGTCATCTGTGACAATGAATGGCCCCAAAGGGCCCCAAAGGCATGAAGATAAGAGCCATTATCAGCCCTGGGTCTTTAAAGGAAAGTCGTTAGATGGTGGCTGGTGCAGAGCAGGTGACCTGTTGGGGTGCACGGCCTGCAGTGAATATCTGGGTTCTCTCTCTGGCTCCACCACAGGCATGAGAGATAACTTCCCGAGAGAAATGTGGGTCATTTCGTGGTGGTGGAGCCAGAACGAGGAGATGGCAAAGCTGACGTGGCCTGATTGTGGCGGCAAGAAGGAGGCAGATCTCTGCTGTTTCTAAGTGCCACTGGGGACCATCCTTCCCAGAGTGGGGAGCCTCAGAGTTTCCGGGTTGGACCGTGAGCTGGGAAGGACTTGTACTCAGAAGCTAATTAGTTTAAGCTGCTGTATCACAGGAATGATAGGGTAAGTATCAAGTAACCAGCACCTCAAGAAAATAAATAACCCCACTGGAATCAGGCTAATGCTGAATTAAGAGAGGTGAAAGGATAATAAAGTGCGATTTATGGGTCAATTTCTCTTTATTACCCCAGACACTTGTATGCTCCTCTGTTCATTTTTTTTTTTTTAATGTGGACCATTTTAAAAGTCTGTACTGAATTTGTCACAATATTGCTTTTGTTTTATGTTTTGGTCTTTTGGCCCCTGAGGCATGTGGAATGTCAGCCTCTGATGATCAGAGGCTCAACACATACTTCCTCCACCAAAAGGCAAAGACTTAACCACTGGACTGCCCGGAAAGTCCCCTTCATTCATTCTTATAGTCATTTGTTCAATCAGTGCGAGATTGTGCAACTGTAGATTGTGTGTTTGGACACCAGCAAACAGGGGAGCTCCCCCTACTCAGAGGTTCAGCTTCTAAAGACGTTTCCTGAATCTCAGAATATTGTGAAATAAGCTTTTCAAAAAAAATTGAGCACATTTTGTGTTTTGTATCTTATTCCTGTTATTAATTTGAATCACTTATGGAGACTTGGGGACTCCACTATCCCTACAAGGCTCAGAACCTCAGAAACATCTAAATTCGGTCCCACATTCCATCGGCATTAACTGAGTGCTAAGTGCCAAGTATTAGGCTAGGTCCTAGGATATAGCTGTTGTATTAGTCAGGGTTCTTCGGAGAAATAGAACCAATAAAATACATATATAAACAGACGTGTTATAAGGAATTGGCTCATGTGATAAGGGGGGTGGTGCTGACAACCTGCCAGAGTTAGGTGATAAGCTGGAGACCCAGGACAGCTAATGATGTAAGTTCCAATCTGAAGGCCAGCAGGCTGGAAACCTAGGAAGAGATGAAAGCCCAAAGCCTGTTAAGGCCCAAAGACTGGAAAGAACCAATGCCCCAGCCTGAAGGTAGTGAGGCAGCAGGGAGTCCCCCTTACTCATGGGATGGTCAGCCTTTTTGTTTTATTCAGACCTTCAATGGATTTGATGAGGCTCAACCAGATTAGGAAGGGCAATCAGTTTTGTTGTTATTGTTGTGTTGCTAAATCGTGTCTGAATCTTTGCTACCCCATGAACTGCAGTGTGCCAGGTTTCCCTGCCCTTCACTATCTCCTGGAGTTTGCTCAAACTCATGTTGATTGAGTGGGTGATGCTATACAACCATTTGAAACCCATGGACTGTAGCCCGTCAGGCTCCTCTATCCATGGGATTCTCCAGGCAAAAACACTGGAGTGGGTAGCCATCCCTTCTCCAGGGGATCTTTCTGACCCAGGGATTGAACCCAGGTCTCCCACACTGCAGGTGGATTCATTACTGACTGAGCCACCAGGGAAGCCCCAGTTTGCTTTACTCCTATCAGAAATACCCTCACAGACACATCCAGATTCAATGTTTGACCAAATATTTGGGCACCCCATGGCCCAGTCAAGTTGACACACAAAATTAACCCTCCCAGTTATGAGCAAAACTGACTGTAGCCCGCCAGGCTCCTCTGTCCATGGAATTCTCCAGGCAAGAATACTGGAGTGGGTTGCCATACCCTCCTCCAGGGCATCTTCCCGACCTAGGGATCAACCCAAGTCTCCAGTATCTTTTGCTTTGCAGGTCTATCCTTTACCTCTGAGTCACCCGGGAAGCCCCTATGTTGTCACAGAGCCCCAGTTTGAGTCATACAGCAAATTCCCATTGGCTATCTATTTTACATGTGGTAATGTATGTTTCCATGTTGCTCTGTCCATACAATCCACCCTCTGCTCTTACAGTCTTGATGTCAGTGACACCAGCAACTGAATAACTAGTATTGAGTTGTTCCAGAAACTACCATGTACCAGTGCTAGCCTGGTGAGCTACAGTGGTGAATGAGACCTAGGCCTTGTGTCTGGGGAACTCTGTCCTGGGGGAGTACAGACAAGTGAGCAGATAATTAGAGCACAAAGTGCTTTGAGAGAAGTAACTCAGTGGCTCCGGGAGCCCCACCAAGAAGTCTTTTTATCATTGGCATGGCTGCAGGCAAGTCTTTCCAAGGTGTTCGATATTAATTAATGAGCAGTAATTGAGCGCCTGGTCCCCTGCTTTCACCCTTGCTCCCTGCAGTCCCTCCTGCGCACAGCCACCAACAGAGATCCATTTAGAATAGAAAGCTGATGAGATTGCTGTTTCCTCCAATGTCCCTGTGCCTCCCATCATATGAGACTAGTATTCAAGGCTTTCAGTATGGCCTCTCCTCCCAGCGTTGGCCCCTGGCTACCTCTCTGAGCACTCTTTCCTTGCTAATGGAGTGAGATAGAGCGCCCTCCTTCTATAAGTCATTGGAAGGCAGAATTAAACCCAATGGGCAGAAATCAATGGGCAAAACTGGTGCTCAAGTGAAGAATGGCTGACCCATTAAGTAGTGAGTTCCCTGTCACTGGATGTGTGCAAGCAAAGAGAAGATGCCTGATGGAAATATTTTAGAAAGAACTAAAACTTTAAAAGGAAATGCTGTACTGTTGTTCTTCAGTCACTTAAGTTGTGTCCGACTCTTTGTGGCCACTGTTCTCCACTGTCTCCTGGAATTTGCTCAAATTCATGCCCTACTAGCTGAAATTAAAGGTCTTTTCTTCCCCCCCAATTTTTGGTCTCTCTGCCTGGCTTGAGGGATCTTAGTTCCCTGACTAGGGATCAGTGCAGAGTCTGAACCACTGGACCTTTAGAGATTTCCCTAAGGTCCTTTTTAATGTTATTCTATGCTAAAGATCTTTTTCTTATAGGTGGGAGGACTACTTCCTTCTTGTCTCCTCAGTTCCCTCCCCCCGGCCAGAGTAAGAAATACTTTTTGATCTAAATGGAGTCTGCTCTCAGGACCTCAGCAGGTAATGGAACAGTGGCCAGAGTCACCGGGCCGGCTCACCCTCTGGACATTATTTCTCTGGGCTGGAGAAAGGGCCATGGGTGCTTGCCCTCTGTTCTCTCTCTGCTATGTTATTTATCAGATTTGCACAAAGCACTTACTCTGTACAAGGTAGCATTCTGATTCCTTTCCAAACATTAACTCAAGTAACCAAGTAAGCTAAAAAAAAAAAAACAAAAAAAAACAAAAACCTCTAGATGGTAGCTACTGTTATCCCTGTGTTACAGGTGAGGAGACTAAGGACAGAGAGGTGGAGGAGCTTTCCCAGGGTCACCCAGCTAGTTAGTGATGAATCAGGATTTGAATCCAGGCAGTGTGGATCTACCCAATGCTTTGCACGGCTGCAGCCATGCCACTTCTTTCCCCACTGCCCCCCCGACCCCAACCTCAAAGCTTCGAGTTTTAACATCTTGCTGGTGGTCACATTGGGTCTCATTGGAGAATGAGGGTCTCCCTTTTCCAAACACCCCCCAGCCCCCACCACAGACTTATTTTGTTAGCCTTTGGGACCAGGCAGGGCCCATCTCTGTGTGTTGTGCTCTCTTACATGGCACTAGCCAGTGCAGCGGAGAAGGGAATGGCACCCCACTCCAGTACTCTTGCCTGGAAAATCCCATGGATGGAGGAGCCTGGAAGGCTGCAGTCCATGGGGTCGCTAAGAGTCGGATATGACTGAGCGACTGCACTTTCACTTTTCACTTTCATGCATTGGAGAAGGAAATGGCAACCCACTCCAGTATTCTTGCCTGGAGAATCCCAGGGACGGGGGACCCTGGTGGGCTGCCATCTATGGGGTCGCACAAAGTAGGACACGACTGAAGCGACTTCGAAGCAGCAGCAGCAGCAAGTGCAGAGACTGGCCCTGGGTCATAGAAGACCAGGAGAGAGACTGTGGATGACTCCATGAAGCAGACCTGCCTTCTCTTGTAAAGTTAATGCCTACTCATCCTGGACATTTCAAATGAATTACCACTCCCTTGGGAAGTCTTTGTTGACCACCTGCCTTGTCCCGCCATAAGGATGTTAGTCAGGCTAGGCTAGGTTATGCTGCAGTAACAACCAACCTTAAAATCTCAATGGGCCATCATAGCTAAAGTTTATTTCTCTGTCATATCAGATCATTTGCAAATCCAAGCAACTCTGCAGAGCCTTGCTCCTTCATGTGTAACTCCAAGTTATTTCCATCTTGTAGCTCCACCTCCTCAACACATTGCCTCCAAGAGGAATAAGAGGCTGGAGAACCATAGAGAGGTGTTTAAATGGGTCATTTATACCCATATTTTTGGCCAGAACCAATCACATGACCCCAGTGGGCTGGGAAGTTAATCTCCTGAATTCCCAGGGAAAGTGAGTACTAGTAACATCCTCCACACTAGACCAAATTTCCTTCTAATTTCTCTTATGTCCACATGTATCTTCCTTTTGTGTATCAGTTTGTAATTACACAGTTGTGTGATTATATGATGTCCAACTTTCCCCCAATCTCTACTGAAATGTAATTTAGAATGTTGCTTATTGTTAAATGAGTGGATGGATAGATAAATGGTTGGATGTTTGGCTGGACAGATGGATGTTTGGATGGATGGATGAATAAATGGGTGGGTGGTTGGACAGATGTATGGTTGATTGGATGGATAATTGATAGTTGGATGAATGGAACAGTAGTGAGCCCTTTGTATGAAAGATACGCATTCACAATTAAGCATTACTTGGATGCGTCTCTTTCCTCCCAAGTTTCAGAACTAGTGTAATCCTGCTGCTGCTGCTAAGTCGCTTCAGTCGTGTCCGACTCTGTGCGACCCCATAGATGGCAGCCCACCAGGCTCCCCCGTCCCTGGGATTCTCCAGGCAAGAACACTGGAGCGGGTTGCCATTTCCTTCTCCAATGCATAAAAGTGAAAAGTGAAAGTGAAGTCGCTCAGTTGTGTCCGACTCTTAGCAACTGCAGCCTACCAGGCTCCTCCGTCCATGGGATTTTCCAGGTAAGAGTACTGGAGTGGGGTGCCATTGCCTTCTCCACAGTATAATCCTAATAAGGGTTAATTAAGATTTCCTAGGGGATTAACACCTGAAATCTTTCAGGGAATTAATTACTGTTTGGTGTTAAAGTTGCAAACAAAATCCCCATGAACAATTGTAATTCCCTGAACTGGGACACTGCTTCTTTGTCCATTCCCAGGCTTGCTCACCTGCTGGATCTCTCCATGGCTGTTAAGGGTGTTGGGAGTATGTGACATCTTGGCTGGGAAATGCTCCTTGCCTTAGTCATATTATAGCTGCAGCTTCCTTAGCTCATAACATCTGGATGAAGAAGAGGATCAAAGAGACATTAGGACATTAGCAGAAAATGTGCCCACCACTCCAAGATAGTATGTGGCATTGAACAGTATGTGTATCTGCTTTTCTGTTGGCTAAGGCAGAGTGGCGGGGTGGGGGGCACTCCAGGGCAGAGATGGCTTTTCAGTATGTTAAGCGAAGGGGGGGGTACTGTCTGAAGGTGGAAGAAGACTCTAATCTATCATAATCCCTTTTCCTCCTAGGATTTAAGGTTCCTCTTCGACATCGTCTGGACTTTCATTTAAATAATCTACTTGTCCCTGTAGCTCTGACATTTAGAAATCACCTCCAGAGAAGGATTTAAAATTAGTCACAATAGTCTTGCCAATTGGTTGACACAGCTCTTTCTTCTACTGTCCCACAGGAAACAGAGCTCCCCTCTGTCAAGTCATTACTAAGGAGATTCGGGACCTAGGCACTCGACTCCCAAATACCTTTTCTCTGCTTTTGCTTTCCCATCTTTTCCTGAAGGCAATGGATGCCATATGGTGGAGCTGCTGAAAAGGTACGAAGGGGTCATGGGGTAACAGGAAATACCAGGGAAAAACAATAATTGGTAAGTATTTAAAATTATCACCCACATCATTAGCTATTACTATAATTGTTACTACTATAATCACTATGGGCATATTGAGTTATGGGTTCTTTTATTAATAAGTGAACTCCCTTCACCTTGTGCCCTCCCTATCCAAATAATGCCCATTTAATTAAGGCTTAGCTTTTGTTTTACTGCCTCAAAAATATTTCCTGACCTCCAGCCCACACATTTCTTCCCTCCTCTCAACTCCTGTATATTTTAAATGCACTTTTCATGTGTATAGCTATCTCATTTTTTTCTTGTTCTAATGATCTATTGCTGCAATCATCCCCCAGATTAGCAGCAAATGCAATCATCATATGATGTTTATGGAGTTTTGTTGTCAGGAATTAGGAAAGGATAGAACTGAGATGGTGTATCTCTATACCAAGATGTCTGGGGTCTCTTCTGGGAAGACCCCAAGGGTAGAAGTGACTGGGGCTGGAATCACATGGAAATCTCTTTACTCATATGTCTGGCATTTGATGCTGACTATTGGCTGGAACACTTGCACATGGCCTCTCCATGTGGACTGGGCTTCCTCTCGTCATGGCAGCTTCAGACTTCCCACATGAAGCCCAGGGTTCCAAAGGCACATGACCCAGGGAACCAGGCAGAAGCTATTGCCTTTTATGAGCTAGCCAGGGTGTCACATATCACCACTTTAAGCCCCAAGCCTGCTCAGATTCAGGGGGGAGAAACAAACTCCATCTCTCAGTGAAAGGAATGCCAAAGACACACTGTCAGAGCATTTGGGGTGGGAGGTATTGTTACAGCCGTCTGTGGAAAGTATCATCTGCCACAGTCCTAGAAATATTCCCTCTAGAATGGGGACCATGACTTAATTTTCTTTCAGTCTTTTTTAGAGCCATTACACAGCATCTTTTTTTAATAGTAATTTTTTGATTTAAAAATTTTATTTATTTATTTTTGGCTATGCTGGGTCTTTGTTGCTGCATGCAGGTTTTCTCTAGTTGTGACAAATGGGGGCTACTAATTATGGTGTGCCGGCTCCTCATTGCAGTGGCTTCTCTTGTCGTGGCCCATGGGCTTGGTTGCTCCCTAGCATGTGGAATCTTCCTAGACCAGGGATTGAACCTGTGTCCTCTGCGTTGGCAGGAGGATTCTTAGCCACTGGACCACCAGGGAAATACCTACCATGGTATCTTGAAAATAATACATGCTTAGCTATATTTATTGGTTGATTAATGGGTCTGTGATGGAGACAGCCACATGACTGTTAGCGGTTAAGACAATTCAGGTTGAAAAGCATTTTAAGATGACAAATCACTCATATACATGCATCTTTCAAAGATCACTTAAATATCACAAAAACCCTGCCCAGGACGTGTTTCATGAGTTCACAGAGGCCTCAGACAGTTTAGACAATTTGTGCAGCATCAACACAGCTGGTGAGGGACAAACGAATCCAGGATCTGCCTCCCAGTGTATGACTTGTCCTCAGATAGAGTGGCAAATGCCCAGTGGAAACCCGGGTGAAAAAAAAAAAGGCAGGTAAATAAGACTCTCCAAATGTTTGTCTTGAAGTTTTCGCCAATCTCGAATCCAGCATCTGCCTGCTGTTTCTACTTCCTGCTGTGCCCCTTTCCAGAATGCTCAATCAGGAAAGTACTCCAAGTTCAGTGTCAAAAGCCAGGCTCCTGGTAACCAAAGATGGTTGGCAAATGGTCTTTGAACAAACTTGTCTCGTGCAATGCTGGGTCGGTTTCACAAGTACATAAAATAACAATGGAATCAAAGACATAAACAAGAACAAGCCTGTAACCATCACAGAGCTGGGCAGGCGTGGGGGAAGGAAGACGGCTTCTGATGCCTTTGGCCCGCCTGTTTTTCTTTGCAGGCAATCCCAGCGCTCTGGCCATCTGTTCCTTGTTGTGGGTGGTTAAGTGAAATGGGCTGCCAATACAAATAGCCCTGCTTGAGGTTTGTTTGCATAAATTGTTTTGAAAGCTTCATGACGAATTTTCAGGATTACTTGCAGTGGTAGGGACCTCGGTGGAGGCGGAAATATAAATTTAGAGATGCCAGTTGGAATCTATTAATTTGCTTGCAGCCCATTACCCTGGGTCTTCTGCTTCACTGGCTGTGTGACCTTGGGCCAGTGAATTAACCTCTCTGAACTTTAGTTTATCCTCATCTGCTCCATGGGAGGCGATAGGCATAGTAGCTACCTTATGGGATTATGAATTGGGAGGAAGATGATACATGTAAAATGCTGAACACAGGGACTGGCATGTGGTGTGTGCTTCGTAAATGGAATTGATTAGTCTTTTTGCTGAAATGAAAGGAAAAACATCCTCATCAGACAGCCCTGGGTGTGTGTCCTGGCTAAGTAACTTGCTATCTCAGTGAAATTGGGAGATATATATTTTTTCTCTGAGCCTCAGTTTTTAAATCTGTGGGGATAGGATTAATAACAGATCATGAAGACTACTTGAGGCACCACACGTAGTTCTATGTCCAATGGTCACGTTGGCTGCCACCGTTGTTATTGCATAGTGGCCTTGGCTGGGCTACTTCCATATGAGTTTGAGCCCTTTACTGTCTATGTCTGGGATGGCACGTCATTTTGTCTTCTGTGTCTCTTCTGATCTTGGTTGGAGCAGCTTCTTCAGAAGAAGCTATGTAGGGAAAAGTGATTGGTATTGTCTGCTGGAAGTGAGGATCGAGGCATGAGGAGTAGGGGAAACCCAAGGGTATTTGATGACTTTGTTCTAGACTCTGGCAGGGAAGATATTACTATTGCCTGCACATATTCACTGGTAAGGGAAGAAGATGCACAGAGTGAGGTCGTCAGGTAGAGGGGTGCCATAGATCATGACTGCTGCTGCTGCTGCTAAGTCGCTTCAGTCGTGTCCGACTCTGTGCGACCCCATAGACGGCAGCCCACCAGGCTCCCCAGTCCCTGGGATTCCCCAGGCAAGAATACTGGAGTGGGTTGCCATTTCCTTCTCCAATGCATGAAAGTGAAAAGTGAAAGTGAAGTCACTCAGTCGTGTCCAACTCTTAGCGACCCCATGGACTGTAGCCCACCAGGTTCCTCCGTCCATGGGATTTTCCAAGCAAGAGTACTGGAGTGGGCCGCCATTTCCTTCTCCAATGCATGAAAGTGAAAAGTGAAAGTGAAGTCGCTCAGTCGTGTCCGACCCTCAGGGATTCCATGGACTGCAGCCTACCAGGCTCCCCCATCCATGGGATTTTCCAGGCAGGAGTACTGGAGTGGGGTGCCATTTGACTGCCAACCTCCAAATGTTGCAAACCTTGAGCTGGAGGTTTGCTTGCCCTGTGCTGCTAAGTATCTTGGGGAACATGTTGGGGGGAATCCCAAGGGAAATCATTCATTTAGGGTTGCTTTTGTGGGGCAAGAGAGAAAAAGAGACAGAGACAGGAATGAGAGAGAAGTTACAAGAGCACGAGACTAAGAAGGACACAGGGAGAAGCAGGCAAGAGACAGAGAGATAAGTAAAGAGAGATAGGAAGATGAAGAGACATAGAATCCAAGAGACATGGAGGAGGAGACAAAATGGAAAGAAACAGAGCTTCCCTGGTGGCTCAGTGGTAAAGAATCCACCTGCCAATGCAGGAGACACGGGTTTGATCTCTGATCCAGGAAGATCCCATGTGCCACGGTGCAACTAAGCCACAACTACTGAGCCTGTACTCTAGAGCCCGGGAGCCGCAATTACTGAGCCCTTGAGCCGCAACTACCGAAGCCCGAGTGCCTAGAGCCCTTGCTCCTCAACAAGAGAAGCCACCGCAGTGAGAAGCCCACGCACTGTGAGTAGTCCCTGCTCGCCCCAACTAGGGCAAAGCCTGGTTGGCAATGAAGACCCAGCACAGCCATAAATAAATAAATAAAATTATTTAAAAAAGAAATGGAGAGAAGTAGGGATACACAAGGACGGACTCAGAGAAGCTGAGACAGGGACCAAGATGAGAAATGGAGAGACAGAGACAATCTACAGAGAGAGAAAGAGAGGATGAAATAGAGGCAGAGAGAGAGAGGGAGTAGGAGAGATGGAGAGACAAACGGAGACAGAGGAAGGAGACAGGAGAGACAGGCCAATGGCTACCCCTAGCTCCCACACCTGGGAGCCGCAGCGAATGGGCTCTAGCTTCCTCTGTCTGGAGATTCCGATGTGCACACCCAGGGTCCCTCAGAAGTGGCGGTGGCCCCCATCTTGTCGCTGGGACACCAGCTGCCAATCAGGCCTCAGCCTGGCATGCTGGCAGGAACCTTTCCAGCTCCCAGGAGCCTGACCCGGTTCTTTCATCTTCCGGCTCCACGGTCCCATCTCATAAATGCAGACCAGGAGCTGCCCAGATGGGGCGAAGGGCCAGGGCTCGTGGCCATGCCCGTCGAAGCATTTCTGCCGATGACAGTTAAATTGTCGGGGCCTCTGTTCTTCATTTACATCACAGACGCAAGAGTCCTCTGACGACCTCCCCCAAATGAAAGCCAGCTGCCCCCCAATCTCATCCACCATGCATTTTGCTTCACTTCAGACGGTCTTCTGACTTTCAACTCAAACCTGCCGTCTGCCTTGACAGGCTGTAGTGCTTAATGATATTTTATTGTGTGATTTCACCAAACCCTAGAGTTTTGCACTTATTTTAAGCTAATGGACTAAATCTGGACCCATTTGCTAAAACAAGCTCTCTTTTAGTAAGGAGTAGAGTGGTTACACATAAATCAGGGTTTCAGGTGAAATATTAGGTTTCTATTGCAGCTAACCAAGCAACAGGCTGTTCTTTTATGCGATCGGTATGGCAGCCGACACAAGGCATGTTTGAAACTTGCTTTCCTACTGGGAGGGATGCACGGCAAACTATTTTTGTCCAATGCCTTCAGTCATTTGATAGATGTTTGCCGAGCTTCTATTGTGTGTAAGTCCTTGAGGCATATGCAATTGAAAAACATGATCCAAAGGAGATTATGTGCTGGGTGGAAATAGGGATGGAAAAGAAAGGACTCAGGGCCTTCAGTGTGGAGCCGAGGACACAGTTCAGGGGACATTCCCGGGCAAGCGAATCCACTCTCAACTTTGTGGAGTATGCGGCTTGGAAGGTAAAGCTTCAAACTGGGGGAGGATGTTAGAACAGCGGTTCTCAACCAGAGATGATTTTGCCTTCGAAGGGAGGCATGGCAATGGCTGGAAACTTTTTCAGTTGCCACATCAAGGAGGACGGGGTATCGGGGGTGTAACTGAACGTTGTTCAGCATACAGGACATTTCTCCACAACACAGATGATCTGATTTGAGAAGTCAATGGCTCAGGACTGCCCTGGGCTTCCCTGGTGGCTCAGATGGTAAAGCATCCCCCTGTAATGTGGGAGACTCAGGTTCGATCCTTGGGTTGGAAAGATCCCTTGGAGGAGGGGATGGCAACCCACTGCAGTATTCTTGCCTGGAGAACCCCCTTGAACAGAGGGGCCTGGTGGGCTACAGTCCATGGGGTCGCAAAGAATCGGACACGACCGAGAGACTAAGCACAAGACTTCCCTGGTGGTCCAGCGGTTAAGAATCCACCTTGCAATGCAGGGAATGAGGGTTCGGCTCCTGGTCGGTGAACTAAGATTCCACATGCTGCAGAGCAACTATGCCTGTGAGCTGCAGCTACGGAGCCTGAGCAACGCAACTAGAGAATCCGTGTGCTGCAGTGCAAGATGCTGCAGGATTCAACACAGATCCCGAGGGCCACGACTAAGACTCAAAGCAGCTAAATAAATACACAAGTATTGAAGAATGTCAATGACTCTGTCATCAGAAATCCTGCTTTATTTTTGTGTGTGTGTGTGTGCTGTGATTCTGTTTTCTTAAGATTTTTTAAAATTGAAGTATAGTTGATTTACAACATTATATTAGTTTCAGGTATAAAAAATAGGGGCGTCCCAGGTGGCACTTGAGTTAAAGGACCTGCCTGCCAATGCAGGAGATGTAAGAGACTTGAGTTCGATCCCTGGGTCGGGAAGATCCCCTGGAGGAGGGCATGGTAACCCACTCCAGTATTCTTGTCTGGAGAATCCCATGGACAGAGGAGCCTGGCGGGCTACAGTCCATAGAGTTGCAAAGAGTCAGACCTGACTGAAGCAACTGAGCACGCACACATGCATACAAGATAGAGATTCAATGTTTTTATAGATTATACTCCATTTAAATTTATTTTAAATGTTGACCATGTTGTCTGTGCTGGACAATATATCCTTGTAACTTATTTATTATATACATAGTAGTTTGTACTTCTTAATCCCCTTTCTGTCTCTGTTACCCCTCCCCACTGATAACCATTAATTTGTTCCCTATATCTGTAAGTTTATTTCTGTTTTGTTATATTCAGTAGTTTGTTTCATTTTTTATATTCTATGAATCATAACATACAGTATTTTTCTTTCTCTAACTTACTTCACTAAGCATAATACCCTCCAGGTTCATCTATGTTGCTGCAAATGGCAAAATTTTGTTCTTTTTTAATGGCTGAGTGATATTCCATTGTATATGTGTACCACATCATCTTTATCCACTCATCTGTTGATGGACACTTAGGTTGCTTCCATACCTTGGCTATTGTAAATAATGCTACTATGAGCATTGCAGTACATGTATCTTTTCAAATTTGGTTTTCACTTTCTTTGGGTATATAGCTGGAAGTGGAATTGTTACATCATGTGGTAACTCTATTTTTAGTTTTTTTAAGGAGCCTCTATACTGCACCACTTTACATTCCCACCAACAGTGAACTAGGGTTCCCTTGTCTCCACATCCTTGCCAACACTTGTTTTTTGTTGTCTTTCTGATGATAGCCATTTTGACAGGTGTGAGGTGGTACCTCACTAGTTTCGATTTGCATTTCTCTAATACTTAGCTATGTGGAACATCTTTTCATGTTTCTGTTGGCTGTATGTATGTCTTCTTCAGAAAAATGTCTATTCAGGTCTTCTGCCTATTTTTCAATTGGGATGATTTTTTTATATTGAGTCGTATGAGCTGTTTGTTTATTTTGGATAGCAGCCCCCTATTGGTTATATCATTTGCAAATAGAGAAATCTTGCTTTGGATTGAAGGAAATGTGTCTGGTGATATATGTGATATATATATATATATGATATATCATATATATATGATATATATATCACCAAATGGCCAGGTGGTCAGGCATAGCTGTGTAGGTTGTGTACTGATCAGCTCCAGTGGGTGCTAGTCACATTGCCTCTGATGAAAGAGAGCCCCTTGGAGTTGTACACTGCAACAACCCTGATGAGAGAAAAGTACAAGCAAAGACACAAAGGCAGAATAGTTTGTGTGAGGTTTAACTTGAGAATAAGGTGCTTGGAGTGTATTGGAAAGGAGTAAAAAGTTAGGGTTGGTTCTAGGATCTAGGACTTTGTTCTGTAAGCACTGGGGAGCCACCAAAGCCTTTGGAAAATAAAATGGGAAGGTCTGGGAAGTGCTTTGCAAAGACACAGTGGGCAGCAGTATGTAACATAGATTGATGGCATCATAGGTAGAGAAAGTTAGAGAAGGGGAAAATGCTATAAGAAAGGACACCAGCATGATAAGTACTATGTAGCATGTGGGATTATGAAAGATGGGTCTGGGGAGCAGAAGGTGAATCATGAAGGTGAATTAATGGGGTGAGGAGGGAGATAAGGATGTCCTTGCAATGAGGGCCACCATCTCCAGACTCCTCTTGAATTGATCTCAAATGGAACCTCCTCCCAGACTTGATTGTGAACTGAGCCCTCTCATCTTTCAGGTGCCCAGGCTGCCTTGAAGCACCGTTTTTTGCATCATGGGTAATAAACAAACCATTGTTCTTTAACATTATGATGGCTTTGCATTTGTGGTGGCAATGAAACCGAGAGAAAGGAAGAAAAACTCGAAAGCTTCCCGAGGATGACTCTCTGGGAGCAGAGAACAGGGATTTAGGTATTTGCTGTTGAGGTGAAGGGACCATGATCCAGAGGCCATTCTGGTGAGCCCTGGGTGGCTGACAGGCAGGGTCAAATGCTTAACATTGAGAATTAGCTGTGCTGGACCCTCCCTGCTACCTTGTGTGGCTGTGGGGGGTCCACACACACACCCTGGCTCCCAATCTCCCCAGCTTTAAACTGGATATTTCCCCATCCTTTGCATTAAAGTCCATATAATGGGTAAGTGTGATGATGGACTAATCAGGTATGGGGTGAGGAGCTGCAGGTGTTATTTATTATTAAAATGTATGTTTGGTCGATCACTTAAAAGGCAGTGCAGGGTGGTTGTCCTCAGTTTAGAAACCAGCGCTGCATTCTCGTGAGTATGTGCCATGAAATCGCTTTGGTCGTGTCCGACTCTTTGCGACCCCATGGACTGTAGCCTGCCAGACTGCTTTGTCCGTGGGATTCTCCAAGCAAGAATACTGGAGTGGGTTGCTATGTTCTCCTCCAGGGGATTTTCCTGACCCAGGGATGAAACCCACTTCTCTCATGTCTCCTGCCTTGGTGGGCGGGTTCTTTACCCATAGTTCTTTAACTGGGAGGCCCAAGAGTGAGCGGGTGACCTTCAGCTAAAGAATGAAACTTTTGGGGCTTCAACTTTCTAAATCTTTGCATCAGTGGGGATAATAGTACCACTCTGTAGAATAATTATGAAAATTAAATAAGTCAATAAATGTAAAATGCTTAAGTAGTAGCTGGCAGAAAGTAAATACTCAATAAAATACGGTGTATTTTGATCATCATCATTTTCATTAGTCTCTTTTCTAGTCGCTTATGCTTTAGGATTTGAGAGGTGACTCTTGAGAACCATTGGGTTTGTTCTGTGTAAAAGATACTCAACAGATTAAGTACAGGAAATGAACTGAAGCATAGTTGAATTATTTTTTTTCTTATATGATATTATACATGTTTTAGTGCCATTCTCCCAAATCATCCCCGCCCTCCCTCTCCCACAGAGTCCAAAAGACTGTTCTATACATCTGTGTCTCTTTTGCTGTCTCGTATACAGGGTTATTGTTACCATCTTTCTAAATTCCATATATATGTGTTAGTATACTGTACTGATGTTTTTCTTTCTGGCTTATGCCACTCTGTATAATAGGATCCAGTTTCATCCACCTCATTAGAACTGATTCAAATGTATTCTTTTTTATGGCTGAGTAATACTCCATTGTGTATATGTACCACTGCTTTCTTATCCATTCATCTGCTGATGGACATCTAGGTTGCTTCCATGTCCTGGCTATTATACACAGTGCTGTGATGAACATTGGGGTACACGTGTCTCTTTCAATTCTGGTTTCCTTGGTGTGTATGCCCAGCAGTGGGATTGCTGGGTTGTATGGCGGTTTTATTTCCAGTTTTTTAAGGAATCTCTACACTGTTCTCCATAGTGGCTGTACTAGCTTTCATTCCCACCAACAGTGTAAGAGGGTTCCCTTTTCTTCACACCCTCTCCAGCATTTATTGCTTTGTAGACTTTTGGATCGCAGCCATTCTGACTGGCATGAAATGGTACCTCATTGTGGTTTTGATTTGCATTTCTCTGATAATGAGTGATGTTGAGCATCTTTTCATGTGTTTGTTAGCCATGTGTATGTCTTCTTTGGAGAAATGTCTGTTTAGTTCTTTGGCCCATTTTTTGATTGGGTCGCATAGTTGAATTAGAATGTTGTGTTAATTACTGCTGCACAGCAAAATGACTCAGTTATACACACATATATATTCTTTTCCATTATGGTTTATCACAGGATATTAAATATAGTTCCCTGTGCTACACAGTAGGAGCTTGTTGCTTGTCCAGCCTATGTATACCAGTTTGCATCTGCTAATCCCAAACTCCCAACCCATCCCTCTCCTTCCCTTGTGACCACCTCTGGTCTATTTCCTATGTCCACGATCTTGTTTCTGTTTCATAGATAGGTTCATCTGAAACACAGAGAAAGATTCTGACCTAGTCTCTCAAGAAGTTCTTTTATCACCATTGTGCCTCTTCTCTGAGTGTCTGTTGAACATGAGGGTCAGTCTTTGGGAGTTAATGTTTCCCTGGATCGTGCCCATTATAAACGAGCTGCCCTCCCATTTCTGCACCTAGCATTGGGGGTTCAGCTGGGGGAGCCCATCAGCTCAGAGTGGAAATAGCCATTGGCAGGTGAGTCCTAACAGGCTGGAGTGGAAGGTCTTTGGTTATGCCCAATAAGCTTAACAAATTAAAACAGAAAACAAAAACCCCTCTAATTTGGACAAAGTGATTTAAATTTGTGTGTTTTGAAGGAAACTGGAATAGCTTAGAAGAGGGAACTTACAAATGTACATTTCTGGAAAATACAAGCTGAAGCTTCATCCACTGTTGCAAGCATTCACAGTGCTCCCTGCAGGAGGAAGCTTGTCACCTTACCTTGTGCTTATGTCCATGCATAATGGATGGAAGTGGCCCTGCACCAGCTGATTGTGGGCTGAGGATCTGTTGGTTGTATTTGTTGCTAAAATGTTTATTCCATCAGTCGACCGTTTACACGAGTGGCTAGAATACAAAGCAACTGACAAAAACCATCTCTCCCCCTCAAGGAGGAAACGTTTGAGCCCATTGTCCACAGGTTTTGGGAAACCCTGGGTGACTGACTGGAGCTATGGCCTCTCTCTGGTGAAGTGTAAACAAGGCTGAAGGGAGTTCCTCATGTGGACTTTGGAATCGTCTCAGTAAGAACCAGCTGTTCTTACTGTACCTCCATCAATGTATCTCATTTAAATCCGTACAGGGCAAAGTCCCCGTTTCAAAACTGGATCCTCTGTGGCAAATCTTGCCAGCATTCAGAGGGCAAGATAATGCCAGATTCACCCCGGGAAACTCTCTCAGGCAGGCCTTCCTTGAGTCAAGCCCCACGTGGCCCCGCCTTGGGAGCATGATCTTACATGGCCACTGGGTGTCGCTGTGCCACTGGGCTGGGCCACAGAGAGCATTTATCTGGCTGTTAAAAAACCCTGCCTCTTAAGGAAAACAGTGGAACATGACAGTTGGGGAACCACTCAGAAGGGTCTTAACTGTAATGCAAACCTTGTCAAAAAGATGATGTTTACCATAGGAGGCATTTTACATGACTAACTTTCACATGCCAGGAGACAGTTTAGATCCAGTTTGAAACAAAATGAAAAGAAGAAAAGAAAGGCAAGAGAGAAGCTTGGCTCCTTAGCCCCCAAATTGTGATATTCTGATATGTTATGTGGTTGTGTTACAGGATAATCAACACAGGGTGGATTTGTGTGTGTGTGTGTGTGTGTGTGTGTGTGTGTGTGTGTATCTTTTCCTTTTTTCTTTCTTACATTTTTTTTTTTTGTCCTGACAGCTTTTACTTTCCCCCCCTCTTCCAAGAGCTACAAAAAAATGTTTTTCAAATGAATACAGGCAAGGATGTGTCACCCCGTGATGGATTGCTCACTCCAGTTCAGCTTTTGATAATTAAGTTCTACTCTTCACAGACGAAGGCTATTCTGCCAAATCCAAAATACCCTGGAAAATGTAAAATTAGAACCTTATGAGAAAAAAGATTAAAAGAGCTAAATATATATGTATGTAGTTTGGCTAAGTGGTGATTGGGGTGGGGTGAGGTGCAGAGAGAGGCTATGATCTCTACAGGGATACACGGCGAGGAAGGATGGGGACTATTTACACACAGGGACAAGGCTGAATTAAGAGTAAATAGATGACTTAAATTAAAAAAAAAGATTTAGGACAAACATCACTATAATAGCCCTGACTGATGGAGGCTGTGCTTCAATTAGGGTAGAGTCTCAAAGGGAAAGTATTGGATACTCCAGTGCTTGAGACATTTCATGCAGGTTTATCCTAAACACGGGCTGGCAGTACTATACCGAGATCAAAAAAACCTTCCTGGTCCCCTAGGGGTGGGAGAAGTTTTCTTAAGACTCTAATTTCTGTCTCTATAAATCTTTCGTTTGGAGCCTCAAAGTTATACACCATTAAATACAATTTGCTGACTGGAATCTTCAACCCCTGCAGACTGGGTCTGAATCATGAGCTGGGGAAGCCATGTGGCTGCTCCAGAAGGCTGCCACGAGGGCCTGACTGAAGTACAGGGAGACCGTGCAACCCCAGGGGGGTAGTGTCGCACACTCACTGTCCTGGAGGCTGCCATCTTGTTTCGCTGCCCTCAGGCTGAGACTGGTGGCGACCAGCCTGTCCTTTGACCATGGATCAACACCACAGACCACAAGAAGCACCAGGAATTGACTGAGTTATGAGAAGAGACTGCAAAAGATACCTTAAAAGCAAATTCCCTTACCCCACCATGTAATGTATGGGGGTGGAGGATGGGCAGAAAAGACCAGCAACTCATGTGGCCATTACATTCTTGGCAGAGAGCATCCTCTTGGTTGGCTTGCTCAAGTGGGCAGGAGCTGGGTTTCACAAACCGTTCCTATCTCGAGAACTCCTGGTGTTCATTTGATCACCCTGAAAGCTGGCTCCTTATCTGCCCTAGTAATTTATCTCTTTGGAAGAAGAGAGCAGGGGCAAAGCCAGATGCAGTTGATAAATACACTATTTTGCAGTGTACAATTAGCCTCAATTAAATGTTAAAATGTACTACTGACAGGGCCTGCCTTTTTGCTGTGAAACTGATATTTTAAACTCACCCCAACTGGAGCTAGTTCTTTGCCACCCCAACCACTTTCTGCCTAGGGTAGTGGGGGGTGGGGCAGGAGAGACACTTGGATTTGGCCAGTGGGAAATTTCTCAGGTCTGGAGGGTGGATGAGGGGGATAGAGATGAAAGAGGGCATGGTTAGGCCAGGTCTCTTTGCCAAGAAGCTCTTAGATTTTGTATCCTCTTTTTTTTTTTGCATCCAATTGCAAGCCTGGCCATAAGGGCAGTCTGGCCTGACCCTGGGCTCAAGGGGAGTGAGATAGCTTAAATCTGTTTTGTGTCAGGACTCCCTCCCATCCGAGATGGCTTGGTGGGAACCCAGAGATAAAAAATGGGAACTGACTTCTTGCACAGGGCAGGAAAACAAGCAGGAGGAAAAGAGGCTTCCTGCCTCTCTCTGTCAGCCGATAAGCCTAATTGGTCAGGTCTGCTGCTGCGTGTTGATTATACCTCCTAACGAAGCACCATTGACTGGCACGTGGTGTAACAGTGGCCCCTTGGGCAAGGTTCCCACCCCTGTTATTTGGACAACAACTTCTTCCTTCCCGTGGTCCAGCTTCTTACTGTTATGCTAAGTTGTTTCAGTCGTGTCCAACTCTCTTGCAATCCTACGAACTGTAGCCCTCCAGGCTCCTCTGTCCATGGGATTCTCTAGGCAAGGGTACTGGAGTGAGTTACTATGCTGTCCTCCAGGGGATCTTCCCCAACCAGGGATCGAACCTGCATCCCTTATGTCTCCTGTATTGGCAGACGTGTTCTTTACCACCATAAATTGGGTCAAAGATGGGAAGCATGCACTCATCTTGGAGATATCAGAGCAACTGCTAACTACTTTAGGACCTCTTTGGGGCAGAAAAGGTGCATTAGTTGGATTCAGGAAGTACCGAGTTACTAATACTATTCTAAGCGTGGTTTATGTTTTCATTAAGCCTCAGAATTAAGACGAAAGCTGACCAGGGATCCGAAGCCCATGTGGCCAGGCTGGGGAGCAAGCTGGGCTGGCACTAGACACACGCAGACTCTCAGGGCTGAGGTGGGAAAGCAGAGAAAGGGGCGGCCAGTGGGCTGTCTGGAGTTTTAGAGCACTGTGGTTCTAGCTGGTTGAGCCTGGGCAAATCACCTTACTTCTCTGAGCCTCCATTTTCTCTTCTGGAAAATGGAAATAGTTAATAGTACTTGGGCTTCTCAGGTGGCTCAGTGGTACAGAATCCACCTGCCAGTGCAGGAGACACAGGAGGTATGGGTTTGATCCCTGGGTCATGAAGATCCCTAGGAGGAGGAACTGACAACCCACTCCAGTATTGTTGCCTGGGAAATCCCATGGACAGAGGAGCCTGGTGGGCTACAGTCCCATGGGATTGCGAAGAGTAGGACACGACTGAGTGACTGAGCACACAGCACACAGTAGTACTTACCTAGAATGACTGTAACAAGAATTAATTATACGTCCCGATGTCCTCCACCAAACATACACAAGGCTTTAGAAGAGTATGTGGTCCAAAGCAAGTGTTCAATATATCTTAACAAATATTAGGATGCTATTTCCCTTTGTCATCCCTGTTATACCTCAACTCAAGACCAGATTTTGATCTATGGGGCACTAAGCATTGAAAACATTATGGATATAGGGACAGGGATGGGGTCACAGAGAGCCTCTTGCTATGATTTGTGGCCATTCTGAAAGCAATATTGTGACACTTGGTCAACCTAAGCATATGTATAACCCAAGGCCCAGTTGTTCTGACCCCGTGTATACACCTCGTGGAAATTCCCAGATTCCCACACAGGTCATTGTAAACAGTAATCGAGAGTAAATCTGTGGCATTGTATTTTCTTGTGGTGGAGACTTGGAGACAATCTGGTAAATTGAGAATGCCTACCATAGAGAACTGAGAGATGGAAGCAACAGACTTAGTGAACATGCAGCAGTGGGTCTGGGGTTTCAGTACATGGTATTACGGGAGAAAATAAGAAATATGATGAGAATATGCAATGTTATGCCAGTTATGTAAATTAAGTATATATGCACGCCAAGAATACATATTTTGTAAGGGCACATGCAGTCATAAAGATACGCTTTAGAAGGATTGTCTTTGGGAATGGAGGCCAGTGGATATTAATGAGAATAATAGATAACCAAATAAATACAATAAATTGGGTCTTGCCCAACTAGATGAGGGCAATGTATGGTAACTGAGGATAAATAAAATTAACTCACCTTCTTGCCACTGACTTCCAAATGGAGGACTGATTATCCATACATGTTATGAAAAGTAAAAGATTATATATTCATACATTATACATACATATACAGCAATGTAGAATTTATTATATATATTATTATTTATATATATATACATTAAACTATGACTTAAATGGAGAAAAGTTTAATAAAGTTATGGTTTTTCCCCATTTAAAAGACTTTTTAGGAATAATTTTGGAATAATGGAAAAGACTATTTTGCAATAATTTTATCTGAGTTGGCCAAACAGTTCATTTGGGTTCTATTTCCATAACATCTTATGGATAAACTTGAATGAACTCTTTGGCCAACCCAACAGATTAACAGAAAAGTTGCAAAGAAAGTAGACACTTCCTGTAGACCCTTTATCCAACTTCCTCCTGTATTAGCATCTTAAGAATCACAGTATGTTTGTCACAACTCAGAAACTAACATCAGTACATTCCTATTAACTAAACTCCAGGCTTTATTCGAATTTCACCCTTTCCCTACTGATGTGGAAAATAGGAGACTGTATTACGTTTAGTTGCCAAGTCAACAATTTGCTATAGTTTCTCAGACTTTCCTTGTTTTGCACTTCTTGATGGTTTTGAAAAGTACAGGTCAGGTTTGTTGAATGTCCTTCGCCTTTGATTTGTCTGGTGTTTTCTCATGATTAGACTGGGGCTGTGGGTTTGGGGTAAGAATATCACAGAGGTAAAATACCTTTCTATAACATGATGTATATGATGTCAACATTATTTTTTCATCTGGGACATTAACCTTCAACTGCTTGATGAAGGTGGTATCTGCCAGGTTTCTCCACTGTAAAGTTAGTATTTTTCTTTTTTAATACTCCATTCTTTGAAACCAAGACACTAAGTCCAGCTTGTACTCAACAAGGGAGGAATTAAGATCCACTTTGTGGATGGTGGGAAGCTTCTACTCATATTTCTCAATGCATTTTTTTCCTTTTTTTTTTTGGTGATAAAATTCACACAACACAAAATTCACCATCTTAATCATGTTAAAATGTACAGTTCTCTTAATTTGCATACCATAAAATTCATCCCCTAAAGCTTTTAAATCAATGATTTTAGTATATTCACCCCCAATCTTAGTGGCTTAAAACAATAAATATTTATGATCTGACAGTTTTGATGGGTGAGGAATCCTGACATGGCCAAACTGGATTCCTTGGCTGAAGGTCTTTCCCAGGCCATGTTGAAGGTATTGACTGGACTTACCCATGTGGCGCTAGTGGTAAAGAACCCACCTGCCAATGCAGGAGACCTAAGAGACACAGGTTTGATCCCTGGGTTGGGAAGATCCCCTAGAGGAGGGCATGGCAACCCACTCCAGTATTCTTGCCTGGAGAATCCCTTGGACAGAGGAGCCTGGCTGGCTGTAGTCTTTAGGGTTGCAGAGTTGGACACGACTGAAGTGACTTAGCACACATGCACACAGGGGTCATCTAAAGGCTCCACTGTGGAAGGATCCACTTTCAAACTTGCTGGTGTTGGTGGGATTCAGCACCTCAGAGGCTGTTAGGTAGAAGTGCCCTCAGTGGCTTTCTCCACTGAGCCACTCCCAACATGACAGCTTGCTTCAACAGGGCAAGTGAGAAGAATCAGAGGGTATATGCACAATGAAAATGTCTTTTATAACCTAATCTGGAGTGATCATTTATCACTTTTGCAGATTCTATTCATTACGGGTCCAGCCCACAGTTCATGGGAAAGGATGACATGAGTGTGCCAGTGCCTGGAGGTGGAGGTCACGGAGGGTCATCTTAGAAGGCAGCCTACTGCATTCCACGGGACAGCAGGAACAAGGCGTTTCTAGATCTCAGGGTTCAGGGTTGTGTCTTGAATTTAGTGGGCCTTTAGTCAATGTTTGTTGAAAGAACTCATTTCTGTAAGACTTACTCTAACCAGCTGCTTTGTATCATCAACTTTAACAATTAGACATTCAGTTCTATGTGTAGTTAGGCAAATAAAAACATAGCCCTTGTCACTTGCCTGCCTCATTTCCTATCCTTCCCTTGGAAACTACATTTCCCAGGTTCCCAGAATGCAACTGGCTTCTGGTTGGGGTGAGCCAATGGGGCGCATTGGTGAAGACTGAAGGATGAAAGAAGCGAAGAAACTAGGGCATTTGGCTCCCACCCTCTGCTGCCTTGGGTGACTTCTCAAGCATCCTCTAAGGCTCTAGTCCTGCCATTTAGCCTCCTCCTGTGGTCCCAGCCATCAGCTGAGCAGCCTCTGGCTCCAGCTCCAGGCTTGGTTCCTATCATCTTTGAGCTGCCTCCCCTTTCCCTGTTTGGCTCTTCAGCTCTCCTCCACCTTTGTATCTCATCTTCTGTATTAAATGCCAGTGATTTGAGACCCTGGAATGAGCCCGGTTTTCCAAGTCAGACCTTGACCTGTCCATCCCCTTAAAGCTTAGAATCTCTTGTCTCCTTTGATGACCTGACCTCATGAGATCCTAGCACCACCCTTCTGATTTGGTGGGAGGCGAAGCAGGTGCGTCTTCCCTTTACAGACTCTCATCTGTACTACAGCTCAGTTTGGGAAAGGGGACTAACATAAGGAAGCACAATAGTGCTGAGATTCAATCTGGAATGCTACATCCTTCTGCCCCGGGTGCCTTCCAGGTGTCACTCCAGTTTTTGCCAAGATCCTTCAGTGTCCAAGTGCCTTCATGTTCCCTTATAAAACCCCTGGCTCACCTCACTTTCAGCAGTGGTTCATAACCCTCTTTCTGTAAGGAGGAGCTCTGTGATGATGACTCTGTAATTTCCATCCAGTAAGAAAACTTATGGAGAAGGCAATGGCACCCCATTCCAGTACTCTTGCCTGGAAAATCCCATGGATGGAGGAGCCTGGAAGGCTGCAGTCCATGGGGTCGCTGAGGGTCGGACATGACTGAGCGACTTCACTTTCACTTTTCACTTTCATGCATTGGAGAAGGAAATGGCAACCCACTCCAGTGTTCTTGCCTGGAGAATCCCAGGGACTGGGGAGCTTGGTGGGCTGTAGTCCATAGCATCGCAAAGAGTCGGACATGACTGAAGCGACTTAGCACACACGCATGCACAAGAGCTTCGGAGGAGGGTATCGAGGGGCCAAAATCAGCCCCCTCTCTGCTAAGCTGGTCATTTTGATTCAGGGCTGGGCCTTCCTAGAGGAAGTGGCACCTTTTTCAAATTCATTATCCCAAAAGGAGTACCTTTTTCTAAATTCCCTGAAAGTATAATATAGATGAGCAGCAACTCCTGTCAGAAACCCCTTTTAGATGGGATGAAAAAGGTCATGGTGCACCCTCTAGGGATCCATGAATTTATGCTTCATACCAACTTGAATAGTGTTTTGGTATTTCCCAAAGGCCGTTCACCACCTATAATAGTTTGAATACCTTCCCACACCATCTTTCCTATTGTTTATGTAATATTTCTTTTATATTAACTTTCTGTAGTTTAACCATAAAAGCAGACTTGATATCACTATCATGACATCTGTGAAATCTCAGGTTTGGTGTCATGGTTAAGAGCTTGATTCTGGAGCCTGACTGCCTTGGTTGGCTTCCTGTTCACCACTTGATCACTGTGTGACCTTGAGCAAGTTACTTGACCTCTCTGAGCCTCTGTTCTTTATCTGTAATATGGGGCTAATAAGAGTACCTTCTGCATAGAGTTGTTGCAAGGATTAAATAAGTGAGTGTATGGAAAGTCCTCTGAATATTGCCTGGGACATAGTAAGCACTCAATAAATGTGATTATTGTAACACCAATATATTGTGCATTTTCCCCAATACATGTAAAAATAGACACAAAATATGAAGATAAAAAAGTGTCACATGTGTGCCACCCCAAATGATCTCACGTACCCCAGTAGCTGATATGTTTTACACTTTGGAAAATGCTGCCGAATGGTCATGATCTCTTAAGGGAAAACATATGTGCGTGCACACATGAGTGCACACACATGCTGGCAAAAAAAAAAAAAAAAAAAAAAAAGGCAGGAAATCCCGAAAAGGAGATAAAATCATTGATAGGGGCTTTGGGAAGGTACTGAGAGGGTATCTGAGGGTATGTTTGTTCCTGGATAACAGTGACAGAGCAATAAGGAAAAACAGACTCTGTTTATCCTGCTTGATGCCACCTTCCAGAGAGGCAGGAAGCACGTCCGCCCCTATCTAGTGACTGTGCTGTCGTGGGCCCCCCTGCCTTGGTCTCCATCCTTCTAGCTGGCTGCTGTGAGCTGCTGCAGGCCCCCCACTCAGCGGCGGGAGGCTCTGCTCTGCCCTGCGGAGCACTCAGGAGTTTTGTTCCTCTGCAGCACATGTGGGATCTTCCTGGACCAAGGATTGATCCCTCGTCCTCTGCATTGGCAGGCGCATTCTTAACTATGGGACCACCAGGGAAGTCCCTGGATTTGTCTTTTGTAAGTGAAAAGTGACAAAACATGATCCTCAGACTTACCCCTGGGGAAATGAGCCATGTCGTTAAACAGTTCTAGTGGGGGAGTTGGAGAGAAGCCTAGTGGATTGCAGCTGGGTGAGTGTGACTTTAAAAATTGGAAACCAGTGTTATTTGCTTCTCTCATTCTGTGTAAGCAATTATGGCCACAAGTTGTATGTACGTCACCTTTATCCAAGATACTCATTCAGCCTCAGTCTTGGGCATCTCACGGGAGTCACAATCACTTACATTCATCTGGTGTTCTCCAGCTTGTAAACTACCTTCAAATGTATCAACTCTTTAGATGCTTCTGCAGCGACCCTCGGAGGAAAGCTCAATGGGAATTAGTCCCAGTTTGCAGATGGGCAAACTGAGTGTTAAGAGCTGAAGGTTTCTGTCCAAGAAATGCACCTGATAAGTAACAGCCAGAACTTGCATCCTTTGTCTTGCACCAGGAAATCACTGCTTTTCCTGATTCACCAGTAGCTAAGTATCTCTTGCTCAGGAGGCCATAATGCATGACGGGCAAGAGGGTAGACCCTGGACTCTGGGCTTGACAAGCTCCCAGCTGCTTAATAGCGATGTTATCCCAATACTAGTTTTCCTTTTGTGCTCCAGTTTCTGCATTTATCAAAGGGGATGGTGATGACAACACCCACCACATAGGTAGCATCCTCTTTAGACAATGGCAACCACATTGTTGTGAAAAGTAAAAGAAACGATCCACATAAAGTATTTGTAGAATAAATATTCAAAGTGGGTGTTTATTGGAATGATTCTCTATGATTCAGCAACGCAGCCAGAGCAGTGTCGTAAAGCCTCAGGCTTGGTAGGAAGACAGCAGAGAGAGAATTTCTTGGAGGGGTGGGGGAGGGGATGCCTGCAACTCTTGGCAAATCCACTTTTCCCAGAGGACTTGATGTAGAAACTGATACTCTAAGCTGACCAGTGATCAGTTTTGAAGAAGAGATGATAACCTGTTGGTGTGACAAGGGAGGAAAGGGAGAAGGGGGTGTGGGTGACAAAGGAGGTCTGAGTGCCGAGGATAAAGATAGCCATGTCTGTCAGTTGCATCCATCCCCTTTCCCTTGGGCTATCATTCTCAAAGGAGCCCTCTTCCAAACGCCCTGCAGGGCTTGATGAGACACAGATTGCTGAGTCCCACCCCTGAGGTTTCTGATGCCATAGGATCAGGGTTGGACCTGAGGGTTTGCTGCTGGTTCCTTCTTTAGGAACCGCTGCTTCAGAACTTGCCAGGGACACCTCATTTCTTATGGAAGTATAGTTGATTTACAATATTGTGTTAGTTTCAGGTGAATAGCAGAGTGATTCGGTCTTTTTTTTTTTTTTTTTTTTTTTCAGATTATATCCCATTATAGGTTTGACTGCATGGATCACAATAAACTGTGGAAAATTCTGAAAGAGATGGGAATACCAGACCACCTGATCTGCCTCTTGAGAAATTTGTATGCAGGTCAGGAAGCAACAGTTAGAACTGGACATGGAACAAGAGACTGGTTCCAAATAGGAAAAGGAGTTCGTCAAGGCTGTATATTGTTACCCAGTTTATTTAACTTATATGCAGAGTACATCATGAGAAACGCTGGACTGGAAGAAACACAAACTGGAATCAAGATTGCCGGGAGAAATATCAATTACCTCAGATATGCAGATGACACCACCCTTATGGCAGAAAGTGAAGAGGAACTCAAAAGCCTCTTGATGAAAGTGAAAGTGGAGAGTGAAAAAGTTGGCTTAAAGCTCAACATTCAGAAAACGAAGATCATGGCATCCGGTCCCACCACTTCATGGGAAATAGATGAGGAAACAGTGGAAACAGTGTCAGACTTTATTTTTCTGGGCTCCAAAATCACTGCAGATGGTGATTGCAGCCATGAAATTAAAAGACGCCTACTCCTTGGAAGGAAAGTTATGACCAACCTAGATAGCATATTCAAAAGCAGAGACATTACTTTGCCAACAAAGTTTCGTCTAGTCAAGGCTATGGTTTTTCCTGTGGTCATGTATGGATGTGAGAGTTGGACTGTGAAGAAGGCTGAGCGCCAAAGAATTGATGCTTTTGAACTGTGGTGTTGGAGAAGACTCTTGAGAGTCCCTTGGACTGCAAGGAGATCTAACCAGTCCATTCTGAAGGAGATCAGCCCTGGGATTTCTTTGGAAGGAATGATGCTAAAGCTGAAGCTCCAGTACTTTGGCCACCTCATGTGAAGAGTTGACTCACTGGAAAAGACTCTGATGCTGGGAGGGATTGGGGGCAGGAGGAGAAGGGGACGACAGAGGATGAGATGGCTGGATGGCATCTCTGACTCGATGGACGTGAGTCTGAGTGAACTCTGGGAGTTGGTGATGGACAGGGAGGCCTGGCGTGCTGCGATTCATGGGGTCACAAAGAGTCGGACACGACAGAGCGACTGATCTGATCTGATCTGATAGGTTAGTCTAAGATGTTGAATATAATTCCCTGTGCTATACAGTAAATCCTTGTGGCTTATCTATTTTATGTATAGTAGTATGTATCTGTTAATCCTGCACTTCTAATTTGAGGAACACCCCATTTTTGACATTAGAAATGGTCTGGAAAATTTGGTGGAATTAATTTCCCACTGTGTCAAGGCTGTATATTATCACACTAATTATTTAACTTATATGCAGAGTACATCATGCAAAGTGCCAGGCTGAATGAAGCACAAGCTGGAATCAAGATTGCCGGGAGAAATATCAATAAACTCAGATATGCAGATGACACCACCCTTATGGCAGAAAGCTAAGAGGAACTAAAAGAGCCTCTTGATGAAAGTGAAAGAAGAAAGTGAAAAAGCTGGTTTAAAACTCAACATTCAAAAAACTAAGATCATGGCATGCAGTCCCATCACTTCATGGCAAATAGATGGGGAAACAATGGAAACAGTGATAGACTATTTCTTGTGCTACAAAATCACTGCAGATGGTGACTGCAGCCTTGAAATGAAAAGAGACTTGCTCTTTGGAAGAAAAGCTATGACCAAACTAGACAACATATTAAAAAGCAGAGACATAACTTTGCCAAAAAAGCTATGGTTTTTCCAGTAATCATGTAAGGAGGTGAGAGTTGGACCATAAAGAAAGTTGAGCACTGAAGAATTGATGCTTTTGAACTGTGGTGTTGGAGAAGACTGTTGAGAGTCCCTTGGACTACAAGGAGATCCAACCAGTCAATCCTAAAGGAAATCAGTCCTGAATATTCATTGGAAGGACTGATGCTGAAGCTGAAGCTCCAATACTTTGGTCACCTGATTCAAAGAACTGACTCATTGGAAAAGACCTTGATGCTGGGAAAGATAGAAGGTGGGAAGAGAAGGGGATGACAGAGGATGAGATGGTTGGATGGCATCACCAACTTGATGGACATGAGTTTGAGCAAGCTCCAGGATTTGGTGGTGTTCAGGGAAGCCTGGTGTGCTGCAATCCATGGGGTCACAAAGAGTCGGACAGGACTGAGTGACTGAACTGAACTGTATGGGGTGCGATCCTATGGACTGTAGCCCACCAGCTTCCTCTGTCCATGGAATTCTCCAGACAAGAATATTGGAGTGGGTTGCCATCCTCCAGAAGATCTTCCTGACCCAGGGATCGAACCCAGGTCTTCTGCATTGAAGGCAGATCCTTAATTTCTGAGCCACCAGTGTGTGCGTGCTATCCCTTCAGTTGTGTCCAACTTTTTGTGACCCTATGAACTGGAGCCCACCAGGCTCCTCTGTCCATGAGATTCTCCAGGTAAGAATACTGGCGTGGGTTGCCATTTCCTCCTCCAGGGGATTTTCCCCACCCAGGGATCAAACCCGGGTCTCCTGCATTGCAGGTGGATTCTTTACCGTCTCAGCCACCAAGGAAGCCCCTAATTTCCCAGTGACCTATATTTTAATGTTAAGATAATACTTTGTTACTCTGGAGTGATCTTTTAGTCGGTATTCTGATTCTTAGAACTAGACATTCTCTACTTTTCTAACTCATCTCACTTAACTGATGCCACATGCCAGGGGATAGAGAATATTCTATGTGTCATGTGTGGGTGTGAATTATTTTTTGGGGGGGTGTCTCCCTAAAATCTGGTCTTGGGTTGCTTCTCCTACTTCATATACACATCCTCCTTCTCAGACTAGTCCAAGATCACCATGCTCTGGACCTCCTCTGGCTTTTCTGAAAAAGCACATGTATGGCTGGTGAGGTTTTAAACAAGCCTCGGTAATAGCTCATGATTATTGAGTTCATAGGTGACACTGAGCTTGGGCAATAATTTTACCAGCACTGCCTCATTTAAGCTTTAGGCAGTCATTGAGAAGTGGACACTAGTATTATTCCCATTTTACAAATGAGAAAACTGAGTCTGAGAGAGGTTAAGTCACTGATGCAAGGACTTACAGGTGGTGAAGACAAGATGCAAGCCCAAGTACCCTGACTCCAGTGGTTGTGGTCTTTGCTGGAAATATATTGTATTTACTCACCAAAACATCACCAAGGAATACTGCTTTTTATTTTATTTTAATTTTATTTTTTTAAGATTTTTTTTTACTGTGGACCATTTTTAAAGTCTTTATTGAATTTGTTACAATATTGCTTCTGTTTTTATGTTTTGGGGTTTTGGCCTTGAGGCATGCGGGATCTTATCTCCTTGACCAGGGATCGAACCTGCACCCCCTGCATTGGAAGCCCAGAGTCTTCATCACTGGGCTGCCAGGGAAGTCCCTGCCTTGAATTTTAAAATTTGATTTCAGTGTCCCTTCACGTTTCACCACACTTGACCTTCACTGTCACTATAGGATGTATGACTTTATCCTCATTTGACAGGTAAGGAAATCAAGATGTCTGAAGTTTAGGCAACTCAAGCATGGGCTTGGAAGGAGTAAATGAGTGGGGCTGGGGTCTCAGGTCCTCTTCAGAGCTTGAGGGTTTGAGTTCATATGCCATCAACTATGATTCACTCACATGCTTCCAAGGACTAGTCTGGGGTTGTGGTATGGGGTTCCACAAATCACACTATAAATGGACTGTTTGATTACGGATCAGCCTGGAGGAACCATCACAGATCCCACCTGAATGAAAACAATCACCCTTTGACTATCTCCAGGGATTCCAAGAATTTCAAATGTAGGTAGTAATAAAGTGAAAATGAAAGTCACTCAGTTGCTCTTTGGGACCCCATGGACTATACAGTCTGTAGAATTCCCCAGGCCAGAATACTGGAGTGGGTAGCCATCCCCTTCTCCAGGGGATCTTCCTAACCTAGGAATTGAATCCAGGTCTCCCACATTGCAGGCAGATTCTTTACTAGCTGAGCCACCAGGGAAGCCCAAGGATACTGGAGTGGGTAGACTATCCCTTCTCCAGCAATCTTCCTGACCCAGGAATTGAACCAGGGTCTCCTGCATTGCAGGCAGATTCTTTACCAGCTGAGCCACCAGGGAAGCCCTAGGTAATAATAAAAATATGGGTAATAATAAATATAACAGTCTTCACAACAGTAATAACAGAAAAACCAGCACAGTAGGTGATTTTCTAAGAAGAGATAAAAACTTGACCCCAGGAAGTATATACAGTGGGTCTCATACCCATTTTAGAGACCAGAAAACCAAGACTAAGAATTGTTAAGTTTTGTCTCAGATTTGTCTAAGATCACAGGCCTTGCATGGTAATCCACTGCTCCACTATCTTGACACTTACTCGGGGTTATGCTACTTCCTTTCATTCACTTCAGCCCTTTAACCTTCACGACCTCCATGACACCCCGCTTTTGCTTTGGGGTATCTTGGCTGATACCTCCCCTCACTTCCAAGTGGTTCCACCCACTGCCCATTAATCCTCATTATTGCCTTTCTAATATCTCTTCATAAATCTTTCACCACTTGGCACTTGATTATAATGTCATAAAAGGACTATAATCTAAATTGATATCTTACATTTATTGTTGTTTAAATGATGAGAGAGAAGAGAAAGTTCATACAATATTTAAATATTTCTTTTCCCTTGAGGGCTATGAATAGAAGGCTCTTTCCACTCCACTCTGAGTATTTTCTTTTTTTTTTTTTCTTTCCAGTTTGAGGCACAGCAGGCAACTCAGAACATTCCAGTGCTGCTAGTCTATCCACAGATACCAGTATGCTGTGAAGTATAGTTTCATTTCTATATGGTCCCTATTGATATGGACAGAGACTGCTTGGTTTATACTAACTTAAACCAAAAATTAGAGAGTTAATCTGAAGGCCATGGAAGCATTTTATGGAACTTGTATCAGTCATCCATCACTGTGGTAACACCCCATAACAAAACAGCTGAAACATTATTTATTTTAAAACAAAAAGCATGATTTTGGCAGACGAGTCTCTGGATTGTTGATTTAGGTGAGCTTTAGCAGGGGTGTTCTCTGCTCAGCTCACTTACATGTCGGGGTCAGTTGAAAGGCAATCGATCTAGAATGGCCTTGGGTGGGCAACCTGGGATGACCAGCTGTGTTCCATGTGTCTTATACCCCAAGAGAATAGCTTGGACATGGTCTCACAGTGATGGCCCTAGTGGTAAAGAACCCCCCTGCCAATGCAGGAGACGTGGGCTTGATCCCAGGGTCAAGAAGATCCCCTGGAGAAGAAAATGGCAACCCACTCCAGTATTCTTGCCTGAGAAGTCCCATGGACAGAGGAGGCTGGTGGGCTACAGGCAAGAGGGTCAAGAAGACTTGGACACAACTGAAGTGACTTAGCACATTCTTACAGGGAAGGCTGAGGAACAACAGCCATGGAAAAGCTCCAGTGCTTTCTCAGGCTTCTACTGTGTCATGAGCTAATGTCCCCATAAGCGTGTCTGAGTCCAGAGTCAAATGGGGGCAGAACACCCCACCCAGGGTGAGAGGGCACTACAAATTACACAGCGAAGGGTATGAATACTGGGAGCGGCCATTAATACAATCGATTTTCCATGGAGCCCCAAGCAGGAAGGAGAAGTGGGCTTGTGTGGGTCAGGAATGAGACCGGAAGCCATCACACACCGAGGCAGCACTGTCCCTGGCAGCTACTCAGCATCTCATCTCTATGGCTACTCAGCATCTCATCTCTATGGCTACTCAGCATCTCATCTCTGCAGCTCTCTGAGCCTCTTTTCCCTCTTGCCTCTAATGAGTGCTTCCTCTGCTGCCTTTGTCCACATTTTTGTGTGTCTTTGTACCTTTGCTGGAACGTCACTGCCCTTGCTTACATGGCTGTCCATATCAGGCACCAGCCCAATAACTTGTATCTTAACCTTACATTCCTGGGACAGACTAGTGATTGATTCATCCCAGCCTCTGGAATCACCCCCCATGTTGGGAATCTTAGTTCTCCCCTGTAATATTGTGTTAGGGCTGCTGTCACAAATTAGCACAGGCTGAGTGGCTTAATTAACATTTATTTTCTCACAGTTCTGGAGACCAGAAGTCTGAAATCAAGGTGTCCACAGGGTTGGTGTCTCCTGAGGCCTCTCTACCTGGTCTATAGATGGCCATCTTTTCCCTGTGTTTTTCTATGATCTTTCCTCTGAAACATCTGTGCCATAATCTTCTCTTCTTACAAGAACACCAGTCATAATGGAGTAGGGACCACCATCATGACCTCATTTTAACTTAGCTTTCTCTTCAAAGACTCATCTCCAAACAAGGATACATTTTAAATACTGGGGGGGTGGGGTTTAAGATTTTAATATGAATTTGGAGAGAATACAGTTCAGCCTGTAACAGCCCATTAAGCTTGTTCTTTTTCCTTCCCCAGTTTGGTCAATGGCACCATCAACCATACTGGTGTCCAGGATGAAAACTTCAGAGTCAACCTTTATCCTTTTTACCCCCACCTCTCATCCAACCCATCATCAAGCCCAGCAAATACTACAATCAAAATATTGGTCAATTCACTGCTTCCCACTTCAATCATCCCCACCATCCAAGTCCAAGTCATCATTGTCTTAGTGGATGCCTGTGGTTGCCTCCACCCAGCTTGCAGTCACTTCCAATCTCATTGCCCTGTTTTGTTTTCTCCATGCGTTAGTCACTCAGTCATGTCTGACTCTTTGCGACCCCATGGACTGTAGCCCACCAGGCTCCTCTGTCCATGGAATTCTCCAGGAGTGGGTTGCCATTCCCTTCTCCGGGGGACTGAACCCAGGTCTCCTGCACTGCAGGAAGATTCTTTACCGGCTGAGCCACCAGAGAAGCTACATAGCATTTTCTACTATCTGAGATCATCTTCTTTTCTTAAAATATTTATTTATTTGGCTGCACTGAGTCTTAGTTGTGTCGTGTGGGATCTAGTTCCCTGACCAGGGATTGAATCCGGGGCCCCAGGCTTGGGAGTGCAGAATCTTAGCCACGGGACCACCAGGGAACTCCTGAGATCATCTTCTTGAATCCTTGCTTTTACCTGTCCCTTTGTTTATTTCGGTTAGTGCTGGATGCCCGTGCCCAGCAGTCTTCTGTGACTGGTGACTTGTAGGTGCTCAAGGTCGAATGAATGAAGAGGGGTGAGTCATGTGGTACAAATATGACTGCAGTCTCCCCACTTCCCCACTGCCTCCTCATCATGCATCGGTGGGCAGTTCTTTAAAAAAGGACATGAGCAGAGAGCACCCTTGAAAGGCATTGACTATAGCCCCAGATGCCACGTCTGTGTTGAGAGTCCCAGGTCAGGCCCTTAGTTGAGCCAATGAAGTCAGGCTTACTTGAGCCGTGCCCTGTGTGAACAGGATGAGGAGTGAGGCAGACCCTGCTTCAACCTACTTAACGATGAATATCGGAGATTCCTTTGTAATGAATACAACCGCTGACCTACAATTAGTCTGGAAGCCTGTCCTCTAATTTAGTTCACAAAGCGGTCCCAGCAGGACCTCAACTTAGAATTTGTCAGCAGTTAGATTCATAGAATGGCAGAGCCCAAAGAGTCCCTGTAAATACTTAAGAGAAATAAAGCTGCATCCACTTAAAAAATATTCTATAATTCTGCCTTCCCCCTGGCCTGCTCCCCAGTTAACCCAAATGTGTTTATTTATGATGTCTAGGCCCTGCTTCCCAAAAGGATTAGATGTGGCTTCCATTAAATAGAATTTCAAATAGAATGAATGGATTTAAAGAGAGGAGAGAGCTCAAGACAACACCAAGAGGGGCCCCTGAAAAGCCAGAGGGGCAGTGAAGGGGAGACCTCAGGTTGAGGGAGCGAAGGGAAGCCAGGAAGAGGGATGGACATGGGAGGGGTGAGAGGTGCAGACCTTTGGGATCTGAGGATGGGAACTGTCTTAAGCCCCACCCTGGCCATGGGAGGAGGGCGTACCTACAATCTGTACTCCCCAGCTTAATGTTTGATGTGTCCTGTCTGTTGACCTCTTGAGTTTCCTTCTCCTAAGTCATGTTCCCAATTTGCCAGTGCGTAGAGCCCATCCTAACCCTTTGGGCCTATTACCTAGGTGCCAGAAAAAAGGAAAGGGAGTCAAGAGGGGGGAAAATGGGGGTCCATCAACACAAACAAAGCTAATACTTACATAGACTTATGTAGACTCCTACCCCATGCTAAGTACTGTTCTAAGCACTTTGTATGAATCAACTCAGTTTTTATATAGTGATCCTATTATTATCCCCACTGGTAGCTCAGATGGTAAAGAATCTGCAAATCTGCCTGCAACGTGGGAGACCTGGGTTCAATCTCTAGGTGAGAAAGATCCTCTGGAAAAGGGAATGGCTACCCACTCCAGTATTCTCGCTTGGAGAATTCCATGGACAGAGGGGCCTGGTGGGCTACAGTCCATGGGGTCACGAAGAGCCGGACATGACGGAGCAACTTTTACTTATTTCACTTATTGTGAAGGAAGGACTTTGCAAATGGTGCATCTTTCTGAGACTGTGCTATAATTATAATCACAACAATAATTATCCCTTTTCCTCTCTGTACTCAGACCCATAACATAATGAAACATTTCTCAACTTTCTCTCTTCCTTCAGTGTCTTTTTCTCGTTCCTTCCACTGACCTTCCAATTCCCCATCTCCCACATTTCAGGTTTTCTGAGATTCCCGGACCTCAGCACAGACTGGACATCTGACCCTGGGTAAGCTATTTCAGTAATCTGTGCCTCAATTGCTTACGTTGTAAAATGGGGATGATAATAATAGTCAAGTCTTCTGGTTCCTTAAAATGATTAAAATGTGTAGAACAATCAACACAGTGGCTGGCAATTAGCAAGAGCTCAATAACTATAAGCTACTATTGTACTAATTGTATCAGTTCAATGGGACAACATTACTGCTGAGGACATCACATCGCTTTAGTGGTGTACCACAAGAGTTGCTTTCTCATTAGTCAGGAGCTCAGCTGGAGGCTGGCTCACTGAAGCTGGTGACACTCAAGTGTCTACATTGCATGGGGGTCTGGTCTAGGCTGGACTTGGCTGGGACACCTTATAGCTGGACATCTCTGCTTCATGGGCCTCTGGGACGGGTGGACTAGGCCAGGCATGAACTTCTTGTGGTGATGACAGGAGTGCAAGGAAGTAAGCAGAAATATGCAAGGCCTCTGGAGGCCAAGGACAAGAATGAATACACAGTCACTTCTATTTGCCACACATATCACATGGGGAGAGAGAAATATACTCTGCCTTTTTGGAAAGACCTCTAAAGTCACAGGAAAAAAGGCATGGGGACAATCAGGGTGGAGAATTAGGGCTTTTCATGCAATCAGTCTATTCTGTTAAGTATCATCATTCATATATATACATATATATATATATTATTTTTTTTTTTAAAAAAAAGCTCTGGTCACAGAAACATTGTACAAGATTTACTTTTCACCAGTCTGTTCGGGCATGCTTCTAATGATATCAGAATCACCTGGATCAATGATAGCCAGTGTGCATATTATGTGCCCACATTATGTGCCCAATTCAGTAATATTGTAGTAGAATTATCCACATTATGTGCCCAATTCAGTAATATTGCCACTGTAGTCACGGACCAGTTTTGGCCAACATGGCATAACACACTGCTTCAGATTTCCTCAAGACTGGGCAGTTGACGACGATGACCAGTTTCACTTTGCCTTGTCTGATCATTTTAAGTGTCTGCTTGTACCCCAGCATGTACTTTCCACTTTCCATAACCAGTTGGAGCCTAGAGTTGACTGACCCCAGTGGCTTTTTCATCTGCTTTGTGGCCACCAACTTCCTGTCTTAGGTGCAGGCTGCTGCTGCTGCTGCTAAGTCGCTTCAGTCGTGTCCGACTCTGTGCGACCCCATGGACTGTAGCCTACCAGGCTTCTCCGTCCATGGGATTCTCCAGGCAAGAACACTGGAGTGGGTTGCCATTTCCTTCTCCAATGCATGAAAGTGGAACATGAAAGTGAAGTCACTTAGTTGTGTCTGACTCTTAGCAACCCCATGGACTGCAGTCTACCAGGTTCCTCCATCCATGGGATTTTCCGGGCAACAGTACTGGAGTGGGATGCCATTGCCTTCTCCTCTTAGGTGCAGGACTACCCCCCAAACCAAGAGCCACCAAGATGGCTGGGGTATTCCTGTTTATATTTAAACGTTGAATTTGAATCAAAATCTTCCATTCCCGGGCTGGAGAATCACTGCTGTGCAAACTTTTTCAGGTGACTCTGATGCCACGGGACTGACTTTGAGGCCCCTACTCAACTTACATAGTCAACTGATCAGAAGGCTCATCTGGGGCTCTGCTGAAAACAGATTCCTTGGCTACTTCCCTGGAGATGTCAGTTAGGCTTCTGAAACCCAAATTTTAATAAATGCTCTCCAGGAGCATCCTAATGATGGGGAAAATTGGGAAACACTCTTCTAAGGCAGCAAATTTCTTTAAGAGATGAAAACTGAGATCCAGAAGAGGGAAGAGACCCGAGAAAAGTCACCCCAAAAGAAAGTACTAATTGCGGCTAGAATTCAAGTGACCTAACTCCCTCCTGGCCAAGTGTCTTTTACAATATAAATGACTAGAAATTTCTACACCTCAACCGTACCACCACAGAGTCCTATTGGGATTCAGTGTTTAAGGAAAAATAAAGTCAACCTTGGTTTCAAATGGCCCTTGATTTACCATCTCTTTTGAACAAATACTCCCAGAGATCAAGTTTCACATATGGTGCCTAGATACCCTCTCCTGATATCTCAAGGGGTTGTGGTGGGCTTAGAAATGTGCTGGTTAGACCTCTCTGCCCAGTTGTGGGAAGTGAGGTCAGCAGGCAGCCTCCAGCTGTCAGCTTCTTTGGGGTCTGCTTGAGCTGCAGACACTCCTCACCCAAGGTCATGGGGTTTCTGGCAACTAACAGAGGTAGGGGTACCAGGGTCCGATGCCTCCTGAGGGGCAGTTCTCACTCCAGAGACGCCGCTTGGTTGCCTGGATCTTTGTCAGGCTGCATCACAGTTCATCTTTTTTTTTTTTTTTTTTTTTTTTTTAATTGTTTTAGGAGTTTTCACCTGCTAAGTCTTTTTAAAAATTTTTATTTATTTATTTTTCTTTTTGGTTGCACTGGATGTTTGATGTGCAAGCTTTCTCTAGTTGCAGCAAGCAGGGGCTACTCTCTAGCTGCGGTGTGTGGGTTTGTCACTGAGGTGGCTTCTCTTGTTGTGGAGCTTGGACTCCGGAGCAAGGGCTCAGAAGCATTGGCGCACAGGCTTAGCTGCTCTGTGGCATGTGGGATCTTCCCAGGCCAAGGATTGAACCCGTGTCTGCTGCATTGGCAGGCAGATTCTTATTCACCATGCCACCGGCGAAGTCCCACAGTTCATTTTCTTACTGTGCCTGGTCCTCTCATTCCCTTCATAGGTGTTGATTCTTAAATACCTTGCATCCCAAACTCTGTCTCTGCAACAAGGGTCGAAAACAATGGCAGCGGTGTAAAAAGAGGGATTTTGGTTGTGGCAATGAGCTTTGCCAAGGGGCACACGATGAGGGAAACAGACTCGTGTATCACATAAAGTGCATGCTTTTAAGGAAGCCTTGGCCGACAGAAGTACAGGAGACACCTAAACATTTAAATCACCTTTTCCTATTGATTAAGGTAAATACTTTACTGATGGTTTTAATCAATACCCCTATAAATCCTCCCTCTGTGATGGTTTTACTGTGCATTTAATGTTTCTGTCTTTAATTGAGTTACATCCCCCTCAGCCCAAAATGATGAACTGAAAGTTAGAAATCATCTGGGCGCTGACAAAAACGGGGAGTATTTTTTCCCCTTGTTTAATCTGAAGAACTAAATCCTTTGAACATTAGTCAGCAAGCCCAATTTGGTCATCAGTGGCTGGTCTCATTTCCTTACCTCTCTGGGTCTCAGTTTCTTCATCTGGAGATGGGGGCAATGGCTGCTTTGCCCATGAAAGAGGACACCCGAGAAAGCCCTGAAGCTGAAAGGGAGTCTTATTATTAACTACTCAAGGCAGGGATTTGCAAGAAAAGTTACAGAATCTTCCATGGTATCCACAGGGAGTGGCCGTGGTGGTCCTGGGGACTGTAATTCCTCCCACAGCCCTCTTTCTGCACTGCCATCCGCTGATTGATTTGCCCATTTTGTCAGCTGAGTGTAAATATCCACCTGTCAATCACTCCATTATGCTAAGTGCCCATCCAGCCCAGAATGGTGATTTACACCCTCTGGGGAAAGCCCCAGTCCTCTTGGCAGCTGTGCTGTGTGCAAGGTAGGCAGAGTAGGGCTGCATTCCCAGGTCTATACTCCAGGCCCTCAGAGACGTGGTCTTTTCCTCAAAGGATCTGGACCACAGATGGGAAGTGTTCTCACATCTCTTTTCCATCCCCTGTTTTGCTGAGGGGATGACGTTCAGCAAACCCCATAATCTACAGGAACGGCTATCTTCCACCAGAGGAGAAGTATCTTCAACAGAGGTGCTTACCAGAGGTTACTTTGCCCCCCAAGGGGACATTGACAGTGTCTGAAGATGTTTTAGATTAGGGGTCCCCAACCTCTGGGATCTAATGCCTGATGATCTGAGGTGGAGCTGGTTTAACAATAATAGAAATAAAGTGCACAGTGAACGCAAGGAGGTTGAATCATCCTGGAATCATCCCTCCACCCCTCATCCCCAGTCTGTGGAAAAACTGTCTTTAGCGAAATCAGTTCCTGTTGCCAAGATGTTTGGGGACGACTGTTACAGACGGTCATGACTATGGGTGTGCTCCTGGTGTCTACTACGCACAGTAGGCCAAGGATGCTGCTAAAAAGTCTGTGATTCATAAGACTGGCCCCCACACAGAGAATTATCTAGTCCAAAGCATCAACAGTGGCACTGTGAAGAAATCCAGATCTACAGGCGCGAGAGACTGTGGAGCATCACTGGGCACTGGGCAGCTCAAGGAAAGGCTCACAGACACAATCATTTGTCATAAGATTGCTTTGGGAAAGGCAGGATTTAGGGTGATAGATGAGCATGATGATGATGTTAGGGGAAGAAATAGCTGGTCAGAACTTCCCAGAGCTGGTACAGTCTTCTGTAATCTTCACTTCATAGAGATGGGTTCTGAGGCTCAGATTGGGGACCAACTTTCTTGAGCTGACCGCAGATCTGGAATGGGGATTCTTGTTTTGATTAGCACTTTGGAGATCTTTTTTCACCATCTGAGAGGTGAAATCACTGGAAGTGATTGACAGGCAGTGGCTCTCCAGAGGGCTCATGTTTGCTGAGCATCTAAGTCTACCATGCTGGGATTGATTTGTGATGTCTGCCACAGGCGTAGGAAGGAAGGAGTGGCAGCCCTTGGGAAAAAAAGTTACCTTCCTTGCACTTTGCCATCTTTCTCATCCTCAGTCATCACAGTTAAGGGCAAATACATATAAGGACACTTAAAAATATTTAGAATCTTGTTAAGCTAAACAGAAAGAGATATTTTAAAACATCCTCCTTGCTTAAAAATGTATTTTTCTGATTGTTATAGTAATACATGCTTATTATAGCCAATAAGGATAAATAAAGAGGAAAAAAATTTGCCAATATTCCAGAAATAGCTACATGGATGTTTTGTGATAGATCTTTTTATACTTTTATTCTACCATATGTATTCTTCCCCTGAATTTTCCTAAAATTAAATTCATGATGACTCATGACTTTAAAAAAAAATTAACACTAATATATGTGTGTTATTCATGTCATTAAATACATTTGTAAGCATTGTTAGGTCAGGGCTGTGGATGTGCTAACATTTATTTTAATACATTCTGTAGTTGGATGCCAGTGTTTTTTTAGTTGAGTTTTAAAAAACTTAATTATTTTGCTTATTTTTATATAAACAACTTGTAAGTAATATTTTGCATCTGGATGATTTTTCCATTGAATTAAGGTTTACAATAGAGTAATGACTGGTTCAAAGGTTATGAAAATTATTAAGATCCTTGATACATTTTATTAGATTTCTTTCAAACAAATGACTCTGATTATACTTCTATCAGGAAGGAATATGAAGGCCAGTTTCTCTGAATTTTCTGAAAAAATAGCAGTTAAAAAATCATTATTTTTTAAGCAAAGGCATACTGTCTTGTTTTAAAATTTGTATTTGTTAGTGAGGTTGAATTTTTAAAAGTGATTTCAGTTATTTGTATATTTCTCTTGTGTGAAATATTTGTTCATGTCTTTTATCCATTTTTCTTTGGGAAATTTTTTTTCTGTTTTTCATTTGTTTAAATTCTTCAGATTATATTAACCTTTATTAAAATTTTTATATTTGTTATAAATATTTCCCTCAGTCTGTCATCAAACTTTCATGTATGTATGTATGTCTGTTTACATTAACAAATTATAATGTGTTTGTCCAAATCCTTTTTCTTTAGTAATTTATCTCATTGCTTGTAAGCCAGCCATTTCTTTTTCTATCTTAACCATACATAAATATGATTAGTATACATATAATCACACATATACAGAGAGAGGCTTTCATTTTAATTATATAAATATGATTAAGATATGATTAAATATAAAGATATATGTGTAGAATTTCCTTGGTCTGTTCATATTTGGGGGGTAGATTTCGCATCTGAAGTTTATTTAGGGGGCAAGGTAAGAGACAAACTTTTTTACTTCAAATATTTACCAGCTTTCTCAGTGGTTTTTATTATCTAACTCTGTCTTATTTTCCTGACATGATGCCGTCAGATATTGTATTCTTCTACTTCATAGAGTTTGTTTGTGGGTTAGCTGCTCCTCTGCATTTTTCTGCCGGTATCTGTAGTAATTATTAATGCTATTCACCAGCATGTCTGACTTGCTGGCTACCAGGAGTGTGATTAGATTGTACAACCTGGCAATTATATTCCTTAGGGTTGCATGGCGTCATGTGACTTGTTCTGACCAATGAAATATAAGCAGATATTAGGTGGGTCTTTCTGGGTTGGAATATTTGCTTGCCAGTGGAATATCTTCCAGAACTCTGTGCTCCACCACTGATTCCATCAGCTGGAGTACAGAGATGTAGAGGAGAGCCCTCAATCAACCTCTAGCAAACATGCATCAGAAACAAGATAAAAATCTTTGTTTCTAAGACACTTATCCTTTGGGCTTGTTTGTTACTACAGCAGAACTGAGTGTGTGCTGACTGAGACATATTCTACTGTTTTAATTATTATATCTGTGATACATTTTAATACATTGTCAAGTAAATCAGTCCTTGTTGCTTCTTATTGCCCCTGACAAATGTTCTGAATAATTTTTTATCTGTTTTCCCAAAAAGCCTTTTGACTCATTACATCAAATAGTATTACCTCTCCTTGCCTTCCCAGATGAAACTCAGTGGGATTTGGTTTGAATTGTATGCACTATATTACTAAATTTAAAATAATTGACATTCATTCAATATTTCATTTTCCCATCCAGAAAGTGGCATCTTATTCAATTTATTTACAAATTATTTTATGGATTTCCATAAATATTTTTATAGAGAGTTCTGTATATTATCATGAACATTATTTCTAAATATTTTATGTATATTGTTGCTTTTCATCTGGGATCACCATATTATTAGTTTTTTCCAACTGGTTTTTGCTGTACATTTTATTCTGTACATTTCATTATGAATTCAGCTACCCTACAGGATTTTAATTGGTTTTAATAATTTTTCAGTTTGTTGTTTTAGATTACTTTTCAAAATGTTTATTTTTAAAATTTAAACAGTACATTCTAATTTAAACAACTAAGTTTCACTATGCCAAATAGAAATAACATTGTGAATAAATCAACACAAATTATTTTTACAGTTATTAATTTGGAACTATAATTTATATACTATTAGGTTTTCTCTAAACTCATATTTTTAACTTTTTATAGAGACTAGTATACTGAATTCATGTATACCCATATCCAAAACTTTAAAAATGTTCAAACATGACCAGTCTTATTTTACCTGTACAGCTTCAATTCTTATCCACTCTACACACACCTTATACACACAAACCACACACAATTTTGCACTGAATTATTCTGAAGAAAATTCTACAACATCATATCATTTCACCCATAAGTATTTCATATATTCTAATTTTTAATCTAAATCATGACTTTCCCCTCTTTAATTTAAATTTTCCAAATTCCACATATTGTCCTGAAAACGTGTTGTAGATGGCCCACTCTAGCTCCATCTTATTTTAAAAAATTGAACAAATAATACCTGCTTATGATAAACAATTTTTTTTAAGTTCTCAAGCAGTAGAAAGGGATTTGCAATGCAAAGTGAATTTTTGTTTTTTCTCATGTCCCAAGTACCTTTTCCTCAAAAGTGTCTTTTATAGTTTTTTTTTGAATATTCCAGATAGACATCATGCCAATTGCAAAAAAAAAAAAAGTCTGAGGCTAGAACTTCCAGCACAGTCAGGATTATGTTCTTTATTTCTAGTGAGTAGAGGAAGCCAGGATTCATATCCATGAAATTTGGTACTGACATTTACTTTTATCTACTACCCCAGACTTTCATACAGTAAAGAAATACACTACTCCTTCCAAGGTTATTAAGAACTGGATACTGAATTTGATCAAATTCCTTTTTGTTATCTATTGAAATGATTGGACAATTGTGTCCTTTGATTTATTGATGTAAAATTTCATCTTGTTATTGTTGTTGTCATTCAGTTGCCAAGTTGTGTCTGACTCTGACTCTATGAACTGCAGCACGCCAGGCCTCCCTGTCCTTCACCATCTCCCTGAGTTCATTCAGACTCATGTCCATTGAGTCAGTGATGCCATTCAACCACCTCATCCTCTGTTGCCAGCTCCTCCTCTTGCCCTCAACCTTTCCCATCATCAGAGCCTTTTCCAATGAGTTACCTCTTCACATCAGGTGGCCAAAGTATTGGAGCTTCAACTTCAGCATGTTAAACCCTTTGTTTAATTTCTGAGATAACTAAAATTTGGAATCTTATTTTGTTTGTTATATTTTAACATCCTATTGGTCTAAATTTGTTCATTTTTTTAAATTTAGAAAATATTTGTATCTATATTTATAAGTGCAACCAGGCTATAGATATCTATTCTATTTTTGTTATATTTTGCATTACTATCAGGAAACTTTCTTTTTCTAACTTTGAAATGATACTAGTGGAATTAATTTGACCCCTCTTGGAAATGTGAAAGTATTCATAGTAAGACAGGCTAGCCCTGGAGATTTTTTTCACAGGCAATTTTTTTGATAGTTTTAAAATGTCTTGAATCAATTTTGATCAATTATATTTTCCTAGAAACCATTTATTTCATCGAAAAATTTCAGGGAAATTTACTTAATATTTACACTTGTAAAAGATAGTCGCTACTTTTAAACTTGATTTCAAAGATAAATATGTGTTAATTTTAGAACATTGATTTGAGAAACCGGAAAGCAAAATAAAAAATAAAAGTAACATGCATTTCAAGTTTCTTTCAACATTTCAGTCTATAAACTTCATATCTATTTGTCAGGCGAGCTCCCCATTTTGCTTAATAAAACATGAAAGATTTTGTATGTCATAAGCTTTCAAAAATGTAATTTTAAGCACTGTATAATATCCTATGCTACAGATGTAACATATTTATCCAATTTCCTCTAGTTAAACATTTAAGTTACTTCTATTTTTTCCTATGAATAATACTGGGATATATTGCTTTGTAAATACACATATTTATACTCTGTAATTTTTTCCTCAGCATATATTTTTGGAAATAAAGTCAAAGCTTATGAATACACTTTTCCAACTCTGGCTATTATATTTCAAATACCTGTCCTGTTTCTCTTTTTCGTCTTTTTCATTACTATTCAGAGGAAGCATTTTTTTCAAATATGTATTGGGCGTTTATAATTCTTATGTCCATTCTGAGTTGCCTATTCATATTCTTTTCCTATTTTCTAATAGGTCTTCATAACATTCTTATTATTTTAGGTGATTTGTTAACTATATACATCTATAATAGCTTTACCTAGATTGTCATATGCTTTTGCTTGTTAATTTCTTGAGGGTACAGGAACTTTTGTTGTTTATGTAGTCTATTAATTCTTTCCCTTTATGCTTTTCCCTTTGCTTTTATACTTAGAAAGGACTTCATTATTTCATTTTATAAAGCTCTTATCTCTTGTTACATTCCCTTCCTCATTTCTCATTTTATTTGTTTTTTTTTTTCTTGCTTTCCTTTGTATTATTAAATTTGCCAGAGTAAAGCCTGTTTTCCTACAGCTTTAATGAGTCATCTCGTACATTTAGACTCTGCTTCTCTTTCTCAAATCAATCATTTTTCATCTTTTATCTATTTAATTTTTCTCCAGCTTTCCTTTAGGTTTATTGTGCTGTTCATTTGCTATGTTCTTGAAGCAAAGAATTATTCATTTATTTTCATTCTTTCTTGTTTAATAATAAAACAATTTATGGCTTTACATTTATTTTCTTTAAGTGTAGCATTGGCAGCTTTCCATAATCTTCGACAAAGCGTTGTTTTGTTCTCATTTTACTATTTTCTAAATAGTCCATAACGAAAGTTTTTATTTCCCTTTTGACTCAATAACTATTTATGAGAATTTTTCAACTTATTTATTATCCAGGTTTCTATTATTTTCTTTGTGGTTGTTAGCAATGTTTCCATGTATTTTACTTCTGTCAGGGAATTTGGCCTGTAAACTAACTTCTTTTTTTTTTTTTTTTGATTGAGGTTCTCCTGACAGTGCAGTAGGTGGAGAGCTTTTGAAAACATTCAACTAACACTTGAAAAAGTATTTACAGGGAACATAGTTGGATAGGCTATATACTTCCAGTCTTATTAACTCTATTATTCACTTTTTCTCGGTTTTCTTGATGTGTTGAAGGCATCTGAAGTTTGTTAAAGTGAAAGTCGCTCAGTCGTGTCCGACTCTTTGAGAGCCCATGAACTATACAGTCCTTGGAATTCTCCAGGCTAGAATACTGAAGTGGGTAGCCTTTCCCTTCTGCAGGGAATCTTCCCAACCCAGGGATCAAACTCAGGTATCCCGCATTGCGGGTGGATTCTTTTCCAGCTGAGCTACCAGGGAAGCCCAAGAATACTGGAGTGGGTAGCGTATCCCTTCCCCAGCAGATCTTCCAGACCCAGGAATCGAACTGGGATCTTCTACATTGCAAGTGGATTCTTTACCAACTGAGCTATCAGGGAAGCCTTGTTAAGCCTCTCACAACTGTTTCTCTGTCAATTTCTCCTGATGTTTCTGAAACAAGAGAAATATTTTGGAGGTTCCATAACGGTCTATTATATCATCATTGGAGATTTTATTTTTATCATGATAAATTAAAATGACATTCATTCAAAGTAAAAGACTGAAGTTATCATGTGCTTTCTTTTTTATATGAATCCGTCTTGTTTTCTCTATAACATCTTTTCTAAAGTTAGTATCACCTTGTTAGTCATGATCCATGGAGGTGGACTGTAGTCAAATTTTAGTATCTCTCCCATCTGTGAATCTTTTAATAGCCGATTTAAAGTCATACATACAGTGGGAGCATGGTTAGCTCTAACTGGGTCAGGTCCCACCTGACCCAGGTCCCACCTAGGTTGTGCGTTCAGGGGACTGAGGGATGCCTTGGGGACACAGTTCCTTCTCGAAAAGAGAATCACTCATGGAAAACTACCTACAGGCGGGACTTCCCTGGTGGCCCAGCGGTTAAGATTTCACCTTCCTATGTGGGGAGTGTGGGTTCAGTCCCTGCTTGGGGATTTAAGATCCTACATGCCTCATGGCCAAAGAACCAAAATGTAAAACAGAAGTAATATTTCAATAAAAACTTTAAAAATGATCCATATAAAAACATCTTTAAAAGAGTACTCAGTTCAGTTGCTCAGTTGTGTTGGACTCTTTGCGACTCCATCGACTGCAGCCCGCCAGGCCTCCCCGTCCATCACTAGTTCCCAGAGCTTGCTCAAACTCACGTCCATCGAGCTGGTGATGCCATCCAACCATCTCATCCTCTGTCATCCCCTTCTCCTCCCGCCTTCAATCTTTCCCAGCATCAGGGTCTTTTCCAGTGAGTCAGTTCTTTGCATCAGGTGGCCAAAGTATTGACGTTTCAGCTTCAGCATCAGTTCTTCCAATGAATATTCAGGACTGATTTCCTTTCGGATTGACTGGCTGGATCTCCTTGTAATCCAAGGCACTCTCAAGAGTCTTCTCCAACACCACAGTTCAAAAGCATCAATTCTTCAGCGCTCAGCTTTCTTTATAGTCCAACTCTCACATCTATACATGACTACTGGAAAAACCATAGCTTTGACTAGACAGATTTTGTTGACAAAATGATGTCTCTGCTTTTTAATATGCTGTCTAGGTTGGTCATAGCTTTTCTTCCGAGGAGCAAGCGTCTTTTAATTTTAAGGCTGCAGTCACCATCTGCAGTGATTTTGTAGCCCAAGAAAATAAAGTCTGTCACTGTTTCCATTGTTTCCCATCTATTTGCCATGAAGTGATAGGACTGTATGCCATGATCTTAGCTTTTTGAATGTTGAGTTTTAAATCAGCTTTTTCACGCTACTCTTTCACTTTCATCCCGAGGCTCTTTAGTTCCTCTTCACTTTCTGCCATAAGGGTGGTGTTATCTGCATATCTGAGGTTATTGATATTTCTCCTGGCAATCTTGATTCCAGCTTGTGCTTCATCCAGCTTGGTATTTTGTATGATGTAATCTGCATATAAGTTAAATAAGCAAGGTGACAATATACAGCCTTGATGTACTCCTTTCCTGATTTGGAACCAATCTCTTTTTCCATGTCCAGTTCTAACTGTTGCTTCTTGACCTGCATACAGATTTCTCAGGAGGCAGGTAAGGTGGCCTGGTATTCCCATCTCTTTAAGAATTCTCCACAGTCTGTTGTAACCCACACAGCATAGTCAATAAAGCAGAAGTAGATGCTTTATGAACTCTCTTGCTTTTTTGATGATCCAACAGATGTTGGCAATTTGATCTCTGGTTACTTTGCCTTTTCTAAATCCAGCTTGAACATCTGGAAGTTCACGATTCACGTATTGTTGAAGACTGGCTTGGAGAATTTTGAGCATTACTTTGCTGGCATGTGAGATGAGGGCAATTGTGCAGCAGTTTGAGCCTTCTTTGACATTGCCTTTCTTTGGGATTGGAATGAAAACTGACCTTTTCCAGTCCTATGGCCACTGCTGAGTTTTCCAAATTTGCTGGCATATTGGGTGTAGCATATTCACAGCTTAATCTTTTAGGATTTGAAATAGCTCAATTGGAATTTCATCACCTCCACTATCCTTGTTCATAGTGATGCTTCCTAAGGCCCAACTGACTTTGCATTCCAGGATGTCTGGCTCTAGGTGAGTGATCACACTACTGTGGTTATGTGGGTCATGAAGATCTTTTTGTATAGTTCTTCTGTGTATTCTTGCCACCTCTTCTTAATATCTTCTGTTTCTGTTAGGTCCATACCATTTCTGTCCTTTGTTGTGCTCATCTTTGCATGAAATGTTCCCTTGGTATCTCTAATTTTCTTGAAGAGATATCTAGTCTTTCCCATTCTATTGTTTTCCTATATTTCTTTGCATTGATCACTGAGGAAGGCTTTCTTATCTGTCCTTGCTATTCTTTGGAACTCCGCATTCAAATGGGTATGTCTTTCCTGTTCTCCTTTGCCTTTCGCTTCTTTTCTTTTCTCAGCTATTTGTAAGGCCTCCTCAGACAACCATTTTGTCTTTTTGCATTTCTTTTTATTGGGAATGGTCTTGATCCCTGCCTCCTGTACAATGTCATGAACCTCCATCCATAGTTCTTCAGGCACTCTGTCTATCAGATCTAATCCCTTGAATCTATTTGTCTATCAGATCTAATCCCTTGAATCTATTTGTCACTTCCATAGTAAAATCGTAAAGGATTTGATTTAGGTCATACCTGGATGGTTTAGTGGTTTTCCCTTCTTTCTTCAGTTTAAGTCTGAATTTTGCAATAAGGAGTTCATGATCTGAGCCACAGTCAGCTCCTGGTCTTGTTTTTGCTGACTGTATAGAGCTTCTCCATCTTTGGCTGCAAAGAAATAATCAATCTGATTTTGGTGTTGACCTCTTACTCACACATTTCTCCATTTTGGCCCACTGTGGGTCTCGTGTGATACACAGGGACAAGGAAGGAATGGGATAGGGTTTGAAGACAGAGAGATGGGAAGAACAAGAGAGCACTAACATCATTACCAGCTCTGTAGGGGTGTAACCCCTCAGACAGCATGGTCTCAGAGCCCGTGTAACACTCTGTGGCTCAAAAGAGAGAAGACAGCTTCTTCCATCATTGCCACACCCACTATAGCTCAGGCAGCTCGAGTGCCCTAGCGCCCGTGTGAATCCTAGCAGTAATGCCAATTGGACATTATGGGTGCCCGGGCGGGGAGCTTTGGAGACCAGGGGATATAATCTGGCAGCTGGTTGAACATGGTAATGAGTCCATGAGGGACTCCCCTAGAGGGTTCAAGAAAATTTGACAGCCTGAAGGGTACAGTTCTGGAACCTAGGAGCCTGCATGTCAAGACAAATGCAAACAAGTGAGTAATTATTATAATCAGCACCCTATTTGTAGCCCTCCTAGATAGGCAATGCTGAGGGTGGGGAGGTGTGAATTTATCTTCAGAACTAGCATAACGTGTTCTCATCTCTTTCATTTTATCTTGTGTTTTCCATTTTAAAACATGTCATCATTGATCTTCAGCTATAAGCCCCCAAAGTTTTTTTTTTTTTTTACTTCTTTCTATTTTCTTCTTTTATGATTTGGAAAGTTAACTTTTTTCATTTTTTAAAAAAATACTTAAGTTTTTACTATTCAATTTCCAAGAAAGAGCTCTAGCCTGAGTTTGAACCAAGGGCTCCCCTGGGGTTTGGGCAAGTCTGGCGAGCTTCAGGGAGGCTTCTGCCAGGAATCTATTTTTGTGCAGGGCTGAGGAGTTTCTTAGGAAAGAAAAATGTATTTTCTCCACATTTATCATCTTCCTTTCATCATTTTCATCTATTTTTCTTTTCTTCTACATCTTGGAGAATGTCTCTAGCTCAGTTCTAGCCTGTCCATGACTTGATAGTCACGTATCAAATTCTGCATTTTTTTTTCCTGTATGAAATCTGGATTTTAATTTTGTGATTGCACTTTTAGTCTCCTTATAGTTCTTCTTGATCTCATTTATCTTTATTGCATCTCATTCTGTTGGTCTTAACTTACGTCCTCTTAGAGTGTGGTGTTCTAGTTTCATGGAAATCATGTGCTCTTGAGAGTATCAAACAGTGCCCTGTAATGATTACCTGCTTCTTATGCATTGGGTTTTCAAAGTCTGCCTCTTCTTCCATATCTTCAGGATTCATTTATTCTCTTTCCCTTCTCCACAACATAGGCTTCCTCCCACCCCTGTTTCTCAGGAAAGTTCTCCCCACACAAGGAAGTATTAAATATTTCTGTCCGGTTGGCTGTTCACCAGCATACTGGTCCAGCATACTTGGATTCCTAATCCAAGCTGAATGGCCCATTAATGTACCCATTTTTACCCTGGCTTACCCTAAGTCTTCCCAGGTGGTGCAATGGTAAAGAATCCACCTGCCAAGCAGGAAACACAGGTTCAATCCCTGGGTCAGGAAGATCGCCTGGAGGAGGGAATGGAACCCATTCCACTATTCTTGCCTGGAGAATCCCATGGACAGAGGAGCCTGGTGGCTGCAGTCCATGGGGTCACAAAGAGTTGGACATGACTGAAGCAACTTAGCACACATGCATGCATCGTGTAGTATACTTGTCAAAGTCCTGCTCATCTTTCCAGGCCCCCTTAAATGCCCTCATTTTCCCTCTTTAAGCTTTGCTCCTATGTTTTCATTCCTGTTCTGTGTACTCATAGCACTTGTCCAGGTTTCACAGAGCTTATTACACTGTCGGTTTTAATTATCACTTAGTTGCCAGCTATCTGTCTGGAAGATAGTAAGTTCCTCAAAGACAAAGAGTTGGCCTTGTTCACACTTGTGTCCCCACCCCTGGCAAAGTGCAAGCTTGACACAGTGCCTGACACACACTAGGTCACATACAGGTTTGTTGAAGGGGTTGGTGATCTTGTTGATGGGCTCTGATTGCATCTTGCACTTGACCCAACTTCTCTTATCACCTTGATATCAGAAGCACAGCTCAAGTCAAAGGATCCCAAATGTTATAAGACCGGGCCTTGGTGCACCCCTTTGTGGTCTGCTGATGTGAGGGCTGGTGCCGGCAGGCTCAGGCCACGAGGCTTCTGCATCTCCTTTTAGATGGCTCTTTACATGTAGTCTGTTCAGCAATATCAGCGGTGTGTTTCTGGGGAGAGTCTTGTGAATCCCAGGAGGCCTTGAATGTAGCGCTCCAGAGTTTGTGTAGGATAAGAATGCCCCTCTAACTGGCTGTGTGCATCTGTTCCTGTTTGTTTATCTCACTGTTCCCTAGTCTCCTCGTCCATAACATGGGGATAATATTAATAGTACCAACCTTGTAGGGTTGTTGTTGGGATAAACGAGTTACTACACGGAAAGCATTAAGTGCGGTGCCAGCTCATGTGATCACTGTATGTCGTGGGTGCTCGTTCGCTTCAGTCACGTGTGACTCTTTGCGACTCTTTGCAACTCTCTGAACTGTAGCCCTTCAGACTCCTCTGTCCATAGGATTCTCTAGGCAAGAATGCTGGAGTGGGTTGCTGTGCCTTCCTCCAGGGATCTTCCCGACCGAGGGACTGAACCTGCATCTCCTGCATTGCAGGCAGATTCTTAAGTGCTGAGCCATGAGGGAAGCCCAATTACTGTATTAGGAATGCAATTACTGTTATCCTTATTAGTGAAGATTGACTGATATTATCTACCTGTGTTAAGAAAGATTCTGAGGTCTTGTCTTGATTCAGCTAGAAAAAAACATGCTGTTCAGTGTGCGAGAAGAAGAGGTGGCCCACATGGCAAGTGTTTGCTGGCCTTGCTATAGCTGAGGCAGGAGGTAGATGAGCCCTCCCCCGGGTGAGCACTGGAATTCATTCCCTGTGGACAGAAACTCCAGAATATCAATAGCAGGATGATCGAGACAGGAGCTGGACCCTGCCCAAGATAGGAGATGAGAGATCACATATTTCTCATTCTCAAAGTCAAGGAGACCTTCCAGACAAGAAAACTCCTTGGAGGTCAAAAGAGGAGTGATGACAGGCTATGAGCAGGCCTCTTCAGTGGAATCCATCTTGACTGAGAAATGCTCACACACAGGGGAGAAGCCTGAAATAGACCAAATATGGACTCAGAACCAGGCAAATCAAAACAATTGGCCAGAAAAAACCCCAAAGAAATGCCCCATAGAAGTGATTTAAACTACCATGAGGGTGTGACTCTCCCTGAGTCTACCAGTGTGTCTATCCACATGTACTATATATATTCTTTTTCCTCCTAACAAGCACTTTACATGCTTCACTATTTTGTGTCTTTTGGGGAATTCTTTTCTGCAAAGCTGAAGGGCCAGAGCCTCATCACTGACCATTGGTCTAGCGGCTAGGATTCAGCTCTCACTGCCACGACCCGACCTCATTCTCTGGCCGGGAACTGAAACCCCGCTGCAGGCTGAGGCCACCCGAGATCATAGGCACTAGAAAATGGAAAAGTTTTTATGTTACTAGGTACTAGGGGAATGCGGTATAGATCTGGCAGCTTCTAAACAATTTCCAGAGTTTGGTTCCAAGAAGAAGTCAAAGGATTTCTTAATCCCTCAGAGGAGAAACGAACGAATATACATGCAACATATTCACACACCTCATGCGTGCCACACACAATGGGAGGAAGGCAGCGCCTTTAATTTGTGACCCATGTTTTCTTAACCCTCTGCGCCCTCTGCCAGCTCTCTGTGTGGTGAAATAAAGGGTTAAGTGTCTCGGGAGAGGCTCTGGGGGCCCCTTTTTGCATACGAACATTTCCATGTTAATAGAACATTTAAGAGAAAATGCTCTCTGTCAATTGATTGTATAAATATTTTATCTGGAGTAAGTGGCAGCCAGGAAGGTCTTTCTAACACTTTTCCCTGAGAGCAGTGTGAAGGATAAAATTAGGGCGTCGTTGTGGAAAGAAATAAGACACAACGGGGAGTTACAGACACTTGATCCAAAGTGTAGAAAATGGTCCCCTCACCCCTGTGCAGCCCGGAGCCTGGGCCGATTAAATCCATAATGGAATGAGTAAGTTTGGGCTGCATAAATTTGTCTCCCTTTCTCAGGAATCCTGCCCGCCGACCAGCTAGATTAATGGCCAGGAGCCTCGCACATAATGAAGTGTGCTACCCTGGCACCCGCTCATGAATTTATTATGGTGTCCACAATTGGGCTGGATGGCGGAGACATCTTTATAAATCCTGCATTTAGAGCTGCCGAGATGAGCGCTTCTCTCCTAATGGCGAACCTGATTTATCACCAGGGGCCCTGCTCCTCAGCCAGGCCCCTCCCTGGCACTTCTCGAAGGAAATACAGGTCATCTTGCTGATGGAAATGAAATGTGAAGGTAATTAGAGGATGCCAAATGGAGATGGGAAAGGGGGCACCATGGACATTTTAAATATGTTGGTCATCTTTTTCCTTGGAGCAATTATATCAGGCTGATTTATTTTTACAGTTTATAATCACTTAACTACCTGTGGCTGGAGAATTTTTTCTTTAACCTCAAGCTTTGGAGCAAGAGACAGGCTTTTGATTTCTCTTTCTTAGGATGGTTAAAGGGGAATTCAGTCCGAGTGCCTGGGGCTCTGAGTTGCTTTGCAGCTCTGTAGTCAGAGTTTCCGGCTGCTGGGAGAGTCCTAGTCAGTCCGTCTCTGGGGCACCCTAGTTGTGTGCAGCCCTCAGCAGCTTTTGAGACCCATCCCCAGGTAAAGAAGTAACAATACCTACTTTTTCTGGAAGGTCATGGGGGCTAGTCCATGACAGGTGGAAGAACAGGGCTGTCCAAAATGTCATGGACTCCAGTTACGGCTCCTTCACTTTCCTGGCCAGCTGATTCTGGAAGTCTTACTTCTCTAAGCCTCAGTTTCTCCTTCCATAAAATAGGTGTTATAACCATAATGATATCTTCCTTAGGCTGCTAGGAAATTATATGGGAAAATGTTTGCAAACCCTTAGTGTAGTGTCTGTTACATACTAACCACCCAGAAATGATAGAAAATTATAAAACAATCAGTCACTACATCCAGGGGTCGAACCCAGGTCTCCTGCATTGCAGGCAGATTCTTTACCATCTGAGCCTCCAGGGAAGCCCCGTAACTAGATCAGCCCATATTTAATTTGAGAATTAATTATGTTCTAGATACTATGAATGCAGACTGAAGGCTCTACCAGTCACTGGGCCCTCTCTGTTAGGGGAGAAGGTAGTGGTGTAAAGACAATTTCAATACAGAGATGTAGAGTCAGGGACAGTAAGAACAAATATGATGGGAACACTGTGGAGGAGTCCTGAATCCTAAGAGTGGTCTCGGACGTGCTGTATCAGGGAGCGTTTCCTGGAGGAGAAGAACCTTACCTTTAAAGCATGAATTACAGTGCACACAGCATTTTTTTGTATAGTATCTTATTTAATCTTCACAACAGTCCTGTGGGGTAGACAATTTATAGATGAGGAGATGGGGAACAGAGAAGGCATGGAGACCTGCAGAGGGCAGCACAGGATACCAGAGAGCACACAGGACACAGAGTCTGCTGACCTGGATTTGAATCTTGTCAGCGTGCACTTTGTACCAGTTGGTGATGCCCTTGCCATATACAATCACACATATTAAATGACCTGCTCATTTTTCCATTTAATATCAGTTAAATATAATTGTCTAAGAGTTTGGTCGAGATGCAGTTAACTGGGTAACATTATGTGTGTGTGTGTGTGTGTGTGTGTATCCCAGTTGGTTTTAAGATTTTTCTCTTCATTTTTGGTTTTCAACAGTTATTTTATGATACGTGTTTTTCTTTGAATTTAACCTGTTTGCAGTTTGCTGCACATCTTCAGTGTATCGCTTGATATTTTCTGCAGTCTTGCCAAATTTTCAGCCATTATCTTTCCAAATACCTCTTTCTCTCTATTTTCTATTATTCTCCATTTTTGGATCTTTTCAGACTGGGTATTTTCTGCCCACATACATTCCAGACCATTAATCCTCTTTTTGGCAGTATCTAATCTTCTGTTAAATCCATTTATTAAGTTCTGAATTTTTGCTATTGCGTTTTCTCCCTGTAGAGTTCTTATATGATTTTTAAAATATAGATTCTAGTTCTTTGGTCAAATTCTCTATTTCTAATTTTATTGTCTTTAGCATAGGAATCAAAGTCATTTTCAAGTCCATATCTGATAACTCCAGTATCTAGATTACCTTGGAATCAGTTTTATTATTTTTCTTATTGTTTCGGTCCAGCTTCCTGGTTATGTCTGGCAAATTTCTGATGAACAATCAGATATTGTGTATTTAACACTGTAGATGTTCTGATTGCTGTTTTCTTCTTTAGGGAGTTTAGCTTCTGGCAGCCAGTTAGAATAGAATCAGATCACCTTAGTCCAATCAGGTACTGAGATGACTTGAGGCTGGGGCTCCGCTTCTCTACCCCCTGCCTCAGAAAAGAGGTGGAGCATGAAGGTGTGACAGAGCTCTGCCTCAATGCGTTTCTCATCTCTTTGGGATCATGGTTCCTCATGTCTTGGCTTCGTGGTGTTTCTTTAAACCCTTCAAACAGAACTCAATGTTTATCCATTTTTTAAAGCTCTTCTCATGGAAGGGTCATCAGCTACAAACTCAAAGCCAGAAGTAGAAGTCTAACATATGTTATGATTTTGCAGTTTTCTTTTCATTTTGGAGTACATGTCATTTTTACTCTTGGCCTGGCGTGCTGCGATTCATGGGGTCACAAAGAGTCGGACACGACTGAGTGACTGAACTGAACTGAACTGAAACTGATTTTCATAGGCTCTTTACAAGCTTCTAGGGGCTGTACTCTGCAACTTACCAACTGAATAAGATTAATAATGATAATAAAAATAACGGTTTTAAAATTTTTATTTATTTATTTATTTTTGGCTTTTCTGGGTCTTTGTTGCCGCACAGACTTTTCTCTAGTTGTGGTGCGCAGGCTTCTCATTGTGATGGTCTCTTTTGCTGCAGAACACAAGCTCTAGGCAGGTGGGCTCAGTAGTTGCAGCTCTTGGGCTCTAGAGCACAGGCTTGATACTTGCGGTACAAGAGCTTAGTTGCTCTGTGGTGTGTGGGATCTTCCCGGATCAAGGATCAAACTTGCATCTCCTGCATTGACATGCAGATTCTTTACCACTGAGCCACCAGGGAAGCCCCAATAGCTAATTTTATTCAGTGCTTATTATATACCAGAAACCATTTTAAATGCTTTGCAGATGTTAACTTCTTGGCTCATCATCATTAAGCCCATTTCAAAGATGGACATTGAGACACAGATTGTGTGGTAGCCAGCCTCCAAGATGGCCCCAAATACTGCCTGTCTCCTGGCGGCTGTCACCCTGCTCTATAATCTTCTTGCACGTTGTACCAGGCTTGATCTATATGACCAATAAAGGAGGGCGAAAGTGATGGTATGTCACTGCAGAGATTAGGTTATAAAAGACACTGTGGCTTCTGTCTCGATTGCTTGCTGCTGACACACTCCATTTCTCACGTGTCACTCGTTTTCTGTCTGGGACTCTTTGCCTTAGAGAAGCCATCTGCCATGTCACAGGTAGTCCTCTTTTATAGAGAGTCTCACTTGACAAGGAACTGATTGAAGTCTCCGGCTCTCAACCAAGGGAATGAGCTTGGAAGTACCCACCCCAGCCCCAGTCAAGCCTTCAGATGACTGCAACCCCAGTCAGTATCATGATTACAACCTCAGAAGAGACTGAGCTAGAACCACCTAGCTAAGTCACTGCTGCTCAGAAACTGGGTGAGATCATCCATGTTTGTGGTCCTCAACTGCTAAGTTTGAGGGTGATTTGTTATGCAGTGGTGGATCATTAATCCAGAGAGGTTTTAAAAAGTTCACACAGATAGTATATGGCTAAGTCGGACTAACTTGGGAAAATCAGGCAAACTATTGTGGAAAAATAAAAAAAAACCTACAGTCTGAACATTTAAACTGAAAAATGTAGAATTTAAAAACAAGATTCTGTTGTTTTTAAGGGCTGAATTATGGGAAGGAGGGAGGGGGTGCTCACCTGCCAGAGGCTGGGGACTTCCTCACACTTGTTCCTTAATGCATCGGACTTTTTCTTTTTGGACAACCTAAGGTCTCATGAGAGAAACTCCTGGCTTAAAGACAGGATGAAAACAGAACCTTCAGTCCTATGACTGCAAGGAACTGAATCCTAAAAACAGCTTGGATGAGCATAGAACCCAGCTATGTTGTATCCAGACTTTGAAGCCATGGTAACTCTGAGATGGTAATATGATAATTGAAACCATTGTGTTTGTGGTTAGTGCTATATAACAACTAAGCCTTAATACAAAGTTAAAATGTGCCACTTGATTTTTAAAAATCAGTCAAATAACATAATAAGTTTCTTTTGATGAATTCCTTTCCCCATTTGAAATCAGGGATGATGGCTGAAAATCACAATTCTTGAGCCTCTAGAATTTCCAGATTCCCTCAGATAAAATAGTTATTAATAGCTCAATTTGCAAATTCTTGGTGTTTTTCAGTTGTACAGAGCTGGAAAGAGAAGCTGAATTTCAGGGTCTATCCCAGAGTGATTTTTTGCCTGGCAGCACTAGTTAATGATTTGGTGGTCCTGGATCTATTAAATTCGGTCCAATATCTTGAGACCTGTAGGGATGTCTAAAAATTATAGTCTTAAAAATAGCTAAAACTATGCTTTAAAAAGAATTTTAACAGAAATGTTTAGGAAATCTTTTGAAGGGCTTCTGTCAAATCCAGGGCTCCAGAAGACACGGGCAGAATCCCAAATTGGCAAATTACCCAACGACCTTCCAGCTGAACATTTTTAATTGCTCTGAAATTATTTTAGAGTGCTTTAGCCCTTTTTTTCGGAGAAGGCAATGGCAACCCACTCCAGTACTCTTGCCTGGAAAATCCCATGGACGGAAGAGCCTGGTAGGCTGCAGTCCATGGGGTCGCTAAGAGTCAGACATGACTGAATGACTTCACTTTCACTTTTCACTTTCATGCACTGGAGAAGGAAATGGCAACCCACTCCAGAGATCCCAGAGACGGCAGAGCCTTGTGGGATGCTGTCTATGGGGTCGCACAGAGTCAGACACGACTGAAGCAACTTAGCAGCAGCAGCAGCAGAAGCCCTTTTTCCACACTACCTTAGAAAGTCACTGGGTTATAAATATTTATACACACACATACACATACATATAGTATTATATATGTGTATATGTAAATATGGGCTTCCCTGGTGGCTCAGATTGTAAAGAATCCACCTGCAATGCAGGGGAACCTGGGTTTGATCCCAGGGTTGGGTTCTTCCCCTGGAGAAGGGAATGGCTTACCCACTCCAGTATTCTTGCCTGGAGATTTCCATGAACAGAGGAGCTTGGGGACTACAGTCCAAGGGCTCACAAAGTTGGACATGACTGAGAAACTAACACACACACACATGTAAATATATGAGGCATTACACATGTGTGTATACATATGTGTGTATTGTTGCTGTTGTTCAGTCACTAAGTTGTATCTGACTCTTTGTGACCCCATGGTTGGCAGCATGCCAGGCTTCCCCGTCCTTCACTGTCTCCTGGAATTTGCTCAAACTCATGTCCATTGACTCAGTGATGCCATCCAACCATTTCATCCTCTGCCACCTCTTCTCCTTTTGCCTTCAATCTTTCCCAGCATCAGGGTCTTTTCCGATGAGTCAGCTCTTCGAAACAGATGGCCAAAGTATTGGACCTTCAGCTTCAGCATCAGTCCTTCTGAAAATATTTAGGGTTGATTTTCTTTAGAACTGACTGGTTTGATCTTGTAGTCCAAGGGACTCTCAAAGGTATGTATATGTCATATGTGTATGTTATTACAAGTGTGTGTCCATTCTAGAAGGAGAGACAAGGTCTGAGTAGGAGGTGGAGCTAAGGCCACTGAGGAACACAGGTTAAATGTGTCTGTGTATATATATAATTATTTGAGAATTTAATTGTTAATATATTCAAGTTAAACTTTAATCCTCAGCTGAATTTTCATTTTATATTTGGTGAATAAGGTCATCTCATCAGGGGGGCCAAAGAGATTTGATATCTGTTACAGCTGCCCAGAAAATCTGATTCCAGGTGTGCAAAGATACACAGTTTGAGAAGGAGTCTAGAACAGGGTCTTTCACCCTTAGGATTACTGACACTTGGGGTGAGATAATCCTTTGTCCTAAGGGGCTGCCCTGTGCATTGTAGGATGTTTGGCAGCCTCCCTGATCTCTACCCAAAAGATTCCAGTAGCACTACCCACTCCACCCTGCCCCACTTCCTAGTCATGGTCATCCAAGCTGCCCCAAGATGAGAACTTCTGCTTTAGAAGAAACCAAGCTTCCAGCTTATAGCAACTGTTCTAGAAAGAACAATTTCTTCTTCTTTTCTTCCTCTGTCACCTGGCTCTTGGGCTTCCCTGCTGCCTCAGCAGTAAAGAACACGCCTGCCAATCCAGGAGACGCAGGTTCGATCCCTGGGTTGGGAAGAGCCTCTGGGGAAGGAAATGGCAATCCACTCCTGTATTCTTGCCTGGAAAATTCCATGGACGGGGAGCCTGGCTTGCTACAGTCCATGTGGTTGCAATAAATCAGATACAACTGAGTGACTAAACAACAACAACAACATCTGGCTCTTAGTATGTAGGAATCTTTAGTTCTTTTAAGCAGGAAATTTTTCTTGAACTTTAGACTACAGCAGATATTACCCCAAAATCACTTGATTTCAAAAATTCCAGTTTCAGAAATGGAGAAACAGAGACCCAGAGAGGGGAGGGAGCTTACACAGGGGGACATAGAATCAGGGTTAGGATGTGAACCTTTGCCTGGTTGATAATCTCCCCCCTCTCCTCTGTCTACCTGTCTCTGTCTCACTTTTACACACACCACACACACACACACACACACCCTTATCCTGTCCCCCCACCCCAGGAGACCGCATGGATGGGGTTAACACACATTCAAGGCAAGAGGGGAGGCGCTGTTCCATCGAGTAATCAAATACACATAAAAGCTCTTTCTGAACCATAATTAGGTTTGTTCGCTCCTTGGGTTGATTTATTTTTTATTTTAATTGTCAGCCCTGCTCCACCATGATGCTAATAGAAATGTTATTGCAGCCAATATGTGCTAAAATGATGTCTAAAGATTATTAATGAGAGCAATAAGAAGGTGTCTTCATAATAAGTCAGCATTACCGGAGTAATTCATTTTACCTGATGTAATTGGATTGTAGCGTTTCAATAGCCCGGGACTTCCTCCTAATTGGGATTAGCTGCAGCTTCCTCCTTTTAGGAGAACATTTAACTCTTCCTCTTCTACTTTCCAGTTTTTTATGAAGTAATTAAATGTGAACTGTGGGACATTTCTGGAGAGGGAGCCAAGATCTGAGGGGATGTTGGGTGGAGAGGGACGGGGAGGAGTGATGGCAGCTGGCTGAGGATCTTGGCCCTCCGCCTCTTCCCCCTCCCCCTTTCTCCTTTTCCCTCCTTCCTCTGTTTCCCTCCTCCCCCTACTCAGTTGCCTCAGCTCCTCCTCTTCCTGCCCTTTGGATCTCCATTTTCTTTCCACGTGAGTCTGGGATCTTAGAGTGTTAGAGACCTGAGGCTAGGATTGTGCTGAGAGAGACAGGGTTTAGCCAGAGTTGCTCTTGCTGGGAAACATGGCACCTGTGAGGAAAGAAACTCATCTCTAGATCCTACTTGGTACCAGGATTCAGGTCAGACGCTCTGCTTTTACTGTTTCACTGAATTTTCTCCATCACTTTGGGAAAATTCAGCGTCCTTGCTTTTCTGGTGAGCCAATCAGGGCTCACGGACGGAAGCCATGATGCCCACCTGCCCTGCCTGCCTCCCTGAGGAGCCAAGAACACTGGGGCACATTTCCCCAGACTGTGGGCCTCATGTACCAGGAAAGGACTTCACTGGGTGCCTGCCAAGGAGTGTTTACAGAATAGTTATGGGTGACTTCAGTGGGCATTAGGAAGAAAATGGGCCTTAGCACATCAAACCCTTTCAGTGCAAATCCATCTAGGTAAAAACTGAGTCAAAAGGTCAAAACTAAGGAAATCTTTAGAATGTGTGGTCTTTAGTTAATAATAATGTAATAATATTGGTCCATACAATTTTAACAAACTTACATTTTAATTTTAACAAATGTCCATACTAATGTAAGATGTAAATAGGAGAACTGAATGTACCATCTGAGCAGTATTTGTAAAGTTACAATTTTTCTGTAGATCTAAAACTGTTTTAAAATTTAAAGTTTAAAATATAAGAAATAGGGAGAGGAGCTAAGATGGCGGAGGAGTAGGAAGAACACTTTCTCCCCCACAAATTCATCAAAAGAACATTTAAACGCCGAGTAAATTCCACAAAACAACTTCTGAATGCCGGCAGAGGACATCAGGCACCCAGAAAAGCAACCCATGTCTTCGAAAGGAGGTAGGAAAAAATATATAAGACAAAAAAAGAGACAAAAGAGGGAGGGACGGAGCTCCATCCTGGGAAGGGAGTCTTAAAAAGAGAGAAGTTTCCAAACACCAGGAAACCTTCTCACTGCCAAATCTGTGCCGAGCCTTGGAAGCACAGAGGGCAACATAACAGGGAGGAAAAATAAATAAACAATTAAATCCTGCAGATTACCAGCCCTATGGTAACTCCCCCAGCGGAGAAGCAGCGCAGACGCCTGCATCCGCCATTAGCAAGCAGGGGCTGGGCAGGGAGGTGTGGCCCAGGCTGCATCGCAAGGATCTGGCCTGAATACCCCAAGCCCTATCTGAGCGAAATAATTTGGGCTAGCAAACCAGACTGTGGGATATCTACCACGCCAAAAGCCAGCCCTAACCTAAGACACTGCCAGGCCCGTGCACAGAACAAAGGACTGTACAGAGATAGCAGGCTACAGACAGTCCCCCTCCGGTGACAGGCAGACAGAGCCGGAAGGGGGCAATCGCAGCCCCAGAGAGACATTATCTACAAAACTGTAAGCAGGCTTCTTTGCTAACTAAAACTTCTTGGGGGTCTGGACGGTCAACATCTGCCTGAGAAGGTGCGCCAGTTGTACACCTAGATAACCGAGCGGCGGGGAGGCGATAAGTCGCAGCAATCCCGCTCGCCAAACACCTCATCACCTGAGCTGCTCGGACCTGGGAAGGGCACAAAACGCAGGCCCAACCGAGTCTGTGCCTCTGAGGACTACCCGAGTGCCTGAACCTGAGCGGCTTAGACCTGGGAGGTGCAAGCAGCCCAGGGCTGGCCACGGATGGTTCCCGGTGGAGCAGCCTAGAGCCCGAGCAGTGTGGGCAGGGAGGCTACACACGCTGTGAGCAGGGGCAGACCCAGTGTGGCTGAGGCACTGCAAGCGCACGCCAGTGTTATCTGTTTGCAGCATCCCTCCCTCCCTCCCCACAGCGCGACTGAACAAGTGAGCCTAAAAAAAAAAAAAAGTGTCCACCACCGTCCCCTTTGTGTCAGGGCGGAAACCAGACACTGAAGAGACCAGCAAACAGAAGAAGCTATAACAGAGGGAAACGCCTTGGAAGCGACAGGCAATAGATTAAAACTTTGTGGTTAGAACTGACTACATAGGAAGGGGCCTATAGATCTTGAGAAATATAAGTAGGACCAAGGAACTAGCCGAAAATGAACTGACCCCACAATACCCAAAACAAAACCAGAGAAAGTCCTAGATATATTTTTACTATTTTTACGATCATTCTTTCTTTTTTTTTAATTAAAAAATTTTTTCTAAGTCCTCTATTATTCCTTTAATTTTCACTTTTATAACCTACTATTACTTTGCAAAAAAAAAAGACCCTATTTTTTTTTAAAGTAAACTTCATATATATATTTTTTATAATTTTTGTGACCTTGTTTTCTTTTCTTTAACATTGTATTTTTGAAATTCCAAACTCTACTCTAGATTTTTAATTTTAGCTTTTTGGTATTTGTTATCAATTTTGTACCTATATTTTTATTTTTATAATTTCTGTGACTTTTTTTTTCTCTCTCTCTTTCTTTCTCTTCTTATTTTATATAACATTGTATATCTGAAATTCCAAACTCTACTCTAGATTTTTAATTTATGCTTTTTGGTATTTGTTATCAATTTTGTACCTATATTTTCTTTATAATTTTTGCAACTTGGTTTGTTTTTGTTTGTTTTTTCTCTCTTTCTTTTTCTTCTTCTTTTTTTTAACATTGTATTTTTGAAATTCCAGACTCTAGATTTTTAACTTTTGCTTTTTTGTATTTGTTATCAATTTTGTACCTATATTTTCTTTATAATTTTTGCAACTTGGTTTGATTTTTTTTTCTTTCTTTCTTTTTCTTCTTCTTTTTTTTAACATTGTATTTTTGAAATTCCAGACTCTACTCTAGATTTTTAACTTTTGCTTTTTGGTATTTGTTATCAATTGTGTACCTATATTTTCTTTATAATTTGTGCGACTTTGTTTTTTTTGTTTTCCTTTCCTTCTTTGCCTTCTTCTTTTCTTTAACATTGTATTTTTGAAATTCCAAACTCTACTCTAGATTTTTAATTTTTGCTTTTATGTATTTGTTACCAATTTTGTACCTTTAAGAACCCAATCTTCAGTACCCATTTTTCACTAGGGAGCGAGATTACTGGCTTGACTGCTCTCTCACTCTTTGGACTCTCCTTTTTCTCCACCAGGTCACCTGTGTCTCCTCCCTATCCCCTCTCTACTCTATGCAACTCTGTGAATTTTTATGTGTTCCAGACGGTGGAGAACACGTAGGGAACTGATTACTGGCTGGATCTGTCTCCCTCCTTTTCATTCCCCCTTTTATCCTCCTGGCCACCTCTGTCTCCTTCCTCCTTCTTCTCTTCTCTGTATAATTCCGTGAACATCTCTGAGCGGTCCAATTGTGGAGTGCACATAAGGAAGTGATTACTGGCTAGCCTGCTCCCTCCTCTATTGATTCCACCTCATCTCATTCGGGTCACCTCTAACTCCCTCCTCCCTCTTCTCTTCTCCATGTAACTCTGTGAACCTCTCTGGGTGGCCCTCACAGGGGAGAAACTCTTCATCTTTAACCTAGATGTTTTATCAATGGTGCTGTATAGAAGGAGAAGTTTTGAAACTACTGTAAAAATAAGACCAATAACTGGAAGCAGGAGGCTTAAGTCCAAACCCTAACTCCAGGGAACTCCTGACTTCAGGGAACATTAATTGACAGAAGCTCATCAAACGCCTCCATACCTACATTGAAACCAAGCACCACACAAGGGCCAACAAGTTCCAGGGCAAGACATACCAAGCAAATTCTCCAGCAACATAGGAACACAGCCCTGAGCTCCAAGATACAGGCTGCCCAAAGTCACCCCAAAACCATAGACATCTCATAACTCATTACTGGACACTTCATTGCACTCCAGAGAGAAGAAATACAGATCCACCCACCAGAACACCGACACAAGCTTCCCTAACCAAGAAACCTTGACAAGCCACCTGTACAAACCCACACACACAGAGGAAACACCACAATAAAGAGAACTCCACAAACTGCCAGAATACCGAAAGGACACCCCAAACTCAGCAATTTAAACAAGATGAAGAGACAGAGGAATACCCAGCAGATAAAGGAACAGGATAAATGCCCACCAAACCAAACAAAAGAGGAAGAGATAGGGAATCTACCTGATAAAGAATTCTGAATAATGATAGTGAAATTGATCCAAAATCTTGAAATCAAAATGGAATCACAGATTAAGAGCCTGGAGACAAGGATTGAGAAGATGCAAGAAAGGTTTAACAAGGACCTAGAAGAAATCAAAAAGAGTCAATATATAATGAATAATGCAATTAATGAAATCAAAAACACTCTGGAGGCAACAAATAGTAGAATAACAGAGGCAGAAGATAGGATTCGTGAATTAGAAGATAGAATGGTAGAAATAAATGAATCTGAGAGTAAAAAAGAAAAACGAATTAAAAGAAATGAGGACAATCTCAGAGACCTCCAGGACAGTATTAAATGCTACAACATTCGAATCATAGGGGTCCCAGAAGAAGAAGACAAAAAGAAAGACCATGAGAAAATACTTGAGGAGATAATAGTTGAAAACTTCCCTAAAATGGGGAAGGAAATAATTACTCAAGTCCAAGAAACCCAGAGAGTCCCAAACAGGATAAACCCAAGGTGAAACACCCCAAGACACATATTAATCAAATTAACAAAGATCAAACACAAAGAACAAATATTAAAAGCAGCATGGGAAAAACAACAAATAACACACAAGGGAATTCCCATAAGGATAACAGCTGATCTTTCAATAGAAACTCTCCAAGCCAGGAGGGAATGGCAAGACATACTTAAAGTGATGAAAGAAAATAACCTACAGCCCAGATTATTGTGCCCAGCAAGGATCTCATTCAAATATGAAGGAGAAATCAAAAGCTTTACAGACAAGCAAAAGCTGAGAGAATTCAGCACCACCAAACCAGCTCTCCAACAAATACTAAAGGATATTCTCTAGACAGGAAACACAAAAACGGTGTATAAATTCAAACCCCAAACAATAAAGTAAATGGCAATGGGATCATACTTATCAGTAATTACCTTAAACGTAAATGGGTTGAATGCCCCAACCAAAAGACAAAGACTGGCTGAATGGATACAAAAACAAGACCCCTACATATGCTGTCTACAAGAGACCTACCTCAAAACAGGGGACACATACAGACTGAAAGTGAAGGGCTGGAAAAAGATTTTCCATGCAAATAGGGACCAAAAGAAAGCAGGAGTAGCAATACTCATATCAGACAAAATAGATTTTAAAACAAAGGCTGTGAAAAGAGACAAAGACGGTCACTACATAAGGATCAAAGGATCAGTCCAAGAAGAAGATATAACAATTATAAATATATATGCACCCAACACGGGAGCACCACAATATGTAAGGCAAATGCTAACAAGTATGAAAGGAGAAACTAACAATAACACAATAATAGTGGGAAACTTTAATACCCCACTCACACCTATGGATAGATCAACTAAACAGAAAATTAACAAGGAAACACAAACTTTAAACGATACAATAGACCAGTTAGACCTAATTGATATCCATAGGACATTTCATCCCAAAACAATGAATTTCACCTTTTTCTCAAGCACACATGGAATCTTCTCCAGGATAGATCACATCCTGGGCCATAAAGCTAGCCTTGGTAAATTCAAAAAAATTGAAATCATTCAAAGCATCTTTTCTGACCACAATGCAGTAAGATTAGATCTCAATTACAGGAGAAAAACTATTAAAAATTCCAACACATGGAGGCTGAACAACACGCTGCTGAATAACCAACAAATCACAGAAGAAATCAAAAAAGAAATCAAAATTTGCATAGAAACGAATGAAAATGAAAACACAACAACCCAAAACCTGTGGGACACGGTAAAAGCAGTCCTCAGGGGAAAGTTCATAGCAATACAGGCATACCTCAAGAAACAAGAAAAAAGTCAAATAAATAACCTAACTCTACACCTAAAGCAACTAGAAAAGGAAGAAATGAAGAACCCCAGGGTTAGCAGAAGGAAAGAAATCTTAAAAATTAGGGCAGAAATAAATGCAAAAGAAACAAAAGAAACCATAGCAAAAATCAACAAAGCCAAAAGCTGGTTCTTTGAAAGGATAAATAAAATTGACAAACCATTAGCCAGACTCATCAAGAAACAAAGGGAGAAAAATCAAATCAATAAAATTAGAAATGAAAATGGAGAGATCACAACAGACAACACAGAAATACAAAGGATCATAAGAGACTACTATCAGCAATTATATGCCAATAAAATGGACAACGTGGAAGAAATGGACAAATTCTGAGAAAAGTACAACTTTCCAAAACTGAACGAGGAAGAAATAGAAAATCTTAACAGACCCATCACAAGCACGGAAATTGAAACTGTAATCAAAAATCTTCCAGCAAACAAAAGCCCAGGTCCAGACGGCTTCATAGCTGAATTCTACCAAAAATTTAGAGAAGAGCTAACACCTATCCTACTCGAACTCTTCCAGAAAATTGCAGAGGAAGGTAAACTTCCAAATTCATTCTATGAGGCCACCATCACCCTAATACCAAAACCTGACAAAGATCCCACAAAAAAAGAAAACTACAGGCCAATATCACTGATGAACATAGATGCAAAAATCCTTAACAAAATTCTAGCAATCAGAATCCAACAACACATTAAAAAGATCATACACCATGACCAAGTGGGCTTTATCCCAGGGATGCAAGGATTCTTCAATATCTGCAAATCAATCAATGTAATACACCACATTAACAAATTGAAAAATAAAAACCATATGATTATCTCAATAGATGCAGAGAAAGTCTTTGACAAAATTCAACATCCATTTATGATAAAAACTCTCCTGAAAGCAGGAATAGAAGGAACATACCTCAACATAATAAAAGCTATATACGACAAACCCACAGCAAACATTATCCTCAATGGTGAAAAATTGAAAGCATTTCCTCTAAAGTCAGGAACAAGACAAGGGCGCCCACTTTCACCACTACTATTCAACATAGTTTTGGAAGTTTTGGCCACAGCAATCATAACAGAAAAAGAAATAAAAGGAATCCAAATTGGAAAAGAAGAAGTAAAACTCTCACTGTTTGCAGATGACATGATCCTCTACATAGAAAACCCTAAAGACTCCACCAGAAAATTACTAGAACTAATCAATGATTATAGTAAAGTTGCAGGATATAAAATCAACACACAGAAATCCCTTGCATTCCTATACACTAATAATGAGAAAACAGAAAGAGAAATTAAGGAAACAATTCCATTCACCATTGCAACAAAAAGAATAAAATACTTAGGAATATATCTACCTAAAGAAACTAAAGACCTATATATAGAAAACTATAAAACACTGGTGAAAGAAATCAAAGAGGACACTAATAGATGGAGAAATATACCATGTTCATGGATTGGAAGAATCAATATAGTGCAAATGAGTATACTACCCAAAGCAATTTATAGATTCAATGCAATCCCTATCAAGCTACCAGTGGTATTCTTCACAGAGCTAGAACAAATAATTTCACAATTTGTATGGAAATATAAAAAACCTCGAATAGCCAAAGCTATCTTGAGAAAGAAGAATGGGACTGGAGGAATCAACCTGCCTGACTTCAGGCTCTACTACAAAGCCACAGTCATCAAGACAGTATGGTACTGGCACAAAGACAGAAATATAGATCAATGGAACAAAATAGAAAGCCCAGAGATAAATCCACGCACATATGGACACCTTATCTTTGACAAAGGAGGCAAGAATATACAATGGATTAAAGACAATCTCTTTAACAAGTGGTGCTGGGAAAACTGGTCAACCACTTGTAAAAGAATGAAACTAGACCACTTTCTAACACCATACACAAAAATAAACTCAAAATGGATTAAAGATCTAAACATAAGACCAGAAACTATAAAACTCCTAGAGGAGAACATAGGCAAAACACTCTCCGACATACATCACAGCAGGATCCTCTATGACCCACCTCCCAGAATATTGGAAATAAAAGCAAAAATAAACAAATAGGACCTAATTAAACTTAAAAGCTTCTGCACATCAAAGGAAACTATTAGCAAGGTGAAAAGACAGCCTTCAGAATGGGAGAAAATAATAGCAAATGAAGCAACTGACAAACAACTAATCTCAAAAATATACAAGCAACTCCTACAGCTCAATTCCAGAAAAATAAATGACCCAATCAAAAAATGGGCCAAAGAACTAAATAGACATTTCTCCAAAGAAGACATACAGATGGCTAACAAACACATGAAAAGATGCTCAACATCATTCATTATCAGAGAAATGCAAATCAAAACCACTATGAGGTACCATTTCACACCAGTCAGAATGGCTGCGATCCAAAAGTCTACAAGTAATAAATGCTGGAGAGGATGTGAGAAAAGGGAACCCTCTTACACTGTTGGTGGGAATGCAAACTAATACAGCCACTATGGAGAACAGTGTGGAGATTCCTTTAAAAACTGGAAATAGAACTGCCTTATGATCCAGCAATCCCACTGCTGGGCATACACACTGAGGAAACCAGAAGGGAAAGAGACACATGTACCCCAATGTTCATTGCAGCACTGTTTATAATAGCCAGGACATGGAAGCAACCTAGATGTCCATCAGCAGATGAATGGATAAGAAAGCAGTGGTACATATACACAATGGAGTATTACTCAGCCATTAAAAAGAATACATTTGAATCAGTTCTAATGAGGTGGATGAAACTGGAGCCTATTATACAGAGTGAAGTAAGCCAGAAAGAAAAACACCTATACAGTATACTAACGCATATATATGGAATTTAGAAAGATGGTAACAATAACCCTGTATACGAGACAGCAAAAGAGACACAGATGTATAGAACAGTCTTTTGGACTCTGGGAGAGGGAGAGGGTGAGATGATTTGGGAGAATGGCATTGAAATATGTATAATATCATATATGAAACGAGTCGCCAGTCCAGGTTCGATGCACGATACTGGATGCTTGGGGCTGGTGCACTGGGACGACCGAGAGGGATGGTATGGGGAGGGAGGAGGGAGGAGGGTTCAGGATGGGGAGCACATGTATGCCTGTGGTGGATTCATTTTGATATATGGCAGAACCAATACAATACTGTAAAGTTTAAAAATAAAATAAAATTAAAAAAATATAAGAAATAAAGTACTATTGAAAAAAGAAAAAGTGAGTCAATATAAGGAAGAGCATTAAGTAAATATATATTATATATAATATATGGGCAAATCTGCCTCTTCAGTGGGGACCTGTGGGTGCCATACAACCTGACCTCTTTCACTGGATCAATCTCTGTTCTCTCACTTGCATCAGCAGAAACCATCTCTACCTTATTTAAGGAGTGGAGGAATTATTGGACAGATATTCCTGGCTAGGGCCATCTGCACCTTTGCACTGAGTACCAAGGTCAGGGATGGGGCCTCAGGGCCCCTAGATCATCATTAAATAACTCTACAGTGAGCAGAAAAGCTAGTGGCAGCAAATCATCACAGTGATAACAGTCATCTTCATCATCATTGTCTTTATAGTGACCAGCACATACTGAATGGTTTCCATGTGCCGGGGCACTGAGCACCTGACATTTAATCTTTACAGTCCTTGCAACAGTTATCTTTATTACCTGATCTTAATTATGTCCGCTGAGGCACAGGGAGTACGAACAAGTTGCTCAAGCTCACACAGCATTGCCAGGCAGCCTGGAGACACAGGCTGGGATGATGGCTCAGAGCAGGGAGGCCAGGTGGCAGTCAGGACACAGCTGAATCTTGCCACAGCCTCAGTCCTGGTCACCATAGCAGCCCCATGGCCTCTGCTGACCTTTGATCAGGATGACCTTTGATCTTCCACTACCAGAAGAGCTGTCTACTCTGTGCCCTATTTGGGATCAGGAGCACCCCTCCAGGGATACAGCTAGAAATGTGGGTGTCCAGCTTCTACAGTGTGATGTGGGCTCTGCCCCATGCTCAGGGTGTGGAATTCCTGAACATGGCTGTTCTCAAACCTTTTGATCTCAGGACCCCTTTGCATTTGAAAACATTATTATTATCGAGGAGCTCAAAGATATTTTGTTTAGGTAAAATATATCTATTGATTTTTATAATGTTATAAATTAAAATGAGATATTTATTCATTGATTTATTTAAATGTAACAATAATGAATTCACTGTATACTTATATACATAAGCAAATTTAGTGAGACATATCATATTATTTTACATTTTTGCACCTCTTAACTATCTGGCTAAACAGACTCTCATTTGCTTTTGCTTCAATGTGTTTTAAGATCCCAACCTTATGTAATCTGTGGGAAGCTTCCCTTGTATACCTATGAGAAAATAATTTTAAAATGTTTTAGTACTACAGCGAAAACAGTGGCTGGGTTTCAGGAACCACCCCCCAGAGGTTCCCTGACCTCAGTTTGAGAACCACTGCCCTATTACACAGAGTAACTCCAGTGATCAGAGAAAAGTCAATACTTAGGTCATGTCCCCTGCAATTATGACCTTCTTGAGGCTGAACTCCTCCCCCTCTCTCTGTCCTAAATGTGGGCATGGCTTTCATAGTATGTCACCTTGACACCCTGAGGAGTTGTCTGTAGAAAGCACTGGACAAGAGGGGGATTTTCCTGATCCGTTGGTATCTCATTAATGCTGGGAGGAAGCATGTTCTTTATTCATTGAGGTCCTACTGTGTTCTGGGCACAGAACTGGCTCTGGCGACAGAAAAATGGATGTGGCATTGGTCCATCTACCTCCAAGCTGATCACACCTCCCCAGTTAGGTGCTGCAATTCAACAAGTGTTGCTGGGGACCCCAAGGAGGGAGGGACTTGTGCCTGGGAAGGGACACAGGCTCTCTCTGCAGAAATACTCTTCCCCAAGGCCCCTTTTAACTTCAGGGCTGCCCAAACATCCCCCTCAACTCTAGAAACCTTCATCCCCTCTGCACTCACCTCTGCACAGGGCAAGCTGCTTAAAGCATCACTGTGATTCCAAGTCCACCAGATGAGGGCGAGTGGGAAGGACAGGAGACTCAGTACTCCAGGGAGCAGCCCTCTACCAATGACAGATGGGGAGCTGATCCCTCAGCCCCTTCCCCCTGGGATGGGATAACTCTGAGGAGCAGCCCCTATAGTGACCCTGAGGCCCTCTAGGAACCTCAGGGTCACCTACTCAATTACACACTTTTTGTGGGGTCCCTCCGTTTCTGAGGCTTCCCTGGTATCTCCGACAGTAAAGAGTCTGCTTGCAATATGGGAGACCTGGGTTTCATCCCTGGGCTGGGAAGATCCCCTGCTGGGGAAGGGAATTGGCTACCCATCCCAGTATTCTTGCCTGGAGAATCCCATGGACAGAGGCTACAGACCATGGGGTCACAAAGAGACACGACAGAGCGACTAACATTCCCTTCTTTGCCTCACTTCCCAACTCTCCTGCTGGTATTTCCTGTTTATTCCTCAAATAAACATTTTCCATTTGAACCCTTATCTCAGGGTCTGCGTCTGGGGGAGCCAGGAGGTACAGTTTAATAGCTTTTCCAATTCTCCAGTACAGGATGCAGCTCAGTTTAACATGGCACGTTTGTGTGACGATTTCTTTAACGTCTGTGTCCCCACAAGGCGTAAGTACCTTGGTGAGGGAACCTAGACTCTGCTCATTCTTGAATCATAAGTACTGAGCATGGGTCTTGGCACGTGGCTGTCCCTTGTGAAATGTTTGTTGACTGAATAAGCAAATGATTGAACAGACGGAATCTTTCACACCATATGCCAGCTGTCCTAGAAAATCTAGCCACCTTTGTTACAGAAACATTGCTTCTAGGTCAAGGCTGGCAGAGGTTTTCTACAAAGGACCAGATGATAAATATTTCAGGCCTTGGTGCCACACATTCTCAGTTGATCTCGTAACTTCTCAGTCGCTCTCGTAACTTCTCAGTCGCTCTTGTAACTTCTCAGTCCTGCTGTCATGGCATGAAAGCAGTCATAGGCAATGTGTTAACAAATGAACATGCCTGTGGTCCAATAAAACTTTATTTACAAAAACAGATAGGTTGATTAGGCCTGAGGGCCGCAGTTTGCTGATCTCTGAGTGCGTGTTCAGACTCTTTGTGACCCCATGGACTGTAGCCCGCCAGGCTCCTCTGTCCATGGGATTCTCCAGGAAAGAATACTGGAGTGGGTTGCCATTTCCTGATCCAGAGGATCTTCCTGACCCAGGGATTGAACCTGTGTCTCCTGCATTGGCAGGTGGATTCTTTGCCTCTGAGCCACCTGGGAAGCCCTTGCTGATCCCTAGTCTAGGACAAAGATGTTAACTGTTCCATGTGGGGTGTTATTTAAAAGTCTTATGTTCGGTTCTTGTGGGGAACACTTGTCTTCCTTTTGAGAAGCCACCTGCACCCCACTCAGGAACCTCACCTTCCCCCACGCTCCATGTCCGTGGGACTCTTCTGAAGAGTGAGAGCAGACCACCTCAGGGCCTTAGGTCCTTGACTCTGTCCCTCTCCCCATATCTGGTGACTGGCTGCCCTGTTTGTTTCTGCAGCTGTTCTCATGGCCTGTTTTCTGACCTTGGTCAAGGCCTGGGTCCACTCTTGTGGCCCCAGTCAGCCCTGTCTTGGCTGCATTGCTCTGTGGAGCCTCACGTCGCACCATCCGTCTTACCCTGTCCCTGTGTTATTCATTTGGAGGCCACCCTAGTCAGGTTGCCTTGCTCCTAACCTGGCCCCCTCCCTGTGGATTTGTATTAGTCAGCTCAGGCTGTGTAACAAACACCACAAACTGGGTGGCTTAAACAATTGAGATTTATTTTCTCACAGTTATGGAGGCTGGAAGTCTTAGCAAAGTGCTGAGTGCTTGGTTTCTTCAGAGACCTCTCTCCTTGGCTGCCTTCTCACTCTGTCCCCACATGGGCTTTCTGTCTGCATGGGAATCCCTGGTGTCTCTGCGTGTGTTCAAATTTCCTCCTCTTGTAAGGACATCAGTCATGTTGGATAAGGACCCACCATATGACCTCATTTTCATTGAATTACCTCTTTAAAGACCCTATCTCCAGATATAGTCACATTCTGAGGTACAGGGGTTAGGACTTCAACATATAAATTTTGGGGGATACAACTCAGTCCGTAACAAGGGGTGTTGGCCAATTTCCACATCCCCCACTGAAAATTCTGGATCCCTATGCTGCCCAATGGAAATAAGTGGACCCAGCATTTAACTCAGGTCTCTTGCTAACAATATCGTGCTTTCATTACAATTCTACTGCATTACTTTGCATTGGAACAGGGCCACCCTGTTTAGTGATCTCTGATTTCCAAGTGGGAACTAGAACACCAACCCTCCCAGTTTCACCTTTCTCCTCAGCCCAACACCCTCATCTCTGGAATTTGAGCCTAGAGGGAGGAATCTGGGCATATCCTATTGTTTTTTTTTTTTTAATTTCAGAATAACATTGTGGATAACAGTATTTGGAACTAGTGGGCCTGGCTCCTAATCCAACAAGATCTTTAACCTTGTAGTACTTTGGTTTCCTCATCTGTAAAATGGGATAATAACTGTAATTATCCCAAAGTTTGTTGTGAGGATTAAATTAGTTAATAGCTGTAAAGTGCATAGAACTTTAACATATCTTAATTAATATACATGCATACACTTATATGGGGGCTTCCTTGGTGGTTCAGACAGTAAAGAATCTGCATGCAAGGCAGGAGACCCGGGTTCAATCCCTGGGTGGGGAAGATCCCCTGGAGAAGGGAATGGCTACTCACTTCAGTGCTCTTGCCTAGAGAATCCCATGGACAGAGCAGCCTGGTAGGCTACAGTCCATAGGGTCACAAAGAGTCAGACACGACTGAGCAACTAACACCCACCCACACACATAAACACTTATAATACCTGTAAAGTGTCTAGTGCACAAATAGCCCTAAATATATGTCACCATTAGTATCCTGACTTCTGTCCTCTGCTCCTGCTCACCCTGCCCAGGGCCAGAAGGGCTGCTGCTATTCCCTTTCCTGTGTGTTAGGGACTCCTCGTCTCTCATATCTGTCTTTTCCCATTGATTTTCCCCACTCCCTTGGGGCCGTAATGGTGTGGTGGAGCATGTTTAGTGGTTGTGGTAAGGAAGCATATAAAAACATGTTGATTTAATATCTAAAAAAATCAGCCTTGTTATATGAATATGCCAGGCACTGGGCTAGCCATGTAAGAAGACAGGGACTTTAAACAAAAGGACACGGTTCTCTACCTAGAAGGCTAGGTAGAGCATTTTTCAGCGCTGGAGGCATATCAGAGAGACCAAGCTCAAATCCAGGCTCTGACCTTCACTATCTATGTGTCCTGAGCACATTTCTTTTCCTCTCTGAGCCTCAGCTTACTTATCTGTATATTGGGATAATGCCAGAGGCGTAAGACAGTGTATATAAAATGGGTTCAAGCAGAATAGGTATTAAGTAACACTATAGGTAAGTCCAAAGGTCCAATGATACACCTGATCGTGTAGATGAAGAGGCTGCTACAGTGCCTGCTGAGCACATAGTAAGCACAGCTTCTGAAGTGCTTGCGGGCGTATACACAAGACGAGGCTGATGCAATGCTGAATTGGTACTAGCCACTTCTGTTGCAGGGGAGGAAATTGGAACAACCCAAATGTCAGATGTAAGCCTGGAACCGAAGTTGCTGCCCCCAGGGAAATTAAAACTGCACCCCACCCCTCCCACTGTAGGGAACCAAGGGAGTTGGGACAGCATCTCCTGATTGCTGAGCACACAGAGGACAGAGCAGTCTGTCTGTCGGCTGTGCATTTAGGATGAAAGAAACAGGAATCAATGTTGGGGCCATCAAGATGCCAAGGAGAATTCATTGCCAGGCCAAACCTGGGTTCTGTCCAAAAGCCACTTGCAAAGACAACAGGGAAGATGTGGTGGTCACCAGCCAGGCCTTGTGATGATGGGTGTTTGCCTTCTTCATTTGCCGTCAACCTGGGATGTCTATGGTGGTCTTTGGAGTCTGGCGTTGGAAGACGTTGAGGCCTGGGGAGTGAGGAGTCTCTGGGTTTCAATTCTGAGACATATTTATTTCTTAGAGGTTGCGGCAGGAATCAGCAGGGTCTGGACTGGGAACACAAAAAGGAAGTGGAGCCCCCCGCCCCACCTCCCCCGACTGCCACAGCTGTGATGCTGAGCCTCGGATGGTCCCGCTATTGATCCCCCCTCCCGTAATGAACTGTAACAACAACTCCATTACTCTGTGCTCGCCCATTGGCCAAGGATAATATAAAATTAGCCAGCGTGCATGGGGCCTCTTAGGATCGATTTCCCTACTCAGATTACTTGTTACGAAAGAATAGAGCTGTCTCCCCCGTAATTGAACAAGTTAACTCCTTGTCTCATAAAATGTAAGCCAGTATTGATTGGCTGTTGTGGCTACTGAGGGGGGCTTGGAGAGGGGTGGGAGCACTGGGGCGTGGGGATGCTCTTCCCCTCCCCGCTTCGTCATGGTCCCCCAAGCTTTAGATGTTGGGGCATCAAACCTGAGGCTGCATCCTTGATCTGAATAGTTATGGAGAGGGGATCTCTGAGCCCCAGTTTCACGCCCTGAGTCCCCACCTCTCCAAGTCAAGGATGTTTATGCCTGTCAGAACACTTGGGGCTCTGGACTTACACAAATCTGGTTTCAAATCCTAGCTCTGTCAAATGTTAGCCTTGTGACCTTGGACCTGGTACCCGACCCTTCTGTTTATGGGGTTTAGTAGCAGTAACCACCTTTGAGGTTATTGAAGAAGATCAGAGGAGCTAACTCAGGTACAATGCCAGGCATGCACGCAGGCAGAGGCACCTATAAACAGGAATGGCCATTGGTGTTCTTGTGCTTGTTTTAATTTATGCCAGTAATAGAAACCCATCAAGGTAATGTGTGAAATTAAGACACACACATGGTTTTCGGTTGGGTGGGTGAGAAGAGACTTTAAGGTCTGGTGGGAGAAAGTCCAGTTCTAAATGCCTCTGACCACCTTTCATGTGTGGTCAGAAACCACAGGGGTCGTGATGGGCAGCATTATTCTGACATGTTTTCCAACTGGAGAGATGACTTTGCTGCTCAAGGAAAGAAGGGACTTGCATTGCGGATCACATCAGCAAACCAGCCCCACCTGACCCCCACCTTCACCCCCTGAAGTGTTAATTACAGTCCCATCATCTCACAGCCTTGGTGGACGTGGTCAGTGAAGCCACCTGCCACCAGGAGAAGGCTTATGTTTATTGCATTTGGGACCATTTCCCAAGGCCTGTACATCAAACAGCAGTGAGCAACGTGTGCCCAGGAAAAGGTAATATTCAAGGCTGTCATCTCCTATTGTCATGTCCTACTCCTAGGACCCAGGTCTGGGTTCGTGGTGTATGCTCATGGAAAACAAGAGCCATTTATTATGGTATCGACAGATTTTTGCCTTTACCTAGATGTGAGGTAGAAGAGTCATTCTACAACTAGGAAGAACAGTAAATTCACTCAGAAAGACATTTATTTCTTTATTTTTGGCTACTGGGTCTCTGTGGCTGCCTGCGGGCTTTCTCTAGTTGCAGTGTGTGGGCTTCTCATTGTCGTGGCTTCTCTTGCTGTGGAGCACAGGCTCTAGGGTGCGCGGACTCAGTAGCTGCAGTTCAAGGGCTCCAGAGTTTGGGCTCAGTAGTTGTGGTGTATGGACTTAGCTTCCCCCTGGCATAAGGAATTTTCCCGGGCCAGGGACTGAATTCATGTCCCCTGCACTGGCAGGTGGATTCTTAACCCCGGGACCACCAAGGAAGTCCAGGAATGACTTCTCCATTAGCCATGCAATTTGGGAATTTTTGTTCTAACAGTGATGATGTCAGTAAAAGTAATACCAACATTTACTCTGTGGGTTACTACATGCCCATCTGTGTTCTTTCTTTCTTTTTTGATATGGGCCATTTTTAAAATCATTTTATTGAATTTGTTACAATATTGTTTCTGTTTTACCTTTTGGTGTTTTGGCTACAAGGCAGATAGGATCTTAGCTCCCCGATCAGGGATCAGACTTGCACTCCCTGCATTGGAAGGTGAAATGTTAACCGTTGGGCTGCCAGGGAAGTCCCCAGGCTCTGTTCTAAACACTTAGCCAGGGTTCCCTTACAGAAACCAGCCAGCAGCACTCTATTTAAGTGACATTATTACTGTAATGGGCATCACGTGATTAGACCTACTCTGTGTACAGGCCATGGGAAGGATACTGTATGGTCATCTCAACGATGCTCACCGTGTGGAGATATTTCCATTTTCTAGTGAGCAGGTAGGTGAAGCATCTTGCACACAACTGTTGAGGAAACTGGGTTTGAAACCTAGGTATGCCAGCCTCAGAAGTCCATGTTTGAAGATATTTAATACTTTGTGTGCATACACTCTCAGTCGTGTCCAACTCTTTGCGAGCCCGTGGACTGTAGCCTATCCGGCTCCTCTGTCCTTGGAATTTTCCAGGCAAGAATACTGGAGGGGGTTGCCATTTCCTTCTCCAGACCTTTATCACAGTCCATTGATTTTATGACATTTTTGCTGTCTCTGAAAGTATCCTGTGTGCTTTAGCTGGCACCCTCTCTACCCTCAACCTCCTCCAGCCCTCAGTTCAGTTTAGTCACTCAGTCGTGTCTGACTCTTTGCGACCCCATGAATCGCAGCACGCCAGGCCTCCCTGTCCCTCACCAGCTCCCGGAGTTCACTCAGACTCACGTCCATTGAGTCAGTGATGCCATCCAGCCATCTCATCCTCTGTCCCTGCTGCTGCTGCTGCTGCTAAGTCGCTTCAGTCGTGTCCGGCTCTGTGCGACCCCAGAGACGGCAGCCCACCAGGCTCCTCCGTCCCTGGGATTCTCCAGGCAAGAACACTGGAGTGGGTTGCCATTTCCTTCTCCAGTGCATGAAAGTGAAAAGTGAAAGTGAAGTCGCTCAGTCATCCGACTCTTCGTGACCCCATGGACTGCAGCCTACCAGGCTCCTCCTGTTCTGGACAGTTCATATGAATGGACTCATGTAATCCAAGACTTATGTGGTCTTTTGTGATCAGTTCTTTCATTTAGCATAATGTTTCCAAGGTTCACACATGGTGTAGCATGTATCATTTCTTTTCTTGGCCAAAAAGATTCCATTGTATGGATATACCACATTACTTTGTTTATTCATTTATCAGCCTGTAGGCATTTGGGTTATTTCCACATTTTGGTTGTTACAAATAATACATCTATAAATATTCATGTACAAGTTCCTGTGTGGATGTATGTTTTTATTTCTCTAGGGTATATATCTATGAGTAGAATTGCTCAGTCCCACAGTAAGTCTATGTTTAATTATTTGAGGAAATGTCAGATGGTGTTCCAAAGCAGCTGCATCATTTTACATTCCTACCAGCAATGTATGAAGGTTCCAATTTTCTCACATCTTCACCAATACTTGATTGACTTTTTGATTATATCTCCTAGTGGGTGTGAAATGGTATCTCACTGTAATTTTGATTTGCATTTCCTTCATAACTGATAGTGTTCTGCAGCTTTTCATGTACTTCTTGGTTATTTGTACATCTTTTTTGGAGAAATGTCTATTCTTTTTCTTTGTCCATTTCTTACATTAGGTTATTTGTCTCTGTAAGAAGTCTTTATATATTCTAGATTCAAGTCCCTTAGATATATAATTTGCAAATGTTTTTTCTTATTCTGTGGGTTGTCTTTGCAATTTCTTGATGACATCCATTGAAGGACAAGAGTTTTTAATTTTGTTGAAGTCCAATTTAGTTTTCTTCCATTGCTCATGCTTGTGGTAGCCTATCTAAGAATCCATGAAAATTTACCCTTATATTTTCTTCTGTGAATTTTATAAGTTTTAGCCCTTACGTTCAGGTCTTTGATCCATTTTGTGAGGTAGGGATCCAGTAGTGTGAGGTAGGGATTCAATTTATGCATGTGGCTATCCAGTTGTCCTGGCCCCATTAAGAAAAAACTATAATTTCCCCATTGGATGGTCTTGGTATCCATGTTAAAAATCAGCAAGGTTGCAGGATACAAGGTCAATATGCCAAAATCAATTGCATTCATGCACTTACAATGAACAAGCTGAAAATGAAATTAAGAAAACAATTCAATTTATAATAGCAACTAAAAGGATTAAAACATTTAGGCACAGATTAAGTGGAATAATTAAGTAATAAAGTTAATAATAGATTAAAATAAATTAATTTGGTAAAAAATAAAATAAGTGGAAACATATAGTATGAAGACTGTAAATATTGTTGAAAGAAATGAAAGAAAATGTAAATAACTGGAAAAAGATCCCATGTTCATAGACTAGAAGACTTAACATTGTTAAAATGTCTCTGCTCCTAAAATTGACCTATAGATTCATTGTAATCCCTATTAGAATCCCAGCTGACTTCTTTGTAGAAATTGACAAGCTGACTTAAAAATTCACAAGGAATGCTAAGAGACCTCAAAGAGTCAAAGCAATCTTGAAAAGGAAGAGCAGAGTAGGAAGATGCATGCTTTCAGATTTCAAGACTTACTACAAAGCAATGAAACGAGACAGCATGGCACCGGCACAAAGAGAGACATGGAAATTGACAGAATGGAACTGAGGGTCTATTAGTAAATCTATTTTTAATATAAAACTTGGGAAATAAACATGAGTTTAATAATTTTTGAATCTATAGACTGCCTCTGTTTTCTTTTTTTTTTTCATTCTGTCCTATATCATAAAAGCTGTGTAGGTACCATAAACCCTACAAGGCGTTCTCAGTGGAAGAGTGGAGGTCACCACAAGGAAGGGTGGACAGTTTCTCCAGTATTCATTTTTTGGTTTCTTTTTGATGAGTTGTGTTTTCCATGTTCATTTTGAGGAGTTGTGTTTTCCATGCACCCTGTTAATTGGATGTGCAGATGCTCTTATTTCAGTAAAATCAGGCTTCCCAAAAAGGACAAGTGACTGAAGAAGATTTCTGCCAAGAAACCACGGTTAAAGTGAACACCGATAATGGCAGTAGAGGTGAAGAAGAACAGGGTTGTTCTGTCACATCCTCTCCTCTCACAAGCTTTTGACCAGCCACCTTAGGAGACAGAAACAATGGTTATTTAATAAGATCTGAAATAAGGTCAAATTGTTTGGATAAAAACAACTGAAATTATCAAAAAGATTTACATCTCTGTTGTTGATACCAACCTACCCCTAAAGGGATATTGTGCTGTGAGATACTGGCTAATGAGAATATGAAGCCCTCACGATTAGAAAACTGTTTTGGGGACTTCCCTGATGGTCCAGTGGCTGAGACTCAGTGCTCCCGATTCAGGGGGCCTGGGTTCGATCCCTGGTCTGGGAACTAGATCCCACATGATGCAACTAAGAGTTCGAATGCTGCAATGAAAAGACTGCACGTCACAGCAAAGATGGAAGATCCTGTGTGCGGCAACTAAGACCCGGCTCAGCCAAATTAAAAAAAAAAAAAAAAGAAAAGAAAAACATTAGAAAATACTGCTCATTTCATCTTAATTTCATCATTTCAAAGATTTGTTTTGTGGATAGGCATGCTTTATAATGTACCTGCATTCATTCCTTCACTCAACAAAGCATTCATCTGGAGACCCTGAGGATATAGTAATAAAGAAAGCAACTGTGTGGCTCTCACGGAGCTGATATTCTCATGGGAAGAGGCCAGCAGTAAAGAAAAGGCATAGAGAATATAGTGTCCATTATAGATCTAAAAAATTTGGTAACCACATGCCTACATATTTAAACATACTCCTCTTTCATAAATAATATTTTGAAGGAAAAATTTGAGAGGTACTAAGATTAAACCTAACTCCAAAATAGTGACGGCTTAACACTTACCATCCCCCAATCCCTGCCAATGCTCACTTCTGTTTACTCTTCTTCTGTTGCAATATTTTTGAATAAAACAAAGTTCTAAGAACTAGCATTTTGGTGGTTTAGGTTTAAGCATTAGTTATCAATTGATGTGTAACAAATTACCATGAATTTAACACCTACTAATTTTATTTCCAGTTTCTGTGGGTCAGAAATCCAGGCATGGCTTAGGGAGGCTGTCAACCAAAGCAACAGTTGAGGGTTTGGCCAGGCTGGAATTTCATCGGAAAGCTTGACTGGGGAAGGATCTACTTCCAAGCTCACATGCTTCTTGGCACAATACACTTTCTTGGGGACTGACGGAGGGTCTTGGTTTTTGACTGTTGACCTGGGATCACCCTAGGGTCCGTCTAGTCAAGGCTATGGTTTTTCCAGTGGTCATGTATGGATGTGAGAGTTGGACTGTGAAGAAGGCTGAGCGCCGAAGAATTGATGCTTTTGAACTGTGGTGTCGGAGAAGACTCTTGAGAGCCCCTTGGACTGCAAGGAGGTCCAACCAGTCCATCCTAAAGGAGATCAGCCCTGGGTGTTCTTTGGAAGGAATGATGCTAAAGCTGAAACTCCAATACTTTGGCCACCTGATGTGAAGAGTTGACTCATTGGAAAAGACCCTGATGCTGGGAGGGATTGGGCGCAGGAGGAGAAGGGGACGACAGAGGATGAGATGGCTGGATGGCATCACTGACTCAATGGTGTGAGTCTGAGTGAACTCCGGGAGTTGTTGATGGACAGGGAGGCCTGGCGTGCTGCTATTCATGGGGTCGCAAAGAGTTGGACACGACTGAGTGACTGAACTGAACTGAACTGATGGAGGGTCTCGGTTTTTGACTGTTGACCTGGGAACACCCTAGTTCTTTGACACATGGGCCTCTCCAACGTGGCGGCTTGCTTTAGCAACACAGGCAAGCATAGAAAACCATAGAGGAAGTACGCTAGCAAGATGGATTTGTATTCCTATGTAACATAATCACAGAAGTGACATTCCACCACCTTTGCCATAATTCTTCTTTGTTTCTTTCTTTAATTAAACTTTAACTTTTGAAATAATTGTAGGTTCATATGCAGTTGTAAGAAATAATACAAAGAGATTCCATGTACCCTTTACCCAGTTTCCCCCAAATTTGACATCTTACAATATCACAAGATATTGACATGCAGTCAAGATACGAAGCATTTCCATCATCACTAGAATCCCTCATGTTGCTTCAGTTGCTGCATCTGTTTCTCTCCCATCCACACTCTGTCCATAACCACCGGCAACCATTAATCTGTTCTCTATTTCTATACGTGGGTCACTTTATGAATTCTATATAAATATATAGTGTGTGTATATATATATATACACACACACATTTAAAAACCCTCCTTTTTTAAAAATTTATTTTTTATTTTTGTTTTTATTCTCCTCTATTTAAAACACACTGCTTTAGGAATCATAGCTAAACTCATAGATAATATTCTTAAGTCGACACAGTGACATATTTATTGTGTCATATTAATTTGGCATAGGTCTGATTTTTTTTTAAAGGATCAAATCACTCCTTAAATAATCAACAGTTTCATTTACAAAAACTCATTCCAACTTACTGAATTAGATTGGATTCCCTGGAAACTGACTCTGAGGTGGAGGCTTGTGTATAGTTGCTCCATTGGGTTTTGGTCCCACTAGACAGTCCCGTAAGGGAGTGAGGAAGGCAGCATCGGGAAGGAGAAGCTGTCCCAAGGTATGGCTGCAAACTGAGGCCTCAGCTCGCCTTACAGGAAGCTCTAAAACTAGATGGTTTTTCAGAGTTGTCCCAAATTAAGGAAGGAGGCCGGACCTATATATCTCCATTCTAGTTCCTTTGATTTTTTCATACACATTTTAGAATTAGCTTGTAGATTCCAACAAAGCATGCTGCTGGGATTTTGATTTGAATTGCTTTTAATTTATAAATCCATTTGGTAGGAACTGACACATTCAGAATACTGGATCTTCTAATCGTTAAACATGATTTATTTGGTCTTCGCTTTCTTTCATCAGTGTTTTAGTTTTCGGCATATAGATCTTCACCTTCACTGTATTCTATTTTTGGAAGCAAAGCAAAAGTCCCTCCCACACTCCAGGGGAGGAGATTATATCAGGGCATGAATATCAAGAGATAGAGATCATGGGCCAAGTTAGAGTTTGCCCACATCTGGGTGATGATGACCCTCATACCTTCCTGGCTAAGAGGGCTGTGGTGTTCATTGCCTCCAATGCTCTGAGGACAAGCTCTCTGAATGGTTCAGAAGAAGAGATGAGTTGGGGGAGCCAGTCTGTGTGTATGACCTGGTTATAACTTCCCTCCCCATCTCATCTCCTCCAGTCCTTTCATGTTATTCCTTGTGCACACTCCATGCTCTCCTGCTGTTGCCCCTTCCTGAGCCTTCACCCTGGAATTAGATCATCCACTTTCTCTGCATATCAAAAACCTGACACTCATTCAGAGCCTAGGCTCAAATACCTCCTCTTCCAGGAAGGATCCCCTGAGTCCCTGGCAGACTCAAGCTCTCCTGAGTTTCTACAATATGCTGATCATACCCAGCGCATGACACATTTCATTCTGTCTTCTTTTTAAATTATTTGTGTATGAATGAGTTACATTCTTTCTTTTGTAACAGTAGACCTGGTCAAGCAAAAATGTACTTTACTGGCTCATGAAATGGAAAAGTCCATGGGTAGACTGACTCAGGGCACAGTTGGATTCAAGGGCTCAGACAGCACTATTAGGACCCAGTCTCTCCCATCATTCTGCTCCACTGTCCTTCCTCTCCAGGCCCTTCTTTATTTATTTATTTATTTATTTATTTACTCTATTTTTCTTTTTTTTTTTAATTTTATTTTATTTTTAAACTTAACATAACTGTATTAGATTTGCCAAATATCAAAATGAATCTGCCACAGGTATACATGTGTTCCCCATCCTGAACCCTCCTCCCTCCTCCCTCCCCATTCCATCCCTCTGGGTCTTCCCAGTGCACCAGCCCCAAGCATCCAGTATCGTGCATCGAACCTGGACTGGCAACTCATTTCATACATGATATTTTACATGTTTCAATGCCATTCTCCCAAATCTTCCCACCCTCTCCCTCTCCCACAGAGTCCATAAGACTGTTCTATACATCAGTGTCTCTTTTGCTGTCTCGTACACAGGCCCTTCTTTAAAAAAAAAACTTTTTTTTTTTTAACTTTAGTTATATATCTATTTTTGACTGTGCTGGGTCTTTGTTGTTGCACAAGGACAACTCTCTAGTTGCGATGCACGAGCTTCTCATTACTGTGGCTTCTCGTGTTGCAGAGCACAATAGTTGTCTTGGGCTCAGTAGTTGTGGTGCATGGGCTTAGTTGCCCCGTGCCACGTGGAATCTTCCCGGACAAGGGATCAGACCCACGTCCCCTGCATCGGCAGGCAGATTCTTGACCACTGAACCACCAGGGAAGTCCTTCAAGCCCTTCATCATAGGTGCCCAGGGCAGCAAGGCGCTTCTGGTGGTCTCAGACCAAAGCCAATGAAATATGTCTCCAACCAGAGGAAGGAGGGCCCCTTTCCATGCATAGAGGGTCCTGGTTGTGGCTCATGCTCTAAGTAAACCACGTGTCCATCTTTGTACCAACCATGGAGGTCAGTTGACTTGGTGAGGCTAGTTTCCCTGAGGAAACCCAGGGATTTGGAAGGAGAAACAGCAGAAACAGGTGCTCGGTGGTGCTGAAGCCTCACTGGGTCCAGGTCTGTGTCTCCACGAACTGTGCGACCCTGGAGGGCAGGAACTATGGCTCTTCCTTCTTCCTTTCAGTACCCGGCCCAAAGCGAAGCACGTACATAGACTCTACAGGGTTGAGTCAGTATCTGTCCAGTAAGTAGATGCGTGTGCAGCCGAATGGACTAGGAGTTGGCCAGCGTTTTCTGCCAAGGGCCAGATGGTAAATATTTCCAGCTTTGGGGGGTATGCGCAGAGAACAGCCACAGACAACACACAGGAAGGGCTGTGGCTGTGTTCTAATAAAACTTTATTTACGCACACTGACTTGTGAATTTCATGTCGTTTTCACGTGCGTGAGGGTCAGGAAACAGACCAGACTCACAAAGAGACCGGGTTAGCTTCGGCTTGCCGCATCCCGGAATGAGAAGCGCGGGGCAGCAGACGGAAAAACAACCCACCACGGATGTCACATCCTCCTGCAAGTTTCACACCTTGCGGAGCGGACTCTGCGTGAGGCCCATTGTTGTGCCATCAACACGTGAAAAGGTAACATTTAATTTAGGTCGCGCATCTGGAGAGGGCGAGGCGCCTTCATCAGGCGGCATTTAAATTTCTGCGTTCCACACCAGTGCCTCTAAAATTGTTAAAATCCGTCGCCCTTGCAGCTTTATTAAACCTCGTCGGTTGCAGCCAAGCTTGACGAGCGAACGAGCCGCGTTTCTTCCGAATGGAGTAGATTTGCTGGGGGCGGGCGGAATTCCGCTCCCTCCCTGACGCTCCCGGGAAGCCAGCGCGGTCCCAGCCCCCGGCCCTTTGTGCGGGCGCCCGGCGCCCAGCAATTGTGTCTCTAATCAACTGCCTCTAAGCAGGTGAGCATTTATCTCAGTCAGTTACCCCTTATAATTACTGTATTGAACCTAGTTGTCTATAAAATGAATGGTTTGTTCAGACACTTTACCCAAAGAGTTCATTAGGGGTTAAACAAAATGCAATCCCATTTGCAAAGAGTATAATAAATTGTTTCATCTGTGAATTTAGCTGTTCTCCCTAATGCAGACATGGGTGTTACAGTGGCTTTCCCTTGATAGGGTTATGGGTTAATGAAATGCCTTTTCTGTTGCTTATTTTCCTCTCTTCTGTGCTGAGTGATAAGTAGCTAACCAACGAAGCTTGTAATTACAATCTTACAGAAACCGGGCCGATCTGTATATAAATCTCACCATCCAATTACAAGATGTAATAATTTTGCACTCAAGCTGGTAATGAGGTCTAATACTCGTGCATGCGATAATCCCCTCTGGATGCTGGCTTGATCAGATGTTGGCTTTGTAATTAGACGGGCAGAAAATCATTATTTCATGTTCAGGAAAAAATTAGGTTGGTGGGAAGTTAATTTTCTCACCGCTCTCTGAAGCGTAGACAAGAATTTAATGATTTAATCATGATTGTTAGCTCTTTTGCAATCAATTTGTAATGATTGTGTAGCAACTCTCTTCAAGGGAAGCCGCTTTTGGAGAGGAGTTTGCAAACAGCCGTCCAGGGGGGCTGGCCTTCGAGGGATGCGTGACGCCGGGCCATTAAAGCTGTCTTCAGCGTGACTGGCAGGATGCGGGGAGGCCCAGCCTTCCGGCGTGCAGATGTGCGCCCCTTCCGGCAGGGTCTGAGAAGATAGAGCATCTTAGCGCTGTAGGCTGTCGGGGCTCTGACTCTATCCTCAGGGAATGGAATGCAGGCTCCCCTGCTGCCCAAGCTGGGGAATCATTTTGTTGATGTCATGCGTTCTAGATCCTGGTTACAGACTCAAGTGTGCAAGCTATTGCGTATCTTTCCACTTTTAAAAAATTTACCAAATTCTAACTTGGAGATTCATGCTGCCGGGTTGGCAGGGGCTGTAACTTACAGATAAATTGAGTTCTTCACCCTCCCTCCTGAGAAAGACTGACATCCAGGTTGGTGCATCGTGCAGAGGCCCCTTCTGTCTCAGCCTGCATGGACCCTTCAGGCTCTGAGACTCCAAGGCCCCCATTCTAGGCAGGAGGCACAAAAACTTTTGGGGAGGCTGAGAACCGTGGCCTCAGGTCGAGCCTCTGGAGCTGGGTTAGTTAGGCAGGCAGGTCCTGTGAGGTTTCACATCTGTGGGGACCAGGAACCAGGTCCTGACTTTATAGGGGTTTTCCTGCCCAGGCCTCAGGCCAGTTCACTATTTCCCAAGTTCGGCCTCCTCTGAGGGGCCACCAGCTCACCCCAATGACCCCATCACATCCCTTCAATAACTTTACCTTTTTCAAAGGATCAGAAGAACCTTTAACTTCAGGCATCTTCTGTGTGCAGGCCTGCTGAAACTCCCGAGGCTGAGAATTACAAAGCCTGCCTACCTGCTTGAAGGAGAAGACAGAGGAAGAACAAACCCTAATTAATATTTCAATAAATTATCCTCCCGTATTGACTCAGACCTCCTCCTGTGTGTTCACTGGATGATTTATTTTCTGAGTGCTCCAAACACATTTTCCCTCCCGATATTGGATGGTGTGATTATCACTTGGAGGTGTCTGGTTGTTCCATCCAATTCAATTCTAGAAGTTTTTATTATGCTTTAGCTAGATGCTTAGACTGAGCAGAGAATATCCTGTGTATATGAGCAGGGCAGTGATAAACAGTATTAACATTTATTACTCACTGAATTTTATTGAATTTCTTTGACTCCATCCTTTGTAAAATGCATCATTATTTTATGTACTAAGAAAGTAAAAAGTTATTGCCAAAGGAGGTACGTATAGTGCTTCTTTAATCACTTAGAATTTTTATTTTGTACTTAATGAAAGGCTCTTTCATACTTATATAAACATAGATTTTTTCCCACAGATCACTCATTTGCACACATAAAGAGAAAATATAAGTGGAGTAAATTGTCAGAGATATTCTTGAACCATTTTTTTATTCACAGGCCAAATTTTCCGAGCTCAGTGTCTTTGATGTTTGTGTTTCCTTAGAAGAAGGCTGCATGATTCAGAAAGTTCTTCTAAACGATGACACCTTTGTGCAAATTTTGGTGCCCATGAGCAGGTAATGCCAGTGATGTTAGAGTTTGTCCTGGCCAATACCTATCCTAATCTCAACGATGTTAAAATGTGAAACAAAAAAATGCTCACCTCAAAATTGATGAAATATAGTAAGTATCAGGCTTTGGACCAAAGGACAGCTTTTTCCCAACCAGGGCAGGTGGAGTGAAGACAGAGAGACCCTGGTTCAGGCTGTGGTGAGTGGGAAGGAAAAAGTGCAGGTCAGGCTAGTAGGAGGGGAACTCGGCTGTGTAGCTGAGGCAGAGGGCAGTAGGGCTGAGTTCCAGAAGCTCAGAGTCACTCTAAGGCCTCCTTCTGGGATGAGGGAGGTGGCTAATGCCCTTGAATGACTCTGGCTAGTTCTGGCAACACCAGAAGAAATAAGGAGGAAGCTGATATTGGTAAGCCTGTGTCATTCAGGGCAAGTGAGATAAATGGGACGTGAGAGTTGGTACTGTCAAAAAGTCTTGGCTGGGAATTCCCTGGCAGTCTGGTGGTTAGGACTCTGAACTTGCACTGCAGCAAGCGACGGTTCGATCCCTGGTTGGGAACTAAAATCCTGCATGCCCAACAGCCAGAAAAAAAAAGAAAAGAAAACCTTGGCTAAAGTTTCCACTCCAGGGAGGTAGATGTCCTGGCTACTCCATGCTTATTCCCCCTACTCAGTCTTGCTTGTTTTTCCCCCCTGGATGCCCTTGCGTTTTACTTCTCTTTCTCTCCAAGTACTGCCATGATGCTTTATACCATTCTTAGGGAGTAACTTGGCTTGAAGCCTTTCCCTATATTAAAATATCTTCCTTGAGGGGTTTTTCAGTTTGCATTCCACTGTCTCTCACTTTCAGTGCCCAGTTGCCCTGTGCTTGGTTTTCATTTCCTTGTTTTTGTGTTTTCCCTCTCACCACAGACCTTTGCACATGCTTATCTTACTACCTGGACATCTTTCTTTCCCTGTTCATCCTGCAGGTTTTGGCTCAAGCAGCATCTTCTTAGGGAAGGTTTTCCCACAGCCTGCACAGATCACCCCTTCCACTTACAGATCTCCCTAAGCTGTGTGACTTGCCTGCACAGCTCTTGACACAGTTACAATTGATGTTTCTTACATCATATCTTCAAATGTCTGTATCTCATAGTTGAGTGTTAGCTCCTACAGGACAGGGACTGTGTCAGCTTGGCTTCCCAGACCCAAATACCATCTGCATGTGAATAAGTGCTCTCTCTCTCTCACCCTCTATCTTCATATATATACATGATGAATGTATGAATGGATCATTTGTAGATGAATGAGTAACTTAGAGCATGAGTGATACATGTAAGAGGCAATTCTATGTATAACAGGAAGCAACCTGCTGAGAGTGGAGTTGCCCTCTTATGAGGCCTAGGTGACTGTGAACATTATATATGATACCTAAAACAGACCACAGAACACCTACTGAGTCCTTGAAAAAATTATACTATTAATAAAGAGCATTGGTTTGAATTATCCCTCTGCTGCTGCTGCTGCTAAGTTGCTTCAGTTGTGTCCGACTCTGTGCAACCCCATAGGCTGCAGCCAACCAGGCTCTCCCGTCCCTGGGATTCTCCAGGCAAGAACACTGGAGTGGGTTGCCATTTCCTTCTCCAATGCATGAAAGTGAAAAGTGAAAGTGAAGTTGCTCAGTCGTGTCTGACTCCCAGCGACCCCATGGACAGCAGCCCACTAGGCTCCTCCGTCCATGGGATTTTCCAGGCAAGAGTACTGGAGTGGGTTGCCATTTCCTTCTCCAATGCATGAAAGTGAAAAGTGAAAGTGAAGTTGCTCAGTCGTGTCTGACTCCCAGCGACCCCATGGACAGCAGCCCACTAGGCTCCTCCGTCCATGGGATTTTCCAGGCAAGAGTACTGGAGTGGGGTGCCATTGCCTTCTCCGAATTATCCCTCTACTTTCTGCTAAATATTGTCTATAAGTTCCAATTATAGAGTATTTTGTCTCTAAGCTGCCTCCCTTACTATAACCCTTTGCCTTGAGGCCCCATGGTCATATTCTGCTTGATTTTATCTGCTGATGACTCCAGAATCACTCATCTGGACTCTGCAGGTGCCCTGGGAGCCCCCAAGAGGATGGGGAGGGTTGGACCCTTCTTCTACCTAGAAGCTGTATACACACACCATAGTCAAAGGCAGGGAGACGGCCTTCCAGGATTGTTCCATGTTTTTTCCCTTGACTTCAGTTTTCTGTCCAACTGTTTTTTACTTTTATTAGTTTGTTTATGTTGGCTGCTCTGGGTCTTTGTTGCAGTGCATGGGCTCTCTGTACTTGTACATGGGCTCAGTAGTTGCAGCACTCTGGCTTAGTACCTCCGCCGCAGGTAGGATCTTAGTTCCCTGATCAGGAATCGAACCCGCATCCCTGCATTGGAAGGCAGATTGTAAACCACTGGGCCACCAGGGAGGTCCCTCTCCAATTGTTGATTTGGCTTTTCTTAAGAATTTTTTTAAATTATGTTAAAATATACATCATCTAAAATGTACCATCTTAATCAGTTTTAAGTGTACAGTTCAGTGGCGTTAATTATGTTCTCATTGTGCAGCCATCAGCATCACCTATCTACAAAACATTTTTCAGCTTGCAGAGTTGAAACTCTGTCCCTATTAAATAATAACTCCCCATTCCCTGCTCCCCACCAGCCCATGGGAATCACCATTCTATTTTCTGTCTCTCTCTGAATTTGCCTCATGTAAGTGGAATTATATAGTATTTAACTTTTTGTGCTGGCTTATTTACTTTAACATAAAGTCCATCCATGTGGTGGCATGTGTCAGAATTTCGTCTCTTTTAAGACTAAATAATATTCCACCATATAGCTATATCATGTTTTGTTTATCCATTCATCGATTGATAGACATTTGGGTTACTTCTATGTTTTGGCTATTGCAAACAATGACACTATGAACATGAGTGTACAGATACCTCTTTAAGACTGTGCTTTCAGTTCTTATGTGTATACACCCAGAAGGTGAACAGTTGGGTCTTCTGAAAATTCTGTGTATAATTGTTTGAGGAACTACCATACTGCTTTTCGTAGTGATTGTGCCATTTAACACTCCCATCGACAGTGTATGAGAGTTCTAGCATTTCTACTATTGGCATCCTTGCCAATGCTTGTTATTTTCTGTTTTTTTCTTTTAATAGTAGCCTACTGAATGTGAGGTATATTTTTATTCTTGAATCCAAAGCCCCACCTCCAGTTCTTCTTGTGATGCTTGCTGCATGCTAAGTGTCTTCAGTTGTGTCCAACTCTTTGCAACCCTATGGACTGTAGCCCGTTCCTCTTTCCATAGAGGTTCTCCAGGCAAGAATACTGGAGTGAGTTGCCACGCCCTCCTCCAGGGGATCTTCCCCATCCAGGGATCCAACCCACATCTCTTATATCTCGTGCATTGGCAGGCAGGTTATTTACCACTAGCGCCACCAACGCTTGTGATGAAGGGATTTAATTTTCAGTGAAATTCAGCAAATGATAAGTACTAAAGCGCCTTCTATGAGCAAAGAGCTCAGCCAAAGGCTTTGGAGGCCGGGCAGGGGAGTGATTAAGAGCATGGGCTCTGCCTGCAAACCTCTCTGCTGCCACTGCCCAGATGTGCCCATCACATCATTGTCCTGAGCCTCAGTCCCCTCATCTGTAATATGGAAATGACAATAATGGGCCCATTTCACAGCATCCTTGGGAGGATTAACTTATTTAATGTATGTAGAGAGATTAGCATAGTACCTGGCATGTTCTTATTCTATTTCTTATTTGAATTATTCTTATTTGCTACACAGAAAAAGCAGAGCAGGACACATTTGAGCACTCAGGCCCCCCACTGTCCTGTCCTAGGGTCCTACCTGGCCTGGAACTATATGACCCAGATGTCATCAGGGCTCTCTCTGGGTGATGGGAGTATAGATTTCCTTTTTCTACCTTTTTTTTCTGTTTTGCAAGCTTTGAGAAATGGATATAATTCTTTCATAATCATGGACAACAGTTATAACAATATTTTAAATGAACACAGACTTCTGGCTAAAGATAATAAAATCATTTTTCTCTACTCATCTCCCTTGAAATCTATATGAAAAAGCCACAAGTAAGTCAAAAATAGAGATCAATTTGAATTTTGATGGAGATGGGACAATTCTATATCCCCAGACCATTGCTATTGTGTCTGGAACAAGGCTTGGCAGGTGGAAAGAGCTTCCAGATCCCTCCTCATGCTTCAGGCAGGATCTGAACTTAAGGTTTGCTCTCTTGAATCAGAGGAAGGTGGTTAGAGAGACCAGAAGTGAGGATGGGGTGTCTGGAGACATGTGGAGGCTTCACTGTGCAGGTCCAGTTGAACTTGAATGGATGGGGAGGTGGGCATGGTGTAAGAACCATGGGGACAAGCAGTTTCTCTTGTCTGGGAACTGATCTGCCAGCAAGGGACCACGGGCAGTGAGGTGGGGTGAAGGGCGAGTAAGCAGTGATCCCTGAGCTCCGTGCAGAAAGCCTGAGACGGATGCTCCATCCTCTCCATTGTGGAAGACTGGAGGTGCCTGGTAGGCTGCAGTCCATGGGGTCACTAAGAGTCGGGCCGACTGAGCGACTTCACTTTCACTTTTCACTTTCATGCATTGGAGGAGGAAATGGCAACCCACTCCAGTGTTCTTGCCTGGAGAATCCCAGGGACGGCGGGGCCTGGTGGGCTGCCGTCTATGGGGTCGCACAGAGTCGGACACGACTGAAGTGACTTAGCAGTAGCAGCAGAGGTGCCTTCTGCCTTGGAGCACAGGAAATAGATCATGCCTGAGACTCCAACTCTGAACCAAAGTGTAGGCTTCCCCAGCCCAGTTTCTGACACCCTCCCCCATGCCTCCCACACACAGCATCTCAAGAAGGGGAATGGTCATAGAGGAGTCAACACATGCCATATGCATACACACCAAAAGATTTTTTTAAAGTGCGAGAAAAATCAGGAGGGAAGAAAGAAATACAGTAAGCCCCCTACATATGAACCTTCAAGTTTCAAACTTTCAAAGATGCAGTGTGGGTTTGCATGTTCAATCGTGTTCATGTGTCTGGCATACATCGTCACATGCATGCACCTCTGCACATGGCTGTGCTTTTGTGTGCTTTACAGTATTGTATAGAGTATAGTAGTACAGTGTCTTTATTTCAATCCCAGGGTGTCTGGCAGCAAGCGTAAAAGTGGTGGTGATGTAGCTGGTACTCCTGTACTTTTCAAGGTGTTGTACTATAAGACTGAAATTGTTTTCTTTATTGTGTTTGCTTTTTTATGTATTATCTGAATGAAAAGTATTATAAACCTATGACAATACACTACTATATGAAGGTGTGAAAGTGTTAGTCACTCAGTCATGTCTGACTCTTTGTGACCCATGGACTGTAGCCCACCAGGCTCCTCTGTCCATGGGATTCTCCAGGAAAGAATACTGGAGTGGGTTGCCATTCCCTTCTCCAGGGGATCATCCCAACCCAGGGATTGAACCCAGGTCTCCAGCATTGCCGGTGGGTTCTTTACCATCTGAGCCACCAGGGAAACTCACACTTCTATATAGTGGATTGTATTAGCTGTGTACCTAGGCAAACTTTGTTGGACTTACTAACAAATTGGACTTACGAACATACTCTTGGCACAGAACTCGTTCACGTGTGGGGGACTTGCTGTATGAGCAAAAGCTGCTGAAGATCATACATCCCAAGAAGAATTACTCAGCATAATAGAGGGAGAGTTGGACAAGTGGTTATCCATAGACTCAAAGAAATAAACAGTGTGATCCTTCTACAAAAGGAACTCAGAGAGTTGGTGACAGGCCAGTTAGCAAAGCTCAGGGAAGAAATAGAAAGTAGAAGCTTGACAGAGTTGAATACCACACTGAAAGCAACAACAACCTCTGCAAATAAGCATGACCAAAAATTCAGCCAGGGGGATGGAGAGCAGGTCAGAGAAAATTGTAGGTGTGGAATGGAAAAGAATGGAATGTAAAAATGATAGAAGATTATAGACAGGGAAGACAAAGGAGATCAAACATATGTATAAATGCTTTTGCTCATACAGCAAGTCCCCCACAAGTGAACGAGTTCTGTGCCCAGAGCATGGGGGACTTTTGAAGATGAGAACAGAATGGTACATAAATAAATACTCAAAAACATAGTTAAACAAATCCTTGTGAAATAAAGGCTTTAACTGTATGTGGAATGAGAACAACAAAAATTATGTAAAAAAATTGATGAGATTCCTAAAGTTCATGTGTCCTCCAAAAAACAAACCAACATAAAAGAGAGTTATAAACATCTAGGGTAGAAGGTATTGGGGGAAGAAAGTCATGTACAAGGGGTAAGAATTGGATAGGTATCAAACTTTTCCACAGCAGTTTGCAATTCGTAAGATAACAGAGCAGTGTTTATGCTCTGATATGAAAAAATAAGACCCTCAATTTATGCCCCACAAATTATCACTCACATATGGAAACAACACATATTTTCAAAGCATGTGATACGTCAGTTATATAGAACCTATGGACACTTCTTGGAAATTTTTTAAAAAGAAAGAAAGAAGTGCTTAATGAAATCTAGCCAACCTAGAAATGAATTAAACAGAGTAAAGAATTCTGATCCCTGGTTGGGGAACTAAGATACCACATGCTGAAGCCCACATGCTGCAATGAAGAGCCAGCATGGCCAAAAAAATAAAAGCAAATTCTGGGGTAAGATCTAATAGAAAGGACTGGGGTGGGAGAGTGTGATTTACCCCATTTCAATACCTGAATTCAGGCTAAATATCTTCCTGACCCAGGGATCAAACCCACATCTCCTGTGTCTTCTGCATTGGCAGGCAGATTCTTTACCACTGAGCCCACTTTACCACGTGGGAAGCCCACTTTATACCTGGTCGTGTATAAATGTCAATCCCAATCTCCCAATCCATCCCAACCTCCACCCTTCCCACCTTGGTATCCATATGTTTGTTTTCTATGTCTGGGTCTCATTTTCTGTTTTGCAAGTAAGTAAGTTCATCTATACCATTTTTTCTAGATTCCACATATATGCATTAATATATGATATTTGTTTTTCTCAGAGCAGTGGTTCTTAACTCGTGATTCTCCAACCTGAGGTGGGAGTGGGAGGCATTTGGCAATGTTTGGAGTCCTTTTTGACTGTTATGACTTGTGAGTGGGGTGCTGCTGGTATCCAATCGGCAGAGATCAGATGCTGTAAACATCCTACGATGCACAGGACAGCTTCTCCCCTCCCCAACCAAAAATTATCCAGTCCAAAATGTCAACAGAGCCACGGTTGAGGAATCCTTCACTAGTGGGATGGACGTCAAGCTGTGGATAAGAAGGCTCGGCAGTTTCCTGACGCTGCCCAGAATTTATTTACATTTGACATCAGCGACTATGCTCTGCCTCTCAAAGGAATTTTATTTGAAAAAACCTGCTGCGATAGGGTGCTGCTTGTCTCAAAGGGATCATCTATAATGGAAACCTGTAGGCAAACGAGAAAACTTGGGGTGCAGAGAATTTTCTGGATGGCTTCAAGAAATACCAGTAGGCAGGCCACCACTCTGCAGTGCGACCTTGACCAAGACATCTCACTCTCATGGGCTGTCCCCTGTTTTGAGAATCCTTATGCCCCTCCAAAGTCCTGCAGCCCCTCTCTGTGGCCCCACATCCCCATTTCTGAAGCCTCCTGTTTGCTCACCTCACCCCATGAAGTCCCCTCCCCCAGGATTGCCTGCACTTGGCCATCCTTCTCCAGCGCCTTTGAAGATTTCCAGCTTTTCTAGTCCGGAAGCCGCATACAGGGTCAGGCGTTGGAGCCCGATAATCACTCTGTTCTGCCAGTGCCCAAGTGCCATGAAGCCTCTTTTCATGCCTATTTAAAGCCTCTAAGGGGCTTTCAAGTGCTCTTTGATAAATCATAGTAAGTGTTATTCCGGCCACTCCAGAGCGGTACCTGCCCACGCCCTCCCCCGTCTCCTGGGCGGCTGCTCCCCATCACTGCGTTTCACTGGCGACAGTAATTCATTCCACTCGAGCTGATGAGCTTAGTTCCCATTTATTTGCACATTATGAGCTGTGTCACTCCACTTACCCTCTAGACAGTAAATGGTTTGAAAAATGCAACTGTAACAAATATTCGGGAGAGGATAAGAGAGAGGAAAAAAGAGTGAGAGAGTGAAGGAGGGAAATGAAACCTTTGAATTCAGAGTCCAAAAAACCCCAGAGAATGAATAAATAATGCTCTTGAATGATCTCAATCAGCAATAGCATCGGGGAAGCTGCAGAAACTTCCAAGCCTTCCTTGGAAATAAGTTTCATTCTCTTTGCTTTAGAATCTGAATTCTCTGAAAGTGGGGCTTTATCAAATGCCATTCGCAGGTCAGGAAAATAATTAGGCCACAGTGTCGGCTTTTACCTTTGAGATCAGAGAGGCTGTGCTGTTTTCTCTTCCTGGTGAGGGTCAGAGTCCCCACTCTGTAGCCCCACTTTCCTTGTGATGATTAGAATGACTTTCAGGGAAGCTGAGGCAACTCAGAAAGGTGATGCCTCTTCTTCTAGGTCTCAGAGCTTATACCAACCAGGACTTGAATCCAACTCTTCTAAAACCCTGCTGTGACTTGGCTAATATAGTCTACATAGTACCTTTGTGAGTAGTGTGAAAAACTGGCCCATCACTCCTAACTTGTAACTCAGATATGGTTTGGAAGGCTGATGGTGCCTTGTGTAAAGAGAAGGTTCCCCTCTCCTCTGGGCAGATGAAACCCCTTGCTAGAACACACAGTCTGGCTTGCGGTGTAGGCTGGTTTTGTGCATGCGTGGTTGCTAAGTTGCTTCAGTCGTGTCTGACTCTTTGCGACCCAATGGACCAGGCTCCTCTGTCCGTGGAATTCTCCAGGCAAGAATACTGGAGTGAGTTACCACACCCTTCTCCATGGGATCTTCCTGACCCAGGGATTGAACCCTTGTCTCTTGCATCTCCTGCATTGGCAGGTGGGTTCTTTACCACTAGCACTACATGGGAAGCCCAAGCTGGTTTTAGCCTTGCTCATAGCTCCAGCTGGAAGTCTTTGTGCAGTGTACCTCCTGCCCGACTGTAGATGACATCTTGCCATGATAATCCAGGAAAGGACACTTCCTATGGGATGTGGGGAATGGGTACCAGAATGCTTAAGGCTAAACCTAGACTGTATCTAGGAAGATGGCAGCTTGTGCCAAATCCAAGAACTGAAGCAGGAAGGGAGAGAGATTACAGACTAGCAGGACCCAATCCTGGAGGTTATACTTAGGCTGCACTGGAGGAACAGATCTATACAAAGGGTTCAGGACTGAGGATGTGCAAAGCAGAGTGTACCTGTGGTCAGCACATGCTGTAGGGTAGCCCAGCCACTTAAAGGAAGCAGGTGGGACTGGAAGTATGACCTGTCTCTGGAGCCATGACAACTGTCTGGAGGCTAGGATACCAGGTAACTGCTGCTGCTTCTGCTAAGTCGCTTCAGTCGTGTCCGACTCTGTGCGACCCCATAGATGGCAGCCCACTGGGCTCCTCTGTCCCTGGGATTCTCCAGGCAAGAATACTGGAGTGGGTTGCTATTTCCTTCTCCAATGCATGAAAGTGAAAACTGAAAGTGAAGTCGCTCAGTCGTGCCCGACTCTTAGCGACCCCATGGACTACAGCCCACCAGGCTCCTCCATCCATGGGATTTTCCAGGCAAGAGTACTGGAGTGGGGTGCCATTGCCTTCTCTGAGGATACCAGGTAAAGTCATGACTAAAATCTTGATTTGAACCCTGGCTCTATCACAGTGGTAGATGAGGTTTTGATCAGTAAATATTTACTTATTCCCCTACCTTGATGGTCAGAAGGTATTAATACATCCTTTTGATGATGGGCTGAGCCATGTAACTTGTTTTAGCCAATAAGATGTTGGCTAATTGTCATACAAGCAGAGGCTTGAAATGTGCTTGCAAACTTGCCTTCTCATCCTCCTGTCATTGCCATGGGAATATATACTGGGGAGCCAAGTGGTCCCATGAGGAGAAACATACAGTGCAGACCTGAACCAAACCCAGATCCACGCCTAGCTGAGCCCAGGCTAGATCAGCCAAACTGGAGCCAAGCCTCAGATCACTGTGGTTGTTTGTTATGCAGCAATAGCTGACTCAGACAACTACTTGCTGTGCAGTGTTTGAAAGTTCTTTCTCTACCAAGGGTCTCATTTCTTCATCAGTAAAATGGGCAAATATAGGGCTATTGTAAGAATTAAATGAAATAATAGCATAAGATACTCCACATATAGTATAGAGTCAACAAATATTAAATATGATTGTGATTGTTATTTTAAATCAATTCCTACTTCCTTTGCCCTTTTCTTGCTTCCTTCCCATGCTTCCTCCTCACCTCAGGCATCACCATCCCTGTAAGTTGGGAATGCATTGGAGAGAATGAGTTGCCAGCTCCTGGCCCACCTTATTAACTACTGCTTTGTGGGGAGAAAGAACAACATAGAGCCTACTCACTGTCACAATCAGACTGAACACGCAGAATATTTCCTTGTGAAGTATCAGACTCCAAAAGGAGGTGTGAGGGGCCTAGAGGGGAGCTTTCCTGTTGTTATTGTCATTGTTCAGTTGCTAAGCTGTGTCTGACTCTTTGCAACCCTATGGACTGAGCACACTGGGCTCCTCTGTCCTTTACCGTCTCCCGGAATTCGCTCAAATTCATGTCCATTGAGTCGCTGTGATGCATAGGAAGAAGCCTGTCCCATCAGTGGAGAAATGCCCCTGGCTCTCCTGCCTAAGAGCTACAGCGCCGGCCCAGGTCTAGCCCTTGTCTGCGCACCACCTTTCAGTTTCCCGACACCGATGCTCATGATCACCCGGGTACCTGGCAGGGGCCCCAGGAGAGAAGGTTATGGTCACTTACACTTTGCGGATGCAAAAGTGAGGGCAAGGAGGTGGCCGAGCTGACGCACGTGGTCCTCCACTGACAGAGGCTCTCCCACCCACCACCTGCCCTTGCCGAAGAGGCTGCTGGGAAGCGTTCTTAGGGTGAGACCAAGAGAGATTATCATGCTTAGCAAAGTCGAAACCTGCCAAGGTTTGCAGGCATATCTGTTAGTGAACATTCATAGGTGTGACGAGCAGGAAGAGTTTCAGAGATTGCTGAGGGCAGCCTTGTCCCCACATTGAGTCCTTTGCACAAGACCCTGAGTGTTTCCTGGTGGTTCAGATGGTAAAGAATCCACCTGCAATGCAGGAGATGCAGGTTGGATCCCTGGGTCGGGAATATTCCCTGGAGAAGGAAATGACAACCCACTCCAGTATTCTTGCCTGGGAATTCCCATGGGCAGGGAAGCCTGGTGGGCTACAGTCCATGGGGTTGCAAAAGAGTTGGACACGACTGAGTTTCTTACACTTTCACTTTCTGAGGGTTTCTGTCACGTCCACATGCCCTTTTCCCTTACTTTGATCCCTTTTCCCTAAATAGACCCTCATGTATTTATTACTTTTTTAAGATTTTTTTTTTTGGATGCAGACCATTTTTAAAGTCTTTATTGAATTTGTCACAGTATGGCTCCTGTTTTATGTTTAGATTTTTTTTGAGCATGAGACGTGGGGATCTTAGCTCCCTGACTAGGCATCAAACCCACAACCCTTGCATTGGAAGGCGAAGTCTTAACCACTGGACCACCAGGGAAGTCTCCTGAATACCTTTATTTTTAAGCAAAATTTTATTGTATCTGTGAAATCATGGATCTAATGTGCTGCTGTAATTTTTCCAAATATACATTAAAATAAATCTGACTATTCAAACAAAAATTGTTTGACCACGGACCTCCTAAATCATGAGGCTCATGCTACCAGGGAAATACTAACTATGGGAAATGCTGACCTAGTTAGTCTAAGGCTCTTATTTTTCAGAGGGAAACTGAGGCACAGAGAGGCGGTGGGGTTCGCCAGGGTCACATATCTGGATAAAGGCAGAAGCAGAGCCTGGTCTGTAAATACTTAGCTTGGGCCCTCCTGCTGTAGCAGATCCCCAGGGTGCTCCCTGGGATGTCAGTTCTACTCACAGCTCCTATTCTGTATGATAAAGCAGCGGTCCCCAACCTTTTTGGCATCAGGGACTGGTTTCGTGGAAGGCAATTTTTCCACAAATGGGGCGGGGGATGGTTTGTGGATGATTCAAGCGCATTCCATTTATTGTGCACTTTATTTCTATTATTATTACATCAGCTTCAGGCATGAGATCTCAGAGGTTGAGTACCCCTGTCATAAATGATTCTGGGCCCCAATGAGCTTGGCATAAACCTTGTCAAGATGGTTTGCTTGGCACACACTGATGTGACCCCAAGAGAGCCAGTCATGATGTTTCCAAACTTCTCTGGCCATGGAACACTCTTTCCCAGATCAGTTTGCACGGGCTTCTGGAAAGGCAGCATGCTGGTGAGCTTGAGGCTCTGGGCCCAGCAGTTGAGGTCCAGGGACTGCTCCAGGCTCACCTTGTCTGGGAAACCAAGTCCCACCCGGAATCCTGAGTCATAATTGGTTTTTGCCTCCAAATAGGGACGAGAGAGATGACTGCTGCTAGGATGCCTGGGAAACCTGGGGGCTTATATCCTGGAGGCAGCAGGGCGGCTGGAGGAGGAGAGGTGCTGGGGAGGGCTTCAGAGGAGAGCCTGGCTATGGGGTCAGCTGCCGTGGCACGTCCTGTACCTGAGGACCACCAGACCCCTCCTGACCCCACTTCAGTCACACCAGGCTCTTGAAACATCCATCAGGGGATTCACCATGGCTCTGTCTTTCATAAGCTGGGTGAACTTGGGCGACTTAGGACCTCTGTGACTTAGGTTCCTTATCTATAAAATGGGATAATACCATTCACACTGTTACAATGAGAAAATGTACATAAAGTACCCAACCCGGATCCTGGTGGGTAGAGAGCCAGTAAATGGTAATTATTAATATTATCACCATCATTATCAACCACCTCAGCCTTGAACTTGCTCCATCCCCTCCTAAATCTGTGATTCTGATCATCCTGTCTCTCGCTTTCTCACTTCCTGGTTATCACATATCCAGCAGAAACTCCTCCTTGGCTCTCAAAAGTATAAGGAATTCTGGGTACACAGAGAAAGTACCTTTCTCTATTTGCCATCGATCACATTCATTTCTGTTTTAAGCACCACTGTACAGGGCAGAGGAGAAGGCAATGGCACCCCACTCCAGTACTCTTGCCTGGAAAATCCCACGGACAGAGGAGCCTGGTAGGCTGCAGTCCATGGGGTCGCTGGGAGTCAGACATGACTGAGCGACTTCACTGTCACTTTTCACTTTCATGCACTGGAGAAGGAAATGGCAACCCACTTCAGTGTTCTTGCCTGGAGAATCCCAGGGATGCGGGAGCCTGGTGGGCTGCAGTCTATGGGGTTGCACAGAGTCAGACACGACTGAAGCGACTTAGCAGCAGCAGCAGTACAGGGCAGGGGACTTAAGCTCGTCACTTTGGAATCCTGCCCTCTGTCTTCTGGTGGCCAGGTCTGTCTCACTGGGTGTGAAGTCATTCAACTGGTGGACTCAGTGGTCCACAGAGGTCCCTGTGGAGGCTTTGAGGCAGACCCTGTGGGTGCTTGCTCTTCTGTACTGCCCTTTACCTTTCTTCAAATTATCATTATCAAATCTGAAAATGTTGAGGGTTTTTGGAAAAGTGTTTTCTCACCTTCCTAAACAAGGAAGGCATCTCAGTAGTTATCTCTTTTATATTCTTTACCCCCTCCCATCTTGTACACTATAGTGTGAAGATGTGATAGCTGGGGCTGTTGCAGCCAATTTGCAACCATGAGGAAAAGACCAAGAGAATCCTATAGATGCTGACCAAGATCCCTTTCATCCTTGAGTTGCCAAACACTACCACTGGGTAAACATAGGTTATAGGAGATGGGTTCAGTCAGGGGCAAGATCAGTCTTCTAGGGCCAACAAGCACATATTGCTGAGTGCTGAGTACTGTGTTAGGCCCAGAGATAAGGAAGAAAGAAAAACTACCACAATAACTCGCTGCCATCATAATATCTATATGGTTAAACAACATTTTAAGCTTGCAAACTTTGATTCAGCTGGTCTTCCTAGGACTGGGTTCCAGACTCGAAATCTGGTGGTTCATCCTGGGGCAACTCATTAAAATGATTTTGATCTGAGTTTCCAGTCATGGAAAATGAGGTCAGTTACCCCTAGCTCATAAGGTTCTCCTGGGATGATGGCAGTAAAAAGCTGAGCATACTTCAGTGAGTTCTTGAGAAGTTAATGATTTGACTATTGCAGTTATTAATAAATATTACTGCCCTGGTGTCAAGAGGCTTTTTCTGGAACGCTCTTAACAGTCAGGCCTAGTCTCCCTGATTGGGCCCATGTCTGGGGTCCCAGGTCTCAAGACCCACATGGGCCTGTCTGGAGGTCAGGGTGGCCTGACACAGGGACTTCACATCCTTATGATGGAGGCATCGAAAAGAAATTAATTCTCTCCATTCGGGGGCCTTCCTCTCTATTACCTATTCATCAAAAATTGCCTGGCGTTTGTGCATTTTTCATTACAAGAGTCAACATTTGCCACGTTAATAAAGCAAGGGGCTGCTTTTCTCCTCTCAGAAATAGAATATGTAACGACACGGCCCCTTTGATGTTTCTCAGCCAATACAATATGTATCTGAATGAGGATGAAAGCCATCCTGTTAGGGCTGGGCTGCGGAGGGGCATGATGGAGGGGAGCTGGGGATGGGGTGTGGGGAGGGGGTCCTTTGCAAGAGGCTCAGCAAGGCAGGAAGTGGGCTGGGCTCCGAGGGGGGAGCTGGCTTTCTGTGGTCCCCTTGCCATCCCAGCCCCCGAGAGACCTCACAGGGTCAGAGAGGTAATGTGCTCTAGGGTAGCCCCAACACAGTAACTCATGATATCCAGGAGCGAGGAGATGACGTGGGGTGCCAGAGGAGAGTATGGAAGCCCAGTTCCTGGACCAAGGCTCAGCTCATGGTGTCTTGGATGCAGGATGGTCAGGGGTAGACCAAGAAACACTTTCTCTCCAGGCTGTTTGTGTTCATCACAAGGGACCATGTGTGGGCATGTGCTTGTGATTTGAATGTGGATCTGATGGGATGGAGTTGTTTTTGTCCTCAAAAGCTACAGTTGGTTCTGAACACAGATGATGCCAGTGCTGTGGGAGGCACTTGGAGTGATGAACTGATGGACCCGCTCCCCGTCTTTGTCCATATGGAGGTGACAGTCTAGTTGGGGCAAGGCCCCCGTGATGAGATGTGAGTATCCAAGGCTCCATTCAAAATCTGGAAGGTCCCTGGAGCTGGGCCACAGGGCAGGGTGGACAGAGCCTCAGAGGAGGAAGCAGCAGGCCCTCACCCTCAGCAGTGAGACAACTGCAGACCATTGATGGGGCCCTGGAATAAGTGACCCAGGCAGGAAGGCAAGTGGCGAGCTCTCCTCTGCCTTATGACTCTGTGTTTGCCATACCTCATCTTTAGGGAATACTCTGACCTCAGAACCTTTAAAAAAAATCAGCCCCCAGGGTAAACTACACCCGCCCCCACATCTTCAAAGATCTCCCAAGGATGACATGAGAAGGAAAGCCACCGATTTTCTGTCCCATCAGCCTGTCTCTCCCCCTCCCCAGCCAGTTCTCTTTCTCATTTTGGATAATTCCACGAAATGCCTGCAGGGCTTCCCTGGTGACTCAGTGGTTCAGAAACTGCCTGCAATGCAGAAGCCCCAGGAGACATAGATTTGCAGTTTCAATCCCTGGGTCAGGCAGATCCTCTGGAGGAGGGCATGGCAACCCACTTCAGTATTCTTGCCTGGAGAATCTCATGGACAGAAGAGCTGGAGGGCTACAGTCCATAGGGTTGCAGAGAGTCGGACACAACAGTAGTGACTTAGCACACACATGCATGAAATGGCTCACAACAAAGGCATGGGAAGGTGTACTAGCTTTTCTAGTCACTGGCTGTGTGGCCTCGGGAAAGCCATATACCATCTCTGAACCGCAGTTCTTTCACCTGTAAAACAGGCATAACAATAATGCTTCTCAAATAGGGCTCTTGCATCCTGAGTGTAATGCCTGGCATGCAGCCATCCCTGGGTAGAAATGGGCAGTCATGGCCCACTCTCTCATTAAGGTAAGCCATTGAGATAATAAAAGCTAGAAGACATTGTCTGAAGACTCAACTCAAGCCCCTTCAGGAAGCGTCTGCACCACGCCGAGCCTCAGTTGTCTCATCTGTGAAATGGAGCTCCAGTTACCCACTGGCCCCTCCTCTTGGTTCACCAGGGCCGGTTGAGGTAATGTGCGTGTAGGAGGTCAGTGGAGTGGCTGAGAGTGCTGAGACCAGAAGCAGCGCTGCCACCTGCTAGCAAAACTTTGGCTTCAGTTACTGGTCGGTAGTGTGGGATGACAACAGAACCTTCCCAAAAGAGCTGCCGTAAGGATTCAGGCGCGCTTATGCATGAGGTACCCAGGGCCATTCCAGGCACCAGGGTCCACCTCTGTTCTCAGGAACCCCCATTGTGTGGGGGAGAAAGACAACAAACAAATATCTAAGGGATGCTGTAGACAGAGTGACCCAATATCTCCTGATTATATCTAATGTCTGCACAATCACCAAGAGCACCCCCTTCACGGAACTTCCCTGGTGGCTCAGTGGTAAAGAATCCACCTGCTAATGCAGCAGCTGCGAGAGCCCCAGGTTTGATCTCTGGATCGGGAAGATTCCCTGGAGGAGGAAATAGCAACCCACTCCAGTATTCTTGCCTGGAAAACTCCATGGACAGAAGAGCCTGGCGGGCTACAGTTCATGGAGTTGCAAAGAGTCGAACACAACTGGGCAACTGAGCACGCACACATGTCTCTTTCACATTCAAGTCTAGTTTGGAAGATAAATTCTATCCTCTTCCTCACTATGGAGAAAATGAAAAAGAATGATAAGTGAAACAGTGAAAAAGAAGAGCACGTTTAGATGAGTTAGAAAGGCCACTCAGGGACTTCTCTGCTGGTCCAGTGGTTAAGACTTCACCTTCCAGGGCAAGCGTTGCAGGTTCGATCCCTGGTTGGGAGCTGAGATCCCACCTGCCTTGCTGCTAAAAATCCAAAACATAAAACAGAATGAATATTGTAACAAATTCAATAAAGACTTTCAAAGAAATCTTTAAAAAAAAATAAAAGGTCACTCAGAGGATATGACGTTTTCATCAGGCCTGAGTTAAAGGAAGGAGTCAATCATGTAATAGTTAGGTCAATGAGCATTGAGGAAACAGCAGGGGCAAAGGCCCTGAGGCAGTGCTGAACTTTGGAGAGCAGGAGGACTACAGAGTCATGGAGCAGAGGAGAGAGTGGAGCCAGAAAGAGGGCCTGGGGAGGGGGCAGGGCCTGGCCACAGAGGGCCTGGTGGGCTTTGAGAAAGGAAGTTAAATTGTGTTCTTTAGGTCGAACACATGTTTTTTCTATAAAAGGTCATAGAATAAAGATTTTAAATCTCAAGGCCATACGTTCTCTGTTCCCCTACTGGCCTACTCAACTCTGCTGCTGTTACATACAAGTTGCCAGCTTCAATATGCAAACAGATGGGTGGGGTTGTGTTCCAATAAAACTTTATTCATAAGAACAAAGAGCAGGTGATTTGACCCTAGGCTATAATATGCCAACCCTGGGAGATCATCAGTTTAGTCACTTGTGTCTGACTCTTTGTGACCTATGGACTGCAGCATGCCAGGCTTCCCTGGCAATCACCAACTCCCGGAGCTTGCTCAAACTCACATCTATCCAGTTGGTCATGCCATCCAACCATCTCATCCTCTGTCATCCCCTTCTCCTCCTGCCTTCCATCTTTCCCAGCATCAGGGTCTTTTCCAATGTGTTAGTTCTTTGCATCAGGTGGCCAAAGTATTGGAGTTTTAGCTTCAGCATCAGTCCTTCCAGTGAATATTCAGGACTGATTTCCTTTAGGATTGACTGGTTTGATCTCCTTGCAGTCCAAGGGACTCTCAAGAGTCTTCTCCAACACCACAGTTCAAAAGCATCCATTCTTCAGCACTCAGCCATCTTTAAGGTCCAACTCTCACACCCTTTCATAGCTGTATTTTAAGTAATGGCTTGACCGTGGTATGACACAAAATTTACGTTGTTAAATAACCTCTCTGATTGTTACATTATGTGGATAATGGATGGCAGTGGGTCAAGAGAGATAAGCTGCAAAAAAAAAAAAAAAAATTACTCCAGAAACCCAGGTAAGTGCAGATGGACTCAGGAAACAGCAGAGGAGCTGGAGAGACGGGATGGACTGGGGAGATGCTTTGAAGGGAAACAGCCCAGAAGGGAGGTCTGTTACTGTGAAATGTGGGTGAAATACAAGGTATGATCATCACCATTGTCATCTGTACTCCTTTTTGCTCATCAATGGGGCTGGCTAGCCTGGCAACCACCAGGCCCATGCAATAAGCTTTGCAGAAACTGCCTTTTCAGTTCAAATCACTTACAAAAGCTCAGGCTGCAATTATAAAGCTTCATAGCTGTGCAGCATCCATAAAAAGATGTAATTTTAATATTTGGTTCAACTTCAAAGCAGTAACTTAGAATTATATATACCCCATTAAAATATAATGTTTCTCCCCCAAACTAATCAAATGGCTAAATCAATTGTTGGTGGATTGCCAGTGGCCTGAGGATCAATGGGAATAGAAAATGTATTCTATATTTTCCTTGTTACGTAGAGTTAGAGAACATATTTTATTAATGTTCATCCTTTAGAGACCAGATTTGTGTGTTTGCTAAAATAAATACTACAATCTTTAGGACTTGGTTAGATGGAGAGGGCAGGATTATAAGGGCAAAGAACGATTCGCAAGGAAGCAGACATTCCAGAGCCCTTGTGGGGTGATGGGACTTGGATCCAGGGAACTTGAGTCTTGCATCTCCCACTCACAACATGTTGAATGGCTTTAGAATATGTCCTTTCTCTTCCTAGTTGCTCCATTTGTCAAATGAGGAGTTTGGACAAGGTCAGTGAAGGTAAACAGGTTTTGGACTAATTTAACTCAATTAGTCATCACTGCATGGAGCCTTCCATGGGGAAGGATTGTGAAGCTATGACTGAGTTCACAGGGAGGGAGTGCAGCAATTGATTAGTCATGTCTTCCATGGGCATGGGCGAGGCATCCTGAAATCCAGGTGTTTGTGATCCTTGTACTAAATGGATTCTAAGATCCCTTCTGTTCTAACAGGTTGAATAAAGGTCTATTAGTCTGAATAGGTAATCTCCTCTATGACTTGTAGGATCTTCTCAGGCCCTCCGTGGATGGTCTCTCTCCCTGCCCTGTGGCCAGCTTTGGCTGGACTGGGATCTCACTGAGAATAATAGATTCTAAACTCTGTGTGCAATAAGTTAGTTGCTACATTTCAATCATGCTTACTATGCACCAGGCACTGCAGATCTAAAGGTCCATAAGCCATGACTGCAGCCTTTTATGAGGCTATAGAGAAGGGCATGCAATTTAAAGAAGGACTGACAAGTAACATGAAGCTGTAAGATGGCCCAAGTCTCCCTGAATTTTCCATCCATACTTGGGAAGACCTAGTCAAGAGCGTGGGTCACCGCCCTCAACTCCCGAGCCTCTCTTTCTCTTGGCGAGTTGTCATCTTCCCTTTAGCAGTTGCACTGTTAGGTTGCAAGCAACAGTGACTGACTCAGGCAACAAAGAAATTAGAAAGCTATAGGGAAGAGCTCACTTAGTCAATGGAAGCCTGGAGAAGTGGCTCCAAAAAAGCCAGCACTTGGAGTTCATGGTGCTGGAGTTGAACAAGCACATGGGACACTGCCCTTGAAATGTTTTCCACTCAAGATGCTATGTCTTGAAAATATTTTCTAATTTTCCTTGTTATGGCTTCTTAGATATACCCATCCTTTAAAAGTGGACACAATTTCCAAATACATGAAGTTTTCTCATTTAAATGCTTACTTCCCTGCTATCACCCTCTGTGTTTTTTCAGTCTTTTAACTTTATTGCAGCTTTCCATGGCTATTGCAAAGATCTTTCTTGGTAAATGTCACACTGTACTTGAAAACATGAGTAATTTTCAAATATCTTTTGACACTGATTTCTGACATAATTCCACAACGATAAGAGAACAGACTGTGCATTTCAATACCTTTAGACCATGAAATTTTTGCACCTTTTTGAAAAATTTTGCACCTTTTTGCACCTAGATATGTTCCAGTGTTTCCTGGTTTATAGACTATGGGAACTCGAATAGAATTGTATTCTGCTGTTGAGTGAAAATTGTATAAACCTTGGGCTTCCCAGGTGGTGCTAGTGGTAAAGAACCTGCCTGCCAAGGCAGGAGACGTAAGAGACAAGGGTTTGATCCCTGGGTCAGGAAGATTCCCTGGAGAAGGAAATGGCAACCCATTTCAGTATTCTTGCCTGGAAAACTCCATGGACTGTGAAGCCTTGCGGGCTACAGTCCATAGGGTTGCAAACAGTCAGACAGGACTGAAGCAAACTAGCACATATGTGTGCACTGCTGCTGCTGCTAAGTCGCTTCAGTCCTGTCCGACTCTGTGCGACCCCATAGACGGCAGCCCACCAGGCTCCCCCATCCCTGGGATTCCCCAGGCAAGAACACTGGAGTGGGTTGCCATTTCCTTCTCCAGTGCATGAAAGTGAAAAGTGAAAGTGAAGTCGCTCAGTCGTGCCCGACTCTTAGCGACCCCATGGACTGCAGCCTACCTGGCTCCTCCAACCCTGGGATTTTCCAGGCAAGAGTACTGGAGTGGGTTGCCATTGCCTTCTCCATATGCATGCACATATGGTTGCATATGGTTCCTAGTGCTTTTCAGGTCTACCAGATCCTTCTACTTTTCTGTCTATTCATTCTGTTAATTTTTGAGAGTTTAATACTGAAACGCCAACTAAAAATCTTAATTTATCTACTTAAAAAGATAGTTGTAATATATAGAGTAACTGTTGGTAACTTTGCCCTATATTTTCCAAGTCTCTCGTAAATGTGTTATCATACTTCCATAATTAAAAAAGAAAATCTCTTGTTTTGGGAGAGAGGTCAGTTGACCAACCTTGGGCAACATGCTCTGTTCTTGGTAGGGGACTACAAGCAGGCTTGATTTATAGGCCAATATAATGGAGTAAAGAGAATACCCCGAAGAAGACACGGTACAACCACAGGAGAAGGGGGAGAAGGATGCTGGGAGGTCAGAATCAGAATGTACCTGGAGGAACAGCTCTGCAACGCTGCCTTGGCAGCCAACATGAGCCTCTTCTAAGCCTAATCAAGAGTCAGCTTAGGCTGCTGGTTCTATTTTCTGATGGCAGAGCAGTTCTGGAGGCCAGAAGTCTAGAATTAAGCTGTTGATAGGGAAGCATTCCTTCTGAAGGCTCTGTGGGAGGGTCCTTCTTTCCGCCTCCATGTCCTGGTGACTGTTGACATTCCTTGGCCTATGGCTGCATCACTCCCACACTCATAGTGCCTTTTCTTAATCTGTCTGTCTCAAAGCTCATCCTGTCTTTCTCTTCTAAAGCCACTTGTCATTGGACTTAGGGCTCATGTGGATTATCCAAGAGGATGTCTTCATCTCAAGATTCTTAACTTAATTGCCCCTACAAAGATCCTTTTTCCAAATAAAGTCACATTCACTGGTTTGGGAGATTAGGATGTGGACATGATTTTTGGGGATCAGCTTTTTGTCTACTGTACCTACACCAACATTATTCTTCCTTGTGATGTGTCTGCTTCTCCCATGTTGCCAAAGGGTATAGGGCACTCTTCCTTTTTTCTAAAATTTTTAAAATGAGTTTTCCATTCAGGGTAGGGGCTTCCCTGGTGGATTATTGGTAAAGAATCCACCTGCCAATGCAGGAGATGTGGGTTCAATCCCTGGGTCAAGAAGATACCCTGGAGAAGGAAATGGCAACCTACTCAAGTATTCTTGCCTGGAAAATCCCATGAAAGGAAGAGCCTGGCTGTCTACAGTCCATGGGGTCACAAAAGAGCCAGGCAAGACTCAGTGACTAAACTACAATAACAACAATTCAGGGTAGACATGTTTTGTTAGAGTTCTAAACTGGCCAGAGTTTCTTTTATGTGCTGAGTATTTTTACATGTAGGATTTATTTTGATCATTTAAAACCACTCTTCTAGAATGGCCACCTATTTTTCTATTTCCTTAGAGGAAAATCCCATGAAGACTGGGTAAGAGGCTGCTATGAGTGGCATCCTTGATGTCATACCTAAAGTTGTCCGTCTCTGCCAGAAAAAATGGCCCACCTTTGCAGGTTGAGCTGGACTACTAGGAAATCTCCTTGTCCTCTCCTAGTGACCTCAAGGTCATCGTTCGTGGGCTGCCAGCCCTTCCAACAGTCAGCCTGGGTTCCTCCAGGAGGTCCTCGGAACCCACAAATCCCTTGCATGGTAGTCCTCCAGAGGTTATTTGGAAAACTGGGAGCCTGGATCCCCTATTGAAGGCTGCCCTTCCTCCCAGTGCTGAGTGGTTGACTGTCAACCCTTCAGTGCAGAAGAACTGAATTACAGGCCTCTGTTCCCCCTTGCAGTGCTGTGACCAAGATCCACAATTAAAACTGTCTGTGCACAGATTTATAGCTGTGGGCTTTGCATTCACTCTAAAAGCAGAGCTGTCTTACCAGTTACCGCACTCTGAGGATTTGAAATATTGGGGGCCCCTGAGCCCCAGCGATGATGGGAGTACATAAGGTTCAACAGCACAAAGGCAAAGACCTTCCCAGAATTGGAAATTGCCCAACTTTGAGACACTGGCTTCCTTTAGAAATTGCAATGCTATTAGCAAACAGCTAGTCAAAACTTTTCATATTCCGGATACGAAAACTGAGGCCCAGGGAAAGACAGAGACCTTCCTGAAGCCCCACAGAGCTCACCTGTCCTGACTCCTTTCCTGGGTGCTTTCTCCTGACACCCCAAGTGGGCTGCACTGAGCACTGGGCAGGCTGGGTGAGCGAGAGCCTGCATAGACAGCCGGGGGAAAGGAGCCCACCAATTAGTCTGGGAAAGTGACAAGCACATGAAAAATGACCGAGAAAAGAAACCTAGACATTTCACAAGGAAAATTACACTTTCTCACAGCCTCGAAATGTTTCCCATAAAATATACCGGCAAAATATCTCCAGGCACACGTGACATGTTGGGATTCCATCACAGGCTCCCTTTAAGTGTTTTCACCTGGGGAAAAGTTTTGTTTTTTCCACTTGAAAAATAAGGAGGATCAACTTACTGGCTCAAAGGAAATGCCTCCTTAGAAGGAAAACAGTTATGTTTACAGAGAGGCATTTGTTCATTTACTAAGCATTTTCTGAGTCCTATTATATGCTAAGACAGTTAGGATACAATGGTGAACAAGAAAGACACAGTCCGGTTCTAAAGATGAAGATGATGATGCTGTTGCTGCTGATGGAGATGGTGGGAGTGGTGATGATGAACGAGATGGTGATGAAGGTCATAATGATGAGTATAATATTTAAATTCTATTAAGAATCCACCCCGTTCTTTGCTCCTTCATTGATTATTTCACAGTGCCTCTGCAACAAGCCCTGGAGGCAGAGGCTTTTATTAGCCCCTTGTTACAGAAACTGGGGCACAGAAATGTTAGGGAACATTCCAAGGCTACTCATTTAGAAACTGATGGAGATGGAATTTGACTTAGCCAGTCAGATCTGGTAAAGAAGATAGACGATAAACAACTTGTCTCTTAAAAATAAACATATCTTCATAAACTGGTGATGATGTCCGCAAAAGACAAGTACAATTATTTTTAGAGGATGAAAAGGAAAGACTTCTTTGTGTTGGGGCTTTAGGGAAAGCCTGAAGGGCAAAGTGAAGTGAAGTCGCTCAGTTGTGTCCGACTCTTTGCGACCCCATGGACAGTAGCCAACCAGGCTCCTCTGTCCATGGCATTTTCCAGGCAAGAATACTGGAGTGGGTTGCCATTTCCTTCTCCAGGGGATCTTCCCGACCCAGGGATCAAACCCAGGTCTCCTGCATTGTAGGCAGATGCTTTACCGTCTGAGCCACCAGGGAAGTCGCTTAGGCAAAAGTAGGAGTTAATTCAGCCAAGAGGATGGGGAGAGGGGAATTTGTGTTGTTTTTTAGTTAATTAAAAATTTTTTATTATAGTTGCTTTACAATGTTGTGTTATTTTATGCTAAATAAAATGCTAAGTAAAGTAGAGTAAAGTAGAGTAAAGTAGAGCTAAGTAAAGTAAAGTCATATGTATACATATATTCCCTCTTTTCTGAATGTCCTTCCCATTTAGGTCACTGCAGAGCACTGAATAGAGTTCCATGTGCTACACAGTAGGTTCTCATTAGTTATCTGTTTTATACACAGTATCAAGAGTGTATGGGGCTTCCCTGGTGGCTCAGAATCTGCCTGCAATGTGGGAGACCCAGGTTCGATCCCTGGGTTGGAAAGATCCCCTGGAGAAGGAAATGGCAACCCATTCCAGTACTCTTGCCTGGAGAATTCCATGGAGGGAGGAGCCTGGCGAGCTACAGTCCATGGGGTCACAAAGAGTCGGACATGACTGAGCGACTAACACATGTCAAGAGTGTAATCAGGTTCCCAGGAGACACAGTGGTAGGGAATTTGCCTGCCAACGCAGAAGACGCAAGAGATGTCAGTTTAATCCATGGGTTGGGAAGATTCCTTGGAGGAGGAAATGGCAACCTGCTCCAGTATTCTTGCCTGGAAAATTCCATGGACAGAGGAGCCTGGCAGGCTATAGTCCATGGGATCACAAGAGTCAGACATAGCTTAGGGACTAAACCACCACCGCCGCCACCATCAAAGGCTGGCTTGGTGACCCCGTGCAAAGCCTTTACACCCTCAGAGCTACATTTTCCCCATCATGAAAGGGGACTAATGAGGTCTACCCCAGAGGACCCTTGCTGGTGGTTCCTGGATGCGTATTTAATCCTTGCTTGTGGACTGTTGCATTGTGCCAAGCACGGACCACATCTGAAATGCCCACTCCTGTGGGTACAGGGTACTCCCCTTGGTGGCTAACATCCCCTTCTTTGAGGAATCACCCCCACCAGATAACTTTATAAAATCAGATTCCCCCCAGCTCCCCAGGTTGATTGGCCTCTGTCCTGAGGACAGCTTGGCCAGGGGCTAGCTTGGGGAAATGGATGAAGCCAATCAGATCCCTGCACACTGAAATAACCATGAGGTGGGAGGGCCAGAACACTTCCTGTGGATACTGAGCTAAGAAGCTGTGAACGAGGGAAGGGCCAGAGTCACCATCAGGGGTGGGCACAGACTGAGACTTGGAGGACACTGGTGGGAGAGAGAGGAAAACGGGACAGAAGCACATGGAAATGCCTGAGAGGAAGACCACACCAGCTGTTCCCATGGCAACAGGGCTGCTCTCAGTGACCCCAGTAAATGTCTCTGCCCAGGGTCTGCCTGCAAGGGGGTGTGAAGTAAGAACTGACTTCCACTCACTGCAGTGTCTCCTAGGAAGCCCTAGGGGTCAGTAAGGAGCCTGTGAGGAAATTGCAGTGGTTATCACTAAACATGGGCCAGGTATCCTTCTGTGGTCCCTTCTCAGAACAGCCCTGGGAGGCAGATGACATCAATCTCCCCATTTCACAGACGTGGAAACTGAGGCACATGAGTTGCCTCATACAACAAGGTGTATGAGTGAGCGACCCAGGATTCAAACCCAAGTAGTCATCTGAAGAGACTCTGACCTTAACCTCTGTGTTATCCAGTCAGCGACTCATCAGTCAGAGAAGGCAATGAAAAACAGATATGAGTCTGTTCACAAGAGACTCAAAAGTAGTCACCAGCCCCCAGAAAAAAGGGCAGGAACTTCATGAAAAAGAGTACAAAGCTTTGCCGAGTCACAGAAAGTGTGGATGATACACAGACACTGCTCCTCTATGGAAAGGCTTAGTATTAAAGCTGCCCATTTTGCCCACAGTGATTTCAAAGTTCGACAACCTAAATCACAAAGGTACTTTTTAAGGAACTTGATAACACGATTCTAAGGTGCATCTGGAAGATTTAATGAGCGAGAAGAGCCAGGAAGTTTCTGAGAAAAGGAGCATGATTAGGGGGACTCTGCTCATTACCGTGTTTGGGGGGGTGCATATTACGAAGCCAGGGTAATTAAAACAGTGTGACACTGGCTTTGAAGAGCAGAAAGATAAAAGATATGCAATTAAATATTTGCTGTATGATAAAGGAGGTGTTTCATATAAGTGAGGAAAAATATATCATTTATACCCAAATTAATTCCAAATGGATTCAATATTTTCATGTGAAGAAATGAAACTGTGATTTCCTCTCAAAAATGTATAACCTGAATTTAATCAAAGGGAAACATCAAACAAACCCAGACGAGGGACCTTCTACAAAATGGTTGGCTTGGAATCTTCTAGCTGTCAGCGGCAAAGCAGGCAGAGGGAGGAGAAGGCGCTCTGGAGCTGGAGGGGAGACCCCTGGGTGCGGGCAGAGTGGTAGTGGCATCCATAGCAGAGGGAGGGGTGGGTTTTGCAGGAGGTGGTGAAGAAAAATGGATCCCCAGGAACCCTCTGGTGGTCCAGTGGTTAGGACTCTGCGCTTCCACTGCAGGGACCCGAGTTCAGTCACTGGTCCAGGAACCAAGATCCTGCAAGTGGCAGGGTGCCGCCAAAAAAAAAAAAAAGGGATCCTGAAAGAAAGGTTTTGGGGAGTAACCTGTGCCAGCCTGTGGCAACAACAAGAAGCCCTGTCCTTTGCCTCCCTGGTTTCCTGAACTCGCCCCTGGTGATTACTGATCCATCCCTTTATGGAACTTTGTGGAAGCTCAAAAAACATTTATGAAAAACCTTTACTTATGTCAAAACAGATATTAAATATAATGTTAGGTAAAAACACTTCGTAGTGTTTACTATGTGCCAGATACTATTCTAAGTCCTGTAGACTTATTCCTCATATTTATCCTATGAGGCAGGTACTATTATATCCCCATTTAAATTTGAGTGAATTGAGGCAGGTCACAAGAAGTCAAGTGACTGTCCAAAATCACATGGCTGTATATGCTAGGACTGAGGTTTGGCTGTAGGTAGTTGAACCCTTAAAACTGCATCCACAGTCACTATGCTCAGAGACTACCCAACTTGCTCAGAAGCTGGAATTGTGGGCACAGTATTTGTTTTCTGGGTGTATTTGTTTTTGCTGAACTTTTAGAATATTCCATGATATGTCGCATTTTTTTTAATTGGAAAAAGTCAACAATTAAATGGAAAAAATTCGATCCACATTTCTTGTTTGATCTATGAGAGTCAGTGCTTGGCCCCTCTGAGGCTGTGCTCATCTCAGTCCTCTCTGAAATCCCACACCTTAGGTCCCCCATGTACTGCTAAGGACTTCATGGTTGGCTAAGCAGTTGGTGGGTTCGATTATTGCTAGGACATCATGAGTTCCTCGATGGTCTATACTTGGCTCTCCGGGGAAAATGCAGGTGCTCACACCTCAAGCTTTTCTTGTTTACTCACCTTCTGTAAGATAATATTCTGCGTTTAGTCACTAAATTTATTGTAACTTACAGAAACAATCTGGCTTCCCTGGTGGTTCAGATGGTGAAGAATCTGCCTGCAATGCAGGAGAGCTGAGTTAGATCCCTGGGTTGGGAAGATTTCCTGGAGAAGGGAATAACTACCCACTCCAGTATTCTTGCCTGGAAAATTCCATGGACAGAGGAGCCTGCCGGGCTACAGTCCCTGGGGTTGGGCATGACCGAGTGACTAACTCTTTCACTTCATAGCAGCAATCAGAAACTAAGACATTCCTAGTGAGAATAGAGTCAGTACATGAACTTGTGCTGTCTGGCTCCAGACCTGAAACTTCTAACCATGCTATCCGACTGCTTCGATCCGTGTATACAGAATAGGTGTCCATGGAGAACTTATTTGGGGTCTTAGAAATTCAGGAGGAATTCAGGAGGCATTGAGGGTATGGTGAGTGAGTCTTCAGGTAGATCTCAGTCAGGGCAAGGGTTTGATAAATGAAAGTAGGAGGAAGCAGAGCAGAGAGAACATCCTAACTGAGGAAACAGTAAACAAAGTTCCAGAGGCAGCAGACAAGTCAGCAGAGGTGGGAGAGATGAGGGGCCGGGTGGAGCAACAGGAGGCCCACAGAGACCAACAGAGAACGTGCCTGGATGCTGTGGGTTCTGCAAACAGCCACGGGAAAGACAAACTTATGCCAGTCCATTGCCCATGCAGGCAGGAACCCACCCCACTCAAGGGATAGGACCACACCCCTCCTGGGGATGCTGAGCGACCCAGGAGCTGGCCAGGTCTCTCTCCCAGTTGGGATTCCAGGTCTCACTGGCAGACATGAGGCTGCTGTATTCTACATGGCATCTGACGCCGTGGTTTGGGGCAGACATTTCCCCCCAGGTCAAGCCAGCTCAGGTTGAGTCTACTGTGCCCTGGAGCACCAGACCTGTGGAAAACAGGATCGCTGGTGGGACCTGGCCCCCTGAAACTTCCCCTGGCTCAGGGAAGATGCTGGAGAAAATCCTTGTACCTAATCCCTCTGCTTTCACAATCCAAAGTTTATTTCCACCAAAGTAGGCGGCCAGCTGAGTTTGTTTCTAATGTCCCTGCCCTAAGCCTTAATCATCAACTTCAGAGGACCCCACACAAGACTGAAGGCCATTCATTCATTCATCTTTTATCCATCATATACTTATTGAGCACAAAGAGTTGGCTATGACTGAGCAACGAACACTTTCACTTTCACAGATCAGAAGATTTCTTAGAGATAAGCAGCTTTCCAGTTTCCCACAAAAGACTACAAGCTTTGGCAAACCAGGCTCACAGGTCCATTCAACTAGGGTTGGCATGGAGTAGAAGCTGCCTCCTTGCGTTCACCACAATCACCCTTTTCCTTGCCCCTGCACCCCCCAGCAGGGACATCCACCAGAGGACAGGTGTTGGGACCCACCCCCATGGTTGTATGTTGTCTGTTACTTGGAAACCTCCACCTGCAGAGACAGTCCCCAATATACGTGGCCTTGATGATCTCTTCAGAATCAGTGCTTGCCTGTCCTGAGTCCCAGCAAACACTGAATGTTGGTCAGATGAGCTCAGTAGTCAAATGAATATCCATGCACCTGCTTTTGTACCTGGTGCCGATGGGAGAGCTCCAGGCTGGGCTCAGAACCCACTGATGTATCTATATGGGTTTGCTGTGTGGCCCTGAACAGGTCACTTCACCTACGCCTTTGTGTCCTCACCTGCACAATTGGGGAAGTTAAAAACCCTCCAAGTGTTCTCCTAGCTCTAAAGCTCTCTCCATAATCGCATGTCCTTCCTTCCCTGTGGCACTCCTAGGACCTAGTCAGATCACAGATGTGGAAGAATCTTGAAAATCCAAGAATTGCACAGTGGCTAAGGGTATGGACTTTGGAGGCCAACAACTCAATGGTTTAAAATCTCAGCTCAGCGCCTGCTTGTTTTAAACCTGGGGAAACTTTCTTAAGCTCTCTCTATTTCAGTTTCCTCACATGTCAAAAGGGTATAATAAAATTCACTCACAATGCTGTGAATATTAAACAAGTGATTGTAGGGAAAGTGCTTAAAGCAATGCTTGGCGCCAAGAAGTGCTTAATAAATATCAGCTCTGTGCCAGGAGCCACTCTTATTGTAAAAGCCTCTGTTCTTGAAGAATGTCTAAATTCATGGGGAGACAAAAAGTGCCTCTAAAGTACAGTCTGGGGACAACAGGAATTCAGAGTGTGGTGGAGACTTTCAGACCTGTAGGAAGCAGGGAAGGGTGGCCTGAAAGAGTTTGGAAGGTTTCTCTAAGGAAAGCATTGATGGGAGGATTTGCCTGAGAAACAGTGGGAGTCAATGGGAGGGTGCTTTGTGGGGAGCCCTATCCCAGGTGGGAGAAAGAATGGACCAAGCATTGCTTCACTTGGTCATTTATATCTTTAAGGATGCCCTCGAGTCAGGCTCAGTGTTTTGTGCCAAGGACACAGGTGAATGAAGCAGTTCAATGTCATAGCTCAGACCATGGACCCTGAGTCAGACGTACTCGGGTGAGAGTCCCAGTACTGTTGCCTTCAAGCTGTGTGATCTTAGTCAAGCGCTTTAACCTCTGAGATTTACTTTTCCATTCTGTAAAATGGGGGGATGATAATGGCACTTCATCCGGGGGCCGTTGTGAGGATTAAATGAAAAATGCCTGAAAAAGAAGTCAGCCCCTGCTAAGCGATGGCCATTTTTGCTCCCTTGATATGGGAGTCTTTTGCACTGGAACATTGTGGGGAGCATTACCTGTGTGAGAAATACAGTTTCTGACAGAGAATTGTACATAACTCAAAGGACAAGATCTAGGCTGCATACAAAGACTCTCCAGACTCTGTGATGATTCTACACGTGAATAAAAATGATTCAGAGCAGTGTATTCAAAGCATGGTCTGTGTTCCCATACCAACCCTGAATATCTTTGCAAGAGATCTATGATGAGACAATGGAGAGGTTGAGAGTAAAAGCTTAGACGCTTTTATGATGTGACATCCAGATGCATGTTGGATAGACTTGTCTCACTGAACAGGATATAGATGAGTTCAGTCATTGTTGAATTTGCCTCCTACAATGCATGTGGCTCAAGTTGCGTACCAGTTATGTATAGTAGGACCAAGTGTTAATCCATGATAGATTGGAAATATTTAAAAATGGTCCTTTGCAAAAGATAGTTTGAGAAACAGTTTTCTAGGCAGGCAGAGAGCTTTAATTCTGAGTGAGCAGATGTATCAGTTAGAGTCCTCCGGGAAAATAAAATGTGCTCTCGGTGTTTCAAACACAGAGAATTCAATAGAGGGGATTGATCACACAGGCCATGGAAGATCTGGGAAGCCAAACAAGGGACAATGATACAACCTAGAAATTAGCTACTGCAGGAATCTGTGACCACCTCTAAGGCTGGAGGGACAGCAGGAGGATGTGGTACAACTAAAATCAAGGTTCAGGGTTGTCCAGAGGGAGCTAGACCCATGGTTAGGGTGCCCCAGTGGGAGCTGGAGCTATGGACAAGACTTAGGTTCTGTCTTAGATGCCACTGGAAGAAAGGACAGATAAGGAGAAACACCCTGACTTTTATCCTCCTTCTATCCCCTGGTATTCTGCCAGGACCTTCCATTGGTTAGGACCTACCCAGAAGCCAGATGGCAAGGCAGCTTGGGGATAGAGAGCAAGGGAATGGCAGTGAATGGAACTAAGAGCAAATAAGCCAATGACTGTCACAGGGGGGTGAGAAAGCAGGAAACTAGCCAGACAGAAATGATTTCCAATCAACTTCTGACCATAGTGGTAGAGTTGGTGGTGGTGGATTCAGAATTTTCTCACTAGCTCTGTCTCCAGTTGTTGAGAAGACCAATTAAGACAGTGCTCAGTTGATACTCCAGAAAACGGACAGGGAAGAAGATGGAATTTCTCCACTGCCAATCTCAAGAGCAGGATTAAAAAAAAGGATTAGGCACTTCCCTGGTGGTCTAGTGGGTAAGGCTGGATGCTCCAAATGTGGGGCGGGGTGGGTGCTGTATTTGATTCCTGGTCAGGGAACTAAATCCCACATCCTGCAACTAAGAGTTTGCATGCTGCAACAAAAGATCCCACTTGCTGTGATGAAGATCGAAGATCCCACATGCCGTAACTAAGATCCAGCACAGTCAAATAAAAATAAATATTTTAAAAAGAAACAGGATTAAATGTTTCTCTAGATTATTTTCCCTTCACACTCCTTGTCACTTTCAAGTGGGGAAAAAAAAATTCTGTGAGGTCTGTGATGTCTTTCATGTTTGAAATGGAGATGTTAGAGTCAAAAGATGTGTGCATTATGGAGAAGATGTGAGAGGATTTCTTAGAAGATGAAGAAAGAATTCCAGAGACGTTAAGCAAGCAAACAAACAGACCCAGCGGCAACAACTACAACAAACGAAGAGATGGGGAGAATAAAACACTTGTGAAAAAACCTGCCAGGCTATGATGCAGGGAGAAAATTGATATTAATGAAACATCATGAGCGAATTAAGACAGCCAAAGTACTCTCAGATGTCTGTGGGGACTGCTCCTCTCACTGGCTTTTGGAAAAAGTTAACATGTAAAACTTCCTCATAAACAAAAGTATTTTAAGAATTTCAACTCGGAGACATTCCTGGCTAGCATCACTCATGCAGTTGGGAATACCTTTGATTAATTCCGGCTGGTAATTAGATTGGAGAGTGTTTGTGCCAAGCGTTCCTTAGAACTGTGTAAAAGGTGAGGCAGGAAGGCAGGGCACCCGGGGAGAGACCCCCCACCTGGCTTTTGAGCCCTGAAGTTGGCTGGATGGTGACTTCTGGTTTTAGGAGTGAGACCAATACACGCTCAGATTAGCTCTGGTCATTTATAAGACTGTCACTGAAATCACCCTGTGATAGCAAAAGACACCACCTGCAGAGTATCTCCAGCTCATCTCTCCTTTCTCGGAGACCATCCTCTCTTCACCGTACAGCCATATTTAAACCTCAAGATCCCACCCCTGCATGTAGCTGATTGGACCAGGAGTGGTCACTTGACTAAGCTTAGCCAGTCATATTCTCCCCCAACTGTCAAGCATTTGGAACCAGCATTTGCAGATGCTAGTGAGTTTCTTCTTGTTTCTTGAATTGCAAAAGCATAAATGTTAAGGAGTGCTGGCTATGTGCGTTTCATAGAGAAGCCAGTTTACAGAGAAAGAAAGATGAGGAAGATCCAGAGAAAAGTGGTTCCCGGCAATGAGGCTTGAGAGAGACTCTGGTTATGGGGCCCTTGTTCTTGTCCTCTATGAGGCCCAGTTTCATGGTCTCTCCTTGCGTTTTGAGAGGTGTCTCCAAAAAATAGTCTCCTTTTTATTGCTTGTGCAAATGTGGGTTTCTGCTCTTTGCCACCAAGACACCAACAGTATGAGAAAATGGCGGTTGCTATGTTTTGGCCTAAGATGCCCTGGTGCCTGCAGTTAAGACTGGCAGACCGTACTTTCTTATTACTCACTTCAGTTTAGGAGACATCTATGCAATGCATCTTAATACTCTCTCCTATTCATAGCTCAGTTGGTAAAGAATCCATCTGCAATGCGGGAGACCTGGGTTTGATCTCTGGGTTGGGAAGATCCCCTGGAGAAGGGAAAGGCTACTCACTCCACTATTCTGCCCTGGATAATTCCATGAACTGTATAGTACATGGGATCAGACACGTGTTGGCAGAGTCCCATGCGACTGAGCCACTTTCACTTTCAATAAAGGAAGAAGTGGGTGGAGATGTTGTGCAATTGGATGGCTCCTCTGAAAACTGTCCTGACCCAAAGCAGCCCTTGCTCTCCTGCTTTATGTCCTACCATTGGAGCCATCCCACTTTATGTAGGTCAACACAGGTTGCTACCTGGAGAGGGAGTGAGCCCATTGTATAAATGGTATGAACGAAGCTCAGTGCTTAAGTGACTACTCTTTTCAGCATCTAGCAAAGCTCTGGAGCCTGGTGTGCTGCAGTCCATGAGGTCACAAAGAGTCAGATATGATTTAGCAAGTCACCACCACCACCACCAACAACAACACCAAGTTGGCATCAGCACCAAGGTAAGGCCTGTTACCCAGGTTGGTTCTTGGAGAAGTCTTGCAGCTGTCTTGGGGAAACGAGTATCAGTGCTTCCCCACCATGACTATGCTTTAGAATTACTTGGGAAGGTTTTTTTTTTGGGAAAAAAAAAAAAAAAAGTCTAATACCTACACCACACTCCAGACCAACTGAATCATACATGGTCTCTTGGTTTGACACCTGGGCATTATATATTTTTAAAGTTTTTCTTTATTTGGCTGCATTGGGTCTTAGTTGTGGCATACAGGATCTTCATTGTATCATGCAGTATCTTTCATTGCGGTGCACGAACTCTCTAGTTGCTGTATGTGGACTTACTTGCTCCCAACATGTGGGATCTTAGTTCCTTGGACAGAAATTGAACCCATGGTGCAAGGTGGGTTCTTAACCACTGGACCATCAGAGAAGTCCTAGCATTGTTTTTTAAAAATTCCTGGGATGATTTTAAGATTCAGTGGAAGGACTGATTGCTAAAGCTGGAACTCCAGTACTTTGGCCACCTGATGTGAAGAATTGACTCATTGGAAAATACCCTGATGCTGGGAAAGATCGAAGGTGGGAGGAGAAGGGGATGACAGAGGATGAAATGGTTAGATGGCATCACCGACTCAATGGACATGAGTTTGAGTAAGCTCTGGGAGTTGGTGATGGACAGGGAAGCCTGGCGTGCTGTAGTTCATTGTATCGCAAAGAGCCAGACATGACTGAGTGACTGAACTGAGGGTTAAGAACTATTGTGTGTGCTTTGTGCTAAGTCGCTTCAGTCATGTCCAACTCTTTGCGACCCTTTGGACTGTAGCCCACCAGGCTCTTTGGTCCATGGGATTTTCCAGGCAAGAATGCTGGAGTGGGTTGCTATGCCCTCCTCCAGAGGATCTTCCCAACCCAGGGATTGAACCCATATCTGTCACGTCTCCTACATTAGCAGGTGGTTTCTTTACCACCAGCACTACCTGGGAAGAACTATTGAGCTGGGTGAATTATTTTTGGGAAAAAGGAATGATTAATTGAGCTGATGAGTGCTGGATCTTCATTGTTGAGAGCTGAACATAAACCCCCTGAGCACTTTGCTTGGGATGGTTAGGAGAAAGGAAAAAAAAAAAAAAGGGTAGACTGGGCTGTTGAGTTCAAAGGTTTCCTGTTATTGTGGAAGTCAAACTAGTATGGACTGTCTGAAGTTCATCACTCATTATACTTCATTAATTTGGATTCAGGTGAGAATTTATGAGTATTCCCAAACTCTTAGGAAATAGCTTTATTCAACAGAGGAAAAATATAAATAAGACAGCTCATCCTTTGGCCTACTTAAGGGAATCAGCTCTACACACACACACGCACACACACGCACCCCCCACCCCAACAGTGAGTTTGCTAATAATACACTGGATTTGAGTTAGTCATTCAAGTAGGTCCTTGGGGATCACTATTTGCCAAACACTGTTCCTGGCATATGGTAGAGACTCAATAAATATTTGTTGAATTAATGAATAAATGAACATATTGTCACTGTAGAAGTCACCACATGCTGTTTGGATTATAGAAGGTTTTGAAAGAAAATGTAATATTTTGAGGTCCAAACAAAAATGAGCTGATCTGCCTCCATCTGTAGCCTGGGGATGGAGGGAAGCAGTCATAGGTCAGAAACTCCATATTTGGGATGGGCAGTGATTTCTATTGGCTTTGCTTTCAAGATTCCCAAACTCTAACCTGTCCCCTCTGCATACTCCAAGGCTGGGTCTAACCTGACTCAATTTTGGCTAGTAATAAAGGGGAGTTGGGTGAGGCACCCCACATATGTCCTGTATGGGGGAGGTAATAGCCCCCTCCAGAGGGCTCCTCCTTTGGGCATCACCCTGTCAATGGACACATTGAGGGCCCAGAGCCTCTCAGACTTGCCAACTGAAATACCAATAAGGGCAATAGAACTTAAACTCATAATCTCCATGATATAAGGGCATTTCCTTAAAGAAACCAGTGCCGGCAGGGCTGCTATGAACGAAACTGAATTGTGCCATCACCGCCATCACCCCAATTCCTGTGTGAGATCTATAATCCCAGAGTGGTTGTATTTGGAGATGGTCTATAAGGAGGTATGTGTGTGCTAAGTAGCTTCAGTTGTATCTGACTCTTTGCAATCCCATGGACTGTAGCCCACCAGGCTCCTCTGTCCATGGGATTCTCCAGGCAAGAATAGTGGAGTGGGTTGCCATGCCCTCTTCCAGGGGATCTTCCCAACCCAGGGATTGAACCTGCATCTCTAGCATTGGCCGGCAGGTTTCTTTACCACTAGCACCACCTGGGAAGCCTGCCTATAAGGAGGTGGTGGTGGGGCAGTTGCTCAGTTGTGTCAGACTCTTTGCGACCCCGTAGACTGTAGCCCACCCAGCTTCTCCGTCCATGGGATTCTCCAGGCAAGAATACTGAAGTGGGTTACCATTTCCTTCTCCAGGGGATCTTCCCGACCCAGGGATCGAACCCGGGTCTCCTGCATTGGAGGCAGACACTTTAACCTCTGAGCCACCAGGGAAGCAATTAAGGTTAAATGAGGTCATAGAGGTTGTAAAACAGAATGAAGTAAGTCAGAAAGAGAAAAACAAATACCATTTAACATCACTTATATGTGGAGTTTAGAAAAATGGTACAGATGAACTTACTTGCAAAACAGCAATAGAAGGACTTTCCTAGTGGTCCAATGGTTAAGAATCCACCTTCCAATGCAGGGGATGTGTGTTTGATCCTCAGTCAGGGAACTGAGATCCCATGTGCCAGGGGACAACTGAGCCCTTGTGCCACAACTAGAGAGAAGCTTGTGTGCCTAGAGAAGCCCAAGTGCTGCAGTGAAGATCCTGCTTGCCCCGACTAAGACCTGATGCAGCCAAATAAATAAATATAATTTTGAAAAAAGCAGAAATAGAATCGCAGATACAGAGAACAAACTTATGGTCACCAAGCGGGGTGGGGGTGGGGGGTGGGCAACAGGGTTGGGATGAATTGGGAGATTGGGATTGACATTTACACACAGAACTGGGCTCTGATTAGTTGCTCAGTTGTGTCTGACTCTTTGCGATCCTGGACTGTAGCCCACCACGCTCCTCTGTCCATGGGATTCTCCAGGCAAGAATACTGGAGTGGGTTACCATGCTCTCCTCCAGGAGCTCTTTCCCAACCCAGGGACTGAACCCAGGTCTCCCACATTTCAGGCAGATTCTTTACTGTCTGAGCCACCAGGGAAGCCCAAGAATACTGGAGTGGGTAGCCTATCCTTTCTCCAGGGAATCTTCTTAACCCAGGGATTGAACCAGGGTCTTCTGCATTGCAGGCAGATTCTTTACCAGCTGAGCTACCAGGGAAGCCCACTTCCCATATACACACTACTATATATAAAATACATAACTACAGAGAACCTACTCTATAGCACAGAGAGCTCTACTTGGTGCTCTATGGTGACTTAAATGGGAAGGAAATCTAAAAAAAAAGAGTGTATATATGTATACTTATGGCTGATTCATGTTGCTGCACAGCAGAAATTAAGAAACATTGTAAAGCAACTATACTCCAATAATAAAATTTTAAATAAGAATGGCACTCTGATCCCTTAGGATTAGTGTCCTTTTTATAAAAAAGAGACACAGACTGTCTCTAGTACTCAGAAGGACGGCCATGTAGAAACAAAGCTAGGAAGGAAGAAGGCACAAGGGACATCTTTGAAGTTTCTTGAACTACTAAAAAAGATGCATTCTGATATTGTAATCTGCTTGACAATAAAGTCTTTGTTTTAGCATTAAAAATAGTTGTTTAAAATAACATTTTTCCTGACGTTTCACCTAATCCCTATCTTATCTCCAGTTACCTTCCCAGGTGCATATGCCCAGTTTGAAAAGAACACGATGAGCTGAATTGAGAAGTGGCTTAAGTTGGGAGGGAGCCATGATCTGGGTCAGAAGAAGTGTTTGCAGAAACTGAGGGTAATTGCCGCAAAGGGGAGGGGGCTGAGAGTCAAGGATGACAGCTGCCTTCAGATGTCAGAAAGAGAACCTGAAACAAATCAAAGGTCTTCAGTCTTATCAAGCACCATGTTCCCTTTTGATGAATATAAAAATCTTATATATTCTGGGTACTATCAGGCTCTTATTTGTATCATGGAAAATATTGTTTTTCATTTCTTGACTTTAAATATCACAACAAGCACCTGTGTGTTTTCAAACCATTTTCACTGCTGACACCCTCTCCACTCTGGAGATTGTGATACACCCTTCTGGTTGGTTTCCTTCCCTGTCTGCTGAATTTTGCTATTTTAAGTGTATAGTTACACAAAGCAGAATCTGGCCAATGGGGATGAGTTCCAGAAAGGTAGATTTCAGCATATAATGGAAGGCATTCCAAAAGCGTCCAGAATGGATTGATGTTTCAGGTAGTGAGCCCCCCATGACTGGAGGAGTGTAAGAGACCAAGTGACTACTTTTGATCAGAGCAGCAATTGGATGCTGTGATTTCCAGTTCTGCCTTTGTGTTTCAAAAACTGAGATATATCATGTGGAAACTCCAGATCTCTGGACAAACAGCCACATTTTCATAGGTTAGACATTTCAGTGTTTTAAAGACTGTTCTCTGTACTTTTAAAGAGGGGACACTCACCTCCAATTCCTTGAGCTCCCTAATTCTTTCTACCATCCAATTTGGGGAGTTGAACTCAATTTGTCTGAGGACTAGAGGGCATCAGGGGTGTGGAGGCCCTGATGGTGCAGGTGAAGAAGGTGGCACCAGGGGTGTCATATGAAAAGGACAAAGGGAGTTCTCTCTGTCACTTCGGCCTTACTTGGCCAAAAGAGCCAGGGTTCCTTCATTTCGTACTGGAGGTCTCAGCGCCCTACCATGAAAAATCAGCCTGGCCCTGGATCACTCTGTGCTGTCCCGTCGTGTACGTGTTGTCATCCTGAAAAATGCCAGCTCACCACTCCCTCTTCTCCTTCCAATCTTAGGCCAGAGATGACCTTACCACAGGCTAATCTTAATGCATCTGGTTTGACCAGGAGGGTGTATTTTGTGATCCCTCTCCTACCCACCCCTCAAAAAATAAACATGAAAGGATTTCATATTAGGAATCCAGATTTCCAGTTTATCTGTAACACTCCGATCTGGGAATCTGGACCTGCAACCCACAGGGCACAAGTCCCCTCCTGTGCTTCCCTCTCCTTCCCCAGCTGCCCCTTGTCTTCATTTAGCTTCCACCCAGAGTGGATCCTGAGAACCGGATTGAAGAGCAAGTTATTTATTGGGAAGATGAGCCCAGAACACACGTGCAGAGGGTGGGTAGGTGGGCCAGGGAGGGAAGAAAGCCATCAGGTTCCTATTCTGGGCGGCCAGAGTTTAATCCTGCAGGGTCACAGATCAGCGCAGTCAGTGCAGACCATGCCTCTGTGTCCCTCCTGAGAGGAGAGGGAGCTGGGGTATTTGTACACCCTCTCCTGCCAATCGCGAGTGGAGGCTGTTCAAGCAGGGAGAGAGCCAGTGGCCAAAGAGTCCTGGCAGCAGGGAGTCCAGAGTACTCTGAAAGGGTCAGGCCTGTCCGTGGGCAGGGGCCAGGGGTGGGGGGTGAGGGTTCTGCTTCTTCTCTGTAAGAAGCTTGACTTTAAACCATTTTGTCTGGCTCTGTTTAAAAAAACCTGGAGGGATGGGGTGGGAAGGGAGGTGGGCAAGGGGGTTCAGGATGGAGGGGACACATGTATACCTATGGCTGATTCACACTGTTGTATGGCCAAAACCACCACAATATTGTAATGTAATTATCTTCCAATTAAAATAATGAATTAAAAAAAAAAGAAAAAGGATATCACCTCTCCTCACCGTCCTTCTCTGACTCAGTTTCTGTTCTGAGCTATGAGGGCAGGATGGCGTATGCTGTGGGTTTAAGGGGAGATGTGTGGATCCAGGCAAGGAGCTGTGTCTCCTAAGACGAAAGTCTTTTGCCTTGCATGGCCTTGTCCTCTCAAACCCCTTAGCAGGGCTGACCTTGATTGGATGTCCTGGGTCCTCTCTTTCCTTGTCCCCATCCAGCCAGTCCTGCTTTTTCCTTCCGGAAGATTTAAATTCCTCAAGTCGCCTGCTCTCTGGTTCATTCTAAGTTAACCAGCCAAGTGGTTTTGATGGCCAGTTGTGGGGGGATTAATTGGAGGGGAGGGATTAAAACACTCTTTTTTCTAAGTCAAATCTCCAGATCTGGGTCATTAAAAATGATGCCTTTTTAAGTACTTCCATGTTTGCTGGCATCCCCTTGCTGACCAAAGGAAGAACGGCAGACACCAGACAATGGGCCTCCATCTGCCCTTGTGGCCACAACATTTCCTGGAACCAGAGGGCTGGTAATACGTACAAATGAGAGGGGCACGTTCTCTGCCAGGCCCTCCCCAGAGGGACGTTAATCTTCACCATAGACGTGCTTTATTCTGAGAAGCTGTCTTGTAAACCCCGTGCAGACAGCTGTTGTTTTCAGATTACAGAGCCTGTTGACAGTCTCTCCTTCAAAGGCTCTACGCTTTGGGGCTTTTAAACTTTGCAAACCATGCCACTGAGTCCCTGCTGGATTCATTTTGGCAGAGGTGCCAGCCAAGGGCTTCTTTTTTTCCGTGTCTTTGGACGCCAGGGCTTGGAGTCAGGACTGGCTGTAGCCACTCCTGGAGCAAGTGAACTTTTCCTGGTCCCTTCTCATCTTTTTCTGGCCCTTTTATCTCTCAGGTGGTATAAACTGGAGACTGAGTGAGGCCAGACCATCAAATGCAGCCATGCGTTCCTGCCGTCTGGGATGTTTAGTGGGTGGTGGTGATGAGACAAGTAGACCAAGGCCTTGAGTCAAGGGTGTGGACTTGAAATGCATTGCTTAGAGCACACGCCTCAACTGTTTACCAGCTGGGAGCCCTGGGACAAGCCACTTAACCTCTGCTATTCCTGTTTCCTGGGCTATGAAATGGAAACGATAGCACCTACCTCAGGAAGCTTTATCTTCATTGTAAAGATAAAATGAGATAATACACAAAAAGCTTCTTGGTTGACACACAATAAGAGCTTGATAAATGATAGCATTTTTTAATTATCAAAACATTTATTTTCTTATTGGAGTATAATTGCTTTACAATGTTATTTTCTGCTGTACAACAAAGTGAGTCAGCTATATGTATACATATATCCCCTCCCTCTTTGACCTTCTTCCCACCGCCCCCACCCCCTTCCCACAGTAGCCAGGACATGAACGTGTCTATTGACAGATGAATGGATAAAGAAGATGTGGTACATATATGCAATGGAATATTACTCAGTCATGAAAAGGAATGAAACTGAGTTTTTTGTAGAGATGTGGATGGACTTAAAGTGTATCATACAGAGTGATGTAAGTCAGAAAGAGAAAAATGAACATTGTATGTTAGTGCATATATGTGGCATCTAAAAGATTTTGTTTTATTGAAGTATAGTTGATTTGCAATATTGTGTTAGTTTCAGGTATACAGCATAATGAGAGCTCTTTTGCCTTCATCCTCCTCCTCTTCCTCTTCCTCATCATCTGGGCTTCTAGAAATACCATCACTCTATTTCAGAGGAGGACTGGGCCCCATCCACTGTGAAGGAGCAGAGCTAGCTTCTTAAGTCACGGTGTTGTGGATGGAGGATGGCCAGTCAGGATGGTATTCCTGGTGGAGGTAACCAAGTGGGCTGTGAAAGGAGAGTCGCCCCCATGTGTTTAGGGATCAGCAAGCAACAGATCTGGCTGAAATCAGTGCAAGAGATGCAAAGAGGGGACTTCCCTGGTGGTCCAGTGATTGGGAGTCCGCCTGCCAATGCAGGGGACACAGGTTCAATCCCTGATCCGGGAAGATCCCACATGCTGCGGGGCAACTAAGCACATACTCCACAACTACTGAAGCCCACGCACCTAGAGCCTGTGCTCCACAGCAAGAGAAGCCACTGCAATGAGAAGCCTAAGCACCAGACCAAAAACCCAGCACGGCCAAAAATAAATTTGAAAAATAAATAAGGGAGATGCAAAGAGAAGGAAATGAGGCAGAAGAGGCAGGCTGGGACCAGCGCAAATGCATGGCTTAAAGGTGGTGGCACCATGGACAACTTTAAACCGGAGTGTCATCAGAGCAGGAGGCAAGCATGCTCAGAACAAGCCTGCTTTCCAGGAGAGCCCAAACTTCTCAATTAGGAGATTTCTCCTTTGGCCTTGACGAAATGGCCAACAGGACCACATGCTTGGATGTTTCATTTGTCAAATGATATCCCTTGCTTCGACAGCAAAGCTGAGGCCCTGTGTGATGTGGCAGGGTGGGAGGGTGGGACATTTTATTGGACAGTATTGAATTTGTTCAGACCTCTGCAATTCCCCTGGAAGGGACCCTGGATACGGGGTCAATTTATCCTCCGACCTAAAGCCACAAAGTTGATAATCAGCTGCCACTGTCTATGGGGGAGATGAACTCCAATGCGGAGCTGTTCAATAAATCTGCTATTAGCAGGGAAAGTGCTTACATGCACTTAAAAAAAATTAAACAACAAAATAAGAGCCGCTGATTGACAAGGCATCAATAAAGCCATATGTGTGCATTGCTGACCCCAGCTGCCAATCTGTGTTTATTAGAAATCAGTTTCTATAAATAGCTTGTGGCAGGGAGAACAGTGAGCTGCTTCTCAGATGGGGGATTGTGAGAGCTAACTCTTCAATACTAGGCTCTTGGTTCAATTTAGTTAATTGTTTGCCACAGCTGAAAGCTGAGGTGTCAGTAGTGAGGGGCTAGTGTCAGGAGGTGGTTAATAATTTTTTATCCTCCCATTTTGGAAGCAGAATTGCTAGCTCCCCACTCTAGATCCAGTCTTCCTTTTCCTTGACCAACTGAACCCCAGTGTGTTTCCAGGTTAGTTATGTTCTGTACTAAAAAAAATGGCTTTCCCATTCTTCTCTGAAGCTTGGGTTGTGCGCACAGCTCTGGCCATGAAACACAAACTGAGGGTTTCAGGGGAAATGTTTGCCAACTCAGTACATGCACAACCTCTTTCTCTTTCTTCCTTCCATGGATCCCACATGATGCAACTAAGACTCAGTCAATTCAGTAGCTCAGTTGTGTCCGACTCTTTGTGATCCCATGGACTGCAGCATGCCAGGCTTCCCTGTCCAACTCCCGGAGCTTGCTCAAACTCACGTCCATCAAGTCAGTGATGCCATCCAACCATCTGATCCTCTGTTGTCCCCTTCTCCTCCTGCCTTCAATCTTTCCCAGCATCAGGGTCTTTTCTAATGAGTCAGTCCTTCGCATCAGGTGGCCAAAGTATTGGGAGTTTCAGCTTTAGCATCAGTCCTTCCAATAAATATTCAGGACTGATTCCCTTTAGGATGGACTGGTTTGATCTCCTTGCAGTCCAAGGGACTCAAGAGTCTTTTCCAACACCGCAGTTAAAAAGCATCAATTCTTTGGCACTCAGCTTTCTTTATAGTCCAACTCTCACATCCATACATGACTACTGGAAAAACCATAGCTTTGACTGATGGACCTTTGTCAGCAGAGTAATGTCTCTGCTTTTTAATATGCTATCTAGGTTGGTCATAGTTTTTCTTATAAGGAGCAAGAACATTTTAATTTCACGGATGCAGTCACTGTCAATGGCACCCCACTCCAGTACTCTTGCCTGGAAAATCCCACAGACGGAGGAGCCTGGTGGGCTGCAGTCCATGTGGTCACGAAGAGTCGGACACGACTGAGAGACTTCACTTTGACTTTTCCCTTTCCTGCATTGGAGAAGGAAATGGCAACCCACTCCAGTGTTCTTGCCTGGAGAATCCCAGGGACAGGGGAGCCTGGTGGGCTGCCGTCTCTGGGGTCGCACAGAGTCAGACACGACTGAAGCGACTTGGCGGCAGCAGCAGCAGTCACTGTCCACAGTGATTTTGGAGCCCAAGAAAGTACATGGTTGTGGGTTCTGCAATGGATTAACCTCTTGGGCATTTATCATCAAACTGCATCTTCATTTCACCATCTTTACTAGATACCACCAGGCTTCAGAACTATACACTGCCATCTTTATTTCTTTTCTTATCACTCTTCTGAGTGGGTGTTGTTAACCCCATTTCACAGGGGAAGAAACAGACGCTCATAGAGTTTATCCATTATCTTCCTTATTTATTCGGTCCTTCAACAATGTTTCCTGAGAGCCTCCTCTCTATCAGGCACTGTGCTAAGCCTTCTCTGATTTAATCCTTGAAGCAGTATTATGAAATGGCTACTATGAACCTTAATTTTCAGGCTCAGAGAATTTATTGATTTCATACATTCTTTCAATGAACTTTGAAATAGGCCACCTGATCACTACATCAAGAAGCAGAAGTGGCCCAGCTGTCTCGATGGGAGGTTGTCCACACATCCCCTTTCCTCCCAGGGATGGGTTTTGGTTCGTCTTCCCTGAGGGAGAAGGACCACCTTCCCTGGGCCATCTGCAGGCCTGCAAGTGATGGGTTAGTGGGGCAAGGCTTCAGGTGCCTTCCCAGGCTCCTGCCCCCTGGCCTGGCTCTCAGCTTTGCAACATCAGTGGCCTTACACTGGTTTGTTTCAGCCTCTCATTTGCTTTCTAAGGGGGGACTGTTTCCCCCCATTTCACTGATGAAGATTAAAAAATTTTTTTGATGTGGACCATTTTTAAAGTGAAAGTGTTAGTCACTCAGTCATGTCCAGTTCTTTGTGAACCCATGGACTGTAGCTCACCAGGCTCCTCTGTCCATGGGATTCTACAGGCAAGAATACTGGAGTGGGTACCCATTCTCTTCTCCAGGGGATCTTCCCAACTCAGAGATCAAACAAGACTCTTTACTATTTGAGCCACCAGGAAAGTTCATTTTTAAAGTCTTTATTGAATTTGTTACAACACTGCTTCTGTTTTATGTTTTGGTTTTTTGTCTGCGAGGAGTGTGGGATCTAAGCTCCCTGATCAGGGATTGAATCTGCATCTCCTGCATTGAAAGGCCAAGTCTTAACCACTGGACCACTAGGGATGTCCTTCACTGATGAAGATTAAGGCAAATCCGTGTACTAGCCCGTGTGTTATAAAATCACTGACTAAAGTGTAGTGGATCCTATGGGTCTCCTACTCACACCTCTTTACTAGGCTGGTGCACTCAACCCTCAGCAACTGTGAGTACTGGCTACCCATCGCTCACAGGTGCCCATGGAATTGTCCAGACAGTTTTCTTTGACCAGTGGTAAGTACCCTTCCCAGGGAGTTTAAACACCCCAATTCCTGACAGCAACCAGCAGCCAATGACTAGAAGGGGACCAATGATAGAAGGGGACCAAACCTGGACATCTTGACTGAGGATCAAACCACACGTAAGTTGTAATTCACACTTCAGGCCTCCCCTGTAAGACCAAGTTCTTACACATCTCCTTCCTTCCTCCACTCTACCCTACTCCCCTCATTCTCTTTCTCCTGAGAAACATGAATTACCTCAGTCCCTGTTCTGGGCTCTGCTCTACAGGAACCTGACGTAAGGCATCCAGGTAAAACCTTGGAAATCACCTAGTGGGAGTCTTTAGAGAGTTTTACCCTCCCCTGGTCTCAAGCCAGGATGGGTTACTGATGGTCACTGAAGTTCTTCCTGCCCTGTCTTATGATCGACTGTCTGCTTATGCGTTGGTTTCTCTTGATTGACCAAATGATACTCTTGAGGACAAGGCTGAGTTTTGATCAGCTTTGTGTTTTCCTATTCAGTGCTTGCCTGTGATGAGCGTCGAGTGATAAGAACAGCAACATAATATTAACTAGAGCTGGTATCAAGTATTTGTTCTGTTGGGCACAGTTCTAGTGCGTTTACATATAGTACTTCATTTGCACCCCACTGCAGTCCTCTTAAGTAAGAGATATTATTATTCCCATTTGTAGATGAGGCTTGAGAAGAGCAATGTAAGGGAAGAATCAGGGCTGGAATGCTACACCTCTGACTCCTAACTGGGGCTCTCTCTGTCCCTCTGCTCAGAGAGGAAGTATTGCCTTACTACAAAGTCAGGTGAGAATTTGTTCAAAGGTTCTTAAATAGTATTTCTCATCTCACCTTCAGGGTGAAAGGAGGTGGTAGCAATGCTTGATAAAAGGAAGCCACAACAAAGCTAAACATCTTGGTTTCACAGCACGAATCATGCAAAATTGGAAAGCAAAGATGGGTTACAGAGTGCCAGATCTCAGTTCCAACCGATATTTCATCAGCTTCAGAAATGAAGGCACTCCGGGAGCCCACCACATGTGAGGTAGCGGATGCGATAGGAAGAAAGTTCAGTCCTCTTAGTCTAGTGGTCCATTGTGGGTATTTCTGCCTCCATTGGAGACACAGCAATTCCTTGGACACACATCTTTACTCTTTCCATTCAGGATCTGAGCCACCTAGAGAATCTTGGCATCTCAAGGGTCTAAGAGACTTCAGGGGTCATTGAATCCATTTCCAATTGAGGAATGAGAATAACAGCACAGGAAGGCCCCTACATATGAGCCTTCACATTGTGAACTTTCAAAGGGGCAAACATGCATTCCATCAGCGTCAGGCATGGATGGAAGGGCAGCTTGTCCTCCGTCTCCTGTTGCTGATGATCCTTCAGCTCTCCCATCTCCCATCTCCTCTCCCTCTTCTTGGCTGCTCACTTGATGGCAACCCCTGTATGCCAGTGGTTGTACTTACCACTGTACTTTTCAATGTACTGTACTGTAAGATGAAAAATGTTTTATTTTTTGAGTTTGTTTTGTGTGCATTATTTGTGCGAAAATATTATAAACCTATTATAGTACAGTACTATATAGTTGATTGTATTAGCTGGGTACCTAGGCTAACTTTGTTGGACTTATCAACAAATGGGGCTTACGAACATGCCCTCAGAACGGAACTCATTTGTAATTAAGGCACTTACTGTAATAAGACTTATTAACATATGATGAACATTTGCTGTGTAATGGGCATCCTGCTAAGGGCTTTATGTATTTATTTCTCTCAACTATCCTAGGAGGTAGGTACTACAGATAACTCCAATTTGAGGAAAAGGAAATGAGGCACAGAGCATTTAAGCTATTTGCTTAAATTTATATAGAAAGTAAATGTGTTTATTAAGGTTGCATTTGCTCTGATCCCCTGGAGAAGGCAATGGCAGCCCACTCCAGTACTCTTGCCTGGAAAATCCCATGGATGGTGGAGCCTGGTAGGCTGCAGTCCATGGGTTCACTAAGAGTTGGACACGACTGAGCAACTTCACTTTCACATTTCACTTTCATGCATTGGAGAAGGAAATGGCAACCCACTCCAGTGTTCTTGCCTGGAGAATCCCAGGGACAGTGGAGCCTGGCGGGCTGCTGTCTATGGGGTCGCACAGAGTCGGACACGACTGAAGTGATTTAGCAGCAACACGCTAGAAATTCACCTCCAGACCACCTCCCCCGCCAACGTTGCAGGAGTGTCTGATCACTGGGTGGGGCCTTCTACAACACATGGTGCTTTGCGGACCCAGGCTCCTTCCGTCTTGTAGCTCTGCTGTCTCCTAGAGCCTTGTAGGTCATCCACCAACCCAGTGAAAGGAGAGAGAAAGCACGGAGATGGTGTAGCTACTTCTTGAACCTTGGCTCAGAACTGACATGCATCCATCCCTCTCACATACCACTGATGAAAGTCAGTGATGGAGGCAAATTTAGATGCATAAAGGGAAGGCAGATACTTCTCAGAAGCAACTCTGAAATGTGGGTTAAAAGAGATGAAATTGAATGACCACTAGCCATTTTGTCACAGTAAATCCTCCCTGAAGGTAGAAAGCAGAGGGAGAGGGAAGAATTAGACGTTGCAACTTCATCAGTTTCCTTGAACCAAGACTGCATAAGCTTTCCCAGAACCTCCCCAACAGACTTCCACTTAGGTCTCATGGGCCACAACTGCGCCACATGTCCATCCCTAGATGCACGGGATGCTAGGGAAACAGAATAGGTGGTCTCAATTGGTTTACATCCGTCATGTTTCATCACCTGAGACTGGGTACGTGGCCTTCTGGAACTAAAATAAGTTTCAATTAGCAAGAAAGAAAGTGAAAGTGTTAGTTGCTCAGTGCTGGCCTACTCTGCATCCCCATGAACTGCAGCCCACAAGGTTCCTCTGTCCATGGCATTCTCCAGGCAAGAATATTGGAGGGGTTGCCGTGCCCTCCTCCAGGAGATCTTCCCAACCCGGGGATTAAACCCAGGTGTCCTGTATTGCAGGCAGATTCTTTACCATCTGAAACACCAGGGAAGCCCAAGAAAAGAAGGATGAGTCTTGAGCAATCAGCTTCTTGAATCTATCACACATTCATTTATTCAACATCTATTCCACAAATCCCCAAGCACCTGCTCTGTGTCAGGCACTATTTTTTATAGTCCAAAGCCATCCTGCCTCCTACCCAGCACTTCACTGAAACTTTCCTCATCAGGGTTACCAGGTACCTCAAGGTAGATAAATATGAGAAATATCCTCCAGGGATCAACTCCATGGCCCATTAGATGCTTTTGCCAAAGCAAGGCTACCTCTCTTCTTTGGGGTTCCCAAGAACAAATCCCAGAGCCCCAGGTTTAGGCATGGAAAAAGTATGCCCACCTGTGGAGGTGGTCTCCCTAGCAACTACATCAGCAAAAGGGATGATGAAGAGCCAGGAGCCCTACCCACCAGGGGCCCCCTGCCTGGCTCCCTGGATGGTAGTTGGGAGGGGTCTTTCCCGTCATTTCTGATGCCTGAACCGAGTTCATGTTCAGAATGTATATAAAGTTATTTGGGCCAAATTTCCATGTTAACTGTTCAGATCAGAAATGCTCAATGTCAGTTAAATTTGGTTGGATTATAAGACAACACAGTCAAGATCAGGAACATGTGGCCTGATGTGATTTAACCCAGAGAAGAAATGCCTGTTCCCTTCTGCTCAGCTATAACATTATACATATAAAGATACATACGTGCTTGCTCTCTGCCAGAAATGTCAACTGCTTTTGATCTCTCCCTTTAGATATTAAAGTTTCCCCCTGCTCGCCCCTCTGCTTGGCAAGCCCCTTAAGGGCTTTCAAACCAATAAACAAGCCCGGAGCTGCTGAGAGGGTGGAAGCTGTTTGCCTTTTTGAGCTGGTGCCCTGTGGCCCGAAGGTCGTGTTTAATCAGCCTCAAGGTTTTGCTTAACATTGACTTGGAGTTTAAAATAGCATTTCAATAACCTCAGCCCCTTCCTGCTCTCCCCCATCAGCCATGGGAGGAGGAAGACAGGGGCCCACGGGTTTGGGAGTTTGTGTGTTTGTTGTTAAGGTTCTGAAGCAAATGAGCTGTGTTTGGCTGGTGGCCATGGTGGAGAGATGCCCTCCTTGTTTCGGGGAGGGGCTTGGCCCTAATCCTAGGACCTGGTCCCGAGTGCATGAAATAATAGACTTATTGTAGCAGAATGCCAGCTGGAGATTGGGGTTGCATTTCTTTCTTTTCTTCTTCTCAGACTCTAAAGATAGCTAATGCTCTTTAGAAGAGGGCATGGAGCCACTCTGGTGTATTTCTCAGTTCAGTTCAGTTCAGTTCAGTTGCTCAGTCGTGTCCGACTCTTTGCGACCCCATGAATAGCAGCACGCCAGGCCTCCGTGTCCATCACCAACTCCTGGAGTTCACGCAGACTCACGTCCATCGAGTCAGTGATGCCATCCAGCCATCTCATCCTCTGTCGTCCCCTTCTCCTCCTGCCCCCAATCCCTCCCAGCATCAGAGTCTTTTCCAGTGAGTCAACACTTCACATGAGGTGGCCAAAGTACTGGAGGTTCAGCTTTAGCATCATTCCTTCCAAAGAAATCCCAGGGCTGATCTCCTTCAGAATGGACTGGTTGGATCTCCTTGCAGTCCAAGGGACTCTCAAGAGTCTTCTCCAACACCACAGTTCAAAAGCATCAATTCTTCGGTGCTCAGCTTTCTTCACAGTCCAACTCTCACATCCATACATGACCACAGGAAAAACCATAGCCTTGACTAGATGGACCTTTGTTGGCAAAGTAATGTCTCTGCTTTTCAATATGCTGTCTAGGTTGGTCATAACTTTTCTTCCAAGGAGTAAGCATCTTTTAATTTCATAGCTGCAGTCACCATCTGCAGTGATTTTGGAGCCCCAAAAAAATAAAGTCTGACACTTTTTCCACTGTTTCCCCATCTATTTCCCATGAAGTGATGGGACCAACTGCCATGATCTTCGTTTTCTGAATGTTGAGTTTTAAGCCCATATTTCTCAGTTATGCCCATAATATTGGGTGGAGGGTGAGAATAGTACATTACGGTATTACCTATGAGCTAATTGCAAACTCTCCCAAGACTGAAGCTAATATAAAGCCCTTACTGCTGTTCCTTCCCTGAGAGGGGTCTTTCATGCCACACAAAGTCTGGGATGGGCATTGACTGCTTCTGCTTGGTCTGGTTCTCCTCCCTCTGATTTTCCCCTACTTCTTGACCTCCCCTCTGAAGGATCTTGGTCCTCCCCTGGTGGCTTGATTCTTCACCCTTGGAACCTGGTGTCACCTAAGACAAATTTTGTTCATCTTACAGAGTCTGCCTGTTAAAGTATTCTTCCATTGCATTATTATACTTAGAAACACCTTCCTCATCTGGCCAACCAGTGAGTTCATGGACTCATCACCAGTCCAGTATTAAAAAGTTCAGTCATCCAGTATTAATCAGGATGAGTTCATCTGTGTTGCAGCCACAAAACAGCATCCATATCTCCATGCATCAAAATGCAACAGAAGTTCATCACCCATGAAAACTCCTATGCAAATGAAGCTGCTCTCCAGGGCTTCCGGTTCCCCTGCAGTGACTAAGTGACCTAGACAGCTTCCAGCCTCTTAACACAAAGCCTCCATGATCACAGAAGAGACAACTGGTAGGTTGACAATCAGCTTTTAAATCCCTTGGCCAACCCAATAATACTTGCTGCTTCTGCTCACAGAACAGCTATAATCACAGGGTCCCATATACTGCAGGACATCTGGGGCAATATATGGATACTGGATGAGCAGGAAATCCCTTGCCACACAACCCTGTGTCCACATCTCTGTCCCCTCATAATAATCCCTAAGAGGGTGCTAGGATCCTTCCCAGGCTGTGGGAGAATTTACTTCTGAATCTACTGAGAGCCATGAGATGCTACTATCAGGACCCCGTTTTCCAGGGCAGGCTGCTTTGTATTTCTTTTTAAAAGATGGTCAGTCAGGGGCAACCATAAGAGGAGACACAGGAGAGGCTTGGGAAAACAAAGTTTAATGTTTATACTCACGGGTCCTAGAGACAGGAGACCCGGCATGCTATGCAGAGCCAGCTGGGAAAGACACCAGAGTGACAGGAGGCAGAAGAATGCACAGGGCAGGGAGCGCTGAGGCCACACGCTTATTGGGGTTCCCCAGGGACAGGCAAGGTGGGATACAGCGAACCACCTCAGATTGGCTGGGGTGAATAATTTCAGCAGGTGTGGGCTGTAGGGGTGGCCTGTCGCTGACTGGCGCCTGGCCCTGGGATGACAAAGGCAGAGGAATGTTGCCTCCTGGAGTACAAGGGCCACATAGAAAAGGGATGGCGGGCTGGTTAGTTTTCATATCACAGTTCTGTTCCCGACTGGGCCTTTGCTGTCTAGGAATTGGCTACCAGGGAAAAACAGTTGCAACCTAGACAGAAAGTTTTTTTTTTAGTTTTATTTGCTTATTTATTTTTGGTTATGCTGGGTCTTCATTGCTGCAAGGGCTTTCTCTAGTTGCGGAGAGCAAGGCTGCTCTTCACTGCTGTGTGGGCTTCTTATTGAGGTGGCTTCTCTGGTCATGGAACACAGACTCCAGCGTGCTTGGGCTTCAGTAGTTGTGGAGTAGGGGCTCAGTTGTGGAGTAGGGGCTCAGTAGTTGCAGCTCCCAGGAGCTAAAGCACAGGCTTAATTAGCTGAGGTGCATGGGCTTAGTTGCTCCAAGGCATGTGGGATCTTCCTGGATCAGGGATCAAACCTGTGTCTCCTTCATTGGCAGGCAAATTCTTCACCACTGAGCCACCAGGAAAGGTTTTGTGAGATGTAAACACATCTTAATATACAGAAAATGAAAAAACAAATTTTCCTAGGGCTTTTTTAATAGGGCCTGCCCAGTACCCTGGCCCTAGTGAAAGAAGGAAGTCAAAGTTCAGGCACTTAAGATCCAGGATAAGGGGCAGCCCCATTTTTCACAGGTGGACACTGAGGCCCAGATACACTAGGAGTGGGTCTCTTCCTTTTCCTTCTTTCAGAATTTCTGAAGACCCCAAGACTTCTTGTTCAGAAAAGAGATCCCAAACTCACTCCTCGGTGAGTACCTGGTGACTTGACGTGCTGCCCTGACCTGGAACAGAGCAGTTTTTAACCCAAAAGACAGCGCAGAGGGATGGAGTGCAGAGCCCATAGAAGGCTGGAAGGCCAAGAGAGAGGGAGGGGATTTTGGGAAGAGAGCAGGAGCCTTACTACTGCTTCAAAATCACAGCATCCCTCTCTTGAAAATGAAAAGTGAAAGTGAAAGTTGCTCAGTCGTGTCCGACTCTTTATAGTCCATGGAATTCTCCAGGCCAGAATACTGGAGTGGGTAGCCTTTCTCTTCTCCAGGGGATCTTCCCAACCCAGGGATCGAACCCAGGTCTCTCGCATTGCAGGAGGATTCTTTACCAGCTGAGCCACCAGGGAAGCCCCTTCAAAACCCCCTTCTGACCTGAAACTCTAAATATTCTCTTTGTTTTCAAACCTACTTTGTTTTCTCACTCAAGGTCAATTCTGAAGTATTTTCTTTAAATATTTCAGTTGAGATGAGGGACAAGCCTCTGGGGGCTACTGCCCTGAATGACCTTACTGTTTGAGGCCTCACCATGGGCTCCCCAAAGGGCCTGCATCAAGCAATTTGCTAGAAAGCCTGGGAAAGGAAGCCCCTACCCCTGGCCCTCACCGTTGAGCGAGCCCTGTCTCAGTCCAGGCAGGTGCGAGCTTCAGTGCTCGAGTGGAAGGGAGCTAGTAATATTCCCTCTGAGCATCTGGAAACAGATGCCTCCAAAACCTGTGGATTACTTTCCTGGCATGCACGACCTACTAATTAAGTTTTACTATTTACCTCTGGAAAGAGAAGGGGCTTCCTGGACTCTGGAGAGGGCCTGACCCCTCCCTTCTCTCCTTCCAATTCTCCACCCCAATCAGGCCTGAAAACTCTTCTGGCTCCCAGAGGGCGGGTGAATTTCTGGGTCTGGAAAAGGGAAAAAATTATATAAGTCCATGCCCATGCCTGCCCTACCCCTCCCCGCAGGCTTCTCCTGAAGGTGAAGAGCAATAACAGAGGGTAGGGGGTATGAGAATGAAGTAGTTCAGTCAAAGCGAATTAGCTCCTTCTTGCTACTTGACATTGATCTCTTTGAAGGTCACTTTCCTCATTTATAAAGTGGAAGAAACAATTGCATCTCCCTGTGAGAATTGTTGGGAAGGTTAGAGTGTTTGTGGGGGAGAGTCTGTTAGATGCCCCCTTGATGTCCATTTGCCTTTTCTCATTACCAATAGGCCTGTGAGTCTTTATTTGGGCAGAAAAGCACCCAGATAAAAGACAATACTTCCTGGTCTCCCTTGAAGCTAGGGATGGCCCCTGCAATATGAGTGAAAGTTATTGGTGGTAGCAGAGTTTCCAGGAACATTACAGGGGTCTGCCTTAACTGAGAGACAAGCATGCTGCTCTTCCCTCCCCGTTTCATTCTCCTTGTGCTGAATGCAGACTAGATGGCTGGAGCTCCAGCAGCCTTCCTGGAGTATAAAGTGATCTTGAGAATAGATCCAGGTGCCAAAGATGGTGGAATAAAGAGATGGAGATGTCACACTGGCCCTGGGCTCTTGGTTTCTGGATTTGTTCTAGGGGATGGAGAATTAGCCTATTTTCGTTTAAGTCAGGGATTCTCAAGCTCTAGCCTGCATCAGAATTATTTGGAGAGCTGGTTAAAACAAAGATACCTGGGCTCCAGCCCCAAGAGTTTCTGATTCAGTGGACCTGGGGGTGAGGCCTCCAGAATATTTTTCCTAACATGCTTGCAGGTGATGCTGATGGTGCTGGTATGGGTAGAACACTCTGAGAATCACTGGTTCAAAAATCATCATGAATAAGGTTTTCTATTTTCTGAAGCATAACCCAACCCTAACTTACATAGCAGGGTAAGGGCTTCACTCTCAATAAATGCAATTAATATTTTTGTACAGAATGAAGAAGGTACCTGTTCCCTTCCTAGAACCTAGTTGTGGGAAGAAATTAGAAGCTCAGTGGGCTGGAAGGGAGGGCTAAGCTACCTTGATGGCCAGCCTTACCCCCCCACCACTGAAGGGCACCCTTGATCTTAAGAACCCCAAGAAGACTGGGTAGACACAAAGTCTATGTGTGGTGAGGTTGAAGCCCCACCTTGCACAGGCCTGTCACATAGCATCTCCTGTTCCTCCAAGTTCCCAGAAACTTAACAATATGCTTCATGATGAGAAGGCTTTTTTTTTTCAAAGCAGGGACCATGTGTAGATCCAAGCACTCTGTGTGCATTATCTCATTTAATCCTCATGACCCTCTTCACGGATGAGGAAAGGATAAGTAACTTGTCTGTAGTCACAGAACTACTGAGTGATGAAGCCTAGCTTAGGACTGGAAATACCACACTGTAAAGAGCTACTTAAAGCTGAGTCAGCCTGCCCTGGCACTGGGCTTTGCGTGCACGCTAAGTCACTTCAATCGTGTCTGACTCTTTGCGACCCCATAGACTGCAGTCTGCAGGGCTTCTCTGTCCATGGGATGCTCTAAGCAAGAATACTGGAGTGGGTTGCCATGCCCTCTTCCAGGGGATCTTCCCAACCCAGGGATCGAACTTGTGTCTCTTACATCTCATGCTTGGCAGACAGGTTCTTTACCACTAGCATCACCTGGGAAGCCTGGCATTGGGCTGTGCTTGACTGTATTTCCAGAAATAAGAAAGCAAGAAGGCTTTGAGGCAGCTGGGCCAAGGGTGGGGTGAGTGTCAGGGGCCACCCTCCCGCCTCTGTGTCTGTGGACCCTCACTGAGGACTCAACACCGAGCCCTGGAGAGGTTGAGGGGAGGCAGCTTCTCTTCCGGGCAGGTGGGCTGTGTTGATGGATTAGAAACCATGTCTCTCCCGAGGCGAGGGGGTCAGTGGCCCTGCTCTGCCAGCTGTTCCAATAAAATATGAAGTTCAGAAACTCCAGGCAATCTTCCCTCTCCACTGAGTGATGGCCTTGTAATTGGCTCTCAAGCTGGCTTGATTTATCAGCTCCAACCTGGGCAGCCAGAAAAGGATGAATTAGCTCCTGGGGGCTGCCGAGGAGAGCAGGGTCCCTGGGAGCAGTGATGCCATGGGCGTGGGGGTCGTTTGTCACCACCAGGCCCTGCTTAATTGTGGGAAGATGAAGCAAGGAGGTGTCGGATTGCACTGTATAAATCACAGTCTCTTGTAGTTCAACCTGGGCCCAGGCGCGGGGAGGAGACTCCTGTTTGGAGGAAGTTCCGGAACAGAGACCTGCATCTCTGCCCACCACCGCTTCCCGAGAGAGGCGGCTTGGGTATAGGTTTCAAAGAGGGCCCTTTGGGGAGGACTGGAGAGCTAAGTGGTGTTACAGCCTCGGGGGAATCCCGTGTACTTTGCAGTCAGTGTCCTGGGTTCAAATCATGATTCAGACATTTACCAGCTGAGGGACAGTGGCTGAGTCACATAACCTCTCCCTGTTGGACATCAGGGTTAACAGCGCTGAGTCTGGGACTTCTCTGATGGTCCAGTGGTTAAGAATCCACCTGCCAAGGCAAGGAACAAGGGTTCAATCCCTGATCCAGGAAGATTCCACATGCTGTGGGACATCTAAGCCCATGCGCCACAGCTACTGAAGCCCGTGAACTCTAGAGCCTGTGCTCTGCTACAAGAGAAGCTACCACAATAAGAAGCCTGCACACCACAGCTAGAGAGTAGGCCCCACTTGCCACAACTAGAGAAAGCCCGTGTGCAGCAACAAAGACCCATAGCAGCCAAAAATTTAAAAATTAAATAAGTCAATAAATAAAGTTAAAAAAAGAAAAGAGCACTGAGTCTGGATTTGAATCTGGACTCTGCCCCTTACTGGCTCTGTAGCTTTGGGCAAGTTACTTAATCTCTCTGTGCCTCACTTTCCTCATCTGAAAAATGGGTATAATAATACTATTGAACTTATAGGACTGTAAGTTTCCTAGGGCTGCCATGACAAATTGCTACAAACTGGGGGGCTTAAAACAATGGAAATGTATTGGTTTACAGTCTGGGGACTGGAAATCCAAATTCAAGGAGCTGGCAGGGCCATGCTCCCTCCAAAGGCTCTAGGGAAGAATCTTTTCTGGCCTCCCTCGACTTCTGGTGGCTCCTGAGTTCCCTGGTGTGTGGCTGCGACGCTCTAGTTTCTGCCTTTGTTTTCCCATGGCCTCCCCTTCCCTGTCTCCCTCTTCTGTCACTTATGAGGACATTTGTTATTGGATTTAGGATCCACCCACATAATCCAGGGTGATCTCTGCTCAAGACCCTTAACTTGATTGCCTTTGCCAGGATCCTTGTTTCAAACAGGTCACATTCACAGAACTTAGACATATCTTTTTGGGTGTCACCATTCAAGCTACTACAAGGGCTATTGTGAAAATTAATGAATTAAAGTATTCGCAGGAATATTACTCAGCCATAAAAAAGAATGAAATTGTGCTATTTTCAGAGACATGGATGGACCAAGAAACTGTCATACAGGGTGAAGTAAGTCAGAAAGAGAAAAACAAATATATTAACCCACATATGTGGAATTTATAAAAATGGTACAGACAGACCTATTTGCAAAGCAGAAGTAGAGACACAGATGTAGAGAACAAACATATGGACACCAAACTGGGAGATTGGGATTGACATATATACACTACTGTGTATAAAATAGATAACTAATGAGAACCTACAGTATAGCACAGTTGCGGGGGGGAATGGAAGGTACAGTCTGTTTGTAGGACATATTTTAGGTTAACCTTAAAAATGCATTCCAGTCTACAGTGCTGTGTATGTGCTCAGTTGCTCAGTTGTGTGACTCTTTGAGACCGCATGGACTGCAGCCCACCAGACTCCTCTGTCCATGGGATTCTCCAGGCAAGAATACTGGAATGCATTGACATTTTCTTCTTCAGAGGATCTTCCTGACCCAGGGATTGAATCTGCATCTCATGTGTCTGCTGCAATGGCAGGCGGATTCTTTACCACTGTGCCACCTGGGAAACTCTCCCAATATATAGTCAGTCAGTCAGTCAGTAGCTCAGTCGTGTTTCACAATCTTTTTTCTTAACCCTTTATTCTTTTAGGAATGAATATCTCTTGAAATGAAATATTCAGCAATATTTTTAGTTTCACAGGTTTATTTTTCTTCCATTAAACTCAGGTTCAGTTCAGTTCAGTTCAGTTGCTCAGTTGTGTCTGACTCTTTGCGACCCCATGAATCGCAGCACGCCAGGCCTCCCTGTCCATCAACAACTCCCGGAGTTCACTCACACTCATGCCATCGAGTCAGTGATGCCATCCAGCCATCTCATCCTCTGTTGTCCCCTTCCTCTCCTGCCCCCAATCCCTCCCAGCATCAGAGTCTTTTCCAACGAGTCAACTCTTCACATGAGGTGGCCAAAGTACTGGAGTTTCAGCTTTAGCATCATTCCTTCCAAAGAAATCCCAGGGCTGATCTCCTTCAGAATGGACTGGTTGGATCTCCTTGCAGTCCAAGAGACTCTCAAGAGTCTTCTCCAACACCACAGTTCAAAAGCATCAATTCTTCGGCTCAGCCTTCTTCACAGTCCAACTCTCACATCCATAACATGACCACTGGAAAAACCATAGCCTTGACTAGACGAACCTTTTTTGGCAAAGTAATGTCTCTGCTTTTGAATATGCTATCTAGGTTGGTCATAACTTTCCTTCCAAGGAGTAAGCGTCTTGTAATTTCATGGCCGCAATATACAGTAGGTGCAGACAAACACGGTTTGATCGCACATATATAGGGCACCTAGAATAGCCACCGTCATAGAGTCACAAAGTACACTGGTGTGTGCCGGGGCCAGAGGGTGTGGGGGTGAGTGGGGGCGTCAGTGTAAACACTGGGGCAGAGTGTCAGTTTAGGAAGGTGAAAAATTCAGGAGAGGGGTGATGGTGAGAGTCGCACAGCAATGTGAACGTACTTGATGCCCCTGACTTGTCCAGTTAAATATGGTTACAATAGCATGTTTTATATTATGTGATTTTTACAATAAAAAAATTTAAAAATATTTGTAAGGTTCTAAGAAGAGGACCTGGCACACAGTCAGAACTATACAAGTATCTGATGCATCAATGTGCGTATATATAAAATTGTATATATAACATGGCATGCTGCAGTTCATGTGGTCACAAAGAGTCGGACATAGCAACTGAACAACAACAAAATATATGCTATATATTTAAATATATAATATATTAACATATTTAATATACACACTATATACATTAATATTAATGCATATATTAATATATGTACACTAGCACATATTAATATAATCAATCTACATGTATATGTACAGAAAATAATGGTACACATTTTATACAAGTCAGGCTATTGAAAGGATTAGAGCTAATGATGAGCATATAGTGGCTGTCACTGAAACACCCTCCCCTCCTTTTTTTTCCTTTTCTCCTTTCTCCATCTCACTTATTTTGCTCCTTCATTGCATCCTGAGTTATTTACCAAACAACAAAAAAAATACATATGTTTACATAAAAACAGGTGTGCAAATGTTCATAGAAGCTGCAGTCAGAATGGCCCAAAAGTGGACACAACCTAAGTGCCACACAAGTGGGACACAGATACACTGTGCTTTATCCAGGTGTTGAAATACCACCCAGCAATCAAAAGGAATGAACTGCTGAGGCAGCAACACGGCCAGTCCCAGATGGAGCAAATGAAATGGCTGCGATACGTAGGCTCTCATTTCCACAGCACTGTGAAAATAGCTAAAATCCATGGAAAGAGAACAGATCACTGATTTCTCAGGGTGGGGAGAGGTCTACAAAGTTGGGGGCTGGAGGCGGGAAGAGGGGGGCTGACTCTGGCGGAGGCTGACTCTCTTCTGTTCTTTGTGGTCACAGTGACACAACCGTGTTTATTAAACCAGCAGAGCTGTGCGCTCTAAGGGTGCGTTTTTACTGAATGTAAATTATACCTTCATTTAAAACTGAAAACAAAAATTATCTGAAGAAAAGTTTCTATCGCTGCAGAACAAAAGCTGGAAAATCCCCCAATGGCCTCAATGTAAAGGTCTTTCCTAGCGTGCTGGTGTGGGTTCCCGGGGAGACTCAGATGGCGCCCTCCCCTGCTCTGAGCTCAGGCTGGGGGCTTGGTCTGTGGGTCTGTCACCCTGTGTCTGACCATCTGCTGGGTGCCCCGCCTGAGAGACACTGGTCCTCCCCGCCCCTCCCTGTGTGGCCTCTGCTGAACAAACACTGACCCCTGCTGTCTCCATCAGTTCCTCCTTCCTTCCAGCCTGGTCTTGGGGCCAGAAAATTGTGGTCCATTCCCGGGTCCGAGGGGAACTTGGGTGCAGAGGCTGGGGCAAGAGTAGGCAGCCAGTGTTTCCAACGGGTGGAGGAGGTGCTAGAAAGTCGCTTCCATGCCTGGTGCTGGCACAGGGCAGAGCCAGGGCAGGAAGCCTGGAGCTCCCAGGCCCACCTTGCTGCCAGCTTGCCCAAGCTTCCCAGCCCAGGCCCAGGCGTGGGGAGGAAGGAGGAATCAAGGGATTCTGTAGATGGGGGCACCCCTGGGGGCAGACCGCACCTCTCTGGGCCTCAGTCTCTCCAGCTGTTAGGTGGGACTATCAATCCCCGCTCTCTGACTTCACCCATTTATTCATTTATTCATATGGATACTGAGTACAAGCACAGCAGTGCATCCTGGGATGAGCATCAGTGCGGGACCCTGGCCGCACAGAGCTCATGGACCCACAGGGGTTGGGAAGTCCATGTAAATGTGGTGCCGACAAGCTGTGGACACGGCCAGGCCAGGCTATGAGAAGGACCTGCGGCTGGGTTACTGTTTACTCCTTCTTTTCTGGGGACAACCTGGAGAACAAGGTGAAGCAAGGCCGGCTGGGAGTCAGGGAGTGGGCTGCAGGACCAGGTAGATTCTGCACTTTCTCGGCAACTTCTCCCTAACCCCCCTGTTTCAGAGCCCCCAAAGATGTCCTTGGATGCTTCTTCTGATGAGACGACCCCAGCCCTCTGGGGCGAAGACAGCCCAGTTACTTCTGGGGTGATGACGTCCAGAGAAAGAGGAGGCTCATGGGGCCAGTGACAAGGTGACTAAGATTATATGATCATGAGTGTACACTTGCCTACCTGGATGTTTGTGTGTAGCTAATGTGCATATGAGTGTGTGTATGTGTGTAAGGATAAGTGAGCTACATGTACGTATGAGTGTGTGTATGTATGTGTGTGTAAGGATAAGTGGGCACAGTTGTGTGATCTCTCAGGCATGAGTGGGTGTAAGTGCATGTGTGTATCTGTGTGCACATGGGTGTGTGCATAGCGTTGTGGCCTGCGCTTGCCTTTGTGTTCCTGTGTGCACGCGCCGTCTCAATCTTGCGTGCATGGCTGCATAAGTTCACGTTTGTATTTCTCAACCTGTGGGGAGATGGCATGTGTCTGTGTGGGTCTGTGAGGGCGTTTGTGCTGTGTGTTGGGGGAGCCTCCAAGTGTGTGTTTGTGTGTGCATGGTGGGGACAGGGCTGCCAGGATCCAGACCTCCTCTCCCTTCCCCAGGACTCTGTCTGAGGAGGGGGCTGCTACCCCAGCTGCCAAAGGCTGAGAGCCCAGGGAAGGACATCCCAGCCTTCTTCCAGGGACTGGAGGTGAGGGGAGGGTGACACGGGAGCCTCCCCAGGTAAGAGCAACACCCCCGCGGGGCAGGGCCAGGCGGGGCACGGTCGGCCAAACACTGACAAGCTCCCTTCATGTGGTGGCTTGGGCCTATTTCTGTCTTGTTTGGCTCATCCTGGCCGGGTGTTCCCGCCCAATAATGCCCCGTTTCTCCACCCGGCTATTTCGGCCGAGGAATGTGCTGTTTGTGTCTCAAGCAGAAAACCAAAAACCCCCATTATGGTTAGCTGTCCTGCGGCTCCGAGCAGCCACTCACTTATTTAGGTTTCTCCTGGTCTATATTTGTCGACGGATGACATGTTGAACTTGGAAGGCATGGCGTGGGGGTGGGGGACCAGGGCCTCTTTAGGGAGGGAGGCGGGGTTATCCTCTCCGCCCTCCCCAGGGTGCGGGGCAGTGTTTGACTTCTCCGCTAGGGGGCGCTGGCCTTTTTGCTCTCCTCTCCACCCTGAGTCGCCCAGCGGCCCCTGTGCGTGGGCCCTCAAGACCTTTGGATTCAGCATGTGGTCCAGGCCAGCCCTCTGTTCTCCCTGCTGGCCTCAGCTGCAAGACTGCCCCCCATCCCAAGCGCACCCCACTCCACCCCCACAGCATTTCCCCCAGGCCGGCGGGTGGGTAAGGTATGGAATCTAGAATGAAACTGTCTGATATAAACCTTGGCTCAGCCATCTCCTGGCTGGGTGGCTCAATGAGTTACTTATCTTCTTCCTGTTGTTATCCCTTCATCCCTGAAGCAGGAGGAATACTCTATTTCGCTGGTTTAAGACACACATTTTCACACTCTGATGATGGCCGCACAATCAATGAAGCATGGCGTCGTTGAACTGGCCACATTTTTTCCTATGTTTTCATGATAAATACATAGAATAATGACGTGGTTTATAATCAAAGGCGTTTAGCGTGCTATGAAATATGCTAGTATGAATACTAGTGCTATTACAGATGGCACATTTAAATTAAGATAACATACGGAGGTTTTAATAAAGGAGTACAACACGTGGACAGGATATAGGGGAACCACAGGCCATAGTGAGATACCTGGGGCTAGCAAGAGAAGGGTTGTTATGATCTCAGACTTCAAGACAGATGTTGGGGAAGTGCATCTTAGAGCTATGAAGGAGACAATTGGTACAGATAACCATTGAGAGCAGTTACCTTCGTGTGGGGTGGGTGGTGGGGGTTGGGTGGCACACAGGCTACTGGCTCTACTGTCTGTGTGATTTAGGGTAACTTATTTATTCATGTTTTAGTTTATGTGCTCAGTCACTCAATTGTGTCCAACTCTTTACGACCCCATGGACTGTAGCCCACTAGGCTCCTCTGTCCATGGGATTTTCCAGGCAAGAATACTGGAGTAGGTTGCCATTCCCTTCTCCAGGGGATCTTCCCAGCCCAGAGACTGAACCCGGGTCTCCTGCATTGAGCTACCAGGATTGTCGCCCAGGCTTAAACAGGAAAACACAAATAGAGTGTTTAGAACTTCTCAGTAAAGTGAAGTTGCTCAGCTGTGTCTGACTCTTTGTGATCCCATGGACTGTAGCCTACCAGGCTCCTCCGTCCATGGGATTTTCCAGGCAAGAATACTGGAGTGGGTTGCTATTTCCTTCTCCAGGAGATTCTCCCAGCCCAGGGATTGAACCCACGTCTCCTGCATTAAAGGCAGATGCTTTATCATCTGAGACACCAGGGAAGTTCTCAGTAAAGAGTGCCTAGCATTGTTTTCATCATTCTGATAATGGTGCCTCTAATATTTAATATTTCTTTCTGTCTTGGTGTTCCAAGCTGTCCTGGTTCCCATCCTAACTCCATAACTAACTGGCTCTTCACCTCCCTGTCTGTTTTGTGAACTACTTGGTATCCCTGCAATGAGGTGTTTTTTTTTTTAATTGGGGGATAGTTGTTTCCCAGCGTTTTGTTAGTTTCTGCTGTATGACAATGTGAATAAGCTATGCTCTGCGGTGTGCTGTGCTTAGTTGCTCAGTCATGTCCAGCTGTTTGCAACCCTATGAACTATAGCTTGCCAGGCCTCTCTGTCCATGGGATTCTCCAGGCAAGAATACTGGAGTGGGTTGCCATGCCTTCCTCCAGGGGATCTTCCAGACCCAGGGATTGAACCCAGGTTTACTGCATTACCAGCGGATTCTTTACCATCTGAGCCACCAGGGAAGCCCAAGAATACTGGAGTGAGTAGCCTGTCCCTTCTCCAGGGGAACTTCCCAACCCAGGAATTAGACCGGGGTCTTCTGCATTGCAGATGGATTCTTTACCAGCTGAACCACCAGGAAAGCCCGAATCAGCTATATGTATACATATATCTTCTCCCTCTTGAATCTCCCTCCCACCCCCACATCCCACCCCTCTAGATCACCACAGAGCACCAAGGTGAGCGCCCTGTGCTATACAGTAGCTGCCCATTAGCTCTTTTACACATGGTCGTGTATATATGTATATTTGTTCATTGGGGTTTTTTGTTTTGTTTTGTTTTTCTGCTTAAGTTCGCTCAAGTTGATTTCTGTTGCTTGCCACCAGAAAATCTTAACGCTACAGTGACATAGCAGTGATGTAGGATTGAGTCAGGGTCCTCCCCAGCAGACACTAGTGATGCAAAGTCTCTGCTTACTGCTGAGTGCCAGCCCCCACCCTACCCCTCCCCACCCCTCCCCAGCCCCTACAGGGCTAGAGCACAGAAGACAAGCTTCCATGGAGACGCTCTGATTGACATGGGAGTACGGGGTCAAGAGCCTTGCTCCTTTCACTTTTCCCTCCTTCCTTTCCCCTTCTTCAACCCCCAGCACCTCAGTCCTAGAATCTTCTAGAACACTGGCTCCCCAACAATTGTGTCCACAGCCCATTTTGGCCAAGCTGAAGCCTGCAGACCCTCTGTCTCATCCTATCTGACGGCCAGAAGGAAAAAGGAGGCAGTGATGACATGAAAGGGCCCCCGTGGGAGCACTGCAGAAGCTTATGGATATGTTCTGCGAGAGAAATAAGGGCACAGGGGTGATTCAGAGCCAAACAGCAACACCTACATGTTTCAGAGTCTAGTAGTTATTGGAAAATCATGGGCCCCACACTCCACTGGTGCAAATATGCCTCCCTGCATGCTGTGGGGTTAACCAACCACCCGCCACAAGCTGCAGTGATGACGAGGGAACCAAACCAACAGTGATTCATAATTAAATGTAAGAATAGCAGCCACTGAAAACCAGGACCAGCCCAAGGCAGCCCTGACAGGGCCCGAGCATCTCGCGTGTGAGATCCCGGCCTGTGGGAACATGTGGTAGCATTTTGTGATGCTGCCAAGCCTTGCACGGCAGCCCATCTTCTTTGCCAAATGCTGAATCAAGTCTTCAGGAAGCTCTCCTAACCTGCTAATTTTCGGTTATAAATACCAAGTTTTGGTAACCCTTGTTGACTCACTGGATCTGTTAGTGAGTGGCTATTTGTTCGGATTGTGTATCCTTTGCTGGAGGAAGGCTCTTCCCTTGGAAAGTCATTCAATCTAGATCCTTAAGTTGTACTGAAAATAGCCTGAAACAGTCACATAAAAGTTGAAAGACCTGGGTTCAAGACCTGGTCATATACCATCTGAGCCTCCAAGTCTCATGAGAAATCACTACAGAGTCATATCAGCTGCTGCTTTGGCTGCCCTGGGCAAAGACCTCAGAGCGGGCATATAAGGAGCTTTGCATCGCGCTGGAGTGGGGATTTCATCAGACAGGCAGCAGGGCTGGGAGATCCAGTAGCTTGGAGGAAATTGTGAAGAACCTGGCTCCTTTGTCTCTCCACTCTGTCTTCCTTGGCATGGCTCCTCTTCTCTGTGAGTTATTCTGAGAAGCAAATGGACAAGGATGTGATTAGGGAACCACCAGCTGACCCTGAGTGAGGAGAGAGGGCAGTGAGGTTGGGTGGGAGTGTCCTGGACCTCCAGGCAGGCCTGCAGAAGGGTCAGTAAAGCTGTTGGGGAGTTTAAGAGCCACAGTCCCCAGGTCACCATTGGAGGAGTCTCCGTGGATCCAGCTTGGCTTAGTAGCCCTGCCACATTCATTCATTGGCTGGGAGCAGCCTGTAGGGGGAGTGGCCTGGGTATAAAGATGGAGATGGATCTTGGAGCTCAGCAGTTCCTGCCCTTGGACCATTATGGTCCCTGTGGTTAGAGGTCGGCTAGGGAAAGACTCCACTGAGCTTTGTAGTGATGCTGCTTCCCCCCAAATCCAGTGTCTTCTTAATGGCCTTGGTGGATGCCATGCCTGCTGGGACCTTTTGTGGAAGTGAGTCCTTTAATGGCTCTTCCCACCTCTCATGAGATCCACTTCAGCACACCCACTTCCCTCAGCGTGGGTCTCTCCCTCCACCTCCTGCCTGGGGCAACTCAGACATTTCCACTGGGACTCTTGTGAAGATCGAATTGAATAATAATTTTAATTTTTAAAAATTAATTTTGGCTGTGTCACATGGCATGTGGAATCTTAGCTCCCTGACCAGGGATTGAACCTGAACCCCTTGCATTGGAAGGCGAAGTCTTAACCACTTTAAGACTTTAAATTAATCTAGAAAATAACAATAGATCCTAAGATGAAATACTCTAGAAAATAACCCAGTTAACACAAAAATAATTTTGAGAGATTCCTCAACTGAGACGCTGTTTCTTCTAGGCTTCTAGTAACCACCCTGGTAGAGAGTTTGGCCCATTTTCTGGGGTCCTTGGTGGCACAGTGGTAAAGAATCCACCTGCCAATGCGGGAGATGCAGGTTTGATCCCTGAGTCGGGAAGATGTCCTGGAGAAGGAAATGGCAACACACTCTAGTATTCTTGCCTGAAAAATCCCATGGACAGAGGAGCCTGGTGGTCTAGAGTCCATGGGGTCGTGAAGAGTCGGACACAACTGAGCGACTCAGCCTGCACATTGGGGTCCTTGCTGGGGTGTGAAACCTTCAGGCCCCGAGAAAGTGCCCTCGATCAGTGAATTTTTGTTTATCTAGTTTTATATTCCAGCCATGTTGAACAAGATGACTTAAGCCCAAGCCTAGGAGCCCCAGGGTGCTGCCTGCGCCATGGCACGGTGCTAATTCTCACATTCTTTAACCACATAGCCTCTTCCTGTCATCTCAGGCTTGGCACTAATGTGGGCTTTCACCCTAGTGATCAGCTTCCCAGGGGAAGCGTTTGTTGCCTGATTGGGGAGATGCTTTGTGGCATCTCCTAGCACAGAAGAGCTGCCAGCTCTTTTTAGGGAAGGGCAGGTCACCTCTGCAAACCTTGAGGGCCCAAGGGAGTTGTAGAATCCACTTTCTCCAGGACATCCACCCGGGAGCCCCTGTTCCATACTTCAGGGTCCCAGGTTGTCCCAACCAGGGTGCTGACCTTTGCGTCACTGAACTGCTTTGATGCTGCATTGGACATCTGTGGAGTCATGCAATTCTTAAAACTGAGCCCTCTACCTCTGCTCAGCTGTGTCCACCCTTCTGGGGCAGGTGATAAAGGACTCTTTCTGAGCTACCACCAAAGCCTTCTGGTCCTCACACTTGCTATTAACTGCCTGGGAATTACTGTCAGTCTTGCATTATCCACCCATAAGCTGCAGGGATCAGCACAACTTAGCATCAGCCAGCCAGCTCCGCTGTCTTTGTGGGTATCGCTCAGCTCATATATTTCAAATGCCTGCACCATCGCACCAGCCTCAGCATCTACCTCCACTAGTACACTTTCCCAGGTCGTCCCAGTAAAATCTTTGACAATTGAGCTGCCGCTTTGTGCAGGGGGTTATCTTGCTCTACCACCGACCAGGAGAGCATCCTCTTCTCCCGCCAGGTGCTGGGAGAGTCAGTCCTGCATCCTCATCTTATCACCTGTTGTCTCAGGCCACTCCTGGTACCCCAGGAGTTAGAGTCTGAAAAGAAGATGCCAAAGGAAGAGAGAGGAGAGGAAAGTTGAAGAAAAGTCATAGATAGTGATGCAGTCTCAGTGTGGTTTGTCAGGGGCTGAGAGCAGCCGGTGGGAAGCAGGACATTGGCACAAAGGTGATGATGGATTTCAGAGCAGACAGGACATATGCCCACCTCTAAAGCAACAAGAATTCCATGGAATGCCATGTGTTGAAAGGCTCAAATCAGCCAGAGTTTCCCCCTGGAGCCAGAAATGGGATGGAGGGATCCTGAATAAGACCCATGCTGTCAGGAGGAAGGAAAAGGCAGGAGTGCTGGGAAGGCCACCAACCATGTCCACCACAGAAGCCACTGTAGAAAGAACAAGACCCCATCTTCTTGCAGATGAAGGAGGCAGGGGTCTAGAGTGGAGGTGAGAGAGGTGCTCCCAGGCTCTCACTGTGAACTGGGCATAGACAGGACTGGGAGCTGTGTCGGGTCCCTCCCACCAGGTTTCACACCACCTCTTCCTGGCAGCTTTGCAGTGCCCAAGCTGCATCAGGTCAGGAGATCTGGGCCTTGCTTCTTACTGAGCTGGCCTGGTACAAACCCGCCCTTCTCAGGATTCTCAGCTGTTTGGGATTCTTGAGCATCATCTGGGGTCTGGCCACTTCTCCCTGGAACACTGGATCAGCTCTGGGGGTGGGAGGCGGGTACTCACAGCCAGCTCTTCTGAGATATTTTTAGAGCAATTAAATGCAGCAATAACTCCTCACTTTCTCTTAAGGCTCATTTCCTATTTCTCTATTAAAGGGAATAAAAGCCCATCCTGGAAGGATGCCTGACACCCTCTTTGGGGAAGGATGTGGGACCGGATGCCAGGCAGTGCTGGTCAAGGTCAGATGGAGTTTGCCTGTGAATCCCCCAGGAGGCTTGTTTGATGAGTAGCCACCTCCACCTCAGCAGGCTCTTCTGAAGTGATGTCCGAGTTTCTTCCACTAGGACCTGGGCACCAGGATGGTTCAACAATGGGGACCAACCTTCCTGGTGTGGCTCAGGGGGCTGTGTTAGCTCCATCTTAAATGTACCACCTAAATTATCCTCAGGCTTCCCAGGTGGTACAGTGGTAAAGAATGTACCTGTCAACGCAGGAGACACAAGGGATGCAGATTTGATCCCTGGGTCAGGAAGATCCCCTGGAGTAGGAACTGGCAACCCACTCCAGTATTCTTGCCTGGAAAATCCCATTGTCAGGGAAGTCTGGTGGGTTACAGTCTATGGGGTCGCAGAGAGGTGGCTACAGCTGAGCATGCACACATACATATCATCTTTGCTTTCCTGCAGCCTGTCAGAAAGTCTGTATTTTGACATTTTCTCTTGTTGGATAAGCAGAGGGTTAATTCCATCCTTAGACATTTGCTCTTGGGGGTTGTTGCTCTGCAAGTCACCTACTTTAAAAGAGAAATACTCCTTAGAAAGAAGATCTAATGTCAGTGTGACTTAGTTGGGAAAGAGTGTTGGACCTGGGCTTGGAGGCTTGCACTTGAAACCTGCTTCTGCCATTTAAGAGGTAAGCAATCTTGAACAAATTGTTTCTCCTCTATGAGTCTAAGTTCCCTCACATATCTACTCTGAATACTTATCTTCATAGGCCCTCTCCTGGGGATCTTGTGAAGATGAAATTGAATAATAATTTTAACTTATAAAAAATAAATTTTGACTGCATCACATGGCATGTGGAATCTTAGCTCCCCGACCAGGGATCAAACCTGAACCCCCTGCATTGGAAGGCAAAGTCTTAACCACTTTAAGACTTTAAATTAATCTAGAAAATAACAATGAGATCCTAAGATGAAATACTCTAGAAAATAACCTGGTTAACACAAAAATAATTTTGAAAGATTTCTCAAAAATAATAAAATCTAAATAAAGCAATCTAGAAAATCATCTAGAAACTAAAGAAATGAGATAATTTGTTGTGAATGTCTGCAAAAGATAATTTAAAAAGTGTTACTAGGAAAATGAAAAGGAGGGCATCTAGACTTGTCTGAATCTCGTTTGATGAGTTGAATCCATTGATCAAGCCCTCAGATGCTGTGTTAATATCATGTTGCTTGGAAGTAAAGTGAAAGTCAATCAGTCATGTCCAACTCTTTGCGACCCCATGGACTATACAGTCCATGAAATTCTCCAGGTCAGAATACTGGAGTGGGTAGCCATTCCCTTCTCCAGGGGATCTTCCCAACCCAGGGATCGAACCCAGGTCTCCTGCATTGCAGGCGGAATCTTTACCAGATGAGCCACCAGGGAAACCCATGGAAGTAAAGGGTTCCCCTTGATTTCCATACTTATCTCATGGTGGATCAGTTTTGAAGGTGTGTGATTCATCACTGATCCTTGAACACACTTCAGAGGCTCTGCTGCATGCCAGCTCTTGGCGGGCAAAGCCTGCATTTCCCTAACAAGGCACACCCAGCTCAGCAGCCCTCAATGTGGGAGATATAAGATCCTGGCTGATGAGTCATGGAGACCCCCAGCCGTGGCCAGGAACGTGCCAAGGAAAATCTCCCCACACCATTAATGGAATGCTTACCCCCAAGTCAGAGCCTTGCCCCTGGAGGGGCGAGTTTTAAATTTTCCTCTCGCCAGATTCCATGTGTCCCCCTCTGTCACCCCATACCAACTCTTCTGAGTCACAAGCATTTATAGCTTTTGACTACTCAAGTCTATATTAATTAAAGAGCAGACTCAAGATAGGAGAGCCAAGTGTCTTATTTCATAACGTAGATAATGTTAGAGATTTTAATTTACAAGGAGACCGGAGACCGGAGTCTGTCTGCTGCAGAAAGAGCCGCAGAAAGCTTCTTAGTTTCTGAATCTGATATCTCGAGACTCTCTGAGTTGCCATAAATTCTGATAAAAATGTCTTCCCAGCGGCAAAAGATAATTTTTATAAGCTTTTGGAAGGGGACTAATAAAGCAGTAATCTACCGTCTTCCATTATTTAAAGACCTGGCTTGAGGGATGTGATTTGTAAGGGTTTTTATATATAAATATATAGACGTATATTAATTATATGTCTCAATCCATCACCCTCTCTGTAAAGGAACTGTGGCAGAGAGCTTTGGTTTTCCCGGGTCTGGCCTCTTGCCTCGGCTGGAGCTGGAAAGCTCTGTCTCTGAGACCTGGCCCTGCCGATCTCCACGCCTCCAGGAGAAGTGATCAAAGGTGATGGTGCAAACCATCTGCATCCCTCCCCTGGACCCATGTGATAACCTTAAGGTTACAATTTATGTCTGACAAACATGATTCCACTGTGACAAGGCCCAGTGGCGATGAGGGCAGCTTAGTCATCATCTGACAACAGACTCATGTTGGGGACCTTCCCATCTGCCCCTTGCCCGAGTATGCTAGCTCCGGGGTTATCATGCAGACACCAGCCTGAGCATCCAATAACAACCAGCTTAAGCTCAGAGCCAGGGAATGCAGTCCTTGCATCCGACTCCAGGAGACCAGGACCCCTACTGGGTGAGGCAAAGCAGAATTTCAAGGCTGTGGGATTTGCGTGGCTTATTCTGTGAGAACCCTCCATGCCCCCCTAAAGGGCTTGAGATGCTACAGGGTCAATCAATACATGGTCCAAGTCCCTGCCCATTAGCCTCTCTGACTCAGTCAAGCCAAGACGCCTTGGGATGGTGACAAAGAGCTGAGTGAAGATGTTCCTTAAAGGGACAGAAGTTATTCTGTATCTGCTGTTTCCCCCATGTCCTCTTATACTCTGAGAGCACAGGGGACCCAACACCAGGAAGATGCCGGTGAAAGTGGTGGTATTTCAGCCTCAACCTCTTCTCCCTTCAACCTCATGGTCTATGACCCCTCAGTGTGATAGGTAAGGAAACAAGTGCAGACTAGTGAGATCCAGGGGCAGAAGCAAGATTCAAATCCAGTTCTCATTGACCCCAGAGGTTATATGGTATTTGTATTTCAATACAAACATTGACATATAGATAAGGAGAATAAGTTTTTAAAAAGAAAAGAGAGAGGGACTTCCCTGGTGGTCCCGTGGTTAAGACTCTGCTCTGCCAATGCAGGGGGCATGGGTTTGATCCCTGATTGGGGAACTAAGTTCCCACATGCCTCTGAAAGGGGTGACTAAAAGTTGTTGTTGTTGTTGTTGTTTTTTAAAGGAGGGAAGGAGAGAGAAAGGAGGAAGGAGGAAGGGCTCAGCAAATTTGAACTAGCCACCTGGATTAGTTGCCGATTGCTGTACTAAAAAGGAGAAGCGCATCTATTTGGGGGAGATGGCCCACACACGTGACGGGCAGGCACAGAAGACCCTCTGAAGCCTGCAAAAACTCTGCAAGAGACCCTGAATGACAGCTCGCTGGAGAGCCCAGGGCTGAAGCCAGGAAGATGACAATAGAGACAAGGTCTGGCCGTCATTTCCAAAGCAAGAGGTCTCCTCAGCTCTATGGCAGAGAAGCACCCTCCAGGGATGCCTGTTGGCCTCCTCCCAGCCGAGGCTGGACCAAGAAATAGTTGCTCTCTGGCTGCACCAGGAGCCTGGACCAAGTTGCAGGGCTTGTCACTTTATCTTCAGCCCCTGCTCTGGGAGCCATGGTACAGCTTCAAGGCTTGGGTAGCAAGACCTTGGCATTATGGGCATTATGGTCCCCTGAGTAAGATGAGAGAGGTGAAGCAAGGGTTTTCCCATCGTGAAACCAGCAGCAACTGAGTTCCTGGGATGTCCAGACCTCCTACTGCAAAGCTCACACACTGGGGCCATGTGTGGCTGAGGTCACAGGCAGCAGCTTCTCCCGATCTGTGAAAGTCCAGATTTCCTAGAAGTCAGCAGCAGCCTTCCCAACTCTTGCTTTCTCCCCAGCCCCTAGCACCTTTCAAGAACTGCACCATTTCTCAATGTCTTGAATTAAAATCCTCCCTCCGGGTAATACCCAGGGTGATGCCCTGACTGAACCCTGAGTGAGACAGGAGACCAAACTGGAACAGCCTGCCACCCAGAGGAACAGACGCCTAATCCAGTTTTGCAAAACTAAGGGACATCTGAGTATACAGACTGATAGTCATAGTCACTACATGCTTTTGAGATAGTTGGGGCCCTCAGGGGTGAGCAGTGCTCCTACCCCATTGCAGAGCTCGACATTTACAAGGGACTGTCACGGCCACCACTGACCCCATCAGCAAGCCTACAAGGTGGCCACGGTCTCCGTCAGCACATTGTTGTTGTTTATTTGCTAAGTTGTGCCTTACTCTTTGCGATTCCGTGGGGTGTAGCCCACCAGTCTCCTCTGTCCATGGGATTTTCCAGGCAAGAATACTGGAGTGGGTTGCCATTTCCTCTTCCGGGGGATCTTCCTGACCCAGGAATTGAACCCACGCTTCCTACTTGGCAGGCAAATTCTTCACCCCCGAGCCACCAGGGAAGCCTGTTCCTGAATTAGAAACATGGATCTCTGGGATAGGAGCAAATGGAACCAAGGCTTGGACCCTCCGTTAGTCTGCTCGGGCTGCAAACAAATACCACAGACTGGGTACCTTAAACAATAGAGATTTATTTTTTCCTGGCTCTGGAGGCTGAAAGTCCCAGGTCAGGACTCAGCCTGGTTGGTTTCTGGTGATGGTTCTCTTTGTGGTGTGGGCTTCCCTGGTGGCTCAGACAGTAAAGAATCTGCCTGCAGTGTAGGAAACGTGGGTTCGATCCAGGTTGGGAAGATCCCCTGGAGAAGCGAATGGCTACCCACTCCAGTATTCTTGCCTGGAGAACTCCATGGACAGAGGAGCCTGGCGGGCTACTGTCCATGGGGTCACAAAGAGTTGGACATGACTGAGTGACTCACACTTCCACTTTCTCCTTCTGGTATACAGATGGCATCTTCTCTCCTTGTCTTCATGTAGCCCTGCCTCTGTGTGTGCGCAGGGAGAGGGAGTGAGCTCTCTGATGTCTCTTATTTTTTTAAAAAAATTTATTGGAGTATAGTTGTTTTACAATGTTGTGTTAGTTTCTTCTGTACAGCAAAGCAAATCCACTACATGTGCACATATATACCCTCTTTTTTTGATTTCCTTCCCATTTAGATCACTACAGGGTGCTGAGTAGGGTTCCCTGAGCTACACAGTAGGTTCTCATTAGTTATCTATTTTATACATAGTATCCATAGGCACCCCATTGATGTCCATACATTTGTTCTCTACGTCTGTGTCTCTATTTCTGTTTTGTAAATCATCTGTACCATATTCCTAGATTCCACACATATGCACTAATATATGATGTTTAGTTATCTCTTTCTGACTTACTTCACTCTATATGACAGACTCGAGGTCCAGCCACGTCTCTACAAATGACCCAGTTTCATTCCTTTTTATGGCTGAGTAATATTCCATTGTATACATGTACCACATCTTCTGTATCCATTCCTCTACTGATGGACATTTAGGTTGCTTCCATGTCTGTCTATTGTAAATAGTGCTTCAGTGAGCACTGGGGTGTTTGTGTCATTTTGAATTATGATTTTCTCTGAGTGTATGCCCAGTAGTGGGATTACTGGGTAATATAGTAGTTCTGTTCTGGTGTCTCTTCTTATAAGGTCTGATCCTATAGATCAGGCCTCATCTTTAGGATTGTCTTTAACCTTAATTACTACCTGAGAGGCTCTACTTCCAAAGACAACTATATTGTGGGGGAGAAAGCTTCAGTATAGGAATTTGTGGGACATAAACATTCAGTTCATAACATACTTCTAGCTTGCTGTTCATCACATCACACCAGGAAACTGAATGCATTAGGGAGAGGCGTCTGAGAAGGGTGAAAAAGAAGGAAAGAAAGGATGGGGGTGAAGGTCTTTGCCTAATTTCAGCCTAAATCAAAGTGTCACACTACTTTCCCAGCCTTGAAGCAGACACTCCCCCTCCTCCCACCCCCAACCAATGTATTGAATCTGGAAAGTCTGTCTACAGGCAAGCTGCAGAGGCTTTTGCTTGGCCTGCTTAATATCTTTTAGAAATCTGAATTTGTCCCTCATATTTAAAGCTTGGAAGGCTTCCTATAAAAACCTGGGTTTCTGGCTGCTCTTGAAAAATCAGATTATTTCTCACTGGGACTGCGTGTCAACCTAGCAACCATCAGCCTGGGTTCCAGAGTGACCTCTTCTGATGGAGCATCTGACCTATTCCCTCGCTCGCCCCCCCAGTCCCCACCACTGGTCTGGGCCAGGCCCCCCACCCCGGCCCTTCTGGGAACACACTGGCCCTGTGGGCCTGGGGAAGGTGGGGGGCCATGGAGCAACTCGTCCTCTCTGAGCTTCTTTGCAGAGGTGACAGAGCAGCTTGGGTCCTCTTTGATTCCAGGGCTGCTCATTCAATGTCCAGCTGCTCCTTTCCCCCACGACCATATCGCATAATTCACATGAAAGCGGATTAATATACAGTCAGGAAATTCAGACACACGATATGACTTCTAAGGGCCTTTTTATTTGTATGGGAAAGAGGAGCATCCCAAAATATTCACTGCTCTTCCCCGCTGGGGTTTGAAGATCATCCTTCAAGACCTTGTCCCACCGACCACTTGGATGCTAACCAGAGAATCCTGAGGGCTGAGGGTGGGTGGCTTCCTGGGCACCCCACGCTGGCTGCCAGCAACCTAAGCCTTCCATGTAAAGAGTCCGATCTTCACGTTTATTTATTATTAAAAACTCAGTCTCTAGCTCTAAATCCTTTACTGTTTTTTGGCTCTTGCCTGAAACCTCTCCCACCACCCAGTTCCTGTGATTATCTGTGTTGAGAAGTTTCCTTTCCTGACCCAAGAGGAAGCAGGCCTGTTATCCACCGTGCTGTTTAGCCCTGAAGAAAGTAGGCTGAGAAAATGGTAATGGTTCCCCATCCTCCCACACGGCTCCCTGCTCCTTAGCTGCGTGACCTTGGGCAAAGCAGTTTGCCTCTCTGTGCTTCTGATCGCTCTTCTGTTAAGTGTGTTTTGCCACACCTCAGAGAAAATCTACTGCGATCGCGGATGAGGAAAAAATTTTGAAAGACAGAAAACAATAAATAAAGCTTAACCACAGTGACTTTGTCAGGAGCCCTAAAAGGAGACACTTCCCTGGTGTCTCAGCTGGTAAAGAACACTTCTGCCAATGCAGAAGACCCAAGAGACACGGATTTGATCCCTGTGTCAGGAAGATCCCCCGGAGAAAGAAAGGGGAACCCGCTCCAATATATTTTTTTTTTTTTTCGCTTCAATATTCTTGCTTGAAAAATTCCATGGACAGAGAAGCCTGGTGGGCTACAGTCCATGGGATCACAAAGAATCGGACATGATTGAGGACGCATGCATGTCTCCTAAAAGGAAACAGACAATGATTCCAAACAGGTAACAAAAGACAAGGTTAATGAAAGGACAAAGGAGTGGGATGGTTTGAGGACACTGACAAGGGACAGGACAGCCCCCTGGGGATGTATCTGTGAAGGTCTAAGCAAAGAAGCAACTCTCACAGAACCCAGGAGTGGGCTGAATTAAGAGGGCTGTCTGGGAGGAGCAGTGGCCTTCAGCATGGCATGCAGACAACCCACGGTGACCTGACGAGGGTGGGGAAGCTGGAGGAGTAAATATCCCAGTGTGCTTCACCCCTTCCCCTCTGGTGTGCTGTTGGGACTTCCAGTGGCTAAACCTACCTAGAAGCAAGAGAGTGAGGGAGCTCCTTGGTCCTGTCTTAGACATCAGTCTCTCAAGCCCCAGAGCAGGGTGGAGAAGAGTGGAGATTGAATCTGGAGGGGCAAACAGAAGATGTCTGGAACCACCTGGGAGTAAACAGACACTGTGATTTTAAAGTGCTCCAGACTCATGGCAATGCTTTGTATCACCATCTCACGCTTCTCACCAGCCCAGGGAGGTGGGGACTCATTTATCCCCATTTTACAGATGAGCAAACTGAGGCTTAGACAGGCAAAGTGACACCCTCAGTTACTAAGTGGTAGAGGCAGGAATTGAACCTAAGAGCCTGGATTCCTTGAGGACGTTGCTGTGTCGTCTCTTGGATAATCCGAGAGTGAGAGAGACACTCATTGTATCATCATCCTAGATCACAGCACATATTGAAGCTTTCTGCCTTGTTCAGTATTCAGGGATCACTTCCTATCTTCAGCCTTCCCTGGTGGCTCAGATGGCAAAGAATCTGCCTGCAATGCAGGAGACCCGGATTTGATCCCTGGGTCGGGAAGAAACACTGGAGAAGGGAATGGCAACCCACTCCAGTATTCTTGCCTAGAAAATTCCATGGACACAGGAGCCTGGTGGGCGACAGTCCATGGAGTCGCAAAGAGTTAGACATGACTGAACAACTAACACTTCCACTTCCAGACCCTGTACTCAGCACCATGGAGATATGCTGTCCTGGCCCCAAGGGCACATAATGTAACCAGGGGCCTGCTGAAGGCAGGAAGCAGAACCACCAATGCAGGTGTGTGTGGTGGATGGGATGGTCAAGCCAGATGGAGAAGAACGTAAGGCTCAGAGGATAATGAGATCAGGGGAGCGAGGAGACAGTCATTCCTCTTGATGACCCCAGGGCTTCCGCAGGGTGGAGCCTCTTGTCAATAGATGGGGAAGTAAGTGGGAAGGTGGTGGAGACAACGAAACAGTTCATTTTTGGTTGCCCGCAGAACATCCAGACATGTCCAGCCAGCTGTTGGACAGTGTGGGGCTTCAAGCAGGTTATTTAGCTCCTATTTCCCAAGAAACCAAAGTAGCTGGGTTGCTTTCCCTTTTTTCAGTCATCCATGAATTCACAGAGAGGTCAGCAAGGCCCTAGGGAAGCTGAAGCCAAAATAAAGAAAGAGCTCTGGTCTCCAGTCACTCAGGAGAAGCCATCTAGGTCCCAGGCACTCCTTTCTGAGACTACTGTGTGAGCGAGCAAGAAAACTTCTATTGTGTGGAGCCACTCATGTTTTAGGGTTTATTGCTTAACAGCAGATACAATTAACTCACCAATGTGTGGAGCTCCTCTGTGGATCACATCCTCTCTAGAAAGACTCAGCAGGCTAGGAAGCTCAGAACTGCCTCCAGAGGGACCCCTGGCTTCTAAGAGTGGCTTCTTCAGGCAAGACAGAAGCACATCTTCCTCCAAGGAACTGGCTTCAGCCAGGGTGAGGAGACCCCAGGCTGAGAAGGAATTTATCCCCCAGAGCTGAGGGCCTCTGAGTGAGGGGCTTCTCTTGGGGGATCCATGGAGCTGGCTTTGCAGCTTTGTTCTGCAGAGACCCGGAAGTGGCTTGGGCCCTGGGGCTCCACGGATAATTGTTCCAACTCTAACAACAGGTTTTGGGATACAGTGAATGTCTGCAGAGGGCTTCCCAGATGGCACTAGTGGTAAGGAACCCACCTGCCAATGCAGGAGACATAAGAGGGTTCAATCCCTGGGTGGGAAGATCCCCTGGAGGAGGGCATGGCAACCCGGCCCAGTATTTTTTTTTTCCTAATTAATTAATTGATTTTAATTGGAGGATAATTACTTTACAATACTGTGATGGTTTTTGCCATACATAACATGAATTGGCCACAGGGATACATATGTCCCCCACCCCAGTATTCTTGCCAGGAGAATCCCAAGGACAGAGGGGCCTGGTGGGCTACGGTCCATAGGGTCACAAAGAATCGGAACTGAAGCAACTTAGCACACATGCATGCATGAGGGTCTGCAGAACTCTGTGGCAGGGAATTTATATCCAATCCCCTCACTTTCTTATTGTACATTGATTTAAGCGGTTCTTATTTAGCTCAAAGTCTGCAATACAGAGCATTTTTTTTTTAAATAATCTTGGTTTTTTTGGGGGGGTGTATTTTTTCCCCAGAATGAAGCCACTTTCCGTTGAGTAATCGAGACCCATCTTGCTGTTCCCCCTCCAATGCTGGCCCCACCGCCACTCTCCCGGGAGCCCCAGAAGAACCAGTGGGGCGGCAGCCAGGGCTTCCCAAACCATGGCCTAATTCAGTGCTATTTGATATTCCTGCAAACTCAGGACCCACACGATGCACTGGGATAGTTTGTTTGGAGAATATATTTCCGCCCCTTTGTACTGCACGCCTGGGACCAAATGACATGCATGTCTTTTCTGCAAATCTAGGGTTTGCGAGCAAGCTGGAGGGAAGACAGCTTGAAACCACATAGCCATGCTAGTTTCTCTATCCATGAGATGGGCATGCGGCTACGTGGCCCCGCCACCCCACAGGGTAGTTAAGAGATTGCCTGGGAAAATCTCCTTGTCAGGAATGCCAGCTTCAAGGAAGAGAAAAGCCTACAATTGTGATCTGAATGAATAGGGGTTTCTTTTTCTCCCATTACCAGCTCTCTGGAGGTGTCAGTTTGAGGCATTGATTGGCTCCATGATGTCATCAGGGCCTAAGGTCTATCTCATCTTTCAGTTTCCTCTTCATTCCCATGTTGACTTTGGATCTTGTGCAATTGCTTCATAGGCTCCCAATGGCTGCTGACTCTCTAGAACTCACGTCTGCATCCAAGGCAGAACGGGGTCAAGGCCAAGGCTTTCTTTAGTTATTTAAAATATGTATTTGTTTATTTATCTGGCTGCCTGGGGTCTCAGTTGCATTCAGGTGGAATCCTGAAGGACAAGGAGGAGTGAGCTGGGGTGGTAATCATTGGTGCACCCCCTCTGGACTCTGTAAGCAGGACTCTGATGGCCCACAACTGCCCTTTCTCCAGAGACTCATCAGCTGGAGGAGCCACTTCACTCAGAAATGCATAAGAGATTCCTTGTTCCCCTGCCTCTGTGTTGGCACAAAAATCCAGACTCCTTGCTTTAAGAAAGAACAGTTCATGTCATCACTCTCTAGAGCTCCCTGTGGATCAGGCGGAGGACTGACTTGCAGAATCCACAGCTTTGCTCACTTTCTTCCCCTGCCTCTTCTTTCATCATTCTCTTATAAGGTTCTCCTGGGAATGAGTCCTCAAAAATCACTTGTATAAGTATCCCCACATCAGTCTGTTCCTAGGGAGCTTATCCTGAGACATCAGGTGGCCAACAGCTCCAGCGCAAGGAACAGCTTACAGAAATCTTTTCAGTGACAAGAGAAAATAGGGGGAGGTCAGGAGAGCTGTAAACCTCCATTCAGGGTGAGTGGCTGAGCCATGGCATCAGGGCACAGGGTGATGCCCTAATGCTGCCAATCCCTGCTACAAGGCACAGAGTTTCTATCCCAGCTGTTTTCTGGGCCTGGGTCTGGTGAGGTACCAGTTGTAACCAGTCTGCTCCCTCTGTGTTATCCTTTTTTTCCAGGAGTACAAGCCAGCCCAGCTTTGAGAGATGGAGAGCAAGAAACCGATATCCAGGGGAAGCCAGAGCTATGCCTTGCTGGACTGTAATGCGCTGAGTATTTTGCAGGCCCTGTGGATCAATAGCAATGCATAATTGAGAGATGAAACACTGCCTGGTTACACAGCCGTGAGACTGAGAGATGCGGTGGGCCCTAGCCAGCCCCAGAGTCCTTCTGAGGCTTGCTGCCTGGTTTCAAGGCATCTCCCTCAATCCCTACCCTCTCCATACTCAGGTAGAACAGCCTCCATTTAGTGGAAGTGAAGCTCATGCCAGATATGGGTAGTGTGGGATGGTGGTTAAGAGTGCAGGCTCTGGAGTCGGACTGTATCAGCTAGCCATTGTCACAATAATGCTGTGTAACAACAAGAACAAAATGTTTTTGATAAAACCTCATGGCTTATACAAATAGCAGTTAATTTAGCTGATACCTCTCTGGGTAAGCTGAAATAGCATCACTTTTAGCTGGGTTTGCTTATGTATTTGTGGTTCATTCAGGAATTAGCTGATCTAGGCTGTGGAACTGGAGTAGCTGTACTTGACCTAAAGATGTGTGAAATTTGTTCCACTTGTCTGTTTTCTTTCTTGGTCCAGTGAGCTAGCCAGAGAATGTTCTCACAAGTGAAGAAAATGGAAACACGAAACCTCTTATGGCCTAGACTTAAACTGGCACACTGTTACTTCTGTCTCATGATCTTGGCCTAAGAGTCACATGATTCAACCCGAAGGCAAGGATGGGGAAATACACTCCACCTTTTTACTGAGAAATACTGTAAAGTCATATGACCAAGGACAAAAAAAATAAGCACCAATAATGCAATCTATCCCAGACTGCTTCTTTGAAATTCTAGCTCTGCCACTTGCTAGCTGTGTGAGATTGAGCAAGTCACTTAACTTCTCTGAGCCTCAGTATTTTCATCTATAAAGTAAAAATACTAACGGTAGCTTCCTTTGGGGTGGTTGGTAAATAATTGTTCTTAGCACCATAAAGTTCTGTAGCCAGGAGGAAACCATCTTTGGGGTAGAGCCAGTTCTGGGGTAGCAGAGAGGAGATGAGAGGGAATCGAATCCTTGAAATCATTGAACTGCTTTACTGAGTGACAAGAAGCTCCCTAACAGTAGGTTTCTGTAAATGTATACATTCTCTTACTGCTTAAACCAGAGTAGGTCACTTTTCCATTACTTGCAGCCAAAAGCTTCCCTTATGATGTAGATGTCTTAGTACATATGGGTTGCTACAACAGGATACCATAGAATGGGAGGCTTATGGGCTCTCCTGGTGGTTCAAATGATGAAGAATCCACCTGCAGTGCAGGAGACCTGGGTTCAACCCCTGGATTGGGAAGATGCCTTGGAGAAGGGAATGGCTACCCATTCCAGTATTCTTGGGCTTTTCTGGTGGCTCAGACAGTAAAGAATCTGCCTGCAATGCAGGAGCAACAGAAATTTATTTCTGACAGTTCTGGAGCCCAAGGAGTCCAAGATAAGGTGCCAGTAGGATCCAGGTCTGGTGAAGACCCTCTTCCTGGTTACAGACTGCTGGCTTCTCATCATGTCCTCATGCAGTGGATGTGGGGAGGGAGCTCTTACAGGTCTCTTTTACAAGGGCGCTAATACCATTCATGAGAGCTCCACCCTCATGACTAATCACCTCCTTAAAGCTCTGCCTCCTAATAGCTTGGGAGTTAGGTTTCAGTAGATGGGTGGGGAGGATAAATTCTGACCATAGCACTAGACCAGACCTTTACTGTTTCACAATCTTTTTTCTTAACCCTTTATTCTTTTAGGAATGAATATCTCTTGAAATGAAATATTCAGCAATATTTTCAGTTTCACAAGTTTATTTTTCTTCCATTAAACTCAAGTTCAGTTCAGTTGCTCAGTTGTGTCTGACTCTTTGCGACCCCATGAATCGCAGCACGCCAGGCCTTCCTGTCCATCACCAACTCCCGGAGTTCACTCAGACTCACGCCATCGAGTCAGTGATGCCATCCAGCCATCTCATCCTCTGTTGTCCCCTTCCTCTCCTGCCCCAATCCCTCCCAGCATCAGAGTCTTTTCCAATGAGTCAACTCTTTGCATGAGGTGGCCAAAGTACTGGAGTTTCAGCTTTAGCATCATTCCTTCCAAAGAAATCCCAGGGCTGATCTCCTTCAGAATGGACTGGTTGGATCTCCTTGCAGTCCAAGGGACTCTCAAGAGTCTTCTCCAACACCACAGTTCAAAAGCATCAATTCTTTGGCGCTCAGCCTTCTTCACAGTCCAACTCTCACATCCATACATGACCACTGGAAAAACCATAGCCTTGATATATTCAATAGCTTTTTTTAAAGTAGCCTGCATGGTAGGAACCCATTTGTATAATTTATTTTTATCCATCTACCCATCTTTTTATCAATCTACCTATTGTTCATCATCATACATGGGAGTGAAACAACAGGAGTAATATGCATTAATGTAAAAATGGTGATTTCTTAGTAGTAAAATTTAGAATGATTTTCCTTTTTCTTTTCATTGTTTACCTTTTAAAATTCCTTGTTTGTTTTAAATGAGAAGGAAACTTTTTATTTTAACTGAAACTAGAAGTTATTATATATTTTCTTTGTAATACCTAAGCTGCTGCCGAAGACAGTAAAAGTGAAAGTTGCTCAGTCGTCTCTGACTCTGTGATCCCATGGACTATACAGTCCATGGAGTTCTCCAAGACAGAATACTGGAGTGGGTTGCCTTTCCCTTCTCCAGGGGATCTTCCCAACCCAGGGATCAAACCCAGGTCTCTTGCATTGCAGGTGGATTCTTTACCAGCTGAGCCATAAGGGAAGCCCTAAGAACCATTAACTGAATGCCCAGTGTGATCTAGATCAGTCTCTCTCAAAGTAGACTAAAGGTTGCGTAGCTCCAATCCAGCCTTCTTCCTCTTCCCTCCCTTCAGGCCAAGTTTATTTCCTCAAAGGTCTTTCATCACTATTATCTCATGGCCTCAAGACACACCTGTGAAATAGCAGGTCTGAAGTGTAATTGCTAATCCTATCTGACAGAAGGGTAAACTGTATCCAAAGAGGTTAAACGGCTCGGCTAAAGCCCCTAGCCAGAATCCCCATCTCCAGATTTCCAGCCCGGAGCCTCCCAAGTTAGGACTATTAGGAAGTTTTTGATTCGAGCCCAAAGGTCCATCTTCACAGTTCAGGATTTGGCACATCAGCTCTTTGTCTTCTGCTGAAATCCCATTTGAGTCCAGCCAGATCTAAGACAGTCTAAATGAGACTTCCATTCTAATGCTCAGAGAGGCTTTTATGAATAACGATCAGCATTGGGGACATTTTTTTTAAGTTGCTAATATTAATTTTACAGAAATAAAATCTGATTGAATTCCTCCTGGCTTTCCCCATTAACTTAACGTTATGGACTTTTAACGGATGTTTTAATTAGACATTCCTAGTAATGGGAATAGGGCTCAATTTTCAAATGAGGGCCTAAGCTGCCAATATTTCCATTTGGACTTTTAATTAAGGTGAGAAAATATTAACCAATTACACCGGGTTATTGCCGGGGCTCTTTGTAGAATGGTGAGGTCACAACAGAGCAGGTCCTCAAGGACCCGAGGGTAAAGGAGGGTGAGAGTAGGGTTGGGACATCAGAGAAGGGCAAGCCAGTACCTTTGGAGAAGGGGATCCTGTGTCAGCTATTTCACCATGTGAAGACGCAGATGTGGAATCTGGCTCCAAGTACTTCCCTGCATTTCTCTCTGATTTTTCTGAGGTTTGTGGAATACTCAATTGGCAAGTGTATCAACTTGCTTTTGCTGTATAACAAAACACCCCCAAATGTCATGGCTTTAAAAGCAACCTTTTATTATCTCACAATTCTGCATAACAGCAATTTGGACTGAGCTTCACTGGGGATTTCTTCTGGTCTAGGCTGGATTTGGCTCATCCTGACCAGACTTGTTCATGTCTCTGTGGTCAACTAGTGGATCAGCTGGGGCTGGCTGGATGATGATGGTCTTGGTTGGGATAATGGGGGCCTCTCTGCTAGTAGGTGCTCATTGCCCAACAGGCTAGCCCACATGGCAGGGTTTCAAGAGCTGCCAGAGCATAAGCTCCCATGCTCAAACGCTTTCCCAGTCTTTGCTTGACTCTCATGTCCCACTGTCTCATTTGGCCAAAGCAAGTCATGCAGAGAGGACAATCCAAGGATGAAGACTTTATAAGAAGCATAATTAAATTGGGACAATCCTGCAGTTAACCCACCACAGCAGGTTAGGTGAAAAGCAGCTGAGACACTAAATCAGAAGTCCCAAATACAAGTGCCAGCCAAGCATGGCACACGAATGGGTGAAGTAGGAGTCACGGAGAGACCCTGGTGACCACCCTGACTAAAGGGACTCTCCCTGCTCAGCCCCAGTGGATCATCACCAAGCAGGGACACAAGCCCCCGGTGGCCAGAGAGTCTCTGTTCTCTACTGTCACCAGATGTCCGTATTTTTGTAGACAGTCCCTCAATTTTTGAAAGTTGGAAAAAAATTTTAATGCTATACAGCTATTAGAGAAATGGGAAGAAAATTTAAACAGGAACTCTACAAAGGAGGAAATCCAAATGGGCAATAAATAGATGAAGTGGTGGTTGGCCTCATCAACCATCAAAGAAATACAAGTTAAACCCAGGATGAGGTATAGTTCACAGCATAATCTCAGATGCTGCTAGTTAGAGGGAAAGCTGGGACAAAAAATTATTGAGAAGAGTTAAAGATATGCAAAGACTGTATGCAGAAATTCCACTCCCTGGCACATATTCAGAAGTGTGAGCCCCTATTCACCAGGTGATATGATCAAGAATGAGCATGGCAGCATTGTAGCAAAGAGAGCAACACTGGAAACAACCCAAATGTCCAACAATAATAGAATCGATCAATATATTGTTGTGTAACAATACAATGGAGTACTATACAGCAATGAACACAACCAAGATACCAGGATATGAAACAACATGGTTGAATCTCACACATGTGATGCTGAGCAAAAGAAACAAGACACAAAAGAATGCATACTGTAGATTCTCTTCCTAGAAAGCTCAAAAAAGAGTAAAATTAAATACTGTATTTATACAAGATAAAATAATTTTTAAGAGAGATAAAACATCATGAAAAAGCCTAGACAGTGGTTATCTCTGGTGACAAAGGAAGGGTGGTGATTGGCTGGAGGCGTCTCAGGGGCTTCAGTATTCTCTTTCCTGACTCGGGTGGTGGTTTCACAAGCTGGAAATCCCATTTTTGGAGCAGAACAATTTTTCTGCTCCAAGTGGTCTTGAGTGGGGTCACTTGGTGTTATTCAGTGGGAGGCTGGGCTAGTTTGGAGGATCTAAGATGTCTTAAGTCACATATTTTTTGGAAAGACTGGGCTCATCTGGGCTCCTGTCCTTACCCCTGTGGTCTCTCCAGAAGAGTAGCTGGCATTCTCGGGGCTCCAAGAGTGAGCATACCCAAAGACAGGAGGTGGGAGCTGCTGGTCTTGGCAAGACAAGGGCTGGAAACTAGTATTTCTTCGATGCTCTCTTCATTACAGCAGTCACGGTGCACCCAGGTCCAGGGAGAGGAAACATGACCCCACCTCTCCATGGAGGATGTCAAAGAATCTTTGGCCACTTTTAATCTGCCATAATACAGCTACATTATTATTATTGCTATCATTATTGTGTATTAATTATTGTGGTGTTGGAGAAGACTCTTGAGAGTCCCTTGTATTGCAAGGAGATCAAACCAGTTAATCCTAAAGGAAATCAGTCCTGAATATTCATTGGAAGGACTGATGTTGAAGCTGAAAGTCCAATACTTTGGCCACCTGATGTGAAGAACTGACTCTTTGGAAAAGACCCTGATGCTAGGCAAGATTGAAGGCAGGAGGAGAAGGGGACGACAGAGGATGAGATGGTTGGATGGGATCACCGATTTGATGGACATGAGTTTGAGCAAGCTCTGCAAGTTGGTGATGGACAGGAAAGCCTGACATGCTGCTATCCATGGGGTCGCAAAGAATCGGACACGACTGAGCGACTGAACAGACTGAATTATTATGATTATCCCAGTGTTAGAAGTTTGAGGAAGCAGCAGAACCAAGGTTTTCCTATTGCTCTTGTTGAAAAAGCAGCCTTGAAAACTGGATTCCTTCTTCATCTGCGGTGGGAGTCCTGATTCCTACCTTGTGACTATCAGACGGAGGGAGATGAGCAGGTTTTGGGCAGACTTGTGCCCCAGAGGATGTAGCCCTTTTCTCTTCCCCCTTCTCTGTGCCCACACTTCCAGAGCTCCCTTCCCCTCCTCCATCCCTGCACCCCAGAACTGGGGGCCCTGCCCTGTCCCCACTCCCCGACTCCAGGGAAACAGAGCCTGAGTCCCTTGATGAGTCTGCTCAGAGGAGGCTGTGTGTGACTCGACATCACATCCATTCCCTGTCCACCCCAGGATTTGCCTTTCCATTTCCTATTTTATTTGTCAAAAGCTTTTAATAGAGTGGTAGATTAATACAGAGGTGACAGGCCTGCCCTTTGGAGCTGAGCTATCAGGGTTCGAATTGTAGTTCTGCCATTTACTGACTGTGTGGCCTTGAGTAGGTTATTTAACATCTCGATGCCTCAGTCTGCTTGTCTGTCCAATGGGGATACTGATGATTATATATCCCTGGTGTGGGGCAAATGAGGATGAAGTGGGCTATCACAAAAAAGCACCAAGAACAGTACCTGCTCATAGTAAGGACTAGGTAAATGTTTGCCCTTATTTTTATTATTGCAAAGTGAAAATGTACCTAGTAAGAATCATCTAGAAGAGCATATGGTGAAAAGTCAGTCTGCCCACAATTGTGTATTTTCTGCAGTTCTCCCCAGAGGCAACCTCTACTAGTAGTTTCTCTGATACACTGCTAGAAACGTTCATTCCAGTGTGTGTGTGTGTGTGTGTGTGTGTGTATGATATTTTTAAACTCATATACCCCCACACACATATGCACATACACAAACCCTAAGAAGGGTAAGAAATCCATGGAGGAAAACATCCTTCAGGAGGTACTCCCAAATTGTACCAGGTAGGTAGTTTCTGACCCTGCTTATGGCTTTTAAAAGTTTTGTCTCAAATTTACTGTGTAACCTTGGAAAGTCCCTTCTCTCTGGCCTCAGTTTTCCCATCTGTTAAATGGGTGCTGGATAGGTTAGCTCCAAACCCCTCTGGAGCAGGACATTCCAGGGCTTTAAGGGTACAAGAAGTCTCTGCTCTACCCAGAACCCAGGGACTTTAGGACGTCAGCCTTCTTCTGCAGCCAAAGAGTTGCCTGGCCCCGTTTCACACAGCCTCTGTGAAGGGGCTGGGGACGTGTGTCACTGAGGCGAGGAGAGCCGGGTAATGAGGCCAGAGCGGGAAGAAGGCAAATGTCCTGGGACCGCCTGAACCGAACCCAGGGCATCCGGAGACGCCAGGCGGGCGGCTTCGGTTTGTGTTGGATGCCTCACAGCCCGCCCGTGGTAACCGAACCGGCTTTTGTTTGTTTGTCTAAATAGGAAGACAGAGGCTTGGGGCTGCCTGGGATGGCTCCACAAACAGCCCCGCGGCCAGAGTGGGCGGCCGGGGGCTGAGCTGGGCAGCCAGAGGCCTCTGGGACTGAGGTGGGGAGGGTGCCTGGAGGCCAGGCCAACCAAGCCCACGAGGGTAGAGTGTGACAGGCAGACAGGACCTGGAGAAGCAGGGTGGTCACGCTGCACTCCCCTTGGAGGAGAGGGACAGGACACTCTGGACTAGCCCAGAGCGAGGTTAGGCTGCCCTCCCTCCACCCTGGCTCTGTTCATCCCAGGGGATGCAGACTTGGGGCCCAAAGTCTGTGGGCTGCCTCCTCCCTGCCCATCAAACCCAAGTCAGTGTCAAATGGTCCATTGATCCCTCCCTTCTATTGCGGAGGGAGTGGTGGCCGGTTAATTAGGGCCTCCCCTTGTCAGAAGACGGAGTGGAGGGGACTAGCTCGCTCTGAGGCCAGGAGAGCTGGACAGCTATCCATGGGCCTCCTTGACCCACGGGTCCCCAAGGCCTTGCTTCCTCTCTATCTCAGGGTGGCCAGGTTCTGGATGATGGTGGTGGGAATGAGCGGTAGTCCCAGATCCAGAATTAGAGGAATGTTTGTGTTTTTGTGTGTGTGAAAGAGAAGGAAATATTGATCTAGATTATATAGATTTGGTATAGGTACAGAGCTAAACGGGCTTACCCAGTGACTCAGCAGTAAAGAATCCACCTGCCATGCAGGAGACACAGGTTCAATCCCTGGGTTGGGAAGATCCCCTGGAGGAGGGCAGGACAACCCACTCCAGTATTCTTGCCTGGAGAATCCCATGGTCAGGAGCTGGCAGGCTACAGTCCATAGGGTTGCAAAGAGTCAGACATGACTGAAGTGACTGAGCATGCATGCATGCACATATAGGACTTTTGAAGGTGCCATTTTTATAGCTCAAACATGGTCCAATACTGTCAATTTCATGTGGTTCAGCTTAACAGTTGTAGTGATAGCATATGTAACGCAGACATACAGATGTACACACATACACAGATATAGAAATATGTTGCTGTTGTTTAGTTGCTAATTTATGTCTGACTCTTTTGCAGGGGAGGGGCAATTCCCTAAAGGAAATTGGGGTGCTCTTTCCAGTAGCAGGGTACAAGGATGCTGGGTAGTAAAAAAAAAACTCATGTCCACCACACACTTGGAATATAATCATACAAATACATTTTCCTTGAAATAATATGGTCCAAGAGTCAGGGAGCTTGAAGAGGCCCAGGTACTAACCACCAACCCAAATGTCAGCTTTATAGCGATTTTAGAGTTTAACAGTTTTACAAGCTATATCCAGTGATTCCTCCCACAGGTGGTTTTACCTCTTATGTCCTTACTCAACTACTCCTCCCAAGCCCCACCACATGGGCCACCCCCAAATATCTAATTTCCCAACAGACATGTTTCCTCTAGGAAGAATCAAGGTGACTTCAGACCCTGACAAGGAAGAAGGCTCAGGAAAGAGACCCTGGGGCTCAAAGGTTTTGAAAAGGAAAAATGCATCAAATCCCATCTGTCACCAAACAGGTGATCAGTGCAACCATGGGCGGCTCAGGATCTAGTTCTGCCTCTTTTCTTACTGCCTCTCTCTGATCTCCAGTGGACCCCCCTGCAAGGAAGAGCTCCGATCTCAGTAACAGACCTTTCTCGGTCCCAATGCCGCATCTCCTGAAGTCAGCACCCTGATTTCCTGCTAGAGATTCACCCGTCTCCCTCAGAGGCATCGTTTGGGTGGGATGACAAACTCCTGAGTGATACTATGCTGTGTGGAAGCCACAGGCCAAGTTCAGTCCTCTCCTCTCCCTTCTGCTCCTGGTGCTTAGAGTAGGATCTAGGCGTAGGATCTAGGCGTGACCAGCCAGGTGGTCTCACGGGGACTTTATGGAAGCAGTGACACAAGGCTGAAGACATGGATGGCTCGCATCGCACCAGGTCATTCCTACTGTGACCCCATGGTTGTGCTGGCCTTTCCCAGGCTCCCCTACTATATCTCAAGCTGGTGATTCCTTCATGTTCTGCCCATGAATTTCCTAATGCTAACTGCTTTCTGTTGCTTACAAACCAAGGACCTAAACCAATCAGTGCTCTAAGGACCCTTTCAGTTCTGAAGTTGTGTGATAGAATGACCTTGACAGATGCCACTCCAAAACACTGAAAACCCACTTTCTCCTGTTCTTCCAGGCAGCACCACCAGGTTGATTTCCCAGCCTCCCTTGCAGTTAGGAGGGGTCACGTGACTTAAGTTCTGGCCAGTGGGATGTGATCATCTTGTGATGTGTGTCACTTCCTGGCCACACCCGCAAAGCCTCAGTGCAATTCTCCACCTGGAGGACTCACGGGTCTTAGAGACTGGCAGGGCCACAAGATGGAAGGACCTCATCCTCACTCCATGCCACTGTTTTGGCTTTACACGGGTGACAAATGGAGAGTTACAGTCTCAAGCCATAGAGACTTTGAGGTGGTGGTGTGAACCCTAAGCATACATACAGTAGTGTTCCAGGTAAACGATGCCTTCGGGTTAGCAATGGAGACACCCGGCAAAGGCAAGAAGTGACCACTAGCTGCTGTGTCCCTTGTCGGCCAGAGGGGCAAGCTCCCCTGGATCAGGGGCCAGGCCACATCTCCTGTGACACAGAAAAGCCTTGATTCGGGAGAGGCAGCGTGAGGTGGATCATGGGGCTGCTTCTTTATGGCTCCGTCAAGTATAACCTCCAGTTACATGGAGAGTGAATTTCCATCCAGGGACCTAGGGATTTCGAAGTGACTTTCGGATGATCTGGAGCCTTCCCCTCTGAGTTCACTGGGTTGGGCTTCTTTTCCCAGAGCACTCTGGGAAGATCCTTCCCCGAGTAGAGGAGCAGATGTTGATTTGCATATATGCATGTTTCTGGCCTCTGATGAGATTAGGAGGTGCATATTTAATCAAAGCCTCCAGCGAGGCTGGGCCCTGGGAGGCAGACTCAAGGGGGGAGAGGAAATGTCACAGCAAAGAGGGTGTAGGCCTGGGAGAAAGAGATTCTCAGAGCTGAGCCTTGTTTATAAAATCGGAGAGGGGCTGGAGGGACTCTGGCTGGCAAAAGAGTGATGGAGGCAGTCTTGGAACTGAGGTCAGGTGCGCCAGCCCCTCTCTAAACTGCCTGTAAACCTTTGAGGCTCAGTTGACCCTATAAAATGGAGAGTTGGGGTTAGTTGGACCCACTAACCAAGGGGCCGCAGATCCAAGTCCAAGGGGTCAAGGGTTCTATCTTAGGGGGAAATGCCCTTTTCGCATCAGGATGTCCAGCTTAGCTAGAGGCCCGTCTGGGGTTGCCACGGCCCTTCTGGTAAACAGGGATGCCTTGCTTGTTTTGGAGGAGGAGGTTCAGAAATGATCCTAGAGTGAAATCTGTGCTCCTTGAGGTGCCTAATTCCGAAAGTGGAATACCCTGAAGTCTTTATAAAGGATGGACTACATCTACATGTATTCTTTGAACACTTCAGGTATTTTGCCCCCTTTGCATTGGCTAGTTCCCTCTGCCTGAAATGCTAGTGCCTTGTCGTTTACTCCTCAATTCCATTCACATTTCTGCAGAAATGTTACCTTTTTGTGTGGAGGTAACTTCTGGGCAGGAAACCTGGCCATCCTGGCTTCCCACACCATCCTGGTTTCAATACTTCTCTGTGACTCCGCCCCCTATCCCAGGGTTCCTCAGTCTCTGAACTGTTGATACTTTGCACTGGAGAATTCTTCACTGGGGGAGGCTGTCTTTTGCATTTTAGAATGTTTAGCAGCATTTCTTGGGTCTACCCATTAGACCCAGGAGCATCTACCCTCCAAAGGTTATGACTCCAAACATGCCTCCAAACATCATCAAATGTGTTCTGGGGGCAAAGTCTTCCCAGTTGAGAACTCTTAGTCTAATCTGTTTTATTTTTCTTTGTAGGACTTGGCACTACCTGAAGTATATTTTATATCTGTTTATCATCCATTTCTGCTGCTAGAATAGGTCTCCTTGGGCAAGGACCCGGTCTTGCCTTGTTCACCAGGGTGGCCCTGATCTCAGAGTAGCACCTCACGTGTCAAGGAGCCCAATGAGTGCTTGTTGAATAAACAAGTGAGTGAGGGAAAACAAAAAAAAGCAGCTTCAGTGAGAGGGTGTGGTAGGATGCCTTTAATGTCTGTGTGCATGCATGTAACAAGATGCAGAGAGCTGTGTTCTCATGGCAGCTGGTGCAGAAAGCCTTCCAGGGAGAGGCCAGTTTCTACCTGAATGACATCGTTCTTTGCAAATCCGCTTTGAGCAAAATGTCCCTGTGACTTCTCAAGGTCAGCTCTCAGCTGGGCTTGAAATCGCTCCTCAGGAGACTGACACAGGACTCTCTGCCAGTTCTGACCACATTCAGAATAAAAACTACTGTGTGTGGACTGAAATGCAGAGATCCTGCAGGACCTCCATCCCATACTGCTGTCCCTCTTCTTCTTTATTTTCCTCTTTGTGAACTCTGCCCCTGCCACACTGGCTACCTTGGTATTCCTGGAACACAGCAATCATATGCTGCCTCAGGGCCTTTGCACTTGCTGCTGCCTCTCCCTGGAACACACTTAAACTTCTTATGTGGATTATTTTAGTGGCTTGCATCCTTCCCAACTCCTTGAAGTGTCTACTCCAAAGTTGCCTCTTTCAGGAGGCCTTTCCTGATTGCCTCATTTATTGAATGCTGTGTTCACTGTCTTCCCCAAGAGAATGTCAGCTCCTCCAGGCAGGTGCACTTGATGGTTTCATTCTCTGTTGCATCCCCAGCACTTATATTATTCCTTGGTATGTTCTTGGTCACACGTGCACATGCACAGGTGTGACTTATTTAACACTGTGACATCAGGGCGGAAAAAAAATGGCTGGCACACAGGTGGGTATTAAGACTGGGTTCCACAAGTCAGACCCTGAGCTGGAGTCAGGTGAAAGTGATGCCTCAGGAAGCATTTCTGGAAATAATCCATAGGGAGTGGGGAAGTAGGACAGGGAAAGGAAGGAAGCAGAGAGAAGGTGTGTATCAACAAAGTTGTAGAGAGGGGACCTGGAGCTGGAGATAGCATGTCATTCATTTGAGTTGTCCTGCTTAAGGGTGGAGGAGAGCAAAGCCTTTACAACCCACATCCACCAAGGTGCTCTAGAAGGATGTCAATGTCCAGGCACTTCTGGCTTTCTGTGCATGCAGGTAAAGTGTGTTTCAGCAACTTGAGGGCTATCCACTAACAGAAAGAGTCAGGTGCTGACTCTGTAGCATGCCCAGAGCTGGACTCCAGTGTGCAGCAAGGAGGGAGAAGGATCCCAGGGATTCTGGGTGAAACTCTGGCAGCCTCTGCTACACTAGCCTGCCCCATATTTGTTGAGTAAATGCTCCAGCCTAGCTTAATTGCAACTGGAACACTCCTGTATTTAAAGACATGACCCTGGGACTTTCCTGGTGATCTGGCTAAGAATTTGCATCCCAATGCAGTGGACACGGGTTCAATCCCTAGTCCGGGAACTAAGATCCCACATGCAAATAAGCCCTTGTGCCACAACTAAAGAGCCTGTGTGTCGCAACTACTGAAACTGCACATCACAACAATAGATCCCACATGATGCCAAGAAGATCCTGATACAGCCAAATGAATAAAGAAATATTTTAAAACTTAAGAAACATTGAAAAACATATTAAAAAAAAAAGACCTCATTTCATGCCCCCACACCTTTGTTCCTTGCAACCCTCAATCATTTTATAGGGGACTTAGACCTGCCTGCAGAGTGTGACCGGGGTTCAATGAGTGGTCGTGTACCATGAACCCCCATCCCTGCTCCCTGAGGTTCAAGCAGAATTGCTCCAGCTCTCCGGCCGGTTTGTCTGCTTTGCATCCTGAGGTTGAGTCCTCAGAGACCCTGTTACCGGAACAGACCTCATTTTCATCTGCTTCCTCTGCTGCAACTCCAGTAAATTTCTGCCCTCTCACCGCCTTTCCCCACCTCCACCACTCCTCACCTTTACAGAGGCCATGCCTGGAATGTCCTCTTTGCTACTTGCTACCTTGAAATACATTTTCCTTCCTTCCTTCTTTTCGTTTCTTCCTATCAAACATCACTTCTGAAATGAGTGAACCCACTCTGCCCCCAGCTTCCATCCCATGGGACTACTACTCTTGTTGGTTTTCCTGTTTGGGTGGCAACAGGGGCTCTGTCTCTCTGTACCCCCAGTGCCTACTAGATGCCTGGCTTCTAGGACATGCGTGGCACATGCTTAAAGAGTGAACCCACCATCCAATGACCGAAAAAGACAAGTGGAAGGAGAGATGCCACTTAAACCTGAGCCTTTCTCCAAGGCATCTTCTCCCACCCTCTGTGGACCTGGGATCAAGCATTTAGAGGCTCCTCTGGCCTTTGAGGTTGCCACTGGGGACCCTTTTTTCAGAGCCTGTCCTCCCTGGCACCTGTTTTCTGTTCTATTCCCCTCACCCCAGTTCCACACCCCCACCCCCCGCCCCCGCTTCCCCTTCCTCCCAGGGATCTACCCTGGCCTTCCTCCCATCCCTAGGGCCTCAGTGACCTCTCCCTACTTGATTTCCTGTGTCAGAAACTTCTGAAACCAGATCAGACTCCAGTGCCCCAAGAGTTAACTACCTCAAACGTGGTGCGTACTGTTCACTGTCAAATGGATTTCTCAGGCCAGCCAGAGTGCTGGGGAGCCGGGGCCGAGCTGGGTCGAGTAGAGGTTTATTTTTCTGCTGACTACCATCTCCCAGTCGAGTATCTTTCCCAGGACAAATCTTCGGCCCCGTTTTCCCTGGCTCTCTCTCTCCCGGTATAAAAACAACTTTATCTCTAAAGAGCAAATAACACCCAGCGCTCATAACAGATGCCAAGAACTGTTGCTGTTTTGATTTTTGAAAATAAAAATTCAACTGTGTTCAATAAAATTCAGAAGCAGCTTCCCTCTGTGGAAATTAAAGGAATCCAAGACGCCGGAGAAGCCACCGACCTTCCTAATTAAAGCTGCTGCAACGGCGGGAATCCGCTTCCTACAACCAGCTCGCTCTTGCTGAGCAGAGAACAAAGCCGACCCCCATCAATATTTCATTCTCTCTTTTCTTCCGCGATAACAATGCTGTGTGTTCTGAGTGCGCCCCCCAAAAAAGACATGCAGAGCTATGTTAATTAGGGTTTAAATAATTGACGCCCCAGATCTCACTGTGTTTCCGGAAGTGTGCACGATGGGTTGTTGGCTCAGCTTATAATTGCATCTGTTCGCAGTCACAGCCTGTCTTTCTGTCTGTCTGTCCAGTTTGGCGGATACACTTAGGGAATGACTAGTAGTCCCAGTTTCGAGAAACTGCTTCCATCCTGAAGTTCTGCATGGTTTTTTGCTTTGAGTTGTAGACAAGAGACTTGGGGTCTCGGAGGAGGAGGAGGGGAGCTCTGCACTCTCTCTTCTCTGGGCCAGTAGCCAGGCCAGCCCCTAACCCTCCCCAGGCCTCTGACCCCATTCTGGGCACCCACTCTGGATGCCTGACATGCAGGAAAGCCATAGCAAATAGTCTTTCAATGAAGGAAGGAAAGAAGGAAAAAAGGAAGGGAGGGAGGGTGAAAAGAAAGGGAGGATAAGGAGAAAGAGGAAGAAAGTATAAATGGATGCATGGGCACAAGGATAGGTGGATGGGTGGGTTCATGGATGGATGAGTGGAAGGATGCATGGATGGATGAGTGGAAGGATGCATGGATGGGTGGGTGCATGGATGGGTGAGTGGAAGGATGCATGGATGAGTGGGTGCATGGATGGATGAGTGGAAGGATGCATGGATGAGTGGGTGCATGGATGGATGAGTGGAAGGATGCATGGATGGGTGGGTGCATGGATGGGTGAGTGGAAGGATGCATGGATGGGTGGGTGCATGGATGGATGAATGGAAGGATGCATGGATGAGTGGGTGCATGGATGGATGAGTGGAAGGATGCATGGATGAGTGGGTGCATGGATGGATGAGTGGAAGGATGCATGGATGAGTGGGTGCATGGATGGATGAGTGGAAGGATGCATGGATGGGTGGGTGCATGGATGGATGAGTGGATGGATGCATGAATGGGTGAGTGCATGGATGGATGAATGGAAGGGTGCATGGATGGGTGGGTGCATGGATGGATGAGTGGAAGGATGCATGGATGGGTGGGTGCATGGATGGATGAGTGGACGGATGCATGGATGGGTGGGTGCATGGATGGATGCATGGATGGGTGGGTGCATGGATGGATGTGGGTCCATAATAATTCTCTCTCCTATTTGGGAAATTTAAAACAGGGTAGGCAGTCTATCTATCAGTCCTTATGGGCAGACAGCAACTTAATATCTTGTTCTATAAACTTGATGAAAGGAGCTGTGGTATGGTGGTTAAGAGCATGAACTCTGGGCCAGACTATCAAGGTTTGAATGTTCCTGCTTCTCTGTATATCAGTTCCCTCATCTGTAAAATGGGGATAATAATAGTACATACCTCATGGGGTTAGATGTGTTGATGTCAAGCATTCATGAACCCCTATCACTATCCTAGATCATTCATTACAAAGGGTTGAATTCTAGGCAGTGCAGCAAAGCAAACAGGATAGAGGAGAGACTTCTGGGGGGACTTCCCAGGGCTTCAATACATAAAGGCATAAAGACAACCAAGGGATAGAGCTTCAGTGGGTAGAGAGAAGACTAAGACTGCTAGCTGCTGTGCTGGAGACATATCTCTTGCTGTTGTTGTTGCTGTTTAGTTGCTCAGTCGTGTCTGACTCTTTGCCATCCCATGAACTGTAGCCCACCAGGCTCCTCTGTCCATGTAATTCTCCAGACAAGAATACTGGAGTGGGTTGTTATTTCCTTCTCTAGGGGATCCTCCAGGGGTCAAACCCGCATCTTCTTCATTGCAGGCAGATTATTTGCCTCGGAACCACCTGATATTTAGCAAGGCTCTTTTGACTGCCCGGGAGCACTGGCAATGCCCCATTTCGTGGATGGCTATTCTTTGTGGGGCTCAGCATCCATTCCCTCTTCTTTGGGTAACTGTTCTCTTTTGGAGACATCCCCAACCCTACCCACCTCCATGTGGTCCTTGTTGGGTTAACATAAATCTCAAGTCCTTCTAGGCTGGAGTTGTCTGTCACCCCCCCGCCCCCAGACTCTGAGAACCACAAGAACCATGTATTAATTTTCTATCACTGCTTTAAAAGTTACCATAAGTGCAAGTCAGCAGCTTGCACTTGTTACCCTCACAGTTGCCCTGGATTAGAACACTGGGCATAGCCTAGCGGGTCCTCTGCCCAGGGTCTCACAAGTCTGTGTTCAAGATGGCAGGCAGGCTCTGTGATGCTGTGATTGTTGGCAGGACTCAGATGCTTGAAGCTGCAAGCCTGAAGTCCTTTCTCATTGGCTGTCAGCTAGGATTTGGGGGTGCCTGGGAGATTCTCTCAGCTTCAAGAGGTTGCCCCTCAGTTCCTTGTCACATGGCCTTTTTGTATCCCCTCCCACCCCTGGCCGCTTACTTCTTCAAAGCTGGAGGAGAAATCATTCCTCTTCAAGAAGGGCCCAGCTGGGACGTACCTGGTGGTCCAGCAGCTAAGACTTTGAGGTTCCAGTGCAGGGATCCCAAGTTCAAGCCAACATATAGATGGCGCTGGTAGTCAAGAACCCACCTGCCAATGCAGGAGACACAGGTTCGATCCCTGGGTCAGGAAGATCCTCTGGAGTGGCAACCCACTCCAGTATTCTTGCCTGAAAAATCCCATGGCCAAGAGGAGCCTGGCGTGCTAAAGTCCATAGGGTCACAAACAATTGGACATGGCTGAAGCAATTGAGCACACACATGCACACAGACACACACACTCATATTTATATATATATATATATATAACCAGGCTCCCCTGTCCCTGGGATTCTCCAGGCAAGAACACTGGAGTGGGTTGCCATTGCCTTCTCCCATATAAAATATATATACTAATAATTAAAAGAAGAGCCCAGTCACTCTTTTAAAGATGTTTCACCTGATTCAGTCAGGTCCACCCAGGATAATCTCCCTTTTGATTAACTCAAAATCAACTAAAATCCACTGATTTCAGACTTTAATTATATCTGAAAAAAAAAATCCTTCACCTCTGCTGTAGAGTATAACCCGATCACAGAGTGAAATCCCGTTCTATTCTCAAGGCTGTACATACTCCAGGGGCGGTCATTACGCAGACCACATATGCAGGGGGCAGGAATCCGGGCTGCCGTCTTAGAATTCTGTCTCCCATGTCGGGGAACTTGGCTGCCTTATCAACACCATGTGTCTAGGCCCTGGCACATGGCAGGTGCCCATAACCTTCTTTGAACATATGAACGAGTGAATGAATGAATGAATGAATCAAATGGCTGTGAGGCTCAGACCTTCCTTTTTTGGAAGGAAAGGGGGTTGGAGTACAGATGAGCCTGGAAGATGACCCTGACTCACCACCTAATCAACTCCTTTGAAGAGACCTTCAGTTGCCCCTTGTCCTGGCACAGACCAGGCTGGACACATGAAGATAATCCCGGGCATCCCTCAGTGATGGGCTGGTGGAGGTCACTTGAGTGTAGGCTCCCATGGAACAGAAACTTGGCTTCCCCCATGACCCCAGGCCACCCCAGAGTGAGAAGAGACCTCCGTTTCCTCAGGAACCGGCTTCCTTGTTTCTTTGTGCCCCGACGTTGGCACACATGGCATCCGGCTAGAGTCAGTGAAGGATCCCAGGGGACACCTTGACTTTGGGCAGGAATCAGGGATAGACATTGTGTGCAGTGAGCTGCGAAGAGTCGCTCTCTGAGAGGCCCGTGACATCCTTTATTTATTTGCATTGAAATATTTATCGAGATGTGAGGCATCTATAATAGATTTGTCAGCCACTCGGGCAGGCCTGCTGGGGGAGAAATCTGGGTGGCCTCTCTCTTAGGCATCACTATATTCATTCAGTGAATAACTCACCTGGAAAACATTTCCTGGGGACCCACTGCAGATCGGGCACTTGTGTGATGGAATCAGATTTAGTCACTGCCCTTGTGGAGGCCTGGGAGATGAAGATGGGGTTGGGGAGAAGCTCATGTCTACTGAGTGCCTGCTGTGTGCCAGGCGTTTTGTACATATCATCTCACTTGATTTTTACAGCGGCCCCTTGATGTAGCTGCATAATTATGTCTCCTGTAGAGATGAAGAAAGTGAGGTTCAGAGAGGTTAAATAACTTGCTGAAGGTCACATAGTCTTGCTTAATCTAAGTTCAAGGTCTTTCCACCATGTCATGTATCCTGAGACCTGAACTGAAAGCTCTTTATAAATTTCAATGACTGAAGGAAGCTGAGGGTGGGGTGTAAGGATACCAGACGTGGGGTGCAGCATGGGTTGCAGGGGATGTGGGGACCAAACCCCAGCTGAGAAGCTAATGATTAGAAAATCATTATGCTCCTCATTGGCTGAGCCCTCACTCTTTTGCCAGCCCCTGTTCAAAGCAGTTTAGTTCATTCTGTCCTCCCAACAAACCTTTGAGTGAGTGAAAGTCACTCAGTGGTGTCCGACTCTTTGCGACCCCATGGACTATACAGGCCATGGAACTCTCCAAGCCAGAACACTGGAGTGGGTAGCCTTTCCTTTCTCCAGGGGATCTTCCCAACCCATGCAGGTGGATTCTTTACCAGCTGAGCCACAAGGGAAGTCCCAACAACACTTTAGGGTAGATAGTACAGCCTTCATTTTATGGATGAGAATGTGAGGCTCAAGTGGGAGAAGCAGCTTGCCCCAGCTCACCAGGTACCATGTGGCTGAGATGGGATTTGAATCCAGAGTTCTGTTTCCGGGAGCATCTGGGAAATTGTTCACAGCAACAGCAAGGCATCTTGGGTCCTGACTGGGACCAGGCTGCTGCTCAGAGGCTGTTATATGCATTGGCTCATCCTGCCAGCCTTGCATTGTCAATAGCCTCAATTTATAGAGGGGCAATTAAACCATGGCTGGGTAGGTCCATCACACGGCCAGGGAGGGACAGAACTGAGAGTAGAGTCCAGGCAGACTGGAGTGCAGAGCCCATCTGTTTCATCCTTGTAACTTATTGCCTTACTGCAAAGTACCAGGGGCTTGGCAGTGGCCTGTAGACCAGGGTGAGCACCCCTAGGGAGGGGAGAGAACTTCCCTATAGGCTGGGACCAGGATACACAGGCCCAGCTCCTGTGCTTCCCGGGGTCCCTGCACCTCTGATCTACTGGCTTCCTGGGATTCTGCTGTTTTTGCCCTGCCTATTCCCTGGTATCCCATCATTTCTGCCTTGCCTTTGACTTTCCTTTGTAGGCCTCTAGTGTGGGACTCAGCAGGGCCCCAGAAAGATCTTTTCTGGTCCTTCCAGCCTCTTCCTCAACCAATACCAAATCTCTATCCTTTAATGCTGCTTCCCTGGACAGAGTCTGGTGGACAGTGGTAAATATGTCACTCAGGGGCAAATAAGCACAGACACAGCCACAATAGGCTGAGAGGAGAAATAACACAGGCTTAGGGACTTCCCTGGTGGTCTAGTGGTTAAGTGGCTCCTTTTAAAATTGGGTTTCCCATGTTTTTATTATTAAGTTTTGAGAGTTCTCTACATATTCTGAATGCAACTCCTTTATCAGAGTTATGATTTGCAAATACTTTCTCACAGTCTGTGGCTTGCCTTTTCATTCTCTAAACAGAACCTTTCAAAAAGCAGAAGTCCTTAATTTTTTAAATGTTTTTTTGATGTGGATCATTTTTAAGGTCTTTATTGAATTTGTTTTTATTGTATATTTGTTAGTATTTGTAAAATATTTTTTTGTTGTTTTATCTTTTGTTTTCTTGGCCATGAAGCATGTGGGATTTTAGCTCTCTGACCAGGGATTGAACTCATGCCCCTTGCATTAGAAATCAAAGTCTTAACCACTGGACTGCCAGTGAAGTTCCCAGAAGTCCTTAATTTTGATGATGCTCAATTGATCAATTTTGATCTTGTATGGAACATGTTTTTGACACCTTTTCTGAGAAATCTGTGACCTCAGCAAAGGTCACAATTTTTTTTTCCTTTTCTTTTATAATTTTAAGTTTTACATTTTAGGTCTATGATCCATTTTGAGGTCTGTGACTAATTTTTATATCTAGGGAGAAGTGTATTTTGAAACTCATTTGTTTGCATATGAATATCCAATTATCCATCATGTATTAAAAACCTTCCCTTTTCTCATTGATTTCTCTTTGCATCTTTGTTGAAAATTGGTTGTCCATATATGTGTGGGTCTATTTGTACACTCTCTGTTCTGTTCCATTGATCTTTTTGTCTATCTTAACATCAATACCACACTGTATTGATTACTATATTGATTACTTGATGTCAGAGAGTGTTAGTCTTCCAACTTTGATCTTCATTTTCAAAAGTATTCTGGCTATTCCAGGTCCTTTGTATTTCTATATGAATTTCAAAATCAGCTTGTCCATTTCCACAAAGAAACTTTCCTTCTGATTGAAATTTCATGAAATCATCAGACCAATTTGGGAAGAATTCTTATCTTAACAATATTGGCTTGTCCAATGCATGAACATGATACATCTCTCTATTTAATTGGATCTTTTAATGCCTTTCATTACCATTTTGTAGTTTTGGGGGCACAGATCTTGCATATATTTGTTAGATTTATTCTTAAGAATTTCATATTTTCTAGTACATTAGTACTAGTACAGTATTTTTTTTCAAATTTTCAATTATTCAGTGATAGAATACAGAAACACAACTCCTGTTGGTATAGTGGTTTTGAAAGTTGCAACCTTATTCCTTTTGTTTGTTAATTCTGGAAGTGCTTTTGTAGATGCTATCGGATTTTCTACATAGAAATCATGTCATCCATGAACAAAGACAGTTTTATTTTTTCCTTTCTGATATAGGTGTTTTTAAGTCACTTTTCTTGCCTTATCACACTGACTAGACATTCTAGAACAGCATTAAATAGAAATGGGCAGAGTGGACATGCTTGTCTTATTCTTGATCTTAGAGGCAATCAATGTTTCACCATCAAGTTCAATGTTAGCTGTGGGTTGTTGTACATTTCCTTATCAAGTAAAGGTAGTTTCCTTCTATTCATAGTTTGCTGCAATTTAAAAAAAATCAAGAATCAATATTGGAGTCTCTTGAATGCTTTAAATGTATCCATTGAAATATATATATGTTTGTTAATATAGTGGATTGCACAGAGTGATTCTCAAATGTTAAACCAAACTTGCACTCCTGGGATAAACTCTACTTGGTCATAATGTAATATGTTTTATAAATTGCTAAAATGTTGTTTAGAAGTTTTGTCTCTACATTCAAGAGAGATATTGGTTTGTAGTTTTCAAGTAATATCCCTATCTGGTTTTGGTGTAAGGGTAAGGTTTTGGTGTGAGAGTTGGGAAATGGTTCATTCTCTTCAATTTTCTGGAACAGTTTTTATAGAATTAGTATCATTTCTTTATTAAATATTTAGTGAAATTCATCACTGAAGCCTTTTTGGTTTAGAGTTTTTCTTTGTGAGGAGGATTTTATTTTTACTAAAATTTAATTTCCTCAATGCATTTGGCTATTCAGAATATCCATTTGTTTTTGAATGAGCTTTGTAGTTTTTTTCCAAAGAATTTGTCTATTTTATAAAGTTATTCAATTTATTGGCATAAACTTGTCATAATAGCCCCTTAGTATCTTTAAAATATCTGTAGAGTTTATAGCTCTACAGATATTTAAGAGGCAAGGATACACAGAAGAGCTATTTTAAAAAGATCTTAAGGACCCAGATAATCATGATGGTGTGCTCACTTACCTAGAGCTAGACATCCTTGAGTGGTGTCTTAGGAAGAGTCAAGTTCATCTTAGGAAGTATTACAACAAACAAAGCTAGTGGGGGTGATGGTATTCCAGCTGAGCGATTTCAAATCCTAAAAGATGCTGCTGCTAAAGTGCAGCATTCAGTATGTCAGCAAATTTGGAAAACTCAGCAGTAGCCACAGGACTGGAAAAGGTCAGTTTTCATTCCAATCCGAAGAAGGGAAATGCCAGAGAATTTTCAAATCACCATACAATTGTGCTTATTTCACATGCTAGTAAGGTTATGCTCAAAATCCTTCAAGCTAAACTTCAGCAGTACATGAACTGAGAACTTCCAGATGTATAAGCTGGGTTTAGAAAAGGCAGGGGAACCAGAGATCAAATTGCCAACATTCTTTGGATCACAGAGAAAGCAAGGGAATTCCAGAAAAACATCTACTTCTGCTTCATTGACTATGCTAAAGCCTTTGACTGTGTGGATCACAACAAACTATGGAAAATTCTTAAAGAGATGGGAATACCGGATCAGCTTACCTGCTTCCTGAGAAATCTGTATGCAGATCAAGAAGCAACAATTAGAACCGGACATGAAACATTGCTGTTGTTCAGTCACTCAGTCTTGTCCGACTCTTTGCAACCCCATGGACTGCAGCACACCAGGCTTCCCTGTCCTTCACAACAAATGGACTGGTTCAAAATTGGGAAAGGAGTACAGCCATGCTGTATATCATCACCTTGCTTATTTAACTTATATGCAGAGTAAATCTTGCAAAATCCTTGGCTGGATGAATTACAAGCTGGAATCAAGACAGCTGGGAGAAATTATCAACAACCTCAGATATGAAGATGATACCACTTTAACAGCAGAAATGAAGAGGAACTAAAGAGCCTCTTGATGAAGCTGAAAGAGGAGAGTGAAAAAGCTGGCTTAAAACTCGACATTCAAACCAGGAAGATCATGGCATTCATTCCCATCACTTCACGGTAAATAGAAGGGAAGAAAGTGGAAACGGTGACAGATTTTATTTTCCTGGGCTCCAGAATCACTGCAGATGGGAAATTTCAGCCATGAAATTAAAAGACACTTGTTTCTTAAAAGGAAAGCTATGCCATACTTAGATAGCATATTAAAAACCAGAGACATCACTTTGCCTACAAAGGTCTGTATAGTGAAAGCGATGGTTTTTCCAGTAGTCATGTACGGATGTGAGAGTTGGACCTTAAAGTAGGCTAAGTGCTGAAAAATTGATGTTTTTGAATTGCAGTGCTGGAGAAGACTCTTGAGAGCCCCTTGGACTTTGGAGATCAAACCAGTCAGTCCAAAAGGAAATCAACCCTGAATATTCATTGGAAGGACTAATGCTAAAGCTGAACCTCCAATACTTTGGCCACCTGATGTGAAGAGCTGACTCATTGGAAAAGAGCCTGATGCTGGGAAAGATTGAGGGCAGGAGGAGAAGGGGATGACAGAGGATGAGATGGTTATGACATAGGAGACAATGGGGCCTCTGGGCTGAACACCTGGTGTTTGTCAAGAGAAGTAAAACTGAGCCTTTGTTTTCACCCAGACACTCCAAGGACAGAGCTAGTGGCAAAAGCTGAGCTGTGCTAAAGCAAAGAGACAAAGTGGCCTCTCCTGAGGTCAAAGAAGACTTCCCTGTCTGCACATGTACAGGAAGGCTTCTTGAGAGTCAACAACAGAGGGGACCCCACCCCATAATAAGTGTGGATACGCACCCATAGGCCTCTGAGGTGGGATTCATTTAGTTGCACACGCATCTTGGGGAGGGTCCATGGACCAGTCCGGTGTGAAGAAAGAAACAAGATAATTGACCAAAGGTGAAACAAGATAATTGGCCAAAGGTAAACAAAGACCCAGAAGGAAAGCCGTATGTAAGTGACTTACATCACCTCCTTCTGGTGCTCCTCCTGACTCAGAGTGCCTGCACTCCTTGCCAGATGTGTACCTCTGCCTAGTCTCTGATGTACTGTTCTCCTCCTCATTAGTGAGGACGCCCACACTCTTTCTCTCCGGGTGTGTGTTTCTGCCTTGCTTCTGATTTAGATAGATTGTTTTCCTCTGTGCTCTCCCATATATTGTGCTGTGTCTCTAATAATAAACTTTGTACCCCTTTTCACAGTTTTTGCCATCTTGAAACATTCTTGCTTTCAAACAGGGGCCAGAGCCAGGGTCACTTTGCTTCTAGCCTCTAGCCTCTGGTGATCTGGTGGCTAGGACCCCTAGTTTTTATCCAGGTTACCCAGGTTTAACTCCTGGGCAAGAAACTAAGATGTCTCTTCAGGATCACTCGCTGCTCTCCTTCCAAGATCAGTTAGATAGCACCACCAACTCAATGGACATGAATTTGAGCAAACTCCAGGAGATAGTAAAGGACAGGCATGCTGCGGTCCATGGGGTCGCAAAGAGTTAGACATGAACAACAAGAGCATCCAATGATTTCACCTCTCTCAGTGCTAGTCCTGATAACCAGCGTCTTCTCTTTATGCAGACCAAGCTGGATAATGATTTATTAATTTTATTGATCTCAAAATATCAGCTTTTAGTGTCAACAATTTACTTCAATGTTTTCCATTTCATTGATTTCCACTTTAATCTTTATTGTTCTTTTTTCCTGTTTACTTTAGGTTTAATTTGTTCCTTTCATTTTTTGTTTGTTTTTTTCTTGTTTCTTAAGATGCAAGTGAATGTCACTGATTTGGATTCTTATTCTTTTGTATTAAGCATGTTTAATGCTATAAATTTCCCTTCATAGTTTCTGGATGTATCTCATGCACTTTCATATTTTGTCTTTTTATTTACATTTATTTCAAAAAATCCAATTTTCCTTTGATTTCTTCTTTGACCCATGGTTTATTTAGAAGTGTGTCATTTAGTTTCCAAACATTTGGAGGTTTTCCAGATATTTTTCTGTAATAGAGTTCAAACGTAATTCCATGTGGTCAGAGAATATATTTTGAATCTTTCTAAACTTATTGAGATTTGTTTTATGGCCCAGAATATGGTCTATCTTGGTAAATGTTCTTGTGGAGAATGTGTATTCTGCTATTGTTGGGTAAAGGGTTCTGCAAATGCCAACCATGTCAAGTTGATTGATACTGCTCTCCAAATCTTGTACGGTCTTACTGATTTTCTGTCTACTTCTTCTATCAATTATTGAAAGAAGGACATCCAGCTGTTATTGTGGATTTATCTATGTCTCCTTGCAGTTCTATCAGATTTGGCTTCATACATTTGGAAGCTCTGTTACTAAGTGCATAAATGTTTAGGATTACTACATCCTGTTGATGAATGGACCCCATTATCATTATGAAATGAACTTCTTTGTCTCTGGCAGGATCAGAGCAGTGTTTTTTTGAAATCATATTTATTTTATATCCTTTGGTTGTGCTGTTGCTGCACGTGGGCTTTCTCTAGTTGCAGCGAGGGGAGGGGTATGGGCTTCTCATTGCAGTGTCTTCTCTTGTTGTAGAGGCTTCATTATTGTGGCACGAGGGCTCAGTAGTTGGGGCTTGTAGGCTCTAGAGTTCAGACTCAGTAGTTGTGACACACGGGCTTCATGGCTCCACCACATGAGGGATCTTCCCTGATGAGGGATCGAACCAGTGTCCCTTGAATTGCAAGGTGGATTCTTAACCACTAGACACCCAGAGAAGCCCCAGAGCAGTGTTTAGTCTAGGGGTAATTGTCCCCTGTTATTAAGGCAGGACCCTTCTGAGTACTCCACTCCATGTTCCATGAGTTATGAGGGGTTTCTACTCTGGCTAATGGGAATGGGTCCTCTGTGGAATGCCAAATACTATTCTTTTTCATCCTTCTGGGTGGTTTTTTCCCACCTTGGGAAGCTTCCTCACATGCATGTGCTGATCATCACCCTATGAATACTTTTGAGGACTGTCTGCAGATATCTGTGCAGCGGCCTCCTTTCTTGTACTCTTCCCTGCACATTTCTGCTGCCTGGTCTCCATGTATTCTTCACTACATCTCCTCAGCCAGGGAACCCTCTGGGTTTCCTTTCCCTATGCCATGGCCTAGAAACTCTCCCGACTCAGTAAGCTGGGCTATAGCTTACCTCATTTGTTGTCCATCTCCTAGGGATCTGTGTCCTTCATTATCTCATGAGCAATGTCTTAAAAACCATTAGTTCACATAATTTATCCAGTTTTATCATTGAAGTAAAGCATCTAGTTCAGCCATTTTGGCTGGAAGTGGAAGTTTTCAGCTATTCTAAAAATAATTTGTATTTATGTATTTATTTTGGGCTGTGCTGGATCTTTGTTGCTGGTGGGCTTTTCTCTAGTTGTGGAGAGCGGGGGTTACTCTCTAGCTGCAGTGTGCAGGCTCTTCATTGTGGTGGCTTCTCTTGTTGCTGAGTGCAGGCTCTAGGGTGTGCGGGCTTCGGTAGTTGCAGCTCCCAGGCTCTAGAGCACAGGCTCAGTGGCTGTGATGCATGGCCTTAGTTGCTCCGTGGCATGTAGGCTTTTCCTGGATCAGGGATCGAACTCATATCTCCTGCATTGGTAGATGAACTCTTTACCACTGAGCCACCAGGGAAGCCCTAGCTACTTTTTAATCTCTTCATTTTTAGGTGTCTGTGTTGACCTGTGGCTATGAAAGTAAAGGCCTAGATTTCTTACAGAATATTCTCTGCCTTTCCATCCCCTTTTTCCTTACCCTAGCCTCCCAATATAAATTTGGTTAAAATAGCATTAAATATTCACATTATAATGACTTTGAAAATATTACTCACATCTGAGTCATCTGGTATGCTGGGACCAAGGTCTTTTTTTTTTTTTTAGTTGTCAGTAGAGTTAATATTTGTCTTTTTAAAAGGCTTCCTTTCTTATCTAATGGCTTATGCTTTTAATTTAAGAGTTTCATACTCAAATAACATGAAAGCCAACAGTGTCTGGAGGAGGGAGATTACTGAAGGACCTGGGCTACATGGACTGAGGTCGTTCTTGTGTTTCTAGCATGGCAGGGAGGGTAGGGCAGGGACTTTGGCTTTGACACACAGCTCTGCACACACCCTAAATGTCCCTGGTATATTCTGGGAAGGAAAGAAACACAGGAATTAGAATCAATAGAGAGGTTAAGAAGCATGGACACAGAACTGAACACAGGATTCCGGTCTTATCTGTACTGCAAGTGTTCTGTGTGACCTCAAGCAAGCCTCTTCTCTATTGAGAGGCCAGCTACTTATCTGTGACATGAGCATGGGGTTCAGTTCAGTTCAGTTCAGACTCTAGATGATTGCAAAAGTCTCTTTTAGATTTCCAAGATTTCCTTGGCCATGAAGACACTGGGGGTCCGAGAAGTTCTCCAGGCACCCGCATCCATTCAGCCAAGACTTGGGCGATTCTTTGCATGTAATTGAGCAGACATGTTTGTTTGGGGTCACCAACATGTACCTGGACCACATGACCTGCCCCAGGGCCTTTGCACTGGCTGTTCCCCTGCTGTGGTTGCTCTTTCCTAGATGCATTTCTTTGCACAAATGGCATCTTTTCACCAAAACCATCCCCCATCACTCCATGCTTCCCTGGCTTTATTTTTCTGATAATCAGATTCATATTACATATTTGTTTGTTAACAGACAAGGTCTAGGGGAGAAACAAGGACATTTGACTGGGCTTTTACAAAGAACTGAAAGAAGGGACCATTTATACTGGTGTGGGTGGGGTGGGGATGCTGAGACATCCAGGACTAGCAGTGGAGGGAAACTGTCAGTATTCCTAGGCCTGAAGACAGCAGGGAACGGGAGGCTGGTGTCAGAGCCTGGCTGGCATCCTGGCAGAGGCCTTTCTGGAGGGAGCGAGAAGCATAGTGCCAAAGGCGGGAGGGAGTGGGAAGAAATACTCCAATTTTTCTCTCTCCTTTTGCCCTCCAATCTCTAGCTAGAGCCTCCCACTGGCCAAACCCACCAGAAGTCAGAGGAAAGGTGAGCCTGAGAGATGCAGTCCATGGAATTCAGCCTCCTTGGTCAACAGAGCAGAGCAGAGAAGGGCAGATGGTCGATCAAGTGGTGGGAGCAGGTGGCGGCTGCTATGGTCTCTGTGTTTTTGTCTTTTTTAAATTCATATATTGGAAACCTAAGGTTTAAGGTGCTAGCAGGTAGGGCCTTTGGGAGGTCATTAGGTCATGGTGACAGAGCCCTTAGAAGTGGGATTAGTGCCCTTATAAAAGAGATCCCAGACAGCTAGCTTACCCTTTCACCGTGAGAGGACAGAGTGAGAAGTCAGCAAACCTGGAAAAAGGGCCTCACCAGAACCTGACCATGCTGACACCTGGATCATGGACTTCCAGCCTGCAGAGCTATGAGAAATAAATAGCAGTTGTTGATAAGTCACCCAATCTGTGGTATATTATTTTATTGTAATAGCCTGAATGGACTTAGACAGTGGCTAGTAACTAACACATTTGTTTGTTTTGAAAAATTCTATTTTAAAAGTTAAATTTTTTCTATTCAACATGTAAGATCCAGAAGACCAAAGATTTTGTCTGTTTTGGTTGTTACCATTTTCCCACATACTCAGAACTTTGCCTGGGCACTAGTAGGTGCCCCATATATGATTGTTAATGAATAGATGAAACAAAGCAAAACAAAGGCTCTAACAGTGGACTGCTTTGTGGCCAGGAAAGCAGCGTGTGTATGGAGGAATGTCATAGTGGCGTTTGATTGACTTTTTGCAAGTGGTTTTAGAACAACACGATGAACGTGGAAATTCAGCCTGCCCTTGGCCGTCACTGCCACTACTCATTCCCCAGCCCCACTCCACCCCCAGTTCAAGAGAGAATTCTGGAGACCCATCTTTGCTTCATGTGGCAGAGAACAGATTGGGGGGAAGGAAGGGAATTTTCAGGCACCTTTTCCTCATCATGGTAAAGGAGCCATGGAGAGCTAGAGTGAATGTGGTTGACCTAGGACCCCCAGTGGGTCAAATATCCAGAATCCCCTGCCAACTCTGGATGCTGTCTCCAGGGTACCACATTGCTAAAGCTGCAAGATGTGAAATGCTTATTTAAGGGAACTTTAGATGTGCTCTGGTCAGATACATCCATGTGGGTCATCCCAGCATCTCCTCCCTATAGAACCATAAGCATTTTAGGTCCACGGTCCCTTAATTCAGAAGGATGGCTATCACAGTAGAATTTCAGGCCAAGGGGCAGACCAAGGAAAGGGTTATGTCTGGGGTGGTTCTGCCAGGACAGAGGGGCTTCTGTGGGCCATGGAAGTAGATACTGAGGTCATTCCCAGGCCACACCAAAGTTTGACCCTGAAATGACCTAGCTCTGGAGCAGAGTGACTTAGGAGAAACAAGGCAAGCAGGTTGTGGCCTCTGTGGGCCTGGGATTCAAATCCCAGGGCCTTCTTGCTCTGAGACTTCTTGGTGATAAATCAGATCTCACACTTTCTTTATGCGATTGTTCTGAAGATTCAATAAATCAGAAAAGTCCCACCAAGTGCCTGGCACAGAGTCTAGGCACCCTCAAGCCCCTCCCTCTCTGGCTTTTTCTGGTTACGAGTCCTCCTGAGACCCTGTCTTCACTGTCGCAGTGATAGTAGCCAGACAAGCCAGCCCATCCTTCTACCCCGATCAGCCTCTCTGCGTTTGAAAACTTCCAAGGCAGGAAAACTTTTTTTTTCCCCAGGCCGGCTCCATCTACCGCTGCCACCATGAAAGCCCCTCCGCCTTCCCCCGATGGGCCTGTCGCGCTGTCTTAAGAGAAACCCTCATCTCCTTTGCCTGGCGCGCATCGTCGCCCGGAAGGGAGGGAGCCGAGGGAGACGCACTAATGGGGAACGCCTCGGCACAGGAGAAGACACAATGGATAAAAGAAGAAAGCGCATCCAAACACGAGTTCTTGTTCTCGAGAAGAAGGGCCAAGCCTGACTTTATAGCAACAGCTTTGAGAGCAGCAGCGGTGGGATTTCACGGCAGAGGTTCCGCGGGAAAATCAATAAGCGGGGCCGCTGTTTGGAGAGGCAGCAAGAAAGGCCACTAACGAGGCCAGATTGTAACAGTTCTGCGAGCAGCCACAATGCTCACCTTACACGGCGCGGCCGCGCGTTAGTAAATAATAAATCACAGCGGCCGGCGGGCGGCGGCGGCGGCGCCGGACAGAACGCAGCGCGTTTGACTGCAAAGCAGACCCGGGGCCATGAATTATTCACCGCCTCGCGGAGATAAAACACGGCCGCGGGAGGAGGCGCAGCCCTGCAAACAGGTGCCCGGCGCGGAAATCTGCCTTTTGATGACGAGCCTGGGCTGTGGCTGGGCCTGCCGGGCCGCCGTTCGGGGGGCTTCGGCGCTCGGGGCTCGGGAAAAGCTGGGATTAATCAGGGGCCGCAGCCGCCGCCCCGCAAGAGCGATTTGCCAGACTCCGGGGCTGGGAGCAATTACAGGCGGGCCGGCAGGGCTGGCGGCGAGAGCCTGCGAGGGCTGGCCTGTGTGTGTGTGCGTGAGTGCGTGTTTGTGTGTGTGTGCACTCGTGTGCTTGCCTGAGTGCACGCATGCTCAGGGTGCTTGGGCGTGCAGGTATGCATAAGCGTAAGTACACTATGCATCGTGTATGTGCTGGATGTGTGTGGCTAAGCCTGCGTGTATGTTCCATCTGTGCATTGTGTGCATAGGTGCTGTGATCTATGTGCAAGTGTGCACATACGTGAATGTTCGATTATGTGTATCTGCAACGTATGACTAGCAGACATGCATGCACGTGTGTGCAAATGTGGTGCATTTGTCCGTGCAGACGTGGTGAGTGTGGGTTTGTGTGAGGGTGTGCATTCTTGTGGGTGTGCATACACAGTGCATGTGTGCTTCATGTGAAGTGTGGGTGTGCAGAAGCAAATTATCCCTACCTATACAGCATATTCAGACACGCATATGAGCATATGCAGGGTATGCCTTTTTATCAGCTCATTCCTGCACGTGAGGTGTTGGGGTGTGCATACATGGTGCCTGTGTGTGCCTACACAGTGTGTGTGGCAGGCATCTGATTGTACAAATGTGGTGCACGTATGCATCTGTGAATGTGTGGTTATTCACTCATGAGGGCATGCACAGGGCACCTGTGTGTGTGCATGCTGCGTGTGTGTATTCAGCCACGCTTTGTGAAGTTTAAAAGGTTTGTGGTGTGTGTACACTGTATGTGTGTGTGCTTGTGGATAGTTATGCATACAACGTGTAGGTGGGTGGCAGCGTGTGTGCAGAGAAGCTCACGTGTAGTCTGAGTACATACAGGATATGGTGGCTATGTCTACATGTGCAGATGGGCACATGGACCTCAAGGTGTAAGTTCATGCACGTGTACATCTCATTGAAGCTGGAGCAGCTCCACACGTGGAGCAGCCATATTCTCTCCCTGATGCTCCCCTACAAGGAAATCCTAAATGTCATTGCATCCCTAGAGCAAAGCCCAGCAGAAACACATGTGCAAAGCATTGATGAATGATGTGCATTCTACTCGAGGTTTCCTGGGGAGATTGACAGAGGCTTTATACCTTGCATTGCACTTCAGAAATTCTTTGAAAGCTATTTTAAACACCTTTGTTTTTTTCCAAAGTGCACCATGGAGCTTTCTCATCTTTTCTTTTCCCCAGATCCCTTCTTCTATCAGCTCCCTTCCACCTTCACCTAGAGACCCTCACCAAAGCTCATCTCCTTTTGAAACTGAGTTAACTCTTCTCTCTGGGTTTCCTCAAACTGTGGTTCCACCCATTTTATCAGCAAAACTATTCCCCAAGACCTTCTGTCTTTAAAAAGCAAGAGGAGACTCTTTGCTGGTAATCCAGAGATTAAGAATCCACCTTCCAACACAGAGGATGCAGGTCTGAGACCTCACATGCTGTGGGGCAACTACTGAGCCCACACACTCTGGAGCCCATGCACCACAACTAGAGAGAAGCCTGCGTGCCTCAACGAAGACACGACATAGCTAATAATAAATATATAAGAAAAGTGAGGGAAGGGAGATCAGAAAATGTAAATAAATTAGAAGTTAGTTTATTTCAGTTGTGTGTCCACATAGGTTGTAGATGCATACAGGTATGGGTGCAGAGTCATCTTCAGGCTCCACCTAGCAGGTGATGGAGTAAAGGGGAAGCAGAGAACAGAGCATCTTGTTGCCTGGGTTGGGGAGTCAAGTTTTGAGGATTGTTTTCATTTTCTCAAACCCTGTTATTTGGGGACTATGTTTGGCAGAGTTGAGAAGTTATTCTTCCTTTATGCAGCAAAAATTTACTGAGTACTCACTCTGAGCCCAGCACTGTGTTAGACCCTGGAAGATGCAAAAAACAGTAAGACACAGAATCTCAGACTTGAGGAGCCTTGGAAAATAGTGTAGTGAGACCTGTACACCAGCCACCAGGACACGGTAGGAATTAATTGGTACCTTAAGACAAAGAACGTGTCAGAAAGCTCAGAGCAGGGAGAGATGCCTCACCACTGGAAAGCCCAGAGGTCTTCCTGGAGGAAGTGGAACGGAGGCACAGAATACTGGGGAGGATTTGGTTGTACCAAAAGAGACATAGGTGGGAGTGGAGATTGAACTCCTGGTGGAGAAGAAGGGAAAACAAAGTCTTCTGGGGTACGTCTTAGTCAGGATCCAGTTTAGGAAACAGAAACCACCCCAAGTATTTGTAAACAGAGAATTTAATATAAAGAATTATTAAAATTGTTAACTAAGTATTAGAGAACCAAAGGGTCAGCAGTAAAGAATCCACCTGCAGTGTAGGACCTGCAGGTTCAATCGATTCCTGGATTGGAAAGATCCCCTGGAGGAGAGCATGGCAACCCACTCCAGTATTCTTGCCTGGGAAATCCCACGGACAGAGGAGCTTGGTGGTTTATGATCCATGGGGTTGCTGAGAATTGGACACAACTGAAGTGACTGAACAGGCATGCACAGAGAACCAAAAAGGTAAAAAGAATTTTTCATGAAGTTTGTGACTGCCTGGCCTACAGCCAGGAAAACAAAGGGAGGAGATTGGGATTATTAACATTTAGAAGCTTGGAAGGGGAGCCCTTTGGGCCTGGGGTCCAGATCGTTGAAGGAGAGAGCTCCTGTTGGCTGGAGTTAATGTCTCTGGGCTTGTGGTAGGGGAACCAGATGTCAGAGACCCAGCCTGCTGGAAATGGGGCACTTGCAGCCAGAGCTGGTATCTCTGAAGGGCATAATACGGCTGGTCCTACAATAATTAGAAAAGTTCAAATTGGGCTCAGCCATTGCCTGTAGAGGGAAGTGCTACTGCCAGGATGAAGCATCACTGGATGATGTTTGCATGGACCACAAACGGACAGGAAGTCATCCAGAGGGAGCCAGTCCCTTCTTCCTCCTCCAGCCTTGCAGTCTCCCTCCAGTGGGATCCTATCAGCAGAACTAACATGGGGCCAGAAGTGTGGCTTGGAAAACCCCAGCCCCTACATCACAAAGCTGAGGATGGAAGGGCCTTTTGGAACTGAGAGACAGTTACTACATGAACGGTCATGGTCTGCCCTCTTTGTTTACTTGGCATGGATAGGTACACTATATACCAATTTGGGGGAAACAGTGGAAACTATGGCTGACTTTATTTTTCTGGGCTCCAAAATCACTGCAGAAGGTGTTTGCAGCCATGAAATTAAAAGATGCTTACTCCTTGGAAGGAAAGTTATGACCAACCTAGACAGCATATTAAAAAGCAGAGACATTACTTTGCCAACAAAGGTCCATCTAATCAAGGCTATGGTTTTTCCAGTGGTCATGTTTGGATGTGAGAGTTGGACTATAAAGAAAGCTGAGTGCCAAAGAATTGATGCTTTTGAACTGTGGTGCTGGAGAAGACTCTTGAGAGTCCCTTGGACTGCAAGAAGATTCAACCAGTCCATCCTAAAGGAAATCAGTCCTGAGTGTTCATTGGAAGGACTAATGTTGAAGCTGAAACTCCAATACTTTGGCCACCTGATGCGAAGAGCTGACTCATTTGAAAAGACCCTGATGCTGGGAAAGATTGAGGGCAGGAGGACAAGAGGACAACAGAGGATGAGATGGTTGGATGGCATCACCAACTCAATGGACATGGGTTTGGGTGGACTCTGGGAGTTGGTGATAGACAGGGAGGCCTGGCATGCTGTGGTTCATGGCGTTGCAAAGAGTTGGACATGACTGAGCGACTGAACTGAACTGAACTGATACCAATTTTAAATTCCACACAATAACAAAACAGCTTGGTGTTTCTGCCTAACTCTGGGTTCTATTTGTGTGAACCCACGTTCAGCTTCTCCCCAAAATGAGGAGACAATGGGCATTGTATACATCTCTGCAAGATGGTGACAAGGTATGGAAAGAGGAGTCATCGTGGGAACACTGAGAAATCCAGACTGAACTTCCTGACTTGAGTCCCACACAAAGGCCTTGGGGAGGGATCAGCAAATGGTTCAGAGAGGGGTCTGTCCACCCAGTGGGACAGAAAGCTGAAGCCAACTGCGTGGACCTTAGAGTTCGTAGTGTTCTGGGTCCTGTACGTTTTGTCAAGCCATTTCCCCACTCTCACCCTGGGCTTTGTCTTCTGCTAAAGGGACTGTCTGCCTGCGGTGAGAGCAGAGGAGGCTGTCAGCTATTAAGAGCAGCCTGTGGGAGACGGGATGGTGAATTCCAAGGCTAGAATTTCTGTTCACTCTTCCCCTTTTGATGACTTGTACTCTAACCCCAATGACTCCAATTTAAAATGGGCTTAGTAAATGTGTCCATGGGTCCCACTCTGGGCTGTAGACCAGCCCTGATGAGCTGGGACCCTGAGCCCAGAATAGGGTCCCACCTTAGCCAGCCCAGACACACATGCAGGCCTTGCAGGAGAGAGGCAGAGACACTGATCTCCTCCTGGCTGAAGAGCGACTTCTGAATGTGTCCTCAGATCTAGGGCTCAGAAGAACAGGGCCATAGAGAATAGAAGTGGTCTCCCCTTGTCACCCCCTCCATCAGCCTCTTCCTGAGCCCAACTTCATTCTAACGAGGCCTCTATAATCCACGGTCAGATCTGTTGCAGCCTCCGCATTCCCAGAGCTACTTCTTTCTTACAGCTACACTAGAGGGCTGCCATGCTTATCCCAAGGAAAATGGGGCTGAGGGAGACTGTCAGGCGTCTGCAGGGCGGCCATGTGTGGTTGTGCAGGCTGCACACTGCCAAAAAGCTCCCAGTCAAGGAGGCAAGTCGGGGCTGAAATCCATTCTGAAACCTTTTCTGAAGGTAGGGGTGCTAAGCACTATCTGGACTAGTGCTAGAGCTGGGTATTGAGGTACCAGGGGCAAAGGAAATGGCCAGAATGATTCTGCATGTACCTGGGCTCTCAGGCGCTGAATAGCCCTCACCCACTAGAAGATCTCTTGGCAGGAACAATTCACAGCTGTTACCACATCCTATATCCTACATCCATCTACCTGCTCATAGCACCAGTGAGGCCTCAGAGACTCAGAAAATAAGAATCTCAGGTCCCTGGAGGAAGAGCTGAGACCAGACCCCAGTGGGAAGCTCTGCCCACTTCCTTAGCTCCCAGGTGACCATGAGCACACAAAGAAGAAAGGCTTTCTGATCTTCTCAGGATGCAGGCAGGCCAAGCCATCAAGCCCAGCCACCTCTGTGCAACTTCCAGAAAATGGCCTAACTTCTCAGAGCCTCAGGTTCCACCTCTGCAAAGGGGGGATAATAATAGCTCCTCCCAGAACCACTGAATAAAATGATTAAAAAAAAATAGCTGCCACTCTATGTGAACTATTCCAAGTGTAGGAACTATTAGTAGTCCCGTTGTACAGATGAGAAATCTGAAGCTTAGAGATGTTAAACTCACTCAAGGTCACAGCTACTACAGGCCTGGGATCTGCACTCAGGTAGCCTCTGACTGCGAGATAATACCACCTCCCATGTGTAAGATCGTATGTGGAAACCTCTCAGTACAATGCCTGGCACACGTAACTCTTCAATAACCACAGCTATTCTATTTCTTGGATTGCAGTAGGTCCTGCCTGTGCGGGTAATCTCTAAAAGCCACAATATCAGCTGTGACTATGAGTCCACAGCCAGGGCCCAGCCTCCCATCCTTCCCAATGCCAGCGCCTGCGACCGCAGAAACTCCAGGCCCTGGTGTCCCCAGCTCTCAGACCCTGGAGCCCGGGTCTGGCCCTCCCTCCTAGGAGGCAGCTGTAGGTGTGCAGTTGACATGTACTTAATGAGTTCCCCCGCTTGCTGAGGCCTGGCAACGGCATTATCAGTCTCTGTGTGTCTCAGGCACTGATGGGCTCCCCATAAGCAGCCATGGAAGGAGATGGTGGAGAAATCTGAGGTGCAAAAGTGCATTTTCTCTTTTCCTGCTTGCAGATAAAGTGGCAAGTCACCAAGCAGGCTTCTTTTGGAAGAAAGTCTCCACGTTGCGCAGGGGTGCACAGTAACGATTTATTTCCAGCCGGGCACTATGGGCCTGTCAGGGAAAGTTCCCAGTCTCCAGGCCTATGGGCTTTGAGTGCCACCCTGGAAGCAGGGAGCCCTGGCTGGGGGAAAGGGAGGGGAGTGATACACGTAGCCCTGGCTGGATGTTCCTGATCCTGTGAGCTGGTCCCAACTCACTCAGGGGGGCATGTGTGTTCCCTAATCTGGGCCCTCCCAGGCTGCACTCTGCTTTAGGCAGACATGTCTTCTCCTAGTTCAGGATGTGCTAAAAAGCTCCATCACTTGGATGCCTGATGTTTTGTACCTTAACCGCAAGAGGCAGTATTGGTTTGTGACAAGCTGGCTTTGAATCGGGGTTCCACTGCCAACAAGCTGTGTGACCTTCAATAAGTGACTTGCCCTCTCTGTCCCTCAGTTTTTCAATTTATAAAATAATGATGAAAATATCTGTCTCATAAGGTTATCGTCCGGACAAAAGATCTCATTCTGTGTGGAGTAACTGTTACCATGTCTGGTGCAGAGTGAATACTCAATATCGATGAGTCGTCATTGTTACTTTGTGGTTTTTCCACACTATACACCATTTACCATAAAGTGTGGAAATGTATTTCCCTCAGCTGTTGAGGGGCTCTGCCCCTCTCACTGCATCTGGACAGGGGTTTCCAGTGACCCCAGGAGAGAAGGCAGAGGGACAGAATTTTTGGAGTGAGGGCTCCCTCTTCCATGGGATGATGAATCATGGCTGCCCAGAGCTTTGTGCATGGAAGGATCCTGAGCCCCAAAGGAGCAAGCGATGGGATTGATTAGTAATGTCTGCCTCAGGCGTGAGCTGGGCAAGAAGGGGCTTTGAGTCGGCTTCCCCTCAAAGTGGGGCAAGACGAGTGCAAGAAGGATATTTGGAAGGTGATTCCCGGAAGCCCTGTAAGTGAGGCAGTGAGACAGGGAAGGCAGAAACCCAGCAAAGGGGTAGCATGGGGAGGGCTACTGCTGGGGCAACAGGGGCTAATTTTTTCAGGCTAATTTTTTCTGAAGCCTGTAGCACACACCTCGGCATCTCCCTGCTCTGGGACAGGGGCATCTGGTGGGATTAGCCGCCAGTTCTTTTGGCTGGCTCCTGGAGAATCGTTCTTCTGGCTGTAGCCCTTTGGCACTTACTGCCAGTCTTGAATGTGGTCTGAGCACGTGCCCACAGCCAGTAAATTGCCCTTGAGTAGAAAGATTCAGCGAGCTGGAAGAGAGGCCAGAAAGGGCTGCAGCCACCTTTGGGTGCATTAAGGGTGTGGCCAGGGCCCGGTGAACAGGTCAGGGATGTTCTGCTTGTGTCATTACACACTGTAAGACCAGAGCACCGGCCACGTGTCACCTGCCCTCCCTCCTCCCTGCCCCCTTCTCCCTGCCACAACCCCCCTGGTATTTGCTTTCCTCTACTCTCCCTCCATCCTTTTGCTTTTTTTCTTCTTCCTCTCCTTTCCTGCCTCCCTTCTGCAAGTATCTCCTGTGTGTGTCGGTCTTGCCGCGTCTGATGCTAGGAACCAAGAATAACAAAATAAAAGAAAACCTCGCCTTTGCCCTTTAGCTGTTCAATCTGGTGAAAACAGAAGAGACTTCCAGTCTCCCTGGAGGGGGAAGAAGACACCCAGAGCGGCTAATAAATGGTTTCAAGTGGTTCCTTTTCAGGCACTTTCATTTTTAAAAGCAGGGCCCAAGGGCTGCTGGGACTGGCAATTAGAGGTTGCGTCTCTGTGTTTGAGAAGAGGGTGGCGGTGCGAGGAATCTGGACACTTGGAAAAAGTAAACTTATTAGGTGGAGGAGGATCTTACAGAGTATGAAATTTACAAAAGCTTCATCCAAAGTAACACTAATGACAGGCCACTTTATTGATGTTTAATTCAAAAACAGAAGCTAATGCAAGTGCCCTTCCCTTGGAGTGGGAAGGAGGCGGGAGACTTTCTTCCTAATAATTTACTTAAACTGAATTTCATATGGGAAATTAATTTGCCTGGAATAAAAGCAAGACACCACTCCAGAAGTAAGAAGTCAACTTGAATGAGTCTGTCCTCACCACAACAGCTCACGGTCTTCCAAGGACAGAAAGTTCCATCTGGTAGGAAGACCTGGAGCTAGTGTGATTGTATTTTGGGGTCTTAGGGGGCTGTATCGGAGAAGGCAATGGCACCCCACTCCAGTACTCTTGCCTGGAAAATCCCATGGGCAGAGGAGCCTGGTAGGCTGCAGTTCATGGGGTCGCGAAGAGTCGGACGCGACTGAGCGACTTCACTTTCACTTTTCACTTTCCTGCATTGGAGAAGGAAATAGCAACCCATTCCAGTGTACTTGCCTGGAGAATCCCAGGGACGGGGAAGCCTGGTGGGCTGCCATCTATGGGGTTGCACAGAGTCAGACACAACTGAAGCGACTCAGCAGCAGCAGCAGCCATCAAGTTGTTGGCTGGAGACAGGGCTTATTTGAGTCTTGGGTTCCCCTTCCAAGCTCATGTAGGTTGTTGCTGGAATTCAGTGCCCCAGAGCTGGAGAATTCAATGTGACTTTCATCTTCAAGGCCGGCTGGAAAAAGGTCTTTTGGACCTTTATCTTCACCTGATTCGGTCAGGCCCATCCAGGATCATCTCACTTTGGTTAACTCAAAGTACACCGATTAGAAACTTCATCACAGGACTGAACCCTCAGGGGAGGGGACTGGACAGACTGTATACCAGAAGGTGGGAATCTTTGGGTCCCTTTTAGGATTTTACTAGGATTTTTAGTGTTACTTAGGATTTTAGGTCCCCCATCCAGGCGGCAGAGCTGGATCCAGCTGAACCTTCACCAGCTCTGAGGCTGTGGACAAACCATCCCACACTGCTTGGCCTCTGTGTTCCCACCTGTGTAGCAGGTTATCAGTCCTAGCACTGCTGACCTGAAGAGGAATAGCAGAAGTGCCTTAAGTAATCAGCTGAGTAGTCATTCAGTAATCAAAAATGACAGTGGAGAATTACTAGAAATGGTATATATTTAGCTGTTGCACGTATTTCATCATAAATATGACAAATGAGTGTACAGTCATTGATTTTATTTCCTACAAGGCCAAAGAAATTTTTTGAGCATGACCCCCCTCTTTGGATTTCTAGGAATCATTCTTACTTGAATGAAACCCATAACATTCCACTGATAATTTCTAACATTCTTCGATGAGGAGTGAGACCTCTACAGAGTTAGAGGTCTTTACACGCAAAGCAATGTGAATGCAGAATCCATCTAGATATTTACTACTTCTGTAGCCTTTTCTAGTTATGTCCTTCCTAGTTTGCTTGACAGCACGTTTTCTTAGAAAACTGTCATTGCTAAGAACTTCCAAAGCATTCACCTCCTTGGTTTTGCACTCCACTCTCATTTCATCAGTTTATGTCATACGTACATGTGTGCTAATTTGCTTCAGTTGTGTCCAAGTCTTTGCAACCCTATGGACTGTAGCCTGCCAGGCTCCTCTGTCCATGGGATTCTCCAGGCATCAGTACTAAAGTGGGTTGCCATGTCCTTTTCCAGGGGATGTTCCCAACCCAGGGATTGAACCTGTGTCTCTTATGTCTCCTGCATTGGCAGGCGGGCTCTTTACCACTAGCGCCACCTGGGTATTATTTGCATGAAAAGTATTATACACCTATTATAGTACAATACTGTATAGCTAAGTGTGTTAGTTAGGCACCTAGGCTAATTTTGTTGGACTCATGAAAGAATTGGACATAACGAACATGTTCTCAGAACTGAACTCATTTGTATGTAGGAGATTTACTGTACCGATGCCTAGACTCGCCTGCCTCCCCTGTCAAGAGGTTCTGATTCAGAATTTCTGACTCACCTTAGCTGATTCTTATAAATGAAAACCAGGATTGAGAATCACTGAGCCAAAAGAGAAAGATTTCAGACCTTTCTACCATCGAAAGCTGTCTGGGACAGAGAAGTCTGCCTGGAGAAATAGCAAGCTCTCTGACTTAGAAGCATGAAAGACAGAACTCGATGACTCCCACTTGTGATGGAGGGTTAAGGGGCGCTGGCAGGGGGTGGAGGCTGCCTTTGGGGAGCAGATGGAGTGAGTGCTACCACCTCCAACTTGGTCCTGTCAGTGAGCAAAACAGAGTGGATTGGGGACAGGACGTCAAAGGAACACCAGGGCCAGATCCAGGCCAGGCCACCTTCCCCATCAGTCCTGTCATCATTATAATCATGTCACTCACAGTCGCAGTGTGTTCAGGCCTGTCCTGGGCCCTTTAGATCGTGATCACGTGACTCAGTTGTTATGAACAGCCTCTGATGTTGTACGGACTCTGTTTTACAAATGAGAAGTTTAAGTCCCAATGATGTGAAAAAACTAAAGACAAAGACCTCAACTCAATCACAGAAGATTTGAGCCCCAGCTGGGAAGATATTTTCTGCCTTTCTCTTCAAGCAGCCTTCTCTGAGGCCACACACACACACACACACCCGTTCCCATACACAATTCCTCGCATGAAAACACACGGCCCAGAAAAATGGGCACAGAGAATAGCTCAGCCCCCACATCTCTGTGTCTCTGTCTTGTTCTCCTCCTGCCCCTTCTTGTCCTCTGCTCGGTCCATCTTGCTTTATGTGTCACACAGACTGTCCAGTTTGAACTCCATGTTGAGATGTCCAAAGGAGCCCCATCCACCTGCCCGAGTTTTAGAGTTTCCTGTGAGATGTGCTGGAGGGGCCACCAGCTGCAGCCTTGAAGGGATTGTTCACCCAGTTTGGTTTGCGGGGGACGTCAAGCAGAAACTTCTACATGCATGAAGGGCCAGAGAAGACCCTGGTATTTATTTAATACAAATCGTTGATGAAGCCAGGAAAAACCCCAGGGCAGAGGATGAGGTCGGGAAGCAGTTGTTGTTGTTCAGTAGCTAAGTTGTATCCAACTCTTTGTGATCCCATGGACTGCAGCACACTAGGCTTCCCTGTTCTTCACTATCTCCCAAAGTTTGCTCAGATCCATGTCCATTGGAGTCAGTGATGCAATCTTACCATCTCATGTGGGAAGCCATGCAGAGATCAATTGCAAGGCTTCAGCCTGTTCAGGCAGGGGTCACCAACATTTACTAGCATCCAACAAGCCTGGGAGGGGGCATGGCCGATAACATTGTTCCCATTACACAGAAGGGGAGACTGAAGCCAAAGAGATTCAGTGACGGCCATTTAGTGAGCTGGAAGCATCAGAGGCAGGAATCAAACATGAAACTGAGGTCCTAGAACCTGCAGCTAGGAATTCAGTGCAGAACTCAGCCAGGCTTACAATCTGGGGTCTGTCTAGCTGCATCCATTCTGATTGGCCCGTGCCCATGCCTTACTGATTATCCAGTTCCTTCATTTATTGAATCCCACTCTGGCCCTAGGCTGCAAACAATCAGCGGATGGCAAAGATTAGAGAGGGGGAAAATAGAGGTCTCTAGGGTCAGCCACAGAAACCATCTCTGAGAATACTCCCAGGGCTTGGCTTAGCTGATGAGGTTGGGGGACCTCAGCCCAACTTCTACATGGGTTTCTTCACCAGTAGCTCCCACCAGTGGAAAAGGCATGTTCCCCTCAACTTGAATTTTCTGTTCCTGAAAATTGAATGCATTACTTGGCTCCTTGGGCCACTTTCCAAGCAATCCCCCCATCTGATCTGTACCTTGGCCTCTGATGGATTTACAAGTCCAGACTTGGCCCCGATTTTCCTGTGCCTTCCCGTGTGCTGCTCCGCAAGGATGTCTTAATACGCCAGCTGAGACTTCTTAAATCCACATTGAAACAACTGTTGGGTTTTTATACCGTTGTAAAACTCTTTGTAGGGTATTCATAGAAAATGTTTTATTAATTGCCATATGTTTATTGATTTCTCTTTCATGTCGGTTCTTTTGTTCTTTCTTTGTAGTGGCAAAAGATCTCTCTGCATCATCATTTGCAAGTTATCTAAAATGTCAAAGGTGTTCTTTTGAAGTTTATTACAGATCACATGCCATAAGGCCCGGACGCTGGGTATTTACAGCGAGGGGGGAATTCCTGCACGGACTTTCAAAGCTCACAAAAGAATTGAGATCATATTGGTTTCAAACAAGACACACACACAAAACCTCAATTTATCATTTTTTACAATTTTCCCATTTTGAGGGGGCTGGGGTGGGTAGGCAGACATTTCAACCAAGAGAAATGAACCAATGTGCTGACCTATTTATAGCATGGGTCTCCCTCCCTGTCTTGCAGTCTTATTATGGTACAGGTTATGGAATGGCTCCCCAGCCTTCAACCTGCAATCTAGCAAACCTTCAGTTGGAGGTCCCCCCAGCTACCCTGAGAAAGAGGGATATCCCGCTACTTTTCTGGGCAGGCCAGCTTCTGCTTCCCTGGTTCAACAAATCCTGTTCCTGGTGAGTGCTCAGGGGGGACCCCTGGGAAGAGGAATCTGCCCCACAGAGCAGAGGTCCTAGGGGTATCTGGGCTCTGCCTCCAGGATCCAGGGTGAGGAACGGATAGGGGAGGGCCAGTAAAAAGAAAAAAAAGTTAATAGTGCAATTCCCCAAATTTTAAGTGAGCTATTGATGTCTAAGTCAGCAGAGCATTATCTTTTGAAAACCAAAAAGTAATTTTTTAAAAAAGTCTAACTAGGAAAAACTCGCACTTTGATCTAGATGGGATTCAAATGAGATCCACGCACTTATCGTGCAGGCATAAGGAACTATTTTCCATGCTGCCCCCCTTCCCAAAGGAAAGATGGCTCCAGCAGGCTGGAATCCAGCCCTGGCTTGGGTTCCATCATGCTCGTACCCTTGGGTGGCTCGCCAACTCTCAGGAGCCTCCATTTCCTCATCTGTTGTGAGTAAGTGTTAGTTGCTCAGTCGTGTCTGAGTCTTGGCGATCCATGGACTGTAGCCCGCCAGGCTCTTCAGTCTATAGCATTCTCCAGGCAAGAATGCTGGAGTGTGTTGCCATTCCCTTCTCAGGGGGTCTTCCTGACCAAGGGATGGAACCCAGGAGTACATTGCAGGCAGATTCTTTACCATCTGAAACACCAAGGAAGCTCCAATTTAGTAGAATGATCCCTAGCTGACCCTGGTCTCCCAGAATTCGGGAGGGTCCATTGTGACCTAGGAAAAGAACATGTTGTCCAGAGTTCCTGTCTCCTCAGTCTCCTCTGCTAATTGTCAGTGTCCATTTGGCTTCCGGTCCTCTCTGCTTGGCTGGGAATTGGGCCTGGAGGCGGGGGTGGGGTGTGGTAGGATTCAGGTTGAGGACTCTCTGTCGCCAGTTGTGGAGCCTGGGCAAGGGGTCTGTGGCTGGAATCTGGTGAAAATGGCTAGAAGAGGATCATGTCTGGGGCTCTGAGCTGCTTCAGCAAAAGAGGGAAAAGGAGAGACTCCCCAAATGGGGAGATGGAGAGGTTTGGGGAGGACAAGGCCAGAGGCTTTCTCCAAGGGGAGAAGTGCTTTGAGAGAGGCCTGTTGAAGCGCCCTTGGCCACTGTCACAAAGCCCATCTCAAGCAACCTAGTGGGGCTCCGAGCAAGACCTGCTTCCTGGCAACCGTGGATCTGATTCCCAGTTCTGCCAGTATCATGCTTTATGCTAAGGAGGCAAAAGCTCACAGGCTCAAGCAAGTGCCAGGTCAGCACCTGAGAGTGAGTGCCTTCTTAAAATTGGCCTCCCCCTGGTCTTGGCCCTGAGTGGAAACTTGGCTGTGCACGTGAGTTTTGTGAAGGTCTGATGGGCCAGTTACTGGCTGCAATTGTGTGTGTGTGTTTGTGTGCCTGTGTGTGTTTGTGTGTGTGTGTCTGTGTGTATGAGTGTGTGTTTGGGGAGGTTTGCATCCAGACTATAGAGCCAGCTTCTGGTCCTACTACTTTCTAGGCGTGTGACTTGGACAAGCTACTTAATCTTTCTGATCCTCAGTTTCTTTGTACCTGAACGAGAGGTATTATTAGTTTCTTCTTTGTACATTTGACATGAAGTTTAAGGGGCTTTCCCAATGGCTCAGCAGTAAAGAATCCACCTGCAATGCAGGAGAGGCAGGTTTAATCCCTGGGTCAGGAAGATCTCTTGGAGGAGGAAATGACAACCCACTCCAGTATTCTTGCCTGGAGAATCCCATGGACAGAGGAGCCTGGTGGGCTGCCGTCCTAGGGTTGCCAAGAGCCAGGCTCGACTGAGTGTGCATGTATGGTGAGGTTTAAACAAGCTAATTAGATGGTCAAGACTGCGTGCTGCACTGCAAGGTCGTATTAAGTCAGTGCCAGCTGTCATGAACACATGCTGTCTCTTGGTGAGGGCTGTTGGGGGGCTAGGTTTCTTCCTTCTCCCTTCCCCTCTGTCCTTCTGCAAGAAGGAGCTTCTACCCCTACCCCCGGGCTTCCTCAAGACCATCTGTCCACCTTCCCTGGGTGTTATGAATGGTACTGTGCCCACCCCCTCTCCTCCCAGCCCAGGAAATGGGGTGAGAACAACTTTTGGGGAGGTTTCTGGGGCTCCCTCCCAAACCTCAGGGCCAGCAGAGGAGCCCAGGAGGCAGATTCCCCAGTCTGAATACAGCCCACCCCCTACTCACACAGCCTCCCTTGGCCTGTCTCCAAAGCCAAGAGCCTATCTGGAGGCCTGGAGAAGAAAACCAAGCCCAAGCATCATTTATTCACATATTTGTCCTCATCCAGGCCAGGCTCTGTCTGGCACTGGGGACTCCGAGATGACCCTGGCCCAGTCCAGGCCAGAATGTCTCTTGGTGACTTGCTTTGCAGGGGGTCATGAGCCTAGGGGTTGGGTGCAAGGGTGAGTGGGTGCAAGGGTAAGTACAAAAGTAGCAGCACTGGGGACAGTTCCCAGAAGTGGTGACCCTTGAGCAAGACCTGGAAAGGGAGGGGACCTTGGCTGGAGAGAACTTCACCAGGCAAAGGGGTGGGTGTTCTCGGTGGACAGAGTCACCTACACAAAGGTTTGGAGGCAGGAGAGAAATGATGGGTGGGAAGACCTGGGGAACAACCCAAAGAGACCCAGCAGAGGCAGGTTAGGGCAGGTTGGCCAGGGTCACGGGGTGAATGGGCAGGGTTGGGGGCATGGCCTTTGAGGTACAGGGTCTGCTCACGCTCTGCCCCAGGGCCAAAGCCTGGCTGGGTCCACTTCTGTCTCTCCTACCCTTCACAATGGAGAAGTCATTTTCAGGGTCCCAGGGCAGGATCTGCCATCATCTCATCAGCATTTGTGGATGCCCCAGCAGCTCAAGTTCCAAAGTAGCCGAAGTCTGTTGTCCCTGGGGAGTCTTTTGGATAGCCAGGAAGCAAATAGGGGTGGTTCTTTGATATGGCCCCGCTGGAGAGATGGGCTCCGGGCTGTGACTCAGGGCTGGACTGAGTCTCTGGAAGAGTCCACTGGATGTATTGCCGGGTCCCCCAGCAACCAGCTGGCCTAACAGAGATGCTCAGCCCATGGGAGCTCTCCAGCACCTTCAGAGGGTGGCACCCAGTTGCCAGGCTCTAGATACATATAAGTTACTGTGTTTGAACTGGGAGATGCCTGGAGAGGTGGCCTGGGCCAAGGTCCTGGGGCTCTGGCTGGCTCCAGCCCTGCTCCTTCTCTGTCATCTTCAGTAAGAGAAACTCCTGGCCAATATATACAAAGCGAAGTTCCAATCCCAGCTCCTCACTATCCAGCTGTGTGACCTTGGACAAGCAAATTAATTACTTAGAAGAGAATCTTCACACATCTTTACTTTTTTCCCTCCTCCACCCCCAGAGCTGAAAATAGAGTGTGGCGCTCAGTCAATATCTGTGGAATGTCCAAATCTCTTAAAGTTTTAAATGCCTTTGTTTTCTCCTGTATGTAAATTGAGGAAAATAATAGCACCTATCTCGAATGTTAGTTGTCAGTATCAAATAGAATATCCATCAAAAAAAGCTAAGTCTGGGGACTTCCCTAGTGGTCCCATGGTTAAGACTTCACCTTCCAATGCAGGGGGTATGGATTCGATCGCTGGTCAGGGAGCTAAGATTCCAAAACCCAGAACCCAAAACAGCAGAAGCAATATTGTAACAAACTCAATAAAGACTTTAAAAATAATCCACATCAAAAAAATCTTAAAAATAATGCTGAACCAGGTTCATGGAAGCCGGTAGGAACTCAGTAGCTTTGAGATCATAGCATTATCACCACTGTGTCATCATCACCACCACCATCACCCTTTAGAACCTCCCAAAGCCCTTTGAGTCACGTGACCTCTCAGGAGTTTCTCAATAACACTAGGGGGTGGCAGGTGTGCTGAACTGAGGTTCAGAGAGGTCAAGACTCTTCTCCAAGGCCACACAGCTCCATAGCGGCAGGGCAGCCTGGTTCCCTAAACACCCCAGTGTGTCCTGGCTCCCGTCTGGAGAGACCGACCTTGACTTGTCCTTTCATGCACCCATCCCGAGCCCGGCGCAGTGTCGGGCAGAGGAGTCATCCTGTAGAATTCCCGACCAAATGAGGAACTAGGTGACTATTGCTTGGTTTCACTCCCATTTTGTTTGTGTCTGGGACATGACTTAGGAAACTTTATGGTATAATGCAGAGGTTAGCAAACTTTCTCTCTGAAGGTCCAAATCACAAATATTTGGGGCTTCATGGGCCACAGAGAGTCTCTGCCTCAAACACGAATTGTGAAACCAGGTAGCACATGGGTTTCCCAGGTGACTCGGTGGTGAAGCATCCTCCTGCCAATGCAGGAGACAGGGGTTCAATCCCTGAACCGGGAAGATCCCACATGTCATGGAGCAGCTAAGCTCGTGTGCCACCACTATTGAGCCTGTGCTCGAAAGCCCGGGAGCCACAACTACTGAAGCCCGAGGTCTCTAGAGTCTGTGCTCCACAATTAGAGAAGCCACCGCGATGAGAAGCCCAGACACCACAATGAGTAGTCCCTGCTCACTGCAACGAGAGCAAAGCCTGCATAGCAACGGAGACCCAGCACAGCCAAAAATAAATAAATAAAAGCAAAATAAAATAACAGGCAGCAAAAAAGCAGCCTTGGACAATACGTAAATAAATGTGTATTGGCTGTTTCCAGTAAGACAGGCAACAGGCTGGATGTGGCCCAAGTCACAGCTTGCCAATTCTTGCTTTAGGAGGACAAGTCAAAATCAACAGTGAAAAGTTTGGTCTGGTTTCAACCTACTGGCTCCCTACTTTTGGGCCTCAGTTTCCCCATTAGTATAAGAGGGTTGAACTAGCCTAGGAATCTCACATTGAACTACAAGGGCAGGCAAATGGGACAGAAGTATGACATGGTCTGGGGTTGAAGGGGGCCCACTGGAGGGCACCTCTCTCATCTTGGGCAGCTATACCTTAGCATCCATTGATGGTGGTCAGGTCTCCTGAGAATCTGAACAGGCAGAATTGTATCGAACTGCCGATATTTTTAAAAACTTTTCCCCTGACCTACAGGAAATTTTTTTTTCTTTTCCTACACACCTACAGGAAAGTGCACGCAGCTTAATTCTCCAGCTTGATGAATTTTCTTAAACAGAACACACACATCTAACTAACACCCAAATCATGAACAGAAGGTAATCAGCACAGCTAAAGCCTTCCTTGTACCAACCCCAAGAGAGCTGGTTCCTGACTTTGTTCCAATTCTCAACGTGGCAGCTAGTTATCTTTTTTTCTTGAAGTGCATCGGCAGGCCACTTCTCAACACCCGGCTCAGACCCTCCTAGCAGCCAGTGACTTGTTAGTGATGACGCTTCCAGACACGCAAAATCACAGGCTGCTGCCCAGCACCGGCCAGGCAGTGCAGACAGCAGGTGGGCAGCACCAGGGAGCGAGTGGCCAGCGTTTTTCTTCCCCCGAAGGCGTGTGCAGTGAGCAATCAGAGTGACAATGCGGCCCAAGGGGCATCTAAGTGCCTTCCGAGGAGGGCGGTGAGAGGAGACCAGGCCGGGCAGGCGCACTCGGCTGGCTTATTAAAACGACTTTGATCCCCGGCCGCTTTGATATCCCGGGTCTTATAAAGAATTCACTTTCAGGGGTAAATATAGGTAGTTCAGAGAGATTTTATGACATACTGTACAGGCTCCTCTTCCAGAGACTTATTTAATTACTGCGGTGGGGAGGGCTGGGGGCAGCAAAAATGCTGACAGTGAGGGGTCGTGCCTCAGTGTCGGCTACTGCCCACCAGCGCCGCTGCCCGGCTCCCCTTTGCCTGCCCCCCACCCCCGCAGCCCCTGCCACTGGGGAGACATGCTGCGTGGAGCTCACAACTAGGGGTCCCCGGGCAAGGCCAAGACTGGGAAAGGAGGGAGGGCTCCCCCGACCCTGCTGTCCTGCAGTTTAATCCTGGGCGTTGGAAGAGGAGCAGGGAGGGGCATGGCAGGTGCGGGGCCGTGCAGCCTGGTGGTCAGTGCTTGTCACAGTCAGACCTGGCTTCAAGGGCAGGCTCCGCCACCAAGTCACATGCAGAAGGGACTCTCTCAGGGCCTCAGTTCTCTCATTTGCACAACGGGAACAAAAGCAGTGCCCACTTCCTAGGGTGAAATGAGGAAGTTACAGGGATCATTGCAAGGGAGTAGTAAGGAGAAAACCCAGCTTCCCTGGGACCCAGACCACACCCTTAGATGAACCCCAGACCGCATGTCATTCCTTCCAGGCCCTAGAAGGAGAAGCTTGGGACCCTATCCTGAGGGCTTCCACTTGTTCCCAGCTCAGACCCCTCCCCTGTCTGAGAGGCTTCCCCACCTATGCTGGTTGTGCAACACAGGACTGCAGAACAAGCAGGACCTGGGGTGGAGTAGAGCGAGGCTGGGGAGGGAGTCCTGGGCTGCAAAGGAGGGTAGACTAGAAGAGTGCTTCTCACACCTAATTCATCAAATTGCAGATTCTGATTCCTCAGCTGTAAGGCAGCAAGATGGTGGCTGCTTGGCCGTCTATTCTGAGAACTGAAGGCCTGGGTGATCCCTGAGGCTCTCCCACCAAGCCTTTGCCCCAAAGTGCTTTCCTGTCTGGGTCACTCCTGGGGTGCTCAATCCAGAACAATTTCCAATCTGTCATGTTTTCCAGGGTTTGAGTCATCCTGAGAGATGACATACATAAAGCCCTTAAAATAGTGCTGAAATTTTGGTAAGTGTTCAAAAGGGACGACTGATATTATGATTCTATTGGATCACCTCTTAGGACAGAGAGCATCGTTTGGACCTGTGTATCTTCTGTATGACTTCCCACGTGGTGCTAGTGGTAAAGAACCCGCCTGCCAGTGCAGGAGGCTTGAGAGACTCCAGTTGATCCCTGGGTCAGGAAGATCCCCTGGAGGAGGGCATGGCAACCCACTCCAGTATTCTTGCCTGGAGAATCCCATGGACAGAGGAGCCCATGGACAGAGGAGTGGGTACTGTCCACAGGGTCTCACAGAGTTGGACACGACTGAGCAACTGAGCACGCAGCAATTACATCTTCCCTATACCGACTATTTCTGCATATTTGATCCTCTAGAAAAAAATCATGAGGATAATATGACATCCACAAAATCTCACATTTTATGGATGGAAAAACTGAAGCTCAGAGAGACGAGGGGATACATGCAAAGTCCCAGAGCTGATCAGCGACTAAGCCAGGATTGGGAATCAGTTAAGAATGTCAAACTCAAGTGTTTTTCTGCTTCAGCCCAACCTCAGTGATTTCCCCCATCTGCTACACACACACACACACACACACACACACACACTTTGGGCCTGCCACTGCACTAGATGCATAGAACTCACGTGTCCTTCATTATCTTGCAATGCTGTAATTTTGTTTTCACGCCCCATGTCCCATTAAACACTCTTGACAGGCAAGAGTCATGTCTTCCTCATGGTTGACTCTCTACAGTTAAGCAGAGATGCTGGTATACAGTGGGTGCTCCATACATGCCCGCTCGATGAAAGAATGCCTAAGACGACAAACGGGCAAATTCACTAAACCTTCTTTGAGAGGGTCAGTAAGTTGGTTGTTTTTCCTAGTAACCAGCTACATAAGCTCCCCCATTTTTCTTGTCATGTCTGTAGAGTCACTGCCATGTGGCAATGAAAACATCCGAGAAAAATGGTCATTTAAATTTAGAACATACCCCTCCCTTTTGCTATTATGGCTTACTAGCTAATCCCGTTCTCCCATACTGCAATCGAAGAAGCATCAGATGAAAACAAAGTTTCAAAGCAGAGTGGACTCCAGGGTGGAGGCCCAGAGGGAAGGGTGTCCTTCTTCATTCCAGGGGCCCCTCAGTGCCCTGGCTAAGTGCTCATAGAATGAATGAGTCAGCGTTGGGTATTTCAGGCAGGGGAGGGAGAATATCTCCCCAGGTCCCTTCACCCCAGTCTCACACACACACACGCACACACACTCATACATACCCTTAAATGCACACACTCACATACACAAGCCATTTTGGCGCAGGACAAGGAACCTGCTCAGAGGTGTAAGGGACCCCGGCATCCGTCAGTCTGGGAACAGGAGCCCTTGGCTCTGTTTTTCTCTCCTTCTCGGCTTGGCTTCTCTCCTTGCCCTGGAGCTGAGGCAGTAACTAATATTGTTTCCTGGCCTAAATAGATAATTGCCCTTCTGGCTGGATAAAAGATGTCTGGCGGAGCAGAGTGAAATATCATTAATAAAGGAGACTGATTTACTCAGGAATTCCTCCAGAAGTGAGATTAATAAGCCATCCCCTGGTGTTAGATATAATCTTCAGTTCTCTCCTCACCGCATGACTTATTTTTGCAACAACTGCACTATTCTGTCATTAATCATTAGAGAAGGCCAACAGTTTATCTAGGCTAATGGGCCTGATACACAAACACAACAACTTTTTCCTCCCATTTGACAAGAGAGAAATTCAGGGGGAAAATTAATCAACTGTGTGTTTCTTTTTAAGGAAATAAGCTATCACTTTATCCAGGATTCCGATCATATAGACACCTGAATATTTATATTCAATATAAATGAATACACCATATGACTTCAGATGAAGACATACATATGGAGTATGACTGAATAGATAAATATGGAGCATGGCCACGTGTATGCATGCACGCCACGTGATTCTGCGTGTGCCTAAAATTATTTGAGCTACATTTGTGTGTGAATGTATATAGGGCACAAATAAATACACAGTATCAGAATTTGTGAATATCTGGCACAGCATTATGTGCTCAGCTTTATATGTAAACAGGTAAGGGACATGAACCTATGTATGTGGAAATGTGCATAACATATGACTGTGTTTAAATGTATGTGCCTGTATATGATGTTATGTATGTAACTCTATGATAGATAATCTTTAGCATGTATATCCCAGCTAATGAATGTATGCTTAAAAGTGTTTCCTATACTAAATCGAGGGGCTTCCCTGGTGGCTCAGCAGTGAAGAATTTGCCTGCAATGCAGGAGATGAAGGTTCAATCCACCTTATTGGATGCCACCCTGTCTATGGGATCCTCCAGGCAAGAATACTAGGAGTGACACCTTACCATCTAAGGTTCCTGCTGCTGCTGCTGTTAAGTCACTTCAGTCGTGTCTGACTCTGTGTGACCCCATAGACAGCAGCCCACCAGGCTCCCCCGTCCCTGGGATTTTCCAGGCAAGAACACTGGAGTGTGTTGCCATTTCCTTCTCCAATGCATGAAAGTGAAAAGTGAAAGTGAAGTCGCTCAGTCGTGTCCGACTCTTGGCGACCCCATGGACTGCAGCCTACCAGGCTCCTCCATTCATGGGATTTTCCAGGAAAGAGTACTGGAGTGGGGTGCCATTGCCTTCTCCATCTAAGGTTCCTACCTGGTCTATATTGGAGCTGGACTGGAAGAGTTCTTGACAACCAGGCTCTGGAATTTCTCAGACTCGATTTTGTGGGGAGGGGGACACTGATGGACTTCAGAAGTTCTGAGATCAGAGCTGGGCTTTAGGACAACAGCCCTGGGGACCCTCAGAGGCAGGACTTTGACGGTCCAGGAGAGACCTGGGGTGTTCATGGAGGCACTGAACTCCCAGGCCCTGCTGCCTCCTCCCTGATCCTTCAGGAGCCCTACAGTGGGGCCCCAAGCCTGTGGGCATAGAGCCCACAGCCGCCCTGCCATCCCCTCCACTTCTGGCCACTGTCAATGGCAGCATTCAGCCAGATGGGTTCCTGTCCCTTGGCCAGAGAAATGCCTGATCCCAATGGGAAGGTGAGAGGCCGCTAGGTGCTTATTTATAAACCAAGCTCCCTGTCCTTGTGGCGGGCAATGAGGCAGTGCCCGTGTGGGCAGCCGGCCCTGAGCCTGAGCTCCGACAGAGCCCACGCTTGTCTGGGCGGCAGAGGGCCGCCAGCCTGGCCTCCGTCTTGGGCAGGGACTGGGCAGCAGTCTGCAGGCTTGGGTTGCATCCTTGCCCCCTCCCGGGGCCTCGGAGGAGTCGGGTGGTTACACAGGCATTTCTGATGTTGTCTCATGAAACCTGAGTGCTGAATCCTGAATTATAGCCACGCTCCACTTGGTGACTCGAAGGAATGCAAAATGGGGCGATGCTGGCCACTCCTGCCAATTGTAGTTCGGAGAATGTGGTATTTGTAGATGGAATTAGAGGCAGCTTTCATGTTAACAAACTGAAATGAGCAGGGTTTGGTTTTGCAAAGTAAACTCTTCTCAGTCTGAGCTGCCTGATGGTGGCCCAGGCTGCAGACATGCCATCTGACTCACGCGGGCCCTGACACCCACGCACACGCTCTCACAGCCAGGCCACGCACACATGGCTACACGTGCATGCACAGGGAGAGAGATAGCTCTGTCCCAGTGGTTCAGAACTCAGAGCCGGCCTGGGTTCAAAGCCCAGCTCCTCCACTTCATGAATGAGCTGAGTAACCTTGACCAAGTCTTTGGCACTAGAATGTCTTGACACTTCGCTGACATTTGCTTACAAAGAGAGAATCCACCTTGAACTTGAACTTTGAACAGCCATGGTAGCAAACTAGAAGGGAAAACTGCCTTCTCTGTTCACTGTACTCATTTTTATCATGATATGCTTTTTTTTTTTTACACCAAATGACCTTGATTTTTCCATTTCTGTTAGCTATCACAGGTTTCTTTTAAAAGTAAATTTAAGCTCACAAGTGAGTCGATTTAATGAAAAATTTTATAACCACGAATGGTCAAAGTAGACTGTGGACTGCGGGAACATGGGCGAAGGAGGTCTTCTAATGACTGCAGTGTGGAAAAGGCTGTACTTTGCTTCAGTGCTTCTCCAGACCTGGGCAACCTGACCCCCTACACCTCTCTGTGGGAGTCAGAGTGCTGGGACAGTCTTAAACAGATTCTGCCAGGAGAGTCAGCGAGCCTGGGACCTGCCCTGGCCTTTGCAGGGTGGAGAGCCCCTTTTCTGCACCCTGCTGATTGGAGCCACTCTCTAAACAGCTAACCCAGCCTCCAACCCTCAGCTGGAGTTCTAGAAATTCAATAAGACATCTGGCTGGAGGGGAGGACTGTTTCAAGGGTCCTAATGGATGGATGCAGGGTGCTGTAGTGCCTTCCTCAAGTGAGTTTCCAAATAAGGACGAGAGAGAAAAGGAAACACAGAGGGAGGGATCCCTCCACACACACACCCGGAAGACACATACACACACACACACACACACACACACACGACACGTATGTGCAAACACAACACATATGTGAAAACGCATACTCATGCACACAAACACAGAGGACACGTGCATGCAAATGCACAAACATGACACACACATGAAAACACATGAAACACATGTGTGCAAACACATACACACATGCAAACATACATACAAGACATGCATGCAAACACACACATGCATGCAAACACATACACACAAGATGCATACATTCAAATACACACATGCATGCAAGCACATGCATATAAGACACACACATACAAACACACATACATACAAACACATACACACAAGATACACACAAACACACACATGCAAGCACATGCACACAAGACACATGCATGAAACACACACAACACACACATGTGCAAACACATACACGTGCACACACATATAAGACACATATAAGGCACATACATACAAACATACATACATGAAAACACACACATAAGACATATACATGCAAACACACATTCACACAAGACACATACATGCAAACACACACACAAGACACACATTCATGTAAGCACACATGTATGCAAACGTGCATGCAAGCACAAATACACACATGGACATGCACGTGCAAACACGCAAACACACAACTGCTTCCTCCCTCTAAGGACCAGATCCTGGGGGAGGCCAGGGCAGTGAAGAGATCAGCTCCTCCGGAGGTTGACTTCTCTCCAGCCCAAGGCGCTCTTCCCTCCTCCCAAAATGGAAGTCGTGAGTAACTCCACACAGCGGCTGACAGAAAAGGTATTTGCTCCGTCCTGGCCTAATTACAGAGGCCATCCTGGGTCTGGCCTGGCCAGTCCAACCCTTCCCTGCTTCCCTGCCATCTACTTTCCCGTGTGCTGGGGCGTCTCTGGCCAACCCGTTTCCCGGACATGGTGTCCATTACGGCTCAATTACCTGGCAGGGCCGTGGCCTTTGAAGTGGCTGCAGAGGCCGCCGGGAGGCTATTTTTCTCTCACCTGTCACCACTTATTTTCCTGGGCTCCTGGCCTGTGGCCCGACATTTTTAACTAATGGGGATTAAATAATCCAGCTGTAATACAAATGCCCACTCCTGGCCCCTGAGTCCACCTCAGAGTCATTAAGACCTCAGCCAGAGCTGGCAGGCACTCCCTCTGGAAGGGGTAAAGAGAGGCCGGGCAGCACATTCTGGATTTTTTTTTATTGCCTCCTCATTATAGCTATTATCCACAAACACAACCGCTAATGAGAGGGCTGAGGAATTTGGGAGAGGAAAGGTTTCATTTGGGCTAGAGAAGGAAGCCATCGTCTGCCCTGAAATAGCAATGCCATGTCTGAGAGCGCTCTCTCCCCCGAATACCCCCCAACCCAGGGCGTAAGCCATGGAACCATGGGCAGAAGGGGGCAGGAAAGAGACCTTCGAGCTGTGGTTCTGAGACCTGAAAAGGGATGTCCACCTCTCACCCATGGACTTGGCAATACTTACTGCGCATGGCCGAGTGTCCAAGTCTGTGTTAGTGCTGGTGGGGGGTGGGGGGCGGTACTGTCTAATTTGTCACACAAACCAAGACACTTCTGAGAGTGAAAGGGAGATGCTATAGCAATTTCTCCAGGACAACCACCAGGAATGTCATGGGCCAGGACAAGAATGAAAGGCCAGGCACTCACCTGGGTGGCAAAATTTAAGGGGTGCTTCCTTGGTGGCTCAGTGGTTAAGAATCCACCTGTCAATGCAGGAGATGCGGGTTCAATCCCTGGGTCAGGAAGATCCCCTGGAGTAGAAAATGGCAACCTACTCCTGTATTCTTGCCTGGGAAATCCCACGGACAGAGGAGCCTGGTGGGCTACAGTCCGTGGGGTAGCAAAAGAGTCTGACTTAGCAATTAAACAATGACAACAAAATACTTAGTCCTCAAGATAAATATTTTAATGTGCTATTTTCTTAAAAAATCAAAATTAAGTCTCCCAAAATTCCACAATGAACAAAATATCAAAGTGTTGCATAAAGATTTCCCTGGTGGTCCAGTGGTTGGGACTTCACCTTCAAATGCAAAGAGTGCAGGTTCTATCCCTGGTCGGGGAAATAAGATGCTACATGCCTTGAGGCCAAAAAAACAAAAAATAAAAATGGAAGCAATATTGTAACAAATTCAGTAAAGACTTAAAAAATGGCCCACATCAAAAAAATCTTTAAAGAAAAATGTTAAATGAAAGCAGGTCTGACAGGGCTGGGATTAGGGTGAGGAAAATGAGGTCAAATTGTGCAAGTGGAGGGTCAGATCTTGTCTTTAAAATGTTGATATGTTCATTGTGGATATTTTGGACTTTTAAAAATATTATATGAAAATATTTCTCTTAATGACTGAATCTTCTTTAATCTTGCAACCTAGGCTTTGCCAAAGCTGGTTTGGAAAATGAAAGCCATATCTGATCCCAGCTCTTGCCTCCTTTTTCCTGTCATCTGGTCTCTGGCCAATGAACTCCCTGGTTCCTGATCTCTCTTACTTCTGAGCATCCGTCCAGGCTGTTCCCTCTTCTTCCAACTCTCCCATTCCCGGGGCTTCCCCAGTGGCTCAGTCGTATAGAATCTGCTGCAATGCGGGAGATGCAGGTTCAGTCCCTGGGTTGGCAAGACCTCCTGGAGGAGGAAATGGTAACCCACTCCAGTATTCTTGCCTGGAAAATTCCAAGGACAGAGAAGTCTGACGGGTTACAGTTCATGGGCTTGCAAAAGAGTCAGGTATGACTGAGCAGGCGTGCTTTTGTAATTATTATCATTCTAACAAACAATAATATCAAGTAAGAGGACTTCTCAGATGGAAAGGTACTTGCTAAGAAACAGGTAAAATGGAGCAAAGATTTTCTTCCTAAGAAAAGATTATGGGCTCCAATTAGTGGGTGTACAACAGTTAGTTTTTTTTTTAAAGTCAATGAAACTCTCCTGTTCCCTTCCCTGTAACAGTGACAATAGCAGACATTCATAGTCACGTCCAGTGAGTCCGTCCTTGAGCTAAACACATAACATATGTCTGCTGTCATGTTCAACGCATGGGCTCTGGATTCAGATTGTAGCTCTGGCTGTCTCTGACTACATGTCCTAGTCAAGTTAGTAAACCTTTTTGGGCCTTGGATTCCTCAGTTATAAAATGGAAATTAATAACACACATTGATGGAGTTATTGTGAGGACAGAATAGGTTAAACCATGGAAAGTGTGTCGTATTTGACACTCAGACTTCCCAGGTTTTGGCATCTAGAGTCCCACATTCCAGGAAATGTCTCAGTCCCTGGCAAACCAGGATGGCTGGTCACCCTAACTGGGGATGTTCAATCAAAGATGAAATGAGACATTTTTAGATTTAAAAAGCTAATAAAGTGTGTCCCCCTCAGGTCTGTACTACAAAGAATGCTGAAGACCACTCTTCAGATTAAAGGGAAATGGTACCAGATATAAACTTGAATATTCACAAAGAATAATAAGCATAGAAATGGGAAATATGTGAATAAATATAAAAGTATTTTTTCTCTGCATTTCTTTAGCATATATAGAATTGCTTAAAGCAAAATATTATGGCATGGCAGGGTGGGGGCTATAATACATGTAGATGTGTCTCATGTAGCAATATTAGCATAAAGGATGGGTGGATACAGAGGTAGCAGGGGCAACAAATGGACTTATAAGTTGCAGGTTTTTTCCATTTCACATCCAGTAGTGCAATATTACTCTCGGTGTACTGTGGAAATGGAAGGATATAAGCTGAAATCCTTAGAGCAACCACTGAAAAATATAACTAAAACAGTACATGGCTAAAAAGGTAATACATAAATTAGAACCAAATTTTTAAAATATATTTAACTAATCCAAAAGAAGGCAGAAAGAAGGACAAGGCAATAAAACTTGAGGGGAAAAATAATAAATAATAACAGAATAAAAGAAAAATGACAACAAAAATACAGTAAAGTGGTGGATATAAATCCAACCATAACCAGCTCTCATTAAATGTTTATAGGATACCTGTGTATATACATGGGGATTCCCCTGTAGCTCAGTTGGTAAAGAATCTGCCTGCAATGCAGGATACCTAGGTTTGGTTCCTGGGTCGGGAAGATGCCCTGGAGGAAGAAATGGCAACCCACTCCAGTACTCTTGCCTGGAGAATCCCATGGACAGAGTAGCCTGGCAGGGTACAGTCCACAGGGTTGCAAAGAGTCAGACACGACTTAGTGACTAAATCACCATAAAGGCTTAATATCCAAAATACATAAACAGCTCATACAACTCAATGTCAAAAAAGCAAACAATTCAATTTTAAAATGGGCAAAAGACTGGAAGAAATATTTTTCCAAAAAGGATATGCAGATGGCCAACAGGCACATTAAACGATGTTCAACATTGCTAATCATTAGAGAAATGCAAATTAAAACCACAATGAAATACCACCTAACACTTGTCAGAATCGCTAGCATTAAAAAAAAAAAAATGTTGGTGAGGATGTGGAGAAAAGGGGACCCTCATACACCCTTGGTGGGAAGGTAAATTGGTGCAGCCACTGTGCAAAATAGCATGGAGTTTTCTCAGAAAACTAAGACTAGAACTACCATATGACTCAGTAGTTCCACTTCTGGGTAGATATCAGAAAAAAAAAATGAAAACACTAATTAGAAAAGATGCACGCATCTCAATATTCTTAGCAGTATTATATATAATAGCCAAGATATGGAAGCACCTATGTGTTTATCAATAGATGAATGGATAAAGAAGATATGGTGTGCATACACAATGAAATACTACTCAGCCATAAAAAGAATGAAATTTGCAACAAGAAGGACTTGAAGGGTAGTATGCTAAGTGAAGTAAGTCAGACAGAGAAAGACAAATACTGTATGATGTTACTTATTTGTGGAATCTTAAAGCAAACTATTGCACTCATCTCACATGCTAGTAAAGTAATGCTCAAAATTCTCCAAGCCAGGCTTCAGCAATACGTGAACCGTGAACTTCCTGATGTTCAAGCTGGTTTTAGAAAAGGCAGAGGAACCAGAGATCAAATTGCCAACATCTGCTGGATCATGGGAAAAGCAAGAGAGTTCCAGAAAAACGTCTATTTCTGCTTTATTGACTATGCCAGAGCCTTTGACTGTGTGGATCACAGTAAACTGTGGAAAATTCTGAAAGAGATGGGAATACCAGACCACCTGACCTGCCTCTTGAGAAACCTGTATGCAGGTCAGGAAGCAACAGTTAGAACTGGACATGGAACAACAGACTGGTTCCAAATAGGAAAAGGAGTACATCAAGGCTGTATATTGTCACCCTGCTTATTTAACTTATATGCAGAGTACATCATGAGAAACGCCGGACTGGAAGAAACAAGCTGGAATCAAGATTGCCGGGAGAAATATCAATAACCTTAGATATGCAGATGACACCACCCTTATGGCAGAAAGTGAAGAGGAACTCAAAAGCCTCTTGATGAAAGTGAAAGTGGAGAGTGAAAAAGTTGGCTTAAAGCTCAACATTCAGAAAACTACGATCATGGCATCCGGTCCCATCACTTCATGGGAAATAGATGGGGAAACAGTGGAAACAGTGTCAGACTTTATTTTTTTGGGCTCCAAAATCACTGCAGATGGTGATTGCAGCTATGAAGTTAAAAGACGCTTACTCCTTGGAAGGAAAGTTATGACCAACCTAGATAACATAGTCAAAAGCAGAGACATTACTTTGCTAACAAAGGTCTGTCTAGTCAAGGCTATGGTTTTTCCTGTGGTCATGTATGGATGTGAGAGTTGGACTGTGAAGAAGGCTGAGCGCCGAAGAGTTGATGGTTTTGAACTGTGGTGTTGGAGAAGACTCTTGAGAGTCCCTTGGACTGCAAGGAGATCCAACCAGTCCATTCTGTAGGAGATCAGCCCTGGGATTTCTTTGGAAGGAATGATGCTAAAGCTGAAACTCCAGTACTTTGGCCACCTCATGCGAAGAGTTGACTCATTGGAAAAGACTCTGATGCTGGGAGGGATTGGGGGCAGGAGGAGAAGGGGACGACAGAGGATGAGATGGCTGGATGGCATCACTGACTCGATGGACGTGAGTCTGAGTGAACTCCGGGAGTTGGTGATGGACAGGGAGGCCTGGCATGCTGCAATTCATGGGGTCGCAAAGAGTCGGACACGACTGAGCGACTGAACTGAACTGAAAGCAAAGTGAAGTGAAGTCGCTCAGTTGTGTCCGACTCTTTGCAACCCCGTGGACTGTAGCCCACCAGGCTCCTCCGTCCATGGGATTCTCCAGGCAAGAATACTGGAGTGGGTTGCCATTTCCTTCTCCAGGGGATCTTCCTGACCCAGGGATCGAACCTAGGTCTCCCGCATTGCAGGCAGATGCTTTAACCTCTGAGTCACCAGGGAAGCCCAACTGAAAGCAAACTAGTAAATAAAACAAAAAAGAAACAGAATCACAGATATAGAGAAACATTTGAGATGTTAAGGATTGTGTAGAATATACTTAAAACTCCTCCTCTCTCCACTCTATGTGTGGGTACATCTGTGTGCACATATGAGGGTACACATATGAGTGTGTTGTAGGTGTGCGCATGTGTGTCTGGTGTGTGTGAATCAGCACTCTTTCACAAGCATTATCCCCTACGTGTTCACTAGTATCTGATGGACCAAGGGGAGAGGACAGCCCCATTTCCCAGCCTCTACTCTCCCCCTGGGGCCAGGAGGGTGGCACGTCCCCCACCATACCCACCAGCCACGTTCAAATCACATCCCACCTGGTGACTCCGGTGGCCCCCGTGTCTGAGTGCAGAAAGGTCAGAGACAGGGTTTTAGAGACACTCATGATTACCTCCTGGGTGACCTCGGAGACAGGCTGTTTGGGGACTGACACCTTTCTAAACATAGCACGGGAGAAGGGCCGACATCCCGTTCGTCACCAAAGCCACTTACTTACCCGCCCCAGACAGACCCACATGCCAACAGGAGCCACTTATAGCCACCTTCAAAGGGGCCCAGAGTGGGTGCAGCGCCCCGGGGGAGAGAGGGTGTGACGCTGTGGCCTGAGGTGTCTTGGCCAGAGAGGAATCTCTGGAGCCTGACACTTAAAGAGGCCAGGGGGCCTGTCTTCAAATTCTAACTCTGCCCCTTCAGTGTGACATCTAATCACTGCTCTGAGCCTCCTTTGTCCCATTGGCAAAACGGGGATATCGTTGCCCTGACCATTCCTAGGAAGCAGACCTTGCTGCCAGGGCTAAGGCCTGGAATTGACACCCCACCCCACCCTTGACCTCTCTGGCTCAGAAACTGGTGAGAGCGTTTTGTCTGGGGCAGGGGTAGCTATGGGCATTCTCAGAATCAAGGGTGTGCATAAATGTTCTGATTCAACACCACATGTGCTGTTTGTCTTTGGGTGAACTGCTTTCCCTCTCTGGGCTGCCCCTGTCCTTCCAGACCTATTTTGAGTCCTGCTTCAGCCACTGGTCACTAATGCCTGCATAAAACAGGCTACGTCCCAAGTCGGGCTGGTCTTCCTTGTGGTCTAATTTCCCGAGAGCCAGCCCAGCCCTGGGTCCCCAGGAGGGCTTGGGAGCCTCCAGGAATGCAGACAAGGCCCGGCTCCCTTGCTCTTGGCACACATTCTCATTTTTACCAGGGGCCCAGTTGCTTCCATGCTGCCCTCAGGCTTCTGTCAATGCAAATTAATTCACTCCAAGGTGGTAGAGACTAAATGTGTCTCCAGACTCATTGCTTTTTCAAAGAGGAGCTGAAAGGGGCAATGCTTAACCTGGCAGCATGACTGGGCAGGGGTGGCACCTCAGAGGCCCACAGGGAAGGTGTCTAGAAGCAGAAGCTCCTAAAGTCATGCTCTGTGAGTACTCAGTCATGTCCGACTCTTTGCGACCTCTTGGACTGTAGCCGGTGGAATTTTTCAGGCAAGGATACTGGAATGGGTTGCCATTTCCTCCTCCAGGGGATCTTCCCGACCCAGGGATCGAACCCACATATCCTGTGTCTCCTGCATTGCAGACGGATTCTTTACCACTTAGTCATCGGGGAAGCCCCTCCTAAAGTCATAAGTCAGAGCTAACAGCTATGTCCCCCACTGGGCCCAGGTGGTTAGGATTCCTCAGGGCTTCCTGTTTTGGTTGTCCCAGTACCACTGGGTGGCAGGAGAGATGGGATCCAGGGCATCAGATGCAGGTCCATCCTCCATCCTCAGGCAAGTCCTGCGGGGGCAAAGGGGCTGTTCTGGGGGAGTGTGGGACATGCATGGGACCTTTTGGTTCTTAATGGCCCCTCTGACCCTGGGCTCAGCCTCCCAAGACATTGTGCCCTGGGGCAATGGGCACTCCAGGAAGTGGCCCTCCCCAGTTTTGGAGTCACAGAGGCCCACATTTGCATATTGTCTATGCCCTCATTTGGAGAGTACAACTTTGGGCAAGCATTCCCCTTTCTGAGCCTCAGTTTCCTCATCTGCGAAATAGGAATACTATTTCCTTCCTCATGGGCTTGTGTGAAGGCTTTCATGAGCTGAGCCACAGAGCCAGATCCAGCTCTCTACAAATGGAGGCATCCACGGTAATGGTGACAGCGGGGAAAAGGAAGAAGAGGAAGAGGACCACATTAGAGGAGGTGATGGCTCAGGAAGCTGGCCTTAGCTCTGTCAGCCGGGGCCCGGGTCGGGGGCGGGGCAGGCTGGCAGCTCCTTTCCCCGCCAACAATGCTCTTTGCCATCAGCGACATCTGGCTCTCCGCCCTGGATGTGTATTAGGAGTGATTACGTGTCCCTTTAAATTCTGGGAGCTGTCGCTAACGGGTGCTGAGGTTTATCTGCACCGTTTATTTCAGCTCCCTTGCAGCCCCTGCCCATCTCTCCGGAGAGGGACAGGGGAGGAGAGACACCTGCTCAGTATGTTTAATTTCCATGAAGAGCGTGCTTCCTGGGAAGGAGGCCCTTTGAAGTGCTCCGGGTTGGCTGGAAATGAGTCCCAGGAGGCAGCCCCCATCCCAGACACGGGGCTCCCCCTTTCTGGAGATGGGGAGGAAGAGGGACCCTTTCTAAAGGGAGAATCAAATTGGTTGGAAATTAGGGTGGAAGAGAAAAATGATGATGAATCTGACTTGGGGGTGAAGACAGAGTGGGCTTCGGGGTCCAGCCAGCCTGGGCTTCGGTCACCTGCTGGTCACATTCTGGTTGAGTCTTGGGGCACATTTGCTAAGTGCATGTGTGTGTGTGCACTCGGCTGCAACCAACTCTGTGACCCATGGACTGTAGCCCGCCAGGTTCCTCTGTCCAAGGAATTTTCCAGAATTTGCAAGAATACTGGAGCGGGTTGCCATTTCCTTCTCCAGGGAATCTTCCTGACCCAGGGATCGAACCCATGTCTCTTGCATCTCCTGCACTGGCAGGTAGATTCTTTACCAGCTGAACCACCAGAAAGGGAAAGCTGAGCCCCATCCCCAACACACACACACACACACACACACACACTTGCAGAGTTGGGAGGATTAAACATGCTAGAGAATGTTGGATCCAAATTACAAAGGTTGACAGTCTCACAACCACCCAGAACATATGTGGAGCCAAGTTCAAAAAGCCCCACTTCTTAACGTTCCTCCCCCAGCTGCATGGCCCATTGTGGGGGCCCCTCCCAGAGTTGTGTGGATTCTCCAGTCCAGTCATCTAGCCCTGTCTGCACACCGCCACTCCTCAGGGCCAGGGGCACACATGCCAAGATTGTATCCCACCTTTGAGGGGGATAGACTCAGAGAAGAGAACCACAGGGGTCCTGAAGGACCATTTAGGCAAGAAATCATAGGTCCTAGGCACCCAGAGCATCAACCAGAATTGGGAGTGCACTCTCTCTTTGACTCTTGACCCTCACCTCCGAAGAAGCATCACCTTGTGGGGGCGGGGGCATGGCTGCCGGACGGACAAAGCTGGACTCCTCCTGCTGGGTCTCCATGGAGTGCTGAGGTCAGGATCTGGGGAGTATGGGGATAAATGGCTGCCATTAGCTACTCTCAGTGGGAGCAGAAGGGGGCACAGCTATTTTAGAGGGCAGTTTGGCCGTGGTTACTAAAATTCCAATTGGCCTTCCAGATGGCACTAGTGGTAAAGAATCTGCCTGCCAATGCAGGACACAGAAGAGACACAGTTTTGATCCCTAGGTCAGGATGATCCCCTGGAGGAGGCCATGGCAACCCACTCCAGTATTCTTGCCTGGAGAATCCCCATAGACAGAGGAGCCTGGCAGGCTACAGTCCATGGGGTTGCAAAGAGTCAGACATGACTGAGATAACTTAGCCTCCATGCACATGGTGATGCCACGAAAAAACATACCACTGTGTCCAAAGAGGTGGGTGCAGAGGTCACAACATGACTTATAAAAGTTGGAAAACTAGAAGCAAACTTAATGTCCATCAGGTGGGGAAAGTCTGATTAAACCAGTGTGGCCACGCTGTGAAACACTGTGCAGTCATTAAAGAATAATGTAAGTCTATACGTTCTCACAAGGGGCAGTTGTGAAGGCGTGTTTTGGGGCAGAAAGAAGCATAGTATTTTGAGCCAATTTATAGCAAATCAAAGTAAAACATGTATATGTCAAATAGAGAGCTAGTGGAAAGCTGCTGTATAGCACATGGGGCTCAACTCGGCGCCCTGTGATGACCTAGAGGGGTGGGATGGTGGGTGGGGAAAAGGTTTAAGACAGAGTGTTAGTCACTCAGTCGTGTCTGACTCTTTGCAACCCCATGGGCGATTGCGCAACAGACTCCTCTGTCCATGGAATTCTCCAGGCAAGAATACTGGAGTGGGTAACCATTCTTTTCTCCATGGGATCTTCCCAACCCAGGATTGAACCCAGGTCCCCTGCATTGCAGGCAGATTCTTTACTATCTGAATCACAAGGGGAGCCGAGAGAACCCCCTCAAAAGTGAAGGGACATACACATACATATGGCTGATTCACTGTTGTATAGCAGAAACAAAACAGCATTGTAAAGCAATTATTCTCCAATAAAAACAAACAAGCAAACAAAAAACGTCATCATATATTTCCACAAGAATAGGCACATGTCTGTAAACACACAGAAACATGTCTGGAAAAACTCACAGTATGATACCAGAGATTATCTCTGCGGAGTGGATTAGGGGGCCAGGACTAGGAGACGGTGGTCAAAGGAACTTGAATCTGTGATGTGTGAAGGTCTGCACGTGGTCATGTGTCCCCTACGTCACTGACATTTAATCTACATTTTTGCTGAGTGGACACTTATTGAAATACATCTATGTTTCCTTTCCTTTAATCTTTAGAGCATGTGACAGTCTCCAAGGTGTTTCTCACTCAGAGTTTTTAAATCGGCAGAGCCAAGAGAACCCCCATTTCACAGAAGGGAAAAAGAAGTTTCCTTATAGGGACTGATCAAGAACCTTCAAACTCCCTCCTAGTGAGAACTCTACCTAGGAACATTAAGAGGGTGGCATGTATGAAAAACATCTAATTTCTTTAAAGAGATAGAAAAAAAAAAAGAAACCCTTATTCTCCTTATCAGTATTCTTTAGCTGATGAAATGTGATCATCTGAGTGTCCTGCTTCTGCCTGGAACCCCTGCCTCACTCTTAGGAAGCCATCCTGACTGCCCCAGTCTCAATCACTTCTCCTTCCTCTGCCTCTGTGTCTATGAGAACCAGCTCTGTGTATCCACAGCAGTATTTATTGTGCACTTTCTATATACTAGTGGCATTAAGCATTTTTTAAATGCACATGAAATATTTAGGAAATAACTAAATGCTAAATCATACAGTATTGACCGTAAATTATTCAAAGCTTAATTATTTGGAAACATTGCTAGTCCGAAATACAACCCTAGAACATTGTTGCTTTAGCCATACGTGTTTACTTACAGAAGAGTTCCATGAGGTCCTATTTAGGGTTTAATTCCTCTTACTTGACAAATTATTCTAACAATCACAGTGATGTGGTTTTTCAAATCTAAAGAAGAAACACAGATTAGAGCGGGGAGAGACATGGTGTTTCAGCAGTGGTACATCAGGAAATGACAGCCCACGTCCTGACAGGAAAATGAGAGAGACTTGAAATAACAGAGCCCTGTGGGACATTAAGGGCAAAGAGCCACAGTACCTCCAAACCTGGGTGTCTTGAGCACACTCTCAATGTATTGAAGCACAGAACAATGACATAGTTTAATTCATCCTTAAAAAAATTAAATGTTATTCAGAGTTCTCTAACAAATAGGCTTGCTGCTGCTACTGCTAAGTCACTTCAGTCGTGTCCGACTCTGTGTGACCCCACAGACGTCAGCCCACCAGGCTCTCCTGCCCCTGGGATTCTCCAGGCAAGAACACTGGAGTGGGTTGCCATTTCCTTCTCCAATGCATGAAAGTGAAAAGTGAAAGTGAAGTCGCTCAGTCGTGTCCGACTCTTAGCGACCCCATGGACTGCAGCCTACCAGGCTCTTCCATCCATGGGATTTTCCAGGCAAGAGTACTGGAGTGGGGTGTCATTGCCTTCTCCAACAAATAGGCTTATATATGACCAATTTGAGAAAATTTTTCCTGGAAAAAAATTAAGAAAAAGTTGTATCTAGAAAGCACAGCCTTTGATTATCTTCAATTGTCTAAAACTTCAAATATGTGAAAAAGCTTTATTGCTCCATGATTCTGGGTAACTAAGGTGGGACAGATTACAGCTGATGGTTCCATGAAGTCTCAGTTTCCATTCCATGGAAGACTCATGTTCAGTGACTGCACCCATAACTCATGGCTCAGCAGAGGAAGATTCCCACCAGATCACAGGCTAACAACTCAGAACTGACCTTCACCCAGGCCTCTGCCTGGCACGCAGCTCTATCTCTGAGACTCCAGTGGGATCAGAGTGAGCTAGAAAAAAGTATCTGAAATGGATAATAAGAAACCCGAGTGATGGGCGTCTCTAGTCTAAATTAAACAATGCCTGAGGGGAGGTGGGAGGCGGATTTATAGACATGAAAGAGACAGAATGGCAGAAACCCAGACTCTAGGTCTTTGTGTGTCAGAAAGCCACAAGCCCATTGAGAATGTCAAGGTTCAACATGCCAAAGATAGTTCATTTGGACGGTGATCACCTGCTAATGTCTGTTGGGGTAAGGAGATTCAGAGACCAGGTCCAGACTCAATGAGAAAGACTGTACGTGATAGGCTATCCATTATTGATGTCTGCCACAAGTGCAGTGAGAGGGGGCAGAGAGCCTGCTAAGATTTGCTATCCCTGCTCTAGTCTAATGCCATTATTAAACAATTGGGGTGGTGGGTGGTCCAGAGAAAAGAGTGATTTGCCTAAGTCATCCAGCCAGAAGGAAGGAGACAGTTTAGAACTGTGCTGTCCAATACGGTGGCCACTAGCCACATGTGGCTACTTATCACTTGAAATGCAATTGGTCTGAATTAAGATATATAAATATAAAACACTCATTGGATTTTGAAGACTTAATAGGAAATACCTCATTAACATTTTTATATTGATTCCATGCTGAAATGATAATATTTTGGACATACTGAGCTGAATAAACTGTATTAATAAATTAATGTCACCTGTTTCATCTTACTTTCTTAAAATGTGGCTACTAGAGAATTTTAAATGACATTTGTGGCTCACATTACATTTCTGTGAAACAGCACTGTGTTAGAACAAAGCAGAGGCTCTCTGCCAGGCAGAGGGGAGCCAACTAGGACTAATTATCCTAATCTAGGAGGTCATCCTGGGGGAGGTCAAGATCCAAAAACATTTTGGTTAATCCAAGGAACTCGGTCCAACTTTATTGTCTTAAGGTGATTAAAACATGGGGCCAAATGGCTAGACCACCTCAGAAGTTAAAGTCACTCCTGCGTCCCTCCCCTGCGTCGTCCCACCCTCTACGGTACATTCTGTGCTCCAGGCATCTGTGCTTGCCTGCCTCCACATCTCATCTCACTCAAAGAAGGATGCCATCCCACTTGATAGATCCTTCAGCTGCACCAATTGGGGCTTCCAGATTCCAGGTAACTTGCCCAAGTTTACAAAACCCAGGCAGTGACAGAGAGACAGTGCTTCTTCCTCCATGTCCTTTCTCCATGAAGGAGAAACAACTCTTCAGCTGGTGCCTTTTTTTAGGGCCAGGCTAAGCCAAAGAACTGCATTCATTCTGAAAAGCTCTGAATGGAATTCAGCCTTGCAATAAACCATAATCAAAACCTGACTTTTCAAAGCAGGGAGGGAAAGACCTGCCCTCCCCCCCCTCCCCGCCCCCGTTAGTCCTTTATTCAAATTTCCCTCAAGAAGAAGCTGGGGCATGGCTACACACGCATTTGGTGAGTATAAGCCTTGGGTGGCCATGTGCAGATCAATGTGACTCTCTCTAGAACTCAGTGTCCCTGTCTCTGCATTAGGAAAGTTGAGGTGATTTCATTCGACCCCTCCAACCTCCTCAGTTCCAGAAAATCTGCTCTGCTTCCAGGCTGGTGACTTGGGGATGCTTTATGGGCTTAGATCTAAGAATAGTCGAGTGAGATATCAGAGATTTAAGGATAAGGTTGGTGACAAGGCTTAGCTTTCCCAGCTCTGGGGCACCAGGGTCCTCAAAAACCCTGAGGCACCATTGGGCAGGATGTTCACTGCACCAGAGCATCCCTAAACAAAGCTAGTAGGAGAAGAACTCCACTCCATCCTCCCAGCCAAGTTCCTGGTGCGGGAGCTTCATCTGGCCTGAGGAAGGTGCATCTGTCTTTATGAGCACAAAGGCACCTTGTGGGGAAGTGGGGGCTCCTGGCACTGTCCTCCCACTGAGTACTCACTCCCAAAATGATACCACCCACCCTTTTTTCTTCTACCCCAATGAAATCAACCCTGAGGTAGTATCCACTCCAGAATTTGGTGTATCTTGTGGTCAGAGGCTTGAGAGGCATGCACATCAATAGTGATCTTGGAGCCAAAGGTAGCCAAAGGTAGCCAAAGGTACGGGGGCTGGATGCCCAGGTGCATTCAGGTGTGTGCGGAAGCCAAGAAACCAGCCCAACGACCTAGGGGCCATCTCTGGACCTGGGCTTGAACAGCCTCACAGTCTAGGAGCCACTCCACCTCTAGCTCCTCATGTAGCTCTGGACAAGTCACTTTCTTTTCCTGAGCCTCAGTGTTCTCTTCGGTCAAATGAGGGTGTTTCTCCCAGGGCTCCGCTGAAGGTCCATGGAAAGGTGGATGTGGAAAGCACTTGACAGGCCATAGAGCCCAGCCATGGGCAACTGAAATGCGCAGTTTAGGGTGTGCAGGAATTCTGTTGTCCCTGGGGCCTCCCTGGATGACTCTACCCATCCTATCCCTGGCCCTGAACACACAGACTGCCTGCTTTTCATCCTCATGACCTTCCTGGTGCATTTAAGCCCTGCAGAGCTGCACCCCTGCTCTTCTCGGGGATGATGGATGATGAGATACAGGGATGGGGTAACATTAAACACACTCCCCAAATAGTAATAGAAATTGTCAGCCCCATCTTCAGAGAACTTGAGGGCTACCCTCCTCTACCCACTGTGGCCCAGCTGCAGGGGGGGACTTTGAGATGGCTGAGGCTTGGTGTTTTTCTTTCTTTTTTGGGACATGGCTCAACTTAGGGGACAGAGAATGAGCCCCTGAAAGTTGATGCAAGGTCATGGATACACCCGCAGAGCTGGGCATGACCTTCACAGGTGCCGAGCTCTTGGTCCACTCCAGGGATCCCTCAGTCTGCAATGTAGGGGCTGACGAGAGGTGACATACATATCCAGCCACACTCAGAGGCTCAGAAGGGCCTTGGCTCCCAAAATCAAGGCCAAGACCAGGCAAGTACTGTTTGGGTGTTAATCAGCTGCCATCTGAGGCGTGCAGATCATTCAAGGTGACGGCTGACCCAGCCACTTTCTGTAATTGGGATCAAGTGCCCTCTTGGTATCTGGAGAGGAGGCTCTGGGGCATAAAAGACTCGCCAAGGTCTGGCCTCTCGATTCCCCAGGAGGATAGGGGGTCTTGGCTACCCCCACTTACCAGTCCCATCCCCCACTGCAGCCCACTATGGTCTCCCCGTCTTGGCTGCCAGCCCTGGAGGCTGAAGGAGAGTGAGGACGAGAAGCTAGGAGCCTGCTTCTCCCGGGCACAGCACAGGGCAGCACTTCTTTCCTCGGGACTCCCCTTCTACCTCTGACACTCTTGGCACAGATTCCAGCTTGAGTCAGACAGATCTGGGGTTCTATCCAACTCTGCCACTTACCATCTGGAAGCAGGTGCCAAGGCTTCCTGAGCCTCAGTTTCATATCTACAAAATGGGCATCTTCTATCACTCAGCCAGTGTGGTGAATGATGTCTGGCATTGATGCTTCATAAGATTAACCCCATCCCACATACCCTCTCTGCATAAAATGGGGAGAATAATGCCAGCCTGCCCAACTTCCTAATTTAGCAACGGGTGTTCACATTCTAATTTAGCTCTAAAATGCTATACAAATATTTCTTGTTATTACATCAATAATAAAAATTGACATTGAGAATAGGAGGAGAAGGGGATGACAGTGGATGAGATGGTTGGATGGCATCATCGACTCGATGGACATGAATTTGAGCAAACTCTGGGAGACAGCGAAGGAGGGAAGCCTGGCGTGCTGAGTTCATGGGGTCGCAAAGAATCAAACACAACTCAGTGACTGAACAATAATAGCCAACACCTTGTGAGAGGTTAACTGTATGTGTCCAGCTAAATAGGTATCTGTGCTAAACAGATTCCTTTCTTTGCATTGTTCACTTGAATCCTCACATCAATTCAAACCAGTGTGTACAACGGTCATTCCCATTTTACAGATGGGGAAACTGAGGCATAGACAAGTTGAAGAGTCAGTCCAAGATCACAGAGGATGGAGTGGCCCAGACTTGAAGTCAAGGCTGACTTACTCCAGAGCCTGCATTCTTGACAACTGAGCCCCGCTGCCCTCATTAGCTATGCAATATCTTTTACAGATGCCCCCCAACCCAGAACCCAGCCTCATGCTGGGGGCTCCTACCTGGACAAAGACAGGCCCTGTCCCTAAAGCCCTGGTTCAGCCCAGGTGCCATCCCCTGTCTGTCCCATGATGCCCATCTCAGAGGCTGTGCCCGAAGGTACTGGTAGAGGGCAAGAGGGCCGGTCCTGGGAGGGCCACTGTGATCCTGGCTCCCTCCCTTCTCCTACCCCATCCATTGATCTCAACAAGGGTTGAACTCTGGCAGCCTGTCCTTAGGTTGAGAAGCTGGTTGTGGCCCCTGCCTCCCACCCTCCCACCATTGCATTATTGGTGTTGAGTCAAACGGTGCAAAGTGAGGTTTGGGGGAACCTGTCTTTTTCCCTTGAGTGTCACTCCACCTCTGCCTGGCATCTGCTGTGCCTGGAAGTATGCAGAGACTTTTAGCATTTTACAGAAGCTGAAAACTTTGTGAAAAACACAGAAGTGATGTGGGTGAGCAAGCCCAGGGCATTTTTGGAAACTGGTGAAGACTGGAGGGGGATATGATACGAGCTGAGGCTGGCACCTAGCTGCTCAGAATGCTAAGAGCCTCGCATGCTGCATGAAGCCGTCTAGACCTCATTCTGTACAGGAGCCACGGGAAATTGGGGACCAGGAGATTGAGACATTCAGAGGTAACTTTTAGGGAAACAACTTGGGCTGGGGGAATGAGAATTCACTCTTTCGTTGCACAAGTGTTTATTGAGCACCTGCTATATTCCAGACACTGTTTCAGGCTCTGGGGACTGACTGGTGAACAAGGCTGACAATGTTCTTGCCCTGGTGGGCTTACATTCTAGCACACCCTGCACTGAGGTACCTAGGAGTAGGCGGGGAGGGGGCTCTCGGGGGAGTTCAGTTTTTAAAAATCCCCAGTTCCTCCTCCTTAAATCAAGCAAAGCCACCCTCCATCAGGCTATGCAGATCCAAGACACAGACCCTGATGGAAGTTCTTCTGCCTAAGCACCTCCCAGATAATCTGAGCCATGGTCAACCCCCAGCTCCTTGGTGGGAACTCTGATCCCTTTCCTGAGCCCTGAGGCGCCTCTGCTAATCTGCTCAGCCTTTGCTTGTCTGTGCCTGGCTCCTACTTGCCAGCATCTTTTATTGCAATTGTGGTAAAACACGCAGAACATGAACTTTACCATTTTAACCATTTTTAAGTGCACAATTCAGTAGCGTTAAGTCTATTCACATCACTGTGCACCCCATCTCCAGAACATTTTCATTTAAACAACTCTCCATTTCCCTCTACCCCCAGCCCCTGGAAATCTCTATCCTGCTGTCTCTATGAATTTGACTACTCTTGGTATCCCATATAAGTAAAACCATACAGTGTTTTTCTTTTTGTGACTGGCTTATTTCACTTAACATAATATCCTCAAGGTTCATCCATGTTGTACTGTGTGTCAAAACTGCCTTTCTGTTTCAAGATGAATAACATTCCAGGTATGTGTAGATCACAGCTCGTTTAATCCATTCATCAACTGTTGGGTTGTGTCCGCGCTTTGGCTATTGTGAATGATGCTGCTATGAACGTGGGTGGACATATATGTCTTTGAGTCCTAGTGATTCTTTTACTTTTTGGCTGTACTGGGTCTTCGTTTCTGCCCGTGGGCTTTCCGCAGTTGCGGGGAGTGGAAGCCACTCTCTAGCTGTGGTGCCCCGGCTTCTCATTGTGGAGCTCGGGTTCTAGGGCGTGCAGTCTGCAGTAGTCATGATGCATGGGCTTAGTTGCTCCGCAGTATGTGGGATCTTCCTGGACCAGGAACCGAACCCATGTGCCCCCTGCTTTGGCAGGCAATTCCTAACCACTGGACCAAGGAAGTCCTCTTTTTTATGAACTTCTTTTATTCAAACAGAATACAGAAGGCTGTATGATTCATGTGACATGCCCCAGAGTGACTGAGATCCAAGACATCCACCTTAGCAAAAGGACACAAAATATCGCTCAGATTTGGACACACACACACAAAAATAGCCTTTTATGCATTTACTTAGTTTACTAAATGTGCTCAAAATGTTGTTAGCTGAATTCACAGTTTCCTTTTGAACTTCTGAGTGACTCTTACTTGTTTTTTTCCATTTTGTTTTTGCACCAAGGAGACCGCAGTCAAATAATACACAGCAACTGATTTCCTTTCTCTTAGGTTCCTATGATTATTTTCAGTAGATACCCAGAAGTGGAGTTACTGGATCAATTCATATTGGAATTACTAGATCATTACTGGATCATACAGTAATGCCATTTTTAATTTTTTAAAGAATCTTTGTGCTAAGTCACTTCAGTCATGTTCAACTCTTTGCAACCCTATGGACTGTAGCCCACCAGGCTCCTCTGACTGTCCATGGGATTCTCCAGGCAAGAATACTGGAGTGGGTCGCCATGCCCTCCTCCAGGGGATCTTTCCCACCCAGGGATCAAACTCACGTCTTGTATGTCTCCTGCATTGGCAGGCGAGTTCTTTACCACTCACACCAGCACCCTAAGTTGTTGATCAGTATGAAAACACAGGAGCTTTACGATATTTAAGCACATGTAGCAGGTTAAAAATCTGCCTTTCCCAGTGACTGTTCAGGCAGGTCAGACACATCTCAGGAGACAACTTTTTAGGCTGGTATACAAATGGTTAAGATCTAGGCTCACTGACCAGTGACAAAGTCATCATTTGTTGCTTTAGGCAGCATTGATTGGTGATGTCAGTATCTGAAGACTATGGGGAAGTTTCACATGAATTCAAACACGAGAGGAGGAATTTACAAACCTCTTCAATGGCATGGTGTGTGCTATGCTTAGTCACTCAGTTGTGTCTGTCTCTTTGTGACCACATGGACTGTAGCCCACCAGGCTCTTCTGTCCATGGGGATTCTCCAGGCAAGAATACTGGAGTGGGATGCCATAACCTCCTCCAGGGGATCTTCCAAACCCAGGTTTCCCGCATTGTAGGCAAATTCTTTACCAGCTGAGTTACCAGGGAAGCCCAGTGGCCTTAAGAATCTACTAAAAGAGGGCTTCCCTGGTGGCTCAGTGATAAAAGAATCTGCCTGCCAATGCAGAAGACACAGGTTTGATCCCTGATCCAGGAAGATCCCATGTGCCACAAACTACTAAGCCCATACTCCACAACTATTGAGCCTGTGCTCTAGAGCCCAGGAGCTGCGACTACAGAGCCCGTGTATCACAACTAGTGAAGCCCAAGAGCCCTCCGTGCTCTGCAACAAGAGAGTCACCCACCCTCCCTGGCCCCACTGGCTACCACTAGAGAAAAACCTGCCCAGCACAGCCTAAAATAAATAAATAATATATATATATATTTTTTAAAAAAAGGATCTACTAAAAGAAAAAATGGCTTTAATAATGAGCAAACAAATAACACATGATTCGCCTTGTCAAGATCGTGGTAGCCAGTGTTTCTCCACCTCGGCACTGCTGACCTTTGGGGCCAGATAATTCTGTGGTGGGGGCTGCCCTCTGCACTGTAGGATAGCTAAGAGCATCCCTAGCCTCTGCCCACTAGATTCCTGCAGCATCTTCTTCTCAAAGTGACAAGCAGAAACGCCTCTAGCCATCACACATGTCCCCTGGGGGTGGTGGTGCAGGACTGCCACTGGTTGGGAACCGCTGCTGTAGCCGGGGCGCCACTTGTCATGTGTCGCAGTGGCCCACTGCTGTTATTTAGACCGAGATGGTCGGGTGACCATAAAACCGTATACATTTGAACGAAAGCCAGCTTGGGCTCCCAGGGTCAAGAATGTTTATAGAAAGAAGGACTGAGAGAGGACGGACGGCTGGGTCCGTGGCATCCTCTGCTGTACTTTCCCCTTGGGCTGCATTTGGAAATGAACTTGTAAATCGGAGCCTGCACACAAGACTGCAGGGGGCGGATTTGGTCTTCTGAACAAAACCAGCTTTCCAGGGGCCCTGCATGCATGCAAATTGCCGCTGCCGTGGGCTAATTATAAACGATTATGAATTATTCCTCATTGCTCCTGAAAGTGGGTCTTAGGCACAGCCTCTGCTATTCCCCGTGGGATTGGATAGGAGTGAGCCTGGATTTGGGGGGCATTTTAAAGAAGGAGAGGGGAGGGGGGTGTTTCGGAGGAGGGATGTAGAGAGGTGTGGAAATGCTCCCTCCATGCTAGACTGCTGACCGGGGCATCAAGCTTAAGGTGAGATGGGCAAGAAAACCCTCTGTCTCTCCACCCCCCAACCCGATCCATCCTCCATGTGCCAAGCCAGCCTTCAGCAATTGTGCTCAATGGGAAGGAGCAGAGCTTTCGGGGGATCCGGGGTATTCCCATTGCCAGCCTCTGTTTTTCAGCATTGAAAAATCTATACAGCTGTTGAAACGAATTCTCGGAGGTTTCCCTTCATCAGGTTCCAGACTTGCCATTAGGTCCAGACCGCGTGAGCTGTGCAGACCACCAGGGCATCCACTTTTTCCCCTGTACCCTGTGCTACAAGATAGCCAGAGCTGGATGCTCCCAGCTGGGCCACCACTCTCTGAGGAGAATGCTACCTCGGGTGCTTGTTACATAACAGCACATTCCCAGCTGGAGGGCAGTGTGCAAACTCCCTTTTCACATTCACTGCAGCAACCAGCAGGAAATGGGTCTCCAGTTAAATGAAGCCGCTGTTTATGATGTTTCAGAAGAGGCCAGGCACGGATACTCTCTCCCTGGATACAGAGAGGAAGAGGCACTGAAGCTGGGCATGCCCGAGTTGAACCCCCAGGGGCTGTTTGTTAAGGTTCTGCATAGCACACAGCTGAAGAACAGAGACTCTGGCCTGTTAAGGGCATGGGTTCAAAACCCAGCCCAGACACTGTGTGATGTTGGGCAGGTCGCTTCATCCTCCACACGTCAGATTCTTCACCTATGAGGGGGCTGATGATAGACCCTACCCCAGAGCATCCTTGGTTAAGTAAGTGAGTTTGCATATGGAAAGCACTAGAAAACTCCCTGGCATTCAAGAAACCCAGCTTGAGCTTTTCTCATTGCAGTCTGCTGTAGTCCAGTCACTCAGTCTTGTCCGACTCTTTGTGACCCCATGGACTGCAACACACCAGGCTTCCCTGTCCTTCACCATCTCCTATAGTTTGCTCAAGCTCATGTCCATTGAACTGGTGGGTGATGCCATTCAGCCATTGCAGTGTGGGCTTCAGCAAGTCACTTGAAGTCCCTCTGAGCCTCAGTTTCCCAACGTGTAGGACAGAAACAGTAATGCCTTCTAAAGAGGGAAAATCAAGTAAGAAAACACATCTGACGTGCCAGGCACACAGCAGGTGCTCCATAATTGGCAGGGGGTATTTTTACATGATGGACAAAACCATGTCCCCAGCCTCTAATTCCTCTACCTTTTTATTGTATTGTTTTCTCTCTCTCTCTTCTGTGTTGGAGGAGCCGAGGGATGTTTTCAGCTCATAATTACTCTTTTCAATAAAAGGGTCTGTTTCTAGAATGGCTATTTGTCAGATCAGTCTGTTCAGTGAACTCAGAGATGATCGCTGTCCCACCTTCTCCTTGGTGTTTACCTCTCCAGTGATGATCTCCATGGAAAGTAATTATGGCCACTGAGCAGATAATTAGAGAAGGGCTGTATTTTCCTCTTCCAGCTATGCAAATGTCACAGCTGGTTCCTCGTCCCTGAGTGCAGTCAAGCCCACTGCTGGGGTAGAGATAATGCCTTCTTATCACCAGTTACTCCCCCTGGAAGCATGCCTCTGCCCCTAATATGCTGGGTGACCCTGAAAGTGTTAGTCGCTTCAGTCGTGTCCGACTCTTTTCAAGACCCTATGTACTGTAGCCCATCAGGCTCCTCTGTCCATGGGATTTTCCAGGCAAGAATACTAGAGTGGGTAACCATTCCCTTCTCCAGGGGATTTTCCCGACCCACGAGTTGAACCCAGGTCTCCCACATTGCAGGCAGATTCTTTAGTGTCTGAGCCACTGGGGAAGCCCAGGTGACCCTTAGCCAGTATTTTAGCTGATAATTTTTCTAGGATTCAGCTTCCTTGCTGCTGCTAAGTTGCTTGTCGTGTCCGACTCTGTGCAACCCCATAGACAGCAGCCCACCAGGCTCCCCCGTCCCTGGGATTCTCCAGGCAAGAACACTGGGATGGGTTGCCATTTCCTCCTCCAATGCATGAAAGTGAAAAGTGAAAGTGAAGTCGCTCAGTCGTGTCTGACTCCTAGCGACCCCATGGACTGCAGCCTACCAGGTTCCTCCATCCATGGGATTTTCCAGGCAAGAGTACTGGAGTGGGTTGCCATTGCCTTCTCCGTCAGCTTTCTTGGAGAAGGACAAGTAATATGCGATCCCTAACACCATGTTAGGACTTTCAGGAGCCAAAACAAAGCACAGGGCAAGGCCACTCTGGTGTCATACCAAAGTGGGTGAACTGGCCTGCAGTTCAAGGGATGTGGGTTCTCCTCCAGGCTGGGTGACCTCAGACAAGCCGCCCCACCTGCCCAGTGCTTGTATTGCACATCTGTAAAATAGGCATTACACATGAATCAGTTGTTTGTGTTCCTAGCTATTTATACTCTGCCTGCTTCCAAAAAGGATTTGAGACAGCTTGTAATCAGATGCTGTGAAAATAGACATGGAAAATCAAAGACCTTGAGGGAGGAGGAGGAAGAGGCAAATAGACCAGCCACATAGACCAACATAGCTTCTGTGGTTAATCTGACCCTTTTTGCTTTGGATCCCAGGAAGCTCAGGACTAAATTTGCTATTCTGGACTTACACAATCCAGACAATTACCTGTTCAAAGAAAACCCACTGTTACCAGTTGTTGAGGAGAGACAACCTTTTTCCAGAAGTAAATTCTTGAAATGATCAACAATGAGACCAAACCTCAGAACACTCTCTGTAAACATTAGGCTTTACATTGATTCACTAGAACTCTTTATTGAGCAAGATGCCAGGCATGGAGAACACTGGGGATATGGGATGAACAAAGCTAACAAAGTCGCTGCCCTCATCAAATATATTTTAGTGAAGAAAAGCACACAGCATATAATAAACAACACCAAATGAATAAATAAGAAAAGAGGAGACTATAAACACAACTCCAAAAATGATAGGGTGGGGGTGGTGACCTTGGAAGGTCAAGAAAGCGTCCTTGTGAAAGTAGCATTTGAGCTGAGAGCTAAATGGCGAGAAAACAGAAGTCTTGAAAATGTTTGAGGAGAAACAATTTTCCAGGCAGCAGGAACAGCATGTGCAAATGTCCTGGGGGCAAGTGTAAGAACTCAGCACTTGGAGGAAATGAAAGAAGAGGGGCAGAACAAGATGAGGAAGAGAAAGAAAAGAGATGAGAGACAAGGAGTTAGATGATGGAAGCTGGAAGTTCTCATACAGAGCTATGCGTTAGAATCACCCCGGGGAGCTCTTCAAAACACACCACACTCCGGTCCCATCCCTAAGGATTCTAATATAATTGGTCTGGGCAGGGGGAGGGGGGCCATAATTTGTTTCAATCTCTCCAAGTGATTCTATAGAACACCAAGGTGAGAACCAGTGGTGTAGGGCCTTGTGGACTATCTTAAGAAGCACTCGCTGTGATAGGAATCCACAGGAGGATTTAAAAACCTTCTCTGCTGCTGGGTGGAGTGTAAATCTAAATAAGGTAAGAATGGAAGGAGGGAGCCTAGGGTATGCAGAACCCTGGGCAGATATTTATTCAGGGCCTCTGTCTACATAAATAATTTGAGTCACCCCAAATCAATGAGTCAGCACCATTTAGATGACCAGAAATCATAGGATCCTATGAAAGAAATAGTCCATTGGCTAGTGTGAGGGATCTGCTTGCCAACTGGCCTTCTGACAAGGCCAGAGGCCCTGGGATGACCCCACAGGTGTGTGTCATCTGGGACACCTGGTCTACTGAATGTGTGTACTGGGTTGGGATGGGGAGTTAGAGAGGTGGGGACCTTAACATAAACAAGTCCCTGACTGGGCTAAGGATGCCCAGTGGCACTGCAGGCCCCAAATGGTTCCCAGGCATTAAAAAGGGACTAAGACTTACAAATTTTCAAGAAAATGACTCCAAAGTCCAGGACTCACCGAAGCCCAGCAGCCAGATCAAATGTAAGGATGGCATTGGGAGAGAGCACAGGTAGAGGAGGTGACAGGTGATGGCAGCCCAGGTGAAGGCAGTAGCAGAGCATGGAGAAAGGGGGTTGATCCAGGAATCCTGTATACCCTGGGAGGCAGAACCCATCTTATGAGCAGAATTTATGACAATGACAGTTTCAGAGCTGTTGACAAATATTGGGTCTTCTTGTTTGAGGGCACATAGTCGAATCACAATTCTTTGCCCATCCGAACTTGTGTGTGGCCAGGTGAGTTGCTCTGGCCAATGAAACTTCCAAGTGAGAGGAAGTGATGTATCTCTTTGAACAGAAGTTCTGAGATAGCTCACAGCCCGCCATGCTTTCCCCTCTGCCTCTGCGAGAGGGAGCCTTCATGATGGTCCCCAGAGCGGCTGTGTTGGACAGCCATCTCCACTCCACAGTGGACATGCTCCATGAGTGAACATGCAGCCTGGTTGTTGGCAGCCTCTGAGATGAAGGGCTGAGGAGGTGTTCGTTACGGGAGCGTCACCAAGCTTGTCCTGACTGATGCAGTGGTTCTCGATTGGCCAAGGCTGAGTTTCACCCACAGATTCCTCTTGTCCTTGGCTCACTGGGGTGGAGGGGTGAAGGGGAAGGGGTTCGCTTCCCAGACTTATTCATTTGGCAGGACCCAAGCCCTATTAGGCAGCCGTTTTCTGGGCCTTTGGAAGTCTCTGGAATAAAAACAGGCTGGTAGAGAATGTATACGTGGCCCTTACCCCCGCAGGCTGGCCAGCCGGGGCTCCTGCGCCCCCACCCCAGCTGTGGGCTCATTAGATGAAAGTGCTATCACCTGTCAGACAAACTGCTAGAACTGTGATAAATTAATGATCAAATGATACAGTCGGCACAGCTACTGTACTGCCTCGGCTAGTTACAAGCCGGCCGGGTGCTTAAAAAATGCAGCCAGCATTAAAAAAAAATCAGGCGTTAAAGGAAAATGTCACCCAGCTTTTCAAAAAGGATCTGTTTTAAAATGACCATAGACGGCTCAGTTTCAGAGTCTTTATTTGATTCCTGTTCTTTGTATTTTGTTTTATTGCTCACAAGGAAGGGGATGGTGGTGGAGTGGGGAGAAGGCAGAAGGAATGCTGGAATTTCTGACAATGTTCACCAGCCATCAGTCCCGTGGAGCATCTGACCAGGAATTCAACCCCTCTTGACAGACGGGGAGGTTCTTCCCAGGGCCTGGCTGGATCGAGTATCTGAGCAGTAATTACTATACAAATATAATAGTTAACACATTTTTTGTTGTAAGATCTTTGCTTTCTTATTTCATTGACTCCTTCTGATGACTCTGCTAAATCCCCGTTTCTCAGATTAAAAAGATTGATAGTCAGGAAGTTATCATGATGATCATTCTTTGAGTGCTAACCATGTATACTGTGTACATGTACCATTTCATACAACTGCCATCATGGACCCAGGTGGATACTAACATGATCTCTATTTTAAGGAAGAAAGAGAGGATCGTGAGATGTATGAAGAGAGTAACATGGAAACATACATTCAGTTCAGTTCAGCTCAGTCGCTCAGTCGTGTCCAAGTCTTTGCGACCGCATGAATCGCAGCACGCCAGGCCTCCCTGTCCATCACCAACTCCTGGAGTTTACCCAAACTCATGTCCATCGAGTTGGTGATGCCATCCAGCCATCTCATCCTCTGTTGTCCCCTTCCTCTCCTGCCCCCAATCCCTCCCAGCATCAGGGTCTTTTCCAATGAGTCAACTCTTCTCATGAGGTGGCCAAAGTACTGGAGTTTCAGCTTCAGCATCAATCCTTCCACTGAACACCCAGGGCTGATCTCCTTTAGGATGGACTGGTTGGATCTCCTTGCAATCCAAGGGACTCTCAAGAGTCTTCTCCAACACCACACTTCAAAAGCATCAATTCTTCGGCGCTCAGCTTTCTTCACAGTCCAACTCTCACATCCATACATGACCACTGAAAAAACCATAGCCTTGACTAGATGGACCTTTGTTGGCAAAGTAATGTCTCTGCTTTTGAATATGCTATCTAGGTTGGTCATAACTTTTCTTCCAAGGAGTAAGCATCTTTTAATTTCATGGCTGCAATCACCATCTGCGGTAATTTTGGAGCCCAAAAAAGTAATACTGTTTCCACTGTTTCCTCATCTATTCCCACATTACCATATGTCAAATAGATAGCCAATGGGAATTTGCTGAATGACTCAAGGAACTCAAACCAGGGCTCTGTAACAACATAGATGGTTGGGATGGGGAGGGGAGTGAGAGGGAGGTTCAAGAGGGAGGGGACATATGTATACCTATGGCTGATCCATGTTGATGTTTGGCAGAAACCAACACAATACTGTAAAGCAATTGTCCTTCAATTTAAAACAAATTTTTTAAATAAAATTAAAAATAAAAAAAGGAAGAATCAGAGAGGTTAAGCCATTTGCTCATAGTCACACAGCCAATAAGAAGCAAAGAGGAAATTCACAGTTATTTCTGGCTCCTAGGACACTGAAATCTCATCCCTGGGGACTTACGGGAGCAATTTCCAAAAAGAAACAGGAAAAAGAGTTCTTAGGCTTAAAACCCAGACCCAAATCTGGACTGCTATTCGTGGCGTATAGGCATTCCATAAATGTATAGGTTTCCTCTCTGTGTCAGCCCCGCCTGGACCTTCCACCTCTAGTTTTATGAGCTTAATTTATTCTTTTTAATATAAAATCTCATTACCTGAACATGATACCACCACTTCCACTTTATCTTTGATATAAGAACAGAGAGAAACCTAAATCAAACCTTTAAATAAAGTCTATAACCATGCAGCACTTTCACTCGCTTTTCAAATTTCTAAACAAAATTAAGTCGAAATACCTTGAGGAGAGGAGTGGAAAGGGAAGGGGGATTAGGGCGGGGGAAGACCCCTGCACGTGGCTTTGCTAGGCAGCCGCCGGGGATGTGATTACTCAGAGCAGGAGAACATCTCTTGCCTCATGCTCGGCTCCCCGGCACAGGTTTTTGGAGAGCAAATCAAATGAAGTCTGCCCGAACCTGTGTGTGCCAGGGATAGATCTCAAAAAGCTATTTGCCTTACCTTGATGTATATTTCAAGGCATTTCCTATCCAGCGTTAATTTTCATAAAGGGAAAATTGATGATCAGTTTAAAGAAACATAGTCAAGGGTTTTTATTTCCCAGAAGCCTAGGGTGGGCAAGTTGAGGCCAGGAGTGGAGGTGGTCTTGGAAGCTGAGAGTGGCAGGGGTTTCTGGGAGAAGGAGCTTCTTCCTGGCCTCTGGAAGCACAGGTTCAGACCAGGAGCTCACCTGGATACCAGCACCGAGAAGGAAAGAGAATGTCAGTTCTGTTGCCTGACTGGTAACTGTGGGCAAGATATGTCAGTGCTCTAGGTGCTCCCCCTCAGTTTTCCCATCTGTGAAATGGGGATGAACACTCCCCACTTCACAGAACTGGCACATTAAATTAAAATAGCCTATGGGAAAGTGTCCAGCCTTGTGTCCACAGACAAGTTAAGTGATACCTGTCATCAAATCTGAGCTGGACCCCTTCTTTTCTTAGCACATCTCTTATCTTGGGATCTGGGAAAAAAGTCTCTCCTCTTCCAGGAAGCCTTCCTTGATTGTTGATAACAGATCACTTTCTTTAGACCTCAGGCAAATAGGATACATCACTGTGGCATGAATAGAGAAAGCAACCTGAGCCCAAACACTGACTCTACATGTCCTCACTTGTGACCTTGGGAAAGTCACTTAACCTCTGGTATCTCACTTTCTTTTTCTGTAAACTGAAAAATATTCCCCAGAATCCTGCTTCATAATTCTTGCTTGGATCAAATAAATTAATTTCTGTTAAAGAGCTTAGAAAAATGCCTGATACATAACAACTTTCAATAAGAGTTAACTAAGATTATCAATATTACTCCTGTCATCTTTCAAAGAAACTTAGGTGTCTATGGCTCTGTGAATGTATGTGTGTGTGTGTGTGTGTGTGTGAATCTTACCTAGGTGATGTTTTTATTGAAGTTTACTCTACAAACAGAAATACAAACATACCAGAAATCCAAGAATTTTTACAAAGTAAATACATTTGTGTAACAGCTTCTAGATCAAGACATAGAATACCACCAGCCTCTCAGTAGAGTCCTTAGTGCTTCTCCTGGGATGTAGCAGCCTCCTGGAAGATGTGGCTGGAATAGATAGAATTCCAATAGGTTCCAATAGGTTGGTCAATCTTAGAATAAATTCTTGAGTACATGGGAGAGATGGACAAGGACAAGAGCCACTGTGATGAAAACTGTCGCTGATACTCTACTTGGAATACACCTTACTCCCGTCGCCAGCTGGTCAGTGAGACTAATAATCCCTTCCTCTCTCCGGGGTTACATTTCCCCTTCTACACAAAGAGGCAGTTGGTTGAGATAACTTCTTATAGCTCTAAGGATGTATTTAGTCATCCATTGGCTTAAATATCTGAGCACCTACTAGGTGCCAGGTGCTGTCCTAAGCACTGGAGCTAGAGCAGTAAACAAAATAGATACCATCTCTGCCCTCAAGAACTCTACATTCTCATGGGATGAAGTGGACCATCGATACTAGACATCAAAAGTAATTCCATGTCATTCTGTGATTCCAGAGGAGTGCCCCAGCTAGAAGATAAAGGACAGCCACCTGTCACAATTGCTTCCCCAGTCCCCTTGGGTCTGTGTCACGGGCAGGTCACAAGTGGCTTCAAAACTGATTTTTCTGAACCATGTTCCCTGGAGTATGTCTCTCCCTAAGGGCATGAAGGGGCCAGGAGAGACTTTTCCCATCTACATCATTTTTTCCAATTTGTCCAAATGAGGAAAAAATCTTTCAGACATATAAAAGACTCACAATAGAAATGAACAACCCTCAGCTTATGAGATGGAATTGAAGCTCTTTGTATCTCTCCCTGATTGCAGAGAAGTGTGAATTCTCCTGATAAGGAGCTCTGCCCTACCCACTATGCTCTGTGGATTTGAAGGAACCAGTTCCCACACACACCTGCCATTTTCGAAAAAATGAGTGCATTGCCTTAGGGGTCCCCTGCTTTCTGCCCAGAGTAAGATCTCATCAAATGCACACTTGGAGAACGTTCTCTCTGCAGAATGAACCTCTCGCTGCCTCTCTCTCCCCCAGGTCAGAAATGAAAACAGGCTGAGCTGGGCAGATGGTGACCCTTGTTGGAACTCGATCTGGGTAGAAGAGGCTGGTGGGTGATGGAAGTGACCGAGGGGAGACCAGGAGAAGGCTGATTTTAAATACCTTTGGGAGGAGCCCCCAGAGAGAAATGATTCTTGAGAAATAGGAGCAGGGGTGATATTCCAATTATTTAACTGGAGTGTGTTGCATGGGCCTCAGCAGACCTTCTGGAGCACTTTCTGGGTGGCCTATGCTGGGTCCAGTTTTTCCCTGTACCTGCTCAATTTTGGGAAGTTCAGTCATGGTAAGGAGGGCCTGGAGCCGCAGGCAGGAAAGGCACTCAGGGACTTACTAGAGCAACTATTTGCCAACTGGTTGAATATATTTTAATATTTTTACAATCAAAGTAACCTGGGCTAGAGCAGCAGATACATGGGTCCTGATTGTAAAGAGCTGGAGAAAGAATGTTAAGGCAGGGCTCATACTCAAGCGCAGAAACTTCTATTCCATCATGAGTTTTGAGGGGCTAGCTTTATCCAACCCACAGGAAAAACGGCAATTTTCTGACATCGGTAGCCATTTCAGGAGTCCTAAGGGCGTGGGTTGGGCTTCCCAGGTGGTGCTAGTGGTAAAGAATCTGCCTGCCAATGCAGAAGATGCAAGAGACACGAGTTGGGATGATCCCCTGGAGGAGGTCATGGCCACCCACTTCAGTATTTTTGGCCTGGAGAATCCCATGGACAGAGAAGCCTGGCAGGCTATGGTCCATAGGGTCTCAAAGAGTCAGACACGACTGAAGCAACTTAGCACGCATGAACGGGCATGGGTTATACCAGCTGTGGATACATGCTAAGTCACTTTAGTTGTGTTCGACTCTTTGCCACCCCATGGACAGTAAACCACCAGGCTCCTCTGTCCACGGGATTCTCCAGGCAAGAATACTGGAGTGGGTGGCTGTGCCCTCCTCCAGGGGATCTTCCCAACCCAAGGATTGAACCCACATCTCTTCTGTCTCCTGCATTGGCAGGCGGGTCCTTTACCACTAGCGCCACCTGGCTAGCTGCCTATAATCCCCAAATCCTATGGTTTTCTTGGAAATATAGAACGTTTTCTTTAAAAGTTTTCCTTAGTTGTCCACATTTCCAAATGGGGAAAATCCATGTAAAAATCTGAACTTCCGGTTTCTCCTGCAAATCAGAAGAGGCCACTGTCAGCCCAGCACCAGCCTTACACAGTGCCCGGAGCAGGGTGGAGCTGCTCACCCAGATGGTGTGCACCCTCCAATCGCCCAAGTCCCTCTCCAGCCCACGTCACTTGCTCATGTTTCCTTTCGGACCCTGAGTTTGTCACCCCTGAGAAAATAGAAAAAGCAGAGGATTTGAAGCCAGAAGACCTGGGTGAATGTTTCAATCCTGCCCTCTCTAGCTCATTTAACCTCTTGGAATCTCACTTACGCCATCTGTCAAATACGGGTCATAATAATTTCTTCTTCAAGAGTGGTTGTGAGGAGCAAATAAACTGTACAAATCACTGAAAGGCAGGACCACATAGAGAAAAACAACAGAGGCATCCGAATCTGACTGCATTTAAATCCTGGATTTGTCACTGCCAGCCTGAGTCACCCTGGACTATCCTACAACTTTCCCATGACTCATTTTTACCATCTGTGAAATGGGCGTGATAAGGTATCAACCTCACAGGCTGTTGTGAGGGTTCTGTGGATTAGCATCATATATGCTGTCACATCATATACGCTCAATAAATGTGCGTCATCATCATTATTATTATCATAACTCCTACTACTATTTGACCTGCTATTTTTGTGCAGTGAAAACTTATGCCGCTGGATCCAGAAAGATTATCTGTCTGCAGAATAGCACAAGATTAATCTCTTTTCACCCAGAATATCATCCCAAGGGAGGATAAATCGTAAGTTGGAAAATTATTATTTGAGATAATTTTGATGTCAGTAAAATAAAAGCCAATCAATGACAATTAACGTGTTCAGTGGGGCTCTTTGGGGGTACTTTTTATACAATTTCCTGAATTGCTTCAGGAATCAGAAAACCCAATGGTACAATCACTCTCTGCTCATCCTTTCAGCATCTTCCTAGAACATCCTTCTGTTGTAAGCAAACAGCAGAACCATATGCTGGGGACAAAATAAAAAGGCTTAAACCATCTACCTTGGGCATCTTTAGTGGGTGCAGAGCTGTGATGGAAAGCTTCTTAGACTGTGCTCAGAACTACTCTTTCATCTTGGAACAGTAACATGACCATGCCCCTTGCATTTTGAAACAAAAGCAAAGGCTTTCTCCCCTGCCCAGAAGTAATCTGGGGAGATTCCCATCTCTGATAGGAATAAAATGAACTGGATGACAAATACGGGTCAGGCAGCCTGAGAACTTGCCAAGGATGGAAACCAATCAAACGCTTCCCTCTGTGATGAAAATCCATTCCCTCAATGTATTATGCCCCCTCCCTCGCCCGTGACCCTGTTCCCATCAGGCTGTGCCCATGGTGGGTGCTTTTGAAGTCCAGCCAGTGGCCTCCCATTTCCACTTGTTTAGCGCTTACTGCAAACCACGCCAGCCCCAGCGGCACGAGCCATTATCATTTTTGCCCCGGGAGAGAAAAGCAGAGATCTAAAACAGCTCTAGGAGATCCAAACAGGGAATATTTAAAATACCAAAAGAACGGGAAATGGGGTTGGGGGCATTTCTTTAATTTGTTTCCATTGCGGCAGCCGCAGGAAGAGTTTTCAGAGGGCTCCAGGCGGAAGGGCTGAGAAAGAAGCGAGGGTGCAGGGAGACACAGTTCTGCTGGCAGGAAGCAGGATTTAGAAGGCAGTAAAGAGCAGTGATGTGAAAGCTGAAGCTCCAATACTTTGGCCACTTGAAGAGTTGACTCATTGGAAAAGACCCTGAGGCTGGGAAAGACTGAAGGCAAAAGGAGAAGGGGGTGGCAGAGGATGAGACGGTTAGATAGCATCACCGACTCAATGGACATGAATTTGAGCAAAGTCTAGGAGATAGTGAAAGACAGGGGAGCCTGGTGTGCTGCTGTCCATGGGGTCGCAAAGAGTCAGACATGACTGAGTGACTGAACAACAAAACAAAAGAGCAGTGAGGTGAGAAAAGTTTCCTCCTGCCAAAACCAAAACCATTGAGGTCACATGCCCAGACTCATGTGCCTGCCCTGCACATCTTGTTAAACTACAGACTCTGATTCAGTAGGTCAGGGTGGGGCTCAAGTCTCTGCCTCTCCAACAAGCTCCTGGGTGCTGCTGGTGTTGTCAGACTGAGGACCACACTCTGAGTGACAAGGGTTAGAAGGCTGGTTTTGAAGCTGGAGTTGCACAATTTTGACTTAGATTGTACCTGTATTTAGAGAGATCTTGGAGTGTCTGATGGAGATTATCAAGGGGCTTTAATCCATCATAACTTCCCTTTGCCTTCAGAATCAAGTTCCAACTTCTCCCCAAGACTTGCAGAGCCTGCAGCATCCATCCCAGACCCATCCGCAGATTATTGGCCCCAGGCCCATGACTTTTGCATCTCAACCCTACAGTCGAGAAACCAACCACGTGAACTGTTTGCAGAGTCTGAACACCTTCAGGCTCTGGCACTTCTGGGTCTTTGGACATGCAGAGGTTCCCAACATGGAACCTCCATGCCCATCTCTCTGGATGGCAAACCTCTCTGCATCCAGGTTTCAATTCAGAGGACTCTTCCTCCAGGAAGCCTTCCCTGACTGCAGTGGTTAATTTTATGTGTCAACTTGACTGGACTAGGAAGTGCCCAGATACTTGGTCAAGCTTTATTCTGGGTGTGTCTGTGAACATGTTTCTAGGTGAGATTAACATTTGAATGGGTAGGAACAAGCAGATTGCCCACCCCAATTTGGGTGGGCCTCACCCAATCTGCTGAAGGCTTGAATAGAATGAAAAGGTTGACACTCCTGCAAATAAAGGACATCTCCCCCTGCCTGACTGCCTTCCAGCTAGAATACTCTTTTTTCCTCCCTGCCTTTGAACTTGAACTGAAACGTTGTTCTTCCTGGGTCTTTAGCCTGTTGGATTTCAGACTGGAGTTATACCCTCAGCTCTCTTGGGTTCTGAGCTTACTGACTGCAGATCTTGGAATTTGTTAGCCCTTGTAATTACATGAACCAATTTCATATTATAATAATAATAAACTCTACTGGTTTCTACTGGTTCTGTTTCTCTGAAGAAACTTGATTAAGGCAATGACCCACCCAGGATATTATCTCTCATTTCTGTTGTTCTTTCAGCTTATACCAGAGATTTCATCTTACACCAGTAAAAATACAACAGTGGAACTTTAGAGCTGCACTGTCCAATAAGATAGCCACTAGCCCTACGTGGCTGCAGAGTACTTGAAATAAGGAAGTGTGAACTGAAATTGGCTGTGAGTGTAAAATTACACATTCTAATTTGAAGACAGTATGAAAAAATTTTTATTTTATTTATTTAGAATTTATTATTTTATTAAATATAAATTTAATAAAACTTGTTATAATTTATTGTATCTATTGCCTGTTGAAATCATAACAATTGTGATATACTGGGTTAAATAGAATATGTTATTAAAATTCATTTTCCCTGCTTCTTTTTTCCTTCCTAATGTAATTACTGCAAAATACAAAGTTGAATGTGGGCTTCCCAGGTGGCGCTGGGAAGAGCGTGAGGTAAAGAACCTGGTTGCCAATGCAGCAGACTTAAGAAATGCAGGTTCCCAGGGTCAGGAAGATCCCCTGGAGAAGGGAATGGCTACCTACTCCAGTATTCTTGCCTGGAGAATCCCATGGACAGAGGAGCCTGGCAGACTATGGTCCATAGGGTTGCAAAAAGTTGGACACAACTGAAGCAACTTAGCACACACACGTAAAGTTGCATGTATACCTTATGCTTATATTTTTGTTAGATGCTGCTGCTCCAGAGAAAGGCACAGTGAAAAGTCTAGATTTAACTAAGCTAGAAATGCTGAAATTTACCAGAGTCTTCCAAACTCCAGAAGTTGAATTCCCTCACGATAGTTTCATAAGAAAATATATCTTAGGGCACTAGAGTAGAAGTGAGCAAACTGCAACCAAGGGGCCAAATCCAGCCTTCCACTGGCTTTTGTAAATAAAGTTTTATTGGAATCACGATTATTCATTCACATAGTGTCTAAGGTTGTTTTCATGCTACAATGGTAGAGTTGAGTAGTTGCAACAGAGACCATCTGGCCAGCACGGCTTGAAATATTTACCATTTAACCCTTCATTTAAAAAAAGTTGGCCAAATCCTGGTCTAAGGCAAAAAGGTAGGTATTGCGGCTCTGGAAGGCAGAGAGGCCAGTGACTGGGCGCCAACTCCACTGCTCGTGAGTTGGAGTCTCTGGGCGCATTCCTGCAGACCTCTGAGCTTTGTGTTGTCATCTGTAAGATGGAATAGTTGTAATAGTTATTTCATGGGTTGCTATGAGAAAGAATTAAGGGAGAGGATGCAGCTAAAGAGGCTGGTAGCTAAACAATAACTATTATAACTGATATGTCTCTATGTCTTTATTATTTGTTTGTTTTGATGAGTTAGCAGCCCTGCTCTGTGCCTCCACGGATCCCTGCAGGGCGGTCTCTCTGTAAGATATTTGTCTGCTCCCCTGAGTGTCTCCTTACCCCAGACTATGTATTCTCTAGGGGCAGATGAGTCTGAGTTTTCTTGCTTTTTGTAGTCACAGAACCAGAGTTGGGAAGTGCTTGGTGGCTCCCTCTGCTCAATGCCCCTCACTCCTCTTGTTCTACAGAGAGTTGAGAGGACCCTTCTTTGAGGGAACTGGGTGAGAATGTGGTCTTCCCACACCGACTTCTCCTCAGTGGTCTGGGAGCAACGGAACCCTGAGGGGCTGGGTCTCTGCAGTGTTTAGTCAGACTTGTCGTGTTGAGCAGTCTCCATCCCAGTTCCTTGTAGGGTGCCTCTGAGTCATTGAGGGACCCAGAGCAGGCGTCCAGATGGGATGGAAGCCTATTTTTATCCACTATTGATCTCTCTTGCTCAGAAACCATCATTATCCTGGTGTAAAATGGCAGCTCCCAATGCAGGAGGTTCACTGTGTCTCTGGCCAATGGATACTCAGCAAATTGCTCCAAGCCACACCAGCCGGAGAAACAAAAATAACTTCACGAGACAGCCGTCCGGCCTGGCCCCACTGGGCTCTCAGAAAAGAGCTAACTTTGACCCTTTCTAACATTATCCACAGCTTTTCTTGTCTTGTCTTTGGGAAAACAAAGATGAAGCTAGTCTCTAATTGACCTGGTGTCTGCAGTTCTTGGCTGTGCCTGGCGGCTGAACAGAGGTGAGAGGCCCGCGCCAGCATCAAGCCCAGCTCTGCTGATTCTCCGGGAGCCGTAGGTGGGCTCCAGACTCACAGAGGAGTAACAAGCCTGTGTACACCAAAGGGCATCTGTGACCAAGGAAGAAGGTGATGTCCTTCTCCAAACTTAAAGCCAAGTTCCCTTTCCCCATGGAATAGCCTGGAAATGAATCCCTCCTCATCTGAGGGCCCGATGAGCAAGCTGACACAATACGCACCCCAAAGTGCCCTGTGGTGTGGGAGTCAGTGAAGGAGTTACAGAAACTTCCTAACCCATGATGTGGGAAGCACAGTCTTGGTCACTGGATAACATGAGTCCAGTCCCGTGGTTTGCAGGGAAATGTTTGACAACTGACATCAGAGGAAGGGGAGTAACTTAAATCTGTGGCCTTATTTGCTGATTTCCAAGGTGTGAATGGGGATTCCTTGATAGCTCAGATGGTAAAGAATCTGCCTGCAATGTAGGAGTCCCGGGTTCGATTGGTGGGTCCGAAGATCCCCTGGAGAAAGGCATATACTCTTGCCTGGAGAATCTCATGCGCAGAGGAGCCTGGCAGGCCACAGTCTATAGGGTCCCACAGAACTGGACATGACTGAAGCGACTTAGCATGCACAGTGTGACTTAGCATTCACATGGTGTGAATATTATCTTCATGCCTATTACAAAGTGATCATCTCTCGCAAGCCATTCCACATTGTCTCCAGCTCACCATGGATTCCAGCTCTACCCCTGGCCTCTCTGTGACCTCAGACAAGTTACTTAACCCCTCTATGCCTCAGAGAGTAAAACAGGAATCATATTAGTGTCTACTTCTTAAAATGATCGTAAGACGTAAATGGTAAATGCCTGGAAAACACTCTGTGCTGGGCCTAGCACATAGGAAGCACCCAGTTAGCACCGGATATAATTACAATCCCTGGGATTATTGTTATCAAGTTCATAACTGAGTTGGCCAGGCAACACTCATGTGTACATGTACGTACATACACACACTCTCTCACTAACTTCTGAAAGGCCAGGCAAGGAGAGATTAGCTTTGGGTGGATCAATCCCAGGAGGCTTCCTGGAGGAGGCAGGATTCAAATCTGGAGGAGGTAAGGGAAGAAGAAAGGAGTGACTGGAAGATTGGGGGCCAGAGAGAGGACATACATAGAGAGGAACACACGAGGGATGAGAGATGGACAGCGGGAATAAGGGGATGAGAGTTCAGCTTAGAGAGTGGGCCCAAACCCGCTTAGTACAGACTGGCTGGCATATGCAGGCTGAGCCTCTTGGGGCTACTAATAACTGGGCCCAGAGTGGAAGCCCAGTCCATGGAGAGTCTGGAGCAGGGCACCTGGACCCCTTAGTAGCCCCTTGGCAGGTGGCGTCCTAGAGAATTGGTCTGAGCAGCAGACCCTGTACCCCCGGACGCCCAGAGTTTTCAGAAGTGCTCCATACCCGCCGCCCCAGCCAAGCCCAGTGGCCCTGACTTGGGTAATTGCGAGTGATAATTATCCAGTGTGCACAAAGGCCTGGCTTGTTTTCTCATTTGGGTGGGGGCCCAGGGTGGCTTTGTTTGGGCCGGGAATTGTCGTAGGGCCTCTGTTTAGCCAGCGCTGTCTCCTCTTTGTTAACATTCCTCACTAACTGTGGCTCCTCGGGGGCTGGAGCAGAGCGAGGAAGGCGGCACCCAGGCCCTCTGGCTTCCGTGGCCCCGCTCCCAGCCCCTCAAACCCCTGGGAAACCTTGGCCCTGCTTCCTTCTTGCCCAAGCCATCGGGGACAGGCCCAGAAATAACCCAGCTCACCTGGCAGGTGCAAGACTCACATCTCAAGCAATTGCCTTAAACACGGGGAACTTCCCCGGGACCAACGTGGCTGAAAACAGTCATTAGGTGTCACTTTCTATGGCGGTCTGCTCTCTCTCTGGGGCTGAGGGGCTAATTACACACCTGGGGCCATACCCACCTTGCACAACCCCCAGGACAAATGCTACCTGGGTCCTCCCTCGGTCCTTGGAGCCCACTCCCACCCAGCACTTACATGGCCGACAAATGAATGTTTTTGCCTGTCCTCGGTTCACATAAATAGCCACAAATTCCTATAATTAACTACAGTAAGCTAGGCTGGGATTAAAACAAAGACGGGCTTGTTTACTGGGATGTCCTGAAACAAGCAATTTTCAACATTACAGTGTCAACTACTGTCTCTGTCTTTGTTAAGCAAGGCATTGGGGTAAGGAGGGGGGGCGGGCATGATGAATGGTGAGGGACCCCAGCTGGGAGCCGGGAAGGGGTAAGGATGATCGTTTCTGATGTTTCAGCCAAAATCCCTTTGTCCACGGGTCACTGGGCCTCCGAGGCTTTAATACCCACTCCGCGTCTAGTGAAGGACAGTGGAGTAGGGTGCAGACAGGAAGGCACCCTCTCTTCCTCCCAGACGTTGGGATTTGAAGGTTCCCAGAAGAATTTCTTCCCTCACTCCTGGCAAAAGTGACTCCTTCCACCCAGCCAGCAAAATTCCTGGAATTTCCACTGTTAGGTGTTAAAGTGGAGTAGGGCTTTGGAGACCATCTGGACCAAGCCCTCCTCTTCCAGATAGGGAAAACGAGCTGTTCACCATTACTCAGGAGGTGATGACATAGCAGGACTTGACCTCTAGTTTTCTGATGATGACGGGGTCAGCAAACTAGGGCCCACAGGCCAAACCTACTCGATGTCTTGTTTTGTCTTGTTTTTTACCAGCCTGAGAGCAAAAGTGTAAGAGTTCTTACACTTTTCAATAATTGAAAAAAATTGAAAGAAGAAAGTGTTAATCACTCAGTTATGTCCTACTCTTTGTGATTCCATAGACTGTAGCCCACCATGCTCCTCTGTCAAGAATACTGGAATGAGTTGCCATTCCCTTCTCTAGGGGATCTTCCCGATCCAGGGAATGAACCCCGGTCTCATGCATTACACTCAGATTCTTTACCATCTGAGCTACCAGGGAAACCCAAAAGAAGAAAAGGCATGTGAAAATTCCATGGGGACTTCCCTGGTGGTGCAGTGGATAAGAGTCTGCCTTCCAGTGCAGGGGACACAGGTTCAATCCCTGGTCTGGGAAGATCCCACATGCCTCGGAGCAACTAAGCCAATGAGTGACAACAAATGAGCCCAGGTGCTCTAGTGTCAGAGAGTCACCATTACCGAACCCACGTGCTGTAACTACTGAAGCCCGAGAGCCTAGAACCTTTGCTCTGCAAAAAAAGAAACCACTGAAATGAGAACCACAGTTCCCAATCACCGCAACTAGAGAAAGCCCGAGCAAAGCAATGAGGACCAGCGCAGCCATAAATAAATACATAAATAATTCTTTAAAAAAAAATTCCATGAAAGTTAAGTGTCAATGAAAAAAGTTTTACTGGGACATGGCCTCTCCTGCACTTACAGGTTGTCTTCGGGCACGTTCAAGCTACATGAGGTCAGTAGTTGCCTAGACTATACGGCCCACCAAGCTGAAAAGATTTCCTATCAGACCCCTTGGTCCCTGTGCTAGTACATTACGTGCGGCTCTATTAAAAAAAAAAGACAGAATTTCCTTTTTCAAAAGTTTGTTTTCTACTTGGAAGTCTTTCTTTAAACAAAATCTTGGGCAGATCCTTGATGTGTAAGGCTTATCATAAGGGGAGCTGTACTTTTTAGTTGGGTGGGAGTGGGCTAAGAACCCTGAGGAAACTTTGTGGGCTCCCTAAGCAGGTGGAAGAATGAACCCCCAGGTAAAAATAGCATCTTTTGCTGAGGCTTTCTGGTCCACCCTGAAGCGGCAGGGTTATCCACATGGCCTGCATTACAAGCATCAGTGGACAAGCCAGGGATCTGGACAGATCCACTTCAGAGACAACTCGTAGGAGACTTTTCTGTTGGAATTGTCTTACTCCTCAGGGGTTGGACAAATGAATTTAAGATTCAGAAAATATTTCCTGAGCTCTTCCTCTGCTAGATGCTGTTCCAAGCTTTGCAGATCTCAAGATGAACATCAGATAGAGTCCCAGCTGGGGCTGACATTCTAATAGGAGGGACAGAGTCTGAAGATGTTAGGTAATTAATGTCAAGTATGGAAATCAACCCTGAATATTCATTGGAAGGACTGATGCTGAAGCTGAAGCTCCAATGCTTTGGCCACCTGATGCTGGGAAAGAGTGAGGGCAGGAGAAGGGGGTGGCAGAGGATGAGATGGTTGGATGGCATCACTGACTCAATGGACGTGAGTTTGATCAATCTCCAGGAGATAGTGAAGGACAGGGAGGCCTGGTGTGCTGCAGTCCATGGAGTCGCAAAGAGTCGGACACGACTGAGTGACTGAACAACAAAGTTTACTCATAAAGAAGAAAAACCAAGTAAGGGTTAAGAGAGAGATGAAAGTGTAATGCAAAATACAGGAAAGAAGGAAGGACTCTAAGAAGGTAAATTTGAGCATGGAATGAATGGCTGAATGATAAAAAGAAAGGAAGAAAGAAGGAAAGAAAGAAAGAGTAGAGAAAATCCAGACTTTGGAAAGGGCGGGGGCAAGCTGGCCCACACAGGTCACTAGAGAGAAACCTCAGGGATCCCCAGAGAGGGACAGATTGGATATTGAAAGCAAACCTTGAAAACTTGGAGATTTGTGTTGGGTGAGGGGTGGGGTGGGGCCTGCAAACACAATCTTATAACCCTGTGCCCCATCACTTGTGATCCTAGTCAGACTCCTACAAAAGAACCCCAAGGCAAGACCAGATATCCAAGGCACAGAGAAATTAATGGAGAATCCCCTGGAATCTAGGTCCTTTAACCCCTGGGGAAGACTTCCAGGGAGGGTGGGCTGCTGGGAGTCACAGGCAGTGATTCCAATTCACACCCTGCCTCAATGTCACATGTGTGCAGTCTGTACTCTTGAGTAGAACTCACGAGGTCCAACTCTTCATCCATGGCTTTGTTACTCTTGATGATTCGCCTTAGTGGTGCTGCCATAAAGACAATTTGGTGTGTGACAAGCTGACAAAGCTCATAGAAAGTCAAGAATGTGTTTAGTGGCCACCGAGCAATGACAAGGGCTCCTACAGGTGCTGCCTCCCGGGCTAAAAAGCTGCCAACCCTATAGTCTGGGCCGAGAAGGCTGAGCCCTGTGAAGGCAGGGGAAGTCAAGAGATTCTACCCAACGTGACATTCTGCAAGTCACTTACCTTTTCAGGGCCTCTGCTGGCAGATTCTGAAAAATGGGGTGAAATGAACAATACATCCTCTCGGGCATGCTATGCAATGTCAGAGAAAAGATGTGTACAAAGGTCCTTAAAGGTCCTTTAAAGGTCCTTAAAGAGAAGTGCAGGCATCACTGATGATACTATTAACAGTGGCAGGTCAATGAGCCTCTGGTCTGGCCAAGGGAAGGTCATGACCTATTGGAACACCAGGGATCTCATTGGACAACAGGCCATATGTGCAGAAATTAAGACAGGTCCTCTGGCTGCCTCAGTTCAAATCTCAGTCTGGGTTCCAATCCCAGCACTGATACACAGGGGTCTTGCAATTTGGATCAAGTTACTTTATTTCCTGGGATCTCAGTTTCCTCATCTATAACCTGGAGATCATAACGGGACTAACTTTACTTAGGGTAACTACCAAAACTGCGTTAGTTACATAAATAAAGTCATGAGAAGGAGCTTAGTTCCTTAATACTAACTGGGACCACCTCTGCTCCCCAGGGCTCTTGTGAGGACGGGGTGGGCTCTGCTTCAAGAGAGAGCTGAGCACATGGGGAAGATTGTCTTACTCTTATCTGGGGGAATTCGGTGCTGGTGGGGCCTTGCTTCTTGCTTCTCCTTCTTCTGGCTGGTCACAGCATGGACCAGCCAGAAGAAGGAGAAGCATGGCATCAGAACTGACCAGATATGGTATATTGGGTTGGCCAGTGAGTTTCTTCAGGTCTTTCCATTACCTCATCTGGAAAAACCCAAATGAATTTATCGGCCAACCCAGTACCTTGTGGGTTTTCTTCTTCATCAAATTGTTTGCTAATGTTGAGCTCCAGGCATTAGTCTTAGTACTGAAGACACAGATGGGAGCCAACAGCCCAGTACCCTGCCTCTGGAGCTGATATTCTAGTGGAGACAGATGTAGAGAGATACACAATAGCTTGCCGAGAATGAGGGGTGCTACAAAAGAAGCTAGAGCAGATGAGAGGCTCCTGCCTGTGGCCTGCTTCAGCAGGGAGGGTGAAGTTCTCTCTGAGCAGGCGATGGCCGAGCACACATAGCCTCTCTGACCCTCGGTCTCTTCATCTGGATGACTGTGACAGGAAGAACTGAGCAAGATGTTCGCTCTGCTCATCTTGTCTGCTGACAAGGTGCCGGGGCGTCCACCCCTTGGCAGCCCAGGGGCTGGCACGAGGCAGGTACCTGGCTCCTCAGGACCAGCCCTGAGCAGAGGTCTTTTTTTATTCGGGCCAAAGGTGCAATTAACAGCCTCCGCTTGGGCCTCGCCCAGCCCCAGGGCCTCTGCTCAGCCTGACTGACCAGCAGGAGGGAGGAGACCCTCCCAGGGCCCCTCAGTTCCCTGCCAGGGCTATTTTGGTGGTTGTTATTTGGGCAAGGAGTGGGCTAGCGGCTTGTGGGAGGGAGGGGAGGAGGGAAGATACTAAAAATACCGAGGCCAGACTGAGGTGACCGGTCTCTACCCTCTCGCGGGCCTGGCCTCCCTTCCTGGGTGAGAAGGGCCTGGTCTTTCCTGGGGCACGGGCTGCTGAAGGCTCAAACCCACTGAGGAGCCCTTTGGTTTTGGATAATGTTAGTCACAGTTTCCATTAGTAGGGAGGTTGCGGGGAAGGCGGTTAAGTGACCTGAGGAGGTCACACGGCTGTAGGTGGAGGACAGATGTATGAATAGTTGAGAAACAGCCGTAATTGGAACAAAGGCCTGCCTGGCCAGAGTGGCGTCCTGCTGAGGAGGTGGTTGGGCAGAAGTCGGCATGATGGCGTCCCCTCTCCAGGCCCCACCAGCCCTTTTCTTGTTGCAGGAAGACCCAAGCCCCCACCCCCACCGCCTGTATCCCTTCTCCACTCATAATCCCACAGACCGGGACCACCTCCTTCAAGAGGGTTAAAGTGAGGACCCCGTCAGCTGAGATCTCACTCTATTCTCTGCTTTCTCACCTGTTAAACTGGTAAGCCTCCAGGACACCAGGAGGGAGAAGACTCTTCTGAATCCTGGTTTGGTTGTATGTTGACCTTGGGTGACCTTGGACCCATCGCCCAGCTTCCTAGGCCTCAGATCTTTGGCTCTGACCACCTTGCAAACAGCTTGTTTGGGTGACTTTCCATGGCTTCTACCAGATGAGAACTCCAACAGAACTGTGGGTTCTTCAGCTCCAAGGTCAAGGTCTACCGCATAGTGAGGCCATCTCTACCTGGGGAGAGAGGGTCCATGGGGGGAGGGAACCTAAGGGAACCTCGATGTTAGGATCTAATCAGTCATTCATTTTCGCATCTGTTCCATTCTTTAGTTTTTCCTTCAAGATTTTTTGAGGAAGCACCACCTGCTTTCAGGCATTCATCTAGACAATAGCAATTCAGTGGGGAGCAAATCCACACCCTAAGTCCTTATAGAACTTACTCTGCAGAAGGAATAGACAGCCAGTGCACCAGTGGATGAAGCAGTGTGTTCAGAGGTGATGGGGGCCAAGAAGAAAAAGAAAGCAGATTAAACAAATAGGTAGTGTGTGTGTGTATGCATGTGTGTATATGTCTTGTTATCATTATTTAGTCGCTAAGTTTTGTCTGACTTTTGTGAACCCAAGGACTGTAGCCCTAGACTGCCAAGTTCTTCTGTCTATGGGATTTCCCAGGCAAGAACACTGGAGTGGGTTGCCAGTTTTTCTCCAGGAAATTCTCCCGACCCAGGGATTGAACCCCCATCTCCTGCATTGGCAGGTGGATTCTTTACCACTGAGCCACCAGGGAAGCCACCATATATATATGTGTGTGTATGTATATGAATAAGTATGTTTGTGTGCACATCTGTATATGAGCATATATGCATGTATGTGTGTGACTGTTTAATGTGTATATGTATGAATGTATATATATATATGTGTGTGTAATGTGTGCTGAAACGTATTTCAACAATACGTGAATCGTGAACTTCCAGATGTTCACGCTGGTTTTAGAAAAGGCAGAGGAACCAGAGATCAAATTGCCAACATATGCTGGATAATCAAAAATGCAAAAATTCCAGAAAAACATCTATTTCTGCTTTATTGACTATGCCAAAGCCTTTGACTGTGTGCATCATAATAAACTGTGGAAAATTCTGAAAGAGATGGGAATACCAGACCACCTGACCTGCCTCTTGAGAAATCTGTATGCAGGTCAGGAAGCAACAGTTAGAACTGGACATGGAACAACAGACTGGTTCCAAATAGGAAAAGGAGTACGTCAAGGCTGTATATTATCACCCCACTTATTTAACTTATATGCAAAGTACATCATGAGAAACGCTGGGCTGAATGAAGCATAAGCTGGAATCAAGATTGCCAGGAGAAATATCAATAACCTCAGATATGCAGATGACACCACCCTTATGGCAGAAAGTGAAGAAGAACTAAACAGCCTCTTGATGAAAGTGAAAGAGGAGAGTGAAAAAGTTGGCTTAAAGCTCAACATTCAGAAAACAAAGATCATGGCATCTGGTCCTGTCACTTCATGGAAAATAGATGGAGAAACAGTGGAAACTGTGGCTGACTTTATTTTGGGGGGTTCCGAAATCACTGCAGATGGTGACTGAAGCCATGAAATAAAAAGATGCTTATTCCTTGAAAGAAAAGTTATGACCAACGTAGACAGTGTATTAAAAAGCAGAGACATTACTTTGCCAACAAAGGTCCGTCTAGTCAAGGCTATGGTTTTTCCAGTAGTCATGTATGCATGTGAGAGTTGGACTATAAAGAAAGCTGAGCACTGAAGAATTGATGCTTCTTAACTGTGGTGTTAGAGAAAACTCTTGAGAGTCCCTTGGACTGCAGGAAGATCCAACCAGTCCATCCTAAAGGAAATCGGTCCTGAATATTCATTGGAAGGACTGATGCTGAAGCTGAAGATCCTATGCTTTGGCTACCTGATGCAAAGAACTGACTCATTTGAAAAGACCCCCATGCCGGGAAAGATTGAAGGCGGGTAGGACAAGGGGACAAGAGAGGATGAGATGGTTGGATGGCATCACCAACTCAACGGACATGAGTTTGAGTAAACTCCGGGAGTTGGTGATGGATAGGGAGGCCTGGTGTGCTGCAGTCCATGGGGTCGCAAAGAGTCAGACATGACTGAGCTATTGAACTGAACTGAACTGAATGTGTGTATATGTATATGTGTTTATGTATGCACACGTGTGTGCTTGTGTCTCTCTGTGTATGCATGTATACATTCGAGTGTTTCCATGTGTGTATGCACATATACGTGTGCACATGTGTTTCTCTGTGTGTACATATATGTGCATGTGTGTATGCATGTGTGTGTGTGTGCATGTGTGACATATATGTGTGTCTCTCTGTGTGTACATCAGTGTGTATACATATGCATGTGTGTGGTGTGTGTGTGTGAGACTGTGTAGGGGGCTGGGAATGGAGATCAGGAAAGCTCATGTTTGAAGCGGGACTGGACGGACGTGAGTGTATGAACCATTCAGACACCTGGGGAAAGAGCACCCCAGCAGAGAGTGTGAAGCACAGAGGTGCTGAGGGATCCTGGAGGATACAGAAGGAGAGTCCTCCACGCCCTAGGTCCACCCCTCTGTCGTGGGTCACGGGGACAGAGGCAGCTCCTACGTTCTCTCGCCTATCACAGCACCCTCTCCCCAGGGCGGACCTTGCTCCCCTCTGCGCCCCTGGTGAACCTTCACCCTACAATTACCATCCTCTGCCCAGGGCTATTTCCTGCAGACTTGTAAATAGAACCTCTTTCAGCTCCACACACATTATGGTTTGTCTAAAACGGTGTCAAAGGAGCCAATTTTCCTGAACGGGGACCATTGACAAGAGGTGAAGTTTACAGAGGGTTCCCGCAGGACCTGGGCCTGAGAAGTCGAAAACAAGGATCCAGTGGTGACGCAATCACCTGGCAAAACCAGCTTGAACAGAGGGGCAGACCTCGGGCATCTCTAGGGTGGATTTTCTTGGGGACGTGATAAATAAGATGGTTGGGGCACAACCTGACCAGCTTTATTAGGGAGAGGCCCCAGCTCGGACTCCAGGCATGGGAGGGTCTAGGTGCTGGTCCTGGCCTTTCTGCTATATTTCCATGGACCTGCTTACCCTTTGTGATCAGATGTCAATGAACTTAACTAGCCAGCTGTGATGAGTTGCAGCCATCTTGCAGAAGGGAAGGAGGCTGATGATTGGAGAGAGGAAAGAAGTATGAGGAAAGGTGAGACAGTTCTAAAGACCCTTCTCCACTCCACCACGCCAAGCAGCCATTCATGACCCAGGAGGCTGCAGGCCCATGTGATGTAGGTGAATTGAACAATAGCATCCACTCTGGGCAGAAGCACTCCCCAGGCATGGGACTTGGTTGAGTGGAAGGCAGGCTGGACTGGGGTCCACCTGGGACATGAGGGTGGTGATCTCCATTCTACTGAGGAAGAAACTGAAGTCCAGAGGGGTGTCGCACATTTCATGCTCAAAGTCACATGTCTGATAAGTGGCAGAAACAGGATTTGAACTCTGATTGGCCTCATCCCTAAGCCAGTGAGCCTTCCACACTTGGGAAGCCTCCCAGTCCTGACTCTGCTCTGCCTTAGCAAATCCTGAGAACAGCCCTCTGAGAAGGACCGTCCACTGACCATGACCTTCCCATGGCCCCGGAGGAGCGTCCCATGCCAGCTCTGCAGCTGCTGGCCGTTTCCAGGGGCCAAGCCTGAGCCCTACGAGGCAGATGCTGCCTGTTTTGGCCCAGGTTCCTGTCTCACTTATGCTTCTATGAATAAAGGTTCAGAGAGCATTTTAGGAACCAAAACCACCTAGTAATCTTCCCTGACTTTAAAAAAAAAAAAAAGATGTTCAAGGAACATCCTAACTAGAGAAGCATATTCACTTGGATTATATAAAGATGACCCAGGAAACAGAGGTTCAGCCTTGGGTTCTGGATCCAGATTTACCTCTGAGTCATTTAACTTCTCTGAGCCTGAGTTTCATCATTTATCAAATGAGGAAGATGTTAATATCTACTCTTCTTTATACCCTATTCACCTCAGGGAACGTGCATTTAACTTCTCTGAGCCTGAGTTTCATAATTTACCAAATGAGGAAGGTGTTAATATCTATCCCTGTTTGTATCCCATTCACCTCAAGGAGTAGTTGTTGAGAAATGGGGCAGCATGGTTAAGATCACAGGTTTTAGGGTCAAACACAGGTGGATCTGAACTCTTAGCCTCACCATTTCTATCTGTGTGGGCTCTGGCATCTTTGAGTCCCCTCTCTGAGTCTCAGTTTCCTGAGCTGCAAGATGGAATTAAAAATCCTTCCCCAGACTCTCTTCTAAAATGAGTTTGAGGCACCTGAAAAGCAGAAGCAAGGGAGTGAAATGTAACAAAGAATTTTCCTTCTCTCCCTGGGGATTTTTAGTTGTTAAAAGATTTATCTATCTATCTTTCTATCTATACATATGTGTGTATGTGTGTATATATATATATAGTAAAATCATGATTCACATACAAATATAAAGTGAACATGTGTCAAAGATTTTATTTAATTCATTAATTAATGAGGCAACAAGCACGATGTTACAGCTGTTCAAAGGAGAACTCAAAGCACCTACATATACAGGCAACTGAGAAAGCGGGAAATGAATTTACAAATAGATGCAAAAATAATTCATCCGGCTGGCATTAATCAATTGCATTGCAACCAAACAAAATTCATTTGCATTTCAATGGATGAGAAGCATTTGAATTCTTATTAGTTTTGCACAACTTTCAAAGATGTAAAATAACTCAAAGACTAAGAAATGTGGAGGTCATCCACAAGGAGGGACTAAACAGCACACACAACCATTTATTTCCTGCTCATTTCAAAACCTTTTACAAAATTTTCAGACACGGTTTTCTGATGCCCTTCCTGCACGGCCCACACCACCTCCAAACTAGAGAGCACACACACAAAAAAGAATGTTGCTTGAGCCATTGGAATCAAGGTGGCAGGGGAGTTTCTTTTTAGGTATCAACTTCAATTCGTCAGTAGCAGCTGGCTACAGAGATGTTTGGAGGGGATTCAGAGCCTGTTCAGCATGGGAGAGAGTGAGTCTGGCCTGGGGGTGAGTGGTACTCAGAACTCTCCCATAAACTGCCCTCTGTGTATCTTCTCTGCTCTTTCCCTTTCCACCTGGCTGGACTAAAAAGGTCCCCGGGGTAACATGGAGAGTCAAATACTGCAAAGGGCAGAACCACAGAAAGGAAAGTGCCTGAGTCCCGGAGTGCAAGAGAAACTCCCTGTCAGGATACTAGACACAAGTGAGAAACAGATATTTTTCTTTGTTAAACTGTCGAGATTTTGAAGTTTATCTGTTTTACAGCTGGCATTACCTTACATTATATAGACTTCGCCTATCTGGATTTGAAATTTTGCTAACTTGCTATATGATCTTGAAAAAGTGACTTCATGTCTCTGAATCTTGGATTCTGCAAATGCACAAAATGAAGATCATGATATAACCATCACAAATTAGGTGGGAGATCGAATAAGAGAGTGTATATGGCAGGAGTCCATGCCCCCTTTCAGGGGGACAGTTAAGATCAAAAGCATCTTTTCTCCTGGGCTGCACACAGACAGATCTTTTTACAGTTGATGTGATAGTCTCTATGAAAGAAGCTAGGGTCAAGTGGGAGCAGAAAAAGAGAAATGAAATGCTAGCACAATAACGATGGCGGAGGGGGAAGGATGGTAGTAGCTCCCAGTGGGCAGCAGCAAAGCCATGTTAATGGGAAAAATGGCCCCTCCTCCACATGGGAGCAAACAGAACCGACTCTAAAGAAGATGAATACCTATTGTGATAGGGTGTACCAGCCTTGCAGGTAATCTAGAAAGAACACTGGTACACGTCTCTTGGATGCAGAGGCTGAAGTGGAATCCACACTCAGGCATGAACTTAACCTCATCCCTAGCTTCCTTTTGAGGTTTGCAATGGCTGAGCTGAGAGAGTCCTCACAGGGGTCTATTAAGGACACAGAAAGCATGGAACCTCTTTCCCTTTGTCCTGCAGGAAGCAGAGTATCTTGAGGACTGATAATGGTTACCATTCTTCAGAACTTGAAAATACCTGCCAATGGAGAGATGTGGGATGTATAAAAAGTGTTTTTAAAAGAAAGAAAATAGTCAGGAGGAGAAAGGTCACCCTTGGTGGTGTGGGATGGAAAAAGAATCAGGGAGTCATCTCAGTGATGTCTGGGTTTGCAAGGACCTTCACAGCACAAGGGAATGAGCATGAGAGTTATGGTTCTGACGCATCCCTCATGTGCAGCTCTCTCTTTTCACCCCAGGGCTTGCGTGCATGTTGTCACTGCAGTCGTGTCTGACTCTGTGACCCCATGGACTGTCCCACCAGGCTCCTCTGTCCATGGGATTCTCCAGGCAAGCATTCTAACGTGGGTTGCTATGCTCTCCTCCAGGATCTTCCTGACCCAGGGATTGAGTCTTCATCTCTCATGTCTCCTGCATCAGCAGGCATTTCTTTACCACTAGCACCACCTGGGAAGCCCACCTACTTCTAGGTGCAGCCCCCTAATATCATCCTGTAAAAGTAACAGTGAACTTCCAATACCCCCTGGCGTTTTCCTGAGTCACCTGTCTCACAGGCCTCCAGTTGGGGTGCTTGCTTCTCACGTGAAGATGGGGTGGAGCTCTCTAGGCAGAAAGTAGAGTCTCTCTTCTGTAAACTGCATGCCCACCCACAGACACTGGGACGCACATCACTGCTGTGAGCAGGTTTACAGCCAGAGACTGCTTCTTGGAAGCTCAACAGCTCCAAACACATCATCATCTTCTCGACCTCCCTGGCTGTTGGAAAGAATTTGAGAACTATGATTTTTTTTTAAATTTAAACCTTCAGAATGCTTCACTATTAAGCTTGGAAAACTTTGAAGTGGAAACGTACTTGGCACTCAGCATGGTCTTTTACATAGGTGGCTCTGAAAACTTGTACTCCAGCCATTGAGACATCCATGTTTTCTATTAGCCTTCCTTGCCGGCTGTAATCAGTCTCTGTAGAGACTCTGCCATCTCCCGTGTGAGTTGCTGAGAGAGGCCTGGGATTTGGAGTGACTTAGACTGGGATTTGCATTCTACACCTAAAATTTTTTTACCTGTCTGACTTTGAGCTAGGTTCTCTAACTTTCTGTGCCAGAGTTATTTGTTGTATAAAAGGAGATCATAAAAATTATAACCCCTACCTTACTAAGTGTATCAGTCAGGACAGGCTGGTCATGCTGTGTAACAAACAACTTCAAATTTTCAGTGCTTTGAGACAAGAAAGATGCATTTGCTCACACATACTCATGTTTATCCCATTGGCACAGAGCTTAGTCCATGTCATCTTCATTCAGCTAGGCTGGTAGTGGTACCACTATCTGGAATATCCCTGGTCATTATAACAGGGTGAAGTGAAAGTGGAGAATTGTGAATTAATCTGAACTGCTTCTACTCAGAAGTCCACATCTATTCATCTGGGAAAGTCATAGAGCCACACTCAGCTCTAATAGGAGAAGAAAATGTAATCCCTCTGTGCCTGGAAGGGGAGAGAAACTGGAAATTTTGTCCAGCAGGACTGATATATACCATACAAAGTTGGAGGGGGAACATGTGAGAGAAACCTTTAGATTGTAGAGGACTTGGGAATGTAAAGAGTTTTTACATTGATTACTATTCTCAGAATATCCAACCACCTTCTAACTGAGAAGTGACATACTTTCCAACGCCATGTCTGCTTTTGTGGTTACATTCACACTGGTATCAACAACTATAATCACTGAGGGCTTAGGAGAAAAGGAACAGAGAGAAACTTAACATGAAAAGATGCAGAGACAACTCTGGCATCTGTGTCAGCAGGGGTCCCACCCCAAGCTCTGTAGGACCAGTTCTGCCATTTGATTTGATGTTATGGGGTTTCCATCCTTGTATACTGGTCTTCAAGAAGTCTATTAGCCACTCTACAGTCTTTCATTAATATGTTTTTGCTTGTATTACCATCATAGTTTTCTGTTGTTTGCAACATACCTATAAATATCAGAGGGATATTAAAATAAAAATAATCTGTGTTGAACCTCAGCATCCACAAGAAGCAATCCCCCTCTTTGAAAGGATTGGGTGCATAACATATATAAGCATTAACCCAATGGGACTCATTTAGAAATGAAAGATGGAGGGTGTGACAGGAGATGGAACCTCCAGGGTCCCACAGTGGGAGAGTAACAGAGTCCAGGGAGGGAGGCAGATTCTGCACTTTAGGCCCCCAGGGCCTTCCAGTGAAGTAGCCCCCCTGGAGCTGGGCTGGCCTTCTCTGGGCCTGTGTGTGGCAGGTAGGGAGGCGATGAGGCTTGAATGGGAGCTAATAATAAAACTGAGTGAAAAGTCTGAAAGGCTTCTCCAATGGCTCAGTGGTTAAAAAAATCTGCCTGCAATTCAGGAAGCACGGGAGAGGTGGGTTCAATCCCTGTGTTGGGGAAATGGAGGGGGAAATGGCAACCCTCTCCAGTAGTCTTGTCTGGAAAATCCCATGGACAGAGGAGCCTCCAGGCTACAGTCCATGGGGTCACAAAGAGTCGAACACAACTGAGCGACTGAGCACACATGCATGCATGAAAACTCTGCACCCCAGTAACCCCTCTCCCCCCACCAAGCATCCTGGCAAGGGACACTCCCAGGACTGGTCACCAGGATTCCTGGCATGGGCCCAAGAACAAGCAGGGGTTGGGGCAGCAGCCCTTGCCCCCGGAGCCACCAGACAATCGCTCTGCAGTCCACAGCCCTCCCGTAAACAAGCTGTTGTGCCTGAGAGAACACGATAATAGCAGCCCCTGCCATCCTGCCCTCTCTCTGTGTCGGGGAAGGTCTGCAATTACTGTCTTAACCGACGCAGATATGGCTGGTGGAGGGCAGACATTTCCTGAAGCTGTATACAATTTTTGCAAACTTCCCTCATCTCCCTCTTCTAGAGCTGGGGGTTCAAGCTGCCTCCCTCCAGTTCCATCCCTTAAACTTCTCTTGCAAGGGCAATGGCGAGGCATGATCCAGGGAACAGAACCGCAGGGCCTTCTTTGCCCACAACTTGTATCCATGGCTGTGGCTGAGGCTGGGGGGAGGGGTGGGGGAGGGACAGTGCAGAAAAGTCCCTGTTTAATGATCTCTACCTGGACCTTCACTGTGCCTGGAATATCTCCATCAGAGACTCAGTCCTTTGTTAAAGCATGGCTCTCATAAAGTACCTGCTAGACTATGTTTATCTCTAGAGGATACCAAAGGGACTTCAGAGAAAGTCAATGGTTCAGATGCCTAAAACAGAACATATTCAAAAGTAGATAAATGCTGGCAAGGGTGTGGAGAAAAGGAAATCCTCCTACATGATTGGTGGGAATGTAAGTTGGTACAACTACTATGGAAAACAGTACAGAGGTTCCTTAAAAGACTAAAAATAGACTTATGATATGATCCAGCAACCCCATTCCTGGGCAAGTATCTGGAGGAAACTATAATAATTTAAAAGACACATGCACGCCAAAGCTCTTAGTATCACTATTCACAATAGTCAAAACGTGGAACCAACCTAAATGTCCATCGAAGAGGAATGGATAAAGAAGAGGTGGTACGCATATACAATGGAATATCTCTCAGCCATAAAGAAGAAAGAAATAATGCCATTTTGCAGCAACATGGACAGACCTAGAAATTATCATACTAAGTGAAGTAAGTCAAAAGACAAATGTCATATACCACTTACATGTGGAAACTAAAAAAGTTAGACACATGAACTTATTTACAAAACAGAAATAAACTCAGAGGCACAGAAAACTTATGGTTACCAAGAGGGATGAGTGAGTGAGTGAGTGAAGTCGCTCAGTCGTGTCTGACTCTTTGCGACCCCATGGACTGTAGCCTACCAAGTTCCTCCATCCATGGGATTCTCCAGGCAAGAATACTGGAGTGGGTTGCTATTTCCTTCTCCAGGGGATCTTCCCAACCCAGGGATTGAACCCAGGTCTCCTGCATTGTAGGCAGATGCTTTACCATGTAAGCCACCAGGGAAGTCCACCAAGAGGGATGGGGGGAAAGTAAAAATGAGGAGTTTGGGATTATTATACACACTGATATATATAAAATATTTAACCAACAAAGACCTACTATATAGCAGAGGGAACTATATTCAATATCTTGTTATAACCTATAATGGAAAATAATATAAAAAAGAATATATTCATATATATGTGTGTCTGTTTATAACTAAATCACTTGGCTGTACATATAAACCTAAACCTAACACGACATTGTAAATCAACTACAATTCAATTGAAAAAAAAGTAGATCTGCCCAGCCCCAATCTGAGGGACAGTGTTGAGTGTTCTGGATAAGTCAGACCCGAGTCTCTAAACTGAGATTTGGCACCCACTGCTTAGTGTCAGCTCTGCAGGCCTAGAAATAATTATCAAGGACTTGCCACAGGACCAGGAGAGAAACTAGGAAATAGAGAAGGAACCAAAGAGATTTCTGGGCTTTAGAAATGTACTGCTAGTGCCTGAACTGGACCTAGTATTAGCCATCAAATCTTTTTGTGCCTTAGCTTTCTCATCTGTAATATGGCAATGATAACTCCATGAAGCAGGACAAGTTTGGTTATCTTGCAGTAACAAGCAACCCCAAAGCTGTCAACAACACAGGTGTGTTTCTCACTTATACTACAAGTCCGCTGTGCGTCATCGAGGAGTTTCTGCTCATTTTGTTCAGAGTGGCTACCAACCCAAATGTTGCTGGGTGATAATGGGAGGGAGAAAGAACGATAAAGATCTTGAACCAGCAATCGTGCTATGGCCTGTAAATAACACACGTCTCCCCTGTTCATACTCAAAGGCCAGATACAGTCTCCTGATCCTTCCAATTAAACGAAGAGCAGTCCATGTGTTCTGGAGAGAGAAAGCCAGAAATACTTGGTGAATAGCATTAATGCCAAGTCAATAATCACAGAGGGCTTCCCAGGTAGCTCGGTGGTTAAAGAATCCACCTGCCACGCAGAAAACACAGGTTCGATCCCTGAGTTGGGGAGATCCCCTGGAGAAGGAAATGATGACCCACTCCAGTATTCTTGCCTGGGTAATCCCATGGACAGAGGAGCCTGGTGGGCTACAGTCCAGGGAGTTGGAAAGAGTCAGACAGGACTTAGTGATTAAATGATGACGAATAGTCATATAACGTATTTCTAGAGTTGTTGAGAGAATGAAAGGAACTCAATTTATAAGTTCTATATAAATGTAGGCTGTTCACATGACAATAATAATGGTGGTGGTACTGTTTATTAATAGTCAGGATACTAAAGAAGTAGCCAAGTAAACTGTCAATGAAGGGAAAATCACAATTCTAAATGCCTATTAAAGTGATATTGGAAAATTTGATGTCATGTCAAGAAGAACCAAATCTTGGCTGCGCCACTAATTTGCTGTGTGATCCTAGGAAACATGCTGTTCGTCTCTAAGTTTCCAATTCCTTTTTGTACAATAGCAGTCTTGGATTCATTATTCAAGAATGAACTTGGGAGGCAGGTAGGGTATAAATAAAAGGAGACTGGGACTGGCTTTAGCTCACCCTCACCGGCTGGGGTGGCATGTACCCGTTGGTGCTGAGCTCAGGAAAATCCTTGACATTGGAGCTGTCTGTGTCAGGCTTATGAATCTCAATCCCTAAATTATGGGTGACAGTGGCTTCTTAAAGAGGAAATGAATTGTTGCAACACAATCCAGCCATGTTGTATCGATATGATTAGCTAGTTATCCATGGAGTGCAGTAATTTGCTTTGATTTTTAAGTATCCGTTAGCAGCCAAGTCCTAATGAGGCGGCTCTAAATTGATTAGATACTCCAAGATACAGCACGGTTCACAGATTGTTTCAGAAAACTGTCAAGATCCTGAGACTGGCATTTCATTGGATTTAATGATTGCTGGAGAAGGTGTGTATCCCAGCCAGATACAATCACATTTGTCAGCATGATCCTTTTAAGCACAATTCAATTAAAGTGTTATTCTTTAATTTTATTAGAACCGGAGCCCAGAGCTAATGCAAACGCCCGATATTGCATCAGGAGGGGAGTGTGCACAATTTAATTTCCCTAATTGGAGTTTAGTGATCTAACATGCTTTTCATATCTTAATTCTTGGGATAATCTCAGGGTTTTGCACCTGCTACGATTCCTTTCATGGAGATGAGGAATCAGAGGCAACCGTTATGCCTGGCGTGGAATCACTGGGTCACATCTGCCTCATTGAAGAGAATTTGCACATCTGGATCCTTTGTTTTTATCTGACCCTTTCCCACTGATCTTGGCCTTGACTTTGATAAAGAGTGTCTCTAAGCTGGATATGAACAGCGTTTCCTACCAGGCTGACGGTCTTAGTATGAGGGTGGTAGAAAGAATGTGGGCTCGTTTTGGATCCCAGCTCTATCACACACGCATAAACGCACTTGATCAATACTTGGGTGGGTGCCTGCTATGTGCCGGATACCGCATCATGGGCCGAGGGTACAAACATGAGCAAATCAGGCATGGCCTCTGACATCATGGAACTTAGAGCCTGCTGGGGAGGGGGTCACAAATACTAATCACATGAATATCAAAACAACCACCACTGGAAAATAAGATGTGGAGGGAAGGAGCCATGTAAGAAAGAGACCTCGTCCCACTGAAGGCTTAGTGTAGGGAGAACCTCCAAAAAAAGTGCCATGAAGCCCTCATGAAGGACACTCCCTCAGGTTGCAAGGGCCCTCCCCCCGGCCCCACACAAGTCCCAGCCTTCAAGTCTTGGGCAGAGCCTCAAAGTAGGAAGAAGCTTGGAACATTTGTGAAGCAAAGAGTTGGCTATTCAGTTTAAATGAGTTCGAAAGTGTCAAGGAATTAGTTTAGAGCAGTAGCTGGGGGCCAGATCCTGTAGGATCTTAACGGGTCTCAGTTGACATCTATTGTCCCGATGTCTCAATGTGAGCAATAAATTATAAGGTCACCACTTAGAAGTCAAAATGGAGAGGGGTGTTTTACTGCTAACATCATCTAGAATTGCTGATTTGTTGTTGTTTGTCATTTAGCCACTAAGCCATGTCCGACTCTTTTGTGACTCCATGAACTGCAGCCCACCAGGCTCCTCTGTCCATGGGATTTCCCAGGCAAGAATACTAGAGTGGGTTGCCATTTCCTTTTCCAGCAGGGTCTTCCCAACCCAGGGATCAAACCCACATCTCCTGCAATGTAAGTCGATTCTTTACTGCTGAGCCACCAGGGAGGCCCCAGAATTGCTGATGCATGGAGCTAAAAAAAAAAAGACTATAAGAAAAATAGCTACAATGTATTAAGCTCTGTGTGCTCAGCCATTATCGCTGGCTGTTTTCAGTGGCCGTGGGAGGGCACTGTGACTGTGTCCTTTCTACAGGTGGGAAACTGGGCCTCAGAGAGGCAGTGCCTGTGCAAGGTCATCAGCTAGTGAGGAACAGGGCAGCAGTTAAACCTTGCCCCACTGATCCGTAAGCACCGGAGTGAATTGCTTGTTTTCCTAAACCTCTCCTCTTTCCCAGTCCTGAGTGCACAGCCTGCTAGAACTGCAGGTACCAGAGCCTCCTTCAGGCCACGCTGAGTGTCCAGAGCCCTGTGGATCCCACACAGCCCCTCCTCCCTCAGCTCTTGACTGGCCTAAGCCAGTCTACCTCCAGCCAGGATTCAATGGCAGGACGCCCAGGGTCTGCCTCACTCCGGACACTGTCACTTCTAGGACCAGGCCTGGCTACATCAGGTTTTGTTGGACTCTGTGGGGAAATAACACCCCAGCAGCGGTCATGGTGGCTTCCCTGGTGGCTCAGCTGGTAAAGAATCTGCCTGCAGTGCAGGAGACCTGGGCTTGATCCCTGGGTTGGCAAGATCCCCTGGAGGAGGGAAAGGGGAAAAGCTACTCACTCCAGTATTCTGGCCTAGAGAATTCCATGGACTGTATAGTGCATGGGATTGCAAAGAGTCAGACACGACTGAGTGACTTTCACTTTCACCTACTATGGTGTCTGGTGCAGAGCAGAAGATTGATAAATATTTTTGGATGGATGGATGCACACATGGATGTATGGATGAATGCATGGATGGATAGACAGGTGGACACACGCATGCATACATGGATGGATAGCTGGATATGTGGACGGATGCATGCATGGATGGATAGAGGGTAGATGCATAGGTGGATGGGGAAGGCCCTCAAGTCAAACAAGACCACATGCAAGTTGATGTTTTAAGGCAGCAAAACCAAAAAGCAGGTATGAGAATAAAGGAACAAAGTACTTCCTGGGAGGCTGAAAAAGCAGACCCAACAAGTCTTTGAGGATGGTAAAGCTCATAGAGATAGGTAATCCATGCATTTTTGACTTAGGACTGGAGCTGCCCTTCAATCCCTGCCTTTCCAGAGGTTGGCAGGCCTTATTTCTCTGGTTCCTGCCCATGTGCCCTCCATGACACAATGCCCCTTGAGTGGGGGTCTGTTTCTTGCCACCCAGAAAACCCAAATAGAGCAGATGACCCTGGACTCTGTGGCATTTTTTCCAATCTAACATTATCCTCTTCTTGGTTATCTTATTGAAGTGTCATGATAATGTGGGAAGTAGGCAATCAGCTCCAACGGACAGATGAGAAAACTGAGGCCACAAAAAGAATTAAGGGGCTCATCAAGGACACACTGGGAGGTGCTGGCTTTTCCAGAGCCAGCTCCCAAGGCCCGGGTCTAGGAGTTTCAGCTCCTCATCACCTTCTCCAGTTTGTCACTGACTTGGGTTCCCCTGTGACATCTCAACTCCTCCCTCTGCCTCCAGAGGTAAGACTTGCTAGGCCAAGTCTGTCAGAACAATTTGGATTTAGATGAAAAACTAGGAACTTCTGCCCCGAGCCACCTAATGGGAAGAGAGTGACGAGAAGAGAAAAAAATCCTTCAGAGACAGAAGGGAGGCTAGCAATGTTTTTCTGGGAGTCATCGGTAAAAACTAATACTTGCCTAGGTGATACTCTGTGCCAGACCATGTGCTAAGTTCTTTACATGAATTAATTCATTTCATTCTCCCCAAAACTCTAGGAGATTGGGGGTGGAGGAGTATTACTGATAGATGAAGAATCTGGGGCACAGAGAGGTTAAGTAACCTGTCCAAGGTCATACAGCTAGTAAGCAGTAGAGATGGGATTTGTACTCACAAGGCCTGGCTGGCATTAGCATCTTTGCTCTTAATATGCACTAACTCATTTCTGCTTCCAAACACTCCTATAAAGGGGTATTAGCAGCACTTGCATTGTGGGGATAGTAAAATTGAGATTCAGGGAAGAAATGTGATTTGCTCAAGGTTTAAGCTTCATGAGCAGCGAGGTGACTGGCTTGGGGACTTCCCTGGTGGTTCAGCGGTTAAGAATCTGACTGCTGACACAGGGGACACAGGTTTGATCCCTGGTCCAGGGACCAAAATCCCATGTCCCTCAGGGCAACCAAGCCTGTGTGCTATAGCTACTGAGCCCACATGACCTAGAACCTGTGCTCTGCAACAAGAGAAGCCACTGCAATGAGGAGCCCACGCAGGGCAACAAAGAGTAGCCCCCACTCACCACAGCTAGAGAAAGCCTGTGTGCAGCAAGGAAGACCCAGCGCAGCCCAAAATAAATGAATAAATAAATAAATAAAATTGTAGAAACGATGACTGGTTTGTTCTCTTTGGGTCCAGGCCAGACAGCACCTCCCAGGATGGAGACCTGGGATGATAGATGCTGATGATAACAAACACTGAACGTGTACTTACGTGTCAGCCACTGTTCTAAGTGCTTTATAAGTAATAACGCAGGTAATCCTTATATAAACCCTATGAAGGAAGTATAACTTATCCCCATTGTACAGATCAGGAAACTGAGGCCCAGAGAGTTTAGGTAGTTGGTCCAGGATCACACAGCTAGTAAATACTGCAATCTGGCTCCAGAGTCATCCAGCTTTTCTGCCTTATCTCCTAGACAAAGGCCCTCTTCAGGCTTGAGGGCTACTAACCTGTATATGAAATTCGCATCTAGGTACGGGAGAAGGTACCTGGAGAAACACGGGCCTCCTTAATTCTGAATAGCAGCAGATGACGTAGCCCGGATCAGGGGTCGGGAGACACCCTCGAGTGGGACAAAACAGAGCCCCAGGAATGAGATGTTCATGTTTGAAGCTTCCCCAGGGGCTGGGTTCACTAATGGAAACCCACAAGATGTGCCAATAAGAGATGGGATGGGGAAGGTGGGCACCTTGCTCTGCTCTGCACAGGGGTGATCTTACTGTCAGAAATGATTAGGGGTCAAGTTTGTCTTCGAGCCAGCCTGGGGGCCAAGGCAGGTATAGGGCCCAGTGGGAAGATGAGAATGAGGGAGGGGCACTATTAAACCAGAAAGAGAAGCAGACTTAGAGAGGCCAGCAGAGGGAATGGGGAGGGAATGAGATGGAGAGAGAAGGGGAAGAGAGACATATTGAAGCAATTGGAAAAAAAATAAAAGGAGAGAGAATAATTTTGAACAAGCTCTTTTTAATCTCCCCTTCCCCCACATCCCTCATTCCCATCCCTATTTCCCTGCCCGGTCAAAGTTGTGATTAAGTTATCCTATACATAACAAATAGAGTGAGACTGGCCTCTTGGAAAATTATTTAGGGAAATAATTGAATTATTTTCTTCATGAACACTGGTCAAATAAAATGATTCTGCCCCCTTTTCATTCCAAGGTGGGGCTGGAGCAGTGGAGGAAGGGTTGGGGGGCAAGGTTACCAGCCTGCTGGTGGAATTAACTCCTCAGTCTTTCTCTTTTTTTCTCTGACGGGTGGTAAAGATTCATTTCATCTTCATGTCTGATGGTCCTGGCCGAGGAAGTACTCACAACAGTGAAAAATGGCATGTGGCTCCAGGAAGGATACCAGAGAAATAAAAGGCAGGCCTCCAGCCTCCATCTGCAAGTGGGAGCCCAGATGCTAGTGCCCAGGATGACAGGAAGCCCCGGTCTCCCCTGGGACATCAGGAAAGCCCACAGCCCTCAGCTCCATGGTTTTACGGCAGGAGCCTCTTCTCCCTTACTGGACCCCAGAGAAAAAGAGGTCGAGCCCTAGGGACGTCCTGCTCCAAAGGAGCTGGGTAGGGGGACCAAGGCTTATTTATGACGCTGCTTGAGTTTCATTTGAATCAGAGAGAACGGTGAGTTTGACCCTCCAAAAGAGCAGTTTTTGATAATACGCTTTTCTCAATGATACTAACTCCTCAATTCAGAGCTTCTAGTTAGCACTCCTAACTATGGAGGACCAGCCCCTGTGAAAGTCTATGCGGTTCACAACTGGTGATGGGATTTCTTTTTGTTTTCATGTTTTATAGCAACAGTGCTGACTGGCCTCATAATGCTTTGCTGTCTCCTCCTAGAGTGTAACCTCCTCCTTCCTTTCCTCCTTCCCTCTCCTCTTCCTTCTTCATCTTTCCTCCATCCCCCTCTCCTCCTTCCCTTCCTTCCCTCCTCTCTCATTTCCTCTCCCCTTTATTTCAATAAACATCTACTGAGCACCTACTCTGTGCCAAACCCTGTTCTAAGCTCTGAGAACCCAGCAGTGAACAAGACAAGATTCCTGTTCTCATAACTCACATTCTATAAAGAAATGCTAGACAATAAACAGAAAAAGAAACAAACCCACAAACAATGCTACAGAAGACTCTTGAGAGTCCCTTGGACTGCAAAGAGATCAAACTAGTCAATCATAAAGGAAATCAACCCTGAATATTCATTGGAAGGACTGATGCTGAAGCTGAAGCTCCAATACTTTGGTCACCTGATGCACAGAGCCAACTCACTGGAAAAGACCCTGATGCTGGGAAAGTTTAAAGGCAGAAGGAGAAGGGGACGACAGAGGATGAGATGGTTGGATGGCATCGCTGAAATCAATGGACATGAGTTTGAACAAACTCTGAGAGAAGGTGAAGGGACAGGGAGACCTGGCGTGCTGCAGTCCATGGGGTCGCAGAGAGTCAGACACGACTTAGCGACTGAACAATACAAACAATAATGCTATAAGTCATGTTAAGCACTTTGAGGAAAAAAAAAATGGACAAGGGTCCTGGGGTGGGGCAGGGTGGGATGGAATGGGCAGGGAACACAGTGTGTTTGGACAGCTGGAAAGGCGTCTCTGAGTGGGGTCTGGAGTAGAGGGAAGGTCGGAGGAGATGTGTGGTCAGATCTCGCGAAAACTGATGTTACTCTGGGCCAGTTAGGAGTTGTGTGGCTGCTGTGTGGGAAATGGACATAGAGACAGTAGCCCGGGCAGGTAGAAGCAATGGAGGTGAGGATCCTGGAGACAGAGCTCGCTGGGTTGCTTAGGCAGTGGAAAAAGAGTGGGATCACCCTGGGATGATGACAGGGGGAGCACCGGGTGAACAAGATGCAGCTCCCTACCCAGCCGGGCAGCCAAGGAAGCCTGCAGCCCCTGGCTGCGGTGGGTGCCTCCATGCCGGGAGGGCACGCTGAGACAAACAAACACCTTGACCTTCCTCCCAAGCTCTCTGGTGGCCAGCAGAGGAATAGAAGGCACTTCTGGTAGAACATTTACTCTTGCCACCCCTGCCGGGGCCCTCTCTGCAAAGTGTTATTACCCCCTTTTTGCACAGGGGAGGAAAAAAAAAAAAAAAAAGATACGCCTCAATTTCCATTGATCCATCCTGAATCAATGCTTTTAAAAAATCTCACGCACATTTGGCTTAAGAGCCAAAGCATGCATTTTATGTTTTGACATGGTGTCATCGATCGGAGGCACGCGTGTGTGCCCCACCTGCGGGAGCCCCCCGCCCACCCCCTGGCGGCCGGCCTGGTCGCGGTGCGTCCTTAATGGCCTTGCCCCCGCCTGCACCTTCCATGCCTCCCCTGGCCCTCAGCACGGGGCCCTTTCTCAGGTTTTTTGAAAGGATCGATAAGGTGCTGAGGCCTCCTGCTGCTGCCTGTCACTCACCCTCCGCCATACCATAAATTATGTATCTGCCTCGCTCTCTCTCTGGCTCTCATTTCTCTTGCAGTCTTCGATGGCTCCGCGATGGTTGACTCTTTTCAGCCCTTTGAGGCAGGGGTGCAGTTAAACTTTAGTGGGGACACGGGTCAGAGCGGCAGGTTTAGGAAGAGGGTCTGGAATCGGGGGAGAGGGAGGCGGCAGCTGCTGGCAGTGGGTGGAGTGTCGGGGTGTGGATGCTGGGGCTGGGGAGAGGGAGGGCGGAGCTACGTCCGGGGGTCCCGCGACCTTCTCAGTGGGGTGGCAGTGGATCAGAACCAGCCTCCCAGCCTAGGAAGAAGGGACATCTTTCTGGAGGAGAACGGAGAGATTGCAGGTGGCATAAAATGTCACCTCCTGCTGGGTCTCATCACCTGACTTTTAGACCAACAGGAAATTTTGCTAAGAGTGGGACAAGCCCAGGACAGTGAAGATAGGGTACAGCATCTGTTAACCAGAGAGTGTGGGCTTGCCTCCCCCAGAAGCCTCCAGGCCACCCACCTAGAATGCTGAGCGATGTGTTGGAGGAGCAGCTGGCTGGAAGGTCCGTCACTTACCTTGTGACTAGAGATGAGCCTTTTCCTTTCTCCTAGAGGTATAGCCAGGAGATCAAAGGAGTTAATACGTGCAACAGCTACCAGTTATTGAGTATTTACTACATACAGTCTCAGCTCTTCTTCCCAACAGCCTTGGCACAATCACAGTCCTCATTTACAGATGAGCTAACTTTGGTCACCTGATGCGAAGAACTGACTCATTTGAAAAGACCTTGATGCTGGGAAATATTGAAGGTGGGAGGAGAAGGGGACGACAGAGGATGAGATGGCTGGATGGCATCCCCGACTCGATGGACATGAGTTTGAGTAAACTCCAGGAGCCGGTGATGGACAGGGAGGCCTGGCGTGCTGCAGTCCATGGGGTCATGAAGACTGAGCAAGACTGAGCAACGTAACTGAACTGAACTGAACTGAGGCCGCAGAGCTTAGGTCAGTTAGTTACTCAAGATCACACGGCTAGAAGGAAGGGAGGTTTAAACCCAGGCGTCGCCACATCAGAGGCTATACTCCGACTCACTCCACCCTGCTCCTCTTGTGGCTCCTGAGGTCCCTTCCTGCTTTCCTCTGCTTTGGTTCTCTTAGAACCTGTGCCCATGGTCTTTGCTCCCCTGCCTCGGGTTAGGACAGGCATGGGAAAGGGGGTGGGGAGAAGGAGTTGAGCCTGTAGCCTAGCCACGTTCTCTCCAGGTCTCTCCTCCCTGAGGGTTTTCCTTGTGGCTCAGAGGATAAAGAATCTGTCTGCAACACAGGAGACCTGGGTTTGATCCCTGGGTCAGGAAGATCCTCCGGAGAAGGGAATGGCTACCCACTCTAGCATTCTTGCCTGGAGAATCTCGTGGATGGAGGAGCCTGGCAGGTTACAGTCCATGGGGTCACAAAGAGTTGGACATGACCAAGCAACTAACACACACACTGCTCCCTGAACCTCTTTCTTCCCCGCTCAGTCCACACAGCCACCATGTCTTCCTCTCTGCTGATATGGCATCAGTGGCGAGTGGATTGATAGGTTTTCTCCACCTATGTAGAGGTTTGCAATGAAACCTAGAAAAAGATTTGAGTCAGAAGACCAAGTAATAACCTCTGCCTTCCAGTGTGACCTAGAATAAATCCTTCCCTCCATTTTTACCTCAGTTTCCTCATCTATAAAATGGGTACAAGGTAACACATGTTTTATGTGCCTCCTAAAGGAGGTGGGAATGAGGGAGAGAAATGTAGTTTTTCAAGATCCTAGTAAATCATGAATGGGGACATATTTTGAAGCTCTGAAACATCATACGCATGAAACAGATTTGGTCCAAAGAGTGTTTTATTCTGTCTCTGTTAGGGAGTAAAACCCTAACAGATGCTCTGGGTGACACTGGAAGAGAAACTAAAAAGATAGTCTAGCTCTGCAGCTATTGTGACCTCTGCCTACTGGTTTTGGGGTCTCACTGAGGCTCCCTCTTTGGACAACAAACAATGTTTTCTGGTTGAAAACAGTCACAATATCTATGTCCCCATCCCACTGATGAGAGTGGATCTTGTTAAGATCTAGACCTAGCACTTGGACTGAGCCCCCAAACTTCCCAGTCCAAGAGCTGGAATATCTGTTTGTAACTTTCACAGAGCATGGGTCTCCAACTGTTAGCTGGGAACCAAACAGAGAGACCCATTCATGTGGTATTCATCTATCTGTAAAGTACTTAGTCCAGTGACTGGCACATAGTAGGTGCTTTATAAGTGCATGCCTTCATCATTTATTCATCCTTTCCCTCACTCACTAGGTCACTCAGTCAATCACTTTGCACAACCCCAGGGGGTGACGTTACATACGTAGGCACCTTGCTCATTCTCTCTCTGAAACCAGACACTGGGATAGGTACTTTGGGCTTCACAGGCTAATAAAAGAGAGTCCCTCCCACCACCAGCCCAAGGATCACACAATCTGTAGCAGAGGAGATGAAGATGCCTATGTACGCATGCATGCTTAGTCTCTCAATCATGTCCAACTGTGCAACACTTTGGACTGTAGCCCACCAGGCTCCTCTGTCCATGGGGATTCTCCAGGCAAGAATACTGGAGTGGGTTCCCACGACTTCCTCCAGGGGACCTTCCCAACCCCGCGATTGAACCCAGGTCTCCTGCATTGCAGGCAGATTTTTTACCAGCTGAGCCATGGGGAAGCCCAGAAGATGCCTATAAACATTAGTAATTGTTACAGAAGATAGAAAGCAAGAAATAGCACTTACAAGAAAAACAGAGAGTGGAAGAGAAGGGGGAGTAGGAGGAGAGGGGATGAGGGAGGGATCTTAGTTGCCTTCAGGGCTCAGTCAGACAAGTTTACCTAGGAATCCACACAAGTGGAGAAATCTTGAAATGCCTGCCCCACCTGCAGGGGGCAGCAGTGACCCATCTACAAACAATTGTTTTTGTCCAGGAATGTGGGACCAGGATTGACAGGTCTTTAGACTCTTTTTAAAGAAGGTGGAAAACCACCATTTGGGGTACCATTTTCTGATTTTTAAAAACGTAGTGCAGGTCAAACAAAAGGGCCACTAGTTTTCAACTCCAGGTTTGAGCTTTGCAAGAAGGAATCAATTCTTTCTCAGGGAAGGCTTCATGGTGGCATTTGAACCTGTCCTTGTAAAACTGACTTGCAATATGGGAAGAAAAGATTGTCAGGATCCTTAGAGAGAATCTAGTTTCTCTATCTCACTTCATAGATTAGGAAATTAAGGCCTGGGAGACTGGCTCCTTTTAGTTGCCAGTTGAAAGGAGATGCGGCAATGGGGAAGAGTTTGGAAGAGTAGGTTGGAGACAAATTGCAAAGCCCAGCTTTGCAAAATTGAATGCCCAGATGGGGAATTTGGGTTTGTATAAGCACGTATGCCTAAGAGCTAACACTTCTGAATGCTTACTATGTGCCAGACCCCATACACTATCTCATTTAGCCTTCACAGTACAATTACTATCATTCCCATTTTACAGATGAGAACACTGAGACTTGTTAGTTTAAGAAACTTGCCAAGTTCACATAGCTGGTAAATGGCAGCACAGGTCCTCAGACCTAGGCCTTTCAGACCCCAAAATTTGTGTTCTTCACCACCAAGTCCTACTACTAGAGAAAAATGGAGCAATGGATTTTTTTCAAAAAGATGTTCCATTACCTAGACATATTTTTTAATTCTCTAACTCCTTTACTCCCAGAGCCCTGTTTTGTTTTATTGACTTGAAGATTAGGTTTCCACATTTCTTGAGAAGTCTCTCCCCGCCCCTTTTTAAACACAGCTGTCTTTGAGGGTGGGGAGGAGGAGTATTTTAAACAGGAGTTGTTTAACTAATTGCCAATTATCTCTGAATAGGGTATGGTTTCCAACAGCTGTAAGGGATTTTGGTCTCCATCCATTGCCTACTGTTGCTGGTACTTGGAGTGTGTTGAGGTATTCTTGGCCTCTTGCTTCAAAGGGACAAAACCAGTGCCTCACCCCGCCTCCATTCATGCAGTCTCAGCCCTGCTTTTTACTGCCTGGCTAGCCTAGGAGAGTGCTGACTGTTTCTCTGTGAGAAGGTCTGTAAAGACTGTTTGTCAGTCTGAGTGCAAGTGGCCTGGTACCTGTGAGAGCAAAATACTTCCCCAAGACTTCGTTCCTAGGCTGTCATTTCACAGTGCTTTTTAACATCTCCCTAGTGTGTGGAGGATTCTTGTTGAAATAGGAGACCAGACTTTGTCTCCTCCATCCTAAATCTAGCAGAAAGCTCAAAAGAAATTAATATGAGACGTCAGAAGAGCCCAGTGCAGATGGGTGATGTTAATTGTCCCTTCTGGCTCTGTCTGCTGGATTCTTGGGAACCGGCCGAGGGGCAAACCTTTGTAAATGTTAATCTCCTTATGCTTAAGATATCATACTGCCTTTGATGTTCCCAAACATGTTCACTCCTATCTTGGTTGAGGGTGTGTGGCCCAGACAAGCCAAATGCTTGTTTTGTCTTTCGTCTTCCTCCAGGAGGGCTCAATTGATATATGCTCACCTTCAGCTGAAAATATGAACAGCCCCTCTTCAAAGTCAATGTGGTATTGGGGGCAGGGGGGGAGGCAGGATGCAGTGACACTCAGAGCCCCTCTACCTCTATACCCAGAAACCAAACTTAATTGGCACCATTTTCTTACTCAAAGCCCATTGAATTCAAGTGGATTGAATTCACGTGGATGACCCTGTTACAAATCCCTCCAACACTATAGAAAGGGGAATGAAAGAAATATTTTTAAGAATCTATGTGTATAGTTAAGGTAATGCTGATTGCTATAACTTTTAAAGACCAAAATTATATGATGGCTCAAATACAATGGAAGTTTATTTATCCCTAATGTCAAGTCCAAAATGGATACTCCTAATTGGAGGGGTCTTTCCTCCAAATTGTGATTCAGGAACCCAGATTCAATGCCTTGTGGTCCTTTCATCTTCAACAATGGTTTCCAAGTTTGCTGTGTTCATCTGCTGTGAGCTGTGGAAGGAGGAGGAAGAGGTGGGGAAGGCACATCCATTTCTTAACTGCTGGTGCCTGAAAATGATTCATATCACTTCCCGTCATTGGTAAGAATGAGTCACATGACCTCACCTAGAAGGAAGGCTGGGAAATGTAGTTCTGGCTGGTGGCTGCTTTCCTCTAACAGCCTATACTACAGAAGTGAGAGTATGACTCTTTGGTGGACCTTAGTCCTCTGCTACATACTTGAGCCATGAGAAGACGGCTGGGACACAAGAGGAAGAAAAGCAGTTGGAAGGTATGGTTTGAGTTTCAAAGTCTGGCTGTGTCCTTTGGGTAGGTCACGTTCCCTTTCTGAACCTCAGTTTCCCTAATCTGGAAAATGGAGATGGGGCAAAATGGGAAGAGACGATAAGGGTGACCAAGTTATATTCTATGAAACATTCTACCTGTGCCTACCCACTAAGCTTGGATGTTGGAGTATTTTAGGGAAAATGTGACGCAGTTGATGATTTATATGGATTTCAAATTTCACTGAAAAAAGAAAAGGAAAGAACTAGCAATATGGGGTTTGCATTCCTGGATGGTGGCAGCCAGCCAGTACTGAATGTAGAAAAGGCAGCATTAGGATGCTTAGTTGCCACCACTCTCATTTGGCTTGCTTACCCATCTGTGTGGCCTCTCTGGCCATGTCAGCAGGGAAGTTTGAGACTCTTGAGCTGTGCAAGTATCATACCTATTCATAAAGACGATCACACTCAAGTTTCAGGAATGTTTTACTTCTTTTCTGCTTTCCAAAGAACTTAGTCATCGCCAAAACTTCACCACAGCTGCAGAATCTCGTACATCATCTTCATTGACTGGTAAGCTCTAGAAATTGCATATTCACAATGAAGGTCAACGTATATAATTCTTTTAATTGTCAATTTTTTTAATGTTGGCAGAGTATTGTTATGACTACCAAAGCACAAACTTCAGGATCTTGTTCATCTTCCTAAGATAATGAATGGGCATTCCTGGAGAAGGCTTTGTTTCAGAATGCAGAGCCCTGTGAATCCAATAATTTGCTTAGGAAGTTAGCTCCTGCTGAGGCCAGTGCTAGGGAGGCCTACTGACTGACAGCTGTAATTGATGGGCACTGCTGATGATGCCAGGGACATGGCCTTGTGGGCCAGGCTGGTGATCTCCTGCCAAGGTCCACTTGAATATCACTGGGAAGGCAGGAGATGACCAATCACAGATGCCTTTTAATAGTCTGTTGACAGAAGATAAGTTAAGAAATAAAGTTATATAAGACTGCTGGGCAGAGCAGGGCAGCTGTGGGAAAGGAAGGGACAAGGAGGGGAAGAAGGAGAAAGAGGAGGAGGAGAATGTTTCTGAATATATTATTCAGGATAGGCTAAGTTATGCTGTTATAACAAATGACCCCAAATCTCAGTGGCTTAAAACAACAAAGGTTTATTTCTTGCTCACGGTGCGTATCCATCGAGGGTCAGCAGGGGTCTCCGCTCCATGTTGTCCTCAGCCTGGGACCCAGGATGATAGAGGCTCCACCATCTGGAACATGATTATGGGAAGGAAAAAGAGAACGTGCTGAATTGTGCACGATGTTTAAAGACCCACCCAGAAATAACATGTATTTCCTTGGCAAAGGAAGGCATATGCCCTGCCTCTCTCAGAACCAGTGGAGAAGGACAATTCTCCCACATGCCCAGGAGGAGAAAAACTGAAAAGTTTGTGAAACAGCTTTCACATATACCTCTCAGAGGATCCAAGATTCTAGATATGGAAAGGATCTGTACTTACTGGGACAATTTGGGTTGCAAATGTAGAAGGTGAAACTCAGACTACTTAAATGAAAGGAAATTGATTGACTCACAAAACTAAAATTCAGTGGCAGGTCTGTCTGTCTGCAGGCAAAACTTAATCCAAGGGCTCAAAGTCTCTAACATCTGGTCTTTTATCATCTCTTAGCTCTGTTCCTGTCCTTGTAGACTTTGTTTTCAGCTCTTTACAGACCCAAGTTAAAGTTCCATGAGAAAAAAGAGCCTGTACCTCGCTTCAAATTTAGTAAAAATCTGAGGCTTCAATCTCAATCTGGACCATTTTGGGTCATGTGTACATTCCTAAACCAGTCACTGAACCCAGGGGGATGGAATGTTGGGCGGCCTTAAATCATATGTCTAGCCCTAGAATCAAAATTGAATTAAGTTCATCAAAAGCATTTAGACCCAGAGGTGAAGACAGATGGTTCCCAAGGGAAATTCAGAATGCTGGACTAGAATAAGTATCCAAAAATATATACAAAAAAAATTATGCATATCCACTACAGGATGTAGAGATGCTCTGACCCAGTGGCTTTCCAAGTGTTGTTTCATGGTTGTTAAGCCTACACTGGAGTTCCAGCACTCTCCAAGCTCCCATTCAATTAGAGTAATTGTGCTCTGTTAAATATTAGCATTCCATGTAAGATTTCTTTGGAACTAAAAAAGCGGGATTCTCTGCTTAAAAAAAAAAAAAAGGGAACTAAACAACACTGGTCTTTGATTCCACCTCCTCATTTAAAAAAAGTTGAGATTGAGATTCGGAAAGATTAGTAGATTTCTCTTCATGTCTCATTGGCCAGAATGGGTCACCTGACTTTCTCATTGCAAGGGAGCTTGGGAAAGTGAGCATCTGGCAAGGGAAACAGAATGATGACAACTGGGCCAGATATAAATGGTCCATCCCTTAGGGCTGGGCACATTGCCACTCCATACAGAGGTGGGGTTCCTTTAGGAAAAGAGAAGGAAGGAAATGGTTCTCCAGGAGCTGTCAGCCGTGTTGGTGTGAATCTGATTTCATGGAAAGTTCCTTAAGGTTAGGACTGGGTCTTGTGTCTCTGTTTATTCCCCACTGGTTTGTGAAATTGGCCTGCAATGATCTCTTTTAATCCTCAAAACAATCCTATGACTTTTAAGCTGTCTATCTAGAATGGACCCTTATAACTATGATTGTGCCCCATTTTATAGAAAGAGAAACCAAGCTTCAGAGATGAATTAAGTACCCAAGTTCACACAAGTAGGTAGTTTTGCTTGCCCCTTGCTTTGCTCCTTTATCACTGAGGGAGGAGGGAACTTTAAGCACAAATCTTTCACCATCTAGGGGTTGACTGTAGAAAGGTCGGGGGCAGACAGTGAGAACTGGGGCATGGCAGAGGGAACAGCATGTGCAAAATCCCAGAGGCAAAATAGTACATAGAAATGACAAATGGTTTGTAGGTTTGCTGCTGCTGCTGCTAAGTCGCTTAAGTCATGTCCAACTCTGTGCGACCCCATAGACGGCCTCCTACCAGGCTCCTCTGTCCCTGGGATTCTCCAGGCAAGAACACTGGAGTGGGTTGCCATTTCCTTCTCCAATGCATGAAAGTGAAAAGTGAAAGTGAAGTCGCTCAGTCGTGTCTGACTCTTAGCGACCTCATGGACTGCAGCCTACCAGGCTCCTCTGTCCATGGGATTTTCCAGGCAAGAGTACTGGAGTGGGGTGCCATTGTAGGTTTAGAGCCTAATAATTAAAGGAATATCATACTTAGGAGTTTAAGCTTTTATGAGGGCAGTAGAGAGCTAATAGATATTTTAGGCAGAAGAATGATATCATCACATATCCAATCTATCTTCATGGGCAAAATCAATTTCAGGGAATAGGAGTAGATCTGGGAGGCTACTAAGGAGATAAGAGATGACAGTGGCCTGGATTCCAGCGTTGGCGACAGGAAGGAAGTGGAGACTCAAGAAAAAAATTAAGGACGTTGAATCTACCAAATCTGAATCCAGATTTGGTAACTGGAGATGACAATCTGGGGAAGACAGGAAAAGCTGAGACTGGGTCTCGGGTTTCTAGATGGTGGTGCCATTGGCTAAGGTGGGGCAGGTGTGAGCTGAGGGTGGCGGGCAGGAACCCAGGCATCCTGGCTCCCGAGGCTGCACTGCTCATCGTGATGTACTCTGGAGGCCCTGTGCTTGTCCCCCTGTAGGGCTCAAGACTGGGCCACGGGTATTAAGGGAACCCTGATCAAAGTGAGGAAACCTCCTTCATTGGGTGTGGGTACAAGTCCTCACCCAACCAGTTCCTCACCCTGCAAAGAATACCAGGCATAGGTGAGGGCCGCTCACCAGGAGCAGGTAGTGAGCCCCTTCCTCATCCTGCCTGGAGCCCCCACCTTTGCCTCTCCCCTGCACTCAAGGTAAGACACCTGGGCCCTCAGATTTCCTGGTAGAATCTGGCATGCATCTGGCTCCTTTCTCCATCTGTATCCTCGGAGAATTACCTGGATGCTCTCATCCCTATTACCCTGAAGCTCAGACGCTGTACCTGGCATAGTACCGAGGGAAAAAGAACAAAAATCAATGGTTTCAACATGATAAATTCATCCTAAAACTTGCATGGAAGCATAAATACTCCCAAATAGCCAAGTCGAATAGTTTTGAACAAGAAAAGCAAGAAGGAAGGACTTCCCTGATGCCTCTTCCCCAGCAGCACCTCCCCTGGAGAGGAAGAAGTGTGGAGGCTGGAGCCACTGAGAAAGTCCTGGAAGCTTCTAGAAGAACTGAACACAGTCTCTGAAGGGCAAGTACATTTGGACAGGTAACTGGGTGGTTACTCTGATGCCAAGGAACTAGGCTGGGGACAAGTGGCTTGGAAAGTGACTGTGTAGCCAGTGTGACCAGAGCACGAGACACCCAGGAAAGGGTCTGGTCACATGGGCACATGGGGTCAGACGGATGAAGAGCTTCAAGGACAGAGAGGGGAATTGTGACTTCTATCAGTTGAAATGTAGCTTAGATTTTGTCACTCTCCGACTCTACAACTTTCTGTAGCCCCCTTGACTACTGTCTCCTGGCTAATAAGGCAAGAGCATGTGGATGGAGAGATGGGAGAGTGCCTGGAGACAGAGAGACCTATTAGGAGGCTGATGTCACAGTCCCAGAGGGAGAGGACAAGGGCCTGAAGGTGACAGAAGGGAGGAAAAGCATACTCTTCAGGGAGGGGTTTCATGAGATGCATGCCAACCCCCTCCCCACCATCACCCTGGCCCTCACCACACTGAGGATCACTGCTTCTCTGCAGCATCAGATAGCATTTCAAGCTCAGCAGATAGCAGGTAACTTATTCTACTCACGGTAGAACTGAGTCACAAAGTAGGCAGAAAAAAAAACTACTGCCTAAAACCATAAAGAACATACAGCAACTCCCTCCTGGATCCATCTAGGCACAAAAAACAAGAGTCAGATATTCCTAAGGTTCGTATCTCACTTTGACACTGACTCAGGCAAGTAAACTTCAGGGCCCCAGTTTCTTCACCTATAAAATGGGCCTAATAAGAACACATACTCCCTAGGTTTGATGAGGCTTTACTGAGCTCATGTATGTAAAACCTTCAGTAGAATAACTAGTATTCACTAAGAGCGCAATGAGGTAGCTATTATTATCAATAGCAAAATAATTGTTTAGGTATTACGTTAACCACTGTTCTATGCAATTGATTAGCAGCTTTTAGCAAAGGAATAGGTGTTGGAATTCTCAAACATCATTTATCTTATCATCAAGGTGGAGACATGATTAAGAAATGTCAGAAGAGGAAACAAATTCCATTCCATTCAATTCAGGAAGTTGTGACTTGTCATTCCTAATTATAAAGTAATAGAGAGATAGATGGACAGATAGTAAATCATAAAAGCTAAACATTTGAAGCACTGACTACTTCAGTAGTGAGTTGTGGTCCTTATTTGAGGTACTGACTGCTATTTTTTAAAATAAAGAAAAGCCTATTCTATCTCCCTCCAAAAGTCCATGGTTTTGTGACAGAAGTCCATGGTGTCACCTCTAGGAGTTTTCATTATTCAGCAATTTTGGAAATGAGTGATTGATGTAATTAAAGTTATTGGTAAAGAGAGACTCAGTTACCATAGAACAGATGAGTCAGCAGAAAGTTTAAGTAATGAAATAATGTTCCGAGGAGTGATTCTTAAAATAAGCTATTTTTTTTTTTTTAACTCTAGCCATTTTAACCATTGCTGGTCATCAAAAAGATGTGAAGTAGTTAAGAACTGGAGAAAACATGCTACACAATTTTAGACGTTCTCAAATGAAGTCATTTGCAATCATAGGAAACCATATGTAGTAAGCAATTACGGTAAGTGCTCACATTTCTTGAGAGTTCACCATGGGCTTCAGTGGGCTTTGCATCCATTATCTCATTTAATCCTCATTCTTGAACATTTGGGCTTCCCTGGTAGCTCAGCTAGTAAAGAATCTGCCTGCAATGCAGGAGACCCCAGTTCAATTCCTGGGTCGGGAAGATCCACTGGAGAAGGGATAGGCTACCCATTCTAGTATTCTTGGGCTTCCCTGGTGGCTCAGCTGGTAAAGAATGCACCTGCAATGTGGGAGACCTGGGTTTGACCCCTGGATTGGGAAGATCCCCTGGAGAAGGGAACGGCTACCCACTCCAGTATTCTGGCCTGAAGAATTCCATGGACTGTGTATGGGGTCCATGGGGTCGCAGAGTTGAACACAACTGAGTGACTTTCACTTTCACTCTAACATTTAAACAAGCAATGAGGTAGGTACTGTATTATTCTTATTGTATAGATGCAGATGCTGAATTTCAGAAAGGCTAAGAAACTTTCCCCGGGTTGCACAGCTGACAGAGGGCACAGATGGGAATGGAATCCAAGAAGTCTGGCACCCAACAGAGTCTACCTTCTCAATCACCACAGATCCCAGGCCTCTCTGTTTAGATTTCCTGATTGTCTAATCTGGTTCTTCAGTACACCCCAGATAATAGAGTACAGTCAAGATTTGAATTTCCATCTGTCTGACCCCATAGCAGTTTCAAAATTCATATTTATATGGGAAAATCCAAGTACCCTGGCTTGGGGTGCATTTCTTCATTTTCACTTCCATTGACATGTATTGAATACCCAGGATGCTCCAGGCTTTGGTCTCTATGTTGGTTCTACAAAGATGGCTGGGGCAGGAGGACCTTCAGGAGGGTATGTGATGGTTAATGTGATAGATGATGAGGCTCAGACTAGTGCTGTGGGTAGGAGAGACAGTTAATAAGACTTTCAGAAGGATCTATAGGACTTGAGGAGTGCGTGCATGTGAAGCATGGGGGAAAGCAAACTGCTGGCACATTTCTGAAGTCTTTCCACTGGCTCACTGGATGAAGGCAGGCAAGAGAAACCAAGATCTGGAGTGAGGCTAGGAATGGGAAGGAGTTGACTTTAGTTTGGGACACTATTTTTCATCTGTCATTTTATATGGCTTTATTCTTATATATAAAAATACATATATAATTATTTTTATTAAAGTATAGTTGATGTACAATATTATATATTATAGGTATACAATATCATATTCACAAATTTTAAAGTTTATTCTCCATTTACAGTTATTATAAAAATATAGGGTATATTCCTTGTGTTGTGCAATATATCCGTGTAGCTTATTTTATACTTACTAGCTTGTATCTGCTACTCCCCTACTCCTCCTCTTCTCTCTCCCAACTGGTAACCACCAGCTTGTTCTCTGTGTCTATGAGTCTGCTTCTTTTTTGTTATATTCACTAGTTTGTTGCATTTTTTAGATTTCACATGCAGGAGACCAGGGTGCAATCTCTGGGTCAGGAAGATCCCTGGAGAAAGGAAGGCAACCCACTCTGGTATTCTAGCCTGGAGAATCCCATGGACAAAGGATCCTGGTGGGCTACAGTCCACAGGGTGGCAAAGAGTCAGACATGACTAAACAACTCACACACACACACACACACACACACACACACATATGAGTAATATCAGACAGTATTTGTCTTTTTCTGTGTCACTGATTTCATTTTCTGGCATAGTACCCTCAAAGTCCATCCATGTTGTTGCACATGGCAAATTTTCATTCTTCTTTTTAATGGCTGAATAGTACTCTACTGTATATATAGAAATTAAGGAAACATAAACATTGAGGAAATAATCCCATTTACCATTGCTTTGAAAAGAATAAAATAACCTAGTTCGGGATGTTTTGAGTTTGACTTATTTGAAGTCCTTCTGGCTGGAGATATAATTCAGGTAGTGAGGTGAGTGCCCTGGAGCAGGGGCGGGGGCGGCAGTGGAGGTAGGCCAGGGGCGCTGCAGCACTAATGAGAGGTGCGGCAGAGCTTCTGGGCAGGCTGCGGAGGGCCTACCCAATAAACAGGCTAGGCTGAAGGTCCTCACCCAGAGAGAAAAGCAAAGAGAGGGGAAAGGGACAAGGTGTATGTTTGGGGTGGGGGCCTAACTTGGAGCGACATTACAGCTGCAAACCCAACAGCCCTCTACTTGATAGCGCTAAACAAAGTTCCCATGTGTCTCTTTGGCCGTCTTTAGGAAGAAGGGGAGAGAGATGGGGACCTCCCATTTGTAAGCATGTGGCAAAGAGGGCGCTGAAGAGGCAGGGACCTCTCAAAGAGCAATGTATTCATGTCCTCAAGCTCACCCACCCCTTCCCCAAACTTTGCTCAGAGCTGGAGGCTCTAACCCTCTCTTCTTGCCCTGCAGAAGGAACAGAGAAGGACTAGAGTCTTTCATGGTGTCAAAGAGCATATTGGTTTGTAGATCTTAGCCTCTTATCCCTAAAGTGTGCATGCTCAGTCACTAAGTTGCCCGACACTTTGCGACCCCAAGGACTGCAGCCCTCTGGGCTCCCCTGTCCATGGAATTTTCCAGGCAAGAATGCTGGAGTGGGTTGCCATTTCTTCCTCCAGGGAATCTTCCCGACTCTTCTCGAACCCTGTCTCCTGTGTCTCCAGCATTGGCAGGCAGATTCCTTACCACTTTGCCACCTGGGAAGTTCTTAACCCCCCCCCAAAATGAACTACAATAAAAGAGACTCAGGCCCTGCAGAACCAGTGGAATGGAAGGAACAAAAGCTTGGCCGGTTTCTACCGATCCTCCCATCTCGGTCCTGCTCCTGCAGAAGCACGCCTGGAGATAAGGGTTACAGTGCATGCTCAGTCACTTCACTTGTGTCCGACTCTTTGTGATCTCTTATGGGCCGTGGCCCTCCAGGCTCCTCTGTCCATGGGATTCTCCAGGCAAGAATACTGGAGTTGGTTGCTGTGCCCTCCTCCAGGGATATTCCTGACCCAGGGATGGAATCTGAGTCTCTTACGTTGCAGGTGAATTCTTTACCCCCTGAGCCATCTGGGAAGCCATAAGGGTTATAGCTCAGGGGATTTATTAGGAAAGAGCATGGGGGAATAGGGTGGGGACAGGAAGCAGGCATCTCTGACTGCTCTGTCACCAACCAGCTGCATGATCTTGAGCAAATGGTTTTACCTCTCAGGGCCTGAGTTTCCATTTCTATAAAATGAGCAGTTACTATTTTTCAAAGCGTAGTAAGCACATTTCTGGCGGGGGGAGGTCGGAGGAGGAGACACACAATCATGGGCAAAGCAGAAGGACTGGGGTCGGGGGAAACCTCTAGAACAACCAGAGACCCTGAGAGATGCAAGCTGCCTTCGAAGCCCAGGCAGCCAAGAACTTCACTAAGTTAATTAGTTTTGCAATCATTGTTTTCCATTGATGACAAGTGATACTAGCTTTTCAGTGACTGTGATAATATAAACATTCCTTTCAATATAAGGAAATGGTGACAAAATTCAAAGGAAATTATTCTGTAAATAGTAGTTTCAAGAGTCAGAGGTGATGAGTATTGGGAGGGTGGGGCTCAAATGAGTAAGTTTCAGGGAACACTGAGCAAGGTAAGGGTTCTTTCCTTGCAATTTTGAGTTCTATGGAGTCTTCTCAGACATTTCTAGAAGTTGTCAGGCATTTACCACCAGATTCAAAGAAAAAAATTAAAAGAAGGTAGGAAAGAAAAAACAAATCTGGAGAGAAAAAAATAATCTCCACCAACCAAAATAAATCAGGCCAACAATTTCTACCACATTCTTCATGAGAGTAAAGAGGTGGTGTTTATTCCAAATGAGCCCTTTTCTCCAGGTCACCACTCATCCACTCTTTTATGTGATCCAAGAGAGTCAGTCCTCAACTAGCCATGAAGATCTTTGCACGTATGAGTGTTTAGAAGAAGAGCCACCTATTACCACAGGGTTTAGATTTAGATGCTGGATACAAATAGAAGGCAAACAAAACCAACCAATCAACCAACCAACAACAACAAAAAAAACTTGTGGCTTAGATCTAAAAAAAAAAGTCTCAGAAATGACAACTGTGTGGTAAGTCTGATGTCAAACTGTGTTAGCTGGGAAGGTGTCTGGTATGTTCTGGAACTGTGAGGGTATTTGGAATCTAGGGCTAACAGATGTCTCACTCTGCTCGAAAGATGTCGAGATGATGTTTCTAAGGGCCTGTGGGTTCCCTTGGGGACAAAGCCACTGATAGTTTTTACAGGAAAAAAAAAAATCCCCAAGCTGACGACCATATATAAAACATAAGGACTCAGGAAAAGGATCGAGGGGTTGGAGGAAGCAAAAAACAGTCAAACTGAGACATCAGAAAAAAGAAGAAGAAGAAGAAGATGGAGAAGGAAATGGCAACCCACTCCAGTATTCTTGCCTGGAAAATCCCATGGACAGAGGAGCCTGGTGGGCTACAGTCCATGGGGTCACAAAAAAGTTGGACATGACTTAGCAACTAAACGACAAGAACAAAATTTTTTTTAAGTTTTTAAAAAGAAGAGGAAATACAAAATAAATGCATGAAAGACTCATGATTGAAGTCCTTGTCCCCAACTTAAATCTGTTTGCTAGAAGTTGCTCTGTAAAATGATGGGTGAAGGCACATTCATTTTTTGCTTGCATTATGTGAGCTCATTGTGGGCGGGCAGGCAGTCACTTCCAACAGGAGAAATGAGCAAATCTTTTCAGATGGCAATTATTTAGGAAAGTAAACACTCCTTGGCAGGAGCAGCAGTCCTAGTCTTTCCTTGCTGGTGAGTGTCTGGGGGAGATGACATACTCCTAGCTTTTCCCTCATCTGTACTTCACATACGGAGTCCTGAGGAGGCAGCCCATCCTCCAGCAGCGTTGGAGGAGGGCTAAGATGTTTCCCGGCCCAGCCTAAAAATAACTCCCTTGACAGCCTGTCATAGTGTCTGAGATTCCACCATTATAAATTCATTCCTCTCTGTTAAGGCATTTTGTTTCCAGGAGTTCTCGGTTAAAATACAGATATCGGAGAGATCTTAGCTTGGCTGAGACAGAGGGATAGAAGACAGCCTAGGTGTTGGGAGACTCGGGTTTCCATTTGGTTCTGCCTATCGACTCAGTGGGGCTTCCCAGGTGGAGCTAGTGGTAAAGAACCTGCTGCCAATGCAAGAGATGTAAGAGACAAGGGTTTGATCCCTGGGGTTGGGAAGATCCCCTGGAGGAGGGTAAGGCAACCCACTCCAGTATTCTTGCCTGGAGAATCCCATGGACAGAAGGGCCTGGAGGGTTCACCATAGGATCACAAAGAGCTGGACATGACTGAAGTGACTTAGCACACATGCACACATAAACTCACTATGTGAGCTTGGGCAAGTCATTTTCACTTCCTAAACCTCGGTTTCTCCACTGATTTTTTAAAAAAAGAAAAGGGAAAGGGAAAAAAATACAGGAATAAAAAGGGAACTGAACTAGAGAGTTCTGAGATCTCTGGTTTCAGGAGATACAATCTGTTCACTTCAGGGTTTGGCCCGGACACCTTTGCCACTGGATTGCCAGCATGTTAAGAGCAACTCCTTTGGTCCAAAGGACTTGGGTATCAGGTCAAGGGAGTATCTTACTTCCCCCTTCTCTGAAAAATACAAATCCCTGCTCCTCCCTTAATGTTGGCCATCTCAGCAAATGGCAACTCCATGCCTCTGGGTTTTCAGGTTCAAATTCTTGAAGGCATCCAGAATTCCATTTCTCTTGTTCCCAAGAGTGTTTATAGATCCAACCCATCAGCAAAACTTGTTGACCCTACCTTCAAAATATCACCCAGACCTGACTGCTTCTCCCCATTTCCCTGCTACAGGATATCAGCCACATTGGCAGGATTTTCCCCAAGTCAGAACCCAAAGCCTCAAGTCTTCCTCTCTTCCTACCATGCTGGTCCAAGACTGAATTCCATCATCTCCGCGCAAAAGTCTCCATCAGCTTTTTAACTGGTCCCTGTGTCTACTCTTCCCCTTCCAGAGTCTCAGCTCCTCATACCTGGGGATGCCTTTAAAACATAACTTAGATCCTGTTTCTCCCCTGAAAACCTTCCCTCCCTCACTTCCTCCCTCTCTGTCATCATAAAATCCAAAATTCTCACATGGACCTATGAGGCCCCATATAATGTGAACCTGGCTTTGCCTTGGTCTAATTCCCTCCCTCAAAAGTCTTCTTGCTGTTGCTCAAACTTGCTCCTACCTCAGGATCTTTGCACCTGCTATGCCTTCTGTCTGGAACTCTCTCCCTCTGATTATCTGCCTGTCCTTTTCAGGTGGTTCAGTGGTAAAGAATCCACCTGCCAACGCAAGAGATTTAGGAGACTTGAATTTGATCCCTGGATCGGGAAGATCCCCTGGAGGAGGAAATGGCAACCCATTCCAGTATTCTTGCTTGGGAAATCCCATAGATAGAGGAGCCTGGGAGGCTACAGTCCATGGGGTCACAAAGAGTCAGACACACTGAATGAAAATGCATGCACAGGCACCTATTCGCCCAGCTTATCCACTCAAATGCCCCCTCCCAGGCGATGCTTCCCAGACTGCCTGGCCTTAATTTTTTTTCCTAATGCTCATCACCTGGAGATTAGCCATTATCACACTTATTGTTTACTTTCTGTCCTTCCCTCTAAAATGTAAGCTCCAGGAGGGCAGGGACTTTGCTTTGTTGCTCACTGCATCATCATCCCCTAGAACAATGTATCTGGCACATTACAGATGCTCAATTAATGCATATTGGAGAGAGAGAAGGTAATGGTTTAAGTGGAGCTGCACTAATATGGAGGCCAGCCTAAGCTTTCCACTGGATTGGCCAATGCCAGGGTCTTCCCATGCACTGCTTCAGCAGGGCAGCAAGTCCTGGGGAGACAAAGGTAGAGCCTGTTGTTGGGAGATGTGGGTGGGGCGCTGTGGGGGGTACAGGTAGGTAGGGTAGGCAAAGACTCCAAGCTGAGTTTATAAGTTTATGGGCTGCAGGTTTTTGATTCAGACTAGGGGAAGTAGCCAAAAGGCCCTCAGGACACACTCAAAAGACAGGAAGGAGCCTGTAGAGAAAGGGTGGGTTATGTGTGAATGAGAACAGCTGTGAACTGTCCTGTGGGCTAACCAGAAATTCAATTCTGCCCCGCAGGGGATCCCATGCCAGGTCTAGTCAGCTCCAAAAGGTCAGAGCTGCCTTCTCAGGCTCCCCACTGCCCACCCCCCCCCACCCCCCGCTTAATCAAGTTCTAGAGAGTAATATTCAGACGCCAGGGAAGTGGGGAAGGGAAGAGTGCTACAGGACATCAGCCACGCTGGCAGGATTTTCCCCAAGTCAGAATCCAAAGCCTCAGGTCTTCCTCCCTTCCTCCCCCACCCTCAGGCCTCGGCTAGCATCTTCAGTGAAGTGAGGTCTTAAGAGAGTATGACCATAATAACTATATCAAAGGATGACCACATGCCACCCATTAGAATCCTCACAAAACAGGTGGTACAGGCCATTGTACAGCAGGGGCCATTGAGGTTCAGAGAGGTTATGTGATCTGCCCAGGGACACACAGCTTATTTAATTGCAGACGTAGGATTGAGTCACCAAGGCCAAAGGACCCAACCAGTAAGCTATAATGCCTCTGGACAACAGCCTACATCTCCATGCTGCCTGGGATGCCCTGGTCACACTCAAGTCCTGGCTTCTAGAACACTGGAGCAGCTCTGTCCACCTCTGAGCCTGCTGCCACAGGAGTCCCTCCCCACCTCCCGCCCACACTAGAGCCGACAGCCTGCTGGGATGGTGGAATGGCTGGAGCCCATACCCCAAATACAAGGCTGGTCAGCAAAAGGTGGCTAAGGAAAGCTCCCAGGGCCAGGGCTGGATGCAAATGGAAATCCTTGAAGACGCTGAATCCTCTGAGGTAGAGCCCCAGCTGTGTGGAGCGCCCCAGCTGTGTTGAGCGCCTCCGACAGGCCGCTGGTGCGCACCGGAGCTCTCCAGCCCTTGTTTGATGAGCAGCGGCCAATAAATTCATTAATCATCATTTTATGCCTCATCAAACCCCCTCCAAGCCCCTCCATGGGAGTTACACAAATTAGCCCCTGAAAAGACAGTAATTTCAGTTTAGCGAGGTAAGTGCTTTCTGATGGGCTCCGAGCACAGAGCTCTCCTGACAAGCCAATCCATCAGCGCACTGGGAATGGGGCGCGGCCGGGCCGCCCAGACCAGCCGGCCCTCACCAGGCCCAGCCCTGCCCAGCCTAGCTTGCGACGGCTACCTGGCGAGTGTCTCGGCCTAGGGCGCCCCCTTTTCTCAGCTCTTTTGCACCCATCCGCCGCAGTCTGTCTCAGCCGCCCTTTTGCCCTCACCCACCCCTACCTGCTCCACTACCCTTCTAAACAGAAAAGAAACTGTTGGAAACACCGAAGATCAAAATCGGGTAACGAACTTCTCCGAGGGTTAAGGAGACAGACGTACTGATGCTGAAGTTCTGAACTCCCGCCCAGGGGAGGGGAGAACCAGGTAGCCCTTGCCCCTCACACAGTCTGGATGTTGGGGTTCTGCGACCCTTTGAAACCATGGAAGGGTTATGTGTATCGCGGGCATACTTTATTGGGGAGAGGGTGTGTCCTTGCCAGTCCTGAAAGAAATCCCCGGGTCAAAAAGAGAGCCGTCTGGGAACAGAGAAGAGGTTCTCCGCGCCTGGAGGGCGGTTCCACGGGACCCTGGTGTTTGGAGGTGGGGGACACGCCTGGCCTTTTTCGTGGCCCTAGCCACATGGGGTGAAAGACGACGCCTGGGGAGGGGAGCAGGAAAGGATTTTTCCATCGAATGGGCCTGGCCAGTAGGACTCCAGTATAGGGAGTTGGGTATAAAAGGAGAGGGGAACAAACCGCAGAACCTTGTGGCGAATGGTTGGGTACTTTCAAGCGCGAAGCCAAAGCCGCGCCTTCTCACTTTCTGGTCCTGCTGCACCGAAGGTACCAAGCGGATCCTACCCGGCGGGCAGGAGAGATGGACGAGGAGCAGCGGTCCAAGCCGAACCGACTGACCAGCGCGCACCGCGGCGGAGAGCTCGAGGGCCCGGCGACGCGCCCCTCCTTCATTAGCTTCCCCTCCACGCGGCGCTGCCTCGGAAAATAAGTTAGCAAACGGGGAGCCGTTTATCTCTTTTATCTTGGGGCCTGATCCAATTAAATAAGTGCACATTTACATTTGCATCCATCAGGCGGGAGCACTGAGAGCCCGGGGTTTGCTCGGAGCAAATAAAAGCAGATTTCACTGGGAAAAGTGGCGTCTTGGAGCGCCGGGCTCCTCCGGGCGCCGGAAACGAGCGCGGCCCGGAGGGCGGCCTTGGGGACCAAGGGTTGGGGCTTGAGGCCGACTGGAGGCCAGAGATCCCCAATGGCCCGGAGGGGCCCCGGCTAGGGCGGGGTGTGCAGCCGGAGCTGCCTCCCGGCCCCCGAGGCGATCGTGTTAGGCCACAACCTGGGCCCCACCTGGTGCCTGGGACCCAAGTCGCATTTAGAGCTAAAACGAAAAGGAGAACCTCTCCGGCCTGGTCCAAAAGGGAGACCCGCGGAGTGGATCTACGGACAGTCCGGCAGCTTTGGCCAGTTTAGGGGGAAGAGCAGGGGGCAAGATCCGGGTCCGGCCGATTTCCCTCCTATTCGGCTGCCGAGAGGCAAAGGAATGCGAAGAGCCAAACAGAGGGCGCGCCTCCCGCTGTCCCCCAAAGTCTCCTGGCCCGAGGGGAGACCAGGGGACACCTTCAGGAGGGGTAGAAGGCATGTCCACGTGAGCACCTCCAGCTTTGCCACGCCGACCTCATTAAAGATGCGCTCTAAACCGGGTTTGAAGAATTCGAGGGTAGTTTTATTTTTCCCTTTCCTAAAGATGTCTAACCCACAGGCCAAAAGATAGAAATGATCTTTGGGGGCCGCGGCTGCGTGGTAGACCCCGCTACATGCCAAACCGCAAATAAAAAACTGCGGGGGCCCAGAGGCCGGCCGTGGGAAGGCCCGCAGAAACGGAATGCGTGCCCCTAAAGCCGAGCGGGAGCACCCGAAATGCCCGGGCTGCGCGCGGCGGCGGCCCCCACCAGCAGGCTGCTCCGGCCGCCCGCAGATTGCTCAACTCCCTGCCGCTGGTTTGTAAAGACTGTGCCCCAGCCGTGGCAGGCATCTGCAGGGTTAATCCTCTTTTGGTCGCAGGCCCTGTTTCCCGAATCCCCAGTGTTAACTGGGTTCTGGGTCCTAGGCTGGAGCGAGTGGGATGGCGGGGGAGTTTACATTTGACCTCTTGGGGTCCAGAGCTAAGGACCCCGCGGCGGGGGGGTGGGGAGGAGGCATGGCCGGGAGTCGCCTAACTCCTCCTCTCTATGAGCCGCAGGGCGCCCGGGGACCAGTAGGCGGCGCCCTTCCTGAACTGCATCCGCCTGCGTCTCCCTCTTGGGAGTGCAAGCACATTCCTTTCAGTTTGGGAGCTTTGCAAGGGCGTTATTTTGTGTCTCTGCCCGGGGTTGGCAGCTTGTGAGGCGGGACAGGTGGGCTGGTAGGCACCACCCGTTCTGAAACCGCACGCACGACCACCTTACCCCAGCCCCTCAACCTTCCAGGTTCCAAGAGCTGCGTACATCTCGGGGGAAATGAGAGGGCCCCGAGGGGTTTGCAACCAGGAGGCCACGATAAAGGCTCTTCACCCAGGCCTAAGAACAACAGTTCGGGCACTGGCCCCCAGATCCGAGGAGAAAGGGCCCTTTCTGCAGCCTCAACCTCTCTGAGCCCTCGGGGACTGACTGGGCTGTTGGCTTCTCACCCCACATCCCAGAAGCTGATTCCGCCGCGCACAGAGGGGAAAAGGGAAGAAACCCAGCGGGTCTCCGCTTTGGAGCTCCCTGGGTGGGGGTGGCGGGGCTGACTGCAGGGACCCCACTCAGTGATCCCGCGGCCTCTGTTGCTGGACTCAGCAACTCTTTTGCGAGATTCAGCGACTCCTAGTCACCCTTAGTGCCAGGCTAGCCTCTGTTTGGGTACTGGAACCAGCGCAGCCAAGCGCAGGTGACAAATGCCGCGCAACCCCAGCACCGAGATGTTTTAGGCGCTGCTTCGCATCGCGTAATTTACGCGCCCCAGTTCAAGTGTGCGAACAAACCTTTGGCACAGGCCGGAAGGTTTCCCCCCTGCCCTCCCCGCCCCACTGCCCCTTGCAAAGAGCATCGCCTTCGACACGGCCCAAGATGCTGCCAAGCAGAGGCTCAGAGGCTCTAGGAGGGACTTGGAACCTTACAGACAAGCCACTACTTCTGGGATTAAACGCGGGAGACATGTCTTAACCGCACATACCTCGATCCGCCCGGCAGGCCGCCCCCAAACTGAAAAGTCTCTACACACCAGAAAAAACACTGGTCAGCGAACCCCAACTCTGCAAAGGAGAAAACCCTAAACTTAATTTGGGGCTTGTACTTAGGGCGAAGTACGCAAAGAAAACTCTAGAGGCCAAGGGTAGGAGAGATGCGGGCAGGGGACAGCGAATTTGGGCATCAGCCTTCCAACCTCTGGCGGTTTCGTTGCCCAGCTGGAGGCGCTTCCCGCAGCCCCTCGTTGGGGAGAAATGCCGCGGGCTTCCCGGTGCACGGCTCCCGTTCCCAGGCAGCCCCCGCGGGCATTCGGCCCCGAGCCTCGGCAATCAGACCCGGGAGGCCCGCGCCTCGCCATTTGCATATTCCCGGGAACACAAGGAGGCCTGTAATTTTCTTTTTAAAATCGTTGGGCAGGGTTTAGGGCCAGTGCTTCCAAATCCCGCAGAGTCGATGTCGTCCTTAAACTCTCTCTCAAGAGAAGGGGACTGGCCTATTCTTCTGACTTTTTTAGAAGAGAAGGTGATTCCTGGGGTTGCATATTCAACAGGGGGGAAAAACTGATTGTGAACCGGGCTGTGTGTGCGGGGGGCGGTTGTGGGTGGAGGGGATTGGAGCGCGGGGGGTAGGGCAAGTCATCTCTGGAATTCAATTGTTTAAAAAAATCATTTATAATTAAAGGGACAAAGTAAAATACGATCGTCTCATGCATATTTAATCATTCACACTTCCAAGTTTGAAACCATTTTCCCTGCGTGAATTTTCTCACTCATTTAAACTCTGAAGTCGACTGCTGTTCGCCAAAACATCTGGACAATGCTGGTTTCAAACTTGTTTAAATTCGAATAAGCTAAAGGAGCCCCGTTGCAGGTTTAAAGGAAAAAGAAAAAGTAGCAAAAGTAAAAACTCCGGTGAAAGTTTGGGCGGTATTTAAAAAACCAAGTAGGGTTAAAGTAGTCTTGAGTAGAAATGCAAATATGTGCATTTTGATTTAGCCTAATTAAACCGGTGTTATGTGCAAACACATTCTCTCTACACTCAGGCTTGGGTTTAATAGAGCAAATTAATTTCCCTCGCTGGCGTATGTTTTTGCTCCAAAGCTTCCCCTTCCCCGACCAGTGAAAATTTCCCACGAAATTCCACACGTCCGCGGTTCTCCATCTCCAGAGCAAAATGGAGACTGGAGTACCGACAGTGCTAGCGGGCCTCGGGCGCAGGGCGGTTTCTCTTCCTCGTTTGGGACTGAGACCCGACCTGACTTCGTTTTGAGATGAAACGTGCAGGATTAAATGGAGAAAATAAAACCTCAGAAATACTTTTGCAGCTACTCGAGACTCTTGAATCCGCGATGGGAGACGTGCTAAGGTGACGACAAGCCTGATCAAGTCCACAACGGCCTCATTACCTAGGCAAACGTCCTTTAACTGCTGAATGCCTCTTGTCCAAAAAGGGGGTCCGTGGGGTGGGGCGGGGGACTCGACTGGTCCATCCGGGGCTCCCCTTGCTTCCCCCAAGCGCTTGTGGTGCTCCCTCCCCCACTTCCGCTCCCTCTCTCTCCAATCTCCGACTCTGCAAAGTGCAGGCTTGTAATTCAGGACAAGTGTGACACCTACCTGTGAAAGGGGGGAACCGTCCCCTCGCTGGTCCCGCGGCCCCAGCCCCGCGGCTGCGCGGGGAATCTACCCGGCCGCCTATCACCCGCACGGTCGCGGATGGAACAATTACTAATTTAATCAAATCCAGCGAAGAGATCAATGCCCAATTTTGAAGGGGTAGAGACAACAGTGATTTAGGAAAGCCTTCTCCTTGGCATCCCCCAACTGCTTCCCGCCCGCATTAGCCCAGAGCACCTTTGAAATAGTAATAAGGGGTAAATCCGGCATAAAATCGAACTCATTAGCAAAGTTCACCAGCTGATTGCTTTGCATAAAACACGACACTGATTGGAAGTAATTAGGTTAAGCGTTGGAGCTCGGGTGGTGCGTGTCTCTAACTGGCTTTGCCATCTCTTCTCCCTTCTGGGCACACTCCTGGGTCTCTCTCGTCCCTCCTCCAGGGTCCAATCACCCCCCACAGCAGCCCGCATCAGTGATCCAGATTTGCATTCCGGGCAGGGCCAGGTTCCCTGGAGCTCGAAGCCTAATTACGGTTTCCCGCTGGCAAACTGGGTTCGGTGGAACCTTTCATTCCCCACTTCGAAAAAAACTTGCAGGTTGCATCTTTTGTCCAGGGCGATGGACAGTTTATTGAGGCTTCTAACAAGTAATGAGTGGCTCTGATTATGTTAAAATCTCTTTTAATTAAATATTTTGCATTTTACAAAGGCGGCTGCAGTTTCTTTTACTTTTCAAATCTAAGAGTATATAACCTGTTTCCTTTCTGTAATAATACTTTAGCTCATACCCAGAAAAAAAATCAATAGGTGTAAAAAAATTAAATTAAACTTGTATTTTTAAACTATGAAACAGTTTTGGGGGAAACACAAATGTATATATTTATATTACAAAAAAACATTAAATGCCTGTACAGGTGTCTTAATTTCATAATTTACTTCAAAGATATTGAATTATCAATTTAAATACAAAAATGCTACATTAAATATACAGAATAAGATTTAATACAAATCCTTTTTAAAATTTTTCTTTTCAGTTGGTTAAGACATTTCTGTGGGTGTGTGGAGATGTTTACATTTTTATATCATCCATCTCCATGTACTATAAACTTTTTAGTAGGAGGGGTAGTTTTGCTTTTCTCTCATGTTGATGGAAAAATAACTGCCAAGGCCATGTTTTCTTTTTTTTAATAAATTAGGAAGGTCCGGGACCGACGCAGCCCGCGTTAAATGTCGGACATACCTTTCTTCAATTCATAGGGAGAGTCTTTGCACAGGTCTAGCTGGGACTGGCTCCGCAACATTTTCGGGTCTTTAGCCAAAGCGTCCGCTCGATTCAACACGGTCTGGTTTAATCCATTGAAATGCGAGCCCGGACCCGTGGTGGGGCCTGGCCCGGGCCCCGGGTGGCCGTGAAGGTGTCCGAAGGAGCCATAGTTCGTGTAGCCAGGATAGAAGGGCGCCGTGTAGTAGAGAGGCCGGGACAGCACCGTCCCGCCTGGGAAGGGACACTGCGCCGAGGGCGAGCGCGATGGCGCCGGGGCTGGCGACGCGCGGCTGCCTCCTAGGGCTTGCCCGGCTATGGGCCCGGGGCACGGTGGGCACGGAGAGCCCTCGCTCCCGCCGCCCCCGTCCTTGACCTTGTCCGAGGATGTGGCGATCTCCGCCAGAGACCACAGTTTGGGCTTGGCGAGCACCGCCTGCGGCGGCGGCGGTGGCGGCGAGTGTATGACCGAGGGCCCTCCGGGACCGGGGGGCAGCTCTCCCGCGGCTGGGTGCGGGCCCGGAGCCGGCGCGCCGGAGGGGTAATGAGGGGCTGGGTCCTCAGCCAGCCGCGCTGCCGCGGGCCCGGCCGGGGAGAGCCCGCCGGCGCGGGGGGGCCCGGGCAGCGCGTCGAGTCGGCCTTCGGATGGCGGCTCCTTAAAATCCGAGTCGCTGAGGCTGCCCTCGGTCTCCTTGCCGGCAGGGGTGGGCGGCCCCTGCAGCCGTTCGCAGCCCGAAACCGCCTTTTGCTCTGCTCCTCCTGCGGGTGAAACCCAGGCGGTCAGAGACGCGGAGGCCACAGGTCCCCACCCGCAAAGGCAAAAAGCCCTGTCCCCAACCTCCAGGCCTTGGGCGCCCCCTCTCCAGGCCCCTCTTTGGCTCCATACACCCTTTCCCGCGTCCACCAACCTGCTTCGGGGCCCTCGGGGTCGCCCTTGTCTTCGGGCTTCTGGGGCTCATCCTCGTCGTTCTTCTCCAGATCAATGTTCTCTTCCTCCTCCTCGTCCTCGCTACGGTTCCGCGGCGTCCACGTCATCTTGTTCTCCTTCTTGAGGCGCCGGCGCGCGTTGGCGAACCAGGTGGACACCTGGGTGAGGGTCATCTTGGTGATGATGGCCAGCATGATCTTCTCGCCCTTGGTGGGGTAGGGGTTCTTGCGGTGCTCGTTGAGCCAGGCCTTGAGCGTAGCTGTGGCGTCTCGCGTGGCGTTCTTCCGGTACGCGGGGTCCCCGTACGGGTACGAGCCCAGGGGCGCCGCGTACGGGTGGTACCCCAAGGAACCTGCCATGCCCGGTGTATGGTCGTAGGGAGAGCCCTGCAGGGAACGGGCAGAGAGAACGTGAGAGTGGCCCGTGGTCCCCAGTTGCCACCTGGGCGACCGAAGCACACTTGCCCTGCGCCCAGGGGTCTTCGGGCAGCGAGGCCCGCACTCAGGCTTCCCCTGGGGTAGGGCTGAAGGGCTCAGACCCTGGGGCAACCCCTCTTCCTCCTTAGAAGGAAGCGGAGGCCGCCAATCCCTGAGTCCTTGGAGGCTCTTGGAGCAGTCCTGGCTTCCCAGGCACCTGGTAGGCCCCCCTCTGGCTGGGCACGTCCTCCCCTGCGTGAGCAGATTCGGCCACCGAGGCCAGGCCCCTCTACCCAGAGAGAGGCCCGGGCAGCGGCGGCGACTCTGCTCTCTGCGCCCGAGTGGCTGCGCAGTAGAAACAAGGGTAGTGAGCAAAGGAAGTCAAGGAATTTTTTTCCCCCACAGAGAAAGGCAAACGAAGAGCCAAGCCTTGTCCCTGAACTCCCACCCCTCCAAAAGTGTTACCCCAAACCGAAGCCACGGCGCTTTTCCAGAAAGTGCACCCGGCCGAAAAATCCCGGATGCACCGCAGCTCGCCCGACTTTTCAGAAATTTAATACCTCCAAATCGGATTGCGAAGATAGGATTACGGATTTGCAACATTTTGGAGGACTAATTAAAGGCGAGGCCAAACACATTTACACAGACCAAGCACGCTTCTGTTCAGATTTCGGATCTATTTCTTTTGAACTACTTTTCGCAAAATGGCCAAACCCCCTAAAATGAAATAGAGTAAAATGTGCGGGACGGCCTAGAGCTCACGTTTGAACCAAATGTTGCTCTTTGAAGCGACCTCTCCTCCAAAAAACCCCTTCCGCCAAGTTAGCGATCTGAGCAAGACGCGGCTCTCCTTTCCGCGCAACTCCTGAGCCCGAGACCCGGGCGAAGCCGAGAGAGACAATCGCCCAAGTTCGCAGGGGCCGCGAGGCTCGGCCGGACGGTCCGCGGTGAAGCCGAGGCCCGTGTCCCCCGCAGCCCCCGCCCGCCACGCGCGGCCCCAGCTGCCCTTGCCCGCCCAGGCTCCCTCTCACTTACCACGTACGAAGAGAAGGCGGCGGCGGCTGCCGCCGCGGGATCGGCGCCGTACTGGAGGTGAGAGTTGTAGCCCGGCGAGGGCGCCGTGAAGGCGGTGGAGCCGGCGTAGGGCGAGAACGCGGAGCCCGACGACGAGCGGCCGAGCTCATCCGTGCGGGGCCCCGAGATGACGCTGGTGCTGTACGCCGGGCAAGAGTAGAGCGCCAGCGAGGCGGACGGCTGGTACAAGTAGCCCTGCGGGTAGGACATGGCCACACACGGGCATGGGGCGCTCCGCGCCGCGGCCGCCAACGAGCCGGGCGGCGCCCTGAGAGGGCGAGCGGGCGGGCACCTGGTCTCCGGCTGCCTCGGGCCGCCGCTCCTCGGGCCCCGGCTCCCGGGCTCCGGCCCGCGGCGCCTCCTCGCTGGCTTCCCGCGCGCCTCCGGCTGCGACCGATGAGCCCGCTCCTCTGCGCGCCTCGCTCGCCCCGGCAGGGTTTTCCCCCCCTCCCTTGTTGCTTTCTCTTTTTCCCCCGCGCTCTTTGCACTGGGGGGCTCCGCTTTTGGCTTCGCAAAGGTCCTGCCAAGATGCTAAGTTGGAAATTGAGGATTCTGACGCCTTGTGCGCGCCTGAAGCTCCTCCTTCCCGGGGTGTAGTCGGTGGGAGGACTGGCAGGAGCCTCTGGGCGGCCGCAGCCAACCCGGCCGCCAGGCGCTCCTCGTCCTCTCCCTCTTCCTCCCCGGCTCCCTCTCCCGCTCGCTGGCGCTCCCCTCGCCCCTCCCTAGCGCCCGCCTCTCCTCCGCGGCCCTCCTCTCCCCCTTCCTCTTATTCCCCCCCTCCCTCCCCTCATCGGTCTCTCCTTCTCTCTCACTCAGACTCTCGAGCGCCGGCCCCAGGATGACAATCACATCCCAGGCGCGACGATCTCTTCCAACTTTCCTCCCCTGCTAAGTAGGGGAGGCGGAGCGGCGGTTCCGACACAAGCGGGCCCTGGTGGCCGGTCTGCCGTTCCGACGCACAAAGGGAACGAGGCAGCGGACCGCGCTCCAGCGAACGCTCTGCTTTTTCTACGCCACAGTAAATCGCGGAGTTAGCGGATTTCTTGTTCTCGAGGAGGCTGGGCTCCAAAGCGGATCGCCGTCCACCCTCCCCTGGCTTTTCCCCCTAGTTAAAGGACCCACAAGAGCGCTGGAGTCCAGGAATGAAGGCCCCTGAATGAAGGGAGAACCGGATGGATGCCAGCGTTCAGGGCGCTGGGAGTCCGGGGTGATTGTCCTTCTCCACCAGCAGCAGCAGGTGGGCGAGAGACAGGCCTTGGACATCTGCACGTCTCCGGCTCAGCCTCCCTTCCACCAACTCCCCGCCAAACGGCGAGGGAGGAGACACTGGGGACCCAGTACTACGGGGGGAGCCTTTCTCTAGAGAGGTTGTGGACAAGAGCTGCCAGACGGAGAAGCAGCTACACTGGAGTAGCTCCCTGGACCCCATTACACCCTCTCCCACAATGGCTCCCTGTCCCTTTCTTGGGGCTTTGCATCACCGGCAGCTCGCCCCTCCAGGCCGGTGGTGAAGGTGGTGGAGAGTGCGGGTCCTCTTCCAGTTCGCATGCACTCTCGTTCGCACCCGCCCACGCTCCACCGCTAACAGTCCGCGGAGGAGTAACCAACCCAATCACTGTTTGTGCAGCGAGGCTCTGGCAAGGCAAACACAACTGAGTCACAGGCCGAGCCCTTGCCCACGAAGGCCACACAGAATACAAAACAGACCTTTTGCCTGTCTCTACACCCAGCGCCACCGCAAGCCACAGAAGCACTCGAACTCTGGGACAGACAGGGGCGCTGGTGAACCAGGACAGGGTCTGGCACAGTGTTGGGCACTCCAGTCGATCAGGGACTTTGTGGCTTTTATAATGCAGTCACACGGAAGCCGAAGTATACCTAGACACAAAGTTTCCCTCAATGACTCTGACAGTCGAGATACTTTTATTTCCTAAGTTCCAGCCGGGTCTGGCACACAAGCCTGCTCTCCAGACCCACACTCTCTGCAGCGCGACTTCACGCACGCGCGCAGACTCCTCCCCCCCATCAGTTCTCCCAGGCTCCGCCCCTCAGGCGGATATTCTCCTACAACTTCTGAAATCGCCCGGCCCCATCCCTCCCTGCCTTCACCTCTAATTGGACGCTGGCCTCTATAGGCTCCGCCCCTCGGCGACGTGAGCCTCCTTCCCTCCGAGTCTAGGCGCCGAGGGGGCGGGGCGGGGCGGGGCGTCGGCGCCCTATTGTCATGGAGACGGGAAGCCGGCGGCGGCGGTGGCGGGCATAGCCCAGCTGAGGTGGCAGCGAACTGGCCGCGACTGAGGCGAGGCCGAGCAGCCCCGAGCGCGCGGAGCCGACCGCTGGCGGCCTCTCAGGCAGCCAAGGGGGCAGTGTCCTCCGGGGCTCGGGCTGGGCCGGGGTGATCTCGGGGAGTGCCCAGGAGCGTCCCCGCCCTGCTCGCGTCGCTCGCGCTCTTGCGGCCCTTCAGCTCCCCAGCGCCCGCCCCCGGCTCCGCCCGTCGCCGCCGCCGCCGCCGCAGCCCCTCGCGCTAACGGTCGGTAGCGGCCCGCGCGCGCCGCCCGCCGGGGGCTCGCGCCAGCCACGAGGGAGCGTCCGCGGCTCACGCTCCCGCGCTGCGGAGGAGAGGTGAGCCCCGCGTCCACTCTGCCACCGCGTACCCTCCGCGTCTCGGCCGGGCTTCCTGCATCTCGAGCCGCGTCCACGTCCGCCCGTGGACGGGATGGACGCGGTGGTGCCCTGCGCCCCTCCGGGCTCTTGGTAGGCATGGGCTGCGTGAACGTTGGGCGGGATTCTCGTGGTGTGACGGTCCCCCCAGCGGGCGGGCGTGGGCGTGGTCCCCTCCATCCACGAGCGGCGACTTCACCCTCTCGGCTCTGGTCCAGGATGCTGATCTCGGAAATGGAGCCCTGGAGGTTTGTGCCACCGAGAATCTGAATCTGTCAACACAGACATCCTCATTACATCATCCTGCCACTCTGGGCAACCCCCTCTCCCCCCCCCCCAAAACACACACACACCATACTTACAACTCCTTCCCGCCCCCGCACCCCCCGGTTTTCTAATACTGTCTTCTTTTTGGTGTCAAGGACTTGGAGAGAATCCTGAAAGATATTGAAGCATTTAGAATTTATGGTTCTGTTGCTGTGGTTGTCACCTCCGCTCTGCGTCAAATTTGAGACTCATTTCTTAAGGATGTCTCTATTTTCTGCTTTATTTGCACATTGATGGCTCTGCTGCTCCGCTGGCCACCGCCGCCCGGCGTCTGAAATAGACTCGTGTTAATATGCGAGAGGGAAGACCTGATTATTAGCAGGCAGGCGGGATTCAGATAGCATCTGGCGGGTTTTCTCCGTTTTCATGTGAAAGCCTTCCGTTTTTGCTGGTAAACCCGAGGTTTTAACTTTTAGCCTTGGATGCGTTCCTTTCTCTCCTCTCCCTCCTTTCCCCCCTTTATTGATCAGCTTTCCAGTTTGGGAGCCTGCTTACTTTTAGCAGTACTTTAACGCATCTCCTGTCACTGAAGCTTTCTCCCCCGGCAGGCAGGAACTAACTCCCTCTGGTTCCAGGTTACCAAGACGATTCTTTTTCTTTTCCGCTTACTAGTGCATTTGTATCTTTCTGAACATTTGCACTCAGGTTAGGGCTAGGCATGCCTTGATCTTAATGAAAGACTTTAAAACATTCTAATTTTAAAACTTCCTAAGGGTTTATTGGTTTGTCATGTCTGCACGGATCCTGTTACGCATTACTCTTAAAATTTAGAGCTTTAAAATAACAGACACAATTGTATTGCTAAGACATGGTGTGGAGCTTGCTCCTAGAGTTTTGGCTGTACAGTTGTCATTGTTTAAATCAAGTGCAAAAGAGGTTATTCCTGTTTATTTAGTGTAATAACTGTTTACAGTAAAAACTTTAAAGACTTATAAAAGTAGATCTGCTGTATTTTAAAGATCTCATCATTCTTGTGGGAGAGACACAACACAGGCTAGGAAAGGCAACAGATTGCTTTTGTCATATCGCTTTGCTGTTTTGGAGTGTACTTAAAGGATTATGATTGATAAGGCTGTCTTGCCAGAGAATGTTGACACAGGTGTGCATCGTTATCTTAATTAAGATCCTGAGAAAATGTTGTCTATAAAATGGTGACATAAGAAGGGCGGCATATTTTTGTACAGTTTTGCTTCTGGAGAATTTAATTGCACTAGAAATCTGTCTTTGAGTTCCAGATTTTGTGAGCACTTTGGCAGCAGAAGTTTGAGAGAAATGATAGTTAATGTTAAGTGTTCTGGCATGTATTGATACTACTTGTGGCTTTTTTGGCAATGCCTCTATCGGCTTTCTTTGTGCTCCATCTTTGTGGAATAATGGTTTCTGATTTAGAAAGGAAAGCATGAATAGCCTAGTATGTTATTAAGCAAACGTTTATTAGTATTCAGAAAAAAATATGTAGAGGAAGACATGCTTAATGTGCAGAAACAGGAATGTAATGAAAAAGTAAATATATAGGAAATTTATGTCCCTTCACTTTTTTTTTTTGAAAAGTCTCTTAGGATGTTTTCATGATCTAAAACATATTCTTTTTTCTTCTCAAGTACTTAGCTACATTGTTTATGGAAAGCCTTGTTTTACTTCCAGACACAGAAGAAAACTGTTTTATTTCTTCCAAAATGTGTTTCTGTAAATTTGAATTGATGAGCAAGAGAAGATAGTGCATTTAGACTCTTATTAGTTTAAGGATCTGAATCATAACCTGGATGACCACTAAAATAATATTACTGTCCTTTACTTCAAATCTCTGAATGCCAAAACAATAGCAAGACGGATGCTGTTGATTATATTACCCCTTGGCTTATCCAGCACCTAATACCCTTCAACATAAGTATTGCATTAAGATTTCCCCCCTCTCTTTGTAGCTCATGATTTCCTGGAAGCTGGCTGTCCATCAGTGTGTGTGTAAGATGTGTGAGTGTTTTTCTTTAATATTAAAACTCATTGTAGAAAAAGGAAATGAAAGTGGAGGAGGCCATAGGCGTTTTGATCGGAGAGGCCAGGTAGAGAGTCACAGCTTGTTTGTGACTCCAGGGATAATTAGCTGCCTGTCATTATATGGGAAACTAAAATCAAAGAATGATTTATTTAGACTTGTTTGCTGAAAGGAAAACAAGAGCATTACTTTTGAGATAATTGCTTTAGTTATCTTCCAGATCCCCCATCAAAAAATTTTTTTCTGGCAGCCAGCATCAGCATCCCAGTATTATTATCCATCTATTATTTTCAAGTATGATATGTTAAAAGAAATGAAATCGGAATATGAGCTAATTACCTGTCATCTGGTTTAATAAATAATACCAAGTAATTATTAATGTATTAATATATAATTATGTATTTTTACAGTATAGAAATCTTGGGGAAATTTTCAGTGTTTTTCAGTTGATAATGTGCAAATAAATGAGATCATGTGATCCTGAGTGAATTAAACATGATTTTTAAAATAGATTATGAAAACAGTATCGTATTTTGGAATAACTCTGAGATAGCAGAGCCTGTTTTGTGTGGTAGTACCTCAATATCTTTACATATTTCCCTTCAGTGTCTACATGGTGTTGAGTCCTGTAGTTTTAACATCTTTTTGGTATAAATGTTAGCTGTTTTTATAGAGAATAATTGTCCTTAATAGAATAGCAGCTGATACAACTCTGAAAAGATGTAAAACCTTGGGATTATTATTATTTTTGTTCAATAATGACTCTGGTTTGCTTTCATAGCACTACTCTGGAGTGTGGTACTCATGACTTAACTTCTTCACAAATCTGTAGTATTTTTATAGCTGGAGTATACCTAAGTACCAATTTAGAGTGGTAAATTAACTTAGATGCTTCAAAATTGAAAACCAGTATATACAAATGTAGTTAAAGTTTAAATCTTTATTAGTGAGGATGCACTTAATATTTGTTCAGGAGAAGGGAATATAATTTTCTCCTACAGTTATCTTTTATGTAATCCATTTTTCCAACCTTTTCTCAGGTTAATGATATTCCACACCTTGATACAGTCTTTACTTGTTTATTTGCGGTAATATAAGGTGATACCTTGGGGAAAATTAGATTAGATATTCATATCTAATATCTCAGAAGTATTTAACCAGACTTCTATATTTCCTTAAACAGGATAATTTTTATTTCCTGTGCAGGTTATGAGTATGATGCTTCCATATACGTTTGGATGTTTTCAGCTAAGTTCACTTCTGAACTGTGGGGTTCCTCCAAGTGTTGCCTGAAATCTGTCCTTGAGCATCCCCACGCTCATCTGTAAGTGAGTGTCTGCACAGTTGTGCTTGTATATTTGGGAGTAAACCCAAAATAGCACCAGTGTTTGTTTTACCAAAGTATTTATATTGGTAATAGGGACGGTCTCAGTTCAGAATGGAAAGAACGTCACTTGAGGCCTTTATTACCATTTTACCAATGTATTAATAAGTAGGAACATTTTGCTTCATGGAAATATACTGAATGATTTCTTTTTTAATGGTATCTTTGGATAGTGAAATTTATGACCTCAGTGCTTTTCATAAAAATCAAGACTAAGGTTATGATGTGTTATAAAGAGAGAATTATTATTTGAAGGAAATATTTATATCAAATTACAGCTTTTTATTATTTTCATTACCCCAATTCTTTTTAGAATAAATATAAGGGGAGTATCAGCTCTAGTCATAGGTACTAAACTCTCTTAATGACAAAGGGCATACAGGTGTGCACAAAACTTGTCCCTTCTCATCAGAATAGGGGCTGGTGAACACAAGCAGGTGAGAAAAGCCATAAGAAAAAAAAATTGTGCAGAATATTTGTGTTGTCTAGTGGGAAGAGCAAAGTACAGGATTCAGTGATAGAGAATATTTTCTTAAAAAAAAAGATGGTTGGAGGACCAAAAAAAAAAAAAAGCTAATTCTACAGAAGGCAACTCGAGTACAGTCTGCTATAGAAGCAGTGCTTCTTTGTGAATACTTTCAAAGGCATTAAAGTGACTCTCAATATTAAATGAAGTAATATCTAATTGTTTTTAAATAGCACCTTTGTGTTCTTCTATATCTGACTGAGCCTTATAGGTCTTCATGTATGACCAAGAACTGAAGTATTACAGTGACTTAGGAAACACACAGATACAAAGAAGATGTTATACAGTGAACAATCTGATTCCTCTTTGTTTGTCTTTAAGCTTAGTTTTTGGTTTTGTTTTTTTAACCACTTATAAACTTGTTGAATTTAAAAGACGGAGGATTAGATTTTTTTTTTCCTTCCTTAGAATGAATATAGGAAAATCTAAACATACAGTCAAATTGGTTGGATTTTATATCTGTTATTCGACAAAATTTATTAAGATTCATATTTATATATTAATGGTATTCAAATATATTAAAACGAATTCTCATTTTATATAAAATAGGTGTGTGGAAGGGAGTTCCCTACTCTTGAAAAGATGAAGAAAGCATGTCCTTTCCAACAATAATAGATTATAGTTGATTAACTGAGAAGGTTATACTAAATGTTCTCTGGTGGAAATGGTTAGGGTATGCTTTTTGAGAAATATATCATTCAGGAATAAAATCAATTCAAGTATAGGTAATTAAATTGTAATTCAATGAAGGAAGGAAGTGGTAGGAAAGATGAAGCTAACTCTTGCTGTTTTTCTCTTTAAGAATCTACAGTCCATAATGGAGCCACTGTACTGGCTTTTGGAAGGAGGAGATTCTGAAGATAGGGAGGTAATATTATCTCTTTTAAGAGAATACTTTTCTCTGTAATCCTGCGCCTTTATTACATATAAGAACTTTATCTAGGAGGCAGCAATTTCTTTAAATTTGGGGTATGGAAACAATCTGATTTTTCTCTGCTGAGTTTTTGAGCTGCTGTGTTGGGAGGGCTGAGAAATCTCAGCTAGGCCTACTCAGCACCCTTAAAATAGCTTCTTTCTGAGAATTAGATCTGTGATGGTGGCCTACCCCATCCCAGTAGGTGTCATTTTAGTGTGTGGTTGATGGGCACACATTGAGCAGTTGCTTAGCTGTCCTCATTTACCTCCCTGGCTTTGCTGCCTTCTCTAGGGGAACACGCTGTCTGCAGGGCAGTTTACTGTCAGCCACCACCCAGCTCAGAGTGGGAGACTTGCTGGTTGACAACTGGTTGCAGAGCTCTGCCAAGGAGCTCTCCAGGCCCAGCCGGGGCTGCTGTAGCGCACGGGAGGCCGGGAGCTGCGCCACACGGGTTCCTTCCCTAGTTGTCAGCTTTAGGTCCCTTTCCATTTTTTGTGTAATCCTGGGCTGTGGGTAATACTTTCCCTTTCCTCTCACTAGGTTGGCTTGCTGCTCTCTTTGCAGCTGTTGCAGGGATTCACATGGAATGGAGGACTCTGTTTTATTCTGGATGAGATCTTTGAGCATTTCTCTGCATGCTTTTTCAGTTTCAAAAACCTAATGTTGGTGTCCAAGAGTGAATCTAAGATTCTTGAACAACAAAAATAAAAAATGAGAAAATCTGTATCAAAAAGAAAAGCTTCCATCTTTTCAGGCTATGCTACTGCCTTGACTATGCAAGTTAAATTAAAAACAGAGTCAAATCCTTTTATAAAATATCAGTCTATCATTCAATCATTCTATTTCGAAGAATGTTAATAAAGGCTTAAATTGTGTTATGGTGTTTATGTAATTTTTTTTCCTTTTTAAGAAAAATGATATACTTTTCTAGTCATCAAAAATATCTACTCCCCAAACTATAGCTATAGAAGTATGTTAATGGAATAATGAAGGGCTTTATGATGTCTAATTATATAATTGGGAAATGGGTAAGCAACAGTAGTAGTAGCTAAAACCAGTTTCTTCTATTAAAGAGCTAGTATAGAGTTAAAAACAAAAAGCTTCAAGAAGACTCTGTAATCTTTAAATCAAATGACATTTTTGGTTAATACAATAGGAAGAAGAAGCATACCAATCTCAGATTATATTATTCTGGCCTAGGTAGAGGTTGGAAGCAGCTGAAGAGCTGTTAACATGTGGCCTGGAAAAAAATTATCTAAAAGTGGTTACTTGAAAGGCAGTTTACATTTGCAGAACAATTCAATATTATGACCTTGACCAACTTTTACACTTCATATTACTTGGGATATTACTCCAGCTTTTAAAATATCAATCTATGGTATAGATTGTGTATGGAATACAAGGGTATTTTTGAATTGACTAAGTCTTGCTCGTCATTCTAAATTGTGCTTCAGTATTACAAAGTTGAAATGTAATATTTATTAATAGAAGGAAAATATAAAATTTAATATCTGGGCAACTGAGACCTTTAAACCTACTTTAAAAGTATAATCTTGACATCTATGACACTATTTTTTTGTCTTTGAGATACAGATAGAATTATGGATTATTCTAAAATCCAGATGTTTTATTTATTAATTCCAAATTTTGTTCTCTATAATGGACTTTTAAAGTAAAAGGAATACATGCTTTAGCCATGGACTAATTTATTAAACATTAGTACACAGAAAATCAGCCTTGATTAATTTAAAACTGTGAAAGGGGGCAGGTAAAACTGTTTTCAGCTGAAATTTCCTAATGCAGCAACCATTTAAATTAAATGTTTGTTAACGTAATAGTGATGGCATTTTCTCCTCCTCCTCCTTGTGGTTTTGTCCAACTGGATGTTACAGTGGCGGTTGCGCTGACTGTTAAGTGTTTAAATGATGACACCATTATGTGAAGTGATTTTGAAATGAGAGAGTCCAGCCAAGAATTACATCTGCTCCCATCTCCTTCAAATCATACTCTCTGGCAGTACAGATTATGATTGATTTGTTTGTGACAGATTGCAGGAAACAGTCATTGATTTTTCAATATTTTACCTTAAAATTATTTACAGTTGTAACCATGGGGAGGTATTTCCATGGGCTGTCAGCCCCTGAAAGACTAGGATAATATTCCCTGCTCTCTGACAAGACAAATTACCTGTAATGAGTGCAGTAGCTGAAGGGTATACTTTTATTTTAAAATATGTCAATAACCCCAGTGACTAAACGAATATTGATTTAGCATAATGAAGCCTGAGTAATGTGAAAATGAGCTTTTTCAAGGAGCATGGTAAAGACTTTCTTTTTAGCTGGTTGTAAGAAGCTTTTCATTCTTTTCAACTAGCTAGTGGAGATAAGGAGTTTTATATGCAAACCATCAGAATGGTAGTGTTATTTGTGATAACCAGGGTCCAAATATTCTGCCCTTGCTTTTATCGATTCTTTTTCAAATCTTATTTGGAGTCTTACTTTTAGTCATAGAATAGATACTGATTTACTTGCTGTTACCTTTAACCAACTTAATATATTTACCATTTCAGCATCTTTTGCATTAGAACCTGTGGTATTGAATATTAACATGTAAGTCTATATCCAGTCATTTGTAGATGACATAATAATTATGTTAAGACATTTCAAATGGGTCTATTGTAGTATTTAATGTGCTGTATTTTATGGTAGAATAATTCCCAGTCCCTGGACATAAGATTGCTTTCACTGGGAATGAAGATTAATTTACTTAAGTCCTGATATTTTAGGCAGCAGTGCATGTTTCCATTTTTGTTAGACTTTCCGCTCCTTTCCAAATGTATTTCTCAACTTTTTAATGGATTAAGACCCTAAAATATAAGGTCCGTCAAACAAGAATGATAGTAAAGTAGTACATAGCTTTGTTTTATAGTTCATCGAGAAGCCTGAAGATCTTATGCCTGAACTGGTATTCCATGGAAACCTAACATATTTTATGATAACTAATAGTAATGAAATTTTATTGAAAGCAATAGGTAAAGTCCCTTTAGAAATTAAAAATGAGTTTTGATTTAAAGAAAATTCAGATGACTCTTTGTGAGTGCTAGTTCTTTTGCAGCACTGCTTTGGAAATGTTGCAATAAAATGAAAAATACAAACAGATCTTTTAATGGAAAATAGGATAGACTCTAGAACAAAAGTTATCCTTTTGGTTTTTTTTCCCCCAGGAATTTGCCTGAGGGTGTGAGACAGATGATTTCTGTTACTCATCCTAGTTGTGTCCTGCAATAAACTGGATACTTTATAAAATACTGGTCCCTTGGTTTCAAATGCTGTAAGATTTTAGTTCTCCATTATCCTTTCCTCCAAGTTCTTTCCCTTTTTCTATAAAGGACCTTTGAAAATAGAAATATAAAGCCTGCACCATTATCATATGTGAAACTGATAGCCCAAATTCTTCAACCATTAATTTGGTTTATAGTTTTCTAAGTTGATCTCATATCTTAGATCTTAGATATGAGAACTTACCTATGGATAAGGCTTATCTACAGAATATACCCTCCAGAAAAAAATAAATATAGATCTTTCTCCTCAGTAATAAAAAAAAAAAGCATATTTTCTTGAGACAAATCTGTGTTAAGGAAAACATCTGTATTGTTGTTTAGTTTATTTTGGAATAAAATAATAAATGTATATATATGGTAAGCACCTCCTGACCCCATCATGTAGTTTAAACCTGGCTATTCATTTTATAATACATGTGCAGAACTATTTATGTGAGTAAAATTTAATAAGTACATAGATAAAGCTTTTTCTGGGCAAATTATTCTCTTTTGGATACTCTGCCCTTTTCCATTTCTTTTCTCCCCTTGAAAAAAAAATATCCTGCCCTTGTTCTCCTTTAGGGAAAAACTATTTAGATAAAGTGTTTTTAAATCATGCAAGTCATTGCCTGGGTTTGGTTAAAACATTTATTTTTTTTGAAAAGGAGAAAATACCCCCGTTTGAAAAACCTTTCTTGCATTTGTATCTATTAAGATAAACAGTTTACTTTGATATGGTACATACCAATCTACTTAGTTAATTTTTTTCCAGAATTCATTTTACTCTGTTTGGTCTGACCTTCTATGATAACTTAATATAGGAACAAATTAGCATATAATTCTATTTTCCATGTGACCTCAACCAGTTGCAGAATTGTACCGCCACTTTTTGGTGGGGGTGCAATTTGATATTTTATGTAGACTCTAGCATTAAGCGTTTGCAAGTGTTCCTGGCTCATGTGTTATCAAAAATGTTTAAAAGTAAGCAGTTAGAGGAAATCCTCACCCCTGTTACTAAGGTATTGCAATGCCTCCAAAAGGTAGCATTTTTAATTAGTGTACGTGATTGATTAGTGATTTGTCTTTCTCCCAAGCATAAAGCAGCTGGGCAAAATTAAGTGAGGTTGGTGAAGTATAAGAAGATATTAGGGGCTGGTGGTGACAGTGATCATGACAACTAAATAGATGTTTTTGTTTTTTCTTTTAGATTCAGCAATCAGTCTTTGAAATTTCCTGTGGTCTGTTCAATCTAGATGCAAAGGACATGGAAAAATCAAGTGCTCAAGTGGTTTAAATATGTTTTGGATATTCTTATTTATAGATTACAGGATTTTTCCAATTAAAATCCACAGTTGTCATGCAGAAGGAGGTTATGCCCTTCTTGATCACCAGTTTTATTTGAAATGCTTAGCATTATAGTGTGTTACTGAATGCTGTTTTAATCAAAGTATAGAAAAATAAAAACAATTTTATATGTTGACTTTTTTTCTAAAATGACTTTATTGGACTGAATGAATGTTTATACCTGAAAAAGAGGGTTCCCCCCTGAGAAAAAAAATCACTTTCTCCATTATAGCAATTCTTCTGGCAATCTGATATCATTAGAATAGGTTTAAAATCACTTTCTGATGTGACCCTATTATATTTATGGAAGAAGAAAGACTTAAAAGGTATCCATATATATAATTTTAATTCTCTATAGTAGTCCCTCTGGAATGGAACATTTTCTTTTAAAAAAATCTATTAGCTCAGCTCAGGTATGAGGGAAAAATCATCTCAACTGGCAGAGCATTTGTTACGTGTTTGAGTATTTGGTTTATATAAAGGTTGACATCCAGTCTTCCACAGAGTTCTTACATTTGGGCAGACTGAATAATGAGGGGTTGCCTTGGCATTGGGAAATTCCTTGTTGCGGCCTTTGTGGTGGCTGAAGGGAAACAGAAGGATTCCTCCGTGGCAGGCAGGCGTCTGGCTTCTGTGTTGTGAACTCTGTTAAGGGGTATGTGTGACCAGAGGTAGCCCTTAGTGAGGGGACTGGAGAGATGCACAGATGCTGCTGACACCCGAAGAAGTAGTGGTGAGTGACTGTTCTGTGCATGACCCAGTTTGTACTTCATCCACTTCTATAGTTTTCACAAAATGCTCTGATAAATTCTTAAGCTCAGATCTCCGTACAGCAAAGTAAAATTTTTAGGCTAGAATATTTTTTATTTTTAATTAAACTTTATATTTTGAGATAATTACAGATTTCACATGCAGTTTTACTAAATAATGGAGAGGTCCTCTGTACCTTTAGTTAGTAAGTTTCCCCTCAGTAGGGAAAGTATCACAACCTGGACATTGGCCTCATTACAGCCCAGATACAGAACTTCCATCCCCGGAAGGATTCCTCACTCTGTCCTTTTATAGTCGTACGTGCTTGTCTCCTGCTCCTCTTCCTGTAGCATCACTAGGCTGTTCTCCTTTCCTGTAATGTTTTTTCTTTTCAAGGATGTTCTATAAATGGAATCATATAGTATATAACCTCTTGGGATTGACTTTTCTCACTCAGCACAATTTTCTGGAGCTTCAACTCGCATGTATCAGTATTCTGTTCTTTTTATGGTTGGGTAATATCCCGTGGTGTGGTTGCCCCACAGTTTGTTTAACCATTGTACCAGTTGAGACTTCAGTGTTGTTTCTGGTTTTTCACTATTATGAATAAAACTGCTGTAAACATGCATGTACAGATTTTTATGTGAACATAAGTTTTCATTTTCCTGGGATAAATGCCCAGGAGTGTGATTGTGGGTCATATGATAATTACATAGAGTCTTTTTAAGACTAGAATTGATTTTGTGTGTATGGAAGGGGAGACAAAGAGAACATCTACATTTTTGTGGTATTTTTGCTTTAACTGGATTTGTCTACGATTTCAAAACATACAGACTATTTTAAATAACTTGTAGCTAGATATAAAAAAAACATTTTTCCACAAACTAGGTTTTGTTCTTATTTCTAGAGAAATACTTTTGAGAAAAAACTGACTTTTTTTGGGGGGGGTAAGCAATTTCTGTGTAAAGGAATAAAGGTAGACATACACTATAGAAAGTGCTGCAAAGCTGACAGGGTACTTGGGGAAAATTGGCAAGTGTTAATAGAGACTTGACATTCAAGGCTATATTGTAATAGTTTTTCAATTTGTAGACTTTAACTTTTGTCACTACCATGTAGCCTGCAGATTTTATTTGTAGAATAAATTCATTATCTTTATCATTTGTGTTCAGCTGTGTTGCATTTCATGTCCATCTAATTCAACTATATGCATGTAGGAAGAAAAAGAAGGAAATGAAAAACAAACAGTATCTTTTCTAGTGCAGGTATGCTCAGTTGTGTCCAACTCTTTTGCAACCCCGTGGACTATAGCCTGCCAGGCTCCTGGGTCTATGGGATTTTCCAGGCAAGAATACTGGAGTGAGCTGCCATTTCCTTTTCCAGGGGATCTTCCTGACCCAGGAATCAAACCTGTGTCTTCTGAGTCTGGCAGGTGGATATTTTACCACTAAGCCACCTGGGAAAGCCATCTTTTCTAGTACCTGGCCCCTAAAATGCAGCTACTTTATGCAATGCTTAGTGGAAGAATGGCTTTGTCTCCAACTCCGGTAGAAATTATGCTGGTATACTTACTGAGATGTAATAAGGCATATACAAAACCATCTATGCTATATTTTGGGAGAAACCCACTGAAAGAATTTTCAAGGATAATTTTATTTTGATTTTCTACCATATATATTGACTTTATCGCTCTTAATGAAGATGTAGCTCCATTTCTTTTTAGAAAACTTTGGATGCCATTAAGGGGTTACAATAATCCTTCTAACAAAAGTCAATATTATAAATCTTTAATTTTTTCAAGTGAGGCCTTAGAGACTTCACCTTAGGCCAAGCAGACCCCAATCTTGCAGTGCTTCTAAATATAACTTCATCTTTAACCCATTATAGCCATGACCACAGTGATATAAATGACATAAGACAATAAAATAGCCCTTGCCCTTGAAAATGACCTGGACAAAAGATATTGTGGACACATGGAATCTATAAATACCGGTGGTCACTCATCATGAAGCAGCGAGGGAAGCACCTCTGTCTAGCACTTCTAGGCACTGGGACCCTAATGATAAGAAAGAGCAACACAGACTCTGATCCCTTAGAATGGTTCTCTTGATTCTTAGATTAGGGGATGGGGACGGGAGAAGTAGAAAGAAACTGAGATAGAGACCAACATGATTATGTGTTACCAGAAATCTAGAACCTTCAGAATTTAGGAGAGAGACTAGGAAAGCTGAAGCTGCTGAAACAGGCCTCACAGAAAATGGTGGGCTTCAACTGGGATGGAGCATATACATGAAATGGAGAAAAAAAGATACCAGGAAGAGAAAGAAATGAGCTGCAGTGCATTTCGTTGAAAGTGGGGTGCAGTCTGGTCTGGCTAGAATTTCCCGCAACATTAAAATGGTTTGTGACTGCCCCAAAGTATGCTTAATAGCTTCCTATGTTTTAGTAACTCACCAGAAATGTGGCAGGCCTTCTTTAAGAGTAATATTTGAATTATGTGTATTTGAGAGAAAAAACAAATGGATACTCTTACTCCTAAAACCAGGGCTTGGAAGTATGTTTTTGTTTTGAAGCTCAGTTTGTGAAAATCAAAATATTATTTTCTTCCCTTTACGTTTGATAAGGGATAAAATATTTTGTACCTTTCTAATGTCTTAAATGCATAACCTGTAAGACTGTAATACTTTGAAATGTTTTATTTATTTTAAGCTTAAAATAAAAGAACTTTAAATTCTTTTAGAAGAGCTCCAAAATTAAAACTGCATGATCACATGTAGATAAAAGTTACATAAAGAACATGTTTGTAAGATGGTACATAGAGCTGATGGCTTTACTAAGGAACTCTTTTGGGCACCCTAAGAAAATACAAGTATTTCTGTGCATTTTTTTCAAGCATTCAAGGTAGGAGGAGAGCTGAGAGTCTTTTCTAAATATACATCCAATTTTAGGAGGCTAAATCAGAACTTTCTAATATGACTGGGCCCTTTATGTCAGGAACCTGGAAAAAGGAAGCCACCTAAGGGACTATTAGAGTTCTATAAGTTTATATAAATCATAGATTTGATCAAAGTGATTATAAAAGACATCCAAATTAAGACACTCAGGGCTTTGCATGTAATAATATAGATTCCAGTACCCTCAACTATATACCATTTCCAGTGAGGAGACCAAGATGAATTGGGTCTTAGGAAGGTGCTACATGAGGTGGGCGACTTAAAAGTTCCGAATATACATAATGACCCAGTATTGTGGAATCATCTTGTAATACTGTTTATGTAGCAGTTTAAGGAAAAAAAAAAAAAGAGAGAGAAAAAGAAAATGGTGCTATTTTAGATAGTTTAAAAATTTTTTTACAAATACTGCAAAGCATAGGTTGGTTACCACTAGACTTCCTGACTCTGCTGTGATTGCTATATTCTTTGTATATTCTTTTAAAATACCGAGCACTTTATAATTTTGTCTATAATTGTTTATGTATATTTTATCCACAAAGTGTTTCTAGAACAACTTACATTGCTAAATTACCTTAGCCTACCTGCCATCTTTAAGCTTTATGTATGAATATACTGAAGTGTCAATTGCAAGACACATTAGCAGACTATTTAATTTTTTTTCCAGAAGACTTTTTATTCAAAACACCTTTCAAACTCAATGCATAAAAATAGCAGGCAGCTCCCACTTGCAGGCTTTTGAAGCTAGAGAAGACGTGTTTTTCACGTGAAGAAGCTGAGTCCTGGGAAGATGAAATGCCTCAGTGGTAATAAGGATCTTTTGACTCCAAAGCAGATGCTGCCAACTTGAAGATGCTTGTCCCCAATTCTGGAAATTCAGTCTTCAGGTGCTTGTATCACAACCCCATTCTTCATAATGTTTTGTTTTACAGACGTCAGAAATAAATGTCTAACTCATCATCTGTACGTGCCATCCAAACGTTTTGGCACCCAGTATGGGTACAAGTAACAAGGTAAAGCATGTTAATCTCAGAACTGGATTTTAACCAAAAGAATGTTCCATGTATTCATTACTATTTATGCATACCTGCTGGGTTTTAACATTGTGATAAATTCAGGGAATCAAATCTGAATACATGTTCCCTGAATTCAACAAAGTGGGCATTGGACTCAGGCCTGGAGTTGAAACGGTGAACAGCATGCAGTGTTTGTGGAGCTTGGAAGCTTAGCATCTGCCGTGGCTACAGAGGCATAAACAGACCATTTCAGCTCAGCATGGTGAGAGGGGAAGGCCAGGTGCTGTGGGACCACAGGGGCACAGTCCCCAGGCAAGCCTGACAGAGGGAGGGTAAAGTCAAGGAAGGCTTCCTGTAGGAAAGGGGCACTGAGGTTGAGTCCTGAAGGAAGGGAAAGCCTGGTGCCTTTGGGAGTCAGTGAGGAGCTTGAAGGAAGCAGAAGATATGTGTGCAGAGATGGGAAAGAGAGTAAGCAGGGGCCAGACTGGAAGGGCAGTTTATATGCCAGACAGAGCAGCTTGGACTTCATCTTCCTTTCACCAGATCAGCTCTGCATTGTGAAGGTAAAACTTTCAGTAGTGACGCAAGAGTCTCTGGATGATAAGAGACTCTTTCAGTGGTTTTGCAAGTAGTTGTCCAGGGATGAGATCAGTTGCAGGAGCTGAGAAAATGGCCAGGGGAAGGAGGGATGTCGGTGGATTGATGTGAGATGTTAAGATGCTAGAAATAAAAGGACATGCAACTGAAGGGCTACAAATGCAGGCAAAGGAAAAGCATGTCAGTGAGGATGTCCTGAAGGTTGCAGCAGTTAGGTCATGGTGGTGGTGTTTCGAGACAGGGAACCTAGGAGAAAAAGGTCTAATGGAGAAAACACAGTGTGGGCAGATCAGTTGGTTTTGAGGTACTAGTAGAATATCCAGGGGGGTTGGAACTCACAATCTTGAAGCAGCCAGAGAACGCAATCTATTCTTTCATATCAGTCTATTTTCTTTTCTCTGAAAATCAGATTTTCTGATTTCTGAAAGGCAATTTCTTTAAAAAAAAAAAAGTGTTCTCTTTCATTATTAAATGTTTTTTCCTCGTGTGATACAGCTGTAATGATCCTATGGAAAGCAAGTCTGAGATGAACTGTTCAATATTACTGGGCAACATTTGTTTAAAAAAAAAGATGTGGTTTGGAAGGATATAAAGGAAGGAAAGGGAAAGACTGTTCCTGGCGATAGCTGTCCCCTGAACAGCTCAATGGATTCAGTTCAGTTCAGTTCAGTTCAGTCGCTCAGTCGTGTCTGACTCTTTGCGACCGCATGAATCGCAGCACGCCAGGCCTCCCTGTCCATCACCAACTCCCGGAGTTCACTCAAACTCACGTCCATCGAGTCAGTGATGCCACCTAGCCATCTCATCCTCTGTCGTCCCCTTCTCCTCCTGCCCCCAATCCCTCCCAGCATCAGAGTCTTTTCCAATGAGTCAACTCTTCGCATGAGGTGGCCAAAGTACTGGAGTTTCAGCTTTAGCATCATTCCCTCCAAAGAAACCTCTGGGCTGATCTCCTTCAGAATGGACTGGTTGGATCTCCTTGCAGTCCAAGGGACTCTGAAGAGTCTTCTCCAACACCAGTTCAAAAGCATCAATTCTTCGGCCCTCAGCTTTCTTCACAGTCCAACTCTCACATCCATACATGACCACTGGAAAAACCATAGCCTTGACTAGACGGACCTTTGTTGGCAAAGTAATGTCTCTGCTTTTGAATATGCTATCTAGGTTGGTCATAACTTTCCTTCCAAGGAGTAAGCGTCTTTTAATTTTATGGCTGCAATCACCTCTGCAGTGAACTCTAAATTTCAATTGTGCAGAGGGATTTAAAGATAGGGAGGGAGGGGCAAAACACTTCCAGGAAAAAAAGACTGGAGAATAGTTTTTTTTTAGAAGCTTGGTGAGTTTGGATTGCAATATATGCTTAAGTGATTAGTAAGTAAACATTATCTGGATCATATTACTTTCAACATTCACCCACAAGTCCTCACAGAGCATGTACTGGGTATTGGGTACAGGGTACTGGACAGTGCTGGCCATTGAGTAGGGACCTCACTGGACATGGTCTTTCCCTCACAGAGTTTATAGTCTAGCTGGAGGACTATAAATTCTGAAGGTAGCTCTCTATGATATTTCTGTCTGTATCTGTTTACTATCATTGACATAGATTGGGAGGACAACTTATGACTCTTGGATCCCATAGAAATGAACATGTATACCTCCAGAGGGCACTGCTATGTTCACAGCAGGAAGAAAAAGAAAGGATTCAGGCTGCCTTGACTTCCTTCTACCTGTTGAGCTGGGGCTGGTGGGATTGTTATTCGAAGCAGGGGACTGGAACATAGGTGGAGAGTAGCTCCTAGATATTCCTGAGTGGCTGAGAAAGAGTTGTGACTTGTTTGCTCGCAAGGATCAACCTCCCCTCCAGAGTAGTGCACTTGTTACAGTTGATGAACCTGTACTGACACCATCACCCATTGTCCACAGTTTACCTTAAGGTTCCCTGTTGGTGTTCTACATTCTGTGGATCTGGACAAATGTGTAGCGATGTGGATCCACCACTAAAGTATCACACGGAATAGTTTCACTGCCCTGAGAATCCTCTGTGCTTTGCCTGTTTGTCATTTCCTCTCCACCAACCCCTGACAGCCACTGATCTTTTTACGGTCTCCATAGTTGTGCCTTTTCCATAATGTCAAACTGTTAGAATCATCAAGTATTTAGACTTTTCAGATTGGCTTTTCAGTTAATTATATGCACTTAAGGTTTCTCTTTGTCTTATCATGGCTTTGCAACTTATTTCTATTTAGTGCTGAATAATATTTCATTTTCTGTATGTACCAGAGTTTATCCATTTATCTGATGAAGCACATCTTGGTTGCTTCCAAGTTTTGGCAATTATGAATAAAGGAGCTGTAAACATCTGTGTGTAGGTTTTTATATGGATACAAATGTTTGACTCCTTTGGGTAAATACCATGGAGTGCTCTTGTTGGACCATATGTAAGAGTATTTAGGTATATAAGAAGCTGCCAAACTATCTTATAAAAGTGGCTGCATTGTTTTGCATTCCCACCAGCAGTGAATGAGATTAGGTCTTGATTTAATGAGCCTGTGCCTCTTGCCTGAACTTCACAATCCTTCTTAGTCTTCCTCTTCTTTAGCTAGGACAGGGTGGCTGGAGTGGGCTGGAGTTACATATTTCCCTTCTTCCCTGTGGAAGGCTCGAGCCTGCTGGAAATGGGTATTTCTTTTCCCTCAGGTCAGGTCAGGTCAGGTCAGTTCAGTTCAGTCGCTCAGTCATGTCCAACTCTTTGCGACCCCATGAATCGCAGCACGCCAGGCCTCCCTGTCCATCACCAACTCCCGGAGTTCACTCAAATTCACATCCATCGAGTCGGTGATGCCATCCAGCCATCTCATCCTCTGTCGTCCCCTTCTCCTCCTGCCCCCAGTCCCTCCCAGCCTCAGAGTCTTTTCTAATGAGTCAACTCTTCGCACGAGGTGCCCAAAGTACTGGAGTTTCAGCTTCAGCATCATTCCTTCCAAAGAAATCCCAGGACTGATCTCCTTCAGAATGGACTGATTGGATCTCCTTGTGGTCAGTTAGGCTCTGGTAAAACCCTAGCAGGTTAGGCTCTATTAAAATAGTTTTCCCTGAGGACAGATCTTGTTAAGACGAAAGTTCTGGAACATTTTAAAATAATTCCTTTTCCCATCCCCCTTATAGAAACTCAACGTTTTTTTTTTCTTTCTTTCTGGATATTCACTGTGAGAATCTGCTTGAGCTCCTGGAGATAAAACTCATAAAACTGTGGGGGAACTCCCTTTGACTGGGTCCCCCTGGGTCTCCCCATTGCTTCTCAGCGTTGTCTACACTAGTTTCTGGCATCTGGTCAATTACAGTTCAGGTTCTCCTACCCCACTATTGCTCTTATGGAGGTTTCTGCTTGTGGGTTTCTGCTCTATTATGGTTTTCTGTATTCACCTGTCTCTCTCTCCAGTTTTGGGGGCAAACGTTTGCCTTGCAACCTCACTTCTCCTATGGCTCTCGCAGGATTGTTGTTTTTCAGTTTGTTCAGTATTTTACTTATTTTATATTGAAGTTGTTGACATCTAAGCTCTTTACATGTTGGACCAGAAACCGGAAGTCCACAAATACTTGCCAGCCTGTGACGAGATAAATACCAAAAAGAAAAGAAAGCGTTTAGAAACCTGAATAGTTATTTGAAATTGCTGTGATATCCAAGTACACAATTTTATATTTTACAAAAATATTGGTCTGCAGAAGATTAGAAAATAGGAACGAAACAAAACGACAATAAGCAATTGGCCCTTTACGCCAGATAAGTGGAGAAGCATGGGAGTAGGAGGCAGTCAAGAAAATAGTGATTGGGATGAGAATTATACTACTTTTGTGGTTGTCTAGAAGGTACTCTGAGATCCCTGGGGAAGAAGATCAAACTGTTTGGAGTACAAAGAAAAGGGTGATTAGGGCTTTTCAGAGTGGACGTGATGGGGAGGGAACAACAGCCTATGGGAGGGCAAAGATAGCTTCCACCCCCCACCTACCTTACCCGAGATGTCGGAGTGATCTTCCTAACATAGAGATCGGACCATGTCACCCCCTTGCTTAAATCCTTTAGAGACACTCTCTGCCTAATGCTCCTCAACTTCTCAGCCCCATTCATAAGGCTGCTCACCACCTGACCAGAGGACCCGTCTGGCATCATTTCTACCACTCCAGCCCATGCACCCGTCTCTCCAGAGGCTGGTTTTCCTAGAGTAGATCACAGTGTGCACTACCATTTCCATCATACACCTCCATCATCGCAGGCAACAACTGTGCATCTGTGGTCTCTTCTGTTTGGAAGGCCTTCCTTCCACTCATATATCCTTTAACATCATCCTCTGGGGGATTTTCCTGCATTTGATGTCAAATGTACAGATGAAAGAGACCCAGGAGCTCAGTCAATTTTAAATGCGGAGCTGGAAGGGAAACTTACAGATTCAGCCACACTTCTGATAACCTCACGTCCTTGTGTCTTCATTGGGTATCTCACAACTGGAAAGGGGTGTGTTTCAGGCCACTAGGTAGGAGCAATTACCACATGACCCTGAAACCAGCATCTGGATGCCTCAGGCCTGGGGGAGACCAGAGAAGAGGCACTCAAGGTCAGGGGTGGGGAACTAACTTTCCAGGATGGAGGCAGCTCCCCTGGGGTTCCCATCCTCCTCACAGAGAGAGCCTCTAAAGCAGGACTTGGCAAACTTTTTCTCGAAGGAGCCAGATAATGGATATTTTTGGCTTTGTGGGCTAGACAATGTCTGTTGCAACTGTTTTGTCACTGCAACGCAAAAGCAGCCATAGACAAGTGGGTGTGGCTGAGTTCCAATGACACTTTTACAAAAGTGTTCCAATAACATTTATGAAAACAGGCTGCAGGCTGGATTTAGCCCATGGGCTACAGTTTGCCAAACCCTGCTCAAAGGAAGGAAAATGTCCCCTTTCTTCTGCCCTGTCTCTAAATAGCCTTTCGAGGCCTCACTAAGTTTACCTTTATAGTTTCTGAATTCCTGAATTTTTTCCCTTCAGAATAGCATAAACAATGAGTAATCTGCCCCTACTTGCCAATCAACTGCAGCGGCCTGAAATGTCCTTTATTGGTGGAGTGAAAGATGCAATGGCATACACTGAGCATGTGTAATAGTTTGTAAAATTAATCCTTAACCCAGGTGTCTTAATGAGATAGACACATGAGATGCTTACTGTGAATAATATGAAAGCTAAAACCTTACCATAAAGTGATTTGGTAATATCTTTGGTGCTCTGCCTGTGTTTTGCTGGGCTGTGTGGAATTTGGACCTGGAAAGTAGGGTTGAGCTTTTCATAAACTGGGTAAGGCTAAAGGGGGGATACCCATGTCCATGACCTAATATACTGTCTAGAATTCTCAGTCTATGGGAAAAACTGCACAGCTTACTGATATCCTGTCTTTGAAACAATAAAGTAGACAGTATAGCAATGCATCAGTTAAGCCAGTAGACATTAAAGGCAAGTACACCTGCCTCAAATGGCTCAAATGGTCATAAATGCTATAAAATACTCAAACCAAATAGCCATGTAAATTAAAACCTAAAACAGTGGGGTTATTAAAACCCTGGCATCATTAGCCTCAGGGAGGCGAGTAGAGGAGGCTTGCTAATGCTATGATGGTCTTTGTCGCCACACTCTGTTCTCAAGAGGCTCCATAGAGTTCACCCTGCTACCCTATTTCCCCAAAGCCACAAATCAGGGCATCTTTTGTCTCCTGACTGAACAGATGACCTAGTAGCAAGGCTTGTGCCAGGGAAGTCATGAAGGGGAACTCTGGCCTTGTCTTCATCATCTCCTGGTCCTATTTGGAGAAGGGCGTGCTGCAGTCCATGGGGTTGCAAAGAGTCAGACACAACTTAGCCAATGAACAACAACAATAGATTAGCCACAGTCTCCTACTATGAAAAATAACCAGCATAGGACATTCTTCCCCTAGTAGGTTTTGCCTCCACATGCAGTCAGAATCAATGTGTGCTTTATAGCTGGCTGTACTGTGGTTTCCTTTACAATCTCAAACTCTTTCCCTTTGCATGTGTCTTAAAAGTCTAAACACCTCCAAGAAAAGTTGATGATACTCCTGATATCTCGCTTCTTTTATTTATGTGACAGCCAGACCACTTGTAAATTATATTTCAGATAGACAACGATCTGTTGAACACCTAATAGGTCATTATGATGTGAAATAAATGAATGGTGTAGAATATTACTAGACCCTTACCCAGATGCATAGCCTAGATTCATTCTCCTACAGCCTGTTCTCATGAACACAATGAGTGATTATTTAGATTTTATCAAAAGGGTACAAATGAGCAATTTCTTCTCTCTTTTCTCCCCATTTATCTTAGGACATTTTTGTTTTTCATTTTGAAAAGCCATGGTGAATATATTTATGGTCAGCGTTGAAGAAGGCTCGTTTTAGTTTATTCTAATGTTATGTACTTTAGTGCTTGAATTATTTACTGTGGGTTTGGTTATTGACCTATTTTATTTGTCATTTTATGACATACATATTTTCAGTGGAGACACTTAGGCTAAGCTATATTTATTTATACCACAGTACATTAACCATAAAACTATCTAACTACAGTAAAAACCACGAAAATCTGGAACCCTCGGGGAGTGGGTTATTCAAGATAGCCAAGTTTGAAGAATGAACATTAACTATTTGTGATGGAAACCTTTTAAAAATGGATCATACCTTTCCCTCTTATCTTGAAAACGCGATATCAAGTCAGTGAACTTGGATAATTACTTATGGTTTTCAGTTAGAATGGCACGGCATCACTCAGCTTTCATTAAAGGACATGGTTGTTCTGTTTTGGTTTTAGTTTTTGTTGCTGTTTGTTTTTAATGCTCACGGGCATTTCTTAAACCAGTCTTTTTTCTTCAATGGCTGTCAGCTGTGTTTCTCACTGCCACCACCCGCCCACACCCACACCCACCGCTAGCCTTCCCTCTGCCTTTCAATTTACTGCTTTTATACTTCTGTGGACTTGAAAACTAGGTGATGAAACTCATGAGAATATGGGGGGTTGCCTGAGAAAGGACTCCCTGGAACCCATTAACAGGTCAGATACTGCAGTTGTGTATTGACTTGCCACCAACCCTTATCTCCCTGAAAACTCTTATTTATTAATGTTTTGGTTATTTTTGTTCTAGTCAGTGGGGCAGAGCTGCTGTAATTCCTCCCCTCAACACGCTTCTCTACTTAGCAAAGCTCTGCAACCAGAAGCTGATTCCAGCCAGGCTAAGGGAGCTCTGGGCCTTGTGTCTGGGAACTAAAGCAGCTAGTTGAATATTCCTTAGAAAAGCAAATCAGATTTAAAACAGGCCTCATCTTATATTCATAGTTTATTCAATGATGCCTACATCATGATACTATCCTGCAAATTCTCCTTCTCTTCTTTATCCTATTGCTTCTTTTTCCTTTTTTTAAAAAAAATAAAATGCTGAACATATGCTCTTTTAGCTTGTAACTTATTGGGACTAAAGCTAACACATCCAAAAAATGCTTTTCTAAAAAAACATATTGTCAAAACTGCAGAGCTGGGGCTTCCCTGGCGGTCGGTCCAGTGGTTAAGAATCTGCCTTGCAATGCAAGGGACACCGGTTGGGTCCCTGGTCTGGGAAGATCCCACCTGCCATGGAGCAACTAAGCCTGTGTACCGCAATTACTGAGCCCACGTGCTGCAACCACTGAAGGCCGCACAGCTAGAGTGTGTGCTCCCCAATGAGAGAAGCAATCACAACGAGAAGCCCGCACAATCGCAACAAAGAGTAGCACCCACACTCTGCAACTAGAGAAATCCCATGTGCAGCAACGAAGACCCACCACAGCCCAAAGAAATAAATACATCTTAAAAAAACTGCATAGCCCTTAATGATTCTAATTTTTAATGCACATTATTATGGAGCTACTACATATATTTTTACATTAGTTTCTTTGCACAGAAACAAATGAAAATTGCTTTATTAACGATGCTGACAGGTGAATATTAGACAAGAAAGTTGGTTGCCTGGCATTTCCATGGTGCTTAGCAGCATCTCCAAGGTTTCACTATGCCCAGGGGTTACACTGTCTCCCATGTCAGAGCCAGTAGACCAGAGGTGCAGAGGCGTCCAGCGACGTGTCCAAGGTCTGTTAGCGTTCTTGAGACTGATCCCGGGAGCTCTGCTTCCCAGACCTGTGGGTTTGTCCCGTGAGATCCTAAGTTATCGTACTGATGAGTAAGAGCTGAAACCTCTTAGTTTACAGTGTGCAGACACGTTAATTCTCACCATGCAGCGGGGGCTGCCCACCGCTCTGAGAATGTGAAATGTCAGAGCTTCCAGCATGAGAGGAGAACCTGAGGGGCGTGTGATCCCGAGGGAGAAGTCTGTCTTCTTCAACTAGTTGTCCCCCTGCTGCTGCTGGAGCAGTGGGGACTGCCCCTTTGGGATCCAAGGATTGACTGGTTAGTCATGTACAATAATCTGGGGACCCCGGAACTAAATAGAGTGGCCTTAGTTATTAGCCCACTTAGGCTTCAAGGAGTGACTGGTTAGTTGTATACAGGAATTTGGGGACCCTACAACTAAATATAGTGGCATTCGTTGTTACTGAAGATAACTGTCCAGTGTTTTTAAAGAACAAAATACTGTTGTTCAGTAGTGTTTTGGCCTCAAAACACCACTAAAGTAGTGGTCAGTTAATGAAATTATTATCTTTCAATACTAGGTGCCTAAGGTGTTTTGGAATATATTCTGATCCATTTCTTAATACAAACAATCATATCTGTGCCACTTGTATCCAAATCAAAAGTTTCCCTTATTTTTTACTTTCAAATTTCAAAATATAACTGTTTCAGAGCTGGAAAAAAAATGAGTCTTTGACAAGAATAATTTGCATTTAATTTGTCATTTGCAAACTCTATTTTTTTGTTTTAAGAATTGTTAATGATAGGTTATGTTAAACCAATGTTTTTGAATGTCTATTAAGATGTTACATTCCAAATAGAACAATATTTAAATAAACCTTTCACAAATTTGTATTTTTCTTTTCATGTGTGTGTGTGTGTGTGTGTGTGTGTGTGTGTGTGTGTATTTGCTGATGGAGTATAGAATGCTTCCTGAGAAGTCAACCCAACCCCCAAATTCTAAAATGTTCTCATTATCCAGCTTAGTTTTTTAAAAATCAGAAATTTAGGCTGATCTATTTATATTCACAGACTGGTGCTATCAAGTTAATCCTATAATTAAAATTCATTTCCCAAAGATGTTACTAACATCCTAGAAATATTAAAGATTTAAATCCTAAAAATTGGTATGGAAATGATTCAATTTTCTCTAATTTTTTTCCTCCTCTCCCAGAGTGATTCATTTCACTTTCTGTGTCTTCCTCCATGAACCACAATGCTTTTGTGGAGATCCCTAATTCAGTGAAACCTGTTTAGGGGATCATCTCTGTTAGAAAGACAGCTGCCGAAAAGGCATTCACTTTCTGAGCATGGATTTTAGATTACGGCCAATCAAGACTCAGAGCTGGAGGAACACCTGTCAGAGACGTTTTTCTACAAGAAGATGGTCTCTTTAATCAGGTTTCATTGTGCTTCAGAAAAAGATTCATTTTAAAATGTGGGTAAAACGGCATCTGCTTTTATGATTCATCCTCACCACCCTTTTAAAGCTGAAAAACCAATTTAGAGTTTATTTACGACACCGTTCTATGGCAGAAGGAGAAACTTCAACAAAGTGTTTAACGAGAAAGGACTTTCCCAGATGTTAGACTTGTAACTCTTGTGAAGAAATCTAAAAATTTAGTTTTGAACTTTTCTCCTGTGAGTGTAATTAATGATAGGAATTCTTCAGGGCCAACTTTTATAAATGTTTAAGGTGAATTGGGAAAATACCCTTCCTGAAAGCTGGGAAACTGTCCTGTGTTGAAATTTGTTGCATTTATCTGTGAACAATGCAAAATATTATTGATACTGACTGGTGTTTAGAGGACTGACACCCAGCTTTCAACTCTGCTCTAATTAGAGGCACAGTTAAGTGTATAAAACACAGGTACCTTCTAACATCTGCAGAACTATATTGAGCGTAACTATTAAAAGACAAACTTCATTTCGCGAACTGTAATTTAGTGGTATAACTGTGCAGACCGGAATATCGGTTGATTTTCAAAACATTTTATTCTACACCAATTAGCTTGGGTCCTAGAGGGCAAAATGACAAGAGGTTACTCGTTCAGTATGTATTTAATTAATTGAAAAATGCTCAAATTGCTTTTACAGTTGTTATTAAAAAGTAGAATCAGTGTTGCCAGTGCTCAACCATAATTGGAACCCCAGGGAATTAAATATTTAGCATTAGTAATGTAACAGCACTTAGGACACAAATTTCTATTTTCGTAATGAAAGCTATACACTGTGAGTGCAAGCGGCTGAAACGACAGCTGTGGCAAGTGAGACGGCCTGGGATATTTCAATAAGACACCTCATTGGACAGCAAGTCCTACCACATTACTCGCTTGTAAGAGATCTGCAAGTTTAATTCCCAATAGAAACCCGTTACCCAACTATTTAGATTCCTAATTGCATGCAGGATGAACAGTTGGGCAAATGTCTTGACTGTAAGTGGCTGAAATGTATAGTGCTTTCTAAATAATCCTATATAAGTTCATGCCTTTGTCAGTTTAAAAATAGCAGGACTGTCAGGGAATAAAGATCTTGTTTGTTTTAAGTTGAATTACATTTTAAGCATAAATGCTTTCAGTGTTACAATGAGAAAAGTTGGATATTAGACTCTAATGAGCTACAGTGGTAGACGGCTAGAGACCCTAAGGGATTCCCTCCGTAAATTAACTGGATAAAAGTACTTGGTTAGGATATAGTTGATGGCTGAGCTGTTCTTGAAACCCAGTTATAGAGCTGTCTCTCACTCCTGTTTTCATTCTAAACAGGCCCTGTAGAGACTTCAACGGCCGCCTGTTACAACCGTTCAACTTGTCAAAATGTATTATATTACTCCACTAATAAATAGTATTAAAGGGTATTTGACTTCATTTCTCCTTTTCAGAGGGGATCAGGTTGATAAACACAACTGGCTTAGGTCGGTCTCATTTTAATTTGTTTATGTCATCTAAGGAATATTGAAGGTCCCTGGTTTGAATTTGGCAAACATTATTTTCCTGGGGATGTAAAACTTACAAAATATTATGGACAATGGAAACAATTAATGGAGACTATTTATTATAGAATCCCTGTCCGTGAAAGATGTATGACTTTGACATGTTTAGCCCATGTTCAAAGTATTTGAAAAACCGTAGCTAAACTGACATTCTTTGAAGCATAACTCGCCTAATTCCTTTGCCAATCACATTCTGTCTTTTCTTGAAAAAAAACAAAAAGTTGCAAGACACTTTGGTTTCACCATCTTCTTTTGCTTACCATTGTCTGAGACAGTTGTTTTCAAGAATTTATTCTAACTGATCATGATTTCTATTTTATTTTTTGTAATGTTTAGATGTAAAGGTAATTTTTTTTTAAGAGAGAGAAAAGAAAAATGTAGAAATGTATTTGATAAACTCTCCCTTGCACCCTCTCCCCTAGTCTTCCCTCTCTCACTGGTGATCACCTTTGCTAACAGTTTGATAATATATCAAGCATCCATAATATTTTCCATGTATATTATACATGTGCACAAAGAGATGTTATTTATACATTACACATAGTGTATTTATTTAAAGAACATACTTTTCTTCCCCACTTAATCATCACGGATACTTTCCTATAATGGTGCCCAAATCTTCCTTATTCTTTTTCATAGCTAATTGTCATTCCATATTTTCGAGGCATAAGATTCGTTTAGCTATTGCCTGTTGATGTCATTTGAAGATACCTCTAGTTTTTCACTATGGCAGATAGCGTTGCAGTGAACTTCCGAGTGTGCCTGAGTGTATGTGTGTATATGTGTGTCTGCAGCAGATGTGTGTGCATCTTTGAGCACATGTCATAAAAAGATATTGAACTGGCATTTATTGCATGCTTACTCTGCGCCAGGCACTATTCAAAGCACTTTACATAGATTATGCCGTTGCATCATTACAGTAAAGAGCTAAGATGTACTGTAATCTCCATCTTACATATAGGAAAGCTGAGGCACAAGAGAAGTTAAGGTGCTTGCCAAAGGCCCCAGGCAAGTAACAGCAGATCCTGGGGTCAAACCCAGGAGGTCTGGCACACCAGTCAGTTCTTAACCAAACCAGTGTGCCTGCAGAAATGCTTTGTTTTTCCTTCTAATTTACCTCTGCTTAGTAGTGAGTTTGAATGTGGTTTCATATGTTTATTGCCATTACATTTCTTCTTCTGAGAATTGGGCTGTTTCTGTCTTTGCTCATTTTTCTGTAGTGGTGTCTTCTTAGCAAATGACAACAGATCTTAATTGTTAATGGCTGTTGGCTCTTAGTTATACTTCGTCAAATATTTTTTCTAAGTTGATTGCTTATGTTTTTACCTTGGTTTATTTTAATATTACAAGTTTTGCTTTATGGATTGAGGTATAAGGAAGTTTTTCACCACCTACAAGATTACAAGTATGTTTTCCTACGTTCTCTTCTACTACTTTTAATTTTTTAACAGTTTTGATCTTCCACTCAAGTGGGATTTATTTGGGTGTGCAGTGTGAGATAAAGATCAAACCTTTTACTTCTAGTAACACCCACAGGTTCCTTTTGTAAGCTGTCCATTTTTTTTTCTCTATGGTTTGAAAGATAACCTCTGTTTAATATATTCTGCCTATATATGTCTCTGGATTGCCAATTCTCTGGAATATTTCACTTGTCCAATCCTACAGCATCACACTTTTTACCATTAAAACACAAAAGTGAGTTTAAAATCTTATAATTAAAAAATAATCTCTGTCAAACACTCTCATATTATAAAAATAATATATATTATAAATATCTATATATAATACAAAATTATATACACATAAACATTTTTAAGATATTTTAATGACATACATTTGCTTTTTCAGATAAACATTTGTGTCAGTGTAAAAATTTCATTTAGAAATTCCTTTGGGATTTCAGTTGGGAATAGATTGAATTTATAGCACAATTTAGGGGAAGGGATGAATCTTTCTAATCCTCACTCCTTATGATATCTCAGAATAACACCTCATAAATATCTGCTGAATGAATGAATATGTGCTTTGTTTTGGTTTTAGAGACAAGGAGAGGGGGTAAATACTTGTTTTTTTTTTTCTAGGTAGTTTAAAAATTCTTAAAATGATCTATTTCATTAGATTTTAAACTTATCATTGTGAAGTTCTATTATATGTAGTATTTTCACCTAAACCATCTTCCCTATATTTCTAACTATGTACAGTTTCTTAATCCAAATGTAGCTTACTTTGCTTTCTCCACTTTTTATCTTTGTCAGACAACAGTTTTACTTTATTGGTCTATGTATATAAAAATTTTGATTTTATTGATATGCTGTTTTTGACTTGTTTTTCTTTCATCTTAATTCTTCCTTTTACTTGTTTTAGTTTATATGATTGACTTTTTCCTGGGTCTTTTGGCTGAATGTATAGTGTGTTGATTTTTTCCTCTCTCTTTGCTTTTAATACATACCTTTAGGCTATAAATTTTCCTTTGGGTTTTGCTTTGACTGTGTCCAGTAGTTTTTATATATATATATATATATATATATATATATATATATATATATATATTGCTTTCATTGTCTTTCTTAACTGAATAGCCTATAGTTTTACACTTTTATTATTTTTTTAACCAAAGATTTGTTTTGAAAATAGCATTAAAAAATAAGTGGTTACAGCAGTATTTTGGGGGGGGCATAGATAAAGAGGAGAGAGCTATCCATATATTGTTTATTTTAGGTTTCTTTTTTTTCATAATAGGTTGAGAATAAAGCCTGTATCATTTGCCCTTTGGGTCGTATGTTGAGATTTCCTTTGTAGTCAAACAGTTAACGTCTGTAAACATTCTGCATATTTAAAGAAATATGCCTTCTCTCTTTAGGAAAAGTATCTTTAAGTTTACTTATTAAATCAACTTTGTTAATTATGTTTTTCAAATACTCTACATTCTTATTTTCCACATGTCTTAACCTGTCAGTGGCCTGGAGCTTGTGGTTTGAAAACTTCTCCTGTATCTCCAATAATGTGTTTATATATTTTGAGGCTGTGTTGTTTCATAGAGTAAAGATTTGTTTCTACTGTATCTTCATGGTGGATAGTGCATTTAATTGATATAAAATTTCTGTCTTTGTTCCCTTAGATTACTAAAGGCAACATTTTCCCCAGTGTGGTGCTCCTTGTGATTTTTTTTTTTGAGTCTGGAGTTATTTCACATTTTTCCTGCTTCTCCCGCTGCTCCAGACCTCAACAGCGAGCCTTCCCCAGGCACACTTCTCCTTCCATTTGGTGAGCAATTCTCAGTAGCACACACTGCTGCCACAACCCACTGTACCTGTGAGTGAGGGTGAGTGAGTGTGGGGAAAGGCTGGCACTAGAGTAGGCCAAGGGAGGCCCAGGGGGTGCAAAACTGAGGTGATCACTGTCAGTGACTTCAAAGTCAGGCAGACCTCGCATGATGCTGAGAGTGTGTGCTTCCCTGAATTTTGCACTCTAGGGGCCTCACCTGCCTCCCCAGAGTCCTTGTCCTGCTAACAGAATCTATTGTTCTCCAGGTGGGCCTTTCAGTGATACTGATAGACTGCCCATCACTCACTCTGGGTCTTTTGAATCTGTCATCTCTGAGTTTGCTCCATTGAGAGGGACGACTTCATTTCCATAGTAGTTATTCCTACACCTGTTCACAGTGTGATTTGCTCTGGAATTTCTATTAATCTATTTCTGTCTTTTTAATTTTTATTTTCATCAGGGTAACAATGATGAATTAGTTAACAGTGAACAGCACTAAAAGAAAAACAGGAGGTCTTCACCTTGCCCTTCTTCACTCCATTCTACTCTTCAGAGATAACCCTTGAAAAATTTCTAGCTGTTTCTTCCATTATTTGCCTTCACATTTCTAAATCATATGATTTCTGCTTTGCTTATCAGTTAAAGGAGTGCTTTATTGACTTCCACTCATGACGCATGAATATATGGTTTTGTTAGTTTCCCATTTCTATTGTTCTAAAACTTTATTCTCACAATATAATTTTTGGTTAAATTTGCTTTTTACTGCTGGGCAAAATAGTGTAACTAAATTTCCCTAATCATTTACACTTTTTTCCCTTGATGCTAATGATGGACTTGTTTCTATATTTGATTAATTTCCATTTGCTCCATCCATTATTCACTATCAAGAGTTTCTAAACTGTTAGGTCTACCAGATAATAATTTATCAATTCTATTTTGGTTATTTGGTTTTTCTTTTCTAGGGATCTCTCTCTGGAAACTTTCTTTCCCTCTTTCTCCAGTTTGCATTGATTGCTTTCTTGCTTTGCCACCTGGTTGTCATCCTGAAACTTATATTTCTGCTGTCCTGTGTTAGAGTCTGTGTTTTCTTGCTTTATGTCTTCTTCTTTCTTGCCTCTCATTTTCATGGAGCACGTCCTTTCACAGCTTTCTACAGAAGTATGGAAAGAAGTAAAATATTTTCATGTGAGAATGTCTTTACTGGAGGTGTGACACTTTTCTAAGAGCTCTATCTTATACCCTGATTGCTCTTGTTCTTTAACTGCATATTCTTGTTTCATTGATATGATATCTTCCCTTATTTTTCTGAGGTTGTTAATAACTTGATTTTCAGCCCTATTTCCTTTGGTGCTCCACATGGTCTCAGCTTCCTCCCGATCCCATTTTTTGATATGTTTAGGTCTTTTACTTTCTGTTGGAGGATCTCCTCAAATGTCTTGTGGTCATTAGGTATAATATTTAAGAGAAAGGTACTCAAAAGCTGATGGGAAGCTGTGTGTAGCTTTGTGAAGCTTTTTGGTGAATGAATTGGAGGATCAAGTGGCAAGCCATTCTTGACTCTGAGGAACCCTTGAACTTCTTGAAAGTCTCCCTTTCGTTAGACTTGGGTCTTGAGAGGTGAACCTACCAATTTCCTCTTTGGGAGGTCTGATTTAGTGCCTGACTTGGGCTTCCCTGATGTCTCAGTGGGTAAAGAATCTGCCTGCAGTACAGGAGTACAGGAGACTGGGGTTTGACCTCTGGGTCAGGAAGATCCCCTGGAGAAGGGAATGGCTACCCACTCAAGTATTCTTGCCTGGAGAATTCCACGGACAGAGGAGCTTGGCAGGTTACATACAGTCCATGGGGTCAGTAAGAGTCGGACACAACTGAACAACTGACATTTTCACACTTTCTGGAAGCAAGGAGGAGGAAGGCCCCAGGGAGTATGCTTTAAAAAGTATGTGGCTTCAGTCATCAAGACAGTATGGTACTGGCACAAAGACAGAAATATAGATCAATGAAACAAAATAGAAAGCCCAGAGATAAATCCACACACATCTGGACACCTTATCTTTGACAAAGGAGGCAAGAATATACAATGGATTAAAGACAATCTCTTTAACAAGTGGTGCTGGGAAAACTGGTCAACCACTTGTAAAAGAATGAAACTAAAGCACTTCTAACACCATACACAAAAATAAACTCAAAATGGATTAAAGATCTAAACGTAAGACCAGAAACTATAAAACTCCTAGAGGAGAACATAGGCAAAACACTCTCCGACATACATCACAGCAGGATCCTCTATGATCCACCTCCCAGAATATTGGAAATAAAAGCAAAAATAAACAAATGGGACCTAATTAAACTTAAAAGCTTCTGCACAACAAAGGAAACTATAAGCAAGGTGAAAAGACGGCCTTCAGAATGGGAGAAAATAATAGCAAATGAAGCAACTGACAAACAACTAATCTCAAAAATATACAAGCAACTCCTACAGCTCAATTCCAGAAAAATAAATGACCCAATCAAAAAATGGGCCAAAGAACTAAATAGACATTTCTCCAAAGAAGACATACAGATGGCTAACAAACACATGAAAAGATGCTCAATATCACTCATTATCAGAGAAATGCAAATCAAAACCACTATGAGGTACCATTTCACTCCAGTCAGAATGGCTGCGATCCAAAAGTCTACAAGCAATAAATGCTGGAGAGGGTGTGGAGAAAAGGGAACCCTCTTACACTGTTGGTGGGAATGCAAACTAGTACAGCCACTATGGAGAACAGTGTGGAGATTCCTTAAAAAACTGGAAATAGAACTGCCTTATGATCCAGCAATCCCACTGCTGGGCATACACACTGAGGAAGCCAGAATCGAAAGAGACACGTGTACCCCAATGTTCATCGCAGCACTGTTCATAATAGCCAGGACATGGAAGCAACCTAGATGTCCATCAGCAGATGAATGGATAAGAAAGCAGTGGTACATATACACAATGGAGTATTACTCAGCCATTAAAAAGAATACATTTGAATCAGTTCTAATGAGGTGGATGAAACTGGAGCCTATTATACAGAGTGAAGTAAGCCAGAAAGAAAAACACCAATACAGTATACTAACGCATATATATGGAATTTAGAAAGATGGTAACAATAACCCTGTATACGAGACAGCAAAAGAGACACTGATGTATAGAACAGTGTTTTGGACTCTGTGGGAGAGGGAGAGGGTGGGATGATTTGGGAGAATGGCATTGAAATATCATATATGAAACGAGTCGCCAGTCCAGGTTCGATGCACGATACTGGATGCTTGGGGCTGGTGCACTGGGATGACCCAGAGGGATGCTATGGGGAGGGAGGAGGAAGGAGGGTTCAGGATGGGGAACACATGTATACCTGTGGCAGATTCATTTTGATATATGGCAAAACCAATACAATATTGTAAAGTTAAATAAAATAAAATTAAAAAAAAAAAGTATGTGGCTTTTTTAAGCCCCGTGTCTTGAACAGCTCTTCTCTCTGCATGGAATCTCTGAGGCTGGACCCTTTAATTTAATGTCTCCTGCCCCTGACCATTGCTTGGATACATAGGAGAGGGGAGAAGATCTGGGAGTCTTACTGCTGTGCAAAGAATTTGAGCCCATCTCCACCTTAACCCTCAGCCCCGACGCTCCACCATACCTGCTTCCTCCCATTCCTGAGCCTTTAGGTGCCATGGGCTTCATTCTCATTTTTGCTCCCCTTTGCAGAATTTAGATTCTAGCTTCCTTTGCTCTTTAAAGCCAGCTTATCACTTCTCCACACTCTCTGCTTTCGAAATTGTTTTGATGTCTTTGAAGATGATTTTGATATCTTTTGTGCAGTCATGTCTTCCTTCTTTTTTCCTTACATACTTGCATCCTTTTTGCCTGGAATGGAACCTTATCTCTTCCTCGGGTCTCAGCTTTACTGTTACCTCATCAGAGACCCCTCTTGGGGGTGTCTCCATTTTCTCCCTCTTGTATTGTCTTTTGGTCTCTCTAGGCTGAAAGCTCTATCTTTTATCACTCTTAATGCAAATCCTGGCACCTGCGTGGTACATATTTGCTGAGTAAATAAACACAGCAGAGATAGGTTGTTCTAGACTGCAGGAAGTACACCGTTTTCCTTCTGCCTGGCCTGGAGGAAGCTGCCATCAGAGGCACCCATGTTGCCTTTCAAGTGCCAGATCTGGGACCACATACTGCTTTACGAAGGAGTGAAGCTGGATCCATGTGGAGAGGAAGATTATGTCTGCTCCTCACTCCCTCACATCTGTGTCCCAGCTGTGATGACTTAAGCCCTGTCCTTTTTGGAGAAGAGTGTGTAGAGCAGTGATCTGGGGTTGGGAGTTGATTCATCGTGTTAATAATGAGAGCTCACATTTATTGAGCACTTCCTACGTGCTGGGCACCATACTGTATGTGCAACATTTTGATGTTGTTTAGTCACTAAGTCGTGTCCGACTCTTTTGCGACCCCATGGACTGTAACCTGCCAGGCTCCTTTGTCCCTGGGATTTCCCAGGCAAGAATACTGGAGTGGGTTGCCATTTCCTTATATATGATCTCATTTAATTCCCACCAGGGGGTAAATTATCTCTGTTATTCCTGTTTTTATAAATGAAGAAACTATGACTCAGAGAAGATGAATTGCTTGCTTCAGTCCATGGGATTCATGAATGAGAGAAGTCGGACTTGGACCTGGCTTTGTCTGATGCCAAAGCTTCTGTTGGTGTCAGCATGTTCTACCCGTTTCTGTGATGTTTTCCTCCCTCTACACTTAAGTATCACAGAATCACTGGCTGGAGTCATGACATCTTAGAGGAAGAAAAGATCACATTTGGTGAATGTGATCTTCTTAGAGGAAGAAAAGATCACAAAGGTCATCTATTTGGTCCAACTCCTGTTGGCACTGAGGAGAAAACGTGTGCCTGACACTTCTGGTCACCCGTCATTTGCAGGGTGAGCACTGCATTTAGCACTGATGCCTCATAGGAAATAGCAGGGCCAGACTCTGTGGCTCACCAAGGCACCTCCAGAAGGGCACAAAAGTGGGCCCCAGGTCATTCTGGGCAAGTGCACACAGCCCTCTGTCCACACGGTAAAGGAAGCTATAGTCTGATGTAACTTAAGTAAATACAGTGCTTAGCCTGAGAAGGGCGCCTTGGGAACCTACTCTGACATCGCCTTTCTTCTGACTTATAATTAACATAAAACACCTATTAGTCAGTTTTGCAAAACCCCTGTGCCACCCCAGGCTTTGTGTTAAACACAACACTCATGCAGCCCAAGACTGCAGACTCAAAGGGCAATGTGGAAAAAAAGCACAGCAGGATATGTTCCAAGATTCACCCAACAGTACAAATTTTGGACTAAAATCACAGCCTATTTCTCTCCGCTCTTCCCCACCAAGTTTACCTATTCCCTAGGTTTGCAAAGATTTGAGGGTAAGGGGATTACCACTGAAGCAAGTAGATTTCACATCCTGATGGTGTTTTTGTAGCTGCCACATGTGGCCCCGTGTTAAGTAGCTGAACATTTCTGTTTGCTGGCAGCCAAAGTCAGCCCTCACCTCCTAGGGAGCTCCTTCTGACTTCAAAAAGCATTCCACAGGGTTGTAGAGAACAGGGAGTGGGGGAGAAGGTTACCACTTATGCTGCCTGAATTCAAGTTCCATCTTTGTGCTTCCTGGTTATTAAAACCTCTCAGGAGACAATGAAAGGGGAGAGGATTTACAGGGGTTTCTTCAGATAAGGTGCTAGAAACCCCGATATTTGAATGAGAGATTGCATTCTTTTAGAAGCAACTTTTTATTGTTTTTTTTTTAAAAAGCATAACTAAATGTCAATTGGGAAGGTTCCTATCAGAATGTGCAAAGTATACGGAATCAGTTAAGGGATCCCTTGCTATCCATGAAAGCTCATCTTTTTGCATCTCTCAGGAAAAAAAGCAGTCATTTAGAATGTTTTCCACAGTATGCCAATTCTGCTGGTGGCAAGTGAAGCCAGCCTGAGGAGGCACTGCTTCCAGAATGGCATGAGAAATGTGTCATTCACAAACTGTCACTGTGCATAGCTGGAGAGCATAAATGAAGCTAGAATAAATATAAGCCAGACACCCCCTGACTGGAGTCATCTCTCTCTTTGTTTGTTGATGTTTTACTTTATAGTGACTTCTGACAATTTAGGTACCAACAGACTGTCATGAACAGAATAGCTCTCTTTCTCTCTGAAAAGTATTATTCTTTAAAAAAGTTATTAACTAATTTAATATCGGGATTAAGCACAATGAGTTTCTAAATTATGGCATCATCTTAACAGCAGCCTGCCTGCTGGATTTTTGAAACAAATTTATTTTTGCCTGTTAGAATTTCTTAAAGTTTGAAGAAGTCTTTAACGTCTTCTAGATTGTTTTCACCATTGAAAATAAACCAACATAATTCTTATTTTGTTCTACTTCTTATTTTGAGTGAAAATTTAAAGTAACATAATAATTCTTTTTTAATTTACAAACTTTGGGGAGAATCCTTAACACAGTACAATAAGTTGCTTCATGAGCCAGCTTCCTTCAACAGATTTAATAGAGATGTGAGCATACTTTGTTCTATCGAATGAAAGTAATAGGCTGATTTTTATTTTGAAATGTAGCCAGTCAACAGATACTTATTGCACATCCCTGTGCATAAGGAACTGTGTGAGATGCCACAGGCATCACATGTTTGGGACGCAATGACTAACTTAGAACATTAAGCATCTTCTCTTATCCTTCTGCAGTGATACGTATTGAGTGCGGACTACACATCTGTTGTGATGATCTTGGGGAGAAAGGGGGTGGGGTTCTCTCAGCAGCACCTGCCCTTTGGCGCTGAACCTGATTTGAGTCAGTCTCCCTGTCCCTCTGGGCTTCTGTCTCTTTCCTCCCCCTAACTCACAGGGCAGACTATAGCTGGAGTGGAGCTGCAGGTTTCTCTGCGTGAAGCTAATTGGCCCATTTGGGGCTTAAACCCAGATTCTTAGACCTCTTAGCACCTTACTTTAGACAACTGGGCTTGGTGCTTTGGATGCAAATGCTAACTGTTAATCATTAGGAAGAACTTTCTCCATTGAGGAGACGGGGTTGGCTGGCTACTGCATCAGCCTTGACTCATGCTTACAGTGGGAGCTTCGGTCCTCTGTGTAGAAACAAATGAAGTTCAGGCGTGGGGCCAATGTCCCCTCTCACATTCCAGGGGACAGTTCAGTGGGTGACACATGCCACGACCTGGCCTCCTCCATGATAACATGCGATCATCAGGAGTTAACTTCAACAGTAACTAAGATTGATGCAAATGTGTGAACCACATGCCTATTTGTTGGCGGCAGCCTAAAAGGCTACCATGGTGACTTCTGGAGGAAAAACTCTCTTCCTCTTCTGATTGTATGGATTTGTTGGCTTGAGAAACCTGCACAGTGATTAGATTGATGGTCTTTGTTGGCCTGAGGCAGTGTTCTCCTTATGTTCTTAAGTAACAAAGCTTAAATGTCTCAAGAAATAGATGTATAAAGGAAAACACTTACTTTTTAGTGAATTCAGAACTGCTGACTTACAGAATTGAGATGCATTCAATATGCATAATAGCCTGAATCTGATAGGCTGTAAACTTAAGGAGTCAGAAGGATCCATCAACTAATTTCCAGACCAGGAATAGTAACTTTCTCCCTTTGTTCAAACAGCCATTCCTAATCCACCTGGCACTCTTTCCCGAGCCCAGATGTGTCGTTAGAGCCTGCCTTAAGACAAGTTTAAGGCAAGTGATTGGAATTGGTGCTTCAGGAGACATTTATAGACCAGCTCTGATCTGGGTAGCTTCATTCAAGGAAATGTCAGAGTTCTATGTTTTCTGGGAGTCTACACTGGTTTATGTTTGGATATTCTCACCCTCTTTCTGTCATGACTTTTGTGTATTACTCTCCAAATGGCATCAGTTTCCAGCCTAGACTGAACTACATGTGCTTTTTGTAGCTACCAGGCAAAAAAAGGAACTTTCCAAAGTCACATGCAGTTTTAACATCATAATAGGATGCCATAGAATAGTAACTGACTTTTAATCAGTGTTAACTAGACTTTATTAGTTTGAAAAGTGAGCTATGTTCAGTCTTTTAATTTTTTAAACCATTTCTCTTTTTATAATTTTATTTATTTTTGTCTGTGCTGGGTCTTCGTTGCTGTGCGTAGGCCTTCTCTAGCTGTGATGAGTGGGGTCTACTCTCTAGCTGCAGTGCGTGGCATTCTCATTGCAGTGGCTTCTTTTATTGTGAAGCATGGGCTCTAGGGCACACAGGCTTCAGTATTTGCCACACGCAGGCTTAGTTGCCCCATGGCATATGGAATCTTCTGGAACCAGGGATTGAACCTGTGTCCCCTGCATTAGCAGGCAGATTCTTAACTACTGGACCACCAGGGAAATCCTTAGTCTTTTAATTAAACGTCTCATGAAAAGTCTATTGTTTGGACCAGAGGCATTTTTCAGATTATGCACCTTAGGATACATGCCCCTTAAGTCAAAACAAAGGCTGTGAGTGTGTGTGTGTGACAGTGTATGTGTGTGTGTATTCACAACTGAACTAATACTAAAACCATTTACTGAGGACTTACTATTTGCTGGATATTATGGTAGTTATTCTAAATATATTTGAAATATTTTTCAGGGCTGCTATAACAAAATACCACATTGAGTAGCTTCAAGAATAGGAATTTATTTTTTCATATTTCTGGAGACTGGGAGTCCAAAATCAAGGTGTTGGCAAGTCTGGTCTCTCCTGCGCTTGCAGATGGCCACCTTCTTGCTGTGTCCTCACTGGCCTGTCCTCTGTGTATAAGCATCCATGTGCCTCTTGCCCTCATCTCCTCTACTTATAAGGACCCTTCTTAGTTAGAATGGATTAACTAGGGGGCCACCCAAATGGCCTCATTTTATTACTTAATCACTTCTTTAAAGGCTCTATCTCCAAACCGTTCTAGAGATTAGGGCTTCAATATATAAATTTGGGATGAGGGAGAGGGAGACACATTCATCTCCTAACAATGTTGAATTCTCACCACAATTTTTGTGATAAAGGTACTGTCATTATCTCCATTGTAAGATAAAGAAACAGTGGTTCATAAAAGCTGAGTCACTGGCCTGATGACTTTCATGTAGCAAGCCAAGCATACCATTTACATGCTCTGTATTTCTTTTTCAGTGTGTGTGTCAGAGATATCATCTAGGTTTTGAAGTGAGTTTGAAAAGGCCCATTGAAATTTCTGGATTCCTTTAAAAGAAGGCGTATGTAGCCATGTTGCTAAGGAGCTTCTGCCACTTAGCAGCAGTGTGACCTCTGGCAGGTTACTTCACTTCTCTGGCCTTTGGTTTTCTAGTCTACAAAATGGGGTTATTAATCATACCTACCTGAGAGGACTGTTGTGAAGAGGATGTGAGATAATCCACATAACATATGTCTGTAAATAGCAGGTATTAAGTAGATGTTAGTTGCTATTATTATGTGATTATCATCATTCTGAGAAAGGTGCATTTTCAGAATGGGACCAAGTAATTACTATCATTCCATTTTAATATTTGTAAGTGATATTACCTGCTGGTTATTTGGATCTATATATTATCATAGTTTTAAATATTACCAGTTTCAACACATTATGTCATTTTACATCAGTAACATGTCAGAGGCTGGTGTAACGTGTCAGAGGCTGGTGTAACGTGTCAAAAGGGGTTTAACTCATTGGCTGTGTGTCAATGTGACACAGCTCTGAGAATCAGATCAACAGCACCTGCTTTTAACACACATTGGACATACCTGGGTGGTTTCCTTGGAGTCAGGTGACACGCTGAGCTGTTGCAGCACCAAGTTTCTGGGGAGAAAGACCATAATAGATGATCAATACTCCCTACAAGCCAACTTTCAAGTAATCCCATTGCAAAATGGCTCTGCAGTCACTCCATCATGCAGAGGCCTAAACTAGGCAAATGGAATGTTGCAGAAAGAGTCCCCCCAGAGCCCAGCTGGCCCCCCGGATGCTGTAGTCTTCTTTTGTTGGGTTGTGCGGTCATGGGTGCCAGCTCTCTGGAGTGATGCTCCTTGTGGATGCTACCAATCTAATACTGCAAGTCATGCTGCGCTGCAGGGCCTCATCCATCTCATCTAAGGTTCTTTTGCAAGTATTCTTCTAGATTAAATTCCTGGCAGTAAAGTAGCTGGATTAAAATTTCTGTATATTCAGAATTTGGATTGATACTACCAAAGCGCCCTTATAAACAGTCAGACCAATACATTCTCATCTACAGTGGATGAATGCACCTCTTGGATGTTATCAAGTATTTTCATTTTTGCCAACACGATAGGTAAGATCCATTGTCCCATAGTTGCTTGGATTTGTCTTTAACTATCAATATCATTGAGCACCATTTCATGCATTTGTTCCCTGTTTGTATTTTTTACTTCTGAGTGTGAATTGCCTATCCATATCCTTTGTCCACTTTTCCACTGGTATATCTTTCTCCACCTGAATTATATAGACCCCTTTTCAATCGAGGAAATGAGCCCTGAAGGCAAATATTTTCTCCAGTTTACCCTTTGTTTTTTGTCTTTATTTACAGTATTTCAGTCCACCCTAAGTGTTTACATGTTTTTAAATTTCTCAACACCCAGGAAATTTGTTGAGAGCTGGACTACATCTCAAGATCCCTCCAAGTCTAAAGAAGATGCCACAAATACCATCAACTACAAAAATGAAAGGAATATGCGTCCAGTGATGGATTTTTGCAGACTTTAGCAGGTGAGTGAAAGCCACTTCTATTGTCTAGGCCTTTCCAAGGATTCTGTCATCTCTCCTGTAAAATACCCAACTCTGTCTTGTATTAGCAGAACAGTCAACATTACAATCAAAATATGATTTTTTAAATGTTTTTAAAATGTTTTATTAGTTATAAAAGTAATATGGTTCACTACCGTGATTCAATTTTTTAAATCTAACAATAGGTTCTGGATTTTTAATATCCAGGCTCTACCCTTCCACCATGCCTATCCTTCAGGAATGTGCTGGACAACTATCAATGTTTGGGATAAAGGAACATGATTCATGGAAAGGATGAATCTCCCTTAGAAGGCTTGGTGAGTTCAAGGATGCTCTAAGACTTCTTCAAGGGGAGGAAAAGAAAGTAAGAGCTTTGAATGAAGATATTAAACAATTTAGAGGCAGCTTTAAAGTATTTATGACATAGTTTTAAACTTTTTGGAAAATATGGGTCCTCTTATCTATAAGCTTTCTCCTCTCTAAAACTTAAACTATTAAGGTGAAAAGTAAAATTGGCATCCAACTCTTTGTGACTCCACAGACTATACAGTCCATGGAACTCTCTAGGCCAGGATACTGGAGTGAGTAGCCTTTCTCTTCTCCAGGGGATCTTCTCAACCCAGGGATCAAACCGAGGTCTCCTGTATTGCAGACAGATTCTTTACCAACTGAGCTATCAGGGAAGCTCAACTATTAAGGTAAAAAACTCAGTCATCTAAATTAGAGAGATCCCCAAAACCTTATGTGCATATGATTCACTTGGGGATCTTGTTTAAATGCAAATTATGTGATTCTGTGGGGGCAGGGGGACAGCGGTTTGGGCAGGACTGAAATTCTGCATTTTTAACAAGCTGCTTGTTCCCAGACCTCTCAGTAGCTGGGCTCTAAAATACAACTTTTGAGAACACATTCCCCTTACTCGTTGCAGTAGTCTATGTACATATACACATGCTTTATATATATCTTTATATTCCTGCTTTCTAAAACATTAATTGAGAAATAGGCCATTGTTACAGAAACCACAACGCACTTCATGAAAAAACATTGGGTACAAAGGCAAAACAGTGACAAATTGATACTTTCTTGCTTGGTCACGCCTGATTTAAGGAAATGAACCCCAAATAGGCTATGTGAATTGGAAATTGACTTCAACCACATTTAAATTGTTGTCTTTTAAAATATTAGCAGTTGAGTGTGTAAACCAATATTTATTTTCTAATCAAAGGTTTGTGGCAAATGGTTTATAAATGAAAGAAATGAGGGAAGAATGCTTTGAAATGTTTCTCATAATAGAAATGGAAATAGGATATTTTATTTCTTTAAATGGCAGGCTTAGGCTTCAGCTAAAATTCATCCTGCTCTGGAAAGAGGAAATTATATGAAAAACTGATCATAGTATAAAAGCCCAGACCAGCACCTCTCTGCCAGCGATCATAATAAATATCTTTCAGCGGGAAAAAAGTTGAAGATCCAGCTACATTAAGGAAGAATCTATTAACAGAATAATTGTATACTGAGGATCCCTTTAAGAAAAGCTTCCAAAATTCCATTATCTTAACTGTCACTCGCCACTTTGAGTTGTCTCAGCGCTGTGTGTTTTCATGAATTACCAGAGCTGTTTGTTTTTTCCTTTATCAGTCATCACCCTGTCAGCCGGGCCATTCATAACGACTTTTGGCAGCTCATCAGGAGAGTTCAGAGCTTGAATAGGACCCTATCAACTCTCACACCTCATTGTGTGAAACTGTTTACCAGCATTGCCTTTTTCTGTAAATATTACAAGCAGAGCCCTGAAAAGTGGAGATGCGTGAAAACAAAATGGACAAATCTTGTAGCAGTTGGTGGAGATGGCAGGTGGGGGTGGGGTGGGGGGAGTGACTGAGCATTTACAAGTACTCAAGTTTCCTTTATTGGGCTGAATCCTACCTAGTCACTGGGCTTGAATTCTTGTATATGCTGGTTAATTAGACAATATTTAATTTGACTTAACGTTGGTGTCAGTTTGGTGAAAGTGAGGCTCTGTAATTAGGGAGTACAGACCGGGTTTCTGTCACAGTTCTGCTCACTTCCTCTAATTTAACGCCCCCCTTTCCAGTGTATTATCACCCTGGATGTGTTGAGTTCCCTGCTGTCTTTTCTGCTTGACTGGTAACAAGGTGGCCCATATGAACACCAACAGCAAATGGACTGACTCAAGTCTCCTGGTCTTAACAGCCTGAAGTTCTGCCAGATTCACCCATCAGAAATAATTTCCTCTTGAAAACGAATGTCAGTAATTCTCTATGGAAGCTAATATCACCAACTTGCAAATGGGTATGATTTTTGTTGTTGTTGTTCTCTATTTTTTACTGAAGTTATATATACACAGATTTTTGAAGGGTCAAGTAGTTCCAGGTTTTGTGATTAAAAAATAAAAAAAATTAAGCCTTCTCCCCAGCTCCCCAACCCTGCCCATCAGAGGCAACCACTTTCAATTCTTACAGCAGATTATTTAGAAAATAATGTCACAGGGAGAAATAGGTTGTTTTGCTTTACCAGTTTTGGGATGTTACATAAATGTGACTTGCTTCTTCCCTTGACCATGAAGGTGGATTTTCCTTAATTACTCTTTTTAAAAACCAGGGTATAATTTATATACAATGAATGCACAGATTTTCAATGTACCATTCAATATATTTTCAGTTCAGTTCAGTCGTTCAGTCGTGCCCGACTCTTTGCGACCCCATGGACTGCAGCACGCCAGGCCTCCCTGTCCATCACCATATATATTTTAATGAAAGAATATACTGACGTACCTGTACACTAAACTGCAGAACATTTGCAATACCCCCAAAAGTTCCCTTATAGATCTTTGCAATCAGTCCCCTTCTGTAAAGCAATCACCCTTCTTATTTCTTTCACTGTAGATTAGACCTACCTGCTCTGGAACTCTCTGTAAGGCATTAGATATTATGTACTCTTTTGTTCCTGACTTCTTTTGCTCAAAATGATATGTTTGAGATTCATGCAGAAACTTATTTCTTTTAACTACCAAGTAGCATTCAATTATATGAAAATACTACTGTTTGTCAATTTTCTTTATTGATGCTCATTTGTTTCCACTTTGGGGATGTTTTTATTATTGATTTATGGAAGTTTGATACATTCTAGATAACAAGCTCTTTGTCAGGAATCGACTTTGCAAATCTCTCTCCCAGTCTGTAGTTTATCTTTTTATATTCTCAGTGGTATTATTTGATGAAGAGAAATTTTAAATTTTAGTTATGTCCATCTTATGATTTTTTTTATGATTTGTACTTTTTGTATCTTATCAAAGAGCTCTTTGCCAACCAGGAGATCATACAAATATTCTTCTATGTTTTCTTTTAGAAAACATTGAAGCTTTCTAGTTTCAGATTTTACATGAAGGATTCCTTTCCTATCTAAATATAATTTTTGTGTATGGTGTGATGTAGAGGTCGAGGTTCTTTCTTTGTTAAATATGAGTATACAATTGTTCTAGCATCATTTGTTGGGAAAACTTTCCTTTCCACATAGGGGGTGTGTGTGTGTGTGTATTTCAGGACTTGATTCTGCTTCACTGACTTTTTTTATCTTCCTTATGCAAGTAACAGCATCTTAATTATTGTAGTTTTCAGCACAATTTAAAAGTACAAGTTTTCAAAATTTGTTTTTCTTTCTCAGGTTATTTTTACTATTTTTTAGCTTTTGCATTTTCATGTACATATATAATCAACTTGTTAATTTCTACTACAAGCCTCATGGAATTTTGATTGGGACTGTACTGAATTTATAGATCAATTAAGGGTGAATTGATACTTTAGCAGTATTGATTTTTCCCATCCCTAAACATGTTATATGGTTTAAGTTTTTATTTAAAACTTTCTACAGTATGTAGCAGTTTTAAGAATTTAAGTCTTATCTATATTTTCTTAACTTTATCTTTGAGTATTTTATGCCTTTCCTACAAATGTAAATGGATTGCTTTTTAATTTCACTTTCTAATAATTTGCTGGTAACTTTTGAAATATAAATTTTGTATATTGACCTTAATTCTTGTGACTAAATTCACTTTTCAGTTTTAGTTGTTTTGTGGGAGTAGATTCCTTAGAGTGTTTTCTATATACAATCATGTCAACTGCAAAAAAAAAGACTTTTGCTTCTTTTTAATTTTTATACTTTTATTTTTTTCTTACATTGTTGTGCTAGATAGGGTTTCCAGTATATTGTTGAATAGATGTGGAGACATTGGGTGTCTTGTTCCTGAACTAAGAAGCATTCAATATTTCACCATTAAGTATGACATTAACTGTTGTTTTTTCATATATGCCCATTATCAAGTTGATGAAATTCCTTTCTTTTCCTAGTGTTCTGAGTTTCTTTTCATGAATGAGTATGACATTTTGTCAAAAATGTTTTTGCATCAATTGAGATTTTTCTTCTCTTTGATTCTGTTAATGTGATGAATTACAACTATTGATTTCATAATGTAAAACCAACCTTTAATCCTGGCATAAGCTCCATTTATTAATAACATTTGTCCTTTTCATATAACACTGAATTTGATTTGTTAATATTTTATTGAGGACTTTGTATATTTATTCATGTAAGATATTGGTCTATAATTTTTTTTCTTGTAATGTCTTTGTCAGGTTTTAATAACAGGGTTATGTTGGCCTCATTAAACTACTTGAAAAGCATTTCCTTCTATTTTCTCAAAGAGTTTATATAACACTGGTATTAGTTTTGTCCTTAAACCTTTGATAGAATTTGTGAGTAAAGCCATCTGGACCTGAGGCTTTCTTTGTTGAAAGGTTTTTAATTATGAATTCAATTTTGAAAATGGATATAAAGCTCTTTGATTTTTTCTATGTCTTCTTGTGCTAATTTTGGTAAGATGTGCTTTTTGAGGGATTTGTCCACTTGTTCTAAGTTGTTGAAATTATAGGCGTAAAGTCATTAATGTTTCTGTCTTCTTGGAGAATTGAATCCTTTTTCATCGTGTAATAAGCCTCTCTATCACTGGTAATATTTCTTGTTCAATCTTGTTTTGATATTAATAAAGCTACTTTAGCTTTCTTTTGAGTAGTGTCTGCATGGAATATCTTTTTTCATTCTTTTAATCTATTTATGTCTTTATATTTAAAGTGGTATTCTTGTAGCCAGCATATAGTTGAGTCTTGCTTTTTATCTAATATAACAATCTATCTTTGAGTTAGTGTAACTTACATTTAATGTGATTATCGATATGGTTGAATTAAAATCTACTATCTAACCAGCTGTTTCCTATTTGTTCCATTTTGTCTTCTGTTTCCTTTCATTTTGCCTCCTTTTTAATTAATTGAGCATTTCCTATGAGTCAGTGGTATTTCCACTATTGAATTATCATGTACAACTCTTTTTAAAAAATTGAATACTTTAGGGTTTACCATGTACATCTTATTTAATCAGTCTACTTTCACATTGTATCCCACTTCATGTTTGCTATAAGGACACTATATCCCCAATTTCTTCTCTCATCTCTTGTTCTGTTTTTGCCACATATTTACTCTTACATGTGCTATAAATACGCAATATTACTCTTTTTGCTTTAGGTAGTTATCTTTCAGAGCAACTAAAAGCAACAAAAAATTAAATTTGGACTTTGTTTACCTTTAGTTATTCTATTTCCAGTGCTCTTAATTTCTTTGCGAGGATTCAGATTTCTGTCTGCTATTATATGCTTCTGTCTGAAGAGCTTTCTTTAACATTACTTGTAACATTGATCTACTGGCAATGAATTTGCTCATATTTGTTTTATGGTTTTGGTTCAGGGAAGTCTTTATTTCCTATTCCTTTTTGAAAGACATTTTTGCTGGGTCTAGGATTCTGACTTGACAGGTTTTTGCTGTTGTTCGGCTACAGAGACCTCATCCCTTGTATAGTTTCTGGAGAAGTCTACTTTAACTCTTTAATTTTCATTCCTCTATATGCTGTGTGTCTTTTTTTTCACTGGCTGACTTTATAATTTCCTTTGTCTCTGGTTTTCAGCAGTTTCTATGTAATATGCATATGGTGTGGGCGTATCTTGGGGAGGGGAGTGTTAATTCTGCTAGGTGTTCTTTGAGTTGTTTGGTATCTGTTATTCATTTTGGAATATTCTTGAGTATTATTTCTCCTTATGTTTTCTTCCTGGGATGCCAATTATACATAAGTTAGATCTTTTGTTATTGTTTCACATCTCTTGGATGCTCTGTTGTGTTTTTCCAACCACTCTCTATCCTTCCCCACTGTTCTGCAATCTGTGTCAGAACTGGTATAAACCCAGTTTCCATAGATGTGAGGGTCTGACTGAAGAAACTTCATTGCTGTTATATCCTCTCTTAATTCTCCAAATCCCTATGGGTTTATCCCTTTAAAAGATTGTTTTCTGGGACTTCTCTAGTGGTCCAGTGGTTAAGAATCCACCTTGCAATGCAGAAGGCTCGGGTTCAATCCCTGGTTGTGGAACTAAGATCCCACATGCCTTGGAGCAACCAAGCCCACATGTGGCAACTAAGACCCAATGCAGCCCAGTAAATAAGATTGTTTTCTGCCATTTTCGTGGTCTTTGGAGGGAGTGAAAGTAGATGCACATGGGCAGTCTGCCATTCTTTACCTGAAGTCAACTGTGAATTTCATTATTTAAGTTAAACTTAGTGGTGGTAAAGAACTAAATTTCCTATTATCTTTGAAGTAAATCAATCTGTTACATCATCTTTCTCATTTTAAATCACTTCTTCAGTCTCAAAAATAAGAGAAAAGAATCACAAATAATGATAGCTAACATTTATTATCCATTTATCATATGCTAGTGTTATAAATGCTATTATATTAACTAAATTTTATTCTCATAACAGCTTTATAATATAGACAGTTTGGTTTTTTTTTTTTCATTTTTATAGGTGAAAATAAACTGAGGCACAGAAGATTAAGTAATTTTCCCAAAAATTCATAAATAGAAAATGACAGAACTTGGCTTCTTAACCACCGTATTCTAACGGCTTCCAACAGATGGGAAGATGGTTGCTTTTAGGTACTATCTCTGTTTTTGTTCTCTGCAATCTTTCATGTACTACTGTTACCTTTCCAAGAATCTTAATCTGTTAATCAGCAAGTACATATTCAGTGCCTGTTATGTGCCCAGAATTGTTTTGTTCACTGTGGAGGTATAAAGAAATACAGCCAGGCCATTTCCTTCGGGGAGTTTACATCTATCTCTCCAAGAGAAGGCCCCCACAAATCTGAAAATAAGCTTAATGTACAAAGTGGAACCATCATTCCGAAAAATGAAAGCTTGATTTGATCTGGGTGCTCAGAAAGCATGAAAAGCTCATTAAAAACCCTGATGCTTATTTAAGAATTTACTTAGCCTCTGGCTTACCTGTGCTGCCTTTCATTTCTCCCTTTACCTCTTTTATTTTTTTGCAGCCTAATTTTAGCTATTGTATGGTTTATAAACATTTCTTCCACAGAGCAAATGTAAAAAAATCATTTATTTATTTGGCTGCATTGGTCTTAGTTGCAGCACAGGTAATTCTCTGGTTGCTACACACACGCTCCAGTGTATGTGGGCTCAGTAGCTGTGGCATGAGGGCTTAGATACCCCACAGCATGTGGGATCTTATTTCCCTGATTAGGGATCGAACCCACGTCCCCTGCATTGGAAGGTGGATTCTTAACCACTGGACAACCAGGGAAGCCCCCACAGAGCAAATTAAGAAGATTGTTTATAAGCTCAAAACATCTTTGTGAAAGTTTAAAGTGGGAAGAGTCTCAAATTTTTGGTCATAGTGATGTATGGAGATATATGTATATATACAAAGCTTTATAGATATATGTACTTTTATCTCAACTACGTTCTTTCCCTGTCAAGTTAGATAACTAAGAATGAACACGTGTTAACATTAGATGTTCTCTGGTATTTCTGGAATGGCAGTGAGTACACAAAGTGTTCATAGATGTAATATTGTCTTGAGGTTGGCTACCACAGTGACTGCCTCCTAATAAAAACCTAGCAAATTTTTATTGTTTCATGGATTGAATGCATGAAATTAAAGAAATCCTAGGGTGACTTTTTTTTATAGATGATGAAGAAAATCCTCATGAGTTTGTATTATAATTTGAAGGGATTTTCCTGATGCAATACATGTCAACACACCTTAGAAAAAAAGTTGTCATTGATCTATTATCCTCACACCAAATCTCTTTTAGGATTAAGAGACAGGATTCATTCACAGTATCAGACCCCTCCCTCCCTCCCCAGTGCAATACCTAGCAGACAGTAGGTATTTGTTGGTTGGAAATATCTGTTAGGTGGAAAAATGAATCATTTGACAGTCTCTAGTTTGACGTTGAAGAAGTCTAAGTGCTCAATAACCACTTCTCCCAATGGCAGGTTCTACACAAAACTAACAATAACAACAGAACAGTGTTTTAGGAGAAACTTGATAATGTAGCAGTCAGACCATGTACTTTGAAGCCAAGCAGACCTAGAGTCTAGTCCTATCTCTGCCGCTTAGGAGCTAGCATATGACCCTCAGGAAGGTTGCTTAACCTCTTCAAGTCTCAACTTCCCAATCTTTCAACTGGGAGCAGTAACAGTATTCCATATGCTTGTTGTGAGGATTAAAAAGGATACTCTGCACTGTGACCCACTACAGTTAGTGCTCAACACATGGTAAATAGACAGTTATTATTCTACAAGGATTTCAGGAGTTGAGGCTGTGGCCATTTGGATCTGTAAAGAATCTTGACAACAGTGGGGAAATCTAAAACAGAGGAGCTTATATATTTCCTATGTTTCTCTTATCTTGCTTTAGGAATTTTGAGTGATGTATGTTTGGTGGTATGAGTATGTGGAAGGACGCAGAGGTGCAGTGGGACAGGATCTAGAAATTCTTTCTACCTTTAGAGAAATGCCCTCTACCAAGGATTTATGCTAACAGGGCCCACAGGCCCACCCTATCAGCTGAGGATGAAAACAGCCAGAGACAATGGGATATGACACAGTAATGAGTTCTCATTTGTCAGGTGTCTACTTGCCGATATGGTCTAAGGATATGGTGTTCAATAATTTCTAGAAATTGGTAATAATGATACCATTTACACGGCAGCTCCTCTGGCAGTTTTCAAAGTGCTTTCACATACACTCTCTGTTTTAATTTCCACCACAGTGCTATGAGGAACCTGAAATAAATATTATCATTCCCATTTTATAGATGAGTAAATATATTCTGAAAAGTGAAATGACCACATCCAAGGTCACACAGCTGCTCAGTAATCAACCTCAGATTTAAACCTGAGTTCTCACTCTGGGGTCATTAATTTTTTTTTCCCATGAAACTAAACAGCTTGTTTATTCTACATAACTCATGTAGTATTTTGAATATTAAGTGTGCTTGCACCCATGCTCCCTGGTGGTTTAGTCAGTAAAGAATCTGTTGTAGTGCAGGAGACCTGGGTTCAATCCCTGGGTTGGGAAGGTCCCTTGGAGAAGGAAATGGCAACCCACTCCAGTATTCTTGCCTGGGAAATCCTATGAGCAGAGGAGCCTGGTGGGCTACAGTCAGTGGGGGTTGCAAGAGTCGAACACGACTGAGCGACTAAATCACCACCACAAACCCATGCTAGGCCTTTAAGACTTTGTGTTCATAAGGTCATTTAGTAATCAAAAATCTTCCTGCAATATAGGGACGCAGGAGACATGGGTTCGATCCCTAGGTCTGGAAGATCCCCTGGAGGAGGAAATGGCAATCCACTCCAGTATTCTTGCCTGGAGAATCCCATATAGAAGCCTGGTGGGCCATGGGGTCACAGAGTCGGACATGACTGAGAGACAGAGCATGCACACTGGAACAGCAGCTAACCTTCTCTGTCTTTTTTGTCCTACAGAGAACAAAATTTGTCATCCGGATACACCTAGTGTTTAATGATGTCAGTAAGGAAACAGTACACCCTTTGGTCCAGAGGAGGCCATGGTTATTCTGGTGAAGCACAAGGGCATGGCCATTTTGCTCAGTCACTCTGCAGAGGGTCCAAAGCTGTGAAGCAGAGTAAACTCAGGACAGACAGCTGGAATCCTGGGAGTGTAACCTCACCAACAGATGAGGTAGTGATGGATGACTCCTGATTATAGTCTTTTCCCTTTCCCTCTCTCAATTTTTATTCTGAGTTGTTACCTAGAATAAATCCTACAGCTTCTAATTAATGCACTCATTGTCTTTGTTTTGAATGGAAAAGGGAAAAAAATATGTTCATACCCCTGCTGGCAGCATAGGAAGTATGCCTAAAGTGGAATATCTTTCTCCATCACGAGTAACATTAATCTCTATAGTCCTCCAAAGTAACTAATTGCCACATAGTTGAATTTCTGTTTGTATGGATGGGTGGTATCCTTTATGAGTTTCCGGGTAACAATTTGTTGCAGGAAAGATTCTCTCCAGAAACCCTTCTTAAGATTATTATCAAATTCCTCAGTCAAGAAGAAGTCAAACTGGTTAGGCTGGATATACAGACAACCAATTGGCAACAAACTGAGCTCATCAGTCCTGGATTCTTAACTGTCAGAGAGGATGGGTGGATAAAGCTACAGCGGGCTTGTTGTCCATTACAAGTCTTCCAAAGGGAGGGGGCAGCCATGCCACAGTTTTCTTCTATCCTGAGCCTGTCCTGTGTTTTTCTAAGTGTGTGAGCATGAGCCCCCTGCACACAGCCATGCCCTCTGATGAGATGATGATGGGAGGAATGGTGAACCTGAAGATGCCATGGCCACTGTGCCCTATTCTCAACAGAACCTCCTTTTGTTCCAACAATAACAATTTTTGATAAAAAGAATCATTACATTTTAGACATTTCAATATAAGGGCTTGGAGAGATACCTTACCTTGTTCGAGGTCATGCAATTATTAAATGGCCATGTAGGAATTTGAGCCTGGGTCTGTCTGCCCCCAACTCAAGGCTTTTGAGCATCACTCTCATTGTCTCTACTGGGATAATGGCTTTGTTGTAACTGTTAGAAGCTGGAAAGTGGGCCTGAGGGAACTTTTCAATATGAAATGCTAACTCTTTGCCTACCGAGATTCTTATTTTTAAAAACCCAGAGGAAGTTCATATTAATAGATTTATTTAACATTTATGTACAATATTTACATTTACAAAATGCTTTACAGTGTAACAGAATGGGCAGAAATTTTTATTGCAGCATATAATTGTCTTTTCTTTCATATTCATTTATTCCTTTGATTTATTTCAAATGTTCTCCACTTGGTCTTCTGAGATCATGTACAATGGTAACAAATTTAAAATAAGATTAATAAAAGATTATTTTGTATCACTCCTAGGGAAAACTGAGCAGGGCCATGCCATTCTCTGTTCTTGATAAATGTTATGCAAAAGCGCATAATATCGTCCCCAGCACACTGCCTGTAACACCAGCTGTGCTTGTTCATGGTGCTTTGAAACTGTATTTGGCTCCTATTCCTCATTTATTTTGTGGTGTTTGTTTTCTGCCCTTCAGCTGGTTGGGGTGCTTCATATTTGGGATGATAAACTGCTGTCTGTCGTCTGAAGAGGCTGCACTATGGCCTTTCTTCACTGATCACCAAGCCGAAAACCTCTGCCTCTTTTCTCGCTGATGATTCCCTCTGCCTGGAAAGCCTTCTTCCCCAGATGGTCCCATAACTACTACCTTCTCTTCACTTGGGCCTGAGATCAACTGGCACCTTCTCCAAGAGGCCCTGCCTTGACCCCATGTCCCATAGAACCTCCCCCATCAGTGTATCCTGGCATTCTCTTATTTTCTCTTTAGCATGTAAGATTCTTTAGTAAGAACCCTAGAATTGGACTTCCCTGGTGGTCCAAGAATGGTTGAGAATCTTGCTGCCCATGCAGGGGAACATGGGTTCGATTCCTGGTCCAGGAAGATGCCACATGCCGCGGGGAAACGAAGCCCGTGCACCGCAACTACTGAACCAGTGCTCTAGAGCCTGGGAGCTGCAGCTACGGAAGCCCTCACGCCCCAGAGCCTGGGCTGCAGCAAGAGATGCCACTGCAATGAGCAGCAGCAGCCCCCACTCACCACAACTGGAGAAAGCCCGTGAGCAGCAACGAGACCCAGCACAGCTGAAAATAAATATATAAATAATTTTAAAACCCTAGAATTCCACTATTTGATAAGAATAAATGTATATAATAGTTATTGATAGGTTAGTATTTCATCATTTTTAAGTTGCTAAGGAATCTCTTTAATATGAAGTACTCTGAAGGCTTACAATACATTGCTTATCTTTTTAGAGTCAGACCATAACTTTGGAGGGCATGCAAATATATGGCTAGGGGAAAATGTCTGTATTAGGTTACCTTACAGGTTCTAAAGCTAAATAACTTCTGTGCATGATCAGTAGATTAAAAATTTACTCTCAAAAAGTTTTTCTCATCCTTGTGTATGTGTGTGTGAATTTTTTTTTTTCCTTCAAGAATTGCAGGTAGGGTGTCTAACTAAACTGTGGTTTAGAAAGACAAGTGTGGAGGTCCGCCCTGGGAGGAAGGGTTGGGGGACAGACAAGATTGGGTAAGTGGTTCTTGACCCTGGCTGTACATTATTAACAATGATCTATCCTACCAACCAGGACCAGTAAAATCAGGACCTTGGAGGGTTAGCCCAGGCACTAGTGATTTTTTTAAAGTCTTTACTGAATTTGTTATAATAATGCTTCTACTTTATGGGTTTTTTTTTTTTTTTTTTTTTTTTTTTTGGCCATGAGGCATGTGAAATCTTAGCTCCCTGAACAGGGATCAAACCTGCAGCCCCTGCTTTGGAACACAGATTCTTAACCACTGGACTGCCAGGGAAGTCCTGGGCACTAGTGTTGTTTAAACTGTGCCAGGCGATCTGGTCTGTAGCCAGGAATGAGAACCCTGGATTAGCGGGCTGCTATAGTCCATTCTGGAGAAAAGTGAGTGATCAGGGTAGCTGCTGTCAGCCCTGCCTCTCCCACGGCTGCCAGGTAGAGGCGCTTGATTCTCATCCAGCTCTGACCAAACCTGGAAAGAACTTAGGATCCCCCTCTTACCTGTGGGTGGTTTCCAAAACTGGTCTTGCTGTCTTCAACAATGTCCAGTGAGCCTGGTCCAAGGCCACCAGGGCTCTCCACTCTGTTTCCTGTTTCGATTTCCTTTTTTTTTTTTAAAGCTGCGGGGCTTGTGGAGTCTTAGGTCTTAGTTACCCCACCAGGGATTAAACCTGGGCCCTCCGCAATGAAAGCACAGAGTCCTAAGCACTGGACCACCAGGGAGTTCCCCTTTTCCAATTTCCTGTTTGGTCTCTAGCTGTTCTCCTGGACCCTCAGCCCAAACCTCCACCACCTTCCCTGTTTCTGGCTACTTTTTGCTTAGCTACTGCTGACTTCCGATTCATGGTGGCCTTATACCCCACGTCCAAGCTGCCAGCTGGGGTCTGGCTTCAAAGAGATGAACTACCCAGAACCACAGTGGGGGCTCCTTTCTGATTCATTCTAGCCTGGCAAACTCAGCTGCGGCCAAATCCCCCAACAGGGCAATCTCCTTGAATATGGCCCCTCAACATTGCCTTCGAATTCTTGGGAGAAACAAACCCCACTCCCTGAGCAGGAGGCTGTGTAAAGCCATGTGCAAGGGGCAGGGACACAGGGAGGGGTGAAAAATGCAGGCCATTAATGCAGTCAGCCAACCACAGATGGAAAGCAAATAAGGGAGATATTGATTGAGCATTTCTCGGAAAGAAGCAAAAACTGTGTGAACATCAGCTCTATGGGGAGTTTGATTCAATGTGAGGTGAAAATAAGGTGACAAAATAACAATTGTGATCACGTTGCCATGAAGCATCCAAAAGTTTGGCAACTCGTGTGAGTTGAGAAAGGTGTATGAATTATTTAGACAAGTTAACAATAGCAACTTCAGAGTGCTGCTCACAAGCAGGAACCGGGGGAGAGAATGGGCTCAGATGAGATCTTGGCAAAGACTCGGGGGCCTGCCATGCAAAGCTGCCTCCTCCCAGGAGAGGAATGGGGTAGTCGGGTCTACAGCAACCACGGTGGGGTTTTTGGGAGCCTCTGTGGACTTGGTTTTATGAAGCATGCTCAGTTCCTCTTTTTGCTTCTGGTGTAGGGGCTCCACTCTCTGAATCTCCTCTCCTTAATGCACGCACTCAGGCAGATTGTACCTCCCTGCCCCTTTGAGACATGAGAGGAAGGGTCATACATCACTTCCTTGTGGAAGCCGTGAAGAGCCACCGCTGTATTTTTGATGTTGTTGTTCTCTTTTCCTCTGATGATGAATTGTCAACCTTGTGTTGAGATGGTGGCATCGAAAAATGGTAGAATCTTTGAGTCCCTGGGTGACTAAATGAAGCACAGCCACCTGCTGACCCACAGTGGACAGACAGAATGAAAGAGACATCAATCTTCACTATGTTAAGCCACAGAGCCTCGGGGGTTGCTGTTACTGCGGCAGAGCCTAGCCTAGCCTTACTACTGCAAAGATTTTCCCCATGAAGTTGCTCCTGTTAACTCTCTAGAACTTTTACTCATCTCCAGCCTGGTAAAGCAGAAGGAGAGGGAAAAGGTTTCTGGCATTCATTTTCTGTGCTCATCTATGGTGGGTGCACTCAAGGGGATGGAGAATGGAAGGGAAATAATGTTTGTTGCTTTCCTACTCTATACCAGGTGCCTTGCCAGATGCTGTGCGTGCAGTCAGTCTTCAGAACAGTGTGGCTAGAGGATTTTAATTTTTATATTATTGATAAGGAAGAAGAGCTTCAAAGAGGTTAAATTACTTGTTTAAAAATCACCCAACTATGGGGTCAGTACAGTGGTTAGGACTCTGCACTTCCACTGCAGCGGGGCATGGTTTTGATTCCCTGATCAGGGAACTAAGATCCCCCATGCCGTGTGGTCAATAAAATAAAATAAAAAATTCAACAAGAAAGAAAAAATTTTAAAAATCACCTACTAGGAAATGACAGAGTCAGGACAAGAATCCAAGTCCATCTGACTTAAAAACTATAAGTTTTCCTGTACTATAAGCATACAAGTAATGGACTTTAACCCTTGATAGCCTGTTAGTGTTTATCTAACATTATCTCTTTGGTTTAGTTAGATCAATCTACTATTTCAAGCTATTCTTAGAATTATTTTCTTCTTTCATTTCACTCAGAGTTTCACTGATCTTTGACACCCAAGGTGCTACAAATCTGCATGTTTGTTTAACTCAAACCAAATGCGCTCACGTTTGTTTTAAGTTGGAATATCATCACCAGGATATCTGGAAATTCCTCCTCTGTGGCTCCAGGTTTTACAAACTGTGAGGTTTGCCCTTTCTGGCAAGGCTCTTGGAGGAGGGAAATAGAATGAGATGGGATGTGGAGGGAGAAAGTTTATTTGTGAAGAGGAGAGCATGAAGGCTGTACTCAATTAACAGAGGCCCTTAGTACATGGGATCTTTACAGCTGCCTCTCCATGACCCTTAAAAACATAAGATCCAGCTACTTGAGGAGAGCCCCTGTGACTCCCACTGCGGGCGTGCATGCTCTGTTGCTAAATCATGTCTGACTCTGTGCGACCCTATGGACTATAGCCTGCCAGGCTCTTCTGTCCATGGGATTCTGCAGGAAAGAATACTGGAGTGGGTTGCCTTTTCCTTCTCCAGGGGATCTTCCCAGCTCAGGGACAGAACCTGTGTCTCCTGCATTGGCAGGCAGATTCTTCACCACTGAGCCACCTGCAGGGCCTGTGACTCTCACTGGCCTTCACTGAAATGATGTGAAATCTTGATGCAAACCCATGACCCACCCTCGATGCACACATGAGATGATTCCCTTGGCTTTCAGAGCACAGCTATACCGTCCCATTCAGAGGTCAGCAGAGGGCATGCCTCGGCCTGCGCTCTCCGACTCACGACATGACTTCTGGATGGAGAGCTAGGATTTTTCTCAAGTGTAACAATATTAATTATCAACTCACTTTAACACACGTATGATGTATGTGTGCATTTATTTCACAGGAATGGTATAAAGATTAAATACTTAATGAATCCATTTTTCATATCAAGGATATATTTGCCCTCCACCTAACTATACCTCTCCCTTCTGTTTCTCATGAGAAATATAGCTATCTTTATTATGTAATCAGTAATATATCATTCCTTCTAAGCAGGATCTAATTTTAGCAAGATGATGAATGGCCCGGGAATGCATTCCACTGCCCTCTGCAGAAAGGAATATATATCAGACCTGCTCAGGTGTATGTCACTTCTTTATATTGGGAGCTTTCAAGCTCCCCAAGTGGCAGCCTGGGTTTTTCTGGCTGAGAGCCCCAAGTTCTCTGTTTTGGCCATGCAGAAAGCATTAGGAAACAGCCATGTGTGAACAATGATCAGGCATGCTCACTCAGCCAATGAGATATGTATCTCTCCTGCACCTGGAATTATTGCACCAGCTAGAAAATGACCAACTTGGGCTTTTCTTTTATTTATTTATGGGAAGGATCTGTGTGTATGGGACCATCCTCAGCTTCCAATCACCACCTCCCATTTTTCCCCCTTTTGCCTGTAAGCGGTGAAATTTCTTTAAAATGTAGGAATCATTCCAGTTTGACTAACAGCATGAGGAATTAGTCACTTTTTCCTGAGCTTTCGAGAAGAAAATGATCATCTTCTTTCATGCTGCCTGTAAGTTTTATAGCTGCTTCTGTCCATTCATAGCACCTTACAACTTGATAGATAACATATTAATTTTGAAGTTATTTTGAATTCATTTTTGATCTGTAGGAAAATCAAAGCAGTACCTTATCTACATTTCAGATGTGAAAATTGAGGTGCAGAGAGAGTTAATGATCAAAACCTCCATATTGATGATCGCCTATCTTTAATTAAAAACTTTTTTTTTGGTCACACCCCACAGGGATCGAACTCAGGCCCCCTCTGTTGGAAGGTGGAGTCTTAACCACTGGACCACCGGTGAAGTCCCTTAATTTTTAATGACCTCTATATAAGATGGAAGATAATAGTTACTGGTGTTTGCTTTTGCAACAACTGTAGAGGTGAAAATATGAAATTTTTTGTGCAGCTACTATATTTGCTGATTCTAAGATGTACTTTTCTCTCATACTTGTGTTGCCCAAACTGGGATACAGTTGATAATTAATGGAGTATCATAATCTAATTGGTGCTGTTTTTTTCTTTCTTAGTGGTTGCAGCAGATTGGCACTTAAAATATCTCAAATCTTCACCCCTCTCTGAGTCTACATCCTTTGCAAAGATGTCACTTTGTAACTCCTCCTGTCAGCCAAATCTATTTCCCCAAGCCTGGAAAATGGGTTCAGTTCAGTTCAGTCACTCAGTCGTCTCCAACTGTTTGCAACCTCATGGACTGCAGCATGCCAGGCTTCCCTGTCCATCACCAACTTCCAGAGCTTGCTCAAATTCATATCCATCGATTCGGTGATGCCATCCAACCATCTCATCCTGTCATTCCCTTTTCCTTTTGCCTTCAATCTTTCCCAGCATCAGGGTCTTTTCCAATGAGTCAGTCCTTCGCATCAGGTGGCCAAAGTACTGGAGTTTCAGCTTCAGCATCAGTCCTTCCAATGAATATTCAGGACTGATTTCCTTTAGGGTTGACTGGTTTGATCTCCTTGCAGTCCAAGGGACTCTCAAGAGTCTTCTCCAACACCACAGTTCAAAAACATCAATTCTTCAGTGCTCAGCTTTCTTTATGGTCCAATTCTCACATCCATACATGACTACTGGAAAAACCATAGCTTTGACTAGACTTTTGTTGGCAAAGTAATGTCCCTGCTTTTTAAAATGCTGTCTAGGTTGGTCATAGCTTTTCTTCTAAGGAGCAAGCATCTTTTAATTTCATGGCTGAAGTCAGCATCTGCAGTGATTTGGGAGCCAAAAAAAAATAAAATCTCTCACTGTTAACGTTGTTTCCCGGTCTATTTGCCATGAAGTGATGGGACTGGCTGCCATTATCTTAATTTTCTGAATGTTGAGTTTTAAGCCAACTTTTTCACTCTCCTCTTTTACTTTTATCAAGAGGCTCTTTAGTTCTTCTTCACTTTCTGCCTTAAGGGTGGTGTCATCTGCATATCTGAGGTTATTGATATTTCTCCCGGCTATCTTGATTCCAGCTTGTGCTTCATCCAGCCTGGCATTTCACATGATATACTCTGCCTATAAGTTAAACAAAGCAGGGTGACAATACACAGCCCTGACGTATTCCTTTCCCAATTTGGAACAAGTCTGTTGTTCCATGTCCAGTTCTAACTGCTGCTTCTTGACCTGCATACAGATTTCTCAGAAGGCAGGTAAGGTGGTCTGGTATTCTCATCTTTTTAAGAATTTTCCACAGTTTGTTGTGGTCTACACAGTCAAAGGTTTTGGCATAATCAATAGAGCAGAAATAGATGTTTTTCTGAAATTCTCTTGCTTTTCCGATGATCCAATGGATGTTGCCAATTTGATCTCTGGTTCCTCTGCCTTTTCTAAATCCAGCTTGAACATCTGGAAGTTCACGGATCACGTACAGTTGAAGCCTGGCTTGGAGAATTTTGAGCATTACTTTGCTAGCATGTGAAATGAGTGCAATTGTGTGGTAGTTTGAACATTCTTTGGTATTACCTTTCTTTGGGATGGGAATGAAAACTGACTGGAAAATGGATGGGCCTTATCTTTATTTGTTCCTGAAGAAGGCATTTTTGGGGTTCACCAATTTCCCTTGTCCCACATGGCCTCAGCCTGCCTGACTTCCATAGGCACCGGCATTCTTTGCTTGAGTCTCTTTGCCTGCTCTGATGGTTTAAAATAAGTTCAATCTTTGACAGGTCTTCTTACACTCCCCTTGAATGTGGGCCAGGTGTCATAACTCGTTTCTCTCAAATGGAAGGTGGTGGAGATCATGTGACTTTCAAGGGGAGGTTATAAAAGCACTGTGGCTTTGCCCTCTCGGATCACTTACTTTGCACTAAGCCCTATACCTTGTCCTGAGGGCATTCAAAGGGTCAAAGAAATAGAGACCTCTGGCTAAAAGCCAGCCCTGATTGGCCAGCCATATGAGAGGATCATTTTGGAGGCAGGAGTCCAGCCACAGATAATGAAATTCTTGCCGATTCCCTAAATTTCTTAAACCGCAACCTCACGAGAAAGCCCAAACCAGAACTCACCAGCTAAGCTATTCCAAAATCCATGACCCTAAAAAAAAAGACTTTAAAATAAATAAAAACAAAATCATTTCAAACCATGGAAAAAGGAATAGTAGTCACAAACCAAGAATAAAACTATTTGAAAATGAGCAGATTTGGAAAAGACATTCTAAAAAGGAAAAAATATACTAATTGAAATGAAAATCTAATAGACCAGTTGGACTGTAAGGCAGAGATGGCTGCTGAGAGGTTACATGAACTGGAAGACACATTACAGGAAATTATCCAGAATATAACATACAAGATAAAGAAATGAAAAATATGAAAATTGATCAAATGATAAGGTCCTATTTATGTCTATTAAGAGTTCCAAGTGGATAAAAAAAGAAAGAGTTAGTAGCAAATAAATAGTAGTCAATAATTTCCATTATGTAAGACAGGAGTCTTTAAAGAAGCACACCAGTTCTTATGCAGTATAATTAAAAACAAACCCATTCTTGAATACAGAAGTTCAACTGCAAAGTATCAACCTTAAAATTTACTGCTGCTGCGGCTAAGTCGCTTCAGTTGTGTCCAACACTGTGCGACCCCATAGACGGCAGCCCACCAGGCTCCCCCGTCCCTGGGATTCTCCAGGCAAGAACACTGGAGTGGGTTGCCATTTCCTTCTCCAATGCATGAAAGTGAAAAGTGAAAGTGAGGTTGCTCAGTCGTGTCCGACTCTAGCAACCCCATGGGCTACAGCCTACCAGGATCCTCCATCCATGGGATTTTCCAGGCAAGAGTACTGGAGTGGGGTGCCATTGCCTTCTCCTAAAATTTACTAGAGAGAAAAAATAAATTACCTAGAAATGAATGACAATTAGACTGGGCGCATAATATTCAAAGCAAGAATAACTAGCAGAACACAGCTGTTGTGTTATAAATGTAGTTACAAATGCACAGGAATAATGCATTTAAATTACTGACAGAAAAACTATCTTTCCAGAGTGAAAGTAGAATAAAGTAAATTTCAGATACAAATGACTATTTTGGCCAGCAGTATTTGGCATGTTGTACATGAATATTTACTTTGGCCAGGAAGTAAATTACCTTGAAAAGAAGAAGTGGGATGCAGGAAATATTTTTTAAATGGATAAGTATCTAAACAAACACTTAATAGTATAAATTGAAATGGCTATTTTATTTATGAGTGTTTAAAAATAAGGGAAAATAAATTTCTAAGTAATAAAATCATGGAACATGGGAGAGCAAATCAGAGTTAAAGCATATAGTATTTAGAAGGAGATCAGTGATATTGATCGGGCTTCCCTGGAGGCTCAGGTGGGGTTCCCAGGTGGCGTTAGTGGTAAAGAACCTGCCTGCCAATGCTGGAGATGTAAGAGGTACATGTTCGATCCCTGGGTTTGGAAGATCCCCTGGAGGAGGGCATGGCAGCTGACTCCAGGATTCTTGCCTGGAGAATCCCATGGACAGAGGAGCCTGGTGGGGTACAGTCCATAGTGTCACAAAGATTCAGACATGACTGAAGAGACTTTGCACACATGTGTGGAAGCTCAGACAGTAAAAAAATAATCTGCCTGCAATGCAAGAGATCCAGGCTTGATCCGTGGTTCGGGAAGATCCCCTGGAGAAGGGAGTGGCTACCCACTCCAATATTCTTGCCTGGAGAATTCCATGGATGGAGGAGCCTGGTGGGCTATACAGGCCATGAGGTTGCAAAGAGTTGGACATTACTGAGTGACTTAACACTTTCACCCTCTTTCAAGTGATACTGATTAGATGCTAAGTGTGAATATGAATATAAGGGTGGGGCTCCTCACATGGCTCTAGTGGCATAATAGAACCTGTTTGCCATGGTAGGAGACATAAGAGACCCAGATTTGATCCCTGGATCAGGAAGAGCCCCTGGAGGAGGGCACGGCAACCCACTCCAGTATGCGTGGAGAATCTCCACTCATGCCTGGAGAATGCCATGGACAGAGGAGCCTGGAGAGCTATGGTCCATAAGGTCACGAGGAGTCTGACATGACTGAAGTGACTTAGCATTCATGCACGCATGAATGTAAGGGTAGCCATGACAGAATAGAAATGGAATGCATAATTTGCACACAAGTAAAAGAAAAATATAAAATTATGAACTTGAATACTACCCACCAAAACATGACAGTAGCTTCCTGTTGGGAAAGAGAAGAGATGACAGTGACCAGGAGGGGCTAAGGTGGGGGGTAGAGGAGATGTAAACTTTATCTGAAATGTTCTACAGTTTAAAAACCATTTAGAAACAAGCCTTTCCCCCTCTCTGCCTCTGGGAGATGCTCAGGATTTTCCATGATATTCATGGTCCCTTATAACATGCCTCTATGTTTCAGCCAGCTTAGCTCCCTCTCTACTTCCCAATGCATATTTTTCATTTCCATCAGGCCAGTCTCTCTTTTTACATATATCATCTGACTTATTTTAGGATTCAGGTCTCTGTTGTCCAAATCCTGTCAGTTCTTAAAGACCCTTCTTTGTATAATCCAATATTGACAACAGCAAATTTATATGTTTGTAGCACATAACACATAATTGCATTCTGTTTAGCTCTCTCTTATTTGTATGTAACTATCTTATGTTTTCTATTCCCTTTTAATTGCTTTCTTTTATTCAATATTTCCCTTAAAAGATTATAGAATCTCAGAAGTCAAGAACTGTGGTGTTTATTATACCTTGCCCTGGGATCCCTCATGGCATGTTCCACAGCTAATCACATTGTAAAGAATATGTTTGTAAAATTGAAAGCAGTCTCTCTGATGGAAAGGCAATGAAGAAAAGAAAATGAACAAGCAAGTTCTGACCATTCTTTAGTGGATAAATTGCACCGACGAAACAGTAAGTCACTTATTTCAATGTTATTGATTAATCTCAGTGATCTGGAACGTATCTGAGATTCAGAATAAGTTGGTTAAGAACATGGGGTTTGGTGTCAGACACACCTAGTTTAAGCATCAGTTTAATCATGTAATTACTATCTTATGACTATGGATAGGCAACCTAACTATCCATTTGAGTTTTAATTCTTCACGGTAGAAAATATTAATAGTTCATACATGGAAATCACCTAGTTCAGCACATGGAACATAGTAAAACACTCATGACCTTGGATTATTATTACCTAAAATAAGTAAAACCAAAGCCATGCATGAGATAATGCCCACCTTGTTGCCAGCTCATGATAGAACTGCATTTATCTGCCCTCTAGAAGTTAAATGTGGCTGTGTTCTTTTGTGCTTGCCAATGAAATGTAAGCATAAAGACATATGTGATTTCTTACAGAATTTATAAGACCTCATGAGCAATTCACCACTTCCTCTTCCCTTATAGGGCACCCTGGAAGCATGTGTTGAGACGGAGCCTCTGCTCACCTGGGTCCCTGAATGGCCATGCTGAGGAGAGCTCTCCTGAAACCCAGTGGATGCATAAAATGAATGAGAAACTAACTTGTGCTGTGTTATTGCCCCTGAGATTGTGGAGTCTTTTGGTCTTGCAGCAAAACCTAGCCCATCCTGACTAACATAATGAATTAAAAGTTGTTGTTTTTCATCTACCCTCAAACCCCCAGAAAAAACCTGTCTAAAGTCATGCTTTAGAGCTATTTGCTCTTACTTTAAAACACTTCTCCCCAACTTGTTTATATGGTTTTCCATCTCACAGGATGTTTGAAGCAAAATACTAGAGGCAGTGTTACCAGAGGTATGCACTGGTGGGCACAACAAGAAGGGAGAGCTGCTGGGCAATAAAAAAGAAAAGAAAATTGTGATAAGAAGATAAGGAACTCAAAAAGCATTATGACCTGGGGTCATTTTTTTTTTTTTAGCTTTGTACTTATTTTAATTAATTTTTTTTCAGTTTTTTAAAATTGGAATATCATTGCTTTACAATGTTGTGTTAGTCTCTGCTGTACAATGAAGTGAATCAGCTATATGTATACATATATCCCCTCCCTCTTGGACCTCCCTCCCACCACTCCCCATCCCACCCACCTAGGTCATCACAGAGCAGATGTGGGACCATTTTGGATAGGTGGAATGAATGATGCTTACTCTAAGGGGCCTTTGAAGTCATCTCTGTATCATGACACTGCTTTTTCAGTTTATTACAGTTTCACTACATTTTTATTTTGCTTATTCACTTTTAAAATTTTATCGTACAATTTAGTTTTTACAATGATTTTTTTTTTAATGCTTACTATCTCCTGAGAATCATACTGAACACTTTTGAATGTGTGGCAGGTCATTTACACTCTCAGCATCTCTCAGAAATGGCAAGTTTTATCCCACCTCTATGGCAGCACTTAGAGATCTGTAATTGCCCCAGGGTTTCGTGGTCAGTACTGCAGAATCGGAATTTCATGTGAACCCAGCCTGTCTGATTTCAGAGTCCTTTCACCATCATGCCTCTCAGGCATTAGCATAACACCGTAGGATGACCCTCAACAAAGGCTAAATTATGTTTCAGGGAAGTCTGTTTTAAAAGCCTGGGAGACATGTGTAACATTTTGGACATTTTTCTATCAAGAAAAAAAAAAAAAAGATTCAGTTTTAACAAGTGCTGGTGCTTCAAAGGGTAGAAAGCTTGGGTTATCTAGAAAAGCCACATGTGGGAAGCAGCTCTCTCCCTAACAGTGCAAGACAAATGATACAGTCTTGAATTTCAATGATCTTATAAATGCAACAGGAGTGATAAATATAAATCTATTAAAGCTCTTTCATTTTGAACAAGGAATCTATATTCTGTGACCATATAACTTTTTTTTTTAACTGCATCTTTTAAACAGAAAAAGTTGCCAGGCACAGATGAGTCACTTCCTTGGTTCTTTACAATGTGAGGAGAAAGGACCCATGATGGGAGGTGGGGAGGTTGGAGAGAAGGTGAATTTCTCTTGCTGCTGTCCAAATGGTTGCCAGAGAGGCCCCGGCTTGCCATTTCATCTCTGTAGTTGTTTCCTTATGCGAAGGATGGCGGCTGACACCCAGGGGTCTTCCCCATAGCGAGAAGAGCAGAAGACAATCAAGCTGAAAGCTTAGAGACATTTCCTGCGTGGACAGGCACTTCGCAGACAGCGTTTCTTAAAGGATATCTCACTCTTCACTGCCAGGCTGAATGAACCTGCTCTGGAAACCCAAGTTGTCCCTGCCTACCACAAGCAAGGTTTTACTCTCAGTGGAAAGTTTCGTTTTTATTTCTGTATGACAGTTCAACAGGTAAGCGGACACCTCTGTCACAGAACTGCTGGGCCATTGTTTAAACATCGCAGTGGCAATTTCAGTTCTCTGGAAGGGCTGCTAAGAATGTTGGGTCCCCCTCCCTGATCTGTGTTTTTGTCCCCTGTTACTATGGGTGCAGTGTATTAAACATACCTTCAGAGAGGTTCAGAGAAGCCAGAAGGGAGGGTGACTGCAAATGCTTACTATCAGGCTACTTCTGACAATTCCTAATGTAATCCATATACTACACATACATTCTGGTTACACAATTTATGAGGTATAACAAGGGGAGAGAAGTGAAGCTGGGATATAATTGTGACTGATGTGAAACAGACATGTAGAATGAATGGCCTTACAACATTTTCTTTGAAGTTTGTTAAAAGCAGTAAAGTGATATTCACTATAAGTGAAACCTGCTGTTACAGATATCCACTGGCTTGGGGAACATTTTCTTTTGACTTGATTTCTTGAATTTTAATTTGCCACTTGAAGTTTTTGAAAAAAATTTTTTTTTCTTTTGACGTGCAATGGGAGCGAAAGGGAATAAAAATTGTGGAGGACGTACTGAATGCTCATCCAGGCACTCGACATCAGGGCTGACTTGCAGGCCACAACAGGGCACAGTGCCTAGGGCAACAGGGGTGTTTTAATGTCTTTTAACATCAGATGAAAACAATGAATATAATAATAATATAATTATATTAATGCATTATCGAGTCATATAATAAAATTAAAATGTATTTATATACAATATGTTATTAATTCATATAATAAAATTTAAATTATTATAACAAATATATTAATATATTATCAATCCATAAAATAAATACATTATTATTGATTCATATAATAAAATTTAAAATTATTATGATAATAATTTGTTTTTTTAACCCTATTTTATGGAGGAAGGAGCCAACAAAGGCAATGTGGCAAGGGTCCACAGATTTCTTAATGTGGTGACCCTACTTGATAGAAATTTTCTCACTTAATTCCGGGTAATCCCGAAAGACTGGAAGACATGGAGAAAGTGATGTTTTGAAGACTTAAGAAATTTTCCTAAGGTCCTACAACTAGGAAGTGCTGGGGGTGGGTCTTAAGTCTACTATCTCATTTTTTCCACTGAAGAAGAGCTTAATGCACAGGCAATTCTATATTGGAACACCTGGCATTAGGAATGAAAAATGTCACTTATATATTTGGTACCAAGGAAATGAATGGAAAAATCAATTCTGAGGTTGGCATGTGTTTTTCCATACAATACAGGAAGATGTCTAGAAATATATGTAACCCAGATGTGCCCAAGTTTACCAGCTTCAAGGTCAACACTTCCTTTCAATACTCAACTAATCGTTTGTGCCCTGACAGGAAGTCCAGCCTTCATCCTGTCACTGTCACCTCTCCCATCTTTCTCCTGGGACCTGTGAAGGCCACTTCCGTGTTCCTCTAACCAGTCCAGGTTAATGCTCAGCGTCTCCACTGACTGCTTCTTACCACATTTGAGAGTCATGTTTAAGGCAGGTAGCCACTGCTCTCTCCTCACACATGGATGTGTGCCCCTCCAAAGGGAGGGGGAATAATGGGTCCCCAGAGCACAGCTTGGACCCCCAACCAGTTTTTACTGAAGTCTTGGGGGCATCGATATTACAACACAAAGGGAAACATTTGATTAATAGCTAGGTCAGCCAAGCATCCTAATTTGCCCAGAAAATGGGGATGAATTAGGACTTTGGGATTGATATATACACTCTATTTATGCCATGTATGAGATGGTTGGATAGCATCACCGACTCAATGGACATGAGTTTGAGCAAACTCTGGGAGACAGTGAAGGACAGGGGAGCCTGGCATGTGGCAGTTCATGGGAGTGCAGAGTCGGACACAACTTAGAGACTGAACAACAGCAATAAGACAGATAACTAATGAGAACCTACTGTATAGCACAGGGAACTCCACTCAGTGCTCTGTGGTGACCTTCCGTTCAGTCCAGTCTTTCAGTTGTGTCTGACTCTTTGTGACCCCATGAATTGCAGCATTCCAGGCCTCCCTGTCCATCACCAACTCCTGGAGTTCACCCAGACTCACGTCCATCGAGTCAGTGATGCCCTCCAGCCATCTCATCCTCTGTCGTCCCCTTCTCCTCCTGCCCCCAATCCCTCCCAGCATCAGAGTATTTTCCAATGAGTCAACTCTTCGCATGAGGTGGCCAAAGTACTGGAGTTTCAGCTTTAGCATCATTTCTTCCAAAGAACTGATCTCCTTTAGAATGGACTGGTTGGATCTCCTTGCAGTCCAAGGGACTCTCAAGAGTCTTCTCCAACACCACAGTTCAAAAGCATCAGTTCTTTGGCGCTCAGCCTTCTTCACAGTCCAACTCTCGCATCCATACATGACCACAGGAAAACCCATGGCCTTGACTAGACAGACATTTGTTGGCAAAGTAATGTCTCTGCTTTTCAATATGCTATCTAGGTTGGTCATAACTTTTCTTCCAAGGAGTAAGCATCTTTTAATTTCGTGGCTGCAATCACCATCTGCAGTGGTTTTGGAGCCCCCAAAAAATAAAATCGGACACTGTTTCCACTGTTTCCCCATCTATTTCCCATGAAGTGATGGGACCAGATGCCATGATCTTCGTTTTCTGAATGTTGGCTTTAAGCCAACTTTTTCACTCTCCTCTTTCACCCTCATCAAGAGGCTTTTTAGTTCCTCTTCACTTTCTGCCATAAGGGTGGTGTCATCTGCATATTTGAGGTTGTTGATACTTCTCCTGGCAATCTTGATTCCAGCTTGTGCTTCTTCCAGCCCAGCATTTCTCATGATGTACTCTGCAGTGACCTTAATGGGAAGGAAATCCAAAAGAGACGGGAAATGTGTATATATATATATATAGCTGATACACTTCTGTGCAGTAGAAAGTAACACAACATTGAACAGCAACTATACTCCAATAAAAACTTCAAAAATTTTTCTTTAAAGAAGGAGTTCTCCAGAAATTTTAGTTTGAAAATTGTGTCAGTTCTGGGCGAACCTGGACCAAAAAATTATAATAATTTTTGTTCACCCTACAGATGTCTCATCTTGAAGCACAGCCCTGACCTCACTTACGGCTTCATCTTGGTTACTGGTCTAGCTCCACTTCGCTAAGCTATTTGTTTCTATCCCTGCCACCTCCAAGAAAACTCTTTCCTTAGATCCCAGACCCAACTTGGTCTCAGAGAGAGGAAGATGCCTTTCCTCAAGTTTAAGACCATCCTTCATCCATACTCCAGTCTGATTACTAACAGGAAGACCTTTTCCCTTCCTGGAAAAGAGCCATGCTCCTTCATTAGCACAACACTAAATTCTCATGGCCTGGACCAGACAAACCCAGAAGTCCAGAAGACTATTCCCAGACTCAAAGTCATTTGGTCTTAAATGACACCATCTTTGGGACCCTGGGCTTCCCTTGTAGCTCAGTCGGTAAAGAATCTGCCTGCAATGCAGGAGACCTGGGTTCGATTCCTGCATCAGGAAGATCCCTTAGAGAAGGAAATGGCAACCCATTCTTGCCTGGAGAATCCCATGAACAGAGGAGCCTGGCAGGCTAAGTCCATGGGGTCGCAAGAGTCAGACAAAACTTGGTGACTAAACCACCATGGGACCCTAAGAGTCTAACGTGGCTAGTCCTATATTAAACCCATAGAGTATCTTGTCACAATCTCTTGGCCTGACGATGAATAAGAAATTGGGTCATCCTCATAATTTGTAATCTCTTGTGAGAAATGTTTGGGTTAGATCATAGACACATCTCCCTGGAAGGGAAAAAACAAAGTGATTTTTCAGGCAAGTATCAGTCTAAATCCAGATTTCATGAGAAAAGGCGTTTATAACTCCCAAGGGGCACCGTGCTGTTCAAACACACCACATATACCACCAAGTAGAGCCCTCAGCCCGTCAAGAAGAAGTGTCTCCATTTTTGTTACCCTGTGGATGTAGTACTTTTGCCAAGAACAATGGGTGCGCGTATGTCCTACGTACGCTGGTGACTTACAACAACCTTTATATTGGACTTCCCTGAAAAAAAAGGGAAAAGTTCTTTGCCAACACCAATTCCATATACCATCCTTGTATTCAGCAATGTTTGTGACTCAAAGTGATAGGTTTCCAGTTTTAAAAATTTAAAACTTAGGGTCTATATAGAACCCTGTTACAGGTAGGATCTGAGATTACCTGGAGATTACAAAATTTGTAACAATGTATTAAGTGTCATGTGAGTTGACAATATTTATCACGAAGCTAAGAGGCCATCTGGGGCAAAGTGACCAGAAGCTTAATAATTCTGAGAAGGAAGAAAAATAAAGTAAATGAAACAAAATGAAGTTAAGAAGGCTGATTTCAGAAGACTTTACACTGAGTTGGTAAGGCTGTAAGAGGGCTTCCACTTGAGTCTGTAGCATTAAATTTACCACACCTGCATTTTAAAAAAATTATCATTGTACCTTCTTCTAATAGATAGCTAGTAGGAAGCTGCCCTGTAGCACAGGGAGCTCAGCTCAATGCTCTGTGATAAACTAGAGGGGAGGGATGGGGAGGTGGGAGGAAGGGCCAAGAAGAAGGGGAAATGTACACATATAGCTGGTTCACTTTGTTGTACAACACAACATTGTAAAGCAATCATAACCAATAATAAAATTTTAAAAATTAAACCAAAAAAAACCCCTTTATCATTATTATGCCACTTGTTTTGGGTTTTTGAGCAAAGATTATATGTGTGTATGTTTTGCAGGGGATGTTAAACCTGAAATTAAAAATCAGACCACCTGCTTTAATAATCTTGCTTCCACTCTACTTTTAAAATATCACTTTCTCTTTTTTTCCCCCTCTGTAGATAATCTCAAAAAATATAGGATAAAATAGGTGTTTAACTAAAATTCCAAGTTGACTTAAGAAGTTTGTTGTGCTGAGACCGGGATAGACTTAGGAACACATGAATCCAGGGGTTAGGGAAGACGAGGATCAAAAGGGAAAATAGTAGAGCTAGTTTTTGCCCTGGTGGGAAGTTAGAACCCTGTAAGCTGCAAAAGTGAGGTATTAGAGGAAATGTGGATTGCCACAGCAAAATCAGACAAGAAATAGAAAGAATTCAAATTGGCAAGAAGGATGCAAAATTGCCAGTTTTGGCAGAATACATGATACTACAAATAGCTAAGCCTTGAACAACACAAGGGCTGGGAAGCCAATTCTCCTCATAGTTGAAAATCTGTGTATAACCTTTGACTCTCCAAAAACTTAACTATCAATAACCTACTGATGACTAGAAGCCTTACCAATAACATAAACAGTCAATTAGCACATATTTTGCATTTTATATGTATATACACTATATTCTTACAATTAAAGTAAGCTAGAGAAAATGCTTTGTGAAAAGCATTTGTGCATGCGTGCTAAGTCGCTTCAGTGGTATCTGATTCTTTGCGACCCTATGGACTGTAGCCCTCCAAGCTCCTCTGTCCATGAAATTCTCCAGGCAAGAATACTGGAGTGGGTTGCCATTCCCTTCTTCAGGGGATCTTCCTGACTCAGAGATCAAACTTGCGTCTCTTACATCTCTTGAATTGGCAAGCGGGTTCTTTACCATTAGTGCCACCAAGAAAAGCATAAGGAAGTGAAAATATATGGGTTTCCCAGGTGGCGCTAGTGGTAAAGAATCTGCCTGACAATGCAAGAGAAGTAAGAGAACTGGGTTTAATCCCTGGGTTGGGAAAATTCCCTGGAGGAGGGCATTGCAACCCACTCCAGTATTCTCACCTGGAGAATCCCACTAATAGTATAGTACTGAATTTTTCAGTACTGTTAAGTTTATGTCTGGAGAAGGCGATGGCACCCCACTCCAGTACTCTTGCCTGGAAAATCCCATGGACGGAGGAGCCTGGTAGGCTGCAGTCCATGGGGTTGTGAAGAGTCAGACACGACTGAGCGACTTCACTTCCACTTTTCACTTTCATGCATTGGAGAAGGACATGGCACCCCACTCCAGTGTTCTTGCCTGGAGAATCCCAGGGACGGGGGAGCCTGGTGGGCTGCCGTCTATGGGGTCGCATAGAGTCGGACACGACTGAAGTGACTTAGCAGCAGCAGCAGCAGCAAGTTTATGTCATTCATTTACAAGATGAACTGTCAGCACCCACGTCAATACTGGCTTATATGACACAAAACACGAATACCATGGAAAGGAAAAATATAAATTCATATTTATTTTCAGGTATAACAATTTCAACACTGATAACAAGGAAGCAGCAACATGATTGCTTTATGTTGGTCTAGTGTAACCCATACAATTGCTTCATGGTTGCCTAACCTACAGGGTTCCCCAGGTTGCTCAATGCTAAAGAATCTGCCTGTCAAGCAGGAGATGAGGGCTTGATCCCTGGGTCGGGAAGATCTCCTGGTGAAGAAAACAGCAACCCATCCCAGTATTCTTGCCTGGAAAATCCCATGGACAAAGGAGCCTGGCGGGCTACAGTTCATGGGGTCGCAAAGAGTTGAACATGACTTAGCAACTAAACAACAAACACTAAGCCTGATCTATATATTAGTGAATGAATTGTTACAAAAGTATTATGGTATACAGTATTACAGTCATATTCATAATACAGTATTGGAAATATTGTTACCTTATTTTTAAAAAAACAACACTTACCTGGGATGATAGACTGATATGCACTTTCTCCAATTATGAGAGAGAGAAGCACACTGTAAGTAATCCTTTGAAAGAAAAGATATAAAACAGTAAGAAAACTAGCACATTATTAGTTTTACATTAAATGTCATTGATGCCTGTGTAAGAACAGGCTATCCACTTCAATACAACTCTTGCACATAGATTTTTGTACATTTATTGAAAAAAGTCCATGTGGCCTTGTGCAGTTCAAACTCACATTTGTTCAAAGGCCATCTGTATAGAAAATCCCAAAGATATCAACAACTATTAGAACTAATATATAAGCTCAGTACATTTGCAGGATACAAGATACACAGAAACCTATAGCATTTCCATACACTAAGAACAAACTATCAGAAAGAGACATTAAGAAAATAATTTAACAATTGCATCAAAAAGAATAAAATACCTAGGAATAAATCTAAGCAAGGAGAGAAAAGGCTTGTACTTGGAAATTATAACTTTGATGAAAGAAATTAAAGACAACATGAGAAAATGGAAAGATATTACGTGCTTATGGACGAAAAGAATACACATTGACATGTTGTTAAAATGACCATACTACCCAAGGCAATCCACAGATTCAATACAATCCCTATAAAAATACCAATGGCAGTTTTCACAAAACTAGAACAAATAATTCTGAAATTTGTGTGGAAACAAAAAAGACCCTGAATAGCTAAAACAATCTTGAGAAAGAAGAACAAAGCACAAAGCTAGAGGCATCATACTTCCTTACTCCTTATACTACAAAGATACAGTAGTCAAAACAGCATGGTACTGGCATGAAATCAGACACACAGATCAATGGAACAGAAAAGAGAGCCCAGAAACGAATTCATACTTATATGGCCAGTTAATTTACAACAAAAGAGGCAAGAATATAGAATGGGGAAAAGACAGCCTCTTCAATTAATAGTATTGTGAACCCTGGACGGTTACATGCATGAAGTAAAACTGGCTTAGTTTATCATACCGTATACAAAAGTAAACTCAAAATGGCTTAAAGACTTAACTGTAAGACCTGAAACGATAAAACTTCTAGAGAAAAACAGACAGCACACACTTAGAAGAACTAGTTTGGGGTATGTCTTCTCAGTCGAGGCAGGCAAAAGCAAAAATAAGCCAATGGTGCTGTGTCAAACTAAAAAGCATTGGACAGTGAAGGGAAACTCAACAAAACAAAAAGGCAGCCTACCAAATGGGAGAATATATTTGCAAACAATACACCTAACAAGGGATAAATATCCAAAATATACAAAGCATTCATACAACTCAGAATAAAAAAAAAAAAAACAATTAAAAACTGGGAAAAGGGCCTGAATTGAAATTTTTTTTCCCCCAAAAAAAGATGTACAGATGGCCAACGGGTACAGGTGTTCAGCATCAATAATCATCAAAGAAATGCAAATCAAAATCACAATGAAATACCACTTCACACCTATTAGAATGGCTACTATTAAAAAGACAATAAATAACAAGCGCTTCTGTTTAAGTATATAACTAGGCATTGAATTACAAGGTCATAGAGTAAATGTACGTTTTGCTTTCCAAAACTTTCAGTGTCTTTCAAATGGCTATATGATTTAAAATTTCTACCACAGATGTCAAACTCTGATCACTCCACATTGCCATTAACATCTGGTATTGTCAGCATTTTAAAATTTTGTGGGTATACAGTAATCACTGTACACCATACCATTATGGTTTTAGTTAATATTTTTTCTGATGACTGGGTGTTTTTATGTGTTTTTTCCCTCACTTATATCTCTTCTACCTCAATGAAAAACAAATAAAAGGCAAAAAAGAAAAAAAAATCAGTAATATTGGAATAGAATACCTTTTTAACCTAGGTATAACAATTTATCATATATATAATCTCAAACTAATAAGTCGATATCTTAGTACTGAAACCCACAAGGATCTAAAATTATAATTGGAAGCTAGATCTACATGTCCTATTACCAGTTCAGGTCAGTTCAGTCGCTCAGTCGTGTCCGACTCTTTGCGACTCCATGAATCGCAGCACGCCAGGCCTCCCTGTCCATCACCAACTCCCGGAGTTCACTCAGACTCACGTCCATCGAGTCAGTGATGCCATCCAGCCATCTCATCCTCTGTCATCCCCTTTTCCTCCTGCCCCCAATCCCTCCCAGCATCAGTCTTTTCCAATGAATCAACTCTTCGCATGAGGTGGCCAAAGCACTGGAGTTTCAGCTTTAGCATCATTCCTTCCAAAGAACACCCAGGGCTGATCTCCTTCAGAATGGACTGGTTGGATCTCCTTGCAGTCCAAGGGACTCTCAAGAGTCTTCTCCAACACCACAGTTCAAAAGCATCAATTCTTCGGCACTCAGCTTTCTTCACAGTCCAACTCTCACATCCATACATGACCACTGGAAAAACCATATTATAGGTGATAATATTTTAAAAGATTCTGCAAGTTATCATCAAAATAAACAGTGAAAATAAAATATAACATTTCTGTATGAGAAAGGAGGTGGCCTAAAATACTGTTATTTACAGTTATTGGAACTGTGCACCTGAAAAACCCAAGAAATACAGAGAATTGTTGGAACCAAGAGGGTTTACCATCCTAATTATAAAGCCAATAGCTTTCCTATATAATAGTAAACACTATTTTAAAAACATAATCACTAAAACAATATTGTTTTAAAGATTAACAAAAAAATAAAAAAAGATTAACAAAAATACAAAATGCCCAGGACCAATGTAAGCACAAGCTGGAATCAAGATTGCCAGGAGAAATATCAATAACCTCAGATATGCAGATGACACCACCCTTATGGCAGAAAGTGAAGAGGAACTATAAAGCCTCTTGATGAAAGTGAAAGAGGAGAGTGAAAAAGTTGGCTTAAAGTTCAACATTCAGAAAATGAAGATCATGGCATCTGGTCCCCTCACTTCATGGGAAATAGATGGGGAAACAGTGGAAACAGTGTCAGACTTTATTTTTGGGGCTTCAAAATCACTGCAGATGGTGACTGCAGCCATGAAATTAAAAGACGCTTACTCCTTGGAAGAAAAGTTATGACCAACCTAGATAGCATATTGAAAAGCAGAGACATTACTTTGCCAACAAAGGTCAGTCTAGTCAAGGCTATGGTTTTTCCAGTGGTCATGTATGGATGTGAGAGTTGGACTGTGAAGAAGGCTGAGCACCAAAGAATTGATGCTTTTGAACTGTGGTGTTGGAGAAGACTCTTGAGAGTCCCTTGGACTGCAAGGAGATCCAACCAGTCCATTCTGAAGGAGATCAGCCCTGGGATTTCTTTGGAAGGAATGATGCTAAAGCTGAAACTCCAGTACTTTGGCCACCTCATGTGAAGAGTTGACTCATTGGAAAAGACTCTGATGCTGGGAGGGATTGGGGGCAGGAGGAGAAGGGGACGACAGAGGATGAGATGGCTGGATGGCATCACTGACTCGATGGACGTGAGTCTAAGTGAACTCCCAGAGTTGGTGATGATGGCGTGCTGCAATTCATGGGGTCGAAAAGAGTTGGACACGACTGAGGGACTGAACTGAACTGAACTGAATGTAAGCAAAGTTATTAAACTCTACCGATGAACATAAAAATCACTTTAATAATTTGAGGGTTTCCCTGGTGGCTCAGACAGTAAAGAATCTGCATGCATTGCAGGAGACTTGGGTTTCATCCCTGGGCTGGGAAGATCCCCTGGAGGAGGGCATGGCAACCCACTCCAGTATTCTTGCCTGAAGAGTCCCCATGGAAAGAAGAGCCCTGGTGGGCTACAGTCCAGGGGTCGTAAAGAGTTGGACACAACTGAGGGACTAAGCAGAGCAAAAACAGCACATCTTCACATGGATGGACTCAAAATAATACAGATATTGCTCCTCTGTAAGTTCATACACATATCCAGACCCAAGCAAATTCCAGCCAAGTTTTTATGAACTTTGGAAGAAAAAAGATTCTAATACTAATACAGAATCAAATGTGTAAGAATAGCCAGTAGAAGAGTGAACTTTCTTCTAGCAGGTATAATAATCTGTTTGGGTTTTTTTTGGCCAGGCTACAAGGCATGCAGGATCTTAGTTTCCCAACCAGGGATCAAACCCATGACCCCTCACAGTGGAAATGCAGAGCCCTAACCATTGGACCGCTAGGGAATTCCCCAAGAATCCATTAATTCATGTAGGTGCAGAACTGGTACAGGAAGAGGGGTGCCTTGATGGAAGACAATAGAGAGCCAAGACAAAAACCAAAGCATGACTATGAATTGGGACAAAGTAAAGGTAAATTGAAATAACTAGAAAAAAAATTGGATTGTTCACCAAATAAGGTTAGGACAAATGACTCTATCGTCACGTAAAAATGAATTACCTATTACACATCTTACAATAAAAATCTGTGATAGATTAAAGATTAAATGTAAAGACAAAACCAGAAAAGTACCAGAAAAAAAAATGGATAACTATTTGTTAATTTCCGTTAGAGAAGGAATTTAAGGAGGCTGTTTGAAGTATATCATCAAAGCTAGACACTGAAGAAGGAAAAGAATGACCCCTTAAAAACAAAAAACTGCCATATGACAGAAATCTCCTTAAGCAAAATTAAAAAGCAAACAATTGGGGAAAACACTTACTGCATATGTGACAGACCAAATGTTAATATCTTCAATGTGTGATTTTGTATGGTTGCTCTCAACTGAAGAGTCCTGCTCAAACTTGCTGAAACATACAAGGGGATTTGCTAGTTTCCATAACTGGAGAGCCCAGGGATGGAGTAGCCTGAGGCTTCCATCATGAGGAAGCCACGTGGGTTGCCTAGAGCCCAGTCCCTCCTGTCCTACCAGCCTAACGATCACTCCAGCAGAGAAGGTTTTAGAAGGATTTTGATCCAGTTTGGGTCACAGGTCCAACACTGAATAACCCCTGTGGCTGAAGGAAAGTTTCCTTCTCTTTTGCTCCTCTCGCTCTCGTTCTGAGATTCCAGTGTGTTACCCAGTGATGTTTCTGGCCAGGTGTGGATCATGTGCTGCCCTTGTGGTAGGGAAAGGGGTAGATCAGTGCCACACGAACTACCTGGAAGGCATTCTTCCTAATACAGAGTGATTCTGCTATCAGAAGAAGGGAAAAGGAATGCTAAGGGGCAAAACCAGCAGATTTTCACTAACATATAAAGAGTTCTCACAAATCAATAAGAAAATATTTTCAAAAATCCATGAGAAGCCATAATAATTCACCATCAATTAAAATTCACTTTTGCTGAGTCCTAATCTTTTATATCTCTGCTGAATGCTCTCTAAGGTTGTAGTTGGCTAATTTGACAAATTAAGCTGTTATAATTTATTACAAGATGCTAAAATGTTATAAGAAGTTTTCTTTCCTCTTAGGTAATATGTAGATTTTGGGGGCTTTCTGCAGACAACATTTTAATTCAAAGGACTGTCTCCGTTATGAGAATTTTAGGCATGAAAACTAAGAAACAGTCCCTCAGGCAGAATGAATGCTCAAATCTTTATTTCACTAGGGTTCAATAAATCTTTTTTCTTTTATCTTTGATAAGCAAGGGAAGGCCTTGTTCTTAAGGTTTTTCTTGAATAACCTATGATTTTCCAGTTATTTTATGTGTGTATTTCTTAAATGAATTCAGGGGTCTAAACTTTACTGATTTTGTTACAAATTTAGTTTGTAACATTGCAAGAAAGATTTGATTATTACTTTTATATAATTAATACTTTTTATAAATTTTTATCTATTAGATTTCAAGTTGCTGCTCTTTTAAAAATATAGGCTGTGTGTTTTAGACCCAAATGAGAGTATTCATAGAAGATAAAAAGTACAAGTTTTGAGAAAACAGAAATCTTCTATTAAACTTAGAACCCTGAAACTCAAGAAGCCATTTATTTTGGTTTTTTGGTTGCTTTTAAATTTTGCACATTTTTAAAAGATCTTTTTTTAATGTGGACCATTTTAAAGTCTTTATTGAATTTATTACAATATTGCTTCTGTTTTATGTTTTGCTTTTTTTTTTTTTGGCCACAAGACATGTGGGATCTTAGCTCCCCAACCAGGGATTGAACACACAACCCCCCTACACTGGAAGATAAAGTCTTAACAACTGGACTGCCAGGGAAGTCCCTTGCACATGATTTTTATGAGAGAAGGAGATAGAGAGGGAACTTATGGCAGGAAGCTAATTCAAGGGAAGCTCTCAAGGTTACATTCCACTGAGTAAATAAAAGTATATGCTCAACACTTTATAAACTGTGTGCTCAGAGGCAGTGCTCACCTTCTCTGTGGCTTGGACGCATTTATGAACAGGGATTACAAAAGAATCAACCTCACAGGGTGGTTAGGTGCAATGAATTAAAGTGCTTTGAAAAGTGCCTGGCCCCAAATAAGTGTACCTATGCAGTCGGCCTAGACTATTGTTTCATGTCATTTCTAACCATAGCCCAGCCTACCAACAGTTGTGTAGCTGACACCGTTCAGAAGTCCTTGGGAGGTTTCAAAGTACCTCCCAAATGACAGACTACAGCTGAATAGAGTTGATCAGCTTACTTCCTTGAACTAGAATTCTCTGGAAATAGATGTTTCATCTGAGGATAAAAGAAACAAGCATTACCATTAATCAGAAACATAAAGAGTTCTCAGAGTTCCTTGTTACCTCTCTGTAACCCTTATTCTATGATTTATCCACTGATGTTCCTGTTGTCGCTATTAATCTGTGAACTCAAAGGAGAGCTATGACTTATTTATTCTGTGGGACTATCACAGAGGGGGTCACTGGATATTCGTTGAAAGAATGAATGAATGAATCAGCTAATGAACAAATAATCAAACCGGCATACAGCTCTCCAACCCTCTTATATAAATACCACTCTACTAAGAAGTGTACAAGCCAAGACTAGAAGCCCCAGCGGCAAACTACCTGGAGAGCAATGGAACAGGTTTCATCTACTTACAATCTATTAAAAGATCATCCTTCAAAAATCCTTTAAGGTGTCTTAGAAGAGGAAATTCCATCATTATATGTGCTTCAGCCATGAATTTCACAATTTCTTCTTTGAGAAAACATGAATTATTGTACCAACATAGATAAAATCTTTTGACTATTTTTATTGGTCATTCATGCTTATATGCTATTTGTTCTTTTTTTAAGTAGATAAATTAAGATTTTTATTTGGAGTTTCAATATCAAACTCTCAAAAATTAATAGAATGAATATACAGAGAAGTAGAAGGATATAGTGGACCTGAAAAGCACTATAAACCAACTCAACATAATTGAGATTTATACAATTTTCACACAACACTAGAATACAAATTCTATTCAAGTTCCCATAGACTGTAAACTATGAGGCACTGGAACATATCCAGGGACATGAAGCAAGATGCAAAAATTTCATAGTCTAAAGGTACTGAAATCATACAGAATCTGTTCTCTTATCACTGTGGAATTATGTTAGAAATCAGTATCAAAAGGTATTTGAAAATAACTCATATATTTTCAAGTACAATATGACATTCACCAACTTCAACTTAGCCACAGAAAGCCTCAGTAAAGTTAGACTAAAGAAAACATAGAGGGTGATTGCAGAGAAGAAAGTATTTAAATGAGAAGTCAGTATCAAATGAAGAAATTAGCATTAAAGATACTTAAAATCCCACATATTTGGAAATTAAATGTCCATGTCTAAACAGTGAGTGTATCTAAGAAACCATAACAAGAAAAATTAGAAAATATTTGTAAGAGAATAAAAACAAGACCAGAATTCACTGGAATTTGTTGCATACAGCTAAAGTTGCTCAGTGCAATTAAATACACATGCATATATACTATGAAAGATGAAACAGAATTGAAAGGTGGTAACCAAAAGGGAAGGTAACTTGACAGATAGAAATTAAAAGGATGAGAGGGAAGCAACAACCGTGGCTGAGTTTGCTGAATATTTTTCTATGCTGGGAAAAAAATTACCTGATAGATATTCGATACTTGAACAGAATGAATTATCAGTTCGATTCAGAAAATGTTTTAAAGCTTTGATTTTCTTTTGATGCAGTAGGTGAGGTCTTTTGATTTTTTTTAAGAAAATAGCTAGTTCAGTTCTGTCTGAATGATCCTTTAGTATCTCTCTGCAGACATCTCGTTTTATTGCACTTCCTTTTATTGACATTTGCAGATACTATGTTTTTTACATATTGACGGTTTGTGGCAACCTTGCATCGAGCAAGACTATTGGTACCATTTTTCCAGTAGCATTTGCTCACTTGTGATCTCTGAGTCACATTTTGCTAATTCCCACAATATTTCAGATGTTTTCATTATTATCATACTTGTTACGGTGATCAGTGATCTTGGATGTTACTACTGCAAAAAGATTACAACTCCCTAAAGGCTTAAAGAATGGTTAGCAATAGCGTTTTTAAATAAGGTATTTACCTTGCTCAGTGGTAAAGAATCTGCCTGCCAATGCAGGAGACACATGTTCAATCCGTGGGTTGGGAAGTTCCCTTGGAGAAGGAAATGGCAACCCACTCCAGTATTTTTGCCGGCAGAATTCCATGGACAGAGGAACCTGGCGGGCTACAGTCAGTCCATGGGGTCGCAAAGAGTTGGACATGAGTGAGTGACTAAACAACAGTAACTTTGTTTTTATACATAACACTATCACACACTTGATATATTGCCGTATAATGTAAAGGTAACTTTTACAGGCACTGGGAAACCAAAAAATTCGTGTGACTCATTTTATTGTCATATTTAATTTATTGCTGTGGCTTGGAACCAAACCTGCAATGTCTTCAAGGTGTGCCTTATTGCTTTTTTAGTAAAACTTTGCTTATTTCAGGTTGAGTATGATAAGCAGTTGGATTTGGTTCAGCTTGCAGTTCACAAAGGTTGTATGTTTCATTCTGGTAGGGCGGTTGTTGTCACCCTTTGGTTTGGCTGATACCTCCAGCTACTGTGAAACTCAGGATTCTCCCCCAAAACCGTAAATGGATATCCCACTTCAGATCAAATGAGGCAGAAGCCCTATATTGGAAGTGTCAGCTGAAGAAACAGCTTTTTCCCTGGGTTCCTGCAGTGAGTGGTCCAGGAGCCCATCACTTAATTCAGAGCTAAAAGAATATAAGCAACGTGTTGGGTTTTTAAAGTGGCAAATGAAATCCTTTCCCTCCAAATTTCAGAATTAATCAGGAAATATCTGTAAGCAACAGATAGATGAAGATCAAAACGTCATCTTTATTGCTGGCCTCACTCAATTCACTACCCACTCCAGTATTCTGGCCTGGAGAATTCCATGGACTGTACAGTCCATGAGGTCTCAGAGAGTCGGATACGACTGAGCGACTTTTATGTCACGTCACATCACATCACTGGATTAGAAAATGTGGTTGGAATCTGTGGCTCAGTAATTGGGTTTTCACATCTAGCCTCTCACTCTCTCCTTTAAGACAAGGTCTTAGGACTGCCCCTTTGTAAAGCAACGTTGACCTGCCCTAGGTTAATGGCAGATAGGGTCACCATCTCCCATCTGAGAAATCTCGTGAGTTCAGACAAATAGAAATGGTTTTCCAACCTGTCTCCAGAAAGGAGGTGTCAGGCCCCAGACAACTTGTCCTGTGGATGCAGGAGCAAGAGGAAACGCCCCCTCCAGGCAGACAGACCAGATAGAGAGCCAGGAGCAGCCAAGCCACGCTCAGGCCAACCAGGCAGGTGGCTCCTTCCCCTCGGAAAGCGAGGGGAGGGGAGAAAGGGACCGGCAGCATTAGGGAATAGCTGTCCACTTTCCACACATTTTATCCTTGCCCTTTCGTCTCACGGTTCAAAACAGCACTTTGAAACTTCCATCAGAATTGAGTCCCTGAAAAAAGGTGCCTTCATCCTTCAAAGGAGCCACTCTCCTTGCTTCTAAGTCAGGAAGTCATGGTTGACTTTTTCTAGAAATTCCTGCTTCTATCATGCCTAGCCCCTCCCCAGAGGTCCCTGTCCTTGTCACTTACATCATCCTTAACAATGGAAAGTCTGCTACATTTTCCTGCTAAGAATGGCCCCTTTCCTGCTCGCCTACAAGTCCATGTGGTAGTCACCCGTTTCAAGGCATTTTTCTCCTTGTCCAAACACCTGCCCTCTATTCAACACACCCATTTCAGAAGCTCTGGTCTCCACAAAAGCCTGGGACCACTTGGATAATTTTCTGAGCACTTACTGTAGTCAAAGCCTGTCTCAGAAGCCTTAGTAAAGGTAGGGAATTTGACTGTTCCCTGTATATACTTGTTTTCTCTATACATACTGAATATAAAACCCGAAATTCTGAGGCTGTCATTGATTTTATTGTCATGTTCTGTTGATCAAGATGCCTGTGAGTTCTTGGGCTACTAAATTCATACATTTAACTCTTCCACTTATTTATTCACTTACTAATCTTTATGGAGTATGCTTGGCCCTCTGCTGAACCCTGGGGTTACAGACAGGAAAAATCCTCAATTCCTATCTTTGGGAATTCAGTCTGCGGGGAGGAATGGACATAAAGATATTTTACAATATAGCCCAGGAAGTTGAATTGTAGAGGCACATGGATTCCTGTGTTAGCATTCTGCCCTAGGGTGAAAGATAGTTGGATATCATTGAATCAAAGTAAGGTTGCAGGGTGAGGGAGGCCTCCTGCGGTCAAGATGAGCCATTTTGGCAGGGTCTGGTCTTCTTCAGTGTGAAGAAGAGCAGTGTGTGCCCCAGGAATTGTGAAAGGCAGGTTGGGCCCAGTCTGTGGAAGGCTTTATAAGACAGAAGGAGCTTAAACTTCATTCTGTAAGCAACAGGAAGCCAGCAGAGATTTTAAGCAGAGGTGTAACTCCATCAGCTTTTTATTAGGGAGATAACTCTGCATTGGATAGATGGGATTCATTCTTAGAAAAGTTAATCCTTCCAAGGCAACAAGCACTTGGCTGCTGAGAAGCCTGGCTTTTTGCTTAGTGTTTGGAGGGTCTCGAGCGATATTGACGTAATTGAGCTTTTAGCAAAAAAGATGAAATTGTAATAGCCAATATGTCTAAAATGAAAAGAACGTGATTTGCCTTATAATAATGTACCCCCCTTAAAAAATAAATCTTTAATTCAACCTATGAATCTTTAATGCCAAGAACGCAGCATAATACTTTGAAATTGAAACTTGAGATACAGGCATGGCAAAAAATCAGTCCTACAGTGGGTTTGGGGCATACAAATTGAGCAGTATGAACTATTGACACCTCCTGGTGGCAGCAGATGTGTGCTGTTTGCTCGGTCAAAACAAGAGGGAAATGAATCAAAGGCATTAAAAATAAATAACACTGGCAGCCCAGAAGGAAGGGATGGGAGGATGAAATGGCCCGGGTCTGGGGGCCAACCTGGCGGAGACCTCTGCCTATTGGAAGAGAGAGGGATGGCAGAGAGAGGCCTTGAGTGATCAGAGCCAGCTGCCACTGCTCCTGGTGAGAAGGGCTGAGTAAGGGCGCTTCTGACAAATTTAAAACCAAAAGGTAAGTTACTGAGATTGGTGTTCCAGAATGTCCGCTGGCAGTTTTTAAAGGAAATTGTTTTCCCTTTTCAGTTCTAAACACCCAGCCTCATAAATGCTTTCTCCATAGTAACCCCTTTCAGGTCTATAAGCACTTTTTAACCTTCTCAAGGCCCTTTCACATAAAGGGTTGTATTTAATATAAAAGGAAAGAACCTGTCCTCCAGGAAAGAACCACCCAGAGTCATTGCATTTCTCACTTGTACATTATTTAAAAAGGCACAAAGACATTAACTGTGACAGCTTGAATACCAAAACACAAAAGCCGATCAAATGCATCTTAGATGGACACGCTTACCTACTCCCAGTTGGAAAAACATGAGAAGGACCAAAAAAGAAGCATCATGGTTTCTGATTCATTCCTGATATAGAAATGGTTCAGAACTGAGATGGGAGGATCCAGGGTCCAGGTTTAATTATCACTGGCTGGATGACGTAGGACATGTCCTTTTCTTTCTCTCAGCCTCAGTTTCCCTCTAGGTAAACTGCGAAGATGGGCTACAAAAGATCTTTAGCATCTAGCGGATGTTGGGCAGGTTTGTGACTTTCATGCATTCTAAGCACTTTTGCCTTTTCATACTGTTCATGGGGTTCTCAAGGCAAGAATACTGAAGTGATTTGCCATTCCCTTCTCCAGTGGACCACATTCTGTCAGACCTCTCCACCATGACCCGCCCGTCTTGGGTGGCCCCACGGGCATGGCTTAGTTTCATTGAGTTAGACAAGGCTGTGGTCCCAGTGTGATTAGACTGACTAGTTTTCTGTGAGTATGGTTTCAGTGTGTCTGCCCTCTGATGCCCTCTTGCAACACCTACCATCTTACTTGGGTTTCTCTTACCTTGGATGTGGGGTATCTCTTCACAGCTGCTCCAGCAAAGTGCAGCCACTACTCCTTACCTTGGACGAGGGGTATCTCCTCACCACAGCCCCTTCTGACCTTGAACGTGGAATAGCTCCTCTAGGCCCTCCTGCGCCCACGCAGCCACTGCTCCTTGGAAGTGGGGTTGCTCCTGCCGGCCGCTGCCCCTGGTCTCGGGCGTGGGGTATGTCCTCTCGGCTGCCACCCCTGGTCTCAGATGTGGGGTAGCTCCTCTCAACCGTTCCTGAGCCGTCACAGCCTGGCTCTCTTGGCCACTGCCCCTGACCTCGGACGTGGGGTAGCTCCTCTCGGCAGCGCTAAGAGGAACTCCCCAGGTCAGTAGGTGCCCAATATGCTACTGGAGATCAGTGGAGAAATAACTCCAGAAAGAATGAAGGGATGGAGCCAAAGCAAAAACAATACCCAGCTGTGGATGTGACTTGTGATAGAAGCAAGGTCCGATGCTATAAAGAGCAATATTGCATAGGAACCTGGAATGTCAGGTCCATGAACCAAGGCAAATTGGAAGTGGTCAAACAAGAGATGGCAAGAGTGAATGTTGACATTCTAGGAATCAGCGAACTAAAGGGGACTGGAATGGGTGAATTTAACTCAGATGACCATTATATCTACTACTGCGGGCAGGAAACCCTCAGAAGAAATGGACTAGCCATCATGATCAACAAAAGAGTTCAAAATGCAGTACTTGGATGCAATCTCAAAAACAACAGAATGATCTCTGTTCGTTTCCAAGGCAAACCATTCAATATCACAGTAATCCAAGTCTATGCCCCAACCAGTAACGCCGAAGAAGCTGAAGTTGAACGGTTCTATGAAGACCTACAAGACCTTTTAGAACTAACACCAAAAAAGATGTCCTTTTCATTATAGGGGACTGGAATGCAAAAGTAGGAAGTCAAGAAACACCTGGAGTAACAGGCAAATTTGGCCTTGGAATATGGAACGAAGCAGGGCAAAGACTAATAGAGTTTTGCAAAGAAAATGCCTGGTCATAGCAAACACCCTCTTCCAACAACACAAGAGAAGACTCTACACAGGGACATCACCAGATGGTCAACACCGAAATCAGACTGATTATATTCTTTGCAGCCAAAGATGGAGAAGCTCTATACAGTCAACAAAAACAAGACCAGGAGCTGACTGTGGCTCAGATCATGAACTCCTTATTGCCAAATTCAGACTGAAACTGAAGAAAGTAGGGAAAACCACTAGACCATTCAGGTATGACCTAAATCAAATCCCTTATGATTATACAGTGGAAGTGAGAAATAGATTTAAGGGACTAGATCTGATAGATAGAGTGCCTGATGAACTATGGACTGAGGTTCGTGACATTGTACAGGAGACAGGGATCAAGACCATCCCCATGGACAAGAAATGCAAAAAAGCAAAATGGCTGTCTGGGGAGGCCTTACAAATAGCTGTGAAAAGAAGAGAAGTGAAAAGCAAAGGAGAAAAGGAAAGATACAAGCATCTGAATGCAGAATTCCAAAGAATAGCAAGAAGAGATAAGAAAGCCTTCCTCAGTGATCAATGCAAAGAAATAGAGGAAAACAACAGAATGGGAAAGACTAGAGATCTCTTCAAGAAAATTAGGGATACCAAGGGAACATTTCATGCAAAGATGGGCTCGATAAACGACAGAAGTGGTATGGACCTAACAGAAGCAGAAGATATTAAGAAGAGGTGGCAAGAATACACAGAAGAACTGTACAAAAAAGATCTTCACGACCCAGATAATCACGATGGTGTGATCACTCACCTAGAGCCAGACATCCTGGAATGTGAAGTCAAGTGGGCCTTAGAAAGCATCACTACAAACAAAGCTAGTGGAGGTGATGGAATTCCAGCTGAGCTCTTTTAAATCCTGAAAGATGATGCTGTGAAAGTGCTGCACTCAATATGCCAGCAAATTTGGAAAACTCAGCAGCAGCCACAGGATTGGAAAAGGTCAGTTTTCATTCTAATCCCAAAGAAAGGCAATGCCAAAGAATGCTCAAACTGCCACACAATTGCATTCATCTCACACGCTAGTAAAGTAATGCTCAAAATTCTCCAAGCCAAGCTTCAGCAATATGTGAACCATGAACTTCCAGATGTTCAAGGTGGTTTTAGAAAAGGCAGAGGAACCAAAGACCAAATTGCCAACATCCACTGGATCCTCGAAAAAGCAAGAGAAAAAACATCTATTTCTGCTTTATTGACTATGCCAAAGCCTTTGACTGTGTGGATCACAATAAACTGTGGAAAATTCTTCAAGAGATGGGAAAACCAGACCACCTGACCTGCCTCTTGAGAAATTTGTATGCAGGTCAGGAAGCAACAGTTAGAACTGGACATGGAACAACAGACTGGTTCCAAATAGGAAAAGGAGTACATCAAGGCTGTATATTGTCACCCTGCTTATTTAACTTATATGCAGAGTACATCATGAGAAATGCTGGGCTGGAAGAAGCACAAGCTGGAATCAAGATTGCCAGGAGAAATATCAATAACCTCAGGTATGCAGATGACACCACCCTTATGGCAGAAAGTGAAGAGGAACTAAAAAGCCTTTCGATGAAGATGAAAGAGGAGAGTGAAAAAGTTGGCTTAAAACTCAACATTCAGAAAACTACGATCATGGCATCTGGTCCCATCACTTCATGGGAAATAGATGGGAAAACAGTGGAAACAGTGTCAGACTTTATTTTTTTGGGCTCCAAAATCACTGCAGATGGTGACTGCAGCCATGAAATTAAAAGACGCTTACTCCTTGGAAGAAAAGTTATGACCAACCTAGATAGCATATTGAAAAGCCAAGACATTACTTTGCCAACCAAGGTCCGTCTAGTCAAGGCTATGGTTTTTCCATTGGTCATGTATGGATGTGAGAGTTGGACTGTGAAGAAAGCTGAGCACTGAAGAATTGATGCTTTTGAACTGTGGTGTTGGAGAAGACTCTTGAGAGTCCCTTGGACAGCAAGGAGACCAACCAGTCCATTCTGAAGAGATCAGCCCTGGTATTTCTTTGGAAGGAGTGATGCTAAAGCTGAAACTCCAGTAGTTTGGTCACCTCATGCGAAGAGCTGACTCATTGGAAAAGACTCTGATGCTGGGAGGGATTGGGGGCAGGAGGAGAAGGGGACGACAGAGGATGAGATGGCTGGATGGCATCACTGACTCGATGGACGTGAGTCTGCGTGAACTCCCGGAGTTGGTGATGGACAGGGAGGCCTGACGTGCTGCGATTCATGGGGTTGCAAAGAGTCAGACATGACTGAGCAACTGAACTGAACTGAACTGAACTGAACTGAAGCACTTTTGTCTTCATGGTCCCCTTTTGCTATTGTTTCATCTCTTGGTTTATTAACTAACCACAGGCCATGTGGGTGACAGAGTTCATCTCATTCCTCTAATATTTTAAAAGTATGATTATAACCCAGCTATGTACATCAACATATTCCTTTCCAAAGGATTCTGTGTTTTCAGGATGATTGAAGTGTAACATGACCAGAAGCTTTGATTCCATATTGATTTCCAGATCAGAAAATGCTTTATCCCTCCAAGTCACTTTAGCATCACTATCAGTACACATAAGGGAAAAGCAAGTTGTTTCTGCAAAAAGTTTCCATGTAAAATCCAAAGAGTCAACCCATTGTCCATCTCCTGGTCTGGTACTGCTGGTATAAAAGGTTACCATTTGGTGGAAGCTGAGAGAAGGGTATCCAGGATGTCTTGATTATTTTTCCAGTTTCCTCTGAGACTACAATTATTTAAAAATTATTATTTTTTAAATACATTACTTATGGAAAGAAAGGATAAATTTTAGTTCAAAATTTAAAACGATAATCTGAAAGTTCTTAGGAGAGCTTGGGAGTCACCTATCATCTGTGATACCTCAGTCAGGAAAACCCTGGAGTCCAGTTAAAGAAGGTTTATTTCCCTCCAAGGCTCCTTAGTCACTGGGGCAGTGATAAATATGGCATGGAACATGGCTCTCCCCAACTCCCAGACCAAGAAGGCTCTGAATTAGCGTCAGCTCATAAGGAACAAATGAGAAGGGGGCCCCATAATTTTGTGAAAAACCAGGGAGAGAACATGGCACATGATTTATTCCCATCACTCTGTAGCTGAGGCTCACTCACACCAACTGCGCAATCGCAGGCCAGCCGTCTACCCAGGCTCAGAGCCCGGTCCGGACACACGCGAGCTCCGATGGCACCAGAGGGTCAGCCTAGCTCAGGGCCAGCTGGTCCTTCTTCTTCTGCAAGACCTGCTCCTCCCACCGCGCCTGGTCCAAGGGCGTTGAGCACCACAGGCCGGTACTTCTCTGGAGGAGCCCCTTGAGCGCAGCAGGTAGGGCTCCATGCCGCGCAGAGGTACCGGCAGATGGAGGAACTTCCGACACTGAGGTCGCAGTCGCACATCTGGGCCCCCGCACTCACCAGCGGCCCACGAAGCCCACATGCAGGATGCGGTCCAGGAAGCGGGTCCAGCAGGGCTGCAGGGAGCCGCAGCGGGCCTGGCAGAGGCCGGCCAGGGCGTCGAAGGGAGCTTCGTACACCAGTGAACAGAGGCCCAGGGCTCACCGCGACCCGGCGGCCAGAGCAGCTGCCGCTGGGACACTTCCGACTCAGCTGGAGGGTGCCGGCCCGTGGAGCCTCGCCCCCTGGAAGGCCGCCTCGCTCTGCCCCGGGGCGCAGGACGCAGCCGCGCCCGGTGTACACGGCCGCCAGCCTGCCTGGGCCCGCGCTGCCGCCGCCTTGTACCCGCAGGCCTTAGTCCTGGAGCAGCGCGCAAGCCTCGGCACCCGACCGCGCCCACACGCCGGGCTTTATGGTCACAGCGTCACCCTCCTCTCCGCGGCTTTGGAACCAACATCTCTCCAGAAAAGCCGCCTCCCTTCTCTTCCGCTTGCCCGGGTAGGTCGAGCAGAAGGCCGGGAGTCTCTTCTGGCAAGCGCCAACAGTGTGGTTCTTGACGGCAACCCCCCAACCCTCGGCCTTTTCTTTCTTTATGTATATATTTTTTAAAGTATAGCTGACTTACCCTGGAGGAGGGCTTGGCAACCCACTCCAGTATTCTTGCCTGGAGAATCCCTATGAATAGAGGAGCCTGGCGGGCTGCAGTCCATGGGGTCGCAAAGAGTCAGACACGGCTGAGTGACTAAGCACAGCACAGCTGACTTACAATGTTTCAGGTGCGCAGCAAGGTGATTCAGTTATACATATACACATATATTATGTTTGAAATTATTTTTCATTATAGGTTATTACAAGACATTGATTGTAGTTCCCTGTGCTATATAGTAAACCTCTTTTGTTTGTTGCATATCTATTTTTTAAATCAGAAATCTAACACTCTATTCATACTGAATCAAACATGTGGAATCAAAATGTCATAACTTTTTTAGTTAGGCAAAAATTTGTGTTTTCTAAAGTATTATACATATTATTTATATGGCCTTTTAAAAAATTATATTTAAAAAGTCAGATTTTAGAACTGCTTAGAAAAGAAATAGAGCCAGGTCTGGATTTTATCTGTCTCTCTACCAGCGCAGTGACAGTAGGCATCTTGCTTCTTGCAAGAAGCAGAGGTTCTGCTGGCGCTGGCCACACGGGAGCTGTGCCCAGAGCATCTCAGGGAGAAGTGCGCCCCAAGTGGGGGCAGCTAGAGAGGCCAGAGATCACAGAGGTGAAGAGGTGAGCTTCGCTTTTAAGGAACCTGGAATCAAGCTGGCACTCAGCCACGTACTACTGTTTGGCTTCAGGCAAGTTATTTAAACTTTCTGAGCCTCAAGTTTCTCCAGTGAAAATGAGGATAATACATCAGAGCAGCTCCCTAGCATTGTGGTAAGGGTCTTCCAGAGTCATGCCTTTATGGGCGCTCAGTGTCTGACCTTTAGTAAGTGCTCCGTAAGTGGCGGCTGTTACACTTATTGTATTCTTATCATTGTCTTCCCTAAGGGTCTGACCCATTTGGTGAATGTGGTTGCTCACTTCAGAACAGTCTGCCCACCAACTTCCTCCCCCACAAGGTGAGCAAGGATAGGCCTTGGGACTAATTCATGATAGCCTGGCTCTGGGTTCCTTTCACAAAGGGCATGTGGGCCCATCGGGCTGCTGAGCCAGCTGGTGGTCGTGCCCACCCCTGGGCCCAAGCTGAGGAGCCTCGCCTAGGTTCATAGTTTGGGAGGGCAGTGATGGTAGCAGCCACTGCCCTGCTCTGTGGCTACTGAGATGATCACATTCTAGGGTGCTAAAAATGACCGTAATCATTGTTTAACACATTTGGTTGAGTTTCATGCCTTTTTTTTTTTTTTTTTTTGCTATGTGCACAGATGACTATAGCTTTTAAAAAAAAAAAATACAAGATTTAAGTACCTGAATCTCTCCTTATGCGTTGTTACTAGAGAGCAAAAAAGTTCCATGAAATTTGCATGTGTGTGTTTGGGTCTTTTGCTAGCCTCAAGTTTCCATAACTACATCTGTTTAAGATTCTGTGGGTATGGAAATCTCATATTGTTGATCTAGAAGAGCTATTTTTGCTTTACCAAAGGCCAATCACACAGGTCAGTGGCAACCCTCCCTCCTTGCTCAATTGCTATTCTTTGGGCATTAATTTTAATGTTTAAATAGCAAGTGCATTTTCCTAAGGCTGCATAAAGCACTAGATAAGCAGAAGACCACTGGCTTGGGAAGAGCAGAATGCTCAGCGAAGCTTTTCACATACAGAGAATGCTGAATATCTCCACCATTATTTAGCATCAGAATCAGTTATGGTTGTCTGACTGATGGACAATTTTTTCCCGACCTGCTCTCTTTGCAAGTGACCTATACTGTCTAGACAGTTGCATATTATTTATACATTCATTTCAGATTTTATGGGCTTTTTTTTTTCAGCAAAGTTGTGCAGGTTTCATGCAGCCAACTATTGGAAATGTACTTCACGAAAAGCCATATAATTGCACTAGGCGAATGCTGCTTTCTTAGAGTTGTGTCACCATTAAAATAAAAAAGTGGGTCTTGTTTTTTTTTTTTAAGGAAAGACCATTATATGAGCTCCGAAAGAAAATGAGACCAAACTTTCCAACTTCAGCTCACACACACACACACAGACACACACAAATGCCCCTCCTATCTTCAGAGTACCAGCAGCAGACCATGGAGAGAATTAAAGACAGCTAATTTCAAAGGTTCTTAATCAATTCAAGTTGATCCCATTTGTTGATTAGGGAGTCAAAATGCATTATTTGCATTCTGTTTCAAATTCAGAATTTTCTTGAGGAGGTTTGAGGCTGGAGAAATCTCTTTCAGAGGGATCCCCTTGGGCAGAAAGGGAGTTAATTTGAAAACTCTGGTGAGTCTGATGGGTTGTGAAAGTTCCACATGAAACATTTATAATGGCTCCTTTCAGGGTGGTGGATTTTGGGTGAGAGAGAGAGAGAGAGAGTGTGTGTGTGTGTGTGTGTGTGTGTGTGTGTGTGTGTATACTCGTGCACATGAGGATTCTTCAGGAGTCATGAACCAGTGCCTGAAGCTTTGTGTAGTTATCTGGGGAGTAAACAAAAGGCCCCATTTCCATCCAGATACTTGGTGTTGTGTAGACTTTACAGCTGGAGAGGGGAGATGAGTATGAAATTTAGGATTCAATGGAGGGACAGTCCCTTCCTGAGGTGTGTCTGAAGCCGGGGGCTAGTTCTGTGCAGACCTCAGAGCCCGAGTCTGACCAGTCTGTCTGCTGTGGATGCCCAGTTTGGAACTCTGTCTTCTCCTGGCTTCATTGTGGGGTGACTTTCTACATGAGACTAAAATTAGAAATCAGTTCCTTCATGCCTGCTGAGCTCTCGGAGACATGCCCTGACCAGCCTCAGAGGAAGTGACCCCAAGGACCAGTTCCCTGGGAAGGACATGCTCGATGTAGCCAAAAGTGAGGGCATACATCTGGAAGTCCCTACCCTGCCGCCCCCAGCCCAGATGATTTTCGCTTGAAAAATCCCAGCCCTGCTTAGAAAAGAAGCTTGTCGATATGTGTGCCCTACATATTGGAAGACACTATTTCTTTGGGGCAAGATTATACATTAACCTATTTACATCTCATTTATGTCAAGTGGAGATGGTGAGGGTGAACATTTCCTAGGAATTATTGAAGGAAAAAAATGTAGCCTCAGCTGGATACAATTTGTTCTGTGTCTTTGGAGTCTCAACCTCTAAGCCCCTCAATATGCACTTGCTTCCCATGCTCCTTGAGGAGTCACAGTTGACACCTTAAAATTGACCCTGGCCACCAAATGGTCCACCATGTTCTGTTTATCAGCCAACACCAACGTTCAGTTGTAAACCTTGCTTACTAGGTGGCTAAAGTTACTTGAGGTGTAAAAAAAAAAAAAAATCACAGTGGAGAAAGCAAACAGTTCTCACCACTCTTGTAGAAGGGAAAAAAGTTTTACCTGTCTAAATACCAATTCTAAAGCACACCATTTCCTTCGATAATGCAAAGGGGTCCTTTTCAAAGGCTGTTTCTTTCTCAGCCTTGATTTTATTTTCCATTCCGCTCCTACAGTATAAGATTAATTCCCACTTTCTGCATATTGCCTGGAGTTCAGCACACATGTTCACCGAGGTGTACAGTCCTCAAATAACTTTGGTGCCTCTTTCACCCACTGTTAGGAAGTATATTTAAAAGAAATTGCCTTTTATAGATTTAAATTACAAAAGTACTGATATCATGCAAAAGGCAGTTTAACTCATGCAAGCATACAAATAGGTAAATCTTAGGGAAAAAGATACCAAAGCTAATATGAATGTAAATAGGATTAGCTGCCTGCATTAGCAGCTCCTGTGAAATTTAAAGTACTTTCTGTTAGGTTATTCTTTAAAATACACCTATATTTCATGTGTGCATTTGTAGATATTTGGGAATATATTTTACTTTGTCTTGGGCTTGAGTTTCGTAACAACTATAGACAACAGTCCAGACCCCTGCTTATTGACAGCCAAGGTAGAAGGGGAATTTAACTTTCTTGATGATTAAATATTCATTGACATAGAATTTTAAATCTCTAGGACAATAGGACGAACTTTGACCAAGAAAGCATAGATTCATGCTGCAAAGAAATTAGAAAGCCGAGTATATAGTAGTTTTATTTTTCTTTTAAGAAAAGCCTTGTGTGTTCTCAAAGATGGATTCAGAGGTAAGTGAGCTGTTTAGAGCCAGGAGGCGAACAGTAGCCAATGGGCTGGATCCAACTCTCTGCCTGTTGTTGTTCATCTTCCAAGGTTAGAATGGTTATCAATGGTTATTAAAAAATCGAAAAAGAGTACTTCATGACACATAAAAATTATGTTAAATTCAAAACTTAGTATCCACAAATAAGCTGTATTGGAATATGGTCACACTCATTTGGTTACTTTTTTATTGGCTACTTTCTCACTCTACTAGCAGATTTGAGGAGCTGGGGTAGTGACCTTATGGCCTCTAGGGTCAGGATTTACCATCTGCCTTTCAGAGGAAAAGTTTGCAAAGTCTAGATTTAGAATAAAAGTATTTTTATGCACATTATTATCACAATTACATTGTTGGAGTTGGAAATCACTTGTGAAAAGAATATCATGTATCTGTTTTTTGTTTAGATTATTTTCTTAGTTGGAAGCATCAGAAACAGATTATAGGTAATAAGGCATTTTTTAAAATTAAGCCACAAGCTAACAGAGCACCTAGGACCACAGGTGTGAGACTTTGGGAGGAGGTATGGTCAACTGAGAGGGAAGAGTCTGGATTTGGGGGCCAACTTACTGCGCTCACATCTCTAGTCTGTGACGTAGAATATTGTATATTACTTCTCTGTGCCACAGTTTCCATATCAGTAAAATGGGGGTTGGACTTGCGTGGCAGTCCATCGGTTAAGACTCCATGATGCTTTCAGTGCAAGGAGTGGGGAATCGATTCCTGGTTGGGGAACTAAGATCCCACATGCTATGCAACACAGCCAAAAAATAGAAACAGACAAAATTAAAAAATAAAAGGGGGACAATAATGACAATTTGTCTCATGGGGTTGTTGTCAGAATTAAATGAGATGAAGTATTATCGTGTGTTTAAAAGAGTGCCCAGTCTTTGCAAAACTCAATTATTGCTGGTTATTTTATTCTTTTAAAAAATAGGGTGTTGGCATTTAAATCTTTGTGAATTTTGAGAGTTGATTTCCTTGTTAGAAGCACTTACTCTTTAGGTCACAGTATGTTTTTTAAACTTCTAATTTTGTATTGGGGTATAGCCAATTAACAGTCTTGTGATAGCTTCAGGTGAGCAGTGAAGGGACTCAGCTGCACTTACTTACACATGTGTCCATTCTCCCCCAAACTCTCCTCCCATCCGGGTTGCCACAGAACCTTGAGCAGAGTTTCATGTGCTATACAGCAGGTCCTTACTGGCTAATCCATTTTAAGTGTAGCAGTGTATACATGTCTATCACAAACTCCCTTCCCTTCATTCTTCCCCCTGGCAACCATAAGTTCGTTCTCGAAGTCTGAGGTCACAATATTTTGAAAGGGTCCATTAGGTAATGTCACTCGAAGGTTTTGTTAGCAGAACACTTCTGTGTGATGTGCATGTCAGCTGAGGATAAAGTGCTCAAAATGCACCTTCCAAGAGTCCTTGATCAGTTTCCTCAAGCTATACTGAGGAATGGATAGGGCCAAAAGAATCGCTGAATTGATTTGCTTCAATCCAGTCTGTCCTGTATTACCTAAGTTTAGATTTAGTTAAGTCTGTTCAGTTAGCCTGTTGTTTTCACACGAGGACATCAAGGTCCAGGGACTGGAATAGACTCAGCCAAACCACACAATAAGGCAAGCCCAGGGCCCTGAGAGAACTCAGGACTTTTAAACCTGGAGCCTAACAGTAGAAACACATGCACTCAGAACCCCTTTTCTTAGACCATGATACCCAGCCCTTAGTACATATGCAGTAAATACAAGAACAACACAGACAACAAGAAGGAATGAATAGAAGATCTATTTGAAATCTTCCAAGTCCCCTAAAACACACACAAATATGAGAAAGGTTTATTCCAATGGTTAAATAAAGAGCACTGTCCACAGAGAACTTTTTATGATAGATCTGCCCTGGTATCTTATACCTGAGCACCTGCTATGATCAGTAGAATCTAGTCTTTCACTTTTTCTGCCAGTAAGAGTTTGAATTATTAGTGATTCAGCCCATATGTATTGAGCTTATGCTTTTTCCTTTGCTTTTTTGCCTACTCATTATTTATATTATAGTGGTATGTTTTATGAATCTCTGTAAACCACCTCCAATCCATATTGGAATAAGGTAAAATGTACATAAATAAATGAATGGATATATGAGTGGATAAAGTCCATAAAAGTGAGATGGAGAGTAAGTGGATAAGAAAGGTAAAAAGAGGTGGTCAATTAACAACTGTTAATTACTTGGATTGGTATGCAGAAGGTGCTTAATGAGCATCAATTGACAGGATAGCTAGATTAATGTATTTTAGAAAGGTTTTCAACACACACACTTGCACCAAAATGTAACCTGACCATTAACTTGACCTAACTGGGCACATTGTTCCAGAGCCCTTGAGTGAGATGAACATTTTTTCTGTCTGTCCTCCTTAGGAGCCTCGGAATAAAAGGGCATCTCCTTCTCAGACCAGATTTGATATGTGAAAATCTAGATTCCCAAAACAGATCAGAGAGGGGGTGCATCTCACCATTCATGGAGTCCCTACATTTTTGCCAAACCAGTAATAAATGTTGGAGATCCAAAACATTTTCCTTACCTTCATGGAGCTTATGGTCTAGAGGAGCAACTGACATTAAACAGATGATCACAAACTATTACAACATAATTAACACTTCACAAAAGAGTGTGCCACATGATATGGCATGTGAAGATTGGTTTAGCTGAATGGTAACTTTATTTAGCAAACCTTTAGTGGAGAAGAGCTGATGGAGGACAGATTTAATAATATATGTTCTCCTGGGTTTAATGGTGTGTGAAGTCCTTCCCCACTGGTAGGATGCATGATCACAATCCAACCATCAGCACTTTGGGGACATTTCTGTTCTCAGTAGAAAGTTTGTAAGACCAAGAGCCAGAGTGATTCATCAATCTAGAGCTACCTTGATCCATACAGGCCTCTTCTAAGACTGTATGCACAAAACCAGGGTCTTTTGGAAGAAGCAGGAAAGAGCTCAACTTCTGAAGATGCATCAAAGATTAGACAGCCCTGTTAGTTGACTGCATGTCTGGCTCATCATTTGGCTACTGTCTCAATGTGATTATGAATATTCATTGCTCATAAATAATAAATACTTGATATTTTTATAAGCATCATTAATAATTTATGGACTTGATAAGCATGTGGTGGAAGCATTTGATGAGTGCCTGGATTGTACAAAACATTGATCTACATGTGGTGGAGGTGGGGGCCATGGAGCTGTGTCACTCACCTCTCCCTTCCAGAAAGAACTTACCATCCAGCTTCAAGGAAAGCAGTTATCTGACAGCCTCTATTGACCTTCAGAATCTGCCTCAGCTTTCAGCCAAGACCATGCTCTTCCTAGGCAGTCCCCGGGTCTTGGTCGTTTTTGCCCAATGCAGAGCTTTCCAAATAGCATCCTTTGTTCTGGAGCTTCCTGTTGAGTTGGTTAAGACTTTATAGGATGAACATTATGTTCTGAGGTGAGTTCTTCCTAATCCTGCTTCCTCCCCACTTTTCCTTTCATTGGCATCAGATCTGCATTGTGGTCCAACCTTGCTTCCTCCTTAGCATCAGGCTCCCTCCTAAGATGACTCCCAGTGATTCTGCAATCTCCTCTCCTTCGCTGTTGTTTGGATGTAATGACTCTCTTTTAATAGATCAGATCAGTCGCTCAGTCGTGTCCGACTCTTTTCGACCCCATGAATCGCAGTACGCCAGGCCTCCCTGTCCATCACCAACTCCCGGAGTTCACTGAGACTCATGTCCATCGAGTCAATGATGCCATCCAGCCATCTCATCCTCTGTCGTCCCCTTCTCCTCCTGCCCCCAATCCCTCCCAGCATCAGAGTCTTTTCCAATGAGTCAACTCTTCGCATGAGATGGCCAAAGTACTGGAGTTTCAGCTTTAGCATCATTCCTTCCAAAGAACACCCAGGGCTGATCTCCTTCAGAATGAAGTCAGCAAGAACAATGGAAAGTCACTTCTGTGACTTTGATCCCACTAGGACTCTCTTGCTGTCTCCCTTTTGCTCTCTGGTGAATCGGGCTGCCGTATTGTGAGCTGCCCTATAGACAGGCAAGAAATTTAGTGCAGACTCCGGCCAATAGGCACTGGAGGGCCTCAGATCAATAGCCTTCAAGGAACTAAATCCTGTCAACAACCATAAAAGTGAGCTTAGAAGTAAATTCTTCTCCATTTGAGCCTTTAGATAAGACCAGAACTTCAGGCTCATACTGATTGCAGCCTTGTGAGAGACCTTGAGTCAGAAATACCTAGTTAACGCGTGCCCATATTCTTGACCCACAGTAACTATGGGGTAATTTGTTACACAGCAGTGAGTAAATAACACACCCACTTTTATCTTTCATAGGCATTACTCCCAAGAAATCTCCTAACTCCATTTTAGCCTCTGTTTTCTGGGCAACCCAGCTGGCACGTAGGTCATGAAATCTGAGGCTTGGGAGAAAAGTCAAGGTGGGAAATGCAGACCTGAAGGTCAGCAGCATAGATGTGGAACATGAGAGGCTGTCATTTCGGAGCTTGAGTTTGAGAAGAGATGAAATCAGGATGGGATCTGTGCAGAGCTTCAGGCATTGGAAGATGAGCCAGCCAGGTAGACAGAAGAAGAGTCAGAGAGCTTCCTCAGCTGGGATGTCTTCCCTTCATTCTTCCCCAACTCCTCCCCACCACTCTCCTCCAGAGGTTGTGAGATGCCCTCTGCCCCCAGATGCACCTTTCATGGCACTGTATCTTAATTGTTGATTTCAGTGTCAACCTCCCTAAGAAGCCCCAAGACATCCTTGAGGGCAGGGCTAGTGTCGTCTTCACTGTTGATTTCCTAGTGCCTCACAAGGTAGGAACCCATGTCAACTATGAACAAATGTATGAAGAGAAGGCATGAAACCAGCAAAATGGGATGTAAGTTTGATCATTAAAATATAACTCAGTGAACAGTTCTGTATTAAAAACATAAAGACATAGATCTCAGATTTCTTACTGCAATTTTAAAAAACACCTCAACCAAAAAAAAAAAGCAAAAATCACCATAGCTCAGCTTTGTCAGCATCTGTCCTGTAATACATGCAAATATATGCAATTTTCTCATTTAACTTTCCTAACTCTGTGAGACAGTGACTGCTACTTCCCGCGTCACAGAGACGACTCCAAAAATGATGCACTAACTAGGAGGCAGCAAAGATAGAGCTTGAATTTGGGGATGTTAAGGTCCCACTCTGCATGGGAACTAAAAGTTAGATGAAGGCCCCCAGCCTTCAGTCTGGACTTAGACTCTGTTTCTTGTGTCCAGGAGTTAGTCTCCAGCCAGTAGAATCCGCCTTCTCTTCTCCCTTCAGTCATTTGGATCCTTGGAAGTTTAGTCCCTTCTGGCTGATATCTGTGGAGTAACCCTGTGTGGCCAGGTTGGGTAAGATATCTAAGTTCACCTTTTTGAGGAGAGAGGCTGGTCTGTAAACAACAATAATATTCTACCTACTTATCACCCAGTATATTCTGTTTACCTGTGGTTGCTTTCAGTGTCATAAAACACAGACATCATCTATCCTTTGACCTATGTCACAACCATTTGTCGCAAAGTAAAAAGTTTTATCAATAAGCAAGTCATTTTTCTTCATTTTGGATCCTTCCTCCTTATCCTTCTTTCCTCTTCCCTAAATTGACAAGAAAATTAGAGATACCAAGGAAACATTTCATGCAAAGATGGGCTCAATAAATGACAGAAATGGTATGGACCTAACAGAAGCAGAAGATATTAAGAAGAGGTGGCAAGAATACACAGAACTGTACAAAAAAGATCTTCACGACCCAGATAATCATGATGGTGTGATCACTCACCTAGAGCCAGACATCCTGGAATGTGAAGTCAAGTGGGCCTTAGAAAGCATCACTACAAACAAAGCTAGTGGAGGTGATGGAATTCCAGCTGAGCTCTTTCAAATCCTGAAAGAGGATGCTGTGAAAGTGCTGCACTCAATATGCCAGCAAATTTGGAAAACTCAGCAGTGGCCACAGGACTGGAAAAGGTCAGTTTTCATTACAATCCCAAAGAAAGACAATGCCAAAGAATGCTCAAACTACAGCACAATTGTACTCATCTCACACGCTAGTAAAGTAATGCTCAAAATACTCCAAGCCAGGCTTCAGCAATATTTGAGCTGTGAACTTCCTGATGTTCAAGGTGGTTTTAGAAAAGGCAGAGGAACCAGAGATCAAATTGCCAACATCTGCTGGATCATGAAAAAAGGAAGAGAGTTTCAGAAAAACATCTATTTCTGCTTTATTGACTATGCCAAAGCCTTTGATTGTGTGGGTCACAATAAACTGGAAAATTCTGAAAGACATGGGAATACCAGACCACCTGACCCATGGAACAACAGACTGGTTCCAAATAGGAAAAAGGAGTACGTCAAGGCTGTATATTGTCAGCCTGCTTATTTAATTTATATGCAGAGTACATCATGAGAAACGCTGGGCTGAAGAAAACACAAGCTGGAATCAAGATTGCCATAAGAAATATCAATAACCTCAGATATGCAGATGACACCACCCTTATGGCAGAAAGTGAAGAGGAACTAAAAAGCCTTTCAATGAAAGTGAAAGAGGAGAGTGAAAAAAGTTGTCTTAAAGCTTAACATTCAGAAAACGAAGATCATGGCATCTGTCCCCTCACTTCATGGGAAATAGATGGGGAAACAGTGGAAACAGTGTCAGACTTTATTTTTTTGGGCTCCAAAATCACTGCAGATGGTGACTGCAGCCATGAAATTAAAAGACTCTTACTTCTTGGAAGGAAAGTTATGACCAACCTAGATAGTATATTCAAAAGCAAAGACATTACTTTGCCAACAAAAGTCCTTCTAGTCAAGGCTATGGTTTTTCCAGTGGTCATGTATGGATGTGAGAGTTGGACTGTGAAGAAAGCTGAGCACCGAAGAATTGATGCTTTTGAACTGTGGTGTTGGAGAAAACTCTTGAGAGTCCCTTGGACTGCAAGGAGATCCAACCAGTCCATTCTGAAGGAGACCAGTCCTGGGTGTTCATTGGAAGGACTGATGCTAAAGCTGAAACTCCAATACTTTGGCCGCTTCATATGAAGAGTTGACTCATTGGAAAAGACCCTGATGCTGGGAGGGATTGAGGGCAGGAGGAGAAGGGGACGACAGAGGATGAGATGGCTGGATGGCATCACCAACTCGATGGACATGAGTTTGAGTGAACTCCGGGAGTTGGTGATGGACAGGGGGGCCTGGCATGCTGCAATTCATGGGGTCACAAAGAGTCGGACACGACTGAGCAACTGAACTGAACTGATGGCTGTTATATGGGCTTCCCAAATGGCTCAGTGATAAAGAATCTGCCTGCCACTGCAGGAGACATGGATTCGATCCCTGGATCGGGAAGGTCCCCTGGAGAAGGAAATGGCAACCACTCCAGTATTTTTACCTGGAAAATCCCATGGACAGAGGAGCATGGTGGGCTACAGTCCAAAGGGGTCACAAAAGACTCAGGCAGGACTTAGTACTAAACAACAACAACACTGGCTGTTACATAGGAACCATCTCAATAAGCTAATTTTCTTGGCAATATCAACAATATGCGATAATGTGGGGATTATACATATGCAGATACAAAAGCCTTTTTTTTAAGATATAAAAATCAGTTGTATTTATATACAATAGCAATGAGCAACTCAAAAATAAAATTAATAAAACAATTCTATCAACAATAGCATCAAAAAGAATAAAAGACCTAGCAATAAATAAATACTGAAGGAAATACATGATGTGTACAGTGAAAACCACAGAAGCTTTTGATGTATCAGGATGGGAATGTTTTCCTTGTAATATAAAATCTGCACGCTGGGTAAACATCTGCTGGTCACTGACTATTCTTATTTTGGGAATAACCAGATAGTTGCACAATTATTGGGCACATTTTGGTTAGATGCAAGCCATGTTTTTCCAAGAACAATTGAAAAATACCTGGAAATGGTCATGGAAAGTGTCCTTTGTTGATCTGACTCAGTTAAACAGTGATTTTTGAATGACTTTTAATCTAAACTTCTGTACAGGGCCTCCGAATAAGCCATTTTGATGACAAGCTTTATCTGTTTCTAATTTATAATAGAGCAAAATGAAAATTTATTTTCGGGGCCAGGAAATACTTCCTTAATCTTGATATGTCCTATCACTCCAGGGAGTAGCTTTGAAGAAGTGAAGATATGCAGCGAAGGAAACCAGAATAAGGCGAGGATGCTGCTTTGGTAGAAGAGACCACAGGCAATGGGACAAGCATACATTTAGGAGACTTGCTTCTCTGTTCAAAGTGTGGCCCGTGGATCAGCCGCATAATATCACCTGAGAGCTTGTTAAAAATGCAGAATCTCAGGCCCCATCTTAGACCTATGGAATCAGCGTGTGCAGGTTAACAAGAGGCCTGCGTGATTCTTATGCACACTGAAGGCTGAGAAACTTCTAAAGCGCCAGCCTTAATTGTAACTAGGCAGACCTGAGTATTATTCTCTATCTTTAAAATGAGGAAATTGGCCCGGAGCAATGCTTTCTAAAGTAGGATCCTCCACAAGCACTGGTATCATAAGAAAAGGGGAAAAGGAGTCTGTGGTCAAACATGTTTAACTGCATATAGTTAATGAACAAGGCTGTTTGCCTTTTAAAGGCTCTGATAAGTCCTGCAACAAAGGAATGTTTTACAGTATCATGTTTAATCTCTAAACCAATTTTTTTACTAATAACAGCCTATGGAATTAGTTTTCCACTAAGCATGCTCTGAGGGAAATTGTTTTTTTTAAGTCCTTTTCACCTTCATGATTCTATAAAATAATATCCTCCACGAATTTTATTTAGCATTTGTACTGTGAGCTGAACTTAGATATCTTACCCAACCTGGCCACGTTAGATTACTCCACAGATCTCAGCCAGAGGGAACTGAACTTCCAAGCATCCAAATGACTGAAGGGAGAAGGGAAGGCGGACTCTACTGCCTGGAGACTAACTCCTGGACTCAAGGAGCAGAGTCTAAGTCCAAACTGAAGGCTGGAAGCCTTCATCTAACTTTTAGTTCCTATACTGAAAGTTGAAAAATATCTTTCAGTAATCTTTCAGTAATCCTTTCAGTAATCTTCAACCAATTCTAAATGTGTCTCTTCTCAGCTTGTTTGAACCTTTGGAAGGCTTGACCTGGAAGCATAAGTCAAAGAAAAATAGTACAGGGGGACCAACCATCTTAGGACTGTCCTAGTTTTAGCCTGAAATTCCTTCGTCCTAACCCCTCAAACCAGGGCACTTGGTAATCCTAGAAACAGATCGCTCTTAACAACATTGACAAATGGCTCATTTTCCGTCCCCCATCTCTCTCCTCCTCTATCTAGTTCTCCTCCCTACCTGGCTCCCCTCAATATGATCAGCACAGAAGGAATTACCTGGTGGTTTGGTCAAGTTGAAAGACACATTTAAAAAGAGAAATAGGTGTTGAGTTTGCAAATGCAAACCATGTGGGTCTCAGTTGCAATGAATGGAGTTGTCCTGTTCAGCCAAACTTATACAAGAAGAACCCCCCAGTTTAAGTTATAATGTGAGTCTTTGCTTCCCAAACAGACTCATCATAATGTTGAAAAATGAAGGCCTACCTTAGAGGAAACATTAATGCTAAACATGTCAGGTGTATTTTTGTATCTTTTATCCCTTCTTGGAGAAACGCAGTATCCCCTATGGTGATGAAATCTAGATCACTCAAGTTTCTGGGTATGGAAATTTGGGACAGGAAGCACCTAGACAGCCCTTGCCCTTGAATTTCTTTTTTCCTAAGGCTTTCAAATATATTACATTTGATTGACAAGATCCATGCATGCGTACAAACTTCCTAGTTCAGAGGTTTTTTTCCTTTCTACAGTCCAACCTCTATGAAGTATTCTTTGTTAAAGACTTGTGGAGCCCTCCTTCTAATCCCTGTAACTCTAAATTCTAGCCTTACCTCACTGTGCATTGCATTTTTGTAGTTTCAGTTTGACAGAATGTTTCAAAAGACACCGTTGCAACCAGAACTGGATGCCTTATTTTTTGCAAAAGCAGAAACAAGTACCAGCATCCTTTAAATAACAATATTTTCTGATGTTAATGTTGAATTAATCCAAGAAATGAATATGTATTGATGGTATTCTTTGGGGTTTTGAAAATCCTTACAACCACATAATTAAATGAGTGCCTTTAGAAATACTGATAAAAGCCCATTGCCATTCAAATATCTATACAAGACAATGGCCGTAAGCTGTGGGTTTGGGAGATTAGTTTGGCCACGAGCCAGTGTTTATCACAATATTTCCATCTCAGCTGATAAAATTTAATCATTCTTATTTAAATAGAAATCAGAATTAATGCAGGTTTTAAGGAGAAGGAATAATAAACGAATCACACTATCTTTATTTCAGAGCTCCTGGCATATATTGTCTTTGCAGAATGGAAACGCTAACGATTGTTGTGTTGTGTTTCTACCTTGGACTTTCATTCCAGAATCCTCCAAAATAATGAGCTATTGCTTCTCGAATATTTATTTCTTCAGCTCTGCTTTCAATAAAGTGGTTCCCACCCTCCTCTCCAGTGGGATAAATAGGGGCTGTGTGATGGGTATGTGACTTGAACTGGAAGCAGCACAGCATGTATGTGAGCTCTTTCTCCCAGAGGAGCAATGGGTTTGGACTGTCTGTTCACATCCCTTGCCTGAGTCCCTGAAGACCAGGAAGTGAGGAGGCATCCAGTGTGGATGGAGTGTGTGGCCAGATTTGGACCAGAACCATTGTGCTGCTAGAGGTCAAGTCCAGAGTCAAGCCATCTAAGCAGTTACAGCCTGAAGAAACCTTATTGGTCGTTGAGTTCAAACCACTGGTTTTGTAGAAGAGGAAGTTGAAACCCAGGGAGCAGAATTGACGTGATTCTTCTGGGTCATTCTTCATGTTAACAGTGAAAGCATAATAACGAGGCAAGTCAGGCACCCAGACCCCAGCCTGGTGTCCTTTAGACTTGTGTGGTCCTTTTAACCCAGGGCTAGATCTGTGTGGATGCAGCTCAGTACCATTTTGTATGACTCTGTCTCTACATTGTTGGTTCATGTCTCAAATGGGGTGTACCAAACCAAGCCCGTTCAAATTTAAATAGCTTCCTCATCCACAAAATTAACTAAAGGAACCACATTTCCCCCCAGGATTTGTATTTCTTGGGTGGAGAGGTATAGACAACCTTATTTCGCTTCTTCTTCCTTGAAATAATATTTTAAAAATTTAAATGTCTTATATTTAAAAACAAAAAGAAAAAATAACAATTTTTCTGTCACTTCACTGTCTACATAATATGTCTAATACTAAAAAAATAAAATAATTCCAATAGTTAAAATTTACTGATCATTTAAGGAAATGGCGACCCACTCCAGTGTTCTTGCCTGGAGAATCCCAGGGACGGGGAAGCCTGGTGGGCTGCCGTCTATGGGGTCGCACAAAGTCGGACACGACTGAAGCAACTTAGCAGCAGTAGCAGTGGCAGTACTATGTTCTAGGCACCTTGAAAGTGAAAGTGTTAATCGATTAGTTATGTCCGACTCTTTGTGACCCCATGGACTGTAGCCCACCAGGCTCCTCTGTCCATGGAATTCTCCAGGCAAGAATACTGGAGTGGATTGCCATTCCCTTCTCCAGGGAATCTTCCCAACCCAGGGATTGAACCTGGGTCTCCTGCATTGCAGGCAGATTCTTTACCATCTGAGCCCTTGGTATCTCATTTAATCCATACAACATCCCCATGAAGTGGATACCATTTTTATTCCCATTTTACAGGTGAGAAAACTGAGGCTCAGAGGGATCAAGTAACTTTCCCAAGGTCACCCAACTAGCAAGTGGTAGAGCTTGGAGTCTAATACCAGCAGTCTGGCTATAGGCTCTGGCTCTAATATCAGCAGTCTGGCTATAGGCTCTGGCTCTATGCAGCCTAAGAAATGTAGATTCTTCATTTAGCCAGCACAAAGGACTTACCTGAATTTTTAGTTTCATTTCCTTTTCAAACTTTATAATGAATCCCATTGTTTCCATGATCATACAGTCTCTCTCAGGTTGGAATGAGGCTCTCCTAAAGTCATTTTGTGTAAACAGTTACATTTGTTAGAAAAAGGCATTTTGGAATCAATTTGACTCTATTGCTTTTGACTTTGTTATGAATTTCAGTTTGGGTTAAGGGTGTATCAGACTTCAAAACATCTGGTTAGGTCATTTAAGAACCTTCCTGAGACTTCACAACCCCTTAAGATTTCCTTTCAAATGCAGATACTTCCTCTGTCACCAGGCTCTTACAGATGCTTTGAGAAACAATGAAACAGTGCTTTATTCATTGGAGATAATGTAAAGAAGACCTCCTTAATCTGGTATCAATGGGAGTAAGATGTTTCACATGAGTACAATTTCCAGATAATTCGACTTTAGACATATAAGAGCTGGGAAATATTTTCTCAATAGTTTTTGATCATTACACATTCCTTTTTCATTTTGTTTTCTTTCTGTTTGTTTTTCTTGGGTTTTAACCTTACCTTTCTTGACAGCCTAGAGCTATGGTCATAATCATTAATGGTATACTATGGGGCTCTTCTGATGGCTCAGTGGTAAAGAATCCGCCTACCAATGCAGGAGACGCGGGTTCGATCCCTGGGTTGAGAAGATCCCCTGGATCTTGGAGAGGAGAAGGATCCCCTGGAGAAGGAAATGACAACCCATTCCAGTATTCTTGCCTGGAAAATCCCACGGCCAGAGGAACCTGGCGGGCTATACAGTCCATGGGGTCACAAAGAGTCATGACAACTTAGCAACAACAGTAACAGGTACACTAGTTGGAGTCTCTGGGGAAGATGCTCTTTTGGGAATCTGAAACTTGCAGACAAGTGTCACTTTGTAATGGAAGCATCCTTTAAATTATTTGACACCTTTAGATCTTAAAATACAAGCAGGATGATATAATTTGAGAGTCAGGCAATCGTTTTAATGCAGACGGTGTGCTTGCATTTTGATAGGCTGTTAGAACTATGAAGACAAGTTTAGAGGGTTAGTTTAACTGTCATGGTGGTCTGGACTCAGAATAACGTCCCTCAGGTTTATCCACATTGTTGCAAATGGCAAGAGTTCCTTCCTTTTTAAGACTGAATCAGTTCAGTTCAGTTCAGTTGCTCAGTTGTGTCCAACTCTTTGCGACCCCATGAATTACAGCATGCCAGGCCTCCCTGTCCATCACCAACTCCCGGAGTTCACTCAAACTCATGTCCATCAAGTCGATGATGCCATCCAGCCATCTCATCCTCTGTCGTCCCCTTCTCCTCTGCCCCCAATCCCTCCCAGCATCAGGGTCTTTTCCAATGAGTCAACTCTTCGCATGAGGTGGCCAAAGTACTGGAGTTTCAGCTTTAGCATCAATCCTTCCAAAGAATAGTATTCCATTGTTTGTACATTTGTCCATGGGCATTTAGGTTGCTTCTGTGTCTCCTAGTATGATAATGCTTCAATAAACATGGGCATGTAGATACCGCTTCAAGATCCTGATTTCAGTTTCTTGGTCCTTTTGTCCATTGCCCTTGGCTTGTGTGTTTTAGTCTCTGTCAAATTGAAATTTCAAACATAATAAGTCAGTTGAGAAACTTACGAGTGACAGACATGGTTATCTATTTCCATTATTTTTTATAATATCTCAACTTAAAAATCAACCACTCCAGTGTTCTTGCCTGGAGAATCCCAGGGACGGGGTAGCCTGGTGGGCTGCCGTCTATGGGGTCGCACAGAGTTGGACATGACTGAAGCGACTTAGCAGCAGCAGCAGCTTAAAAATTAACCAGGTAGAGAAGAAAGTTACGTTTCACATGACACTGGGGGCTGTTCCAACCATTTAAAAGGAATATTGCTCTAAAAGGAATATTGGTATTTAGATGTCTTAAGTGAACCTTTCAAAGTCTGCTTGACTGAGAACAAGTGGACCCTTAATTGAGGTCCCAGCAGCTCTGTACTTCCCAACCCAAGTCCCAGGGGGAGCAGCGCTGACCCCCAAAGAGGCAAAAGGCATTGAGTCTGGGCTTCCCAGGCCATGCCTGTCAGACTTTCGCCAGACTGAGCTTCCTCACCATCCCCATCTACTTACTGTGGCCCTATGCCGGTAAATACCATTCAGGGCAGGTCCTCCTTGTTTCTTACCATGCTTACTGGAGGGGCACCCTCTCTGGTCCTCTTGTATTTCTTGCTGCTGCCAAAGTAACATCAGTCCTTCTCCACCACCTTTGTCTTACTTCCCCAGAGACAACCTTGGATGCAGGACTTTTGAGAATCCTTCTTTTCTCTCCCATCCCTCCTTGCCAGCTCTTCTTGTCCCTCCACTTACTAACTCAGGCACTTAACCCCCATCTGTCCACGTGTGTGCTCAGTTGCTTGGTTGTGTCTGACTCTTTGCAATCCCATGGATTAGGGCCCACCAGGCTTCTCTGTCCGTGGAATTTTCCAGGCAAGAATACTGGATTGGGTTGCTTTTTCCTACTCCAGGAGATCTTCCCGACCCAGGGATCGAACCCACATCTCTTGCTTGTCCTGCATTGGCAGGTGGGTTCTTTACCACTGAGCCACCTGGGAAGCCCCTCTGCCCAGGTAGTCCTTCTATTATTTCCACCTCTCAGTCATCTTCCTTTTGCCCACCCTCCTCCCATCTGCCAACTTGTACCTGCCTCCTACCAGTTCCAGTCCCAACCTGCCCTCTAACGCTGTGTGATCTCTGCAGCTTGCTTCACCTGTCTGGGCCCCCTGCATGCATCTATACAGTGAGAGAGATGGATTGGATCAGCAGTCCCAAACGCAAAACAGGGTTCCAAAACAAAAAATAAGACTGATACAGTTTGTTTGCATATTGTCAATAAATGATACTTGAAAAAAAATTCTACCCTTTCCCATCAATACCTACTTGCTTTGATTTTTTGCTGAAACCCACTACCCTCTCTCTCTAGCTTTCACCTTCCAACCAAGGAGAGAGATGAGGGGATGAGAAGTAGGTCAGAGTTGTCTTGGCTCGAAGAACAAAACCACACAAGTATGATGACGTAGATCTAGTGACGGCAGCCTCTGTGCTGGGAGGCAGTAAGGAGCAGTGGGGACTGTGGTAACTGGAAAATGGAGGGGGACATCCTGCTGTGCAGCTGAGATGAATATAACTTGGCTCTCCCCTCCCCCAAGAGGATGTGGATATTCATGTTTTTCATATAAAATCTCTCAATGTTTTATTTTGTTTTTAAACATTGGCATCTAATTTCAGCTCTAAAATTTAAAAAAATCAGTATATGGGTGAGCTCTGTGCAAGCCTAACATATTTGGCTTAGAGAGACCAGTTTGCTTCCCAAGCATCAGAGGCCTCTTAAATGAGTCCCAATGTGTTTCCAGTTAATAATTCAGCACCTCTGAATCGTGTCTTTACTCCATGGATTTTCAGCACTTGTACACTCGACTTGCACGAATCCAGCTGTCATTTCATTCATTGCTTTGCAGTTCCTCTACCGCTTTCATTTCTGTGTTTTATCTCATTATCTGGATCGTTTGTTCCTGAGGGCTGAGCCAAACGCTGGACTAGACTCCAGGGAAGGTTGCTAGAGTGAAAGGCCCTGGTCTCTCCCTTGTAAGAGGGATGGGATGGAGCATAGCTGACCTGGCAGAGGGTCCAGGAGGAAGTACAGCCCAGGATGGGCCTGAGGGTGAAAGCAGACCCTCCGCAGGCCTTTTCATGATTCCAGGCATCATCTCTAGCCTCAGTTCTGTAATTCTTTGCCCAGACCACTGCAGAAGCCCCCAGCTGATCCCCTAGAGCTAGACTGGTCCCTTGTAGGCCTTTGAATTCACAACAGCTAGAGTGAGCTATTATATTCCTCTGGACTTTTAAGGGCTTCTCATTGCTCTTTGGATGAAGCCCCCGGGCCTTAATGGGGCCTAAAAAGACCTGCCTGGTTTGGTCCCCAGGGGCTTCCCTGGTGGCTCAGTGGTCAAGAATCCACCTGCCAAGCAGGAGACCGGGGTTCAATCCCTGGGTCGGGAAGATGCCCTGGAGAAGGAAATGACAACCTACTCCAGTATTCTTGCCTGGGAAATCTCATGGACAGAGGAGCCTGGCGGGCTACAGTCTGTGAGGTCAGAAAGAGTTGGACACGACTTAGTGACTAATCAACAACTCCCCAGCCTCATCTCCCACAGCCCTGTTGTCTTCTCCATCCTCACCTTGCCTTTCCATTTCTCAAACACACTCTCTTCCCTCCCATCCCTAGGCTTTTGCACATCCTCTGCCCTCTGTGCAGACCTTGCCTGTTCCCTGGTTAAATGTTTCTCAGCATTCAGGTCTCATATAAGGGTCGCTTTCATGAGGAAAGCTTCCCTGAGCCCCAAGGCTAGGTCAGGCTTTCCCGTGGTCTGTGGGAACAGAGGTCTGAATTGCCTTCTTTGGCATTAAATTCCTAGAAGATTGCACAATGCCTGGCACTGGGATGGGAGAAAGTAAATGTTCACTGAGAGGCAGAATAAGGAACTTCTGAAAAGGTGTGATTTCGGGAGTACCTGCTATATCCCTCTGTCTTAAAAATATGAGGGTCAGATGAGGATCTGACTCCTCTATCACAAGCTAAGGTCTTTTCTTTACAGTAAGAAATATGGGTCAAATAAAAGCATCCTTCTATGTCCCTTTCTGGGAGAAGAGTTTAAGAATAGGCAGGGTAAACTCAGGAAACCAGGAATGTCCCCTGTGCCTGATAATTTTTGACCCAATTACTGCACTGATTACCACCTGCAGAGATGTGTGCCTCTGAGCCATTTTCGTTTATGAGGGTATGGGGTTTAAGAAGTACTCTGTATCTGGTGCTTTATTACTGGAAGCATGGTCTGTGGGCCAGCCACATGGGCATCACCTGAGAGCTTGTTGGAATGTGAACTTGACATGGACAGGCACTGGTTCTAGTTCACTGTTATATTCTAATGGACTGGAGTAGTGCCAGGTACATAGAAGGTATTCAATGAATGCGTGAATGAATGAGCAGTGGAAGGACTGAAAGCTGGAGTGAGGCGTGTTTGAATGTAGGCATGTTGCAGACAAAGGGGGGTGAATGAATGCTGGATGAATGGACACGTGAGCATGCCATGTTAGGTGTGTCCATGACGGGTTCCTTTCCTGCGGGCACAGGGCCCTGAAAAGGAGGTTGAAGATACCCCGAAGGCTTCCCCAGGAGAGGGCGTGAGCCATCGACCACTGGCCCAAGAGGTGGAATTTTGGCTTTGATGGAAGAAAGGGCCCCGGGAAAGCAGCTGGACTTCTTCAGGGACATAGGGCAAGCCCATGTTTGGGGATTAAAATAAAACAACCAGCCAAACTGTTTGGTCTGTGAAACAGTGATCCTATTATTCCCAACCTCGACAAAGCTTGCTTAACTTGAACTTCAACTGTTGTCATTATTCATCAAGACAGTACAGCCTTAATCCCTTGGTCTTAGCCAAGCCCCAGGCTTGCCTGTGCTCCCTGCAATGAATCCCATGAGCAGATCTAAGCCACAGAGAGAGGAAAAAGGAGAGCAGATGACCACCAAGAGATTGGTGATACATCAATCAAGGCCTGCACGTCCAGGCCAAACTTCAGAAGAGAAACTACATTTTCTTATTAAAGTCAAATTTCCAGGAAAAATAGGTCTGAAATATTAAATGCCGAGTGTGGAACATGGTATTTTGTCTGGTAAATTTTCTACGTCATGATGAAAGCAATAAAACTTCATATTTACATAGCATTAATTCTGTGCTAGGCACTGTTCCAAGAAACTTACTCATTTTATCTTTGTAACCATCTAGTGAGGAACTATTATTACCCTCCCACTTTACAGATGAGAAACTGACGCACTGAGAGATTAACTTCACCCAAGGTCACACAGTCACTGAATCAGGAGCAGAGCTGTGATTCAGCAGGGGGCAGTCAGGCCCCCCCACCAAGTGCATGATCTCAAACTCCCTTTTACACAGCCTCAGCTGAAGTCTGAAGACTGTTAAATGAAGGAATGCACACATCCATTCATGCATTTATTTATTCTACAGATCTGTAAGCATCTGTTATAAACTGGGCCCTCCCCATAGGGATCCCAAAGACAAAAATAGCAATTCCCTACCCAAGTACAGTGTTTTAGAAAGCACTTCCTTGAGGATCTGATGATCTTCTTAACAGATGTGGACACCTGAAGCCCGGAGAGCTTACGTGCCTTTCTCAAGGTCCCACGACTAGAAACAGAGTGAGTTAGACCCTGAAATTGGATGTTCTGAAACCAGACCTGGTGTTTCCACCCTAACATGCTTGTTGAAAATACTAGAGGAGATCAGACACACAGATATGTGATAGGAATAAAACAAGATAGAAATGGTTTGTGCTTCTACAGAACATATTAAATACCAGGGGTAGCTATAGATTACCCTTAGGTAACAGCCTAAACGCTACCATTCATTCTAATGGGAGAGCTCACCTCTTTTTTTCAGCATTCCTGGAGAGGAGTTGGAGGGTGTTGTTTTATTCAGCCTTAAAAAGGAACGAGACTGTACCATTTGCAGAGACGTGGATGGACCTAGACACTGTCATACAAGGTGAAGTAAGTCAGAAAGAGAAAAACAAATATCACATGTGTGTGCTAAGTCGCTTCAGTCATGTCTGACTCTTTGCGACCCCATGGACTGTAGCCCACCAGGTTCCTCTGTCCATGGGGATTCTCCAGGCAAGATTACTGGGGTGGATTGCCATGCCCTCCTCCTGGGGATCTTCCCAACCCAGGGACTGAACCTGCTTTTCCATGGCTCATGCACTGTGGGGGGATTCACTGAGCCACCAGGGAAGCCCTAAAAATCCTATATTAATGCATATATGTGGACTCTAGAAAATGGTAGAGATAAACCTATTTGCAAAGGAGAAACAGAGACCCAGAGGTAGAGAACAAACATATGGATACCAACAGGGGAGAGAGAAGGAGTGGGATGAATTGGGAGACTGGGATTGATATATACAAATACACTGCTGTGTGTAAAGTAGATGACTTATGAGAGCCTACCGTGTAGCACAGGGAACTCTGCTCAGTGCTCTGCGGTGACCTAGATGGGAGGGAAATCCAAAAAAGAGGGGATATATGTATAGTGTGACTGATTCACTTTGCTGTACAGCAGAAACTAACACAACATTGGAAAGCAACTATACTCAAAAATAAAAAGGAATTATGTAAAACATCTTATAAAATATACAGTTAAACCATTTCCATTCCAAAGAAGAACCTCCTACTCTTTGCTGAAAAACCCTACTTGCCAGTTTATGAAAATAATTTTGGGTCCACCCTTCTCCCCCTCGTGGCTTGACTTGCCCACTTAAAAGGTCACCCTCTTGAAATGAACTCTCATTAAAATGCTCAGCTAGTGACATCGATAAGTTTATCCCTTGGCGAAGGCAAGCATGCTGGGGCTATAATGACATGGTCTTTCGGTGATCTTAAGGCATTGATTAACCCTCACCTGCCAGAAATCATTAGCAGCCAGATTGCTATTTTCTGATAGTTTTGAAAGGAGGATAAGTTTTAGTAAATAATCATTGGCCACTGTCCCAGGGGAAAACCAGGCTGGAGCAGCCGTGAAACGCCACATTGGTTTATTTTTTAGTGGGTGTATTTAGGCAGGAATGGAAATTGCATTCCTAGCAGCTAATTATAGGATAAGTGTGCCTACTTAACCAGGCAGCAAGCATGTCAGCTCTGCACAGAGCTCTCACATTATATACATTTTCTGTTCTCTGGATAATTAACAGGATCAAAATATTACTGTCAGATTCAAGGGGAAAATTAACACATTATCTTAATTGTCTTTTCTACTCAGGTACAAGGCATTACCATTTCAAAAAGGACTTGTTTAATACATTGGAATTTTAAACTGCAATTCCTGAAGATGCCGTTAATCCTGTTCCAAACTTTGATCTACTGTTGTGATATCTTTGGATCCTGATTTCTCTGTTTTACTTTTAAACTTTTCAAAAAGGTAAGAGAGGGTGCAGTGATACACTGGACCTGGCTTGTACTGTGGGTTAGACATGCTATTAAAAGTCAACTTTATAAACTTACAATTAAAGAAATGATATCAAGACAAAGGAGTTAAACACTTAAAACGTATGTATCACTTCCTTATGATTTCACTACATGTTACTGTCATCCCTGCAGATGGTGACTGCAGCCATGAAATTAAAAGACTCTTACTCCTTGGAAGAAAAGTTATGACCAACCTAGATAGCATATTCAAAAGCAGAGACATTACTTTGCCAACAAACGTCTGTCTAGTCAAGGCTATGGTTTTTCCAGTGGTCATGTACGGATGTGAGAGTTGGACTGTGAAGAAGGCTGAGTGCTGAAGAATTGATGCTTTTGAACTATGGTGTTGGAGAAGACTCCTGAGAGTCCCTTGGACTGCAAGGAGATCCAACCAGTCCATTCTGAAGGAGATCAGCCCTGGGATTTCTTTGGAAGGAATGATGCTAAAGCTGAAACTCCAGTACTTTGGCTACCTCATGCGAAGAGTTGACTCATTGGAAAAGACTGATGCTGGGAGGGATTGAGGGCAGGAGGAGAAGAGGACAACAGAGGATGAGATGGCTGGAAGGCATCACCGACTCGGTGGACGTGAGTTTGAGTGAACTCCGGGAGGTGGTGACGGACAGGGAGGCCTGGCGTGCTGGGATTCATGGGGTCGCAGAGAGTCGGACACGACTGAGCGACTGAACTGAACTGAACTGAACTACTGTCGTCTATGTTATTGTAGTTATCTTGATGGTATCTCTATGGTAGAGACTATATATAATGGGAAGCTGGTGCTTAATCCTTTCCCAGCTCTGCATTCAGTGACATTATTCTGGTAGCTTGCTATCAACCATGGTGCAAGTATTTATGCCTTGGACATTGGCAGATAACTACAAATCAAGGGCTTTGGCAAGGGCTTCCCTAGTGGCTCAGTGGTAAAGAATCCGCCAGCAGTACAGGAGCCACAGGAGACACTGGTTCGATCCCTGTTTCTGGAAGGTTCCCTGGAGCGGGAGGGCATGGGAACCCACTCCAGTATTCTTGCTTGGAGATTCCCTTAGACAGGAGCCTGGTGGGCTACAGTCCATAATGTCACAAAGAGTCAGACACGACTGAAGCGACTGAGCATGCACACATGCAGGCTTGTGGACTGGATGCCTGTTTTAGTAAATAAGTTTATTGGAACATAGCAAGTCCCACTTGTTTCTGTATTATCTATGGCTGCTTTTGTGCTACAGCCACAGAATTGAGGCCTTCCTACTGAGACTGTATGTTCTGTAAGCATACATACAGAACATAGAACATACATATGTACTATCTGGCTCTTTACAAAAATGTTGCTCTGGTCTATATTAAGAAAGTGATGGAGAAAATATTGATAATGAAGCTGCAATTTGTGTTATCATGTCTGTAGTCATTACATTTATGAATGGCTTGTATAACTAAAGAAGCATGGAATCTTGCCTTCAAACGGCTGCATCTAGGAGTTAAATGGAGAAGGCGATGGCACCCCACTCCAGTACTCTTGCCTGGAAAATCCCATGGGCGGAGGAGCCTGGTAGGCTGCAGTCCCTGGGGTCGCTAAGAGTCTGATGCGACTGAGCGACTTCACTTTCACTTTTTCACTTTTCCTGCCTTGGAGAAGGAAATGGCAACCCACTCCAGTATTCTTGCCTGGAGAATCCCTGGGGCAGGAGAGCCTGGTGGGCTGATGTCTATGGGGTCGCACAGAGTCGGACACGACTGAAGTGACTTAGCAGCAGCAGTAGCAGGAGTTAAAATGATGCCATTGATCTCTCAGCTTGGTTTTCTTCTCTATTAACTATTTTCAGGTAGAGTTTACCATGATATGATACAACGTCTTCTCAGAATCTCTGACTAATATCCTAGCTATAGTTGCTGTTGCTAAGTCGCTTCGGTCGTGTCCGACTCTGTGCGACCCCATAGACAGCAGCCCACCAGGCTCCCCCGTCCCTGGGATTCTCCAGGCAAGAACACTGGAGTGGGTTGCCATCTCCTTCTCCAATGCATGAAAGTGAAAAGTGAAAGCGAAGTCGCTCAGTCGTGTCCTACTCTCAGCGACCCCATGGACTATAGCCAACCAGGCTCCTCCATCCATGGGATTTTCCAGGCAAGAGTACTAGAGTGGGGTGCCATTGCCTTCTCCGCCTAGCTATAGTTAAGTGACCTCAGTTAAGAGGATTGCAGCAGCAAAAGCCCTCCCAGGGGTATATGGTCAGGTTATAGTAACCTACCATGGGCCACATGATCACCTATGCGCCAATCACGGAAATGGAGTGCCCTGTTTGGTTAGGCCTAAAACATGGGCCCATCCTAAGAATTAGGGTTGAGGGTCAGCATCAGTCCCACCTGGGTGCCCTAATTGCTAAAGAGTGTGTATGCTTCCCAAAAGAAAATCAGGTAATTGATGAGAGAACAAAGATGCTCTAATCCTTGGATGCTAGAGATGAAGCAGCAGATGTTCGCTGTAAACATCGTCTAAGCCCTTGCCGCTCAAGCAGTGTGGTCCATGGCCCAGCATTATCTGGGAGCTTATGAGAAATGAAGAATCACAGATCCTTTCCCAGACTTCTCAAACCAGGATCTGCATTTTGACGTGATCTCCGGATGATTTGTATGCATATTATGGTCTGAGAAGAGCGGCCCTAGGATGGAATTCTCACTCGGCAGGAAACCTAGGCTCAGAAGTTTCGGTGACTTTTCCGATGTCACCCAGATTAAGTGCTGATTCTGCTTCAACCAGCTCACTGTTCTCGCCCGGACTCCAACACATCTGCCAACATATGATTCGCTAAACAGAACTGCTGCGGGTCCTCTCCCTGACCTCTTAGTCTGAGGCTGTCTTGAATTCTATACCCTATCAAGAAAGCGAATTTAAGACAAGACCAGAAAAAAATCCCCAGTGTTTCCAAAACAACAACAAAAAAAGCCTGTCTTCAGCTCTCCATTGGCAAGAAACACAAAGTTAAACTCCCAGACAGTTCCTTAGGCACACGTTGATAGCATCCCATTAGTCCCAGGGCACCAGGTGGCCTCGTTTTATTTATGTTGGGCTAACAGGGAATCATGTGTATTTTCGTCATCATTACCATTATCATAGAAACAACAAGAGCAATGGTGATAAGAAATGCATACTTTTAAAAGCTACTAGTGTCCTTTGGCATCCTTGGAGCTGGAATGGAAATGCACAAGTATTAGGTCTCCCCCATATTTCCTTACATGTTGCCATCAGGAATGACACACATGGCTAACAGATTTTCCACATGTTTTTCTCCTTGGCTGACATCTCCCCGCTCAAGTCAGAACGAAGTCTGTGATCAGAGAGAGTGTTGATTGACTGCTTAGAGGGCATGAGCCTTCATGAAAACACCGGCATGACAGTTTATATAAATATCCTGACACTTTTTTTCGTATTCTCCCCTGTCCCTTAAATTCCCATTTTTATTTCTTTTCTTTGAGCTTAAAATTAATATTTTCTTTGTGGACATGTAATATCCCGGCATGCCTCAGAGCTCACTCAAGGAGCTTGTTAGCATTTCCTATTTAATTGGATCTCTTTCTCCCTCACCCATGTGGAATTCTCCCTCCATGGGTTTCCAATCGATCTAATGTCAAAAGGAAAAAAAGGAAAAGAAAAAAAAAGACCATCTCCCTAAATTACAGAGTATAATATATTGTTTTCTTTAGTAGGATAACCGCAAAGATTCAGACTTAGACCGATGTTATTTGGGGGGTCTAAGACTCCAAAGTTCCAATTATTTGGGTAATTTGGGTATACAGACCCTCTCTCATTTGTCCAAATTAGTTGGCTAATTGCAGCTGTTTGGTTCTAACCTGGAGGGACTTTGGCTGCTTCCAAAGTGCAGGGAAATAAATGATGTCGTTTCCTTTGGAACAACATTAAAGTTGGAAAGATTTTAATACGTGCAATTTTCCCACTGATAACATTTAACTTTCTGGACACCCTGCAGTGGAAGGAAGATTATACTCGATTGACAGAGGTGAAATTTTTTCAGTCTGTGATCTCAGATATCTATCAAAATTATGTAGTACATGTTCCCCGAAACTCCTTCAACCAGTGGAGGAGCCTTGTGAAATATCCTCTTCTAGTCATCCAGATAATTCCAGCTGGCAGCCAGCTGACCCCAAGCTCCGTCAACATCCACCCAAGATCTTATGGGATTCAGAATTCTTCCCAGGTTGGTCCTGGAAATGGAATTGTCTGTGACACCATTTCTGTCCCAGGGCTATACTTTTACCCAGGGATAGAGCTTCTCCGTCCTTTATCTCTGTTTACACTAAGTGTGTCTCCCAGCGGTGCCATGGTCCCTGACATTCCAGGGACTTAATTACCAAAAGGTAGATCCTTCAGTCCTTTCTGAATGTGTGTTTCCTAGGCTTACTCACTCCTTCTGAGAGACCAGGAGGGCTGTCTCTTTGCAGTTCCTGATACCCAGGGAATCACATGACCCAAGAGCAGCCCTTACTAGTGAAATTCTAAACTGCTCCCCCCACCCCTACCCCAGGCCCAGGATACTTGACAGATACCTCTTAGTTCACCTTGCTTAGACACTACAGGAACAAGTCGAGTTAATAATTCTGCTTTCCAATCCCGATTCTGACTCTCTTGCTGTTTGACCTTGGGACAGTGTGTTCATTTCTCTAGGCCTCAGTTTTCCCCATCTGTGCAGTGGAAGGCATTAACTAAAGTCTAGGTTAAATCTAAACCCAAAAGATGAAATCCATTTTAAGAGATTATCATACCTTAGAATTTAGAAGATGGATTTTCCCATCTCTGAAAAGATGTCGGGTTTTATGCATCTGCAAGAGCTTGCCAAATTATGACCCATCTTAGAAAAGCAGGAGTGTAGTCATTGTCCATAACATAAATAGCTGCTATGTCTTCCCTCTGCAGTGAATGTTTTTGACTCTGCCCCGTGAATGTCTAAACACTTCTAAAGAGAAAATTTCGACTTTCGTTTTCCCCTTTGTGGGCCAGTCTTTTGAACTGCAAATAGATGAGCAGAGACTATTTATGCATTCCACTTCTCCTGTACATGTTTGTTTGACTGCTAAGATGGAAGGTAAGGGACTATTTAAAGATATCTTTGAGAATAGTATAAGTACACAAGGGGGCCAGGAATAATAGGTTAACATCACAGAAAATGTAGGTTGGGTATAAACTTCCCGGCAGTTTGCATGATTCAATTATGAAGTAGTATCCCATAGGAAGGGCTTTGATCATCTGTACTGGAGATGTTTGCAATTTCGCTGGATTTTTAAAAAATCTCTCAGAGTCATTTTTGCAAAAGCAAGAGGCAAGGCACTGAATTTGGACTCTTTCTCTGCATTAATTTTTCCTCTTTTCTCCCCCCTCCGCTTGCTAATTTCTCTGAATAATCATTACAATGAAGTGTCACAAAGGATCCATTTAGAAGTTCAGAATAGCAGTGTCGTATGTGTACTTCGTAGAGGACTATCTATAAGCCTAATCTGATATTGGCTTCTATGTGAAATGAAAATATTTTAACTTATTACTCAGGACTCGTAAGTGTATATGATTTGCTTATCACTACTTGAGCTTTCTTGAAGACCAGAATACTTCATTTTTCTTTCTTCTTCCTTTATTTTTGGTTAACTGTTTTAAAGTAAAATAAGACACACAGAGGAAAAAGAAAACACCAAAAATGAGCAATTTAAGGAGTTCTTACAAGAGAAACATCCTTGCAGTGGATACCCAGGTCAAAAAGAGGACTTTGCAGACACCCTGGAAGAACTTTTATGGGTCCCATTGCAATCACATCTTTCCTCCCCACAGCCCTGACTTTTGCGTCCCTTCCTTGCATTTCTTTATAGTTTTATTAGTTAATGGACCTCCCTTGACACTCGTTTTAAAAGACAAAAGACACTTTATATTTGAAGAGTTTCTCTCAGTCTATAGGTTTTCTCTCCATCTTTTTCTAGTCTTTAACTATTTGTGTTGAAAGAACTCAGGACATTTGACCTAAGAATTTCACCCACCCTGGATTTTGCTGATTGCAATTCAGGGTGCCATTTAGCATGCTGCTCTATCTGTCTTTCTTGTAAGAGGACCCAGAGGCTGGTCTGGACTCAGATTTGATCTGTTCTGAAAGAATGTCATTGGTAATGTGTTCTTTCACGTGAGTGTGAAAAAAAAAATGCTTTTTTTTTTAGGTTAGAAGACATCGACATGCAATGCTTAGATCCTTTCATTCATTAAGTTTGTAAAATGATAATACTTTGTCTGCCATTTTTCCCATGTGAGAGAGGTATGAACGTTAAGAGATGCTTACTCTCATCTGTATTTGATTGCCTGGTGTTGTTGTTCAGTCACTAAGTCATGTCCGACTCTCGGTGACTCCATGGACAGCAGCACGCCAGGCTTCCCTGTCCTTCACTATTTCCTGGAGTTTGTTCAAACTCATGTCCATTGAGTCAGTGATGCCATCCAACCATCTCATCCTCTGTCATCCCCTTCTCCTCCTGCCCTAAATATTTCCCAGCATCAGGGTCTGATTACCCGGTAGCACAGTTTATATATGAAAGATTGGTCAAAGGCTTAATTTTCCCTTATATTTATGAATTTTCAAGATAATGAATTGGCTCCCTACATTCCAAAGATGACCAACCAGTGTCTTTAAAAACATCACTGTGAATTGTCATCAAAAAAGAGAGGAACAAATTGAGCACCAGAAGGAAATACAGAAGGGAGGGAGGGAGGAAGGGAAAAGGGAAAGAAAGAAAGAAGGGAAGAAGGAAAGGGAAGGGGAGGGGAAATAAAATGAAAGAAAAAAAGGAAAGGAAAGAAAAAGAAATACTTAGGTATAAATCTAACAAAACATGTAAAGGATCCATATGCAGAATACTGTGAAACACTAATGAAAGAAATCAGACAGGATCTAAATAAATGGAGAGAGAGTTCATGGTAGTGGACTTTAGTTTGAAATAATGTATTTGTATCGGTTTGTTCATTGTAACAAATGTATTATACTAATGTAAGCTCTTAGGAGAAAGTGGGTATGAGGAATATGGAAACTCTCCAGAATACCTCTACAATTTTTCTGTGAACAAAAACTATTCTAAAATAATTATTTGTAAAATTTCATTATGATCTTAAGAGTTTAAATTTATTTGATGAGATTCAGTCAATTGCATTTGTTTCTTTTTGAAGCTTAAGTTGTTCTGTTGTTGGCCTCTTCAAAGGTGGCTCTTGAGTGCTTTCCACATGACCCAAGTCCTTGAAAGTTTTTGGTGTGGCTCATATGACAAGGTATTCCTGGCTCACATTTTACACTCCTGCCCCAGCCACAGAATCAGCCATTTCTCCAAGAAGCTCTGGTGTCTTCTGTTCATGTATTTCAAGCTCACAATCTTCATGCTTGGGATAGTCATCTTTAGAACTCATCAGTAGAGCTCATGAGTTTATACTAATGATTCCACTTCAAATTCAAGACCCCAGTTATTGTTTTGTTTTTTTAAATAACTTACCCTCTGCTAGAATATATCCGTATCTCCTTTTTCCCCACACTGAGAACCTTGGTTCTCAGGGACACATGGAGTGATAAAAACCAGAGCATCCCATGTTATTTACTTTACCCCAAATTACACAACAGTTTCAGGACAGTACTAACACTGTACCACCAATATAATTATTGAGAAAAGTCTACAGTTTTTCCATATGGTCTTCTCATTAATCCTATTTTATGGTTGAGCTATAGATAGCCACAATGCCTGGGCATAATAGCCCTTGTAAATTATACTCTTCCTTGGAACCCTCATCTAGTGTTAGTTCCACAAGTAACTATATGTTAAAGCTTATAAACAGTCCTTGCATTGATGCCTCTCAAGTTGGTTGTCTAAAGCTTGTGTTCCAGAAGTTTCCGTGGGAAGGGTACTTTGAAACACTATTCTTTGGGTTGATAACATTTGTCTGTGTCCTTTGAACTTTAAAGGTACTATTATTAAATATAAAAATTTGACTCATATTTTCATTCCTTGAATTTCTTAAATATTTCGCTCTATTTTCTTCTGTCATAAAGTTGTTGACATAAAGTATTGAACTCATATCTAATTTTCTTTGCCTTATAAATCACTTGTTCTTTTTCTTAATTGTCAAATGGATTTTTCCCTTCCTTCCTTCCTTTTTTCTTTCTATGATTAATTATTTTACTAGAGTATGTCTTAATGTTGGTAGCTTTGGGTCAAGAGTCTCAGATATATATACAGTTCAATGTATAGTTTTAAATCTTTATTTTCTAAAGTTTTCCTGAATTATAATGTTTAGCATTTGTTCTCTTTCCTTGTTTTGGTTTTCGTTTTTGAAGGTATTCCTCTTATTCCTGTGTTGGGTGTCTTTGCCTGTTTGAAATATTTTTTACTTTATTTAAAACTCTTTTAGTTCTTCCTTAATTTCTTTTATATTTTTAATGTTTTGTTTATCTTAAGGCATAATCTGTTTATTCATACTTGTGTTCCTTCTAGTTTAATTTTCATTTCAGAAAATTATTTAAAATTTCTTCTCTTCTTATATCTGTGGTCTCATCTCCAAGTTTTTCAAAGTCTAATCAATACTATTCTTTTGTGTCCTGCTTATTTTCTTATTGTGTCTTAGCTCTTTTAAAAATAGAAATGTATAGTTTTGATCAGTTTTGTGAGCATATTTTTCTGGCATGATTTCGTTGTCTGCAAGATTGTTGTTCTGCCTCCTTTGTTCTTTTTAAAATAATTTTGTATGGGATTTATCTTTGGTACATGTCTGTTGCTCACTTTTATATTGGATTGTTTTTCTGAACTTTTGGAAAGAAGTATAGTTTAAGATAGCTTTTGTAACTTAAGAGAATTGACTTTCCTGACTTTTTGTATAGTATTAAGAAGTACGGTGACTTTTCTCGACTTTGTTTCCTTTCTTGACATTTATCTGGACTTTCTCCTCCCATTGTGTGTGTTGACGCCTACTTAATTATCAATCTGTTGCTATTTCTACTAGTTGTTCTTTGATGTGGAGTCCTCTCCTGAAAGGGAGTCCTGGCCTACTGGTTTCAGATGCTGAAGGAAACTAGATTGTTACAGAGTCTTCATTTCTTACTGTGGACTCTTCCTACTCACCCACAATTAGATTGGGCAGATCTTGGTGGGATTCCCTGGTGGCACAGACGGTAAAGAGTCTGCCTGCTATGCAGGAGACCTGGGTTCAATCTGTGGGTTGGGAAGATCCCCTGGAAGAGGAAATGGAAGAGGAAACCCACTTTAGTATACTTGCCTGGAAAATCCCATGGGTGGAGGAGCTTGGCAGGCTACATACCTGTTGGACACAACTGAGCGACTTCACTTTCATTTGCAAGGTGTCTTGATATTCATAAATAGTCCCTCTCAACCACACCTAACTTTCCACTAAGATAGAAAGCACTAAGGCTGATTGCCAGGGGAACCAACCATGTAATTGGAGAGTTGGAACTTTTAGTCCAACCCACCTGACCTCCAGGGAGGTGAGGGGGTCAATGATTTTATTAATGGTGCCTATAGAATAAAGCCTCCATAACAACCCAAAGGGATGGGGTTCAGAGAGCTTTGGGTTGGTGAATGTACAGAGATCTTGGAAGAGTACCGTGCTTAGAGGGAGCATGGAAGCTCTGCCTCCCTTCCCACATGCCTTGTACTTTTTACATCTTTTCCCCTGGTTGTTCCCAAGTTATATCCTTTTATAATAAACTGGAAATATAGCAAGCAAAATGTTTCACTGAGTTCTGTGAGCCACTCCAGCAAATTAATCAAACCCATGAAGGGAATGGTAAAGAAGATGTAGTATATATATAGACAAGGGGATATTACTCAACCATACAAAGGAATGAAATTGGGTCATTTGTAGTGATATGGCTAGACCTAGCTTCTGGCATATAGAGTGAAGTAAGTCAGAAAGAGAAAAACAAGTGTTGCAAATTCACACACACACACACACACGTATATATAGAATGTAGAAAAATAGTACAAATGAACTTATTTGCACAACAGGAATAGAGACACAGATGTGGAGAACAGACACGTGAAGACATCTGGGGAAGGGGAGGGTGGGGCCCACTGAAGGGGCAGCATCAACGTGGGTGCACTGCTGTGCGCAAACCAGATAGCTAGTGGGGAGCTGCTGTGCAGCACAGGGAGCAAGCTCAGTGCTCGGAGACGACCTGGAGGGTAGGGTGGGGCTGCGGTGGGAGGGAGGCTCACGAGGGAGGGGATTTAAGTATACACATAGCTGCTTCACACTGTTGTACAGCAGAAACTAACACAATATTGCAGAGCAATTATACTCAAAAAAATAAACAAGAAGGGGCCACTGGAACCTCCAATCTATAGCTGGTTGGTCCAAAGCACAGGTGACTGTCTGGACTTATGACTGACTTCTGAGGTTGGGGGTGGTGGAAGTATCAGTCTTGTGCAGCTGAGCCCTACATATCTACCTGTGGGGTCTAACAGGTATCTCCAGGTAGACAGTGTCAGAACTGAGCTGAACTGAGGACACCCACAGCATGTGTTGCAGAATTGCCTGCTGGTGTGGAAAAAGCACACACATTAGAGCTGGTGTCAGAATATTAGTGTTTTATCCCCACCTGTTAGTTTTGGGGGCTTCTTGGGAATGCTAGATGCATAGTGCAATTACAAATATTGTTTATAGGTCTTTGATTTTTTTCATCTAGTTGCTTTAGTTTTGTATTGGGAATTGGGGAGATTAAAAAACTATGCCACAGCTGCTCTCTCTTTTTCATAATTTCTCCATTTTTTCTGACCCATTACTACATGGATTTCATCTTTTGATACCAAAGGAGTAAGTTTTAATACATACAGAATATGAAACAGAGGACATTTCTAGTTATATTTTATTTAGAAATATTCATGTATAAGAATTCTTAACTTGCATTGTTGTTCAGTCACTAAGTCGTGTCCAGCTCTTTGCGACTCCATGGACTGCAGCATGTCAGGCTCCTCTGTCTTCCACTTTCCCCCAAAGTTTGCTCAAATTCATGTCCATTAAGTTGGTGATATTATCTGACCATTTCATCCTCTGCCACCCACTTCCCCTTTTGCCCGAACTTGCATAATCTGGCATTTGGGGGAAATTTTTTCAGAAAAAATAAGTCAACAAAATGAAAATAGACTCACAAGATTTTTACTAACCGTACATTTGAAAAGCAGTTCATCTTAAATAATCTGAAGAGACTTTACGAAAATTGGAAAAGCTGGTAAAATAAGAATGCTGGCAGGACTCCCCTAGCAGTCAGGTGGTTAGCACTTCACTTTCCAATGCAGGGGATGTGGATTCGATCCCTCATCAGGGAGCTAAGCTCCTACAGCCTTGTGGTCAAAAAAACAAAACAGAACAGAAGCAGTATTGTAACAAATTCAATAAAGACTAAAAATGGTCCACATTAAAAAAAAAATGACTTCCTTAACTCACAAATGTGGTAATTGAATAGTCTCTGCAGATCTAATTCAAGATACTTCTTCACCGAGAGCTGTGGTGGTCATGGATAGGCAGCCTAGGTTGCAGTGGTCTGAAGCCCTGTTTCTTCATTTTTTGTCTCTCCGTATGTTCCCTTAGCCAGATTATTGCCTCTAGCACCATCATAGGTGTGCGTGCTCAGAGTGTGTCCAACTCTTTGCGAACCCGTGGACTGTAGCCCTTCAGGCTCCTTTGTCCTTGGAATTTTTCAGGCAAGAATACTGGAAGGGGTTGCTGCTGCCTCCTCTAGGGGACCTTCCCAACCCAGGGATCGAACCCTCGTCTCCTGCATTGGCAGGTGGATTCTTTACCACTGAGCCACCAGGGAGCCCCAGCATCATAACTGTAATGCATATTCATTTAGACTGCACCTGTTTCCAAGGTGCTTCTCATTCATCCAATGCTCCTGAAGCCTTATAACTGTAAAGATGTATATCAGTTAGGAATATGCTCAGTTGCAAGTGACGTGAAGCCCAACTAAGATTGACTTCAACACATAGGAATTTATTTTCCTATAAATCAAAATCCAAACATAGGCGATCCCAGGTTGAAAAAGCTGCTTTGCTTGATCATCGTGGATCCCGTTCTTTCTACTTCTCCCCTTTCCCATTCTTAATGTGTAGCTTTTGTCCTCATGGCTACAGAATGGTTGCTGCCTTTCCAAATATTATATGAACCATTGTCAAGACTGGGCCTTTGATGCTAAATGATGATAAAATGCAATACACATAACAACACACATAATTCAAGCATACGTAAATATGGAAAGCACATATTCACTAGTCTTTAAATAGTTGAATCCTAAGTAGAATGTTCTCATTTGTCAAGATACCCTCTTGGTATTCTTCTGATAGTTTCATAGAAATATTCTGGGAATTTGCACACTGAGCTATGGGAACGTCTTATTCTACCATTTATCTTCTTGCTTTTGTCCTGGGAATCAGCCAGGGGCTGCACATAGTCCTGGGGCTGTTACAGTGGAACCCGAATTTCACTTTACTGTACTCCTCATGCATAAAAAGCACGTAGGCTGGTGACATGTCTGAGTCCTATTGCTATGCAGAATTTTACTCCTCTTCACTTGGTGACCAGTTATGTGCTTAATCTTTGCTTCATGGACAAATATTTGTTGGAGTTTCATTCTCTGCTTCATTTATTCAATAGGCATGGATATTTGTTGGCATAACATTTTGCCAGTGATAGGTGTTCTATACATAAGGCCTGGTGCCTATCATCAACACCATTAGAGACATTAAAATACCAACATCCTATAGATGGGAGTTTATATGAAGAGAACCACCAATTCTCTTGTTCAGTTGCTATGTCATGTCTGACTGTTTGTGACTAACCCCATGGACTTCAGCACGCCAGGCTTTCCTGTCCTTCACTATCTCGACTCATGTCCGTTGAGTCAGTGATGCTATCTCTAAATAAGACCAAATTCTGCCCCGTAGAGCTGGTTACTGGCTCAAAAAGGTGATCAGTGTGGGTCATCCATTCTGATCTTTAGAATCGCTTCTCTTTGGAGCCATCAGCTGATCATGTCACTACCACCACCACATTGGCATCCCAGGGCTACCCCTCCCTAAGGCCTGGACTATGTATGAACAGCTCTCTCTGACCATGATTCTTCATCTGTAAATGGAAATGACATTCTTGAGCTCAAAGGGTTCTAAGACTTAATGAGAAAACCTCTATAAACCCAGCTGTTCTCCTGTATCCACAGGTTCTGCATCTTCAGGGTCCTCATTCATGGATTCAACAAACTCTGGATCAAAACTATTTTTAAAAAATTTCCAGAACGTTCAAGAAAGCAAAATTTGAATTTGTCATGCACCAGCATTTATTTACATAGCACTTATATTGTATTAGGTATCATAAGTCATCTAGAGATAGCAAAATAGATGGGAGGGTGTGCATAGATTGTATGTAAATACTATGCTATCTTATGGGCTTCCCAGGTGGCTCAGGGGTAAAGAATCTGCCTGCCAAAGCAGGAGACACCAGAGATGTTGGTTCAATTCCTGAGTCCTAGAGAAGGGAATGGCTACCCACTTGCTGAGAAAATCCCATGGACACAGGAGCCTGGTGGGCTACAGTCCATGGTGTCGCAGAGTCAGACATGACTGAGCGCACATGCCATTTTATATAAGGAACTTGAGCATCCATGAATTTTGTGTTCAAGTAGGGTCCTGGGACCAGTCCCCTGTGGATGCTGAGGGAGAACAGCAGTGACACCTCTATAAATAATGCAGAAACTGTTTAAGGCGCCAAGCATGATATCTAGCTCAAAAGGAGTACTTACTCAAAGTTAAGTTTTATTTTGCTCTTCTGTATTATTCATGAGTATTGGACCCAGGTAGTTTAAAAAGACTGGTCCAAGGACATTCGGTCGTAATTAGCGGGGCAGGAATTTGAACTGAAGGTCTACCTGGCTCTCATCCTTAGTGTGAACAGGGATGCTAAGGAAGAAGGACAAACTTCTGGAAGGACAGGGGACTATACCCCATCCACTCCATCACCAGCATCTCAGGGCTCAGGTATGAGAGTACAGGTTATTTGCAAAATATTTTGTGGCTGTGCTTGTAAGATACTCAAACACCTGGTCAGTTTAGACACTTGGGGAGGGGGGAGAATGTTTAAAATTAATTTTATGACTGCTCTGGTATAGACAACATAATCCGAGAATTGTCAGATCCTAACCCCTATCTTGCTCCAATTTTTTCTCCATTTATCCTACTTGTTCTTTTTCTAATGATGAACTCCAGCAGTTTTTCAAAAAATGACCCTCCTTCCTGAGCATTTTCTTCATAAATGGTAAATCTATGAGTATAGATTAAGATATGAATATTATGGATATGAATGGAAAGTAGAACATCAAATGCAGCATTTTGAGGTTCTGTTGACCAAAACCTTGGAATATTTTACTTCCCTGGGACTCCTTCAGTTGGGTGTTACATGAGCTCAGAGGTCTTCCTTTTTTCTAGTCACTTTAGTTCTTTCCCTTGGACTAATGATGCTGATGCACCATGCAGGAGAGACTCAGAGACAGAGAGACAGACAGCAGGAAAGAGAGATGTTGAGATAGATAGAGAGGGAAAACCCCTGTGTGTCCATGGCTTGTACATATAGAACACTTAAAGCATATATTTTTCCATGTGACTTTTGTGACTTCAGGGTTGGGAGTGGGGAGAGGTTGGATAGGGTGATAAGGAAATGTCCATCCAGTCCCATTTTTGCCTGTCTCGTCCTCTCTGATTGCTCTGATTCTAAAAGTGGTTCCCTGATGTATGGAGTTTTGCCTTCTCCATTCCCTGCCTGTGCTTCACTTAGAAATTCTCTGAGGAACTCTGCTGGCCATGGCTGACAGTCGCCCTTGGTGTCTCATTGTCCCAGTCCCTACAGGAACTTGGCAGTCACATAAAGGATGACTCAGGTGCCTGGTGACCACACCAAGCAAGTCTCTTATCAGTTTCCTTGTTCTTGGCTCAGTTTTGGGCGTCTCTGTTGGAAGCAGGAACTGGAACCGTGCTGGTTCTCAGGCCCGGGCACAGCTTTTGTGTCTCTCTTTGGCTCTTGATAACCTTTGCTTCGGTTCTATCTGCTTATCTTCCTCCGGAGGAGTTCTTTGATTTCCCACATGCCTGATAACAATACCAACAACAGTGATGAACCATGCTGCCATGTCCTGGGTACCCAACCATGTGCCACGTACTCCCCTGGTCCGTTTCTGTACCCTGTGTCCAAGCTCAGGGCAACCTTTTAAAACCAAATTGTATTATCTTCATTTTGCTGATGAGACAACTGGTGCTGATGAGACGGCTGTGACTTTCCTAAGATTACTTATCCATTCTGTGACAATTTGGGGTTTCAATCTGGTCTCACGTATTCTGTAGCAAGGTCCTTTCCAGCGTATATCCCTTCTCCAGATGTTGGACATGCAGAGCAGGGAAGAGACTCAACTTTCAGGCCTCTGAGTGCACTAGGTAACCTTGAATCCATGGTGACTAAGCTACTTCCTTTCATATTCTCCTTCACTACCACCGGTTACACGAAGCAGGAACTGTCTGCTGATGGTGAGGCTCTGACACCTGTCTGACATTTGTTAATCTTCCCTTTTAATAAAGAGACAGCGGCCTCCAGCACTGAGCTTTGGGCAAGCAATTATGTCCAACTAGAATTTAATAGTACTGTTGTTTTTATACTTGTATTTGTTTTGTATGGCAACCTTCTTTTAATTCCAAGTGATATTAATATCCCATATAGTAGTGATGAAAAGTTTTCTTTCAAGATACATCAATCTAGGTTTTAACAAGTGAACCCATTTGAAGAAAAACGTGAAACAAATAATGGTATGGATCATAGGAGGATAGAGAAATTATGGAAAATTGATACTCAGATGATTGAAATATTAGAACCAATGCTCTCCTCAACATTTCACTTGTTTGTGACCCACAGGAGGCCAAGCCCCCGTGAGCCACAGACGGACATGATGACACATTGATGCTTATACTTCTGATGCACGGGCACTATTTAGTGATACTGTAGTTCTTTGACAGAAGTGAGTTGTATAGCATATTTGATGAACATATTCCCAAGTCTCCATCTTTTGTGGAAGGGAGAAGAGGTGGGTGCACCAGTAGAACCATCAGAGAAGGAGTATGAGAAAGACTGGAAATGGGACTCAGACACAGTGTGGTAGAGGCTCCAGGTCATGGGGTCACTTTGGGAAGTAGGAATTAGGAAGGCTTCCTTGTGGCTCAGCTGGAAAAGAATCCGCCCACAATGCGGGAGACCTGGGTTCCATCCCTGGGTTGGGAAGATCCCCTGGAGAAGGGAGAGGCTACCCATTCCAGTATTCTGGCCTGGAGAATTCCATGGACAGTCCATGGAGTTTCAAAGAGTTGGACACAGCTGAGCAAATTTCACTTTCCCTTGAGGAAGAGGCACTTGCGTGAGGAATAAGTAGCCATTGATTATATGGATATGGTGTGGGGAGATGGGAGCAGAGACATAGAGTGGAGAAGTGCAATCTGAGTTTGGGAAACAGCTAGTATCCAGTTTGCTTCGAGCACTGGGAAATGGGACTGGAGCATAGATTGGAGCAAAATCATTTAGAACCTAAAAGACAGGCCAAGGAGATGGGGCTTATTTTACAATGGAATTGGAATCCACTGAAGGCACCTCAGGAGGGACTGGAAATGAATAGGATCAGTTACTCAGAGCACTCGGGTGCCCCAGGAACCTGTGTTTCCCCAACTTTGTCTTTTCTTTGTGTAGTAGGCGAGCTACTTCTGAGACCTCATTTCCGTTGGGGAGTCTTGTCCAAAATGCCCTTCATGCTGCTTAATATTCTATCAATATAAATTCATCCCTCTAGGACCGACCAGTAGGTTGAAAACTGTAGAAGGGGCAACATTTTCAGTTCCTGAGGGCTGCACTCCCAAGTGGGCAGTTACCCAGGATTGGAGAGTTTGGAGATTTGGGCTTCATAGTCATCTTTCCGTCCACAAAAACGTGAGAGTTTCTCCTTTTCTCTGTTTCTAACCTGACTCCTTGTGTGGAGATTGTGCAAGGTCCTCCACCAAAAATCACATTCATGGGGAAAGCAAAACAGTCAGCACACTCTGTATAGCCAAGTGGTGCAGAGATTGTCTCTTTTGAGGTCATTGGCCTGTTTCTCCCTTACTGCTAGAGGAGAAACTTTGAGGCCCAACTCTTTGGGTACCCAGGGGGCTGATTTTCCTTTCCCATGTTTTGTAATTTTTCACTGTGACCTCATCATTAGTGGAACTTTATGGGAGGGAGTCTTGTGGGAGTTGGTTTAGGAGTATATATTCTTCTATTGTGCTTGTTTATATCTGCCAGCTGGCTGGAGAGATTTTCCAAGCCAAAACTACTGAATTGTAGATGCCAGGGAACCTCAAACCAGAGGTAAGAAACATCTTGTCATTGTGAATTCTACTGGGAGATGGGGCTTCCCAGGTGGCTCAGTGGGAAAGAATCAGCTTGTAATACAGGAGATGTGGGTTCAATCCATGGGTTGGGAAGATCCCTTGAAGAAGGAAATGACAACCCACTCCAGTATTCTTGCCTGGGGTATCCCATGGACAGAGGAGCCTGGAGGCTACAATTGATGAGGTCACAAAGAGTCAAACACAACTAAGTGACTGAGCACACACGCACTCATGGGAGATATTGAATGTCTTTTCCCACCCAGGGCCAAGTTTAGACGATCAAACTGCTGTATCTCTTTTTGCTGAAAAGATGACCTAGTCCATCCTGTAACTGAGGATGCAGCTTTTTGAGTGTCCTGGCTTGATGTCTATATAAAGACTTGACTCCCATCCCTATATGGTGTAAAAGACCAAGCTCCTATTTTGCCTAGACTGGTGACCATGAACCCTACCTGGGGGCAGCTACACTATCATTTCACATATAACCCTCAAGACTTCTAGTCCATTTTCATTTTAAGCCTTTTGGAATTCCCCTGATATTTTTTTCTTTTTGCAAGTTCAGTTTTGCTGCACTTACAAGGATGTTCATTATATGTCATCCAGTAGTTCTAGAGGCTTTGTAATCATAGACTCTTCAGGTTATCTAGTCCAGAATATTCCTAAAGATAGAGATCTGCCAAGGAAATTGAAAGCCCTCTCTTCATAGCTATACCCACCCTGCATGGGCCATGGCTGAGGTTTCACAGAAAATAAACATTTTAAGGAGATTTTGCAAGAGTGAGGGAGAGAGATGAGCAAATATGGTAATCTCTTTTTTAAGTGAAGACATAAGTGAGAGATGTTTCAGGCAACTGCACTCTCTGAAGGAACATTGGCATCCTTGGCGGGACATCTCGTGATGTGATATGATGTGATGGCTTCTTTTTCTTAAATCATGGAAGGATAATGCAATAGAGAGGAGGATATTTCATTTTAATCTTTTACATCTGTTCACCAAGTATAAAAGGATAAAATAAGATAAAGCAATGCTCTCTTGAGAAGTCCATAGTTTCAAAGGCTTTTGGCATTAATGTGCTTATTAATTGTCATAGATAGTCACTGTCATCAGAAGAATATTGTATAATATATAGTGGCCTTTATAGGACTAAGAGAGAGAGAATTTCAAGTTTCTCTCTTAACCTGATCCACTTAAAATGAAAAACAAAGACCATTAAATCCTGTTCAGTTGAAGGGGATCCTAAATATAGTTTATTGGGGCTCTTAATTCACCCTGAAAACTGCTGTAATTATTAAAAGTGTCCAAGCTGTTAACTCGAAAACAACATATGCCACATTTACATAATGATTTGCATATAATTTCCATGTAATTCATTTAATGTCAAAATGTACAATTAGGCTTCCAGCCCCTCTGCCTTTTGCCCCCATGCCCCTTCCTGGCCCCACTGTGTTAAATCAGAGTCTCTTCCTTGTTGGAAGCTATTTATGAATGGGTTTAGAAGACTTGGCTGGATGGAGGTCATCTGTTGTTTTAGTCCAAAAAGATCTTGGCCAAACATATTTCTTCTTCTAGACTGGATTGGTTGTACTCTCTATTGTGAGTACATTATGGGGACCAGTTACTCAGTTCTGCTTGAGACATGGGTTCACTTTACAGATGAAGAAACTGAGGCTCAGAGAGGTTCTCTCTGATGCACTATGGTGTTCACTTGCTTTCTCTGTCCCAGCAATCCAAAGTCGCCCACCTGCCATACAAGAGGCTTTTTTGTGTATCTTTTACAAGAGACAAATATAATTCATTAAAACAAATCATTTGCCATAGCTCATGTGATTATTTGCTCTTGGGTTTGCCATCAAGGACAGGAAAGAATTCTTCCATCAGATTCCATATTTATCCATTGTGGGTGAGCTCTCTTTCTGTCTAAACTAACTGCAGCCCCACAAGCATGTCATGCTTTTTCTGGCTCCTACCTGTGTTTTCAGTGTGGGCCCCTCTCCCTGCATCTCTGTTTGCACCCAACATCCGGTCTCCCATTTACACATCACCAGGATGCCTTCTTCCATACCCTGTGACTAGGTTTGATGCCCTTAAAGTGAACTCCTAAATCACTCTGTTTAACTTGAGCTCCCTAAAAGCAACCCTTGAGACAGACTTGAGTGTGAGGACTTCCCTGGTTGTCCAGTGACTGATACACTCCACACTCCCAGTGCAGGCAGCCCGAGTTCAATCCCTGGTCAGGGAACTAGATTTCACAGGCTGCAACTAAGAGTTTGCATGCCGCAACAAAGATCCATGATCCTGTGTGCCACAACTAAGACCCAGTGCAGCCAGATAAATAAATAAATATTTTAAAAAGAGACTTGGGTTTAGGTACTGCATTTGGGGAGTGACCCCTGGGTGCAGGGGTGAGGGACCTGGGAGAGTGAAGCCAGGAAGGAAAAAGTTAGGGGTCATCACTGAGGATGCTGCTATCAGCAAAGGGAGCTCAATTCCTCTGGGTCCTCCTGGGAAATGTGTGGAATGATTCCAGTATAACTGCCTGGAGGAGGGGAATTGGGGCATTTATTCACTAACTTAGTCAGCGTTGGCTGAGGGTTGCCCCAAGAGTTGCTAGTTTCCCTGCCCTTCCCAGCTGTGCAACTGCACAGGCTGACTAAGCTCTCCAGGGCTTCTGCCACGTCTGAGTCATCCAGAGAACGAAGCTGTGTGTTGCTCAGGCTGGTAGCAACATGCCAGGCTCAATCTTGGCTGAGATAGGAAGTAAGGCAAGCGAGTGTGTCCCCAGATGTGTCTAGTACTGCACTCACCATTCTGTTTTGCATTTGTATCCTCCACTAGAGCATAAGCATCCTGAGGACAGGGGTTGTGTGACCACTGGGTCCCCAGCTAGACACTGTGTTTGATGATAATCTGTTACACGAATACATCAGGTACCAAATTCAGTTCAGCTTCAGCAAAGCTAGCTATCACTAAGCTTAGCTAAGTCAGAAGAACTGGTTTATGTAGTCTTTTTTCCTCCCCAATTCTGTCCATCCTAAAAAGTTGGAAGAAAGTAAATGAACCAAGGGGAATATTTCACATATATTTTATGAAATTGCCAGAAGCAAAAAGAAAATCAGGTCCATCACGATTCTTCACTTGAAGATACCAGCAAATTCTGAGGCAAAATCATAGCTCAGAATTTTGCCCCAGATGTTTGGTTTCGTTCAAAGGAATAGCATCAAATAAAGTTAAATGGATAACAGCAAAAGCCATGGTTCAAGACCCTTAGGACCTTTTCTCCTGGAAGTAGCTCCATCTTTTCTTTTCATCACTTCGCTTTATCATTTCTACTCACCTCTTTGCTACTCTCTCTCAGTGGTTTCCATTCTTCTCCTTTATTTCTTATCCCTCATGTTCTTCCTCAGGTCTAGGACTCCAGCTGCCACATGGTGCCGAGCATGGTGACAGAAACACAGTGGGCAATGAGGTCCCTTTCATTTTCGACTGCACATTTTATCAAGACAGATAGCCGAGTGCCCATGTGCTGTGCTTAGTCGCTCAGTCGTTTCTGACTCTTTGCAACCCCGTGGACTGCAGTCCACTAGGCTCCTCTGCCCATGGGGATTCTCCAGGCAAGATTACTGGAGTGGGTTGCCATGTCCTCCTCCAGGGGATCTTGCCAACTCAGGGATTGAACCCAGGTCTCCTGTATTGCAGGTGTATTCTTTACCAACTGAGCCACCAGGGAAGCCCAAGAATACTGGAGGGGGTAGCCTATCCTTTCTCCAGTGGATCTTCCCAATGTAGGGATCAAATCAGGGTCTCCTGCATTGCAGGTGTATTCTTTGCCAGCTGAGCTACCCAGGTGCTTGTGGTTCCTCCTCAGATAAACATGATGATCTGACAGCCAGGGAGCTGAGAGGAGGCTGTGCGAGAAGCCTCCTTATCTAGTAGGAATCTGTCAGACAATGTCGGGTCAACACAGACCGACAACTCGCAGTTACCGCTGGGGAGAGGGAAGGGGGAGGGACATGATAGGAGTAGGAGACTAAGAGGCACAAACTATTGGGTATAAAATAAATAAGCTATAAGGATATATTGTACAAATAAACAAAATAGTAATGTTATATACATTAAAGCATTTTTAAATAAAGTACCTAGAAAAACTGGAAAAAAAAGAAAATGTCAAGGAGCCGATGGGCCCTCAGAAGTGGTGTGGCAACCCCCATGGCTGCCCCCATGTCTCCCGGGACCTCTGGGCCATGAAAACCTTGCCCTCCAGCGATCCCTAAGAACTGCCCACACACCAAGGGGGTAGGCAGCTGCCAGACTGGACAGGAGAGGATCTGAAAGAGGAGGGGACATCCGGTCAGGAGGCAGAGCGGCAGCCTCTCTTCCTGCCTCCTTCCTCCTTCTGTAACTTTCAGATGCTCCGAGGGAATCCCTGTTGGCCCAAACACCTCTGTCTGGTGCATCCCTTTCTGGAAGCGCCACCTACATATTCTTGTGACTGACATTGAACTGTGTGTGTGAGAGACACAGACACACAGACAAAAGAGATTGAGAGAGATATAAATATTATATTATAAATAATAATAAATGTATTATTATATAATAAATAATATTATAAATGTTTATAATAAAGATGGGGCTTCGCTGGTGGCTCAGATGATCAAGAATTTGCCTGCAGTGCGGGAGACCCAGGTTCAATCCCTGGGTTGGGACAATCCCCTGGAGAAGAAAATGGCAACCCACTCCAGGACTCTTGCCTGGAGAGTCCCATGGACAGTCTGTCCATGGGGGTCGCAAAGAGTCGGATACCACAGAGCAGTCAAGTAGCACTATAATAAAGATGATAGCTGAATTTATCAAGATGTTTACCAAGTTCAGGCACCATGCTGAGCTCTTCCCAGGTATCCTGTCATGAGTTCTGTGAATATTCCCACTGCACAGTTGGAGGACTGAGTCTCAGAAAGGTTAAGTGACTTACCTAGGGTCATGCTGAGTAAGTGGAGTATGCGGGCCTCACACACAAGCTTGTCAAACTGCAGAAATAGAGTTGGTCATCATCATGGTAGGAGATTAGAGACCCGCAGGATGTGTTTTGGGCAGTGCATGTGTGTGTGTGTGTGTGTGTGTGTGTGTGTGTGTGTGTGGAGTGCATGTCTGTGTGTGAGTGTGTTCTCTTGTGTGCACATGTATAGAGAAAGTGGTGGTTGAGAATACAGAACAGATCCAGATGGCACGGATTTGCAGCCCAGCCATTCTGTTTCGTGGGTGTTATCTCAGGCAGGTCACTTACGCCTTTCTGCGCCTCAATTGCATCCTCTGTACATTAGGCACAATAGTACCTCACTTACTGGCTTGAGAGTGCTTTGAAAGGTGATGTGTGAGTTCTTATGTAAATGCTGGATATTTGTGTTACTAGTAGTAGTCATTATATATCAGTGTTCAAGTGCATGAAGTGTTAGACACTTAGTCGTATCTGACTCTTTGTGACCCCATGAATTGTAGCCCTCCAGGTTCCTCTGTTCATGGAATTCTCCAGGCACAAATACTGGAGTGGATAGCCATTCCCTTCTCCGGGGGGTCTTCCCAACCCAGGGATCAAACTTGAATCTCCTGCATTGGCAGGCAGATTCTTTACCATCAAGCCACCTGGGAAGCCAGTGGTGAGTAACATCAAATGTTTATTGATAAGAATAATAATAAGAATGTGTACTGGGTGCCCACTTTGACATAGTGCTTGGAATACATTCCCTGATCTAGAACTCTCAGCTCTACCATGAGGTCAGTATCATTAGTTCCATTTATACAGGAGCAGTCGAGTCTCAGGAATATTAAACAATAGTCCAGAGACACGGAGAAGGCAATGGCACCCCACTCCAGTACTCTTGCCTGGAAAATCCCATGGATGGAGGAGCCTGGTGGGCTGCGGTCCATGGGGTTGCTAAGAGTCGGACATGACTGAGTGACTTCACTTTCACTTTTCACTTTCATGCATTGGAGAAGGAAATGGCAACCCACTCCAGTGTTCTTGCCTGGAGAGTCCCAGGGACAGGGGATCCTGGTGGGCTGCTGTCTATGGGGTCGCACAGAGTCAGACACAACTGAAGCGACTTAGCAGCAGCAGCAGTCCAGAGACAAATATCTAAGAGACATCAGAATCAAGATGCAAACCTTGATCCCTGTGCTCTCCTGTTTTACTTTTTGTGGGCTCATTTGTTCATCTGAACAAATACCTTTCATTCAGACTTAGATTTTTTTTTTCCACATTAGGAACTGTGCCCATCTGCCTGCCTGAGAAAAGTTTGCACAGAGCTGCTTTTAAATGGCGAACCCTTGCAGCTTTTTAATTGCCACTATCTCTTTGAACATTTGGAATTTGTAATGAAATCACTTTCCACCCCAATTCATCCCAAATTCAATATTCTGTTTCCTTTCAGCTTTTTTTATGTGTGTTTCCCGAGCAATGAAAAGATTGGTAACTTTATAAAACATCTAAAAGCGCGGTGGAAGTTTCCTGGGGCTTCAAGTGTTGTGTTATGTTATCTTTGGAATAACTTTGAAGTCCCACCGGTGTAATAGAAGCCGTTATTATGTCATGGAGCTGATTAGCATGCCTGTGGGAAACATTAATTCATGCTGACATCATAGCTGGGTTTGCAATCAATCAGTGTGTTTTGCTTCTCTTCGCTCCCCGCCTACCCCACAAGCCACCCCCCAGTGCTCTTCATGTAAAGGTGATGGGCTGGCTTTCTGAGGATAATGGGGGCATGTAAGGATGCCCCCAGATGAGGCCGGACTGAACCGCAGAAGCCACCACCACCTCCTGATGGCCCGGGGAGGAAATGGCGAAACAAAGCTTTTGGCAGAAGCAGGGAGAAGGCTGCCGGCCTTTTGATTTGCCTTGAAAGGTTTTGATTTAGTTGGCATTCAGACTCTTGATATATAAAACTTTTTAACTCAGTAGTCAGCATGGCTGCCTGAATCCATTTGGTTCCGGTCAGTTATGATTAAGCTGATTGCTGGTGGCTCTGGTGTGGCGGGCGGTGGGGGGCAGGGCTGGCCTTCACCGGATAAGACCAGCACATTCCAAACTCTCTCTTCCTCCAACACAAGAGTACATTTCATTGACAAAGGAAGCCGTAAAGAAGAGACATGTAGATTCCTATTATCTCCAATTGTTAATATTTAACATGTATTAAAGAGCTATCTTTCTGTTCGCCACGTGCAATTAATTTAACCACCAATGCGCTGTTAAGTATCTATCAGAAATGTGAATTTTTTCACGATGTATTAATCTGGTAATGATGTCTTTCCTTTTTACCTTTAGATTTAGTATTATTGTTTTACGTTATGTGGCGTATCCTCTGGGGAACTGGGGAGAAACTATAGGAAGTGTTGGGAAGAGCCTAATGATGGCTGATGTGGGGTGGGGAAAGTTCAGGGTGTTTCTATTCTGAACACAACCTGGGGCTTCCTTCCTCCCTCTAGGGCATGTGTGACCTGCTCGGCTCCCCCTCTCCTCTGACCTCTCCACCTACAACCTATGTAGCTTGGAAAGCTGGGATGATCATATCCCTGAGTCAGGTTTTGGCCTAGAAGATGAAAACCCCGTTGTCTATGGTGAATCAAGGAAGGAGGAAATTGGGCAAGGGAGGCGTTATTTTAGATGTATATGTAAATAGCTGGGGCTATTCCTAGCTGAGGCCCATTTTGCTACAGTTATAAGTGCCCCCCCTGCCACAAGCTCCCTGTGCTCCCCTTATGAAAAGCTCTTCACGTCCACAACTGCCCACTCAGAATCTATTTTTGCTCATTAGATTCAGGCTGTCTGAAGGCAAGAATGTATCTGCCTTGTTCACCAAAGTGAGAACCTACCACATGTTAGATACTGTTCTAGACCTCAGAATTATAGAGATGAGTAAGGTATGGTTCCTGCCCTACGGATGTCTTATCTTATTAACAAAACATTCATTTTGTTGTTGTTCAGCTGCTAAGTCGTGTCCGATTCTGTGACCCCATGGACTGCAGCACGCCAGGCTTCTCTGTACTTCACTGTCTCTTGGAGGTTGCTCAAATTCATGTCCAGTCTTTCTCAGCATCAGGGTCTTTTCCAGTGAGTTGGCTCTTCACATCAGAAGCTGAAGCTTCACATATTGGAGCTTCAGCTTCAGCATCAGTCCTTCCAATGACTGTTCAGTCCTTTGGGATTGACTGGTTGGATCTCCTTGCAGTCCAAGGGACTCTCAAGAGTCTTCTCCAACACCACAGTTCAAAAGCATCAATTTTTCAATGTTCAGCCTTCTTTATGATCCACCTCTCACATCTGTACGTGACTGTGGGAAAAACCATAGCTTTGACTAGATGGACCTTTGCTGACAAAGTAATGTCTCTGCTTTTTAATATGCTATCTAGGTTCATCATAACTTTTCTTCCAAGGAGCAAGTGTCTTAATTTCATGGCTGAAGTCACCATCTGCAGTGATTTTGGAGCCCCCCAAATTAAAGTCTGTCACTGTTTCCATTGTTTCCCCATCTATTTGCCATGAAGTGATGGGACCAGATGCCATGATCTTAGTTTTCTGAATGTTGAGTTTTAAGTCAACTTTTTCATGCTCCTCTTTCACTTTCATCAAAAGGCTCTTTAGTTCTTCTTCAGGTTGGCACTAATTCAAAAGGTAACTTGGCACAGGTATACATGTGTTCCCCATCCTGAACCCTCCTCCCTCCTCCCTCCCCATTCCATCCGGATTCATTTTGATATTTGGCAAAACTAATACAATTATGTAAAGTTTAAAAATAAAATAAAAAAAAAAAGAAAAAAAAAAGGTAACTTGGGACTTCTCTGAGCAAATGAGGGGTGGTGAGCACTTCAGTTGGAAAAATACATAGAAAATCATGGAAATGTCAGGGGGCGTGTTTTTGGTCACCTGCAAGAAATCCAGAATGGTTCCATTACAGGGGTTACCTGGAGGAGAGGAACAGTAAGGAACGGATACTGAGTGCTGAAGCTTGAAAGGGCAACACGCTTACCCATGGTCACATATAAAGCCAAGTCCACTCTAAACCCAGTGCTCTTTTGGCTGAATTATAGTTCACCCATGCTGCCCATGGTGAGAAAACACAGCCCTGGTATCAGGAGTCCCCCCAACTGGTCCTGTTTGGCTGCAGTGGACTTTCAGTTAATGTATAACTTTTTTTAATTTATTTTTTTTTTATTGAAGGATAATTGCTTTATAGAATTTTGTTGTTTTCTGTCAAACCTCAACATGAATCAGCCACAGGTATACATATATCCCCTCCCTTTGAAACTCCCTCTTAAGCCCCAAATTCTAAGTGTCCAACCTATGAGACAGAGGGTTAAACAAAGTTCATAAGTTATCATGTTGGGGAATGGGACTTTTGCCAAAAAGGAAATGCATGGTATAGTTAGAAACTGATATAGAAATCCCCCTTCCCAGTTGAGCTGCTGGTCCACAATGATCTATTGGCCTTATTTTATTTTTTTCCTTCAGGTGTTCCTTTATTTTATTTTTTTATATCCTATTCTATATTCCATTAAAATTTTTTTTTTCCTTCTGCATCCTAGCCTCACTTCAAATCTCTGACTTCCCCTACATGCATCCTTGCTGGTGAGTTTCACTGAGGCTCTTCTACTCTGTACCTCTGCGCATTGATACGTGCGTCTTCTAGAACTCATTCTGTATAGTTCTGTGTGCTAACATTAGGTGGTGTTGGACGCCAAATTTCATTTTGCAAGCCCTAGGTATCACTCTTTAATCAAACACATTAATTTGATTTCTGTATCTAAATGTATGAACAATCACACTAAGTGGAATGTGAAAAGGCCTATCTTCCCGCCCACAATTTCTGCTTCCAAGAAGTTTGTGCCAAAGTTATAAAAAAATTCATAGTTTTAGAGGTTTTTGTACTTAAGAATTGCAGATAAAGGACTGTGGACCATTTTACTCCTCCATTCTGCCTCTGATGGACCCCTCTGCATTTCCAGTTCTGCCAGTTCAATCAATGCCTGGCATATACCCTGAGAAAATCATAATTCAAAAAGACACATGTACCCGATGTTTGTTAACAGGAGCTGGGACATGGAAGCAGCCTAAATGTCCATTGACAAATGAATGAATAAAGAAGATGTGGTAAATATATGCAATAGAATATTAGTCAGCCGTTAAAAATGAAATTGAGTCATTTGTGGTGATGTGGATGGTCATAGAGTTTGTCATACAGAGTGAAGTTAGAAAGAGAAAAGCAAATATTGTATATTAATGCATATATGTGGAATCTAGAAAACTAGTACAGATGACCCTCTTTGCAGGGCAGGAATCTAGAGGCAGGTGTAGAGAACGGGCGTGTGGACACTGGCTGGGAAGGGAAGAGTGTGCTGGGTTGGGAGAGTGGCACAGCCATGTACACACTGCCTTGTGTGTAACAGACAGCTAGTGGGGAGCAGCTGTGTGACCCCGGGAGCTCAGCTCAGCGCTCCATGATGACAAAGAGGGGCAGAAGGAGGGCTGGGGTGGGAGGAGGTGCAAGAGAAAAAGGGTATATGATACATATAGCTGATTCACCTCACTGTACAGCAGAAACTAACACAACATTGTAAAGTGATTATACTACAATTTTTTAAAAAAGCCGGCCTTATCCATGTCTTTCTTTGGGACAATGTCTCTGGGGTACTCACTCAGAAGAGGGTGTCCTAAGATCTTAGGATCTGTGCGTTTTTACTCCCACTAACTACTGCCAGATTCCTCTGCAAAATATCTGTAGCTGTAAACCCCCCACCAGCAGGACATGAGGGTGAGTTCCTATTTCCTAATACCCTCACTATCACTTAATATTATTACCTGATTGTCTAATTTTTTTTTAATTGGAGGGTAACTGCTTTACCATGTGGTGTTGGTTTCTGCCATACAACAACTCAATCAGTCATAATCATACATATGTCTCCTCCCTCTGGAGCCTCCCCCTCCTCTCCCATCCCACTCCTCTAGGTTGTCACAGAATGCCAGCCTGGGTTCCCTGTTATATAGCAACTTCTTACTAGCTATCTGTTTTACACATGATAGTGTCTATATGTCTGATTGTCTAATTTTTTTCCAATTTGATAGGTTAAAAGTGCCACTGCAAGCTTGTTCTAATTTGCCTTTCTCTATCAGTGAATGTGAGCTTTGTATATATGTTAACTGTTCTTGTTTCCCCTTTTGGGAAACGCTTATTCATATCTTTTTAGTTTTCTGTCTTTTTCCCTTCACTATATCATTTGTTCTTTTGGATTTTGACTACACAATCATAATCCACTCCAAGGTCACAAATACATTTATCTTATTTACTTACTGTATTTCTTAAGTTTTACTTCTCATATTTCAGTCTTTAATTCATCCAGTTCATCTCTTGCTTATGTTCTTGTATGTGCTGTGAGGTTACAATTCAACTTTTTCTCTATTCTTTGAGTCAGTTTCCCTTTTTATCAAATAATCTGCACTTTCTCTATCCATTGGTGATGCTGCCTCTCTTAGATACAAATGAAATATAAAGTCCTGCAAAGATATGGATTGAAATTACAGTTAAACATTGAACTACACAGAGATTAAGGGTACCAACCCTCCCCATAGTCAAAAATTCACATATAACATTACAATTGGCCCTCCAATACAGATATCATGGTTCTGCCTCCATGGATTCAGCCAACCATGGATCATATGGTACTGTAGTATGTATTTAGTGAAAAAAAAAAAATCTGTGTGTAATTTAGTGAAAAAAAAAAATCTGTGTGTAAGTGAACCTACACAGTTCAAACACATAATTTTTCAAGGGTCAACTGTATCTATCTGGGGAGACTCAACATGTTTTATAGCTCATTTAGCCCTCACAAGAAACAGAGTGAGTTAGATTTTATGTCCCCGATTTACAAAAAAAGAAAGAGAAGCTCCAGGAAGCTAAATAAGCCAGTTATTAAGTAATAGAGCAAGGATTCAAACCTAGATCTGTCTGACTTTCTGAGGGCTTTTATTATTATTATTGCACCCTTCTGTCCTTGTGAATGTATATCCTTGCTTATTTATTTGCAACCAACTAACCCTCATAACCAGCTTTCCTTTAGCTATAAAAACAACCCAACCCGAGGCTATCGAGCCTATAAATGTTTTTTCTTTCTACCTTAATCCCAGGGGAATCTCTTGGCTGGCTGCCACAGGAACCAAGAGCAATACCTCTGAGATTCTGTCTGACCTCAAGTAGGATCAGGGTCTTGGAGAAGTGACCTGTTTTACAAGTAAAACAAAAATGAATAGACTGTGTAGATAATTTCCATTTTCCATTTTTATATCTCTGATGAATGAAAGAATATCTGATGATTGAAGGTAAAGAAATTTGAAGTTTGTAAAGAATCTCTTTTAACCAAATTAGGTCAAAAAAATCATAAAAGGTTTATGACATATAGATAAGTATGAAGTAATAAGAACAATAGTAAATCACATAGTCATAGTTCTTTGTAGTTTTCAGAACATACTAATGCTGTTCATTTGTTTTGGTTCTTTCAATGATCTTTTAAAGCAGGTAAACTGAGCTTGAATGTTACAAAGCAATTGAGTCATGGAGTTTTACCCAAGTTCAGGTGATTGCATCAATTCCCCGAACTAGTCACCTCTAACTGTATTCATTCTGCTAACAGGATGTTAGCAGATGTGCCTGAAGCAGAGGCTTGAAAGTGCCTGCATGCTTCTGATTGGTCTCTCGCTCTTCAGACATTACCATAAGGACAGTCCAGGCTGGCCAACTGTTCCAAAGAGGAAGGTAAGAGACATCTGGAGCAAAGTTCCCCAGAGAAGATGCCACGGCCAAGCTCAACCTGGAGCAGAGCCTCCTTTGACCTGCAGATTCATGTGTGTTTGTGCTCAGTCACTCAGTCATATCTAACTCTGCACTCCCGTGGACTGCAGTCTACCAGGCTCCTCTGTCCATGGGAGTGCCATTTACTCCTCCGTAGGATCTTCCCAACCCAGGGATCAAACCCCTGTCTCCTGCTTTGGCAGATGGATTCTTTACCAGTGAGACACTCGAAAGCAAATTCATGAGCTTTCATTAAATACAGTTGTTGACTTAAGCCGTAGAGTTTGAATGATAGTTTGTTACATAGCAATAGCTAGCTGATACAACAAGATAAACCAGTTAGTAATTGTAAAGCTGGACTTGGAATCTAGATCTTCAAACATATAGTTCTACACACTTTCGACTCTGCTAAGTTGCTTTTCATGCAGACAGACATTTGTTTAGTTTTTTTTTTTTTTTTTTAATACCTCAAGATGGAGCCTTTTCTGCTTCGTGTCTCAGGGGCCATGTCTTCTCTGACTCCTCAGAGCCCAGTCCCATATCTTGCACATTGTAGGTAGTATGTTTATTAAATAAAGAAGCTATAAAAATATGAAGGTCATACCTCTATCCCCTTAATCTTATTTTTACAAATAAAATTTTTAATAAAAACAAAGTTAAACTGGAAGGTATATTGATCAGTGAGAATCAGCTTCTAAAAACTGGTCCCAGCAACTGCACAAAGAGAACACAGTCATCATTTTCTTTTTCAGACATCTGTCCATATGCAGCATATTTCCTCTCTGAAGAAAGATCAAACCCCATAAAATGCATCATTTATATGCCACTCCCCATTATGAAACAGCATGGAGACCATTAATGAGAAGCAAAGGCTAAAAGAAGAGCCCACGAGTCGGGTTCAGGCAGACTGTGGCGAAAAGGCACCATCCTTTGGGAATTACACACAGGAAAAAAGAAGAAACATCGTGCCTGATTCCCTGCCCACCGCCCCTCCCCACCCCCATCCTCACCTCCATCCCCACTTCCCCCGTTGCTTCAACAGCTTGAGGTAGAGAATTTGTAAAACCCACACGGAGAGCTTTTTCCTCTGATTTTTTAATCTCAGAAGTCCGACAGTGGCGATGAAGGTAGGTGTGACATTTGCAATTTTCCATGCACCAGCCCTTTCCATTTTCTTTCCTGGTGCTGCTTCCATGGTACAGTAAACCTCCAGCTCTGACAATAATTATAGCCGGAATAAAATGAAGGGAGTAATAGGAACAAAGCGTCGCTGTAATTGCCTTTTCATTATTTGCTAACAGTTAGTTATTCAGTCACAGGGAAAAATTACACAGTAATTGGTTGACAATGGGGAAGCAATCGCTGAATCCCACAACTATGATATTTTTGCTTGTTGGGCTTTAGACCTTTTATTCATATTTTGATTAAACAGCTGGAGCATTAAACTGACATGGAATGTATCCTTGGTCAAATTCCGATGTGATTGTTTCTACTCCATTCAAAATGTTGAATTTAAACTAGCACCTACAGTAGAGCTGTAAATAGTCTATTGACTTTCAAATAAATCCCTCCTCTTTACTCCAGTTCATAAAGAAGGCACAGTAAGTGTAATAGCACAATTTTTTAACAAATCAGTTTTCAGTTGGGTGTTTTCAAATGTAAAAAAAGTATATGGAATCACATGGTGCCTTCTTCTGGCCTTCAGATGTTTGAATTTAACTTTCTAAACTGTCACTCAGTCACGTCTGACTCTTTGCAACCCCATGGGCTGTAGCCCACCAGACTCCTCTGTCCATGGCATTTTCTAGGCAAGAATACTGGAGTGGGTTGCCATTTCCTACTCCAGGGGAATCTTCCCTGACCCATGGATCAAACTGTGTCTCCTGCATTGGCAGGTGGATTCTTTACTACTGTGCCACCTGGGAAGTCCCAAGATCTTTATGGAGTCCTGAAAAACATTCACTCTTACTTGCTCCTACAGGTAGAAAAACTGAGGTCTGGAAAGGGGACTGAGCTGTTCAGGTTCATCCAGCTCTCTACTCATTTTAGGACTGGAAACCCAAATGATGACTCTTGGTACTTCATTTAAACTGTCTTCTGGCTCCACATTTGCATGCAGGAGGAGAACTAGAACAGCACAACAGGTAAGATCTATGCCTGCATAAGCATAAATTTCCATATGCGTTTGTGTGTGCACGTGCATGCGTGAGTACACACACACACACACTACATGGTGTCTGCCTCATATTGATGATCTTTGTGGGTAAGCTTCATGGTACCACCATTCCTTGGCATCCTAAGCACCTAGACTAGGGCCATGTGTGCCATGATGCCTTGGGAAATGTTCAGTGGTGATAATAGAATGAGAAGATCTAATTCTTATGGTCCAAGTGTAGGAATCTTTTTACTCTAGGCGATATAAATGTTATGTTGGTTAAACACAAGAGTGTTGAGTTGGTGTCCATGTTGCGATTGCAGAAGGAACTGAGAAAGCTGCCTTGTGAAGAAGACATCCATGTTTGTGTGTGTGTGTGCATGTATCTATATCAGAGCTGGTGATGAGAGATGCTGCCACAGAATCCATCCATGTTTGTATGTGTATGCATGTGTCTATGTCAGAGCTGGTAATGAAAAAGCTGCCACAAAGTCTTCTTTGAATGATGGAGATCTTCTGTGTAGGGGGTGGAATGCTCGGGATCATATGCATGTGGCCTTGAATCCATTTCAATAATTTTAAGAGAACCTTAAAACCATGGCTCCGAGAAAGTGGTTATGGGAGGAAAGAGGTGAAGAATAGGATATTTGGGGACAGAATGTGTCTAAAGCTGTAACTAACACAGAAAGCGAGGACATAAGCTTGGTGCTTCACACACATGATCTTATGTAATGCTCACAGCAGCTCTAAGTGGCAAAGTTTCTCATCTTCATTTCATAGAGACTAAGTCTTAGACAGATGAATGGATTTGCTCAAGATCACCAAGCCAGTGGGAGAGCCAGTGAATAAAACCCAGAAACTGGGCTTTGACCTTAAAGTCATTGGTGACCTTTAGCTTCATGCAAGTAATCACAACTTATCTAATTTTCCAAGTAAACCCACAATCAACCTTATTTGATGTCTACTGTCTAAGTGCCATGGGCTTCCCTACTGGCTCAACTGGTAAAGATTTCGCCTGCAATGCAGGAGACCCAGGGATTGAACCCGGGAAGATACCCTGGAGAAGGAAATGGCAATTCCAGTACTCTTGCCTGGAGAATTCCATGGACAGAGGAGCCAAAGCGGCTATAGGAGATCCAACCAGTCCATTCTGAAGGAGATCAGGTCTGGGATTTCTTTGGAAGGAATGATGCTAAAGCTGAAACTCCAGTAGTTTGGCCACCTCATGTGAAGAGTTGACTCATTGGAAAAGACTCTGATGCTGGGAGGGATTGGGGGCAGGAGGAGAAGGGGACGACAGAGGATGAGATGGCTGGATGGCATCACTGACTCAATGGACGTGAGTTTGAGTGAACAATAGAAGTTGGTGATGGACAGGGAGGCCTGGCGTGCTACAATTCATGGGGTCGCAAAGAGTCGGACACGACTGAGTGGCTGAACTGAACTGAAGTGCACAATGGGGATTCAAAGGCCAATGAAAAGTTTCTCTCCTTGAGATGTTTAACCTCTCCCAGTGGAAACCATGAACCAAGTGCAGCATGAAGGCCACTCCTATGTCTATGGTGACCCAGTTTGAGTTGCCCCAGAAACAGACCCTGAGACAAAGATTCAAGTGCAACAAGTTGATTTGGAACGTGATGCCAAGAAACATGGTTACAGGTTAAAGAGTGAGACAAAAGTGGGCAGGATGCTAACACAGTGCATTAAAGGTTACTGCTGGTGACATCTGGACCCCATTTTCCCAGGGGAATTGTAGGACTCATTGGAGAGCATATGCGTTGGAGAACATACTTCATTGTTATCCTGATCTGAGGGTGAGGGAATTGGGATATTTATCCTCAGCGTCCTGTCCATCACTGGTTAAGGGCTACTTCTGAGGATATTAACTCTCTGCATTTCCAGTTGACTTTGTGCACCAGCCCAGGCTACATCAGCAACCAGAAAGAGCCTTCGGTAAAGATTTGCAGGTGTTCTCACTGAGCATCCTTCTATATTTACAAATGAGGGCCAAGGTGATGTGGGTGGGCAGCTGACAGTGTCTGTCACCATGGTGACAGGCAAAGTGTGTCCCAGAGTGGGTAGTTATTAATGATCAAACTTTGAAGGTGAAGGACAGGGCATTCTAGAGCATGGTCCCCATCAAGGGGCATAACTTAAGATCATCCATCTCTAAAAGACCTGCCAGGCTTTGTACCAGAGGCAGAAATTGGCTGAGATGCCAGATTCAACTCCAGTGAAATCATCTCCTTCTCATAACAGAAAGCCTATATTCTTGTCCTGGCATCCAAGGCTATTCACAGTCCAGCTTCAGTTCACCTCTTGACAAGTTCCAAGCCATCTACCCTGGGCTTTGATTCCTGCCTGTTTTTATTAATAAGTACCAGTGTTGCTGCCTGAGTCCTGCCTTTGAGACCCTGCCAGTTCTTGAGGGTCTCCACTCCAAATCTGCCTCTTACACTGTCTTTCCCAACCAATCTAGGTGGAAGAGACCTTCCTCTGCCCCCCTGCTCCTGGCCCAACACACTTATGCAGTCTCCATCACTTCCAGTGATAAAAGCCACAATCTCTTTTTTGCATTTCTCAAATCCTCAAAGCCCTAGAAACTCAAAGAGTTTTATTTATGTTATTATTTGTTTGCTTTGCTCTTTAAAAAATCTTATAAGGTAGCAGAATCTGACCTGAACTGACATGAAGCTATTTCTAGTTCTTGTTTGATCTAAATATTCACATATTTCACCACATAAATATTCATATATTTGGTTAGAGAATAAAACCCCAGATCCTACTGTGCTTTTCTATGTACACCATGTTTCTTCTCTAAAATCTTTATATCAGCACCATATTTCTTTTGTACAATTTATATATGTGCATTCATATTTCTTTTCTAAAATCTGAAAATTTTGAATTATGAAACATATGTCAGCTCATGTGATTCAGATAAGGGCTTGTGAGCCTGTAATATCAATAAGAAGGAGAATAAGGACTTTCCCTGGTAGTCCAGTGGCTAAGATTCCAAGCTCCCATTGATGGGGGCCCAGGTTTGTTCCCTTGTCAGGGAACTAGATCCTGCATGCCACAGCTAAGACCTGGTGCAGCCAAATAAATAATAAAAATAATGTTAATAGGCAGTACTGAAGTCCATTAGAAGTGCTTTATATATTTAATGATTTTAATTCTCATAAGCACCTGAGAAGGGAAGTTCTAATAATAACCCTATTTTCCTAACTTCCCTTAGGAAACTGAGGTTCAGAGCTGTTACATAACTTGCTGAAGGTCACACAACTTGCAAATGCCAGAAGCCAGGCTTTGAACTTAAGGCAGTCTAGCGGAGTCAATGGCAACCCACTCCAGTACTCTTGCCTGGAGAACCCCATGGATGGAGGAGCCTGGTGGGCTGCAGTCCATGGGGTCGGTAAGAGTCGGACACGACTGAGCGACTTCACTTTCGCTTTTCACTTTCATGCATTGGAGAAGGAAATGGTAACCCACTCCAGTGTTCTTGCCTGGAGAATCCCAGGGAAGGGGGAGCCTGTTGGGCTGCCGTCTATGGGGTCGCACAGAGTCGGACACAACTGACGTGATGCAGCAGCAGCAGCAGCAGAGTCAAAGCTTTTACTTGCTACACTGTGCTTCTTCTAAGTCTAAATGCCCAGCCTTGAAATTGTACATAACTCCTAGCTCAGACTTACCATCTGTCTTGTTCATGAATGTTCTCTGAAGGACCCTCTCTCCTTCTGAGTCTGAATTTTCAACATCCAAGCTTTAAACCACCAGCATTGAGTTGCTGTGGATAGTATTTATCTCCCTGGGATGCGTCTCCAGAACTTCTTGCAAACTTCAGTGATCCTCATGTTCACGCTCAGTCCCTAAGACATGTCCAACTCTTTGAGACCCTATGGACTGTAGCCCGCCAGGCTCTTCTGTCCATGGGATTTCTCAGGCAAGAACATGAGAGTGGGTTGCCATAACCTCCTCCAGGGGATCTTCCCGACCCAGGGATCCAGCCCACATCTCCTGCGTTGGCAGGTGGATTCTTTACCACTGAGCTACCTGGGAAGCCTTCCTCTCAAACCACAGCCTTAGGAGGAGCAACCTGCCTGTTGCAGCCCAGCCCCAGAAAGGGCTCTGTGTATACCCTGGATCCGTAGCCCCTCCTCACGCATCTCCTCTCTGCCCCCAAGAGCCTCACCCCCACCTCTCCTGTGTCTTGGAACCCTTCTAAGATTAGAGACCACGGAAGTCTGTGTCCTGAGAATTATCCCAGGACCTTGCCTAGCATAGGGCCTTAGTGATGTATGGAGGCAAGAATATATAGCTGAGCGAGGAGGTCCAGATTTAGGTTTCTTTGCTAGCATAGACATGTCTTGGTTTTGAAATTACTCTCACACTTGACTCTCCCCACCAGCCAGATCTGTAGCAGATTCATAGTGCCAGGAGTCGAACCCCCACCCCCCACACTGGATCCAGAGTTCATTCTTCTAACCGTGATGACAAACTATGCTTAAGTGCTTCTGCATCATTCACCCCTATGAGCTACTTAAATGCCTTGTCTCTGTTGATCCTCACAACAGCCCTATGAAGAGGTACCTTTGTTATATCCTTTTACTATGAAGAAGGGCTTCCCAGGTGGCACAAGTGGTAAAGGACCCGCCTGCCAATGCAGGAGACATAAATAATGCAGGCTCGATCCCTGGGTCGGGAATATCCTCTGGAGGGGGGCATGGCAACCTATTCCAGTATTCTTGCCTGGAGAATCCCATGGACAGAGGAGCCTGGCAGGCTCTAGTCCATGGGGTCGTGAAGAGTCAGACATGACTGAAATGACTTAGCATCCATATACTCACTGTATAAAGAAACTGAGGTGGAGAAAAAGGAACTTCCCCGAGGCCTCATACCTACAATACCCATCAAGTGTTGTCACAATAACTTTGTAACAAACCCCTCCTAAACTCAGTGGCTTAAGATAATCATCATCTACTCCTCTTGCTTACATATCTGTTAGCTTTCTTGATCTCATCTGGGCTCCTACAGGCTTAACTCCAAGCAGCTGTTGAGTTCAGGTCTGCTCTTATGCCTTTTATCCTCATTGGACCAGAGGCTAGTTTGGGCATGTTTTTCTTGTAGTGATGGGAGACACAGTGGGCAAACCCAATCTCTCAAACACAGTTTAAACATCTAACTGTGTCAAAACCACTAATGTTTCATTAACCAGTGCAAGTCACATGGTCAGGCCCAACAACAGGGTGGAGGGGAAATATGCTCCTTCCAAGGACATAGGAACATAGGCACTCAGAGAGACTGTTCATCAAACAGTAACCTAGGACTTCCCTGCTGGTCTAGTCATCAATCTGCCTGCCAATGCAGGGGACACGGGGTCAATCCCTGGTCTGGGAAGATGCCGCATGCCACAGGGCAGCTAAGCCCGTGTGCCACAATTACTGAGCCTGGGTGCTGCAACTACTGAAGCCCAGAGCCTGTGCTCTGCAACAAGAGAAGCTACTACCACAAGGAGAAGCCCCCACCTCCCTCCGCAACACCTCAACTCGAGAGAGTACCCTCCGCTTATCGCAACCAGAGAAAAGTCTATGCGCAGCAACAATCACCTAGCGCACCCAAAACAAATAAATAAAAATTTAAAACCCAGTAATCTAATCCACCATACTCACTAAAAAGTAGTCAGAAGTCCCTCCAGGGCTTCCAGCTCTGAAGCCACTTTTTCTTAGCACTCTCTTAAGGAACACCAAATATCCAGGGCACAGCTTTTGGACATATAGGAAAAAAAAAAAAAAAAGCCTGTTTAATCAGTCTATTGGGATTTTGGCTTCTGATTTGGAAGGCGTAAGGCTGCTCCTAAAGGCATGTGAGAGATGGTGGGAGAGCCTAAGCAGCGGGGTGGGGAGGGGCAGGTGAGTGCCTGCTCTGCCAAGCTGACATCCCCCCGCCCCCACCTACACACATGACCCTGTGATGAGGCTTCCCTCTGGGCCTTAGACCTATCATTAGAGGATTAACTTTCTCATCACTCTCCTTACACATGTCTCCATGCAGCCTTGGAATGCATCATCAAAGTCCAAAGCAAGGGCATTTGAATTCTTTGCCTGGCAGACCTGTTTTCTGGTGTTTAAAGAGATTGCTAGAAATTCCTAAATTTTGGAGCTGTTTCCTGCCCCGCCCCCTCTCCTCCCCCAGGAGAGAGAAAGGAATAGCAGAAGCTCCCAGTGGATTAATTTATTTGTATTTTATTCTAGCTCCTGACATTTGGAGAAGGCTTGAAGAGCTTCCTAATGTTTGCTGGTTTTGATTTGCTTTGCAGGATGCTAGATTAAACCTTAGAATCCTGGAAAATAGACTTGCTATTTTCCTTAGCAGAGGTACAAGGTCTGAAACTATTCTCTCAAATGCCAGGGTGGCCAGCTCCAGCTCCAGAGCTGTGGCTTGTCTCTATCCTCACTGTTTCCCACATTGCCAATAGAGCCCAGTGCTGCTGCCCTGGCAGTCCAGAAAGGACCCCAAGTCCTCCCAACACAGCCCTCCAGACAGCCAATACTACTTGATCAGAGTTAATGCAAATGAGTTCCCATTCTTGCTCTAAAACTTTTCCATTTTTAACATGCTGGGCTTCCCTGGTGGCTCAGTCAGTAAAGAATCTGCCTGTAATCCAGGAGACCTGGGTTCAACCCCTGGGTCAGGAAGATCCCTTGGAGAAGGGAATGGCAACCCACACCAGTATTCTTCCCTGGAGAATTCCATGGATAGAGAAGCCTGGTGGGTTACAGTCCGTGGGGTTTCAAAGAGTCAGACACGACTGAACGACTAACACTTAAAATCATTTTATCCAACTCTTCTGTAGAGTTCTGATAAAGGTACTGCCTTTTCCTGTTCTACTTCTCATTATGCTACTATTCAACTTAAAAATCCTCAGTCTCCAAACTCCTTGTCTTGCCGTCAAGGTCCTCCATCATGTGACACTTTCACTCCCCACGACTTATCTAATGCCCCTTGAATCCCTTTATCACCCCTTGTGGTAGCAAATATTCTACTTTGCCTGCCAACATTCCTATACCTGCCTCCACACCTGGTATATGTGCTTGATGTGATTTTCTCCTTTTAAGTATGGGAGAAACTGGAGAATGTGTTAGGTTCCTAGTCAGCTGACCCAGAGTTCATCAAAGGAGAGTTATCCTAGGAGCCATGGGGCTGTGCTCCACGGCTAAGTCATGTATGACTCTTTGCCACCCTACGGACTAGCCCGCCAGGCTCCTCTGTCCATGGGATTCTCCAGGCAAGAATACTGGAGCGGGTTGCCATGCCCTGCACCAGGGGGTCTTCCTGACCCAGGGATTGAACCCCAGTTTCCTGTGTCAGCAGGTGGGTTCTTTACCACTGAGCCACCAGGAAAGCCCTGTGCCAGGTGGGCATGACCTAATTAGGTGAGTCTTTAAAAAGAAGGACAGATCCTTCTGGAAGTCAGAAAAATTTTGCTGGCCTTGAAGAAGCAAGCTGCTGCTGTTGTGAGAGGGTCTTTGGAGGCGGCCATGAGGAAAGGATTTGAGGGTGGCCTGTAGAAGCTAGGAAGGGTCCTTACCCAGTAAGTAAGAAGAAAAATACAGAAACTCACTCACACAACAGCAGGGAACTGAGCCTTGCCAACAACCACATGAGCTTGGAAGAGGAGCTCCCCAGAGGAACACCTTGATTTCAGCCCTGGGAGACGCTGAGTGGAGAACCAGCAAGGTTAAGCCCAGACTTCTGACCCATGGAAGCTATGGGATGATAAAGTGAAAGTGAAGTCGCTCAGTCGTGTCTGACTCTTTGCGACCCGGTGGGTTGTAGCCTGGCTTCTCCATCCATGGGAGTCTCCAGGCAAGAATACTGGAGTGGGTTACCATTTCCTTCTCCAGGGGATCTTCCCGACCCAGGGATCGAACCTGGCTCTCCTGCACTGGAGGCAGACGCTTTAACCTCTGAGCCACCAGGGAAGCCCGATAATAAATGGGATGATAAATGATCATTATTTTCAGATGCTAACTCTGTGGTGATTTTTTTTTTTACACAGCCATAGAAAACACACACATCCATTTTCTCAAGCCACGTGCACATGGTGAGTTTTCCTGTCTCAGGAACACTTAGAGCAGAGTCTTTTCTCAAACTGGGAGTCCTTTCTCATCCTTCTGCTTAAACCTTATCCAAATGTAAACTCTTCCCAAATGTACCCTTACCTCCTACCTGAAACCTTTTCTTGGTAGGCTCACACATAGATTACCTGGTCTTTTTTTTTAATGCCATAATTGTTTCTCTTTGTTTGAGTTTTATAAAATCCCCCTAGAGACTTCTTTGGGAGGAGTCCATATCTGCCTAATCCTTGTAGCCCATTGTAATTCACTGTACCCAGCACACAAAAGGGGGTTAATACACACTTATTACATGCACGAATGTTTTGTGAATTACAACATGCATCTTACTAACTTGTGTATTTGAAAACTTTCCTAACCTTAACGTATCATGTTTTGATGACATTTAAAAAGTTTACATGACCGGGAACCAAATGAAGAGCTCTTCACCCTACATGTCCAAGTATAGTTACACTCACATTCCTCTCTCTTCTTTTATTTAATTCGAATCAGTGCTCATCTGTCATGTGCCAGGTCTTTTGCTCAGCCCTTGTCCTTGATGAACATAAAGTCTAAGGCGAGTGGGTCCCCAACCTTCCCGGTTTGCCTGAGACTGTAGGGTTTCTTGGGATGTGGGATCTTCAATGCTAAACACAGGGACAATCTCAGGCATTCTGGGATGGCTGGTCACCCTAAGGGAGGGAGACACACAAGTTAGAAGGCAAATGCAGTAGAGAGGGATCACTATGCTTTGGGAACTCAGAGCAGCAGATGATGATCTTATAAACTGACTCCTAAAGAGTATCTAGGAATCACCTAGAGGAATTGCACTAACAGAAGGAGGAAGAGGCCGGCAGTAGTAGATGTAGAAATCGGAAAAAGAATGAGCAAAATCCTGGCTCTGAGAGATGGCTTCTTGAGAGAAATATGTATATATTTTTGTGTGTGCTTAGTCGCTCAGCTCAGAGAAGGCAATGGCACCCCACTCCAGTACTCTTGCCTGGAAAATCCCATGGACGGAGGAGCCTGGTAGGCTGCAGTCCATGGGGTCACAAAGAGTCGGACACGACTGAGCGACTTCACTTTCACTTTTCACTTTCATGCATTGGAGAAGGAAATGGCAGCCCACTCCAGTGCTCTTGCCTGGAGAATCCCAGGGACAGGGGAGCCTGGTGGGCTGCCGTCTATGGGGTCGCACAGAGTCGGACACGGCTGAAGTGACTTAGCAGCAGCAGCAGCAGTCGCTCAGCTGTGTCCGACTCTTCTATCCCAAGGACTGTATGTAGCCTACCAGGCTCTTCTGTCCATGGGATTCTCCAGGCAAGAATACTGGAGTGGGTTGCCATGCCCTCTTCCAGGGGATCTTCCCAACCCAGGGATCAAACCCAGGTCTCCCGCATTGAAGGCGGATTCTCTACCATCTGAGCCACCAGGGAAGCCCTGAGAGAAACATAAGTGGTTCTTATTCAAGGATTAGAATCAGCTGGTTAAGCCAAATTGTTTGATTGTGTGTGTGTGCATGAGAGAGAGAGAGAGAGAGAGAAAGAGAGAGAGAGAGAAAGGGCAGGTAGGGAGAGAGAGACAGGTAGGGAATCAGTGAGAGAAAGGAAGGACATTTCGGGCACAAGGGATAACCTGTGTAAAACCTGACTTGACAATACTGGAGGCTGTGCATAGGCCTCAGTGCTGGAACATGGAGGTGATATGGGATGTAACTGGAAATGAGGCTCATGGAGAGGTAGACCCCATTGTGGAGGACTTGTGAGCCTGGCTTAGGAATGTGGGCCCAGATGGTAGGGTGAGGGGGGACCACTGAGTGGCATTAAACTAAGCAGTGATGTGGACCCATTTGTACTTTAGATGAATCATTTGAGTCTCTGGGTATACGACAGACCTGAGATACCCAAGATAGGCATCAAGGTGACAATGAGGAGGCTGTTGACTGTATCAGGGAGAGGTGACCATGGCCTGAACTGGACAGTGACAATGGAAATAGAGGGAATAGAGATCTTTCTTTTTCTCTATCTATCTGCATATCTACCTACTCACACTCACATATGCATAAACATATACAGTGATGGAAAACATTTGTATGGACATTTATCTGGGAAGCATATGCATATCTTGTTAGGTTACAAAAATGAAATGGGATCACACCATACATATTGTACCTTGTAATGCATTTAATAGACCTTGAACATCTTTGTATAAATGTGCATATAAGTCTCTTCTCTGTGTATCTTCAGTGTCCTCAGCAGTTGCCTAAGTATTCTGTTATAATGGATTTATCAGAAAGCAGTTAATAAAGATTAATGGCAATTCAATTATTTATTTTACTGATTCTTTCTTTCTCTTCCAATGTTGTAATGAACATCCTTATACATTATTTTTGAGTGCTAATGCAAGTCTGTCTGGCTTCCCAGGTGGTATTATTGGTAAAGAATCCATCTGCCAATGCAGGAGATGTAAGAGACGCAGGTTCGAGCCCTGGGTTGGGAAGATCCCCTGGAGGAGGGCATGGCAAGCAACTCCAGTATTCTTGCCTGGAGAATCCCATGGACAGAGGAGCCTGACGGGCTACAATCCATGGGATTACAAAGAGTCAGACATGACTGAAGCAACTTAGCATGCACACACACAAGTCTGTCTACAAGATAAAAATCTCAGAAGGTACGCAGCTAGGTCAAAAGGATATAGATATTTTAGCTTTAATAGTTATTGGCAAGTTGCTGCCTGAAAAAGTACCAATATGCATTTCCATCGACAGTATATGAATGTCTATTTGTTTTAAAACAATTTATAAATTAAGAAGAATTTCAATACCCTGAAATAGAAATACATTTAAGAATGAGGAGAGTAGTCACCACATTATGTATATGACTCTGACTTTGGTTCCTTTGGAATTAACCTTTAATATGCTATATTTATGCTATGTGAATCTCAACTGATTCAGAAAAGTATTTTATAATACACATTTTAAAGTCTGAATTGGGCTATAAGCAGTACTGCATGGCTCATATGAAATCAGATCAATATACTAGCTCACTCTACCTTTAAACATGACAGCCACAAAAAAAGGTACATTAAATGTATCTATCATGTGATAAATGAAATGTTTTCTATTAAAAAGTGTCTACTACACTTGGTTCCATTGCAATGCAAATTTTACGTTATGGCTCTTAGTAACAGTTTTTCTTGCAGCTAGATCTTTATTAAAGTCAGTCAAAGGCTGTTCTTCTCATGTTATGAATAGTCATCATAATTATCTAATGCAACTACTCCAAAAATCAGATTAGTAATTAGCTGGCCCAACTGATTGGTATGACTTCCTGGATGCAGCTCTTTAATGTTGAACATTTACTTTGTGCTTGAAGGATTTGTTTGTGTGTTTCCTATGTGTGATGAGAGCTTTTCGATAATTAGCTCCTAAGGGATGTCGTATTCCAATAGCTAAAGAATAATTACGGCCTTATGAAAAGTGAAATGACTTCGGCTTCCTTTTGTTGTGGTTTAATTGTAGGCAACAAGTCCAAGAGGCTTCTCATTTCAAATCGTGATAGTGAAGATGTTGCTTTCATTAAAAAAAAAAAAGGATGTGAATTTGGTAAAATGGCAAATTGGTATAATTTTGAAAACAAACAAGCAAACCACCCTATTTAAACAAGACTTGTGTTATTTCATTAGTTCATAATTTTGATTACAAATTAAACTGTGGCAGAGTGAGGAGTTGGAAGGTTTTCACAACAAAGGGGATGGAACTTGAAAAAAGTTCACATCAAAAGGCATCAGCTGGGGGGACGCCATTGTAATGGACTGTTAATTAGTGCCAACCACTAAAACAAAGAAGAGAATGACAGGTCCATTCTCACAGATTGTATAGTTTGGGGCTGAAGTGAGAATAAAACACACTAAAAAGAATATATCTTTCTTGAGTGCACTTCTTGTTACTTTTGAAAAATTGACTTTTGGGGAAAAATGTTTCAAATCCAACTACACCAAGGTTATTTTTCATTCTAAACAAGCATGAGGAGGTAAAGGATGCTTGTTTATCCAAGAAAGTAATACGTTAGCCAGTTATTGCTGCAATAAATGCTGTATAACCAACCACCCCCGAAATCAGTGTCTTAAAATAACAAGTATTTATTTGTCACCCATGGGTTTGTGCATTGGTTGCCATTTTTTACAGTTTTTGCACAAATGCTTTATTGAGGCCTTTCTTTATTTTATAGACATTATCTCTTTTATTTTAATTTTCATTTTATATTGGACTCTAGTTGATTTGCAATGTCGTGGTAGTTTCAGGTGTACAGCAAAGGATTCAATTATAAATATGCTTATCTATTCTTTTTCAAATTCTTTTCTCATATAGATTATTACAGAATATTAAGCAGAGTTCCTTGTGCTATACAGTAGGTCTTGTTAGTTATCTATTTTAAATAGAGTAGTGTTTATATGTCAATCCTAAACTTACAATTTATCCCTCCCTGCCACCTTTCCCCTTTGGTAATCATAAGTTTATTTTCTAAGTCTGTGAATCTGTTTCTATTTTGTAAATTAGTTCATTTGTATCGTTTTTTTTAAGATTCTGCTTATAAGTGATACCATGGCATTTGTCTTTGTGTCTGATTTACTTCACTTAGTATGCTAGTCTTCAGGTCCATCCGTGTTGCTGCAGATGGCATTATTTCATTCTTTCTGTACTGGTTGCAACTTGATTGGACTAGGTTGGACTTCAGGCTCATGACTGTTCCTCCATATATCCTCTTTGGACCAATGGCCACCCACAATGTAATCCTCTTATAGAGAACAACAGAAGCACAAGAGCCAGACCAAGATGCACAAGACACATAAGGTTTCTGCCAGTGTCACGACCAGACTTATGCTTGCCAAAGGAAGTTACATGGACCAGCCCAAGATCAACGGGATGGGGAAGTGTGCTTTGCCTAGAATGCAACAAAAAAGTGCAAGTCGCTCAGTTGTGTCTGACTCTTTGTGACCCCACGGACTATACAGTCCATGGAATGCTCCTGGCCAGATTACTGGAGTGGGTAGCCATTCCCTTCTCCAGGGGATCTTTCCAACCCAGGAATCAAACCCAGGTCTCCCGCACTGCAGGTGGATTCATTACCAACTGAGCCACCAGGGAAGCCCTGTGCTAAACAATCATTCAGGTTATCAGAGTAACATGTGTTAATCATCATAGTTGAGATTATTTCCTCCATCAGTAGGAATTGAGATCTTCCAACATTTTGATCCATATACATTGATTGTATCAGGCCACACCTAAACTGGAAAGTATTAAAGAAAAGAAAATATGATAAGACCATTTTCCTTGCAGCATGGATGTGACACAACATAGTATAAAAAGCCATCCTTCTTGTTCAGTGAGGTTTGGACCACTGGAAACATGAAGTCAACAAGTTAAAGGAATATTTTCCATCTGTCCCTCTTGAGAAAACCCTCTAGTCTGAATGATGTTAAGTGGAAAGTAGACTTGTTTTGAATATACTGAAACTTTACCTAAACTTGCATTTGTTGTTGTTAAGTCGCTAGGTCGTGTCTGACTCTTTGTGACCCTGTGGACTGCAGCATACCGGGCTTCCCTGTCCTTCACTATCTCCTGGAGTTTACTCAAATTCATGACAATTGAGTTGGTGGCGCTATCTAACCGTCTCATTCTCTGCCGCTCCCTCCTCCTTTTGTCTTCAATCTTTCCCAGCATCAGGGTCTTTTTCAATGAGTCAGCTTCACATCAGGTGGCCAAAGTATTGGAGCTTCAGCATCAGTCCTTCCAATGAATATTCAGGGTTGATTTCCTTTAGGACTGACTGGTTTGATCTCCTTGCAGTCCAAGGGAAAACCTGCCTTGTTTCAAAGCACTCTATGAGATTGCTTATTTCAGCATCCATGGAAAAATCTACATAGTTGTGACAGCCTTGTTGAAGCTATGTGTCTTGGAAAGGGTTGAGCTACAGTATGGTTTAGAAGGAAGAATAAAACTGTAAAACCGCTTTGCTCCGATGACATCACCCATTCCAGAATCACTGATCTGCTTTCCACTATTCCAAAGCAGATCATGGAGGGATCTGTGTCCCTCCAGTAACTCTAAGTCCCTTCATCAAACAACTGGAGGAGATTAACGATGTCCTCTGTACAGCCTTGTTTTGGTCTATTATGTAGAGAACAATGTCAACAAGGAAAACACATTGCTGGTGAACATTTTAGAAATTGCAGCAGCCTCTTGGATATGGTAAAAATGTCCCCTGGAAGGAAGCTCAAAGTATCTGTGTGTAGCAGACCCTGTCAGAGTCCTGCCTGTCTCTCCTTGCCTCTCACCATCTCCTTAATTCCAATGGCTTCTTGCTGTAAACACCCGCCACTCAACCTAAAAATATTTTCAGAATGCTGGAATAGGCTCAGCCCATGCATCAAGCAGGATCAAACTGCTGGAAAAGTTAATATTTCCAGGGGAGCAGCCCCCAACCAGTGATGAATGGGGGTTGATGCTGAAACATCCCTCGGGATAATTCTGAAGCATGTTCTTCACTGTCTCCCAGGAGGTGCCAGCAAGACTGCACCCGAGTGGAGCACACACCCTTTAAAATCTTCTTTCCATTTCCTGACTCACTTCCTCACTGCCCTCCAACAGCTGCTTCCTGGAATCACCTCCAAAATAAACTACTTACTGTCATATTCCCGTGTCATGTCAAGGACTGTTTTGGGGAAAATCCAAGCTAAAACACTGTACACCTGCAAAGCTGACATCTCATCTGGTTTTGCTACTTGAGTGAATAAAGAAGTTCTGTACATTATCCTAACTTGCTGCCTTTTTTTTCCAGAGGATTCCACTAGTGTCAAAACAGCCTGCCAAATATGCTGACAGGCAGCTGGTCGACTACAGGGTAGGGTCTTCATGATATTAGAGCTAGTTTCTGTTCCCCATCTTTCCATGCGGCTTGTCAGAAAATGGAAACAGACTGAAGCCTTGCTCCAAAATCCTGAAGTTCCCTGGTTTTCAGGGGATAATGCACTTGACTGACCACTGGGCAGAAGATAATGTCTATTCTTAAAACAATTTGGTAACATTTAAAGCTTGGCATTCTTGGCAGATTTTTTAAAAAAATCAAATGAATGGGATAAATGTCTTAATTCAAGGTCTTGCTATCCTTGTTATGGAAGCTGTTGCAAAAAAAAGCTCAGAACCCGTTAGCCTTCATACTTCTACTGTGGGTGAGGCTGGTGGTGGAGAATTTACCCCTTTCTTCAATTTTAAGATGAAATCTACTATAAAATACTCCATTACATTACTAACAGTTCAAGTGGACAAGGGGATATTGCCACATCCAATGTGCTCATCAACTTTAAGAGGGACAATTTTAATATGTAAGTCTGGGAACGGAGGAATTATGAGGGACACCCGGTCAGCGCTAGTGGGATGACCTCACAAGTATACTTAACGGCGGCAGATCCCTGTCAGTCTAAGGGCAGGTGGACATTGATGGGCACCTGGACGGCTATAGGGACTTTTAGAAATTTTCTGATGCTCGGGGAGAGAGACTTAACATTGAAATACATAACCCGCTGCTGCTGTAAATATTGTCAACATAGCAGGCCCTGGCACACATGCCCTGTCCAACCTGAACAAAAGGGACTGACGTAGAACACACTCCACTGGAAGTCTTGGGGACCCTGGGTTGCTCTGGCCACGGGAGCAATAGGAATTCTGTTGGGGCTTGTGAACCTGTGTTGTCAGTACGTGTCCCTCACAGAATGAACTAGAAACGAAATGGGTCAGATGTCAGCGATGGCCATGCCAAAACCCATCCACAGATTGACCCTCCCAGTCAATCCAAACCAAAGAACCTTCCAGTGGAAACTGACTTCCATGCAGAATAGTTGCCTTTCTGTTCTATTTGTGTAATCTGTAACTGTTTCCTTCTGAAGGAAGGGAAAGTAGCCGTTCATTTTTGTCTGGAAAGAAGTGAAAGAGACAACATTTTGACAAAAAGTGATCTTACTGATATGAAAAGAATCTATGTCCAGTGAAAAAGAGTGATATGCACAATTTTGCAATATGTGGATTTTTCGGAGGTTTATGGATTCCCTTAGATTTTTGAATGACTTTACAATCTCCAAAACAAATTTTTTTAATTACTTCGGAAACTGAGGACTGAAAGAATGTAAGTGATTTACTCCACCATAATTGTATAGTAAGATATTTTTGAAGTTATTAAAATAAGTATATTTTTTCTTGCAGTTGAACAAGTCCTTCTTGCAGTGTTGACCTAACTATTAATTATCTTAATAATCCTCACCACCCTTCTTATCCAGTGGAAAAACACAAAAGGTCCACTGTTTGGTCTAATCACAGATGCTCACTTAGTAATGGGTAAATTAAGCTAAAACCTTATTGGTTTTGTAGTCCCTGTCTTATTAAACTGGCATAAATCTCAATTTCAATCTATATCTTTGTAAACAGTGGCTAATCTTGTAGCACATTGCTCTCTCTTGCTTAGGCATGATTTATCTCTTCCATCCACAGTGTCTCTCCTCACCTCCACCCCCCCAACTCCAAAAGCCTTAACATATTTCCTTTCATTCAGAACCTATATAAATATATGTTTCTTTGTGATGCTAAAGACTAATCTTTGTTTTTTCAAGCTTTTAGGAGGGATACTTACCTTAATCCTCTTAGGTCCCTGTGCCTTGAAGTGATAGCACTTGGCAAGTTTCAGATTTCAAGGAGTGACTCTCCTAGGACTCCAGTTGAATTGACCTTCCCTGAGATTCCTGCCCTATCACCCTTTTGGGGAACACTTTAAAAAGATTTGTGGCTCCCATTATTGCTCAGTGCTTGGATATCTACCAATGGTGCGTTGAACAAAGAGGAAACGCAAAAAAGAGAGAAAAGAGGCAAGGGGAGGGGGGAGGAGGAAGGAGGGTAGCGAGGAGGGTTCAAATTCCATACATACGTTGTTTCTGCTCTTCTACTCTTTAAGTATTTTCCTAATTGTGGAGGTATTTTCTTTCTTTTCCTTTTCTTCTCTCTTTTTAAATTTTAGAATACACTTATTTCATTAAAATACTATATTCCCATTATAAGACTCATACATTTGGTAATAAGCTACAGGGTTTCTGATGGCATTCAAAGCGGTCTGTAAATCCCATATGTCTTTCTGTTTCTGGCAGGCAAACCAGCCCTTGGTAAGTTGCCTTGATGAAGATGCTCATCTCCCAGAGTCTTTTGTAAGCAGCTGGCGCCTGGTGCTCGCTGCCCAGGAAGTAGTGAGAGGTGAGGTAACAGAGAGAGATTCACAGAGAGCAAGTGTCAAGATTTATTTTCTTTGTTTTAAAGGACTCCCTCTGGCTACTATTTTGGATTTAGTGAAATTCACTTAATACCTGGTCTACCTTCCTAGGACCTAAACCATGTCTCTTGAAATACAGTTCACAGGTCTTGACCTACATTACATTTAGGGGAGCAGTTAAAAATGCGAATTCTCATGCTCCAGATCTGCTGAATTTCTGGGCGTGGAGTATAGGAATCTGCCTTTCTAACAAAACACCCCTGTTGATTCTGTAGTAACTGAAGTTTGAAAACTACATTTCTCAGCTTCCCACCCCTGACTGTTTTAGCTCCTGCGTACCCACTCAAGGTACTCTCCCTAGTCCTTGTTATGTCTCGGAGATGGCAGTGTCTAAGAGATGGGAGATGACTGTGAGCACGTGTTGATTTTTGCTTGTTTAGTGTAGATTTCCCACTACTTCCGGTAACAATGCTCAGATTTTTTTCTCTAGAGGAACCGCCCGTCTCTTCCTCTTCATTCATATGACCAGACAGGATCCTAAGTCTTCACACATCTTGGAGTGGGCATGTGACCCAGACCTGGCCAATCAGCACATTCCATCCCTATGGCTCCTTTGTGATTGGTTCAGTGGTAGACACACGACTGTTAGGCCTATGAGACCCAAACTGAGGCTGCTGTTGGAAAAGTTTAGAAACTCTTTTTTTTTTTTTTTTTTGCAGGGGTTATTGGCAACCAGAACGATGTAAGGATGGAAGGGTTGCGGGGTGGAGCTCCGTGTGGACGGGTTCCACTTAAGAGCCGCACCAAAGAGCTTACAAAGGAAAAGGGAAGGACTGAAGTCCTGTGGTTTCTGTTTGAGTGCCAGGATTCATACATATCTGCAGACAGATTTGCCCCAGGAGTTTTCAGGTCGCTAAGACAATATATCCCTTTTCCGTTTCTGCTAGTTTAACTCGAGTTTCTGACGCTTTCCACAAGAGCTTCATTAAGGAAACACAATGAAAATAACTGATCTCTTCCACGTTCAGAATTGAATTTGTTTAGATCAGACATGGGGTGTTTGGTGTGGGGCAGGCCTTAGACTAATGGTATTCAGTGAAGTATATTTGGAAGTCGAGGGGTGTGGATAACTTTTTTAATTATTTATTTTATTATTATTTTGGGGGGTGGGGTGGGGTGTTGTGCTAGGTCTTCCTTGCTACATACAGACTTTCTCAAGTTTGGGCAAGCAGGGGCCTCTTACTGCACTGACTTCTCTTGTTATGGAGCATGGTCTCTAGGGCACACTGCCTTCAGTAACTGCACCGCAGGGGTTTAGTTGCCCAAGGCATGTAGAATCCTCCCAGACCAGGAATAGAACTCAGGTCCCCTTCATTGGCATGTGGATTCTTAACCACAAGTGGATTCTTACCCAGGAAAGTAATGGATAATTCTTGAGTTGACTCCAAAAGTCTCAGACTAAGTCAAGGCCCTGGACATTTTGTAAAATAATTCTGAACATACATTTTGTCAAGAATGAAGGTCATTATAGGGACAAAGGACCAGACTATTTGAATCAGGTCTCTTAAAAAATTCCAGACCATTGTCATTATACCCTTAGCCCTGATAACAGACTCTCTCCAGACTCATGGCTTAGGTGTGACCCGTAGCTGATCAGACCTTCCAAATCATGTTCATGGTAGATTTCTCAAGTTATGATTGTAGCTACTTGAATTCATGGAAAAGAAGCAACCTCTATAGTCATCAATATCAGGAGGATGTTCAGCATACAGTTAAGAATAAGAATTTTGAGTCAGACAGAACTGACTCCAAATCTTAACTCTGTCAATTGCTAGCTACCTAAATTGGGCAAGTAGCTTAGAGATTTTGTCTATAAAAGGGGATAATGGCATCCTTGTGCAAGAATTAAATGAGATGATATGTGTAAAGTGCTTGTCACAATGCCTGACCCAATTAATTAGAATTACCTAATTAACCTAGGGCTTCCCAGGTGGCACTCATGGTAAAGAACTTGCCTGAAATGCAGGAGACATAAGAGATGCAAGTTCAGTTCCTGGGTTGGGAAGATCCCCTGGAAGAGAGCATGCAGCCTACTTCAGTATTCTTGCCTGGAGAATCCTATGGACAGAGAAGCCTGGCGGTCTATAGTTCATAGGGTCACAGAGTTGTACATCACTAAAGCTACTTAGCATGCACACACAATTAACCTTAGTTCCTCTTATTATTGACCTCAGTATGCACCTTCAACATTTTTATCCCACTTTTACCATATGTTGATATGTTTCATGAATGTTTTCCCAACTACCCACCCATCAGCTCAAACTTTTAAGCTCTTTGCAGTAGGCTCTTCTGTGAACCTACTGTGGTTGGCTTTAGGTCTTTGGGTCTCAATTTACCTATTCAAAAATGGAGGGAGGAGGGGCAGTAGGGGCATTGTTAGACTAGATGTTTACTAATTTTTTTCTACTTTTAATATTTCTTCTGTGATTCTGAGAACTCTATGCACTTGGTAACCAAAAAACTAAAAATTCCTAGGAAAACATCTCAGTGTTGTGTTGCTTAATCACTGATTTTGTCAAAGTACTTTAAAATATGCTTTTTATTTTTTTGTGTGAGGAGCTATAGGTGTGGTTCTATAGGTAAAAATTTGGTCAAGAATCAGAATGACTTCTACTCTATACTTGTAGTTTTACTGCGAATGCTATCAATTGGTAAGTATATTCTTTTGAAGCTTCCAAGCCACAAGATAAATTGCATTTTTAAAATGCTCGAAGATTCCCCCCATTTTTTCATTTCTTTGATGCATGTAATTATTTTGACTTCAGCCCAATTCTCATCTTTTGGCAGATGACCAATTCGCAGATTCCAGGCAATATTCAGAATGTATTCAGCTAAAACAAATCAAGTCAGACAGTTGTCACAGAAGCATTTAACCAAAATTACTTCAACATTTTAACAATGCTTGACGTTTGCAGAGATGTCTTTGAAGTACAGAGATCCCCAAATATTTAGTGTTAACAGTTTTAGACAGGTGTTTTGCCAAAGACATGTAAAGATGTGTTGAGTGAAAACTATTATTTTGCAGTGAGCTTAGCCTCTGGAAAAATATTTATGTCTTAATTGGATGGAATTCCACCTGTCATTTTATCAAACACTTTGCTTATGGTCCATTTTGCTTAGAGTCCAAGAAAAATGAAAGTATTTTAGTTGTGAGCATTAACACGACACATGTTTGGGCTTTGTGGAATCATGGCGTTTGGTGATAATTATAAGAGAGTGCTTCAGGAACTTGAACTGGAGTTTGCAATTAGAACATACAGAATTGGGCCTGAAAAGAAAGCTTAAGAAAGAAGAAGCGTGACAAAAAATGTTGCCAGGGTCCTTTTATAGCTCAACAAAGTTATAGAACAGAAAAAAAAAAAAAAATCACTCAATGAAAACTCCAGTGGAAAAAGGCAATCAACACATTTTCTAGGAAAAAGGCAATCAACACATTTTCTAGGAGCATCTGTTTATTCTAGGGATCTCTTGTCTTACTACCTGGCACGTAAAAGGGAGCTTCCTGCCTTTCTCTGCCTTGCTGTTCCCTTCTTTCACTTTGTCATACTTCCCTGTACAAGGTTTTAGGTCATTTACAATATTATTTCAAAGAGGGATACTGAAAATAGGAAACGGAACTCAGCCGATTTTGAATCCATCTTGAGATCAGAGCTAAGAAACATCCCTCCTATTCCTTAAAAAACTGGAACTAGAACTGCTATATGACCCAGCAATCCCACTGCTGGGCATACACACCAAGGAAACCAGAAGGGAAAGAGACACGTGTACCCCAATGTTCATCGCAGCACTGTTTATAATAGCCAGGACATGGAAGCAACCTAGATGTCCATCAGCAGACAAATGGATGAGAAAGCTGTGGTACATATACATAATGGAGTATTACTCAGCCATTAAAAACAGTACATTTGAATCAGTTCTAATGAGGTGGATGAAACTGGAGCCTATTATACAGAGTGAAGTAAGCCAGGAAGAAAAACACCAATACAGTATACTAGCGCATATATATGGAATTTAGAAAGATGGTAACGATGACACTATATGTGAGACAGCAAAAGAGACACAGATGTATAGAACAGTCTTTTGGACTCTGTGGGAGAAGGTGAGGGTGGGATGATTTGAGAGAATAGCATTGAAACAAGTATATTATCATATGTGAAACAGATCACCAGTCCAGGTTTGATGCATGAGACAAGGTACTCAGGGCTGGTGCACTGGGATGACCCTGAAGGATGGGATGGGGAGGGAGGTGAGAGAGGGGTTCAGGATGGGGAACACATGTACACCCATGGCTGATTCATCTCAATGTATGGCAAAACCCACTACAATATTGTAAATTAATTAGCCTCTGATTAAAATAAATGAATTAAAAATAAAAACTCCCTCCTTTGCTCAGAGAAGTTCTTCATGTGAATGTAGCTGATGAAGTGTTAGCATATTGACTCCATTATTGGGATGAGTAAATCTGCGTCACATGATGGGCCAAGAGAGACTGTGAATGCACCTGAAATATTCTATTTAAGCCCCAATAATGTATTGGATGAATGTTAGCTCTGGGCAGGTCTTGGTGAGCTGCATTATCATCTTAGAGATGAGATCCTGAAGGGAGAAGTGGGTCATAGATGAGGTGTTTGGGGGTGGGGATAAGAGATTGTTGGGAGGTACTTTCTAAACCTCTCATTTTGGGTTGTTGTTTTTCAGTCATTAAGTAATGTCCGACTCTTTGCAACCCCATGGACTGCAGCATGCCAGGCTCCCCTGTCCTTCACCATCTCCCTGAGTTTGCTCAAACTCATGTCCGTTGAGTCAGTGGTACCCTCCTACCAGCTCATCCTCTGTCATCCCCTTCTCCTCCTGCCATCAATCTTTCCCAGCATCAGGGTCTTTTCCAATGAGTTGGCTCTTTGTATCAGGTGGCCAAAGTGTTGGAGCCTCAGCTTTAGCATAATTCCTTCCAGTGAATATTCACGATTGATTTACTTTAGGAAACCCATTTTGGGTTATAGTGTGCCAAAACCCAAGCAATAAAGGTCCAACTTTAATCAAAAAGCAAAAACCTTATTCCTGTATGGTGGGATCTAAAGAAACAGAGTGAAGGACAGATTCCACTAGAGGGATGGATTCGGGGATTCATAAAGCCTTGTAACGGCACATGCTCCCCACCCCTACTTTGTTCTCTGTAGACAGTCATTCTCAGATAGTCCCCAGATAAACAAATGGAGAAGTTATCATTCATGAGATCTCCTCTCTACTTTTCTTGTATCAAAGACACTTAAAGTACTTGGGCTAGAAATTGAGGCTGAGTAGGTTGTCATAGAGAAGTTGTCATTCACGAGATCTCATCTCTCCTGTGCCCCTTTTCACCAGGGAGTGAGCCTCTAGATCACAACCAACTGTGGAAAATTCTGAAAGAAATGGGAATACCAGACCACCTGACCTGCCTCTTGAGAAATCTGTATGCAAGTCAGGAACCAACAGTTAGAACCGGACATGGAATGACAGACTGGTTCCAAATCAGAAAAGGAGTACCTCAAGGCTATATACTGTCACCCTGCTTATTTAACTTATATGCAGAGTACATCATGAGAAACGCTGGGCTGGAAGAAGCACAAGCTGGAATCAAGATTGCTGGGAGAAATATCAATAACCTCAGGTATGCAGATGACACCACCCTTATGGCAGAAAGTGAAGAAGAACTAAAGAGCCTCTTGATGAAAGTGAAAGAGGAGAGTGAAAAAGTTGGCTTAAAGCTCAACATTCAGAAAACGAAGATCATGGCTTCTGGTCCCATCACTTCATGGCAAATATATAGGGAAACAGTGGAAACAGTGTCAGACTTTATTTTCTTGGCCTCCAAAATCACTGTAGATGGTGACTTCAGCCATGATATTAGAAGACGCTTGCTCCTTGGAAGAAAAGTTATGACCAACCTAGACAGCATATTAAAAAGCAGAAACATTACTTTGCCAACAAAGATCTGTCTAGTCAAAGCTATGGTTTTTCCAGTAATCATGTATGGATGTGAGAGTTGGGAGTTGGACTATAAAGAAAGCTGAGCACCGAAGAATTGATGCTTTTGAACTGTGGTGTTGGAGAAGACTTTTGCGAGTCCCTTGGACTGCAAGGAGATCCAACCAGTCCATCCTAAAGGAAATCAGTCCTGAATATTCGTTGGAAGGACTGATGCTGAAGCTGAAGCTCCAATACTTTGGCCACCTGATGCGAAGAACTGACTCATTTGAAAAGACCCTGATGCTGGGAAAGATTGAAGGTAGGAGGAGAAGGGGACGACAGAAGATGAGATGGTTGGATACCATCACCAGCTCAATGGACATGAGTTTGAATAAAATCCAGGAGTTGGTGATAGACGGGGAGGCCTGGCGTGCTTCAGTCCATGGAGTTGCAAAGAGTCGAACATGATTGAGCGACCGAATTGAACTGAACTGAGCCTCTGGCTTCTCCTTGATGTGGGTAATGTCCTTCTGAATGCCCTTTCTCATTCTCTGGCCTCTCATGCTATGATTTACTTTATTGTCCAATTTCTTTTGGCTGCTCTCTGCACAATCTTAGTTCTCCAACCAGGATTAGGGTGGATCCTAATCCTATATTGCTGTTGTTTAAACCACTCAGTCTGTGGTACTTTGTTCTGGCAAGCTTAGTGAACTGACACACTCCCCTTAGTAAACTGACCATCAAACAGGTAGATGGTCTACAAATAAAGACACATGACTGTGCAGATAGCTGATGTTTGGGGGAAAAAAAAAGATACAGTCAGGAAAGGAATTCCAGCAGCATTAAGAGCTCCAGCAAAGATCTGGAGGTAAGGAAGGAGGAAATTATATTTGATACTGGAATTTGGGAAGGAGTAAAGAGCAACAAAGCTGATAAGGTGAGTTGGTCTCATAGGATCAAGGTTAGTGAATTCTAGGTGGAGAAGTCTGATCTCCCCAGCTCTCCTCTGGACCCTCAGTAGACCAAGAGAACCAGGTAATAGATGTTGGATGAAAATTCAGGGCATGTGGAAAAGTCCAGCATTTTTTTTTCCCCCTTGCCTCCTCTTTTCCCATACAAGCTATTACTTTAGAAGTTGAAAGAGATTCTGGAGCCTAAAAAATGCCTATAAAATGAAGAGAGAAATCGAAAGAAGGTTTCTTTGCTTCAGGGGCTTTGGGGGGAAATTTTTGTTGGCTTAAAACTTTTATGGACAGAAAGGCATTTCATGCCCATTGACTTGAGTGAATTTGGCGGCATTCTCTCAGATGGGATACATTTATTGGCCGGGAAGGGATGAAGCTTCGGACTGGGTCCCTGCAGTGCAAGCAATGAAGTGACTTCAAGTCTTTTTGCACAGTGAAGAAAATTGGGATGGGTCACTTTCCACTTGCGGTGGTGGGGGAGGGGTGCTGCCCATGGCTCTCGAGGAGGCGGGCTTCCCACGGGGCCCCCTACACGGCAGGCTTTTGTGTGCTCAGAGGAGAGAGCTTGGAGCATAGGCACAAGGTGTGGCCGATGCGACCTGATAAACCCCACACAAAAAGCCAACTGTAGTGCTGAAAGGGTCTCCAATGTAGCTCTTTAATTTCCTCGCTTAGAAATGTCTCTCCTCTTTTCATCCCCAGCCCTTATCTTAACTTCTAATCGGAGCAAAGCGGCAGCCTTTCAAATTGAACAAATAGGTTCTTCTGGCCGTGACAAGATGTACCTCATTTTCTCAGCCAGCCTTCAGCAAGGTCACACCTTTTTAATTTATTTTCTGTAAGAAAAATCTACTTGCTGGATAGAACAAGGGCCAGATCTCGCTAGAGGTCATTGCTCGAGCTAGTCATAAAGCAGAATGGGATTAGAACCGTTTCATATCCTCGCCCTCACCTTGCTGCCCACTGCCAGCATGCAGGGAGCCGGTGGGAGCTGGCCGGGCGACAGGGACATTCGGCGTGGATTGTTCTCTCCTCCTCTTGTGCTGGCCGTCTTTCCCCTTGTAATTTATTTGTTTTTCCCACATGACTTTTACTCTCCAAAATGCACTTATTTAAAAATATTAATGAAAGATCACTGGTTTAACATCTTCTAATGTGAAAAAAGAAGAGATGGGAGATAGTTTGCTTTCAATTTATTTCAGCTAATTTGTTCGTTAATGGACCTTGTCCACCACCCCAACTTTTAACATTGTTCCCCAGACATTTTTTTTTTTCCTGTTGATTTAAAAATGGAAGTGAACGATTTTACTGTGAAGTCAAGGCTATCTTCAGTCTTTAAGTTTTAGTGATTGGATAATTTACTAAAATATCCATCTGTTCTGTTTTGTTTGTGTTAAGTAACTTCGTTTTTCTGATTGTAACATTAGTTGCCATGTACATTCATGTATATAAATAGATAGAAAAATATCTGGAAGGATATATACCAACCTTTAGTAGTAATTCCTCCTGGGGAGGCACATAGGGATGGTAGGGGAAAGAAGACTCCATATATAAAGGCATTACTTGAATAGTTTACAATGATAATGCATTTATGTTAAAAAATTTTTTTGAAATAAGTGAAAATAAATTTTTAGAAAACTAAGACCATGTTACAATTTATAGCAAGTAAATTTGTTGTCGTTCAGTGACTAAGTTGTGTCTGACTCTTTTTGACCCCATGGACTGTCGCCCACCAGGCTCCTCTGTGCATGGGATTTTTCAAGGCAAGAATATGGAGTGGGTTGCCATTTCCTTCTCCTGGGGATCTTCCCAGATTAGGGATCGAGCCCATGTTTCCTGCATTGGCAGGCGGGTTCTTTACCACTGAGCCACCAGCAGAGTTAATTCAAGTCACCTATAATCTTACCTTTCAGGAAAAATAGTTGATGACATTTTGTTGTAGTCCTTCCTACAGTTTAATCCTGTATATTTTTCTAGCTCTATTTCTCCATTTCATTAAATGTTTTTTTAAAATAGTGTATTCAGCGCCTGCAGAGTATTCCATCATATATGCATACCTAATGTGTTTAGACATTTTAAAACCTGCTTGCTGTTTTCGATTTGTGGCTACTATTAAAAGAATCACTGTAATAAACAGCCCATTGAGACACATTTGGGTATATCTCAGATCATTTTCTTAAGCTGGAGAAAATTCCTAGAAGTGGAGTTACAAGTTCAAAGCAGAGAACATGTTCAAGAATATTGATTCATTTTGCCAAATTAAACTCCAGGAACATTATATTCATTTAAATTGCTACCAGCAGCCTTTCAAAGGGTCTATTATCATTTTTCCTTTTTCCCGACTCTTTGAATTTGATAAGAGAAGTAGTCATTGTTTTAATTTGTATTTTTTGATTATTAGTGATATTAAACACATCATTAGTTTATCAGTTATTGATATTTCTTGTGACTCAGCTGTCTGGATTCTTTAACCATTTGTTTACAAAGTTTTCATTTTTGCTTACTGATTTGTAAACGCTTTTTAAAGTTTAAAGATATTAACCCTTGGTATATATTTTGTGTTCTAATGTAATTTGATACCTACGTTTTGACTTTTAAAAAAAAATTTATGTTTTTTGTTTTCCATTTTTTTCCTAGGTGGTATTTTCATTTGCATTTATGCTTAGAAATGTGTTTTCTATCCTAAAATCACGCCTATTTCATATTCCACTCAGATACTTATCCTTTCATATTTTTACATAACCCTGTATTGGTTCAGAATTTATTTTTATGTAGTATAAAATAGGAAGCAAACTTTATTTCTCTAATAGAAAACTAAGTTTTCTAAAACTGCCAATTGCATTAATTTTTCTCAAGAATTTAGAATTCTTAAAATCTATGTTGACTTCTTTTTCTAATCTTACACTGACAACATACTGGTTTAATAATTGTAGTTTTATTCTATGTTTTCACATTTGTCAGTTTATTAGTCATTTTCTTCTTCTTCACAGCTTCTTCCATAGTCTTGCCTATTTAATTTGCAGATCAATTTAAAAATTTTCCTGTCATTTGGTGCTTACCAATCAACAGTATTTAACCAATAAAACATTTTTTATTTTGCAAATGAACAATTAACTTGATTTGAACTGAATGAAACCTCTAATTGGGCTTCCTTGGTGATTCAGTGGTAAAGAATCCTCCTGCCAATGCAGGAGACCCAAGTTTGGTCCCTGGGTCAGGAACATCCACTGGAGAAGGAAATGGCAACCCACTCCAGTGGTCTTGCCTGGGAAATCCTATGGACAGAGGAGCCTGGTGGGGTTGCAAAACAGTGAGACATGACTTAATGACTAAATAACAACAGCAAACCTCTAACTGGAAAGTACTGACATCTATGCAGTATTAGCTTTCCCATCCGTGGATCTAATTTGTTTAAAAAATTGTGTTCCTCAATGAATTTTTTTTTTTTTTTTTAATGTAGGCCTCAAATATTTGTGATGGTTAGGAAGGGAATAAATGGGTTTGAAAGATAGATAAGATTCACAACTCACAGGCTTTGCTAGTAGATCAGTCATGGGAGGTTAGGGAGAAGGTTCTTGGCTTGGATCACAGGAGAATGGATGGTGTCATTCACTAAGATAAGGACCATCAGAGGAGAACCAGATTTGGGAGAGAAAGATCCAATTTGGTTTTGGACATGTGAATTCTGAGATGATCCTGTGACATCTAAGTAGAAGCATGCAGGTTAGCAGACTGCAGGTTTGGAGCTCTGTGGCAAGTGCTGAGCAAAAAATCCACATTTATGAGTCTCCTGCAAATGGGTGATAATTAAAGCCAGACATTACCCAGAGAGCAAGCATGGCATGATAAGGGAAATATGCATAGTACTGAGCCTTTATGGCTAGGAAGATGTTGAGCCTGCAAAGGAGATAGGGAGAAACCAAAGTGAGTGTGAAGTCAAGCTAAAGCAAGATAATCTCAATTATTGGGTTGGCCAAAAAAGCTTAGGTTTTTCTGTACCATCTTATGGAAAACCCAAGCAAGCTTTTTTGGCCAACCCAATACACCTACAGCTAACTAATTTTTGACAAGGGGGCCAAGACTGTTCAATAGGGAAAGAGTAGTCTCTTTAACAAATGAGGCTGAGACTACTGGATATTTACCTACCAAAGAATGAAGTTGAACTTACTTCATTCCATACAGGAAAATTAACTCCAAATGGATCTTTTGTAAAATATCACATCTTTGTTTTACAAGAGAAGGAAGAGAAAGAGGGGGAGGCAGAAGGACCCCTACCAATTGAGTCAGCAAATTTTTAAGAAGTCTCAGAAACTCTTCCTAACAATGTTCACTTACTTTTTTGTTTCTAGACCTTAGTCATGAGACAGATCCTATCTGCAAGAGAGGCGGGGAAATGGAGCTTTTGATTGGCTACTATGCTGTCTTTTCCTTCAGATTTTCTATGGAGGAGGAGAGAGAGGATACTGAGTTGGTATCCAGCAGTTTATCTTTCCAACTTTGCTTTCTTTGACATTCTTTGACATTTCTTTGACATTCAGTTTCCACATTTACATTAATTATTCCCCCACAGCTGCATGCTGCTCTGTTCTCTGCATTGAGAATTATCCATTTTTGTGATTTCCTTTGTTTATTCATCTAACTAATACCTATTGAGAACCAACTGTGTGGCTGCACTTGGAGATATGGTACTGAACAAACTTTTAAAAAAAATCTCTGCTTTCAAAGAGTTTCATTTTTAGTGAGAGAAAAGATGATAAATACGAAGAATATGTAAAATAAATACTCTGCTCAGTGGTCACAAGTGCTAAGGCAAAGAAAAGACATCAGGGCAGTGGGATGGGAACGAAACATTGGAGTAGTGATTGTTGAGATTTTAGATAAGAAAGCCCAAGAAGATCTCATTGATTTTTGGAACACAGGCAGAAGGAGGTAAGGGAGCTACAGGAAGAGCATTCCAATCAGAGGAGACTGCATGTACAAAGGTCCTGTGGTGGGCGTATCTGTAACACGTCTGAAGAAAAGATAGGAGGTCAGTGTGCTTAAAGCAGAGAAAGTTGTTGTTTTTTAGTTGCTTAATCATGTCCGATTCTCTGTGACCATACTCCACGAGGCTCCTCTGTCTATGGGATTTCTCAGGCAAGAATACTGCAGTGGGTTGCCATTTCCTTCTCCAGGGGTTCTTCCTGGATCAGGAATCAAACCCATGTCTCCTCTGTTGGCAGGTGGATTCTTTACTACTGAGAAGTGGGAGACAGAGCAGAGGGAGAGCCGGAAGCTGATCACTTGGGCATCAGAGACTCTCTGAGGGACATCACCTCATTATTTTGCCTTGTATCCCTACTTGGAATTTCTATAAACTGATAAAGCTTTAGCATTAGTTTAATTTTACTATTTTTTTAAATTTTGTTTATTTTAGTTAATTTACAATAATTCATTAGTTTCAAATGTTCAGTTCAGTTCAGTCACTCAGTCATGTCCGACTCTTTGTGAGCCCATGAATCACAGCACGCCAGGCCTCCCTGTCCATCACCAACTCCCGGAGTTCACCCAAACTCATGTGCATCGAGTCGGTGATGCCATCCAGCCATCTCATCCTCTGTCGTCCCCTTCTCCTCCTGCCCCCAATCCCTCCCAGCATCAGGGTCTTTTCCAATGAGTCAACTCTTCGCATGAGGTGGCCAAAGTATTGGAGTTTCAGCTTTAGCATCAGTCCTTCCAATGAATACCCAGGACTGATCTCCTTTAGAATGGACTGGTTGGATCTCGTTGCAGTCCAAGGGACTCTCAAGAGTCTTCTCCAACACCACAGTTCAAAAGCATCAATTCTTTGGTGCTCAGCTTTCTTCAAAGTCCAACTCTCACATCCATACATGACCACTGGAAAAACCATAGCCTTGACTAGATGGACCTTTGTTGGCAAAGTAATATCTCTGCTTTTGAATATGCTATCTAGGTTGGTCATAACATTCCTTCCAAGGAGTAAGCGTCTTTTAATTTCATGGCTGCAGTCACCATCTGCAGTGATTTTGGAGCCCCCCAAAATAAAGTCTGACACTGTTTCCACTGTTTATCTACCTATTTGCCATGAAGTGAGGGGACTGGATTCCATGATCTTCGTTTTCTGAATGTTGAACTTTAAGCCAACTTTTTCACTCTGCTCTTTCACTTTCATCAAGAGGCCTTTTCGTTCCTCTTCACTTTCTGCCATAAGGGTGGTGTCATCTGCATATCTGAGGTTTTTGATATTTCTCCCAGCTATCTTGATTCCAGCTTGTGCTTCTTCCAGCCCACGTTTCTCATGATGTACTCTGCATATAAGTTAAATAAGCAGGCTGACAATATACAGCCTTGACATACTCCTTTTTCCTATTTGGAACCAGTCAGTCATTCCATGTCCAGTTCTAACTGTTGCTTCCTGACCTGCATGTAAGTTTCAAGTGTACAACATAGTGATTCAGTATTTTTATAGATTATATTCCGTTTAAATATTTCACTATTTGTTTAATGATGTATCAGGCTTATGGACTGATGACCAGCATTGGGTGAATATTTCTGCTTCCACCTCATCAATTTTAATGACATTAGACTCATGCCTTTAAGTGCTCTCCCCAATTACACACGTGTACACACACATTTGCAAATACTTTTTATATTGACCTTTTAGTTTTGTTTTGTTTTTCACCAGCTGGCTATGCTGGTGCATATTTTTATATTCTCAGTTCTTGTAGAAATTGAGCGATATGGCTGATGTGGTTGACATGAGTGGGTGAGAGGATGATGATATGTGAGAAACATATTCAATATGAAGGCGATCCTTGGATAAAGGGATTTTTGACCAGCGGATTTAAAGATGGGAACCAACCCAGCGGCAGATGGAGTTACTTAGAAGTAGTTAGAGAAGGAATTCAAAGTGCAAGCTGAAACACAAACCTGGATTAAACCTCCCAAATACGAAGGAACTTGCATGATGAAGTTTGTTTTCATTTTTTTTTTCTCTCTCTCTCTCTCCAAATCCCAGCCCCAAACTGCATGTCTCAGATGAATAGGGAGCAAGTGTAATTAACTGAATAGAGCAGTAAAAGGAGAATTATGGGATATGGAAAGCATTTAAATATGATTCATGGGCTTGGAGAGATTGCAAACATGTGATAGATGCTCGGAAGAGGCCATCGGAGAAATTGCACTGAGAGTGCAGTTGGGAAATGACTAAAGCCTGCCCCCGAATCTTGGCAGTTCGTATAATTAAAAGACTAAATATTTTATAAAGATGAAGCAAGTCAGATTTCACCAGCACCACACTGTGCCAGAAGTGATTAAACACAAACCAAAAATGCACGCTTCTTTTCTCCCTGGGTAGCGGATGTGCTGCTTCTTGCCGGAAGCTAGGACTGGAGGGGCACCCTGCTTACCTGGTTGCTAAGTGGATTGCTAGTGGCAGGAATCCAAAAGTAGGTGGAAACCAAGTCCTTAGCTCCATGCTGAATGGAACCAGGACGTGAGCTGGCATTCCACAAGAAAAAAACAACACCTCAAAGCTATCGTGTCACTCACTCTCTCACCACCCCCAGGATATTAGCACAAGTCATGCCCACAATGTGGATGTTGAAACCATTTAGGCTTCTTAAAAGAAAACAAAGGAGACTAACTTCATCATCTTGGGGTTGGCCAAGATTTGTTAGATAGGATGCAAGAAGAACTAATCGTAAAACAGTAGATTTGATAAGTTGAACTTGAGTCAAAATGAAAGTGTCTTCTCATTGAAGGAAACTGTTGTGAAAATTAAAAAGCTAACCATAGAGTGGGAGAAAATATTCATAAAATATCTATGCATACCCACAATATATAAAGAACTCCTATGAATCAATAACCAAAAGCTGCAAACAATTCAATTTTTAAATTGGCAAAACGAAACAGAAAGTGGTCAAAAAGCTTGAGCTGGAACTTCACAAAAGAAGACATACAAATAAGCAGTAAAGAAAGGTGCTCAATATTATTATTCATCAGGAAAATACAGATTAATACCACAATTGGATATCAGTGACACTTAGCTCAACTAAAGAAGCTTGGAAAGCTATGACTATGGTCATCCTCATCTTCTACCTCCAGCTAGTGTTTTTCCCTCTTCAGTGCCTGATTCAGTGCCTTAGCTTCTGCCTAGGACAGTCTCTCCCCAACTCTTCCTTCCTCTCTTGGGACAGTTTCCTTACTCCTCACCCTGCTCATCTTCCACTCTACTTCACTTTGTTGCAGATATGATCATATCCTTTCCTGTCCCACATTCTTGCTGAGTTCTCCAAGCCTACAGGTAGGACACACCCTCCTCTAAGCATCTTTGCCCCTCCAAAACCTCCACCTCTGGCTTTATCTCAGGCACCTGCTCTGTTCCAGACATATGACAAACTACCTCTCGAGATTCCCAAGCACACTGTCTTTGTACCCATTCGTCATTGTTGTTGCTTCCTGGAGGTTCTCCCAGCCTATCCCCATCACCTTCAGGATAGGAAAGACACCAAACTCCAAGAACCTGCATGGCCCACCTCTTCAGGTAGTTACCCACTTGGTCATTCTCTTTATTCTAGCCAGGGTTGGGGGTGGCTTATGCTCTGTCCTGCCCCCATGCAAAGGGACTTTGCATGTGCTAGTCCCTTTGCCTGAAACACTCTACTCCGTTCTATATACATCAAATTAATTCCTACTCAGGCTTCTGCTCTCAGCTCGGTTTTTCCCTGCCCTTACCTGGGTTGGTTCAGATCCCCCTTACTATCCTTAGAGCACCATGGACCTCTCCTTTGCAGTGTGTGTCATAGTTACAGTTTGAAACAGTCTCTATCACCACATAGTAGACAGGAACAGCATGTTTTCCCACCAGTATACCCAGTGCTGACAGCAATTCCTAGCTCCAGTAGAAGCTCGGTAAGCATTTGTGGAGGGCTTGGTGGTATACTCAGTCTTGATCCAAATCCTGGCAGAGCCACTTAGCAGCATGTGAGCAAGTTACTAAAACTCTTGCTTCAGGGCTAGGACTAGAGAGGGGAAAGCTGCCTGGGGTGTAAAATATAAAGAGGTACTCACTCCAGGACCTGCCACCGTCCTGGTATTGACAAACCAAATTCAGGTCTGCTCACTTGTGTGCAGTGAAGCCAGTCTCCAGGCACCAGGCTGTGGTGAAGGAGAGTGCAGCATTTATTGCAAGTACCAAGCAAGAAGTCAGGGTAGCTAACCCTCAAAATACCTGAACTCTCTGATGGGTTTCAGCAGAACATTTTTAAAGACCAGGGGAGAGAGTGGAGTTGCAGGGTACATACATGATCAGCTCCTGCATGATTCTCTGACTGGTTGATGGTGAGGTAACAGGTGTCATGGGGGTTAACATTATCATTCCTTAGGCTCCAGGAGGTCAGGGGGCCTGGGGGTCATCAAGTAATTAACATCCTCCTTTTGGTGGAAGCTTTAGCATCTGTAAAAACAACTCAGGAAATATGGACCAGATCCTGTTATCTAGGTACTTCTGAGAGGAGCTGAAGCAGAGAATATGGGGGAGGGGTCAGTCCCAGGAATGCCCTATAAGGTCCTGCTCCATTTAACTGGCTGTCTCTCGGTGTCCTCTTCTGGGATAATAGCTGTTTCTGCATCACAGACTTACCAAGATGAGATGATTCCACGGATGCAAAGCACAAGTACCTGTTCCTGGCCCAGCATCTTCATCATTTGGCTCAAGGCTTAGTTCATCCCTGTTCTGCCACCACTTTCTCCTAACTCAGACCCACCTCTCCCTCCCTTGGACCCCCACTGTAACTTCTGAAAAGTGGCACTTGTCATAGTACCAAGGTATGTAATTCTCATGGCACTCAACACATCGGTCACTCTCTCTACTAGACAAGAGTGCTTTGAGGACATCTAAATCTGAGTATCTCCTGCACTAGCCCAGGTCCCAACAAACAGGATGTCCTGCCTGGAAACTGGTTGAATGGATATCTATTTGCTACTCTTGTTCAAGGCTGGGTCTAAGAGACCCTCGCACCCTGCAGTGCATGAAAAGCTGACTCCTGGTTGTTCAAGTTTCAGGATTTGAAACTGGCAGTAGTGGGAGGGGGAAGAAGGTGCAAATTGAAGCAGGATCTGTACTGGTCTCAGGAAAGCCCAATTTGCTGGCAAAATGAGTCCGCAACCCATGAAAGAGCAGAAATGCTCAGAGAAGTAAACATCCCCGGAGATGAACTTTTTGGCAGTGGGGTTATTGTGCTACAGAGAAGTTTATACATCAGTCCATCTAGTAGCTAACCTTTTTGCTTGTTTGTTCCTTTAGTGGCTTGAACTATCTAGGAAACACTGCATACTTTCAAGCAGTAAACAAGCCTCTTTTCTTTTTTCACATTCCCCCTTGTCACTCCTGGCCTGTCTCCCATGCCCTGTCACCCACACCTGCCCATCAGCAAAACTGAAGGATCCCAGATTCCCATTCCCTCTGAAGAAGACGAGGATAGTGGCTTCTGTCTCTCTGTCTGCCAGTTACCCTCACACTGAAATTCTGTGTTGCAAAGCCCTGGCCAGACCTCTCACAGCCCGTGAGGTCCATCACGAGGGGGCTGTGGTCAGGGGGAATGGGTTTTCCAGGCCTGGGGGGGCTCATGTCCAGACTCGTGCCCCACAAATGGCCCGTCGTCTTTAGAACCATAGAACAGTAAGTGTCTTTGTTTGGTGGAGGCTAAATCCATCAGGAGACCAAGCTCTGAGGCTGATGGTGTGGTGACTCACGTCCAAATGCTGTTTATTTGCAGCCTTGTGGGAAATGCCAAAACCGACATAGGTTTTCACACAGTCGGACTCTGGTTTGTCTCCTCCGTCTGCTCCTCCACCCCTTTTCTTTCCAACAGGAGAGACTAAGGACAAGAGGGATACTAAGGTCATTCTCATTGAACTGAGAGAGCTATTTGGAAGGGTTAGAATTTCATAGGCAAACCTGGATCCACTGCAGCAGGCCCCCATTCCCTCCACCGTGAGCCCTGATTATTCTCGCCTTTTTAGTCTGCATCATTCTATGTGTCATCTGCAAAGGGAGAAAGCCAAGCAATCCAGAATATTGTCAGTTACCCAGAGACAACAGAGAGTTAAGAACAATCTAGAATGACATAAAATGGTACATCATACACTGCAGAGTAGATCCACTTTCAGTTAAGTTACAAAGGCTTCTGTTGCAATTATGACTTTATTCAAATCAATACTCAAACGAAGCTTGGAAATAGAGAAGGAGAGGCCAGGAGGCAATGCACAGCATGCCATGCAAAGCACCTTTCCAATAAATATGCAAGAGTGTCTCTGCCACGGAATCTATTGCTCCCGTGAAGTCAGCATAAATATGTGAAGTACTTAACAACACTCGCTGCATGTATATTGGCAATTTGTCAGCGTGCTAGCAGCAGGAATCGAATGCCAAGTGCCTGGTGTTGGGCTGGTGTCGTTTTTCAGAACACCAGTACAGGAAATTGCTAACTCTAGTTAATTCTTTTGAATTAAAATTACCCACATGCTTTCCTGAATGAACCACCAATGATTCGGGGAAACCTCCTCCCCACCTTTCCCCAGCCCTACCATGCACCCCAGGGTTCCTCATATTCTCCGCTTCCTCTCCAAAAGCTAGCCAGAGTTTGACGGATATCTTTTGTTTCTTTCATCCAATCACCCCTCGACAACCATTTGTTTTCCTCCAGGGTAACTGACCCTCCCATATCCAGAGCCAGTGGTAGTCTTGGTGGTGTTGACTCCATCCTCAGCCTGTGTTTTAATATGGTCAATCAGATAACATGCCTCTGGCCCCAGTGATTGGTTCAGAGGTAGGCATGTTACTTAATTTGCGTCAGTGTGAGTCAGACCTGGGGATTTTTTTTTAAAGCTGCTTGGAGAAAAGAAACTCTCTTTCTGCAGGGCTTGGCACTATGAAGATTGAGCTGCCTGTGACCAACTCACGGAGAAAATCTGCCTGAGAGTAAAGCCAACACAGAGGGAAGTAAAATCAACTGAGTCCTAATGACAGTGTTTGAGCCCCTGGATCAAGCCATGCCTGAAGGCAGTGATCTTAATTTTTTTTAAACTATACAAATATATTTTAAAATTATTATTTTCTGTTCAGTAGATTGAGTTGTACTTTCTGTTACAACTGAAAAACTCCTAAATTATATGCCTTAAGTCCTAGGAACTTACACACTATTCATGAGAAGACGTCAATATCACAAAACAAGTTAAATGTCCTTCTCCTTTTGCAGCATAAAAAGTAAAGTAAAAGTAAAGTGAAGTTGCTCAGTCGTGTCCAACTCTTTGCAACCCCATGGACTGTAGCCCACAAGGCTCCTCCATCCATGGGATTTTCTAGGCAAGAGTACTGGAGTGGGTTGTCATTTTGCAGCATAGTGGAGCTAAAACTCATGTAAAAACTCTAATTTTTTGATCCTACTCTGTCCACATCAAGACTTGCTTTAATCAACACTTTCTCAAATTCCCTTTAGGAGAGGCACTACTTGCCTTGTTCTATTGCAGTCTGTGAGTTTGTGTTTTTTCTGCAAAGAGGGTCACTGGGGTGAAGGAGAAACTCACTCTCATTTGCTCTGTACCACTGAAATGCCTTAGTTCTCTCAGCCACAAAGCAGCTAAAAACTCGCACGCTGCATGCACCCATCTCTGGAGCAAAATGAGGGTCTGAGTCCCATGTTAAGGTTATGATCATAATCATAGCAAATAACTGCCTTGCTATTTTGCTGTCTGTACTGCCTCATGTTTCAGCTCTGAGCTATCAGGTTTCCTATTACCCCAATGCCATCTCGCTAGCACACTGGGTTCAAAATGGCACCACACAATGAGCTTTAAGGTTGGGTCTTCACTGTTGGGGCAGATGTAACTCTTGTCCAATAACATGCGTGCCCCTTGAGCATCTCCTGGTGACTTCAGCCTGAAAGGATGGGTTAAGGACCATCACTCTTTGCAGGGAGATATTTCATCTGCTAAATTGTTTTCAGTAAAACAATCAAAGCTGCCATGTGCAGCTCCAAAGCATGGGCAGGGATGAAGCGGGGGATGTCCTTGGGTTGATACGCAATCTGGCTTGGGTTTTAGCTATGTGTGAGTGACTTCACTTTCACTTTTCACTTTCATGCATTGGAGAAGGAAATGGCAACCCACTCCAATGTTCTTGCCTGGAGAATCCCAGGGACGGGGGACCCTGGTGGGCTGCCGTCTATGGGGTCGCAGAGTTAGACATGACTGAAGTGACTTAGCAGCAGCGGCAGCAGCAGGCAAAATGCAGCTCCAGAAATGACCGTTAGGTCCCTGATTTCGATGCAGAAGTGGATAGAAGGTTGAACATCAGTGCTTAATAAGTGCCTTAGTTGTTACCATTACTTCTCTTAATATCCTCAATTAAAAGATTTAAAATAGCATTGTGAAGTAACTATACTCCAATAAAAATTAATTAATTAAAAAAAACAACACCGTATTCAGATTTTGTCCTGCTGTATTACTCCAGGTTAGTTACTTAACTTTGCTGAGCATTAGCTTCCTTTCATGAAATATGGCTCCTATCCCAAAGGGTTTTGTGAGAATCCTGTGAGTCTAAGTGCACACACTGCATTGCAAAGAGTGCCTGGCATTCTGTAAATGCCTATTACCATTGCCAAAATACGGTGGGCTTGGGGGGCAGACGTCCTGGGGAAAAGCTGGAGAATGAAGCTTGAGCCAGTTGTCTAGTACTCTGAGAGTTGGTCTTCCTCTTGTTGCATCTTCCCTTTGGGCTGCAGATAAGCCCTTGACTCAGCTTTGCTGCACTAGGTCCTGGAAGCACCTAGTCTCGGGGTCTTTCGTGTCTGTCACAAGGTAATTATTTAGTACCTGTGATTTACTCACCAAATAGTGGCTAGTTGATTTACTTCAAAGTCTCCAATCCTGTCCTAGATCAATCAGATCAACATTTTCAAGAGGGTTCAAAAATCCTAATTCTTAGGTAAAACTTTCAAAAGTTAACAAAAACAAAAAATGTGGTATACATCAACCAAAACACACCTGCAGGCTGCATTCAGTTTGGAATTTCTAGGCCAGCTCCTTGGAATGGATGCTAGAGGTGCTGGCGGGGTCTTATTACTTCAGGGCCCTCGGGGATGCTCAACACCTGTGTCTTTTTGCCTGGGGTCTTTCTGAGGCCGAAACAGTCCCTCGGCTCACAGCTCAAACATAGATACTTCAGTGCCAGGGAGCCGACCCTTTTCAGAAGCAGCTCACATTAATAGCTAATGGGAGTGGTGGATAAATACCCCAGCTCCCTCACCCATAGGCAGGATAACTCAGAGACCCGTGTATGTTCCACAGTGGCACTGCATACTCTCCAGCAGGACTGAGCCCCAGTTCGATTGGCTTAAGAACACGCCACTTATTGGCTGGCTGTCTTCCTTCCCGTGTCTCACTCCTCCCTTCTACAGCTCTGTTTCCCGAGCCCACTTCCCTACAGCTTACACATGAATTCTTGTCTCAAGGTCTACCTCCTAGGGAACCCAAACTAAAATAACTCTCTTGGGCACCTGTCACTTAGGAAAACTGGATCTTCCTGCCTATCTAGTCAGTGTCATGGGCCAGGCATTGCAAAATGGAATGGCTTTGGAGCCCAAGGGCCTCTTGGGGGCCACAATAAGGTTTCATGGTCAGCCTAAGCTTCTAGAGAATTCCCTCCAAATTTTGGAGGGGGTGGGGAGGGAGATTCTTTTGATACCCATACATTCATTTGCATTTAAATTTGAAGTTGAAATTAAGGCTTTTAGAAACTTTTAATTTCTATTTAATTATAAGAATTTCACTGCAGGGTATCTATCTGATTTAAAAGAATAATTAAAATTAAGTATAGCTGCAATGATTTGCCACAGCGTATGTCTATCCTTTAAAACATTAAGCAACAGAAAATTATCTGTGGCCGGAGGTGCTCTATATGTAAATTCCCATAAGAATAGAATTTGGTGATAGAGAAATTCAGATTATGAAAATCACATTGCAAGTTTGAACATCAGTGCTTAATAAGTGCCTTAGTTGTTACCATTACTTCTCTTAATATCCTCAATTAAATGATTTAAAATAGAACAATAGATAAGCAAGATCAATTAATTTTATAAGATGATCAAAGGAATGTGGTTCAGCATTGTCAAAGCTGTAAACCTGATAAAGGTTTTATCAGACAAGAAAAATAACTCAAAGTAGCTCGAACCTTATTCGTTTATGCTCAAAGGGATTTTATTTGTGATTCATCAAATCGTCTTTTGTCATAGGGAGATTTTTAGGATCTTGCCCATTAATTTGAGAAAAAAAATAATTCAAATATTAAAATAGATGCTATTCTCTGATGCTTGTATGTCAACCGTAATAAGTGATAACAACCATCAAAGTGACTTGATCCTGTAACCTGTTGGAAGGAGACTGCAGGAGGGGCCAGGGAACTGCCAGTGGCAATAACATTGATCCTCCTGAGGACTCAAAGACGGGCCCTAATTCAGCTTGTGTGTCTGAGGTCTAGGCTGGAGGCCAAATGCAAGGAACAGAATCAGCCGGTGATTCTCTGCTCAGATGAAGGATGTGCCATTGGGAATTTGAGAGCGGCAGGGTGAAGGAAGGGATCGTTTCTGAAAGGCTACGTTTATCTGCAGTGTGTATTGGGGTTAAGAGTGATTTCAATTATTTATACTCCTCTGCCTTTCAAAAAGGAAATAGGTAGCTTTCCTCTCCCCCAAAAGCACAGAAACAGTAAAAAGAACAGACAGAAAGCAAAGCTGAGTAATAAAGGGGTGGTGCGTTAGGATTATGGTGGCTCAATCTAAGTTAAGGGAAAATGTTTGCAACTAAAAAAATGTGTTTTTTTTGTTTTTTTTTTTTTTTTGGTTTGGAGCTTCCTGGCAATGAAAGCAAAAAGGAAAGCACTGTGAGTGATTTCCACTTACTATCTTATTTAAGGTAGAAAAGAGATGACTTTTAATTTCTAAGAGGATTTTTTTAAACAAGAGTAAGAAAATGAACATAAGCATTGTTTGTAAAACAAACAAACAAACCCCAAAAAGGCAAGGAATAGTGTTGGAAGCCCATAAATAGTCCCTCTGTAAATTACCTTGGTTCATTTGGACCAGAAGGCTTCTGTCTGGATGAGCCCACGTTAGCAAGTTGTGAGAAGGTTCACAGACAATGCAAGCTGGTGTGGCTGACGACCCGTCAATATGCCCTTGGCCGCAATGGCGTTGAATGATCAGATATCAGTTTCATAACTTTGAGGGGCAGTTCAGTGGTTTCTAAAGACAGAGCAGGACCCAGGGTGGCAGGCAGGGGACGGCACTGGGACCAGTGAGTGGCTTTCTGGCAGTCCGTATGCTGCAGGAGCCACGGCTGGCTTTCCCCACCACTGCGAGTCTAAAGCTCACTCGTTAAGTGGCTCATGGGCTGCTGCCTGCCCTGCATTAGCACAGCTATTTGGGGCTTACTGGAAGGACTTTGGCACGCTTGCTGATTAAGCAGACCATGGTGTTCTCTTCCTTCTCCACTGAAATTCACAGAGCTAATCTCCTATGGTTCTCAGGTCTAATGGCAAAAAGGTGCAGCATGCTGCCATGGACCAGTTCCCACTGGAAAATCGGCAGAGAGAAAGCTCCTGGACTCAGCTGTTATTTGAGATTTCTGGAGGGTAGATACGCCAAGGAATTTTCCTGGCTGGTGGTGGTCCCTTTTCCAAGCCTTGAGGTACTTCAAATACAATTCCTGCAGGAATGTATCATTTTCTGCCTTACATTACATTATTTCTGGGTGTGATACAAAAGGTTTGGGTTTGGGAGATCTGGGGCCAAACCCCATCCTGCTACTTACTGGGTATGAGATGCCAGATAGATTATCTGACTTTGTGGAGTTTATTTTCTCATCTGAAAAACAAATGTCCACGAGTAATTAAATGTGAAGCATCAAGATTCGTCGTTGTGCATAGACAGTCCTCCGGTCATAGTTCCATTTTTAAATATGCGATAGACTCTGTGTTCTAGATGTTGAGAATACAGAAAGAATAAAACACAGTCCCCTGAAAAATTCCAGGTCTGCAGGGGAAACACCAAGACACAGAGGCATGTGCCAGCAGGGAAGCCTATGTTGACAGGGCTAGACAAGGAGGAAGTCTAGGTTAGTGCTTGACCCAAAGGCTGTGGCTGAACGTGGTCTCCAGCTACCTAACGTGTGAGCCGTGGCCAGAGGTATGCACTTATATTTTAGTTGCTTCATCAATTAAAAAAAAAAAAAAAAAAGCTCATCTGCAGGTCCCTTATGTTCCTTAGTAGCCATTTGGAGGCTGACCTTCAGGATACACTTTGAGAAAATTACAGAGCTCAGGCAGATTTGAAAGTTGGAAAATTTACCCAGGCTCCACCCAAAGTTCAACCTGGAATGCTTCTATGGGAACCAATGCTTTTCCATTAGCTAATCCCTGGTACCCCCAAAAAAATACAAAGAGGGGAAACAGAGTACATAATGTGTTGATGTAAAGTAATCACTAACCTTGCATTATGACCATGTTTACAAGGTAACTGGGATGCCATTCATATGAAGGATCCCATCCAGCCTAGCGGCTGTGATTTAGTTCACAGAAGGTAAGCTGTAGAGGTGCCCTGTGCTGTCTTGAGGGCCAAGTACACTGAGTCAGGTCACTCAGCCTGCCTGGTGTGTGCTTCAGCTTAAGCACTGAACTTCATCAGCAGTGTAATTCCATTTATGCTATTATAAAATTAAATCGAGACTTGAGACTTGAATTGTGCTTTTTAAAAGATTATGTGACCATATGTACCTTGAACGAGGGCCAACTCTGAAAAAAGTGGTCTTCGCACAATTCCTTTCTATTAGGTTAGGGCTTCGTTTTTTCTGGTTTCCTTTTTTTCTCCCATAAATTTGACTCGAACCCAGTCAGTAGTTAGTACATTGATATGATTACAGCTTAAACTATTTTTATTTTAAAATATGCTTTCAATATGGTTTAAAACAGAAATGAAATCTCGTGGAATCCAGATCGTGTATGGAGCATGGAGTATCAGCGTTCCCACACTGAGAACAACATGAGCTAATGTTTCAAATGGCTTTTTATCAAATCAGGTTTTAAACCAAAAGTTTTGGAGTCAATACTGAGTAATTTAATTAGCAAATGGTACACTTAATTCTTAAAGTAAGTCAAGTTAAGGAAAACAAAGTCTTATTTTTAGCATAAAGCTACCATTTTTTGAGAAATTATATCATATTTAGGGGAACTGATCTTCTGTACTCAGTAATACTAAGAAACTCAATTCAGATGTATAAATTGAGCCAGCAGAGATTTTTTATAGCAATTAATTTTATTGATAAACAAAAAATTACTAATAGATTTAAATGAAATCCAGCCAGTATTTTAAAGCCCAATCATATCTGGAAAAATTAATAAGAAAAATAACTGTACTTGAAGTCGAAGGAGATTGTGGCCAGTTTTCATTTTTCTTAATCAGCATAAACTATTCCTTGTAAAATCTGGACTGCTCTATGCATATGCAACAGCTCTTATTAAGATGCATTAGAAAACCCAAGTGCCATTAGATAATGAAACTGACCAGAGGTATTTTCTAGTGCTTCAATTAATACCCTAGTTGTTAAACTATAATGTCCAAACTCAACTGGCATCATATTCAGATGTGAATTGTACTTGAGGACGTTAGAGTCACTTTTTAGTGGATTGGTTTTGAAACAGAAAAGCACTAAATTAAAATAATTGTTTTGTCTGTAAGTTTTTTTTCTTTCAGTGATCTCCAAAATGGGCGTTCCCTCAATCTCAGACATTAGCTCAGAACACGGCAGGGTATTAGCATCTTCCATTCTTATTCCGTGCCTGGCACATACTTGGTATCCAATAAATATACCGAGTTAAATATATAACTCAATATCAATAACCTCAAATATGCAGATGACACCACCCTTATGGCAGAAAGTGAAAAAGAACTAAAGAGCCTCTTGATGAAAGTGAAAGAGGAGAGTGAAAAAGTTGGCTTAAAGTTCAACATTCAGAAAACTAAGATCATGGCATCCGGTCCCATCACTTCATGGCAAATAGATGGAGAAACAGTGGAAAGAGTGTCAGACTTTATTTTTGGGGGCTCCAAAATCACTGCAGATGGTGATTGCAGCCATGAAATTAAAAGACGCTTACTCCTTGGAAGGAAAGTTATGACCAACCTAGATAGCATATTCAAAAGCAGAGACATTACTTTGCCAACAAGTCCATCTAGTCAAGGCTAAGGTTTTTCCAGTAGTCATGTATGGATGTGAGAGTTGGACTATAAAGAAAGCTGAGCACCGAAGAATTGTTGCTTTTGAACTATAGTGTTGAAGAAGACTCTTGAGAGTCCCTGGGACTGCAAGGAGATCCAACCAGTCCATCCTAAAGGAGTTCAGTCCTGAGTGTTCATTGGAAGGACTGATGTTGAAGCTGAAACTTCAATACTTTGGCCACCTGATGCAAAGAACTGACTCATTTGAAAAGACCCTGATGATGGGAAAGATTGAGGGCAGGAGGAGAAGGGGATGACAGAGGATAAGATGGTTGGATGGCATTACCAACTCAATGGACGTGAGTTTGAGTGAACTCCAGGAGTTAGTGATGAACAGGGAGGCCTGGCGTGCTGCGGTTCATGGGGTCGCAAAGAGTCGGACACAACTGTGCGACTGAACTGAACTGAACTGAAGTACATAAAGAGTGTTTTCAGAAGCTCAGTATGATCTGATCCAAAGCATTGTGCTCTTTGCTTTGAGATCTTCAAGTCCATAGGCTTGTCTTAAGTTCACTGCACTAAACTCAATCTTGGTTTTAATTTTAAAAATCTTGAAGGTGAGGGCACCCAATAATACTTTTCATTTCCGGAGTTTCTAAATAACATGCATATTCAGTTTTTTGATTCTCACAGTGTTTCTATCCTAATTTTACATAGTGAAATTAGATAACTTCCTGAAGGTTGATGGTAGAACCAGGATTGAACCCAGTCAACCTAGATCCTGAAGCCATCCTTTCGTTCTCCACATCACAGTTCCACAAACTATGGCCCAGGCTATTTTTATTAAGAAATTTTTCTTGGAACATATCCCCCCACCTCCGCTCCATTCCTTTGGGTTTTGTCTATGGCTGCATTCATACTTACAAAAGCAGAGCTGAGAAGTTGCAACAGAGACTGTATGGCCATAAAGCCTGAAGTGTTTTCTATCAGATTCTTTTGGAAAAAAATAGACTGACCCTTGTTCCCCACCATTTGCTTAAGAGTAAAGAGGAGTCAAGGCAATGGCTCAGAGGCTTCCATTGAAATCAGCCAGAACCCACTGTCAGAAATAACAGTCTCTGTCAACCAATTCAAGATAGTGTGGGGTGGTGAAAGGAGAATGTGGCTTTGAGGCCAGGTCAAGTTTAAATATTAACTCCAGCAGTTATTAGACAAGTCTCTTCTCTGGGTACTGATTTTCCATCTGTAAAACCAGGCTGGTTTATACTTCCCATGCTGAGTTGTTTTAGTGAATTAAATAAGATAATTTATGTTGAAGTCTTAATGCAATGCCTGGCATATAGTAGAAGGTCAGTAAATAGTCATGAATCAACAGGGATTTATCCTTGTGTTTCTTTTTGCCCATATCTAGCGACATTCGTATATCTGTTATCAAGTGGAGGAAGTCAAAGTCCCTAGGCTATAATTTTTCCAGAGTATTGGTGACATCTGTGAATATTTGGAGGAGCTGTCAATCATAACAGAAAGTTCTTCTTTACCAGGGTTCTGCTGGTCCTTTCCATCAGGGAGGAGTCTTCTAGAGGACTGTCTTCAGCTGGGTCAGGCAACACAGAATCTATTCCACATCTCTAGATGTGACTGCCTCTTACAAATACTATTGCCACGTGCTGTGATAAAGCTCACTGTGCAATAATATGATTTCTCATTAGGGTGTTCCCAGGGCCCTGGAGGTCATTTAAGAGGCTTGAATTCCTCTAATCTCTGGGCTTTGGGGAAAATACTACCAGGGAAACGTGAAGCTGTTCCCCTCTGCTGCTTCTCTGGCCCAGGTACCTCCATCTCTCAGCAAATGGACTTCAGTAGCCTCTTACCTGAGTTTCCAGCTTCCACCAAAGCCCCTGATGGTCTGCAGACAATGCAGCAGCCATAGGCATCCTTTATGGCCTAAGTCAGATTTTTGTCACTCCTCTGCACAAATGCTTCTGTAGCTCCCCGTATCTCTCAAAGTAAAAGCCAAGTAATTCCTTGGGACTTCCCTGGTGGTCTAGTGGTTAAGAATCCACCATCCAATGCAGGGGACTCAGGTTCAATTGCCTGGTCAGGGAACTAAGATGCTATACGCCACGGGGCGACTAAACCTATGCAACAACTGAGCCCTCAAGCTCTGGAGCCCACACACCACATCTAGAGAGAGTCCCGTGGGCTGCACCTAAGACCTGATGGCCAACAAATAAACAAGCCCATTCCTCATGAGGGTGTTTAAGACCAAACACCATTTTTGTTCCTTCTCATCACTCCTCCCACCTCTCCTGTGATTCTGCTCTTGTACTTACTGTGTTCTGTCACGAGGTCTTCCTGATGCCTCCTAAATGAGCCGGGCACACTCTTTCCTCAAACACTTTGTATTTGCTATTTCCTCTTTTCTGAACACTAGTTCCTCATTCCCTCTTCTCCTTCAGATCTTTACTCAAATGTCACCTTCTCAGGGAGGCACCCCCCCCCCCAACCCCTCTTTCCCAGATGCCCTCCTCTTCCACTACCAAATACTCACATATACTGCCTGTTCCCTAGCCTGATTTTTCTTTTCAGCATTTACCACCATCTAATGTATTATATAGGCTTTCCAGGTAGCTCAGTGGTAAAGAATTTGCCTGAAATGCAGGAGATTTGGGTTTGATCCTTGGGTCAGGAAGATCCTCTGGAGAAGGAAGTGGCAACCCAGCCCAGTATTCTTGCCTAGGAAATCTCTTGAACAGAGGAGCCTAGTGGGCTACAGTCCATGGGGTCATGAAAGAGTCAGACACAACTTAGCCACTAAACAACAAAAACATACTGTATATTTTTACTTCATTATCTTGTTTGCATCTGCTTCTCCTAACTAGAATATAAACTCCTTAAGGGCGAGGCATAGCTTTCCTTTCTTTTGTGTGTGTGTATGTGTGTTTTTAACTTTTTGGCCACACTTCAAGAAATGTGGGATCTTAGTTCACCAATCAGGGATTGAACCCAAGCCCTCTGCATGGAGTCTAAACTGCTGGATCGCCAGGGAAGTCTAAGGGCAAGGCATTTTATCCGAGTTGTTTACTGCTGTTTCTCCAGCGTTTAGAACGCCACCTGGCACAGAGGAAATGCTCAGCCAATATTTTATTAAGTGAATGACTGTAGATAAAGTTCTAGGCCTCAACACTGAGAGGCTTCCCAGGTGACACTAATGCTGATGCAGAAGATGTAAGAGACCCAGGTTCGACCCCTGGGCTGGGAAGATCCCCTGGAGGAGGAAATGGCAACCCACTCCAGTATTCTTGCCTGGAGAATCCTAGGGACAGAGGAGCCTGGCAGCCGATAGGCCATGGTTTGCAAAGAGTCAGACACAACTGAAGCGACTTAAAATGCAAACACTTGAGAGTGGAGTCCTTCAGGCTTCACCCTTAGAAAGTCATCTCCAGAAAGCTATGTGAAGTACCATATGTTGCAAACCACAGCTGGTGGGAAATCTTCTGAATTCTCCAGAAAATAGCACGGTCATGTCACTCTATGCATGTTGCTTCATTCTAAGGAGACTCTCTGTTCTTGATGGTGTTGTTTCTGTCTCCTGGCATTATATGGTCAGACGAGACATCTTTAGTGAGTAAAAACGTGTGCTGGCAACAGCAATGTCATGGAACACATCTTTCCAATAACTGATGAGACAGCAAATGTATTTTCCAAGTTGCATTTTTTTCAGAAGGAACTCAGTACAGAAGTATCACTAGGGAGACTTGAAGTTCTTGCTTTGTTTTGACTGGGTACATGAAGAAGATAATGATGGTGATGAAGATGAAAATACTTAAGAGTTACTGAGTGCTTGCTTGATGATTTTTCTTCCCTTGTTATACTGTGTGGATTTTAGTGTCAACTTACTACTTTCTGAAAAAGACTTGGAATTTTTATCAGAATTTAATTGCGTGTATTGATTTACTCAACGGTAATTATTACACTGGTCTTCCTCCTACAAACATATTTTGAGCTTCTTTAGACACTGTTTTATAATCTTCTGTAAAGTTTTTATCATTTTCCTTGTAAAGGTCTTGAACGTTTTTGGATATATTTAATCCCAGGTGTTTGTAATGAGAATTTTTTTAATTACATTTTTAAAAGTTTGTCACTGGCGTAGAGGTACTTAACTGCTTTTGATATAATGACTTTGTGAAACCTTATTGTACTTTCTTACAGTTTATCCATTCTTTTGGTTTTCTATGTAGACAATTATATAAAAAATTGCCAAATAAATAATGTAATCTTATTTCTGCTTTTCAAATGTATTTGTTTATTTTCCTTATTACACTTTCTAGGACATCTAGAGCAACACTGAATAAAAATGATAATAGCGGTCATTTTGCCTTGTTATGACTTGAAAATGTAATGTTTCTTAAGGTTTACCACCATATATAGACCTTCTTGGAAGGACTGATGCTGAAGCTGAAGCTCCAATAATTTGGCCACCTGATTCGAAGAGCTGACTCATTGGAAAAGACCCTGATGCTGGGAAAGACTGAGGGCAAGAGGAGAAGTGGGTGACAGAGGATGAGGATGGTTGGATGGCATCACAGACTCAATGGACATGACTTTGAGCAAACTCTGAGAGGTGGTGAAGGACAGGGAAGCCTGGCATGCTGCAGTCCATGGGGTCGCAAAGAGTTGGACACCACTGAGAGACTGAACAACTGTCCCTTAGTAGCAAGGATCCCTGAATAGTAACTCTCAGTCTTTGTCTGAAAACTTTTATTTGATCCCCACTTTTAAGTAATTTACTCTTTCAATGGCTTGAAGATACTGTTCTATTATTTACTAAACTTGATTGCTACTCAGAAACCTATTGTCATTCTAATTGTAGTCCATTCCACTCCATTTGCTTTTAGGATTTTTCACTTGGTTTTGGTAATCTGCACTTTCATTCCATGTGGAGGAGTATGGGTTTCTTTAATTAATGCTCCCCAGTAGTTGTTTCTTTATTTGGAGTCTCATGACTCTTTAATTCTAGGAAGATGTCAGCCTTTATGTATACTTGACACATGATGTTTTTCCCTACCCTTCCTGTACTCATTTCTGGAACTCCAGTTGGATGTATTTGCATCTTCTGATTCATCTTCTGTGTCTCCTCATCTCTTCCATATGATCCATCTTTTTCTAACTTTATACTCCATTCTGAGAAACTTCCTCAGATCTCTCTTCTGACTCAATAATTCTCTCCTCAGCTGTATTTAATTTGCAATTTAGTCCTTTGAAGTTTAATTGGCCACAAGTATATTATTAACAAATATGGAGTTATTAGTCAGAGAATTATTTATAATTTGAAAATGTAGAAGCTGCTGAAATACCCAACAATTATAAACCAAATGACGATCAACTAAATCATAGTGCATATATCTGATAGATAATTATGTGGCCATTAAAGTTATAATTACAAAAACATGAAGTAAATGTTAAAAAAAACTTATTAAAAATACAAAATTATATATATGCTATTCTTGTGAATATATGTTGAAGTAAAAGTGAATGCACAAGGTAGTAATAGTTGCAGTAGGGTGATTTCATTGGAGATAATCTTTTCCTCTTCCAATCTTTGTACAATAATGTCGCATTATTTTTACTATTAAAAAGTCCCTTAAAACATATTCAGCTTCCCAAGAGAACATCTGAGTACAGATTCTAAATATGAGGTCAGAATTAACACTTGCCTAAATGTGTCCCACCTGTTGCATACTTCTAATAAGCAGAAATCCATTTCTGGACACTGATGGTCAAAATCTCACTAGTTGTTTTGAATCCATATGTTATTTCTGTCCCAGAGTTGAGTTCAGAAAATTGAAATTCATGAGCTTCTATCATGACTAGGATGCCCTGAATTTGCTTCTTGCTTTTCTCTCAAACATAATTAAGAGTTTGGTTCTGAATATTGTCAATTAAGAACTGAAAAATGCATTTGCATTCTACAAATGGTGTTTTTTTTAAAAAACAGTTTATAAAGCATGGTCCAGGCTTAAATTAACTGAGGACATGTTTTTAAAGCTTCAACTTTTGTTACTTAAAAAACAATTTTACACTTATGAGAAAAAATAGCTGTGTATTTGCCAATCATATGAATTTCTTACGCTGTAAACTAGGGGTTTTCCTTAGCTTATATGAAGCTAAGATTTGGCGTTCAGAAAAGCTGTATACAGGTGACTAAAAATATCTGAAGACTATCTGACCAAATCTTTCAATTAGGTCAATTTCCTTCTTCCTAGTGTTTATGTAATGTTTTCTCTGCAGACTCAGGATGCCCGTTCCCTGCTACATGTTCCCCACCATCACTCTCTCACCTGATTAAATAGCAGGACAGCAGGCTCCTTGCTGCTGCTGCTGCTAAGTCACTTCAGTCGTGTCCGACTCTGTGTGACCCCATAGACGGCAGCCCACTAGGCTCCCCCGTCCCTGGGATTCTCCAGGCAAGAACACTGGAGTGGGTTGCCATCTCCTTCTCCAATGCATGAAAGTGAAAAGTGAAAGTGAAGTCGCTCAGTCGTGTCCAACTCTTTGCGACCCCATGGACTGCAGCCTACCAGGCTCCTCCTTCCATGGGATTTTCCAGGCAAGAGTACTGGAGTGGGGTGCCATCGCCTTCTCTGAGCAGGCTCCTTAGGAACTGATAAAGGAGGCTTCCCTGGCGACTCAGTGGTAAAGAATCTGCCCACCAGTGCAGGAATCATGGGCTTGATCCCTGGGCCAGGAAGACCCCACATGCCTCAAAACAGCTAAGTTTGTGTGCCACAGCTACTGAGCCTGTGCTCTAAAGTCTGGAAGCTGCAACCACTGAGCCATGCACCACAACTACCGAAGCGTGTGTGCCCTAGGGACCATGCTTTGCAGCAAGAGAAGCCACTGCAGCTAGAGAGCAGTCCCTGCCTGCTGCAACTAGAGAAAAGCCTGCATGGCAACGAAGACCCACTACAGTCAGAAATAAAATAAAAAAGAAATCTTTAGCTTCATCTTAAAAAACCAATAAAGAAAAAGCTTCTCTAAAATTTTGAGATTTTTGACTCATTGGCCAAGGTTCCTGTCTTCAAGATGCTTCTTGGGTTTGTATCATCCTCTGTTCTAGATCATAATCCTTAAAGACAATGATCACCATAAATGCTCTTCTGTTTCCATTTATTCTGAGAGGTCAAAAGATGCAGCTGGTTTATGAGTTTATTCTGCCATGTATCACTACAGGCAGGTCAGCCGGCCAGCGGATGGATGGGCAGTGCTCACCTCCCCATATATTACTCTTGTCAACTTGGAAGGGATTTTTTTTTTTTTCCTTTACCTTGTGAAAGGCCCATCAGCAATGAATCAGTGAAGTGAAGATGACAGTTGATTTGTGAATTTAGATTCTATAAAGTGACTCCGCTTTGGTGGGCTGTGTAGATAAAGCAAGTGTCATGATAAGATGCCAAGTGCAATTCCACAAAACCAAATTTATTGCACATTGGAGGAAATCATCCTATTTTAAAATGCCATAAATTCTAAATTGAATATTACTTATTCCCATGAATTTTGATTTATATTTTGAATATTTTTAATGGGATGCTAAATAGCTTAGGTTTGAAGTTATGAGTTTATGCATTTCCTCTTGCAGGCTATTGTGACTTGGCGCAGAATATATTGGCCATTCTTAGGATTTTATTTGTGTGGACCCTGGTGGGGGTGGGATAGAGGATTCATACTCCTGCTGAAGGCACCCTGTGGGGAATGATATGGATGCTGGTTATAAAGAAAGGGAGCTGGCTGACTGCAACCTTCCTTCCCTGAGCAGTCTCATAAGGAACTCAGAGAGGGGCTTTTTGCACCAGCTCAGACAAGGCTGACACAAGCATGGGAAGGAGCAGGAATCCTGACTCCCCAAGTGTGTTCGACCCCCATTGCTGCTGCTAAGTCACTTCAGTCATGTCCGACTCTGTGTGACCCCATAGACGGCGGCCCACCAGGCTCCCCCGTCCCTGGGATTCTCCAGGCAAGAACACTGGAGTGGGTTGCCATTTCCTTCTCCAATGCATGAAAGTAAAAAGTGAAAGTGAAGTTGCTCACTAGTATCCGACTCGTAGTGACCCCATGGACTGCAGCCCAACAGGCTCCTCTGTCCATGGGATTTTCCAGGCAGGAGTACTGGAGTGGGGTGCCATTGCCTTCTCCGTTAGCCACCCTAATAAGGATCCCTGTACTTGGGACTTCACTGGTGGTCCAGTGGTTAAGAACCCCCCTTGCAATGCAGGGGACGCGGGTTCAATCCCTGGTAGGGGAACTAAGGTTCCACATGCTGTGGAGCAACTAAGCCTGCATGTCACACTACTGAGCCTGCGTGCTCTGGAGCCCAGGTGCCACACTCCCGAGCCCACCCGCCATAAAGATCCTGCATGATGCAGTGAAGATCCTGCATGCAGTAACTAAGATCAAATAAATAAATGAATAAATTTAAAAAACAGAAAAGAATCCTCATACTTCTCTGTAACACTTAATGCCGCAATAATGAGCAATTTCAGTGCTGACTTCTTCACAAGTTGTGTCTCCTGTCATGGGTCGCATCTCCTGGCTCATGACTGTAACTTCACAAAGCTTGATAAGCAAGGAGGCCCTTCAGCGATGACGACAAAAATCTCCCTTGCCCAGAATGCTTTAGGCTACGACCTTCCGGTTAATTCAGCTTTCTGCTTAACCGAGAGTTTAAAAAAAAACAAAAAAAACAAGCCACCTAATTTCAACCTTGGCTGTTAGAGCACTTAAAAAAAGGAACACCCAATTTACCCCCCTCCAAGGAGAAAGATCAGGAAAGATTCTTTCAGCCTGTACCTGAAAATTGACAGCTTTTCTGGGTCCCCACCGGGTAGCAGCCCCTTTGGGACCATTTCCCTGGCCTGCGGTGGAAAGACAGCTGGGTTGCAAGGTCTTGAATGGCTTCCCCATTCTTTGTGCAGACTTCACCCAGCACCTGGCACTGTGAGGAGCAGGTACTAAAACTGTCAGATTACATGGTCAGGGTTTCTCCAGCCTAGACTGGAGCTGCTTTGCCATGAATCCCGCAGGGATTCATGACAGTTGAGAAGATTCAGCAGAACAGATTTAATATGCAGATGTGTGTGCATGTATGCTCTTCTTGTCTGACTTTGTGACCCTGTGGACTGTAGCCTCCCAGGATCCTCTGTCCATGGGATTTCCCAGGCAAGAGTACTGGAGTGGGTTGCCATGTCCTCCTCCAGGGGATTTTCCCAACCCAGGGATTGAACACACATCCCCTTGGGTTCCTGCATTAGCAGGAAGATTCTTTACCACTGAGCCACCTGGGAAGCCCAGATATTCAGATATGGGCCTGGTAAAGCCAGGAAGGTCTCTAACTTCTTTTAAAATACTTTTAATCACTACTGTGTTTGGAACATGGATAGAGTTTGCATGACACCTGCTAGAAAGGTTCTAAATCTCTGTGTAAGTTGAAACCTTCTAACTTTCGCAACCTGAGCCCTCTTGGGCCCCCAAACCCCCAAAGAATGGTGCTGTTTTTTCTTTGCATTTTACTGTAATTTCTCTTCCCATGAAGCATAGAGAATAAGCGAAACATACAAATATGCTTTTTAAAAAAAGATGGGGAGTTATTTAGCATACTCTATTACCTGCTCTCTGACCACCACCTATAAGACTGTAGAGCTAAGTTTGAGTAGCTTAAATGCACAAAATAATGTGATTCCGCATATGACTGCATTGACTGAGACCTGCGCTAGGGCTGTGTGTTGTGGGGAACACTGCCACATGGCCTCACAGGTACCCTGGGCTTCCTCACAACATCGTATGCGTGCTTGCTCAGTTGCTAAGTCATGTCCGACTCTTTGAGACTCTATGTAGCCTGCTAGGCTCCTCTATCCATGGGATTCTCTAGGCAAGAATGCTGGAGCAGGTTGCCATGCCCTCCTCCAGGGGATCTTCCCAACCTAGGGATCGAACCTACATCTCCTGTGGCTCCTGCATTGGCAGGCAGATTCTTTACCACTGGGAAACCCTTTACACATGGTAGTGGGGTCCAAAAGTGAGTGCACAGAGTGGGAGAAGATAGGAAGAGAGAGGCAGACAGAGACAGACAGATAGACATACATACACACACACACACACACACACACACGGACAAGGAAACAGAGGCAAATACAGAGGGAGGGAGAGAAGAAAGGGAGGGAGAAAGAGACAAAAAGACAGAGAAACAGAAGGACAGGGGGAGAGAGAGAGAACTTGGTGGAAGCTTATCCTTTTTATGAAAAGCTTCATGGAGAACCACTCTGTCGCTTCCTATTCATTAAAATCAAGTCACTACAGAGGAGAAATATTATGTGACTTCCCTTACATGCAGAATCTTAAAAAAAAAAAGGAAACAAATGAACTTATTTATGGAATAGAGACTCACAGATTCAGAGAACGAACTTATGATTGCCAGTGGGAAAGAAAAGGGGGGAGGGATAGTTAAGGAGAATAGGATCAGCATGTATACGCTGCTTTATTTTAAATGGATAATCAACAAGGTCCTGCTGTACAGCACAGGGAACTCCATTCAATGCTATGTGGCAGCCTGGATGGGAGCGGAATCTGGGAGAGAATGGATACATGTATATGTATTATAAAATAAAAAGTTAAGAAAAATAGTCTGACCCACATTCAAGTGGAGGAAATTAGATTCCACCGTTTGAAGGGAAGAGTGTCCATGAATGAGCAAACCTATTTAAAATCTACCACATAGGGTCATTGTGGGAAACAACATTGCCCTCGATGTTCATGAGATCCAGTCTGGGTGGTACCTGACACCCTGCCAAACTCAATTAGCATCTTTCAGAAGCAACCAAGGGTTTGGTAAACCACCTTCTTACCTGGGTGGATACTCATAGCATCTCCTGCAGTGCCATTTTCTTGGTTATAAGGGCTTTGAGAGATAAGTTCACAAGCGAGTCTGAGGCCTCCTCTGGTTCTCCAAGTGCCATTTAATATTTTCTGGAACATCTCTATGGGGAGAGTAAAGGTCACTGTGCTGTGCCCCCTGCTTGCAATGTCTCTGTCCCCTTTATTGTGTTTGACAGGCTCTGTGCTGTGCTTAGTCACTCAGTTGTGTCCGACTCTTGCCACTCCATGGACTACAGCCCACCAGACTCCTCTGTCCACGGGAATTCTCCAGGTAAGAATACTGCAGTGGGTTGCCCTCTTCCGGAGGATCTTCCCAATCCAGGGATCGAACCCAGGTCTTCCATATTGCAGGCAGATTCTTTACCAGCTGAACCACCAGGGAAGCCCAAGAACACTGGAGTGGGTAGCCTATCCCTTCTCCAGGGGATCTTCCTGACCCAGGAATCGAACGGGGGTTTCCTGCACTGCAGGCAGATTCTTTAGCAGCTGAGATACCAGGGAACTAGTCATCCTTTAATGGCCGCACTTCAAGCCCATCTCCTCTTTTAAGTATTCCAGGGTGCCTCCAGGGATTGTTGAATCCCCCTGTCCCTCTGCTTGCCCACGGTCTCTTATTCTCACGTCTGTCACAGCACCAAAGTGTCTGCCGTCTTGTCTTCTGGATGGCAGGTTCCCCTAGGGCAGTGATCCTGCCCTTCCCCAGCTACAAAAACAGCTCCTGGAATGTGGTGGGCATGTATAGTCCATAAATGTTGGCTCAGAGGGGCTTAGAAAAATGGGCAATTGTTTTAGTTCAGCATTTTCCCACATGGGACATATGCAAGCTACACTTCATGAGATCCTATAAAAGGAGGGTTTTGTGTCAAATAAGTTTGAAACAAATCTACTTTTTCTCATTTTCCCTTGAAAGCTCATAATGCATAGCAATACTCAAATGGTGTTGAGTGTGGTATAGAGCTTAAAAAAAAAACAACTCTGCACCTTGAGGTCAATTTGGATTTGAATTTTGGCTACACTCCCATATGCCATATTTCCTTTGACTATAAAATAAGAATGATATTATTATTCCTTACCCCCTGGTGATATTGTTCTTGAGGGAATGAATTCGGTTCATGAAAGGCACTTAGATGGGTTAAGAACTGAATAACTATTGAGTAATGTAATTATCAGTACAGGCTCTAAGAAGTCTTGTGACAATCACAGTGTTTCCCAAACTTACTAGACATAGACCTTTTTTTTGCTCATCACACTTACTAATTTACACCCACATTTTAGGATATATGGCAGCAGATTTGAAAATATTGGAAATTAGTCTCTGCAAATTAGATGATACTTTCAAGCTAGAAAATCTTAAAGATACCATGATTCTTAAAGGGTTGTTCCAAGTGATGAAGCTAGAATTAGTCAATGAATGAGTAGCTGACACTTTTGTGTCATTCAAATTTCTTTAACTGATGGCTGTCACCCTTTGAGAATTGATAAAACTACTTCAGTTATATCTGACTACATGTTTCAGTAGCCTGCACTGTGAAAAAGGAGTTACCAGCATGGTGGGTGGTAATCATGCTGAGCTTAGTGGATGTCCTTTTGTGAAAACTTAGCACTCGCTTTGTCATCCTTGTAGGCATGTTCAGAAAGAAATGCAATGCTTAAATTGCAGTCAGGGACTTCCATCTCTGGTAGGGAGCTTCCAGCTCCTGCGTAACAGAAGCTGTGTTGAGTACTTACCCCTTATAAGCCAAGGGGCTTATAAGTTTGTTTATTAGCTCCTCACAGAGACTTGAGGCTGTCAGGGGCTTCCTCAATCCTTAGATGGGTCTGGGCTCCAGGTGGATGCTTAAATACCTGTGGACATCTGGGTCCTGATTTGAGTCTTGTAAAGTGGTTTTAACTGTCCCACAGACAAGCCTCTTTTTTCTGGTAACAAACTACCTTGTTCTTTCTTTGGGAAGTCATTCCTTTCCACTCCCTGGCTATATAGCTGAGGTAGGACTAACTGTAACCCCTGGCAACAGACTGGGCACATGCCCCAGGTCTGGCCAATCAAAACATCCCTTTTCCCTGCTTCAGAAAAAGACATGTGACCTAAGTGGGCCAGTGAGACCCCTGGGTGGAACCATGGGGAAGAAGTCTGTCTGGTCAGACTAGGAAGGGGAAGGGAGCAGTGTGGGGCAATGGCAAAGTGAGTGAAGTCGCTCAGTCGTCTCCGACTCTTTGCCACCCCATGGACTATAGCCTACCAGGTTCCTCCATCCATGGGATTTTCCAGGCAAGAATACTGGAGTGGGTTTCCATTTCCTTCTCCAGGAGATCTTCCTGACCCAGGGACTGAATCCAGGTCTCCCACATTGTAGGCAGACACTTTACCATGTGAGCCACCAGGGAAGTCTATTGTCCAGGGAAACTCAGACATCAAACTTGTTTAAACCTCCTTTTTGAAAAAAATGTAGGGAAAGAGACAACTTACATTACATTACAGTTCGTCTCCAGAATAATCATTAATAATATAATATCTCTGTTTTATTGAATATTTACTATGTGCCAAGCTCCTGTTTGCCCTCAGTTCTAACACACAACTTTTCGATTTGAAATCTCCAGAATCAGGATCCATCTTCTCTTTGATGGCCTCTTACAACTGCTTGCAGCCAAGCAGTGGTCCTGACCTAGCTGTCACTGCATTAACCAATATATTACACTTCTGTTTTGTATGAATGCCAAGGGTAATATTTGGTGAAAATCTATGTTAAAATAAGTCTTCAAAAAGCTTTTTCAACAAAAATTTCAAATGTTAAGAAAGCTTTGGGATATGGTTCCATCACCAGTGTTTTTTCTTTCTTGGAGAGACACAAAATAATATTGCATCTTGGGACTTCCCTGATGGTCTAGTAGCTAAGATTACATACTCCCCAAGTAGGGGGTCTGAGTTTGATCCCTAGTCAGGGAACTAGATCCCAAATGCTGCAACTAAGCATTCACATGCCACAACTAAACAAATCACCACTAAAACATCCTGCATACCACAACTAAGACCCAGGGCAGCCAAATAAAGTAAATATTAAAAATAATAATATTGCATCTTGCAATTGATGGCATCTCCATTTCTTCAAAATACAAGATTATCTTACTTAGTGTTGGACTTGGTGTTATTTTACATCTAAGGAAAGCAATGCTTGGGGAAGTTAACTAATTACCCCACTCCACCACCAAGTGCCAAGCTGGACCAGTGTGTATAAAGCACATAAAGCTGGGCCAAATTAGTTCAGTTCAAAACTCAAATCATAAATGGACTTCGCCTTCTGGGCAGATTTCTAATTTGCAGTCATAGGCAGAGGTCATCTTTTCTTATTCCTGTATCAAAAAGAAAAGGGTTTTTTCAGTCCTTTCCCAAATCCAAACCTTCCGTTAGTGTTGCTGCTTTAGATAATGCCATCTCAGTACAGTAGCATCATGAAATAGTTACTTGTAATCTACAGGATTAGATGAAAGCCGAGTTCCTGGTCTGTTGTTTCTCTACCAGAAAATTGATACCAGGGACTTTCAGAGCTGAAAGAGACCAGTGAGCCTGCTTAAAACAACCAAGGACCCAGTTGCCATGATGCGGCAACAATTAGAATACGATTTCCTTTAGGAAAACGACACTCAGTGCGGCCAAATGCCCCAGTCGTTACGAACAATGTTTTCTGCACAATCCACCCACTCCCAAATTTTTATAAATTAGAATCATCCAATTTGGCTTCAGAGTTTGCTTGCATGGGCAGTGAGTTTCATTCTGGAATAAAGCGTCTCATGGGAAGAAGGGTCTTAGCACAGAGGCAATTTCTTGATGGGGTGGAGGGTCTGGGAGCATTGCGAGACTTTCCTTCCGAGGTTGCTTTGAACCCTGGCTTTCATGTGAATATCAGACACTTTATTGCCTTGACTCAGGTGACCTCATCTACCAGAATGAAGTCATCCATCCCACCAGGGAAGACAAATCTTCATTCCAGAGAATCAGTTGGGCCCATCGAGGGCCCTGCTCACCCCCTTATCTCCAGCCAGTGAAGGAGTGCACAGTTATAAACCTGACAGGCCCCAGAGAGCCCCCATTCTGCACGTCCCTCTAAATCAAAGAGGTACCCAGAGACTCACGAAGTGCCAGCTTGCTACTGGGTAAGCACTGCTTGACTTCATTTCTGACTTGGGGGGATTGTTTTGCATCGAGGTGTTTCTTGAGAACAAAACCATGGCATTCCACTGAACTTTGGGATTTTCTCCTTCTTCTTATTAAAGTATTAACTCCTGCCAGATAGGAATGCCAGGCACATAATTGCTCACCCGGCCTTTTTATCCAAGGCTGTTGCACAACCCATAAACAGTCCAATTAGGAAACCAATTAAAACCAGAAAGAGGCTTCCTGAATTACCCAGCAGTTGAGGCAGTGCTGCCTTTTTGTTGTCAAGCAGTGAAAGGTTTTTATTGCATCTGCCGAAGAGGTGAAAGGATGAAGGAAAACTGTGGCGCCCGCCCGTGGGCTGAGCTGCAGCGAGAGGGGAGCCCTGGGCAAACTCAGGGATGCTCTGGGGGATGACGAGGCTGGTGTCGGAGAAAGAGGAAGCTTTACTTTGCTTATTGGAAGCGAGACAGAAATTACAAATAAAAATGAAAAACCGGTCCATGAAGTTTATTCCTTTATTTCTGCAGAAGCTCTGGTGAATACGGGTAGATTCCGAAAGTGGGCACTTTCCCTGGGAAATGGATCCTGCCTTGCATTCCTGGAGGACTTTCATGTACACTGAATGCCAAATCCTTCTTCAAGGCAACCCTCTCAGTGGTCGAAGGAAACATACACCACCAAGAAGGAAGCTGACCTTGGCCAAGGTCACATACCCCTTCATGCATTTCTTCAAGAGACACTTGCTGTTGGCTGACTGCATGCAATAGACACTACTGGGCCCTGGGGACCTGAAGGGTGAATAGGACGGACTCCTGCCTCCCTTGACCTTGCAGCTTGTAGACACATGCACTCACTTCTCCCTGGACTCACCTCCAGTTTAAACCTTCAGCTTCAGCTAATCCCAGGGCATGGCACACAGTGGATGCTCAGACAAGGGGATGATGGGAGTATCCAGACTCATAGCCTCTGCTCAATCCACCTGACTAACAGCATTCCATCAAGAATCCTTGAAAAGATGGGGGCTACTGATTCCTTTTTCTGAGATGGAAGCTTGCATGTGTGTGTATGCAAGCATGTGTGCATATATTTTGAGGAGATATAGTTAATAAATTGAGCGTTCCTTGTTCTCCAGAGTATTGAGATCTCTGTCAATTAATGGGGCCACTCAGAACTCCAGTTGTGAAACTGACTTTGTTCTTTGCTGCCTATAGAGTCAGAAGAAGGAAAGTGGATGAGGGGTGTCATAGATCTCTGAAATGCCAAGAGGTGGTGCCCTAGAAAAGCCCCTCAGTGGTAAAGAACCCACCTGCCAATGGAGGAGATGCAGGTTCAGTCCCTGGGTTAGGAAGATCCCCTGGAGGAGGAAATGGCAATCTGCTCCAGTATTCTTGCCTGGGAAATCGCAGGGGCAGAGGAGCCCATGGGTTCACAAAAGAGTGAGACACGACTTAATAACTAAACACACAACTCTGTAATGGCACCAAGAGCCTTCTCCTTCGCTCTGAGAGATTTTGCTATGTCTCCTTCCTCCCTGCCTGGATTTGAGCTCCTTGAAAATAAGCATGGGGGCCTCTTTGCTGCTCCAGCCACCGCCCCCCCACCCCCGCCTCCTGGAATCTCTGGCTCAGGGACTGGCCCATGGTGGCTCCTCTCTGAATCACTGACAGGAGAACACGGGTTTCTTGAATGTCTCTGAGTTCCTCTGTCTTCTCACTCTGTTGGTCCTATAACTCCCTGACCCACTTCATTTCCATTTTAGATGCCATGGTGGCTTCAGGACTAGGATTGAAGTCTGTACCTTCAGCCTCCTTGGATAAAAAATTGAGTCTCATCCAAGTTCCTCCAATTAAGTCAAGTTGCTTAATCTCCTTAAGCCTCTGTCTCCTCATCTATTAACCACAAACAATAATAGTCTGAGTCAGGTTGCTGGAGGATTGAACGAGTTCATATACACAACGTGCCCAGACCAGGACCTGGCACATGGCAGGTGCTACACGATGTAAGTTGTTAACTATTTCTGTGCTCTGGCGCTTATCCAAGCTGTTTGCTTTCTCCTGGCAAGACTAGACCTTGAGTGTGAAAAGCTACACTTGCCCCTTTTTAGGGGGCTGGTAGCAACATCAGTTTCAGTGGGCTTTGGGAGACTTCACGTGTGCCCAGCATCCATGCTGCAATCCCCTGGAAAGCTGGTTGCCATGGATGGCACGTCTCATATGTAGTAAGCACCATGCTTTGTGTTTTCACAGGTCCTGTTTCATTTAGTAAAATGGCCAGCTTTGGCTTAAATTTCTGGTGAATGGGAGCCTGCTGCATCATAAAGTTTCTACTGAAAGGTAGCATAGCAGAGTAGTTCAGAGTATGATTGACTCATGTTTGAACCCCAGTTCTACAGCTGAGTGTGTGCATGTATGCTAAGTCTCTGCAGTCATGTCCGACTATTTGTGACCCCATGGACTGTAGCCAGCCAGGCTTCTCTGTTCCCGGGATTCTCCAGACAAGAATACTGGAGTGGGTTGCCATTTCCTTCTCCAGGAGATCTTCCCAACCCAGGGATCGAACCTGCGTCTCTTATGTCTCCTGCATTGGCAGGCAGGTTCTTAGCACTAGTACCAGCTGGGGAGCCCACAGCTGTGTGAACTTGAATGAATTACCTGAACTCTCTCTGCCTTATTTCTCCATCCACAGAATGAGGATAATAATAGTCCCAACCATTACAGGTTTTATTAGAATTAAGTGAGGGAATATTTATAAGGTTTCTTGAAGAGTGTCTGCTGTGTGAAGTTAGCATGAGCCTGGCTCAGAAAGGGTCTGTAACCTCTGTGTTCAAGATGAGTTTCTGCATGCTAAGCCAGACCAGGGTATCCATTTTAGAGATTCGTAAAGGAGAACTCAGACATCAGAAGTAACTTCCCAAGACAGCATGGCTAGGAAATGGTCTAGATGATAAGGACACCAAACCCAGAACTTTCTAAACTCGACACTTTTGCTTGGCTCCACCAAGGGGCAAATATGGATTTCAGATCGGTAAAAGAAAGAACTGTCTAACACTGAGTCATCCTAAAACTGAAATTTATTTACCATAGTCTTACGTAAGGAAACACATCAAAATATTTTCAAATGAAAGGACATGATGTCTTCCATCTGCTTTGAAGGAACTGGGTATGAGGAAAGGGTGGGCAGGAACAGAGAAGGATGAAACAATGGCTAGGTGTCAGTGGGCATTAAAGCTGAGAACAAGGCTCAATCGATTATTCTCCCTACTTCTATATACTCTTGAAAATGTCTATAATAAATTTTAAAATAAAACAGGATAAGTGATAGCATGAACAGGATTAGTGATAGAGAAATCAGGGAAATCTCGCAAGTTCAATGGCCAGAAGTCAGCCACATGAGGACAAAAGGCAGGAAGACAGGCAGAGGGAACAGCAAGTACATCACAAAGATTATTCAACTCTGTCTAAGAACTAACCCTGTAAAGCCTTGGAAAATGCCACTTATACATTTTCTGAATGATCAAATCAGCCAAGAGAAGATGTCTAATTAGCAACTGAAAATATTGCTGCTTTGAAAATGATGCTAATTTTCAGTAGGGTTTCTTCCCTCCAAACAGAGATAATGTGTGCAAACCTTATGCTTTGGATTAAATTTTCAAGTGTGTTTTAAATTTTGATTAGAATTATTTCAATTTAAAAATTTTAATTGCTTTATTGTCTTCATCGCCTGCCGTCTGACTCCGCCACTGGGACCCATTCCTGCACCTGCTGGAGTTCCATAGGCTGCCAGTTCAAACAGCCACATGTCAGTGAATAAAAGGAAAAGACAGTTTTGTTTTGTGTTTTTTTATATTTGTGAAATACTGCACCAATGCATGTAGTGTAAAATAGCCCAGTGTGGTCCCAGCTGAATAGTAAGAGGGTGATTTATTCCCAAGGCTCTGTTTCCATTTTTGCTGTTTACGATAGCATATCAACAGAGCTTTTTGATTGAATTACCACCTTGTATTCAGGCTGGGACCATGCATTATTACATATGTAAGTATAAATGTTGATGCAAATGAGCTTTCCTAATGAAATGAGAGGCAGTTTATTTTTCCTTGCATAATGGGTGATTCTGAGGACCAGATTTATTTTCCGAAAGTGAGTACATGCTTATTTTTCAATTTGTCATCCATTCTTAGCATGAGCACCCCAATAATTCAGATCCACAGATCTTTAAGCTTTCACATGTTAATGTGGAAGTTTTTTTCATTTTTAAATTGAAATCAATTTCTGTGTGATTTATCATCAGAGAATTACCTTATGTAAAATGCTTAAGTGAATGAAGTAATAACTTGAAGCCTATCAGTTAGAGGGCAATTTTCAGGTTCTCAGTTCTGAATAAATGGGGAGATCTTTGGGTCACCTTTTCATTTCATTCATGACACTGTGTGCTTTAGTTATCACTGAGTTTGGGCCTGTTTAGAGGCTTCAGATGAGCTGAAAAAATTGCTTTTAAGTATTGCTGAATTTTATTTTATACAATTTGAGCTGTCCTCCTTGGGTGTTGCTTGCTCTGCTGTTATTCCCTTACCTGAACCAGCTGGCCACGTCTGGAGTTTATTTCACTCTTCATAAATTAATATACTAATACGGAGCCCCAGGCTCTCTCTTTGCATATGAAATTAACCACAGCTTCTCTGCTTTGAAATTTGGATTCGGTTGAGGATTTGCTTAGTAAATACTTGTCCAGAATTGCAAAGGGAGAACCAGACTGAAGGAAATGCAGTACACAAGTGTTTCTCTCCCAGCTTTGAGGGGGTGAAGGTTCAGGTGAGCAGATGTCAAAGACAGACAGGAGTTTGCCTACCAAGGCTTCTACATGAAGTATCGGTTTGGGGGTTAAGTAGGTGGTGCCCCTGCGAGCATAATGAGTTTGGGGACAATGACAGCTTTCTTTTCACAGGTCAGACATCTCCTAATAAGAACAATAATGTTTGATAGTAATCTTGTTTCTTTATTATACTTACATATGGTATGGGGCTTCCCAGGTGGCTCAGATGGTAAAGAATCTGCCTGACACTGCAGGAGACGTGGGTTCAATCCCTGGGTGGGGAAGATCCCCTGGAGAAATAACTGGCAACCCACTCCAGTATTCTTGCCTGCAGAATTCCATGGACAGAGGATCCTGGTGTGCTAAAGTCCATGGGATTGCAAAAGAGTTGGACATGGCTGAGCACACTTGCATGCACAATAAATAATATTTAATAATAAATATATTTATTTATTTAGCTTACAAATAGCTGTGAAAAAAAGAGAAGCAAAAGGCAAAGGAGAAAAGGAAAGATATACCCATCTGAATTCAGAGTTCCAAAGAATACCAAGAAGAGATAAGAAAGCCTTCCTAACTGAACAATTCAAAGAAATAGAGGAAAACAATAGAATGGGAAAGACTAGAGATCTTTTCAAGAAAATTAGAGATACCAAAGGAACATTTCATGCAAAGATGGGTAGAATAAAAGACAGAAATGCTGTGGACCTAACAGAAGCAGGAGATATTAAGAAGAGGTGGTTAAGAATACACAGAAGAACTATGTAAAAAAGATCTTAATGACCCTGATAACCACAGTGGTGTGATCACTCACCTAGAGCCAGACATCCTGGAATTCAAAGTCAAGTGGGCCTTAGGAAGCATCACTACGAACAAAGCTAGTAGAGGTGATGGAATTCCAGTGGAGCTATTTCAAATCCTAAAAGATGATGCTGTGAAAGTGCTGCACTCAATATGCCAGCCAATATGGAAAACTCAGCAGTGGCCACGGGACTGGAAAAGATCAGTTTTCATTCCAATCCCAAAGAAAGACAATGCCAAAGAATGCTCAAACTATTGCACAATTGCACTCATCTCACATGCTAGCAAAGTAAGCTCAAAATTCTCCAAGCCAGTCTTCAACAGTATGTGAACTGAGAACTTCCCGATGCTTAAGTTAGATTTAGAAAAGGCAGAGGAACCAGAGATCAAAGTGCTAACATCTGTTGGATCATAGAAAAAGCAAGAAAGTTCCAGAAAAACATCTATTTCTGCTTCAGTGAATACTCTAAAGCCTTTCACTGTGTGGATCACAACAAACTGTGGGAAATTCTTCAAGAGATAGGAATACCAGACCACCTTAGCTGTCTCCTGAGAAATCTGATATGCAGGCCGAGAAGCAACAATTAGAACTGAACTTGGAACAACAGACTGGTTCCAAATTAGGAATACATCAAGGCTGTATATTGTCACCCTTCTTATTTAACTTCTATGTAGAGTATGTCATGTGAAATGCCAGGCTGGATGAAACACAAGCTGGAATCAAGATTGCCAGGAGAAATACCAGTAAATACCTCAAGATTGCTGGGAGAAATACCAGTAAATACCAGTTACAGAAATACCAGTAACTTCTGATAGGCAGATGATACCACCCTTATGGTAGAAAGTGAAGAACTAAAGAGCCTCTTGATGAAAGTGAAAGAGGAGAGTGAAAAAGTTGGCTTAAAACTCCACATTCAGAAAACTAAGATCATAGCATCTGGTCCCATCACTTCATGGCAAATAGATTGGGAAACAGTGAGAAACTTTATTTTGGGGGACTCCAAAATCACTGCAGACGGTGACTGCAGCCATGAAATGAAAAGACGCTTACTCCTTGGAAGAAAATTTATGACCAACCTAGACAGCATATTAAAAAGCAGAGATGTTTCTTTGCCAATAAAGGTCTGTCTAGTCAAAGCTATGGTTTTACCAATAGTTACATATGGATGTGAGAGTTGTACAATAAAGTAGGCTGAATGTGAAGAATTGATGTTTTTGAACTGTGGTGTTGGAGAAGATTCCTGAGAATCCTTTGCACATCAAGGAGATCCAACCAGTTCATCCTAAAGGAAATCAGTCCTGAATATTCATTAGAAGGACTGATGCTGAAGCTGAAGCTCCAATACTTTGGCCACCTGATGCGAAGAGCCGACTCATTGGAAAAGACCCTGATGCTGGGAAAGATTGAAGGTAGGAGGAGAAGGGGACGACAGAGGACGAGATGGTTGCATCACATCACTGACTCAATGGACATGAGTTTGAGCAGGCTTTGGGAGATGGCAAAGGACAGGGAAGCCTGGCTTGCTGCAGTCCATGGGGTTACAAAAAGTTGGACATGACTCAGAGACTAAACAACAATAAATATATGTATTATGCTAATGTATATAGAATTTATATCATCATCATCATCATCATAATACTCACTTATTGAGCACTTCCTGGGTCCAGGCAGTATGCTAAGTATCTAACATGCATTATCTGATTTAATCTCCAAAACAGCCCTCCAAGGTAAGAACCACTATAATCTCTGTTATACAGATGAAGAAACAGAGGCTCAGAGGAGTTAAGAGGCTCAGAGGAGTTAAGCAATTTGGCCGGGGTCACCCAGCTAATAAGCAGAGGAACCAAAATTTAAATGCAGCCTGGCCTGAAAGCATTCTTCACCTCACAGGCATTTGACTTTAGCAAGGTTTCCGCTCATGGAGGAACGCTTCTCTGCGCAGCCTTTCTTAAAACCCCCATGATCTCCCGTCCTACGGAAGGGAAAGGAGATTGTGTAGCCCGGTGGTGGGTGAGAAGGCTAACTTTAAAAGTCGGACAGACCTGGTTAAGCTCCACCTCTGGGGCTGTCATTTCAGCTGCATGGCTTTGCATAAGTTGCTTGACCTCTGTCTGTCTTGGTTTCCCCGCCTAAATTATGGGGATACTAATGATAATATTGTGATGGTGAAGAATTCGTGAAGCAGGGCCCACATCCAGTGGGTCAGAACAGACTGGCACTATCTATCCTTACACTAAAATCTTAACACCAGATTTACTCAGGTGGGAGCTGCCTCTGGGAGCTGTTTTAAAGGGGCTTATCCATTTGCATTTCTAATTACCCTCTAACTACCTGCCTGGCCAGTCCTCTGAGGACTTGCTCGGTGATTGATATGATGCCACTTAGAAATTTCTTTGAATTCCTCAGAAGAAAGGTTTTTCTGTACAGTCCAGCTGGTGGTGTTACCGTTTTGAGGCATCTGAAAACCTAACTGTGCCACTGATACGCTCGTAGGGAGTTGAAAGGGGGATTATCTTTTAAGACTTGAGAATGTTGATGTTTGCAAATATTTTCTTGCTGCCTCTCCTAATACTGCAAATTGACTGCAGAGATAATGGGCAAAGGATGACATCATACGAAATAGCAGCCTTTTAAGTATAAGAGCTAGAGAAACCACTTAGAGTAATTAGGAAATCCTTAAACAAGTGTTTGCAAAGTATTGGCTCACCCTGAAGGCTGGCTGGCCTTTTTTTTTTTTCCCCTGGCATCCAACTTGAAAAATCTGACCTTGAATAATTATCTACTTGCTGGCTTTCAGCACCAGGAGAAGAAGGGTTCTGGGTCACCGTCTGGTTGCATGTGGACGACACTGCTGAACCCTAGTGCAGTTAATCAGCGAGGAGATGTTTGGGAGAGAGCTCTCAGACAGAAGGACTGTGCCAAGTAGAGTTGCAGGGGGCCCCTGCTGGATGCTCTGGGAGAAAGTGCCAACTTTCTTTCCTCTTGCTTCCATTCCAGAACGGCTAGCTGGCTCTTTGGAAAGCTTGGTAAAATCTCTCTTCCTGTTGAAACTGGCTTGGATGCCGAGAGTCACTGTGGCCACCTCGAGAAAAGCTGGTTTTCTCAGGATGGCCCTTTGACCTATTTCGGAGAAGGGAGAGAATGATTGGAAATCCTGTCTTTTGGAGCATACATCTTCAGTGAGATGGGGTGAACAGGGAGGAAACTAAGCTTGGGGTTGATATTAAATCTTTTATTACCTAGGTCCATACATAATATCTTCTGGAAACCAATTTTCTTGTCCTAAAGAAAGAGAAATGCAAATCAAAACTATAATGACATATCACTTCACACTGGTCAGAATGGCCATCATCAGTGTACATGCTGCTATACTCAAAATAGATAATCAACAAGGACCTCCTGTACAGCATAGGGAATAATGCTCAATATTCTGTAATAGCATAACTGGGAAAAGAATTTGAAAAAGAATAGATTCATGTATATGTATAACTGAATCACTTTGCTGTGCATATGAAACTTTCAGGACATTGTTAGTCGACTATACTCCAATATCAAATGAAAGTTTTTAAAAAAGACTGCAAGCAGTCTATGCTGGAGTGGGTGTGGAGAAAAGGGACCCCTCCTACAATGTTGGTCGGAATGTAAACTGGTACAGATAATGTGGAGAACAGTATGGAGGTTCCTTCAAAAACTAAAAATGGAACTACCATATGATTCAACAATCCTACTCCTGGGCATATATCCAGAGAAAACCATAATTTGAAAAGGTGCATGCACCCCAAAGTTCATTGCAGGACGCTTTATAATAGTCAAGACATGAAAGCAACCTAAACGTTCATCAACAGAGGAATAGCTAAAGAACAATGTCTGTTGATGGACATTCCATATACAATGAAATATTACTCAGCTGTAAAAAGCACAAAGTAATGCCATTTGCAGCAACATATATTGACCCAGAGATTATCATACTAAGTGAAATAGGTCAGACAGGGAAAGACATATATCATATGATATCACTCATGTGTGGAGTCTTATTTTAAGAAATAGACAAGTGAACTTTTTTGCAAAACAGAAAAGGACTCACAGACTTCAAAAGCAAACTTACAGTTACCAAAGAGGAAACATGGTTGGGGGAGAAGGCTACATTAAAAGCTTGGGATTAACATATACACACTACTATATATAAAATAGATAGCCAATACGGACCAACTGTATAGTACAGGGAACTCTACTCAGTATTCTATAATAACCTATATGGGTAAAGAACATGAAAAAAATTATTATAATATATGTATATGTATAACTGAATCACTTTGCTATATATTTGAAACTAACACAACATTGTAAATTAACTGTACTCCAATGACATTTTTAAAAATAACACCTCACTTAGCAAAAAACATTCATGGGCAAGCCTTAGTCCTCAAAAACGAATGATGGGCCTTCGTGCGAAGAGTTGACTCATTGGAAAAGACTCTGATGCTGGGAGGGATTGGGGGCAGGAGGAGAAGGGGACGACAGAGGATGAGATGGCTGGATGGCATCACTGACTCGATGGACGTGAGTCTGAGTGAACTCCGGGAGTTGGTGATGGACAGGGAGGCCTGGCATGCTGCGATTCATGGGGTCGCAAAGAGTCAGACACGACTGAGCCACTGAACTGAACTGAACTGAATGGAGTTCAACAAATAGGAGATCCACCCTCATTTATTATCTTTTCATATTCAAAACTATCTAAATTCCAAAGAAACTAAAGGCCTACAAAGAGTTGGGGGATAAAATTTTCCAGATAAATTCAAGCACAGGAATTTAGATTGTCAATGTGTTTTTTTTTTTTTAAATGATGCTCAAATTCCACATGGTAATTTGTTCATACTGTGTCTTGTATTTATTCCTTAAGCTCCTAGTAAAATGCTCTGTGTAGGTTCTCAACGATGTATTGAGTCGCTTAAATGCCAGGCACTGTGCTGGGTGATGGGGCTACAAGATGGAACACAATCAACAGTATGCCTCCTCTTTTGGAGTGTGCAGTCTCATGGAAGGCACATGTTAGATGAACGTAATCACACACACACATGTGTTATTATAACTCTTGGTAAGAGCTAAGAAGGGAAGGTGAAGATGTTCCTGGAGATTTGACTTAGGTGTGAGGTGGGATAGGGTGGCACAGTGAGGACTGGTCAGAGGGGATTTCCTTAAGAGATGGTGTTCCAGCTGACACGTGAGGGATACATATAGAGCTTAACCAGGCAACAAGCAAAGGTTCTCCAGCAATTGATAAAGTATGCGAGGACTCTTAGAAGAGAAGACATTGGTCAACTGGAGGAATTCTCCATCTTAAGCAGCAGGACATGGGGTCAGCAAGACAGGCAGGAGCGAGATGAGCGAAGTTTGCCAGGCTATAGGAAGGCACTGGAACATTATCCCGAAGTCAGAAGGAAAGCACTGATGTGTGTGAAAGTGTGTGTTTCATTTATTGCTTTTACTTACTTTTTATGTTAAAAAAAATTATTGATTTTTTAAATTAAACATTTAAAAATATTTATCTATTTAATTGGCTGTGCTTGGTCTTCTTTGTGACATACAAATTCTTAGTTGTGGCATGTGGGATCTAGTTTCCTGACTGGGAATCGAACCACCTGCATAGGGAGTGTGAAGGCTTAGCCACTGATCCACTAGGGAAGTCCCTATTTACAACTATTAAAACAGTAAAGTTACACAAACAAGTTTGTATTTTAAGATCCTTTGGGATATATTGTAAGAGGAACTGAAAGATGTAAGGAGGCCAACTGAGACAGAGTCCAGATGAAAGATAGTGGTCTCAGATGAAGGTGCTGGAGACAGCTACTCGAGGGATAGATCAGGAAGGGACTATTTTTGCAGGAGGAACTGGCAAAGCTTGGTAAGACTGAATGGAGGTGGGGGCTGGTGACAGAGATGATGATATCAAGGATGAATTCGGGATATCTGCCTTCAAGTGGCCATTTACCTAGAAGAAAAACCCTGAAGGCAAGCAAACTTGGAGGTGGAAGATAAATATGAATGAATGAGGCATCATAATGATTTCTTTACTGCCTATTTAAGACTCTGACAGAGGATAAGATGGTTGGATGGCCTCATCGGCTCAATGGACATGAGTTTGAGCAAGCTCCAGGGGTTGGTGATGGACAGGGAAGCCTGGAGTGCTGCAGTCCATGGAGTCACAAAGAATCGGACACCACTGAGCAACTGAACTGAACTGAACTGAAGACTCTGACTCACTGACTATCCTGAGAGTAGAACACAGGACCCTGGGCCTCCCTGGTGGTTCAGTGGTAAAGAATCCGCCTGCCCATGCAAGAGCCATGGGTTCAATCCCTGGTGGGGGAAGATCCCACGTGCTCCAGGGCAATGAAGACTGTGTGCCACAACGATGGAGCCTGTGCTCTAGAGCCCGGGAACCACGACTGTTGAGCCCACATGCCATAGGGTCCATGCTCCACAAAAAGAGAAGCCACCACAATGAGAAGCTCGCACACCACAACTAAAGAGAAGCCCCCACTTTCCACAACCAGAGAAAAGTCCACACAAAGCAATGAAGACCTGGCACAGTCATAAACAGATAAATTACATAAAGACAGGACCCATGTAGATGATCTGTTCTTGTCCTTGATAGTTTACAAGGACGTGGAGGTGTTTTTACAGCATCCACACCTATATCCCATCTCTTAACATGTGCTCTACTTCTTCATATCTCTCCTGATGGCAGCCTAAGTGTATTCACTCCCAAATTTCTATACTATGCAATGGCTTTTGATGATGAATATAAATCATCCATCCACTCACCCCTCCAAAAAATGGATGGGTTGATCTCTTTTCCATCCCTAGTTGAGCCCTGCTATCCACAGTCTTCTCCTGGTAACCACGGAGGGTGCAATTCTTAAGAGGTATTTTAACAAGGTTTCTTGAGTCATTTCAATAAGTTCTTTAAAAGAAACAGTGTATATTTTTTTTTCAGGAAGTAAACGAGGGCATTTGTACCATTATAAATCATGATGGATTTCCATATTCTCTGCCATAAAGAACCTTTTTTCTCTTAGAAAGGAAAATTAAGGTTGCTGTACCAGGGGATCACTTTCATTATCTTTAGCATACAAATGATCTTTTAAAAAGATTTTCTTCCTCTACATATGTACAGTATCAATGATATAATTTACATTGCATCCTTCATATTAACACTCTGATCCATCATCGCTAACAATGCAGGGTCTTTGTGTGAGGGGCTGTCGGACAAATGTTTTAGCTTGTGAGAAGAAAATTGTTAGCATTTGAATAGAGAATGGTACAGGAAGGATTAATAGCCTACTTTGATGGATTAGAATGTAGGGAAATTGCTCAATATTAATATGAAAATGTTTGTGAATTGGTTGCAAGGTGCTGTCAATGGAAAATGATTATGTCTCCAAGGCCTTATCAGTTGAGACTTGACTCTTAGCAAAGACTTTCACACAAAAGACTGATGAGGGGTGTGGAAGATGGCTGGTTCCAGGAACTGGGACAAAACCCCACCATTCAACCAGTGAAGTCCTCCTGTCACTTTGGGTGCCCTTTCTGTATTATTGTACATCTTTATATTAACATATCTGAATATGCATTTATACTAGAAGAGAAAGGAAAGTGTGGGCAATGTTGTTATGTCCATAGTTTAGCCTTTCCATCTTTGGAAACCCAATCAGAAACAAGCAGGTCATTCTCGCATAGCTAAAATTTTGGTCTGAGTACAATGGTTTCCCAGATGGTAATTTGCAAGGATGGTCGACAGTTCTGAAACCATGATATGGAAATAACTGTTTAATACGAGCGTCAACCAACTCAGTCAGCACCAGCCTAATTTTCGAATGATGTCTATGAGGTTTAGGAGGTGGGTATTAACAAGTCTTATCTGCAAAATTGCACTCTGGTGTTTTCAAGTATCTTAGGTGTTCATTTACCTTAGAAAATAGATTGGACTGAAAGTTCAAATTTGGGACAAAAGGGAAACTAATAAAGCTTTGTTGCCTCTACAAAAGTCTGAAACAATGGCCGGCCACTTTTGCCCGACTGATGGGGTACCCAGCAGCGTATGAGGGCAGCCTCATCCTGCAGCTGTGGGGTAATGCTGTCATTCATTCTCACTGACATCAGAATAGAAATGACAGGCTGGGCAGCGGGAAACACTGCTCTAAAAATCAAGGCACTGTCTCTTCCAAGAATGGAATGCTCAACAGCATCCTCAGAATAAATTTTTCCTATTTAAATTTCATATTTAATGCTAGAGCAGGCCTTTTCAACGTCAGCACTACAGACCTTTGGGACGGAATAATTCTTTGTTGTGGGGCTGTCCTGCGCATTGTAGATGTTTAGAAGCATCTCTGGCCTCAACCCAGTAGATGCCAGTAGGTTCTCCCCCAGTTGTGATGGCCAGAAATATCTCAGACACTGCCAAATGTCCCCTGTAGGACATCCCAACCCCCAACAGTTGAGAAATACTGAGCTAAAGAAAAGAAAAGTAACTGAGTTATGTAGAAATATTACTGTTGGGATGAAAAGCTTATATAATGTAAAATTTTTTTCTCCTTAAAATAAAAGGTAAGATTCCAGGCTGTTTATTTAAGCATTTTAAAAACAATAATACTAGCAACTGTCTATTGAATGCTAGTGATTTACTGGACATCAAACATTTTGACATCACTATATGGTCTTCGGAATAACCTGATGAACTGGGTCAAATGATTCCCCCTTAACAGAAACTGAGGCTTCAGTCATTAAACCACTAGCCCTGCATCAACTTGCTGTGTGTATGTGCTCAGTCATGTCTGACTCTTTGCGGCCCCAGGCTCCTCTGTCCATAGAATTTTCCAGGCAAGAATACTGGTGTGGGTTGCCATTTCCTCCTCCAGGGTATCTTCCTGACCCAGGGATCGAACCCGAGTCTCTTGAGTCTCCTGCATTGGCAATTGGATTATTTACCAGTGAGCCACCTGGAAGTCAGTTTGCTAAGACAGCATAAATGATGGCCAACTCTGGGTCACCCCGGCAGCAATGCCTGTTCACGGCTTCCAAGCATCCTGGAGGTGAGGTCCCTGCTACAAATAGCTGCAAGGTGCCCCCTGCAGTCTCCTGTGCTGGATGAATCTCAGTCTCCACCTCTACCCTCTGAACGGAGCTCTGAGAGGTTGCCTCCATCCTAGGCTGCTGAAGGGTCGCCAGGCAACGTGGCAGTGGGGAAGGGGGTGGGGCGAGTGTGTTATAAACCCCAGAGTCCTGCTGGAGAGGGAGGCATTGTTCAGCTCTCCTTGATGCTTTGCACCATTCCTGCTGCATTCAGCTGATGTCTTTGCTGTATGTGTTCACTCCTGCAAGATGCAGAAACCTGAACTAACAGCTCTTGGAATGATACCGCAGCCTGGGGACCTGTGCAGTGCTTCCTCTTTCCCCATAAACTTTGTAAGTGAGATGCCCTAAAATGGTGACATTTGATTTTGGCCTGATATCTAGTAGTTTCAGTCTAGTTGGCACAGCTAAGTACGGAGTCTGTACAAAAATAAATGCACCTCTGGAGAAATATGCAAATTGACATAGGTTTTTTGGGGAGGTCATAGAACCCGCCAAGGCTTTTTTTCCCTAGAGTCAGATTGTGGAGTCATTTCCTAATGAGTATGTGGGCTTTCCAAGAATTTTATCATAACTCAGAGTAACACCTTCTTCATTTAAAAAAATCTGTTTTGGACATACTGGGATCTAATTTGTGGAAATGAGCAGTTATAGTAATCAGCCAGTGTGTGCTAGGCAGACAGGTGACAGCCTCCCCGGGCCTGGCAATGTGCATTTAAGAGAGCTGACCGTTCGCAAGGCCAGCTGTGGCAGATGCGTCCCCCGCCTGCCCCCGGGGTCGGCAGCTCCATTATCGCTGTTGTCAGTGTTTGTGGAGTGTCGACCCTGTGCGCCAGCCAGGCCTTTCCCAGGTAGAGATGTTCATCGTCACCTATTAATTCCCAGGCGAAGACAGAGTCGCGATAGAGGGCTGGCGGCTCTTGATCGCTGCGCTGGACTTTCTGCTTTAATTCCTCCTTGTCTGTGGTTCACGAGTGCCATCCTGCATCCTGTCTGTTGTCAGATTGGCCCAGATTCCTCTCTTTTCTTTTTGAATTAAAAACATTCCCCCAAAGTTACAAAGTTACCTTCCTAGTTCTAAAAAAATTCCATGAAGCTCCTCTTTGCCTCTTCAAGTTCCCTATTCACCCACCCCAATTCCATTGTCTACAAGTGACTCATCTCTTTCTGATATATCTCTGTGCACATATTCCCTTGTTTCTAAATCACATGTTTGTATAGCTTTTTCTTCATTTTTAAGTCTAGGTACTGTCTGTTAACTCCACACTGTAGAATATGAGCTTCCAGTTCTTCATGTATTTCCCTACCACTGCCCCCAGGACACACCTGCCTGGCAACACAAGCCCCCCTTCCAACCACCTTCCTCACAACAGAGTTACATCACAGTTTGCATTTAACTCAACATTCGACATTTACTTTGTTTTGATCATGTCAGTATAACCCATGACTGAGCCATTGATTGTATTATGATTACATTTCCTTCTTGTGTAACTTTTTGTTTTTCCTGGAGTTGCCAATATCGACGTACCTCTCAGTCATTCACATGCAGCCTATCAAAACTGTGACTGTCTTCCCAACATTTGTAACCACATCTGCCATTTGATCAGTTTGGGGTTCTTACAGCTGACATCCCTGTGGCCCCCAGCACTAGCCCCTCGGTCTTTCTTCATCATCATCCCAGGGGGGCCCCTTTCGTCTCTTTATTAAGTTAAATCTTTGCTTCCTGTCCCTGTCTTTCAGTGGGCATCATCTAGTGACTTCTGACCGTAGGTTCATGTTTTATACTTCTCTGACACTGAAAATGTCTTTTCCCTAATGTGTCAAGACTTCCCATCACGTGTCAAGACTGCAAGTGACCCCATTTCAAAACATCCTAAAAACCTCTTAGAGTTTCCTCTACCTTATTGCTCCCAAGGCAGCAGCCTGTTTTTTGGAGTCATAGACTTTTTTTCCTAGCTCTCAGGAGTATTGAGTACATCCCTGTAATCTATTTCCCACTGACGTCTCAAGATTAATAACAGCCTGCATTGTGTGGCCCTTTCCTGTGTAGCAAGCACTGCCATAGACATCCCCCACTGCAGGAGCCAGGTAAACATTACCAATGCTGCGTCTGACAAAGCTGAGCCTGACTCGGGACCACACTGTACATAACTGGGGTCTAGGACACAGGCTTCAGGCTCTAGGCGAGTGCTTGAGAGACCAACGGTGCATGTGCAGGAAGTACCACAGAATCAGAGGCACCATGGAAATTTTTCCTTTGATGAGCTTAGCCAGAAGTTTGCATTAAGAAATTCTTCCAACAAGCTCTTTTTTGTATCAGCCAATGTGTTTTAGATAAGTTTAGTATGTTATGGTTTAATAAGGGCTTCCCTGATAGCTCAGTTGATAAAGAATCTGCCTGCAATGCAGGAGATCCGAGTTCTATTCCTGGGTTGGGAAGATCCCCTGGAGAAGGGACAGGCTACCCGTTCCACTATTCTTGGGTTTCCCTGTGGCTCAGCTGGTAAAGAATCCACCTGCAAGGTGGAGACCTGGGTTTGATTCCTGGGTTGGGGAGATACCCTGGAGGAGGGAAAGGCTCCCCACTCCAGTACCACATGCAGGTAGTACCAGAGAATCAGAGGCAACGTCAGAAAATTTTGCTTTGATGAACTTAGCCAGAAGTTTGCATTAAGAAATTCTTCCAACAAGCTATTTTTTTTTTTTTTGTATCAGCCAAAGTGTTTTGGAAAAGTTTAGTATGTTACGGTTTTATACGGTTTTTAATAATTTTATTTATTTGTTTTTGCCTGTTGGTGGGTCTTCATTGCTGCGGGGGCTTTTCTCAAGTTGTGCCAAGCGGGCCCTGCTCTCTAGCTGCGATGCATGGGCTTTTCATGATGGTCGCTTCTCTTGTTGCGGAGCACTGGCTGTAGGGTGTGCAGGCTTCAGTAGCCACGGTGTGAGAGCACAGTAGTTGCAGCTCCTGGGATCTAGAGCACAGGCTCAGTAGTTGTGGCTTACGGGCTTAGTTGCTCCATGGCATATTCCTGGACCAGGGGTTGAACCCACATCTCCTGTATTAAGCCACTAGTGAAGCCCCTGGTTCTGTAAGTTTTTGAAGTCTATATGGTCCAACTCTTGGCCACTCTCTGGACTGTAGCCTGCAAGGCTTCTCTGTCTATGGGATTTTCCTGGCAAGAATCCTGGAGTGAATTGCCATTTCCTTCTCCAGGGTATCTTCCCAACCCAAGGATTGAAACCTTGTCTCCTGCATCTCCTGCGTTGCAGACGGGTTCTTTACCCACTGAGCCACCTGGGAAGCCCATATGGTAGGTCAAGGGAGCCCCATAATATTTTCTGGGTCTAGGGCTTCTAAAGGTCTTCAGTTCAGTTCAGTTCAGTCCCTCAGTCGTGTCCGACTCTTTGCGACCCCATGAATCACAGCACGCCAGGCCTCCCTGTCCATCACCAACTCCCGGAATTCACTCAGACTCACATTCATCGAGTCAGTGATGCCATCCAGCCACCTCATCCTCTGTCGTCCCCTTCTCCTCCTGCCCCCAATCCCTCCCAGCATCAGAGTCTTTTCCAATGAGTCAACTCTTCGCATGAGGTGGCCAAAGTACTGGAGTTTCAGCTTTAGCATCATTCCTTCCAAAGAAATCCCAGGGCTGATCTCCTTCAGAATGGACTGGTTGGATCTCCTTGCAGTCCAAGGGACTCTCAAGAGTCTTCTCCAACACCACAGTTCAAAAGCATCAATTCTTCAGCGCTCTAAAGGTCTTAATCTGTTTGTTTAGATGATTTGCTCCCCCACAACTTTCCCACCCACTTACTCTACTTTGATGAAGTTAATTTCTATAATGATTCTTAAGTTAGGTTTATCCTAGGAAACTAACTTTTAGGCATTGACCAAAAATTCCTGTAAGAATGTTCTCTTGACTAAACAGCTTTGCAGTTGAAAAAGAAAGAAAGAATTTTATCTCCAAATTAGCAGGAGAAAATTTTCAGTCTATGCTCTCTCTCTCCCTAATATTTTCCCTTGACCCTACTCTACTTCCTCCCACCATGCTAGGAATACAATGTTACTGATCGTGGTAGGTGGGAAAAGAAAAATCAAAACGAAAGAATTCCACTGACCTTTATCAGAGTTTATAGACCATTTTTGGTTAGCATATGCAAAGACCCTGTGGCCCTTTTAAGTCTCCCCATTCCCTCAATGCTCTGCTTTCTCAGGTAACAGCTAGCTAATTTTTAAAGTACTTTTTTTTTTTTTTCCTCCTGGCTGTACCACACAGCAGGTGGGATCTTAGTTCCCAACCAGGGATTGAACCTGTGCCCCCTGCAGTGGAAGTGCAGAATCTTAACCACGGATTGCCAGGGAAGTTTGGAAAGTACTTTTTAAAGTAATTTTAAAAATAATTCCTGATGAAATATTCTGGATGAATGTGGTTTAATCGGTTTGAAAAAAACATGTTCTAGAGACTATTTGTTAATCCAAAGAGGGAAGAGAAATAGTGGAATTTCTGATCTTAGCAGGCAGGGGACTTCTCTATTTTCAGCCATGGACAACAGCCCACCTGGAGAACCAAGGAGGTACAGACAAAACAAGGAAGTATTTGAGATCACTCCTTACTGTAAACTGAGATAATATAAAACATGCCTTAATCTGTATTACAAACACAGAGAGGATAGCAAAGTGCTTGGTAATGTAATACAGTATCTGAGAGACCTTGACTCCCCATAAGCATCTTAGTTTTTACCAAACCAATTTCATTTCTTGACATTTCCCTGCCAACATATAGCACTCTCACATAACTCCCTTGTGCATACATGTTCAGTTGTGTTCAACCCTTTGCGACCCCATGGACTGTGACCTGCCAGACTCCTCTGTCCATGGGACTTCCCAGGCAAGAATACTGGAGTCGGTTGCCATTTCCTTTTCCAGGGGATCTTCCCGACCCAGGGATCAGACCTACATCTTTTACTTTAGCAGGTGGATTCTTTACCACTGAGCCATGGTAAGCCCCCATAACTCCCTCACAGAAGGTATATTCCTGTACCTCATTATTCCATACCTGCCCCAAACCAGATTTTCTTTTCCTCAGGCACAGTCTGCATAAAATTAAATGTGAGTAAGTGTGTGTATCAGTGAGGGCTTAGGGTTGCAAATGGAGAGGTGGATTATTATCTTAAGTAGAAAGGGGAATTTAGTCAAAGTTTATCACACTGTGTAGAATTGATATTCAAAATAGTAACTGATAGGGTCTGGCACTGGCCAATCAGAAGGGGACTGGAACAGGTTCCTGGTGGCCTCCTGCTGTTCTGGGAGTTAACCCTTAGCTTTCCCTTGATGGAGAAAGCTAGACAGAATGGCGGGGGCGGGGGGAGGAGGGGGGTGAAGGGCAGGGGGTTTTTCAACTAGAGCAGGAGGAAGATGCAGCCAAGGAGCTTGGAGCCACAGCTGTTTACTGATGGGAGCAGGAGTACCTCGACATTTTCACCACTGGCACAGGCTCAGTAAGGCAGACCCGCTGAACATCACTGCTGGCTGCGAAAGACACGAAGAGAAGCAGGTTGGAGAAGAATTCAGAAACCCAGATAGTAGGAATGGTGCCTGCGTATCCTTTGGGGCTTCCCAGATGGCATTAGTGGTAAAGAACCCATCTGCCAGTGCAGGAGAGGTAAGAGACACGAGTTTGACCCCTGGGTTGGGAAGATCCCCTGGAGGAGGAAATGGCAACCCACTGCAGCATTCTTGTCTGGAGAATCCCATGTACAGAGGAGCCTGGCGGGCTACGGTCCATAGGGTCACAAAGAGTCAGACATGACCGAAGTGACTTAGCATGCACGCATGCATGCTCCATATCCTTTATGAGACCTACTGGGGAGGTTCCAGTTGCTGATTCTGAGCATCACTGCTGTGAGGGAATTCCTCACTGTGCCTTCATCTTTGTGGCATTCTTGCAGGAAGCACAGTCCTGCATGGGAAAGTCCAGGCTGGCCAACAGTAAGCATGCCCCCTGAGGCCAGGGAGTGAGGAGGGCAGTGCTGCTTCCTACTACACAGCCAGTGGGATTTCTTCCAAGGAGAAAAGGGCTTTTGATGCTGTGTATCCATCCTACTAGGCTTCCCTGGTGGCTCAGATGGTGAAGAATCCACCTGCAATGCAGGAGACCTGGGATCGATCCCTGGGTTGGGAAGATCCCCTGGAGGAGGGCATGGCAACCCACTCCAGTATTTTTTCCTGGAGAATCCCATGGAAAGAGGGGCCTGGTGGGCTACAGTTCATGGGGTGGCAAAGAGTTGGACACGACTTAGTGACTAAGCATAGCCCAGCATCCACCCCACTAGGATGAAGGTTTACTGTTGGGACAAAGATGCTTCCTATAAGATGGTCTGTCTCCAAACCTGTTTTTCTTTCTCTCATCCAAAGAAGAATTTTGTAAACAAATCATCTTTGTCATCACACACACACAAAAAAACCCTTAAAACAACTGCAAGGTGATCGGCAGTGTGTTGCCAAGCTCAAGGTCACCTTGGATTTTCATCCCGACTCCCATGCTTTACTTCTCATTAAAATATTTGACAAGAATTCTTTGCATGGATGAGCAGCTCCAGCCACCCCGGCCTCACACTGCTCTCACAAAGATGTTGTCCTGTCATAGTAAATAATTGTGCCACCAGCTGAAAACCAGTATCTGTGTTATACACACATTAACACAGAAATCTGACATTCATACAGGTACGATGCCAGAAGATACTGCATGATTTTTTGATGAAATAACATGGATTTCCTTCCCTTTAGGTTACTTATGACTGGCCTAAAAAAGTAGGGTTTTACATCTTTATTCATTTCCGGATCCCTGTTGCACTTGGCAAAAAGCTTTGATCACAGTTGATGGTTGAAAATGTTTATTGAGTTGGACAGCGGTGTGGGGAATTGCAAGAATATGACCACGTTCTAAGTCTCAGAAGCTGTATATGGGAGGAGATCAAGTGCAGTGGTTACTGTTACAGGATGACCAACTGTCCCCGTCTGCCTGGAATGGGGAGGGTGCCCAGGACACTGGATGTGCAGGCTTAAAACTGGCAAAGTCAGGGGCTAGGGTACCTGACAACCTGGATTTGAATTCTAGTTCTACCACTTATCAGCTGTGTGACTCAGTTTTGTACCTGTAAAATGTCAACAATACCCCATTTATCATTGGGCATTGGAAATATGCTCATATGTATAACATATTTAATTAGCATATGTAATATGTATAAAGGCCTTGGATTATGGTGGTTCATAGTACATACTCAGCCCGTGTTGACAAATAGTAAATTATTGTAATGCCCAACTCTAATATCTCCCACCAGAGCCCAGAGGATGCTTCCATGAATATCTTTCTTAGCATTGGTAAGTCTTTTTACAATATTGTGTGTCATAAAAATTTTTAGATGGTTGTCTTACTAGGTGACTCTATCACATACCCCAAAACACACATACCTGTATGCACACACACCCATAACACAATGCTGGCTGTTTTTGTACTGCCAACTTGAAGATTTCTCCAAATTATCCAGCTGAAATGAAAGTTGGGGAGGTGAAGTGAGCAGAAAAAGCCTCAATAAATACTATCGAAATGCCACCAAGGCTCTGCGCTCTTTAATTTCCCCCCTCTCTCTGAGGGAAATGTTCCTTATCCCCAATTTCATGGACAAGCTTCAATCAGTGTGCAAATATTTTGCCATCCCTAGGACCTGATTTCTTCATCTAAGTATTCAGAAGTCTTTAGTCCGCATGTGAAAGAACACAGAGGCCTTATCATCTTACATGGAAACCAGGGTATGTGCTGAAAGCTAACCCAGGAAAGAATAATCGTGGTCTGTAAGGCAAAGGCTTGCCAGCTCTCTGAGCTAGCGCTCCCCTGAGCCAATGGGGCCCAACTGCTGTTAGCCTGGCCTCGCTTTTTATTGGGTTCTGGCTCTGTGAGCTCAGATCACGAGGATGAAAAGAAGAAATGGTCAATAATCCGGGTGTTTTGTCTGTGCTGTCAAGGGGGTGGGTGTGCAGCTGAGTTCTGACTTTCTGTTAGGCCTGAATCCTTTTTCTTTCTCTTTAGACTGTAAGATCTACTCAAGGTGAATTACACTCAGAAATGTAATGCAGCTACAATGTTTTCTTGTTTCCCTCTGCTTTTCTTTTTTTTTTTTGGCCGAGCTGTGTGGCATGCAGGATCTGAGTTCCCCCACCAAGGATCAAACCCGTGTCTCCTGCATTGAGACCTCAGAGTCTTAACCACTGGACCACCAGGGAAGTCCTTCCTCCTGCTTTTTAGAAGAAAGAAGCAAAGCAACATGAAGTAAATGAATAGAAATCTTTAGTTAAAATGATGTTAAAGAAATAGGATATGATACAGTGTCAGTAAGGGCTTCCCAGGTGGCGCTAGTGGTAAAGAACCTGTTTGCCAATACAGGAAACATAAGAGACATGGGTTCGATCCCTGAGTCAGGAAGATCCCCTGGAGGAGGGCATGGCAACCCATTCCAGTATTCTGGCCTGGAAAATCCCATGACAGAGGAGCCTGGCAGCTACAGTTATATATATATATATATATATATATATATTTTTTTTTTTTTTTGGCTGAGCTGTGTGACATGTAGGATCTTCGTTCAGTCACCAAGGATCAAACCCATGTCTCCTGCATTGAGACCTCAGAGTCTTCATCACTGGACTGCCAAGGAAGTCCCTCCTCCTACTTTTTAGAAGAAAGAAACAAAGCAATATGAAGCAAATGAATGGAAACCTTTAGTTAAAATGATGTTAAAGAAACAGGATATGATACAGTGTCAGTAAGCATTGCCTGTGTTGGTGTTTCCAGGTGTAGGACACATGTCGCTGAATGTGGGTGAAAAGATTTTAGGCGTGGCATTAAATAACAGAGACTTACACAGTGAGAAAGACTCCCTTTTCCAGTCTTTAATCCCTTTATCTCCATCTGGAAGAAAGTCTCAGCTGCATGCTAAGAGTGTGTCTTTTAACATCTTGCCAACACTTGCTAACCTGCCCCTTTCCCAGAGATCAGTGGCCTAAGGTTCAACTCTTAACGGGGCAATAGAATCTCTTTGGAATTTAATAACATTGCTTTTGTTTGCATTTTATTTACTTTTCGTATTTGTCTTCTTTTCCACTTATAGCACTGGGTGAAGTTTTTTTTTGTTGTTAAATAAAAGTATGCCTATTTAAAGAAAGTCATTAAATCATTATAGTAAGGTAAGTGTATAGATTTGTCAAAAAGACTATCATGAAGACAGTCTGTACACAGTCTAATTTTAGGAACCAATGACCAAGATCTTCAGTGTGAAGGGACAGAATAATTCTTTCATCCATCCATCCATTCACTCGTGCACCCATCCATCCATCCTCCACCCATCCATCTGCCATCTTTTTATCCACCCATACATCCACTCATCTTTCCATTCCCCCATTTGTCCATCCATCCAACAAATATCTATTGAGTATCTACTATGTTGTGTGAACCCTGTGGATCGGGGGGGCAAAGTCCTTGGTCTTAAGGAGTAGTAGGTGAGCTAGATGGCAATCAAATAAATAAGTAAGCACATAACATAATATCAGAAATAAGGTGAAAGAAAAGAACACCAAAGGACTAGAGAGTGACAGAAGTGGAGGTTCTATTTTTGACTGAGTGGTTAGGGCAGAGCCCTGTGGGGAGATGCTGTCTGAGCAAAGCTGGAATGAAGATAGGTGTGAATTCTCCTGTGTCTGGAGGAAAAGCATCTCAGGAAGCTGGAACAGCCAGTGTGAAGTCCTGAGGCAGGAGTGTGCCCGGGCTGGAGGGGCTGCAGCACAGTGAACAAGGGGCGTGGCCCACGACGTGACTGGAGATCTCTGGGCAGGACTGGAGTCTCATTGGGCTTCATCGGCCCTGGGGATAATTTTATTCCTAGTGAGATGGGGGCCATTTGAGTGAAAACATGATCTGATTTACATTTTTAAAGGTCGCCCTGGCTGCTGTGAGGAGAAGAGATGGGGGAGGCTGTGGAGGAGACAGGAGGAAGACCCTCCAGGCTCTTCCAGGCCATGGCTTCTATTAATACCCAGACAGGGGTGTTGAGAAATGTAAGCCCCCTAAAGCTGGGAACCTTTATTGATCACTTCTAAGGGATGAGTGAAAACTGCGTGAGAGTCTCTCGTCTTTCTCCTCTGAATGGTCCCCCACAGATCTCCCATCTCAGACACGCAGTGGACTTTGCATGTGTGCTAAGCCGCTTCAGTTGTGTCTAACTCTTTGTGACCCCTTGGACTGTAGCCCGCCAGGCTCCTCTGTCCATGGGATTCTCCAGGCAAGAATACTGGAGTGTGTTGCCATGCCCTTCTCCAGGGGATCTTCCCGACCTAGGGGTTGAACTCATCTCCTGCATTTGCAAGCAGGTTCTTTACCTCTTGCACCACCCCATCTCAAACTCTCAGTGGACTGAACCACCTGCAAGTCTAATTGTTATAATCTCTCTGCCTACGCTTCTAACTAGGCGTTCAAGAGAAACATTCTCCTCTCACCTCTGCAAAGGCAGCCCAAACCTCACCAAGGACAGAATGAAGTTACTAGGAGACTGCATCCAGTTCCCTTAAAAGAACCTGTCATAGGATCTACCGTCCATCAGGCCCCACCCTCTGGCATGCCTGTCCATTCACTCCTGAAAATCACCATAGTCACTCTTAATCTACTTCCTTGGACTTATCTTTTGGGCTCCATCGGCCAGTTCTTATGATCCAATGTCAAAAGCTAGGCTCCACAAGCTGAATGACAGGACCACCAGCTCACCATGTTGAAATGGAATTATCAGGCTGAAATCAGAAGCCATTTAAGGCTCCAACAAGCTCTCAGTGTGGCTGTTGATTCAGGAGACTATACTTTCCCAGACAGTGGTGGTATTCCTAGCAGATGTTTTGCTTGCATGGAGGAGGTCTCTTCGGAGGAGTAATTTACCAATATTCACTAAGGCTAAAACGTCAAGAATCTGCAAATCTCTTGATCCCATTTCTTCGGAAGTCCCAGAAGACAAAAACGCACCCAAAGTGCCTTGGAGGTACATCTTATCCTTCAAGGGAGAGCAGGAGAAGCCTGCTCTGTGTGTTTGCTCTGAATATTCCCCAGTAAGCTCTACAATGTAGCTGCTTATTCAGCTGGTGAACTGAAACATAATCATGACCATAGCAATGAAAACAAGAGCTGTTTTATTTTCAACATGGCAGCCTCAATCATCCTTGCATTAAGTACGTCACAGCAGGTCCCCTCTACTCTCAAAGCCTTCCAGTGGCTCCCATTTTGTAGTAACATCCAAAGTTTTCCTGAGACTCCCCTGCCTTTGCAAATCTGGTCCTCTCTTGCCTCGCTGATGTCATCTCCCACCACCCTTGGCCTCCCTTGTTTTCTCCAGCCGTGCTGGCCCTGTTACAGCTCCTCAGCAACTCTGGGCGTGCTCTCACCTTAGGGCTCCGCACTGCCCCCATGCTTGGAGCAACAGCATTCACCATATCCTCTTGGCCAATTCATTCAGCATCTCCAGGTCTTGGCTTACGTGTCACCACTTTAATGCGTCTGACCCTAACGATCCTGTGCCCTCCTACAGCTGTTCTTCTTTTACCACAACCTTTGTTTTTTCCATACTACTTTCACCTAAATTCCATAGGACTGTCTTGTTTATTATTTATTGTCTTTTATCCACACTAGACTATCAGTTCTACCAGGTCAGGGATTCTGTTATTGCTGTTCTATTGTGTTCACCAGTGTATCCCACGCACTTCAAATAGAGTCCAGCATGTAGAAGGAGCTCCATAAATTGCTGCTGAGTGCTAACTGGCTCACATTGTTTGGGTGCTTAGTGGGTGCTCTTGTTATATTACATTTGAAGATCCCCTGGAGAAAAGAATGGCTACCCAATCCAGTATTCTTGCTTGGAGAATTCCATGGGCTGAGGAGCCTAGCAGGGTACAGTTCGTGGAGTCACACAAAGTCGGACATGACTGAGTGACTAACACTAATCCTTTACATGTACACCTATAATCCAGGGAAAGGTAATATTATTAACCACTTTTACAAGTGAAGAGACTGAAGCAGAGAGAGGTAGATTAACCTACAAGGGTCACACAGCTAGTAGATAATGGAGCTAGGATTCAGAGCCAAGCAGCCAGTCCTAAAATACTCGTTAAGAACTCTATCAACTAGACTGAAATAAGCAATGCCAAGAAGAGGACGCACACTCAGCAGGCAGGCTTTGCTGGTGGTAGACATCAGTCTGCTGCTCCGACATTCATTCTCTACCTGGCAGCTGCACCCAGTTTTCCTCTAGGGAGTCACTTTCTCTGCTTTCAGTCTATGGGACTCTATATTCCTGACCTGGGGCAAAGCACCTGACAAGAGAAAGCCAATCAGCACTCATGATCCTCGGGTCTTGGTGATTGATTCAGGGGCGGTCACGTGACCTGATCAGCACTGAGAATGCTGGAACAAGATGGCTTCACTGCTGCAGGACCTGGAGGCTGGGAAGGTAGAAAGCCCACTGAGGCCCTGGAGCTGCCCACTGGGCTTGGCTGAGGCCCTGAAGGGCTCTTCTTTCTACTCCAGCATCCTCTGTGAGGAACAACACCTCTCTGCAGTAGAACACCCCTTTGGTTTCCCGCTTTCATTTCTCTTTTTCTTTCTCTTTGCTTCCTTCTTTCTGCTCTTCTTTCTTTTCTTTTTCCCTCCCTCCCTCTTTCTTCCTTTTTTTTCCCTCTTCCTTCCTTTTCTTACATTAACTGACTGATTACTGTACACCAGAAATTATCCTACATTTAAATACATTATCCCATTTCCTCAACAACCATATTAGATGGTAATGTTTAATATTCCCACTCTATAGAGGAAGACAGCCTAGAAAATCTGCACAGGGTCACCCAGTTGACAGAGTCCAATTTCAGACCCAAGCCATCTGTCGCCAACCTGTGTGCCCTTAATCATTTGGAAACACTGCCTCCCTTGTGGAGCACAGGGGTTTGTGTTGGGCAGGCCAGAGTGAATAGAAGAAGAAAGGGTGGCTACAAAGTCAGCTACTGTGACTGTAGGTAACAGTATAAGAGGCAGACTGGCATCATGATTAAGAACTAAGCTTTGCATTCAGGCCAGCTCTGGTTTGAATTCAGCCTGTTCCATATACTAGCTGTGTGGGCTTGGCACATTCATTAGTCTTTCTGAGTTCTTGAATCCTCATCTGTACCATGAAGGTACATGTTAATCCCTGCCTTGAAAATATGTTGCCTGATTTAACTGAAAAGATGGATACAAAGCGTGATCCCATTATTTAGTACATAAGTGAAAGCTGATATGATAATAACATGTATATATAATTTCTGTTAATATTCTGATTATTCTTAATCACCCTTAGGCTCCTCAGTCCCAGCAACAGTCATCTGCAGACAGAAAGCTAAGTCTATTTTCTCCCCTGTGACATTAGCCAAAAGCCCCCTTCTAGCTGTACCCTTAGAATTGAAGACTACGTATACGACAAAAAAATCCACTTAAACTATGCCAGTTGAATTTTGTCAACCTTGGGAGGGAAAATGTATGATGTGTAGCCTTCAGGATGTGGCTGTGTTTAAAGAGATGTTCTCAGAAATATGCATGTGCCCCAGTGAGGGGCAAATTAGTCTGAGTCCTCCCCAGGTGATGTCAAGCAGACACCTCTTTCAGAATTAGCAATCTGGCTATGAAAGCACTGGTATTGTGCCACGGGCATAAACCTTCACAAGCAGGGAGGGGATTGTACAAACAGGAAACATCTCCCAGATCTCGGATGAATGCAGCTGTGAAAAATAGCATTTTAATAAGTGTGTTCTCCGTAATGGAGGCACTTTTCTTGCAAAGCCTCTCTTTTCTATCCTGAGAAACATGGAAAGTTTGGCTAAGCAGAAGCCATGGTGAAAATATTGGTTGGCCAAAAAGTTCATCTGACACACAGAATACACACATATTTAGAAAATATTGGGATGGCCAAAAAAGTTCTTACGGGTTTTTAATATTTTCTGAATACACGTGTATTCTGCATGTTAGTTTCATTGCACATTGTACATAACTTTTGAGACTCCATGGGCATATGAGCTCCACGGAAATGCTTCTCCATCTTGAGCCAACAGAATTCACCAAACCTATTTTACAGTTGGAGGTTCCAGCTTCCCACCTTCCTTCCCCACTTTCTATAACTGCGCAGTTGTATTTATGTTTATAAAAGAGCTTTACATGTGTGTGTGAGAGACAGCACCAACCATCAGACTATTTGAAGTTAAAGCCCTTTGCCAGGTTCCATTTTCTTCACAGCATTCCTTTCCACCTCTATTTTTTTTCTTTAAAACACACACACACACACACACACACACACACACACACACAACCTGATTTGAGAACACTTGATGCAGTTGGAACAGATTGGCCCCAGCAATTCCTTCTTGTGCTCCCCAAGAGGGAAGAGTGGAGGCAAGAGAGCCCAGAAGATTCTGGAAGGGTGGGAGGTGGGAAGATGCCAAGAAAGGGCAAGGGTGAATGGGGCCATAGCCGCAGGGGATGTTCAATAACTCTCTTACCCTTTATGCTGTGGGACAGGGGCTCATTTGCTCAATTTGGGGTGACAGCAGCTGTTTTTGCTGTAGCGGAGCCAGAGTTTGAATTAAGTGCAGCTCTCGGAAATCGAAAGCCGCATTCGTTATCTTAGCCATGGGAGGGCATGGAAATCAGAGGCGTTTTGGCAAGGGCTACATAAATCCAAGGTTTGTCAGGGGCCGATCCAGCCAGGAAGGAAGGAATGCAGTTTTCCTCTGACGGTGTGACTTCCTGCTTCTTCTTGGAGTGGTTGTCTGGACTCAGGCAGAAGCAAAATCGGCATCAGTTACTTGAAAGGAAACCAACCTTATTCCTGAAGGTTTGGCAGCAGAAATATTCATTGTTGAGAAAGGAGAAGAAAAAAAAACAGCCTAATGAACTCTCCTCTCTTCGGTATTTTCAAAGGCCTCTTGTGTGGTGGCTGCTTTTTTTTTTTCTTCCAGAGTTCTGAGGAACTCTCTCATTAGCTCCTCAATAAATGCTACTTTAAGGGCTTGTAGCTTTGTCATTAAATCTTCACTCCAAGATGAATTAAGGTGGCGGCCAAGAAGTGCCCTCCCCACCCCGCAGCCCCCAGCGAGCTTCTTTACAATTACCAAAAAGGCAGGAAAATAGATTTGTGGGCGATTTTTAGTACTCCTTTACGCGCCTTCCTGTCAAACAGTGATTAATTCAGGGCCACTTAAGTTTTCCAAACTTTCATCCATAATGGGCACGTTGACATTTTTATTTGAATCTCTTTACGCCATCCAAAATAATCTCCTTCAGCAACAGAAACTGCTGGTTAATTGCCACAGAGCAGCTGTTACCTCTTCTCTGTCGACAGCCTCTTTGGGGATGGTTTGGAGCTTGGTGCCTGCGGAACACACGGGCCTGCGACAGCGGGTGTCAGGTGGATGGGTTGAATGGCCCCCTTGTTCCTGACTGTCTGTGTCTACACCAGTATCAGGGCCAAACAAAGCCCTCCGCATCTAAATATAGCATTTTCTTTGGCCTCAGGCCCTTACTGTCTTGTTTTTCCATTCTTCCACACTCTAAAACATATTCAAGAGAGCCCTCCCGACTGCCGCCCCCGCCACCCTCTTAACATGACTGATTCTTTTTTACCCAGATTTGCATATTCCTTGGATCAGACCACATCCTGGAAATAGAAATTCATGTGCACAATTAATCTGATTCTCTGGTTAACTGAAGGCTGGCCAGAAAATGGCTTTGAAAATTCTCTTGAAGTCTTTTTAGACGGTGTTGAGACAGGCTCAGAAAGCAGAATCTCAGACCTGTAAGGGAAACAGGTGTCCACGTACTCCGATCCCTATGAGGTGGAAGGCAGCACCTCTGGGTCCAGCTGAGTTACTTGGATTTTGCATCTTCTGCACAAGCCATTGCAGTTTTGAATGCTTTTTGTCCTTGGATATTTCTGAAAGCGGTGTTATTCAGGGACATCTAAGAATTGTGTTGGTCATACACCCCCTCTAGGCCCAGAGTTCTATCCTTGGATCAAATTGGATACTAGAATCATGCTCGTTTCTGCTGGATTTTTTGGCCCAAGGTAAGGAGTTCCACGGCACACATGTAGTCGGCCCTCTTCTCTGCCTGGCCTCCATGTGGCTTGAGTTCTTGTTGTATTTCCTGCCTTAATGTTTAGTGAACTCCAGTGAATGTTGTTGTTGTTTTAATTGTTCACTTGATGATGGGGAAGCCTGCAGACCTTCAGGATCCCATATTGACCCCTGTCCTGTCAATATGGAGTTATCAGTACCTGGGTGGCCCTTTTGGAGCCGTGAACCATGGTTGCCGATCACAGACTCTCCATATTTGTCTTATCATCTGCTCTTCTCCAAGAGGAGGCAGATCTATGCCAATCCAGAGCCTGGGAATCCAGTTAGATGAAATCTGTTCATCAATTTTGCCTTCTAGGCCACCAGAAGGATATCCTTTACCAAGGGTTGGTATAACTTGAGGCCAAAAAAGAAAAGCAAGGAAAATGGCTAATTTAAAATGATCCATCTACTCTTTTCAGATTGTAAAAGTCATATGTGTTATAATAAGTTCTCACAATACAGAAAAGTGAGAGAAGTCCAAAGTTCCCTGAAGTCCTGCAGAAATGTTTTGAAAAACAAAACAAAACAAAACAAACAAACAAACAAAAAAAACATCTGGCCCAGGCCAGGCCCATGTGGAGGTGGTATGGCCTTGAATCTAGATGTGATTACGGGTTGGGCTTCTACAGTTTAAGCTGTCAACCCCACCACCTGCTTCCTCTGTCATCCAAGCATTGATAGAAACCCCAGGCAGCCATCCAGCTCCCCTGGAAGGCCCAGCTGAGAGCAGTGTTATTCAGGGACATCTAAGGATCATGATGGCCATGCACCCCTTGAGGCCCCAGAGTTCTATCTTTGGATCAAGTTGGACACTTAAATCTTGCTCCTTTGTGCTGGATCGGCTTAGCCCAAGGTGAGGCGTTCTGTAGCACATGTGTGGTCAGTCATCTGCCCTCTTCTCTGCCTGGCCTCCGTGTGGCCTTGAGTTCTTCTCACAATAGGTTCTGTGAACCAACCAGGCAGCTGCAGTGGGTACTAGACAGGTGCCCATTTGCTTTACTTTTTTACTCTTGCTCTGGAATTTAATAACAGCGTTTGCTCTCAAGTGGACATTGAACTTGTGTTTCCTGACCCCCTTATGAAGGCAAAGTTGCTTTGACAATGAAGTGCCGGGAAAATATTTCTCCCCACTGAAGACCTGTATGCTTAGGTGAGGTGAGGCTTTGTCATTGGTCATCATTCCCCTTTCACTCTTGCTGCCAGGGAGCTCTGAATCAGGTCTCAAAGTTCCATGTGTGTGTGCGCGCAGTTGTGTCTGATTCTTTGCAACGCTGTGGACTGTGGTCCCCCCAGCTCCTTTGTCCATGGGTTTCTCCAGGCAAGAATACTGGAGTGAGTTGCCATTTCCTCCTCCAGGGCATCTTCCCAACCCAGGGATGGAACCCACATCCTTTGCATCTCCTGCAATGGCAGGTGGATTCCTTACCACCAAGCCACCTGGGAAGCTATCAGCAATGAGCCTTATGATTGCCCTGTTCGCAAATTCCTTATTTCTTGTCCAGAGTTTCTGTTTCTCTCCTCTGTTTTTGTTGTTGTTGTTGTGAACTGCCTTACATCAAAGAAACAAAAGTATAATTTTGTACACAAATTTAAAAAATCATGCTGCCTATTGCATGCCTTAGGAACACAGGCCTCGGTTTGGGAGCTCATCTTGTTTTCCTTCATGCTTAAAAACACATCCATGGCTTTGGACTGTATCTAAGACGAGAGATTGGTGCCAGAACAATGTAATCAGAGCTGGAAAGGGGAAATAAAACTGGGTCGATGGCCTGGATACAGGACGTCTTTATTTTCAGCCTTTAGAGGTTGCTCTTGTGACCCATTTTACAGATAAACCAGGGCAGACGTGAAGGAGGATTCGGCTTCCAGGGGCCACCAGGGCCTGCCTGAGTGGCATGTCACTCCAGAGACCTGCCTCCAGGCCTCTCTGTCTCACAGCCTCCTGCAGCCTTGTCCATTTCAAAAGTGCTTCTGCGCTACAGGTCCTTCCAAATGCTACTGGTGAGCCCACTGAATTTCTACTTTGTTGAGCAATCAGAATCACTGTGACTTTTGAAAAGCATGAAATCTCCAAGGGAAGGAGCGTCCTTCTAGGTACTTAGCTTCCAACCTCCTCTCCGCACCAACCCCCTGCACCGCTACCACCCCACCCCCCCGCCCCCCTCCCTGCCCGCCAACATGGAGAAACAATCTGAATACACAAAATTAGAAAAACATACACAGAATGGTTGTTTAAAATTCACAGCTGTCTGCACTAAGTATTTGGTATGAGAGAAAGAAGGTAGGAAACATCGGGTTAACAAAATAGCTGCAGATGGATGGGTTCGAGGCTGGGCCTAGGCTGCCATTATCTGCACTGTGGGCAGAGGCTCATTTGCATGCCTGGACAAAGGTTCCCTGTTGGAGACCCGTTCTCTCCATCTTCCTCCTCAAAAAGGCAGCTCACCATCCGCAGTGAAGATCGCCTGCCTCTGTCCTCCCATCAGAAACCTACAGGAACGAACACAAATCTGTTCTTTTAACACAACGTGGGCACAAAGTGGTGTTTTCACTGCAAATAAAGCCAGGGGAAGCTGAAGAATGGGGCCTTTTATTTGCAGGAGATACTCAAAGGAAGCCAGATTGAACTGTAGGCCAGCACGTATGAATAAAGTTGTTAGAGAATTTGCAGCCTGTGGTCTGGGAGCGCCACTGTAAGTTTGGCTACTGTCAGCTTGAAGCACTTTGCATCAGAATGCATAATTGCCTCTGTTAATGACATTTTTAGCCCAGTTCTCCAACAGAGAATAAATTCATTTTCCCTCCACTTTTCATACTGCCTGGGAGAGAAGACATTTTTTCTTTCAATTTAATAAACATGATTGACAACAGAAAAATGCAGATTTGCTTTCATTCTATTATAACTGTATTTCGGAGGCCAGAATGCACACATGTATTCTTCCGACAATTACACAACAGCCCATTAACAATGGCATTCATTCCGTGAATTCTGAAGGCCCTCTCTTATGACTCTTGTAAGAAGTAGCTGGAAAGTGGCATGAAGAAATGTTTAAAAATACACTGAGACTAAGGACATTTTAAACACCATGTCTAACGGGAAATGCCAGGGTAGAAAGGGCATGTCAGTGGTGAAGGCCACTGAGAAGGGGTCAGGCTCTGAGAGCATCACTTGAAGTGCTGGGGCTCCAACCCCACACTTTCAGGGGCTTCCCAGGTGGCGCAGTGGCAAATAACCCACCTGCCAATGCAGGAGACATGGGTTCTATCCCTGGGGTGGGAAGATCCCCTGGAGAAGGGAACGGCAAGCCACTCCAGTATTCTTGCCTGGAGAATCCCATGGACAGAGGAGCCTGGCAGGCTACAGTCCATGGGGTCACAAAGAGTTAGATGTTACTGAGTAACTTAACAAGCTCACAAGGATTAATAGTAAAAGGTGTGAGACCAGCACCCTGACCTGCCTGGATTATGTGAAGGAGCCTGGGGTTTCTCCTCCCTTTCTTCTCTCTCCTCCCCTACCCCACCCTCTCAATCCCAGTGCTCCCAGGAAGAAAGGTTGAGAGCCTGCCTTTCCCATATGTGTGGGGAAGAACAGAAGAAAGATGACTGTCACTGAGGCTGAGAAAGCCAGGGGACAGGGTGATTTCTGCGGCCGTGGCCTGAGGCGCCATGAGGGCTGGGGGTGGTGCCAGTCTAGCCCTGCTCCAGAGAGTGGCCCCATGATGTCACTGAGGGTCTTGACACCAGCTCTTTAAATCAGGGGCTCCTTTAGGGGTAACCCACTGCCATGGTTTCTTATGGCCTTAATCCCAGGCCTGAGGGGCAGGTTAAATAATTTTTCTTTTCTCACCACCAAAGACACCCTCATGTTTGAATAGAAGAGAAAGGGAGAAAAAAGTAAATATCCCAGAGCATAGATAATCTTCTCTTGATCTGGTCTCCCTGGGGCTCTGGCTGGCAAAGCTAAGCTGTCATGATGGTTCCAGAAAAATGAGCGTGGGAATGCCCCTCCTTGGGTTTGGGAGAGCCTGCTATGGAGGGGGGTGGTCCCTGTGGCATCTTTGGGTCCCTAAGCCTGCACCCCCGGTCACAGCTGTGTCACCCGGTACAGACTCTGCTGTGTGTGGGCCCTGGTGCCGTGTGGTCATATATCCATGTCCAGATGAGAGGTCGGATTAGATCATTGGGGTGAAAGAGCTTTGTAAACTATGTCCGTGACAAATGTCTGTGAGTTTTCATTATTAGTAACACAGGCCCTCTTCTGCCAAAAAGACTATTAAACATGCTTTTTATCAGAGATTTTTAAAAATTGTTAAGAAATCTTTATTGAGTAGGAAATGGCAACCCACTCCAGTATTCTTGCCTGGGAAATCCCATGGACAGAGGAGCCTGGGGGACTATAGTCCACAGGGTCACAAAGAGTTGGACACGACTGAGCATAATTATCGAGAGCCTACCACGGACTAGTCACTTCAGTACAATACATCAGATCATGTCACTCCCCGACCTGATCCACTCCAGGGCTCCTCCTTACACATAGAATAACACTCATAAGAGAATCCTGGCCCTGTAGGCTCTCCCACCCGTCCCCTCCATCGCCCCCTTCCCTCTTCTGCTCCAGCTGGGGCACCCTCCTCACTGATCCTCAAACCTGCCAACCTCATTTCACCTTAAGGCCTTTGTACATGCTGTCAAATCTGCCTGGAAGATACCCGCTTTCATCCATTCAGGTCTCTGTTCAGATGTCACTTCTTCCAGAAGGTTGCCCTTTCTGCTATACAGTGAAGTGAATCAGCTGTATGTATACATATGATAGCGGTGGTGATGGTTTAGTCCCTCATTCATATCTGACTCTTTGCGACCCCATGGACTGTGGCCCGCCAGGCTCCTCTGTCCATGGGATTCTCCAGGCAAGAATACTGGAATGGGTTGCTGTTTCCTTCTCCAGGGGATCTCCCGACCCAGGGATGGAACCTGGGTCTCCTGCATTGCAGGCGGATTCTTTACTGACTGAGCCACCAGGGAAGCCCAATGTATACATTTATCTCCTCGCAATTATACTCTGACATAAATAAATAAATAAAGAATATTTATTTTTTAAAAAAAACCAAGGTTGCCCTTGACCATGCTGTTTGCAATCACCCCTTATACCTGATGCTTGTTTACATCTTACCTTGCATTGAGGTTCTTCATAGCCCTCATGATGATCTGAAATTGTTTAAGGGGTGTGTGTGTGTGTGTGTTGCTTGTCTTCCCTACCAGAATACATGCTCTGTGAAGTGCATTTCACTCTCGGCTCTGTGCCCCTGATATTTGGCATACAGTAGGTGCTCAGCTGGAGAAGGGAATGGCAACATACTCCAGTATTCTTGCCTGGAAAGTCCCATAGGCAGAGGAGCCTGGAGCATTACAGTCCATAGGGTCACAAAGAGATGGACATGATTGAAGCGACTTAGCACGGACAGGGGAGCCTGGTGGGCTGCCATCTATGGGGTCACACAGAGTCGGACACGACTGAAGTGACTTAGCAGCAGCAGCAGCAGCACCCACGAATGCACACAGGTGCTTACTAGAAGATGGCACATAGTGGGTACTCAATAAATATTTATGAGATGAATGCAAAGGGGATGCGAAGATGAGGAAAAATATCAAGGGACTTAGCATCCTACCCTTTATCTCCCAGGGTCTGGTTTAGAATGGAAGCAAAGCATAAGAACACAACGTTGACTTTATGAATGAACTTGAAAGACTTAGACACCCAAATTCTTTTTCTTTTTCATAAGAAGACCTGCCCAGAAGATCTGGTTTCTAAGGTCCCCCTGGGGCTAGGATTTTTGAGGGGAGAGATATCAAGACCAGAGTCCAAAGAGCCAGGTCAGAGAGCTCAGAGGTGACACACACTGGGAGGGTCGCCCAGCTCCCAGTGACTCTCAGTGCCTGGACTGGTGCTACCACCTCTCTTTCACCTCCTTCTCTGTGGGTCCAATGAGCCAGTGGGGCCTCCTCTCTGACTGGTTAAAGAATGAGCCCCTCAACGAAGCTGAGCCCATGAGTCTCCTTCAACCCCAGACCATGGATGGCTTTGCTAGACCCGTTTGGGCCTCCCCTAGGGATGTTCTAACTGACACTAGAGAGGAAAACTGTTTTCCTTTCTTATTTATTTATTTATTTAACTTTACAGTATTGTATTGGTTTTGCCATACATCAACATGAATCCACCACGGGTGTACACGTGTTCCCCATCATGAACCCCCCTCTGTTATGGGGATGTGAGGCTGGAAAGAGAGAGCAGTGGAAGTTGTACCTCGTGGCAACAGCCGCAGGAAGCGAGATGCAGAGACGACAGGCAGTGGTAGAGGTGCAGAGATACAGAGAGAAGGTTCAGGCTGGGTCTGCTTCCACTCCCTTCCTTGCCTTCTGCCCTGAGCCGCTAAATCCCGCCTGTCTGCCTACTGGCTCAAACTCGTTTTTTTCTAAAATTAACAAATGTGCCCTGATGAGTCTATTTTTATACAAACTATTATTCAATTATTACAACATAGGCACATACATTGAGTCTAAAAATGCAAGCCCTCCAGGAGATTATCAGATGAAAAATGGTCTTCCTCGTGTCCCCCCACTCCTTCCTCCGCCTCACCACCACCCCCCCACCCTGCCCCCCAGTTTCATTCCCTAGAGGTAACCGGCAACCACTTGTTAAACTGATTATCCTTCTTACTGTCATTTGACCAACTTCTGGCAAGCATTTTGAAAAGCAGCAGAAAACCTTTTGTAATTTTGATTTATCTGATTGTAATATATATTACTCTTGTAGATTTTCAAACAATGGGTTATTCAGTCATTTATTTCAGTCAGCTCTGTCTGCATTAGTAAATGTTTTGACATTAGCCATTTGTTTCAGAGATGAATGATTCATTTGGGTATTTCTCAACAACATAAAAGAATACTGTGGGTGAGGGCATTGCGGACTTTTTGGCAGGGACTGAGTTATTCCTTTTCACATTCTTTATACTGAGCATGGCATTTGCGTAGCACAGGCACACAGTATGTGTTGGAATGGATGAAGAATTGGGTGAAAAGAAGCCCAAGACAGAAGGGGAAAGAATGAAGCTTTATTGAGTGCCTTCTAAGGGTCGCGGGCTTGGCATGCTTTATCTCTTTTGGTTATTGTTGTAACCCTGAGTGACTGCAGGCCCTATCTTTCTCCAGCTGGTTCTTCTTTCATTTCATAATGAAATGAAACTCTGCATCTCTCCCACTAATTTGTTTGGCTAGATTAGCCAGGGCTGCTTTCTATTGCTTGCAGCCAAGAACCCTAACTGAGGCGTGGGTGCATCCACAGTAGGGCACAATGGCCTGGACAGGAAATAGATGTATGCCCATTTTAAACGAGAAAGATGAAGGTACAGATCCATTCAGTGCTTTGCTTCAGCCCACATAGCTAGGGAGTGGCTGAACAGGAATGAACCCCGGCCTGTCAGGGCGCAAACGTTTGGTCCTTTCTACCACTCTGCAGCTAGTGCCAAGGCTGTGGCAGAGGAATCAATTATTTCCAAAGACCAAAGAAAGCATGACTGAACTTGCATGGTCCTCACCTAGAAGTCAGCCTGCATCTGTTTTGCAGAAGGTGGCCTCTTCCTCTTCTAGAAGTCTGTAGGCTTTATCCTTGGAGACTTTTCTAGACCCCTCTTGATGCAATGGCATGTTTTAGACACTTAGAAAACAGCGTTTAGATAAGAGAAGTCAGGCACTATTCTCCATTTGTCTTCATATCTCCAGACGTTTTGTGAGTCCCATTCCTCTTCTGCTGCCTTCACTACATAGTTAAAAAGAAAAGAATAGGGACCTGCCAGCTATGGTGAATATTAATCATTTGTTTGTTTTAGGTCTGACTCTATCTCACAAAATATTACAAAGTGGTTAAAAGCAGAGACTCCAAAGCCAGATTTTCTGTGCTTGAGTCCCAGTTCTGCCTCTTGTTATGCAACTCTATGATATGTGATAAAGTACTTATTATCTCTGTGACTCTGTTTTCTCATCTGTAAAATGGGTATAATAATAAAAGCTCATGTTTCCCAGGATTGTTGTCTGGATTAAAAGGTTAACATATCTAAAATGCTTTGAACAGAGCCTAGCACGTGATAGGCATTGTGTTTGCTATTACTATTTTTCCTTAATTTATTATTTGAATTATTAAATTACATTTTAAGGTTTGAAGGAGACTGAACAGATGAAATGTTTTGAATTCTGCAGCTACATGTGTGTGAATTTTGCAGTTCAGGACAGAGGCTCAGAGTCTGTGATTAAGGCATAGGTCTGAAAGTAACAAATGACTGGTAGCTGTAGGAGTATAAATAGAATCCTTCTTCATGGATATTCTAATTATTCTTTCCTCTTTGACATGATTCCATGTTTAGCTGCATAATATTAAGTAATACTTGTGCAGTTCGGGAAAGGGCAATTTAGAAAGATCAGACCCAATGATCTTAAAGCCATGATGTATGGTTCAGTGAAAGTATAAGTAGGTCAAATACCTCTAACAGAATTAGCTGAAATTATGCAAGCTATTATATTGGATATTACTGTTTGAACATTTTGTATAAACGGCAGTAATACACATTCATCTTTAGAGGATGAATCAAGACTTAAAACTAATTCTGGCGAATTAAGAATTGTATTTTCCAGGAATTAACTACCACAATTTGACTGCAGCTGTAAAAATTTTATTAGGCAATACATCTGACCTCAAATTGGAAATTTGTGTTGGAACCCAGTTTAGGAAATAATTATTGCTGTGTTGTTAATTTTATATTTGCCTAATAAAACATAGCAGGAGCAACAGGGTAGGGTGCATGTAACAAAAGAAAGCTCTTGGACATGCTTGAGACAAATGTTTTCAACCCAGCTGGAACACCGAGGAGAGAGGCTACCTGATAAATGCTGTCCTGGTGAGGTCGTGGAATTAACAGTTCGTGGCTATCAGACCGTGAGAAAGAAATGTATTGATGTTGTTCGTATCATTCACACCAGCCAATAAGAAGCATCCATCTGTGTGTACCTTAAACCATCAGCCTCGGTAAAGTTTAACTTCCTCCCACAACTCCAACCTCATAGGAACGCACACACACATGTTGACATTGACACTTGGCCTACCTACATGTTCCTGTTGGTTCAGTTTGCACTGTGAAGAGTGTGAGCAGAGAAAGGCCAGCTTCTCTTGGAAGCCTGTGGCTGCTGTCAGCTTGGACAGAGGGCTCATTAATTCATGCAGTCGTGTAAATGTATATTGTGTTTCCTTATGCTGGTATCAGCTTCCAGTATCTTCTAGTAGCATCTAGTATCTTCCCGTTTCATCTCAAAGACATAACTTGAGGGGTGAATTGTGTCCACAGCTCCTTGCTACCAGTTGCTGGTGGACAGGATTATCCAACAGTTGGGACACAAACTGCCTTTCAGGTGGAGTATCAAATAATGTAGATTCTCCCCATGAGAACACTATTCTCTTAACAATGCTCTCATGATCCTTCTGGTTCTATCAACCAGGATATCTCAAGTTACTGGTAGGATGTCTTTAACACCTTTTAAACTCTTGTTTACGTCCATTTTTACCAAAGTTTGGGGCGGACTTGGGCTCAAAGCCGTGGAGGCAATAGTAGCTAGCTATGGATTGATGATGTTGATTTGTTTGCCCTGCTTTTTCTTTTTAATTAATTAATTAATATGGCTGCATTGGGTCTTAGTTGTGGCATAAGGAATCTTCGTTATGTCGCATGGAATCTTTCGCTGCGGCACACAGATTCCATAGTTAGAGAGCACAGGCTTAGTTGCTCTGCTGCTTGTGGAATCTCCAATACTGTTGCCTAGAGAATTCCGTGGACAGAGAGAGGAGCCTAGCAGACTACAGTCCATGAGGTTGCAAAGAGTGGGACATGATGGAGGGACTAACACTTTCACTCCTTTTTTACTTTTTTCATGTGAAATCTTAGTTCCCTGACCATTGCAAGGCAGATTCTTAACTACTGGACCAGCAGGGAAGTGCCTGCCCTGCTTTTTTTTTTTTTAAATGATTGTATTTGATTTAGGATAAATGGGCATGGTTTTCCACTTATGATAGGGATTGAGTGTCTACTTTAAAATAATTGAAACATAAAATAGTGTAATTGATTTAAAAATATATTAGATAAATATAAATAAGTAGACCTTGGGTAAGGCACGGACTTGGATAGGCAAAATCAAGAAGATTGTTCTAAGAGGCATGAATGCCATGCTCAAAGAATTATCTGGAAAGGGATTATGAAATGACTAGTTAGAGAGTTGTGAGCAAGGTGAAGGGGACCAAAGAGAGAGGGTGAACACTCAGGACTAGCAACTGTGAGAGTCATTAGCCTCTGAGGGCTGAGTGTGAGGGAAGGGTGGAGTTTCCCCAGAGTCACATGAGACCTGGGACTTAGGAGGTGGGAGACAGCTGCCTCATTGGGAAAGTGAAAGTGAAAGTGAAAGTTGCTCAGTCGTGTCCGACTCTTTGCGACTGTTTAGTCCATGGAATTCTCCAGGCCAGAATACTGGAGTGGGTAGCCTTTCCCTTCTCCAGGGAATCTTCTCAACCCAGGGATTGAACTCAGATCACCCGCATTGCAGACAGATTCTTTACCAGCTGAGCCACAAGGGAAGCCCACCTCACTGGGAAGCAGAATAATAAACACCCTGACATCTCTCTGCTTCCATCTTCCAGCATAGTGCTGGTGCCTTATATCAGCCCAACCCAACCCAAAGCCAAGGTCAAGGGAGAGTCTGGGAGATGCAGTTCTCAGAGGTCAGCCTCTCAGGGCAATGAGCAGAGGGGGTAAAGAAGTCAGTGCTCGGTTGCTTCAGTTGTGTCCAACTCTTTGCGACCACGTGAAGCCCACCAGGCTTCTCTGTCCATGGGCTTTCCCAGGCAAGAATACTGGAGTGGGTTGCTATGCCCGCCTCCAGGGGATCTTCCTAACCCAATGATCAAACCCGCATCTCCTGCATTGCAGGCAGATTCTTGACCGGTGAGCCACCAGTGAAGCCTGGAAGGAAGGAGTAGGGGCTGGCAAATGGAGAAAAGCCAGAGCAGTGGTGCTGAAATGAGTGAATTCGGGAGATGCTGCTGGGGTGTTAGAAAGAACAGGAAGATGGTGATTAGGGGAAAGGGAACTGACTTTTGATATTCCACCCTGTATTTTGCATGAGTCAAATATCCTTGGCCTGCTTTAGTTCATTATTTATATCATGAGTAGATGGATGAGATGAGCAAAATTCAACTCTGAAATTCTTATATTGCGAGAGAACAGTGTCAAGTGATAAGTTATTGGCAGAAGAATGTTTAACTTTAAGCCCCGGTAGCACGCAGCCCTGCTCACCCACAAGCTTTGTAAAGTAGAGCACAGCAGTTGAGAAGAGCAGCTCAGAGATCCATCTGGCTGGGGTTCAAGTCCCAGCTCCTTCATATACCAGCCATCTGATAGTGAGGGAGTCACTTAATCTCTCTGTGCCTCATTTTACTCATCCACAAAATGGGAACATGACAACTCCTACTTCTTAGGGATGCTGTAAGGGTTAGGTTGGTTAATGCAGATTAAGTTCTCTGAGAAATATCTGGCACATAGTAAGTGTTCAATAAGTGTTTTGTAGCAATGTTATTGTAATTGTTTTGTTTTTGTTTTATTTTGCAGATGATAATGGTACCCCTTCTTTCTTTGGAGCATAAGTTAACAGTACTGATGCTGAGGCATAAAGAAGTAGAATAAGAATGGATCTTTCCTCCTTATTTCTTCACTGCAGTAAAACCTTAATAGATCAGAAGGTGCGATACTCCAGTTAATCAAGAAAATCAGAACTCCCTTTTTGTTCCAGTATCTGTTGAAATAGTTTCTAAGATGGACCAGTTCACCTAGATCACCTAGTGAAGAGTAGTGAACATAGCTGGAGACCCTTGGAAACTGAAAACCCGAATGAGCTGAGATCCATTGTTCAGAAGATGCGAACTTACCCTTCTAGCCTGTGGATTGAGACTAGGTATTAGGCTGAACATTCCGGGTACTAATTTTAGAGGATTTGTCCTTAATCTACCATGTGCTGTTTTATTTTCATTTGCTTCTTTCTCATAAGATGAATAAACTACCCTGAAAAGTTTAGGTTCTCCTAGCACACGCATGCTTTGAGTGGTAAAAATTCTTCATTTAATTTGTGCGTGTGTGTGTGTGTGTGTGTGTGTGTTGGATGTGGTTTGCCCAGGATAAGGCATGGCTCTGGCCCTTGGGGAGATTTTGATTATAATGAGGAGCATGAGATGATATCCAGGTCAGACTCTTCTGACTCCTTTGGCAGGCCTAGGGTACAGAAGGGATCCCCAAAAGACACTTTCCCTTTCTGCTAGAGATAGAAGGTACACTGGACCAGTGATCACCTGGGGAAGGGACTCATTTCTTAGCTGGATTCAGAGGGGAAGTAGGATGTTGAGAATTGGTGATGGATGAGAGGAAACCTTTATGATAGAGATAATTCTACAAGTCAAGGCTTAACATGAGGGAATTGCTAAATAGGATTCAAACCAGCAAACATCCAGCTTGGCAGCCATGCATTTTGCATGTTGTGAGCAGCCTCTCAATGTGTTTGTTTTATTGACTATAATATGGCCTCCACAGTGAGAAATAGACCAGAAAATATGGTTGGGGTTGGATTATAAAGAGTTTTAAATGCCAAGCCAAAGAATGAACATGCAAGATTGTCAGTTGATTTTTTTGACTTTCAATCTTGAAGTGAAAAGGTAGAGAGCCTTTTCAGTGTCCCAGGTCTTAAAGTTAAGAGATGGATCCTATGGCCTTGCCTCTGTGGAGCTCACAGTCAGACACAGAAGATGGTCACTGCATATCACGAAGGTCACAGCAAAAGGACCATGGTGTCTAAATCAAGGTGGGTCAGAGAAGCTGCCGAAAGTAGGGGATTCCTGGGTGAGACACAGGCAATTGATTCAGCAAAGTAAGGCAGAGAGAACTGTGTGTGCAAAGATCCAGAGATGAAAGAAGATAACTGTTGAGAAACAGCCAATGGGCTTCTTCCAAGGATGACTAGTTGGGATGATTTTGATAGAAAGGCACAGCAAGCTACTCAAGTGAATGCCAATAAAAACATGGGGTTATTAGAAAAGACCCTGATGCTGGGAAAGTTTGAAGGCAGGAGGAGAAGGGGACAGCAGAGGGTAAGATGGTTGGATGGCATCACCGACTCAATGGACATGAGTTTGAGCAAGCTCTGGGAGTTGGTGATGGCCAGGGAAGCCTGGCATGCTGCAGTCCATGGGGTTGCAAAGAGTCAGACATGGCTGAGCGACTGAACTGAACTGATTGTAAGGGGACTAAAGGCTCCTGGGCTCCAAGTACAACGCAGCCAGGTTTCAGGGAACTTACTGACTTTCAGGAACCAAATATTCCAGCCCTCCCCCATGGGCTACATGGTTTCTCATCTCTGCTTTTTCTTGCCTTATCTATTTCTGTCTCTCTCTCTTCCTTGACTTTCAAGATGACCACCAGCCCACCACGCTATGCAACCTGTCTGCCCAACCCTAACTAACTCAGCTTCTCAGCCCAGAGTCCCAGGAGAGAACTCCGACCACCTGGATTCAGCAGAGTTCTTGACACCAGACTATGTCATTGGACTGTTCAGAGATTTATTATCTTTGGGTTGGAATCTCTGGTCCAATAAGTTGTGGCTGCAAAGGAAGGGACCAGGTCATACATGTCCACTTGTCTGGGGCTATGGGTCTTAATGCCCAAATCTCCAAAGATTCTAAGATGCCACAGAAGGTAGTTTGAATAAAGAACCAGCCCTTGAATTGACAACATGGAGTCCGGCAAAGCCCCTCCCCCAACACCTCTACCGCCACCCCCTCCCCTCCCCCATCCAATCTAAGTGTAATGACCCGAGAGCCACTTCCTTGATTGACATTCTTGTCAAGATCCACTCATTCTGGACCTAGAATGTTAATTTCATTTGGAGCAGCAAAAAAATAAATAATTCAATTAGGCGTTTTCCTGGAGACCTGTGGTGAGAACTAAGTGATAGGAATCTCTCCATCAAGTTGTCAGTTTTATCTTAAGCACTCAGGGACAGAAAATGGTGGCAAATAACAATTTGTGATCGAGAGAAAGTAGAAAGTGCAACCCTCCAGTCAGAATGTTAATTCTTAGAATTTTGTGTTTATCTTGGTGGTGATGCTGCCTTCAATTTTATTAAAAGTTTAGGACTTTCTCTGATTAAAAATGTACTAATATGTTAAGGAAAAAAAAAATTCCTCTCCCCCGCCATATTAAAATTTATTTCCCAGGAGAGAAAATAAATTTCTGTGAAACGAAAGAAAGAATTAAGATGCTTGTTTTCTGAATCAGCCTGTTGTCTTCTTGCAAAGAATGTGCTTTCAGGCAAATACATTTGTGTGCCTCTGGAGGTATGTGATGTCAGCCGCTGTAAGACAACAGTAATTAAAAAATTAAACAATTAAAAAAGGGAAAAGTTTGTCATCAATTTTAATGTTATGTTACGTGAATTAATATTTCTTCTTATAATGCAATATTCTTCAATTTATCATGCAAGCACAGTCCTTGCTTCCGCATGGTAGATAATTAGTTTACATTACTCTACAGAAATGAATTGTCGCTGGTGATCTCAAGTGCCTGCTAACAAATCATTTTTGTTGCTAGGCTTCATTGAGATTCTACTCAGGCCTTAACTATAGCTATATATGGCATTATCCTTAAATGTTAAATATCAGCTTAATTTAACAAATAACAGCAACAAACAAAAAAAAGAAAAAAAAAAGAAAATTAGACTCCTAGACCAAGAAGGCTAGAAACCTATTCTTGTGACAAATCAATACTTTGTCCTCTTATTTCACAAAAGGGATTTGTGTTCTTAAGTATAATTTTCTTTTTTTTTTTTTTAATTTTATTTTATTTTTAAACTTTACATAATTGTATTAGTTTTGCCAAATATCAAAATGAATCCGCCACAGGTATACATGTGTTCCCCATCCTGAACCCTCCTCCCTCCTCCCTCCCCATTCCATCCCTAATTTTCATGACCAGTTTTTCTCCCCTCTCCCACCACCAACCCAGCCACTAAACCAACCAGCCCGGACAGTGAAGAGAGTCTTGGGACCGCTCCAGGCTGTTAATGAGACAAAATTACTCATGAGTCTTTGTGCACCTCCTCCTCTGAAACTAGATGTCACCATGAAATACTCATGGAAAAGAAAATTGACCTCTAGGTCTAATTCAAAATTCCAGTCTTTGTCATCATGTGTACGAAAGCCATATTATGGATCAATTTCATCAAAGGGGAAAAAGAAAACTGGATGGTCTGATCACGTCTGGTGAGCTCAGTACTGCGGAGCTGATCTGTCTCATTGAGGTTCCTAAAGGACAGAGCACACGGAGAACACAGTCTGCCCACGCAGGGAACTGAGCAGGAACCATGGGAGATGTGACCTGCAAGGATCTCGTCTTAGAGAGAAGACGATGACTTCTGAGAATCTGATTCACTATCATCTAGAGATTCTCAGGAACGTGGTGGGAGTCCTCCAAACGACTTTAGAGAAATATCAGCTCTGCCTGCCAAGGGTTCCAAGACTAAGATTCAACTGGATTTGATTGGGCCAACAAACATTTATGGAGTGCCTATTAAGGGCCCTACCTAAGAAGTGTGGATTCTTAGGTAGAACTATTAAGAAGGACAAGTCTGGCCTCTGCCTCAAAGAGAGTTACAGTCTAGTTGGAGGAAGAAAAGGTGAGCATAGGGCAAAAGGAAATGAAATAAAAGGGCACAAATATTGATTATCGATTAGTTTGTTGTTCAGTCGCCAAGTCGTGTCTGACTCTTTGAGACCCCATGAACTGCAGCTCATCAGGCTTCCCCATCCTTTACTGTCTCCAGGGATTTGTTCTAACTCATGTCCATTTGATTAGTTTAGAATTTCCCAAAGTTCAAGTGACTTTGGGTGGTACATGGATACAGCACTAATTAATGAATTAATGAGAAAATTAACTCATTTCAACCTCTTCTCAATCTTTCCATACCAACAAGAGACTCTAAGTATTGTTGCTAATATGTCTTTAATACTTCGCTAACTTTTCCAAGCTTTCATTTTAATAACAAAAGAGCAGGTTCTAGGGTACAACACTGCTGCTGCTGCTAAGTCGCTTCAGTCGTGTCCGACTCTGTGCGACCCCATAGACGGCGGCCCACCAGGCTCCCCCGTCCCTGGGATTCTCCAGGCAAGAACACTGGAGCGGGTTGCCATTCCCCTCTCCAATGCATGAAAGGGAAAAGTGAAAGCGAAGTCGCTCAGTCGTGTCCGACTCTTCGAGACCCCATGGTCTGCAGCCTACCAGGCTCCTCCGTCCATGGGATTTTCCAGGCAAGAGTAGGCACAACCTTAATAATAGCATATTTTTAATGTTATTTTTTACTTTCTTAGATTTTTTTTAAAGTGAACTATTTTTAAAATAAGTCTTTGTTGAATATGTTACAAAGTTGCTTCTTCCTGAGATGAGAAGCAGACAGATGCACCTGGATCCTTACAAAGATTTGTAATGACCAGAGATTCAAGCCAGGACAAAGGATCATCACTGTGGCTTGACTCCCATCCTGTGGGCCCCCATCCCTGCTGTTAACTCCGACTTGTGGAAACCCTGTTTTCTACCCTGGGTACAAGGGAAGTGGCTGGTTCTAGGTGAGGTCTCACTTCCTTTGGGGGGAGAGAGTCTGGGCTTGGGTTATACAAACTCGTCCTATCCCATGGTTTAAGGGTGTTATGGGTTAAATCAGCATTTGAGATTCACTCTGGACACTCACCACTGGAGCTTCTGTGGGAAGTGGGCCTGGCTTCCCTCAGACCCCCAGCCGCAGTACACGTGCGGGGCGGGATGTGGGAGCTGCCGTCACCAGGATGCACCCGTTGGAAAGTGTTTCTCCCAATCTCAGCTGCTTAAAGGCTAATCTTTTTGCCTCACATGGGTTAAGAGTGCAAAGTTGAGTCCAAAAAGGGCTCAATTCAATCTCATTTCCTCCTCCCTTTGATCTCTTCATTTCCTATTTCACTTCCTCTGACAATTTCCTCCTTCCATTCCCAGAACAAACAACTCTCACTGTGGCACTCGGCCATTTGCAATCATTTTCCCAGATGCTGATTCTCTTTTGGCCGCTGTGCACTATGGACCTTCTGATAAATATCAGAGGCAGGGTTGGGGGCACCTCACGTCATGCTTCATGGATCCTCGTGCCTGAGACTTGGGTATAGCTAGAGCTATCAGCCTATGAAATCTTGGATCCCCCAACAGGTAAGTAGCACAATTATAACCAAGAAGCTGAGTATTTCACAGTGAACAAAGATAGGTTTCTACTTTTGGGTCCCTCAAAGAGGCTAAGGTCGAGATTTCAGCCATTTGTGTTTTTCTTTCCTAACTGAGCTCATGAGTGAGAACCAAATATTCCATTCTAAAACAAAAAAAGTCAAGGCACAAAATGTTTTAGAAACTTCCATGTTTTTATTTTTACGTCTGCGTCTCAATGTGAAATGGTTCCCTAACTAATCATATTAGTAAAACTGGCAAGATTAAAAGAGCCATAAACACACACACTCAGTGTTTCAACATCCATTAAAATGTATACTGCAGCCTCCCAGAATATTTAATAGGCTTATATGATGACTGAATGTGAATTCATTCATCTCAGTCAAGTCAGGTTATTAAGATACACACGCTAAGTGATTTGTCCTGTGTTTACCCTTTGCTGGGAAAATGGTATCTGATTTTGAAAAGAAAAAAAAATCAGAGTTGTTCTTTGTTGAAAGAAATGGGAGGCAGGACCCCACGTCCCCTCCACCCCACCCCAGTTTTCATACCAGCTCTATCACAAGCAAAATACTTAGTCCTTGCGGGACTCAGCTGTCCATCTGAGAAATTAGGAGGATTGCCTAAGTGATCTCGAATGTTCCTTCTACCACCGACTTCTTTGAAAGTGGCATAAGGAGTAGAAGAGTGTGGGCTCTGGCATTGGACCACCAGGGCCCAAATCCTGCCTCTACCACTCCGTTTCCCCATCTGTAAACTGGGGATGATAATAATAGAATGTTAAAGGGAGACGATCAATGCACATCGTGGTACCTAGTGAGTGCTCAATATAAATGTCGGTTTTAACTTTAGAAATTAAGGCAACATCAGGACTTCCCTGGTGGTCCAGAGGCTAAAACTCCAAGCTCCCAGTGAGGGGGCCTGGGTTTGATCCCTGGTCAGGGAACTAGATTCCCCATGCCACAACTAAGAGTTCACATGCTACAACTAAAGATCCTGCATGCTGCTGAAACTAAAAAAGAAAGAAAGAAAGAAATTAACGTAACATCTACTGGGCAGTTTGAAAATGGATTTCATTCTTGAATTTAAGAGTATCACACTTAAGCTACATTATTAAACTTAATCCTCCCCACCACCGTTCAAGGAAGATGGAATTAACCTTGATTTAAAGATAGGAAACTGAGACCCAGAGAGATGAACTAACCTGCCCAGAGTGATACAACTATTAAGAGATAGAGCCAGGATTTAAACTCAGATCCTCACTGACTCCATTGTGGGCTCCCCTCCCACCCAATCTATCCATCTAACTTCTGGTTAGGTTCCAGTGCATCCAGCATCCCTCAAGGATTCTGAGTACATCTCTAAGTATTCAGCCTGTGGCCATAAATTTCTCCACTTTGGGAAAATGGAAAGGAGCTGGACCATGTTCTGATCATTTTGGTTTCTCTGAAGTTTAGGACTGAAAAATCAAAGTTGTGTTCTCAACACCTGTTTTCTCTCCTCCCTCACTGAAGCTTAGTCAGCCAAGAGCAGCTTTTGTTCATTATTATTTTTTGGTTTTAATTTGCTGAGATTCAGGCTCAGTGATATCACATCTCCAACATTAATGTGTACCTCGGCCAAGCTGAGCCACGTGGAAAACCAGAGTCACACTTCTGAGTCTAGATTAGTTTCCCAGCTTCGTCACTATTGACATTTGGGGCCAACAATTCCTTAGGTGGGGGAGCTGTCCTACACATCCTGTAGAATGTTTACCAGCATCCCTGGCTTCTACCTACTAGATGCCAGTAGCAACCACTCCCACCCTCCAGAATGACACTCAAAAATATCTCCAGACATTGCCCAATATCCCCTCGGGAGCAAAAATCCCCATTTTGGTTGAGAACCACTAGGCTAGCTAAAAAGGATGAAAAGCTTAAGCTTAAGTATCCTTTTCATTCTGCCTTTGCCTGCTTCATCACATGGCTTCTGGGGTTATTTAGGTTCTGGTAGCCAATTGTTTTATCTGGCAACATCCTAGCAGGCAAAACATCAGCCATCGGGAGATGCTTTTGGTCTGAAGGCGATTTTGCCTGGATGGAAATACATGTTATGTTTTTGTCTCCGTGGCTAGCAGGCATGTTTTTTTTGGGCGGGGGGCAGTTAAGGCAGCCATTTTCAAAATGGTCCCCCCAACTCTCCATGGGTCCAGTGCCCTCTGCTGGAAGGTTTGCCAACATTGTCTCAGAGGAGGTTGGGGCACATGGTTTGAGAATTTGGGAAACGGCGCAAGTACAAAGAATAAATGAAACAATCCAATGCATAGGAAACTTTTGCAGTAGCTTCCTTTGTATCTAGTCATTTTTTCCACAAGCTTTCTAATTTCTTGGCAGAACTTTTTTTTTTTTTTGGTAGATTAACCAACACACTTTCCATCCTTTCATCTGTATACCCATATGGTCTTTCACTGATAATTATAATAACCACATCAACAAAAATTTACTGATGAACTAACATGTGTCCAGTCAACGTGTCCCCTGTATCAGAGGTTGCCAACATTTTTGGAATCAGGGATCGGTTTCGTGGAAGACAGTGAGGGGAGGGGGATGATTTCAGGATAATTCTAGTGCATTAATTACATTTACTATGCACTTTATTTCTATTTTTATTGCATCAGTTTCACCTCAGATCATCCAAGCATTAGATCCCAGAGGCTGGGGACTCCTGCCCTATATGCTTCCTCCTCTGGTGTTCTCAATAGCTCTCTTGGGATAGAGGGTATTATTACTATTATTATTCATACACACTGGTGGCTCAGAGGTGAAGAATCTGCCTGCAATGCGGGAGACTCTGGTTCAATCACTGGGTCGAAAGATCCTTTGGAGAAGGGAATGGCATCCACTCCAGTATTCTTATCTGGAGAATTCCATGAACAGAGGAACCCGGAGGGCTACAATCCATGGAGTGGTAGAGTCGAACACAACTGAGTGACTAACACTTTCACCAAGACTTTGGTCACTTTCACGAAATTGACCCGACCAAGGTCACACAGCCTTAATGATGGAGAAAAGGCCTCAATGCCAGATCCCACGTGTTTAACCCTACACTACACTGCTTTATCCCTTTATTCATCTTTTCTTTTCCATTCCACCCTAAAGTTTCCTTTCCAAATGTGACTCATTATTGATCTAAGGAAGCAGCGTATGGATGTCTGGTGTCATTTTGAATTTGCTCCCATTTATTTAAAACATATTTTTCACCTAATTACCCCTTTTAGCTTCCGAAACCACAGGAAGATAAGTTGCTTTTTTACAAGTGTGAACTCTAGATGCAGAATTTATAATAGAGAACTAGAGTCTTAAGCGTTCAAGGGCTCATGAATCTCTCTAAAAATATTATATTCGAATAACATTCACGTGCATCAGAATACATCAGAATAGATCCAAGACCTTGTAATTTATGGCCTTGCTTATTACTTTAAAAGCCTGGGATTCTTGTAGAATATGGTTTAGTGGGTCAAACATTCCCTTTCCTCTCATTTATCAGGCTTTTGATCTCATGTCAGTCCTGAATGTCGGCTTGCCTGGCCAGGAACCCCAGGCTAGCAGATCACATACACAACAGACCCCCTTCCCTTTTAAAAGCTGGTGGGGATGAGGGTGCGACAGCCCCGGCTGGGTAAGCAGAGGAGGTATTGAGTTCCCTGAGTCCTCACTGCCCCTTTGTCTATTATTATTTTATAGTTTTGTTCTGCATTCCTTTCATTCAACCTCCAGTCCATAGAAGCCTGTTTCTTTATTAGTTACATATGTCTGCACCCTTTTACCCCAGCAGGGAAAGACAAAATATTCTGGAGAGCTCAGAGGCCTGGGATGGACAGCTAATCCATCCCCACCTTGAACTAATCGGCGAGCTGATGTGCTATTGTACTGGGTACTGTTCTGTGCAGCTGAGCGGTGGGGTTTCAATTTGTAGGAGCATAAACAGATACTAAAGTTGGAAGAACGGCTCAGTCATTTGTTAGCAGAGTTCAGATCAAATTATCACAGCGGTCCCCTGCTGACAGCCTGAACAATTACCTCCTTTTTTTCTTGATCTTTAAATGTTTTCTGTTTCACTTAAGCCTCAGTAAATAGTTTACTTCTCATGGGCTTCATTTATTGACACAGAGAGGCTGATTTATTTAATTTTGTTTCTCTGCTGCCTTCCCAGAAAGGAGTCCGTAATGCTTTGTTGAAATCTCCCCCCTTCCCTGCCCCAAATGATAAGTTTATCATGGTAGACTGAGGAAGCGGTTTAATGATGTGACTATAAATTATCTGGCTTTTTAATGAGAAGTTTAGATGCCCAAATTTGAAAGCCGATTTTTAAAAGGCTTTAAACCAGAATCCAGCGTCTGTTACTTGAAGAGGTTGAAATTCAGAGTCAGAAAGGGACCTAAGGAGTGATCCTGAGACTCTGGGATCTGAATCCATAATTGGATTATTCAAAACCCAGGAATTCGATTATTCTTTTAAAGAAAATGGCGTATATTGTGTCCCTTACCTCTGTCCCATCTTGGCATAGATTCATTGATGTTCTGAGTGAGTTCACCGGAATTAACTCCAACATTTGTTTTCACTCTTTTTCCCCTTCCCCCATTTTCAACCCTTGACTTTCACTCTTCCACAGTTACATTTGTCTGCTTCTTACAGTCCTACTGGGACGGATTTATCATCATTTGCTAACATATCTGTCTCAAAATCTCAGCTTTGATCAGCTTGTATTTTATAACTTACATCTGTTCTACATTTAACCTTTTGTAATGCTGTTTTTCAAAAATATTACCTGAGCTAACAAAAGAATTGTACCAGAGCATGAGCTCCAGAGTGGAGATTTAAAAAAAAAAAAAAGCCACCAAACATACCTGCCCAAATGACCATATTTTTATTACTCTTCCAGAGGTGACTTTTCATTAAATGTATCAATCCATCATTTCTCCCCACTTCGTGGCAGGACCTCTGTCTATCCAAGGGCTTCGTGCTCCCCATGTGCTCTAGTCCCATCTTCTTGACCCTTCCTCTGCCTGGAATTCACGCCAGAGCACAGGACCATGAACAGGGTACTTCTGCTGGGGCCCATGGCTGGACTTGGAGCTGGCTTTCCTGTCCCATCTGCCTGACCTGGAGGGGGACCGGGGGTCCATGCTGACCAGGGCAGACTGCCATTGTAGCTTATGTGAATTCTTTTCCAGCAGGTCTGCCTTCCATGAGACTTGATTCGCTTATTTGAAGAAAGTCAATTTATTTTTACCGATGAATTCTTGACACCCAAAAAGTATTCTTTTTTTCTTTTCAATGCCATTTTAAAAAGTATAATAAACATTCATGTACCTGCCACCCAGCTTAAGAAATAAAATATTGCAAATACAGTAGAAGGCCCTCGTGTCTCTCTCTTTATCACATCCTTCCCACCGCTCCTTGGAGAGAAAGGTCACTCTGAATTGAAGGTACGCATTTCAGTGTATTTCTTTATACTTTGGTGGTGATTTAGTCACTAAGTCATGTCCGACTCTTGCGACCCCATGGACTGTAGCCTGCCAGGTTCCTCTGTCCATGGGATTTTCCAGGCAAGAATACAAGAGTGGGGTGCCATTTCCTTCTCCAGGGGATCTTCCTGATCCAGGGATTGAACCCAGATCTCCTACATTGCAGGCAGAGTCTTTACAGACTGAGCTATGAGGGAAGCCTTCTTTATACTTTAACTGCTTGTGTATGTTCTTCTACACAAAATTTTTCATACAGCTCTGAGACATGCTTTCTTCACCCATGTTGATATGTGCAGTGCTAAGCCACTGTTTACATTGTTGTTGGATGTGCTGTTTTATCATGAACATTTACATAATTTTCAACTTTCTTACTATAGAGAGCAATGCTTTATGAAAATTCTTACAAATGTCTCCTAGGATGCCTGTGTAAGAGTTTCTCCAGGTTCATCACTGAGAGGGAAAGGCTGACTCACAGCATATACACTGCTTGATTTTAGTAAATATTGCCAACCTCTTTCCCGACACGGTTGTTTGATTTTATACTCTTGTCAATGCTTGCTATTGCCAGACATTTTTAAATGTTGCCAGCGAATGGAAATGTAATGGTATCATGTAGCAGTTTTCATCTGCAACTATTTGCTTACTAACAAAGTTGAAATGAAATGGTAAATAGTAATACAGTGACGGGAAGGTAGTAAATATTCTATTAATGAAACTTGTTGCTATGATTACCTCACGGAGAAATCCTATGAGGTAGTATAAACAGTGGTTAACCCCATTTTATAGATGAGTGCCCAGGACCTGGAAACACACCAACTGTAACAGGATAAATCCAGAGAAACACAAGCAGTGGAGATGATGGTGGTGGGCAGTAGCCTGTGATCCATGACTGACTTGCTGGTATCACTACTACATGGAGAGACCATGGCCAGTGATGGCCTACCATCTTGAATGATGCTTGCCGACTTTCCTAATGACTTTTACACCTGCTCTGAGTCAAGACTCACCATGGGCATGTGAAGGTCAAAGACTGGGTTCTCTCTTTTTTTAGTTCATGGCTTGGGGAGAGGACAGGTGGCCCTTGGTTCACCCCTCTAGGCGGCAGGGGTCTCCACAGAATCAACCGAGTCAGCCTTTTGGAGCTCCCCTTCCCCACCACCAGCCTGCACCCAAAAAAGCAGCCCTGGAGACCATGGACTTCTTTACTAGCCTTAGAAGGTTAGAACTGAGTCCTCTTCCTCCAGTGAAACTGGAAGAAGCCATATATTTGGGGGAACATATATAAGTCATCTTGATGACTAATGCTAATGACATCGATGATGAAGATAATGATGAAGAGGAAGAGGAGGAAGAGGAGAGGGGCTAACTTTTTTTTTTCTCTTTTGGTCACCATGCAGTATGCTCCTTCTATATGCCAAGCATGTGAGGACATCCTACATACATTCTCTGTCATCTCTGGAGCTCATGAAGAAGTCTGTTAAGGAGACAGTGTTAATTCCATCTTACTGTTCCAATAAGATTATAAGGAACATGAACAAGGGAGCTCCAGACAGCCTGGTTTGGGAGAAAGTGGAAGTCAAGATATTCCATTTTTAACTAAGGGTTTCTGAGCCCCAAACTTTCTCCCTTCTTTAAATTTGTGCTCAGGCACTTCAGTCTTGCCCCAACTCTTTAAGATCTTATGGACTGTAACCCACCAGGCTTCTCTGTCCATGGAATTCTCCAGGCAAGAATACTGGAGTGGGTAGCCAGGCCCTCCTCCAGGGGATCTTCCCGACCCAGAGATCGAACTCACATCTCCTGCATGTTCTGCATGGGCAGGTGGGTTCTTTACCACTAGTGCCACCTGGGAAGCCCTGTTCCTTAAATTATTAGATTCATTTTCTTCTACAGTGTCATCCATGCACTCTTCAAACGAGTCCTCTTTGGCCTGCAAACATCCAGGGTCCCAGGACAAAACCAAGTTCACCATGAACTTGAAGTGCCACATCTAGGTTCTCCATCTCTTTTAAGGACCAGTGTCTGGGAAGTCAGGGTGTGGCTTCAGCTCTATAAAGTAACATTTTGGGTTAAAAACGGCAGCTGCATACCTCTGCTACCACTGTGGGGTTAAGATCTGGTCATACACCTTTTTCTCTTTTGATTTCCACAAGGCATGGGAACGGCTAAGGTTACCAAACACACCTCTCTTGATGGAGAAAATTCTTTTTTTTTTTTCTGGTTTGGTTTTGTTGTGCCAAATTCTACCCTTTGAAAAATGCAGAAGCCCATTAGAGATTAAGACTACAAACAAGCTTAAAACACATCTTAACAGCATTCAGAAATGTCCCAGGTGTAGGCGGGTCAAAGCGATATCTTGTTCTCCTAAATATTTCAACAGATAGACAAACTTTTGATTGCGATATCTGCTCAAAAAATGACTTTGAACTCTCCGCCAGTACCTCCCACTTGGGCTTTCTAAACCCCACAGAGGGCCAGTGGCTGATAAGGGGCTGGAGTGGTCCCGGGCGGCGAGGGCCTTTTATCTCACCTCGCTGTGTACACGAGCCCGAGCCGTTTGCTTAGCTTGGCTCTGCTATCCTGAGGACCTTTTAAAAATCCTCCCATTTATTAGGATCTAACACCCGATCTGTAAATAAACCAGCAGAAAATGTAGATTTCAGCAGTGTAGGAGGGCAGTTCACTCTCAGGCAGGCTGACTTCTCCCTCTAGCTGGTTATTCCTCTCTTGCTCACTCCTTGGATCCCCTCTCTCCTCCCCTCCCCTTCTCAGTCCTCCCTTCCTTTCCCCTTTTCTTCCCTGCCTTCCTTCCTTTTCCTGCAGCTGCTTGCATATAACAAAAGAAAAATCAAATAGATTGAGGGTATTTTTGCTGTAGGCTTTAAGTTCATGTACCAAGAAATAGTAAGAGTCTGGTGGCTGAAAGCCCAGACTCAGAGCCTGGGTTTGACTTCCGGTCTAAGTGGGTCCTGGCTATATGATTTTAGGCAATTTACATAACATCTCTGTGCCTCAGTTTTCTCATCAGCAAAATGGGAACAATAACAGCCCATGGGGTTTTTCTAGGAACTAAAATTCAGAATGGGCCTTGGTACATAGTACAGCCTAAGTTTCAGTCAGCTCTCAGACAGTAAAGAATCTGCCTGCAATGAGGGAGACCTGGGTTTGATCCCCAGGTCAGGAAGATCCCTTGGAGAAGGGAATGGCAACCCACTCCACTATGCTTGCCTGGAGGATTCCATGGACAGAGGAGCCTGATTGACTACAGTCCGTGGGATTGCAAAGAGTCAGACACGACTGAACGACTTTCACTTTCACATTAACCTGCAGGAAGCTTTGAGATGGTTTTCATGGCATCACCTCTGGTCTCCAAAAGAGCTGTCTTCCACTGAGAGACCTTGGACACACAGCTCCACAACAAGGATGTGAGCCCCTTCACCGACCAGATTTCCCACAGGTGAACCTAGGGCCCCTCATCCTCTCTAGGACAGACGAGGGAAGAAGGCAGTGGGTCTGTTGCCCTGAGCTCAAGAAGCCGACACTGATGCCTCTCCATCCCCCAGCACTCAAGGATGGAGGGTCTATCTGGTGGCACTATCTCAAACATGTGGAGATGCTGTGATTAGGCTGATCCATCTGGCCCTGTTGAGAGCTTTCGGTGATACAGGTCTCATCACTGGGAGGGAGTGTAATCATCTCCTGGCCATTCTGTGCCCCTTGTGAGAGAAGGCTGGAACCCACCCGGCTCTCCTGGGCCACATGGTAAGGCTAGCAGGAAATAGGACCTAAAGTCCTCCCCTCTCTGTTATGGGTCCACCCTGAGGCCTCCAGATCCTCTGACAGGTCCAGGGCAGATTGGAGGCACTGTTGCTTCCCCTTACCAGGCCATCAGGAAATTAGAGGAAAGCCCTGTGCCCATTTCTCAGAGAGGTGGAGCCAGTAGAGGTGACTGACCCAGGATGCCGGAGCAAAGAACACAAAGTATCTTCTCCGGGCTCTCTGGAGCCTTTTCTGCAGTGTGAGAACAGACAAACTGAATATGAAAGAAGCAGGGTGCATCTCTCATGGGTGGTGTACAAATGGAAATTTTGAACATTGTTTTTCTTCCTAAATGCTCAAGGGAAGTTGGCTGGGGTTTTTTGTTTGTTTTTTTGGCAGCATTGCTTGAAATGCAGGATCTTAATTCCCTGATCATGGAGCAAACCCTTGCCCCCCAAAGTGGAAGCCAGAATTCTTAACCACTGGACCACCAGGGAAATTCCTGGTAGTTAGCTTTTTGAAAGGACATTTAGTAAGATGAAAATCTTTCGGGACGTAGTTTATCAGAATCAAAAGGATTTCTTAAATGACAACTGCATTGAAACACCTGCAACCTCCAAATGGGTTTCCTGAACACCACATAGATCTTGGGATAAAGGGTTCAGTTCAGTTGCTCAGTCATGCCTGACTCTTTGTGAACCCATGGACTGCAGCACGCCAGACTTCCTTGTCCATCACCAACTCCCGGAGCTTGTTCAAACTCATGTCCATAGAGTTAGTGATGCCATCTAACCATCTCATCCTCTGTCATCCCCTTCTCCCCCTGCCTTCAATCTTTCCCAGCATCAGTGTCTTTTCAAATGAGTCAGTTCTTCGCATCAGGTGGCCAAAGTATTGGAGTTTCAGCTTCAGCATCAGTCCTTCCAATGGATATTCAGGACTGATTTCCTTTAGGATGGACTGGTTGGATCTCCTTGCAGTCCAAAGGACTCTCAAGAGTCTTCTCCACACCACGGTTCAAATGCATCAATTCTTCGGCACTCAGCTTTCTTTATAGTCCAACTCTCACATCCATACATGACTACTGGAAAAACCATAGCTTTAACTAGACAGACCTTTGTTGGCAGAGTAATGTCTCTTCTTTTTAATATGCTGTCTAGGTAGGTCATAGCTTTCCTTCCAAGGAGCAAGCGTCTTTTAATTTCATGGCTGCAGTCACCATCTGCAGTGATTTTTAAGCCCCCCAAAATAAAGTCTGTCACTTTTTCCACTGTTTCCCCATCTATTTGCATGAAGTGATGGGATCCGAAGCCATGATCTTAGTTTTCTGAATGTTGAGTTTTAAGTCTGCTTTTTCACTCTCCTCTCATCAAGAGGCTCTTTAGTTCTTCTTCGTTCTCTTCCATAAGGGTGGTATCATCTGCATATCTGAGGTTATTGATATTTCTCCCAGCAATCTTGATTCCAGCTTGTGCTTCATCCAGCCCGGCATTTCTCATGATGTACTGTGCATATAAGTTAAATAAGCAGGGTAACAGCAAAGGTTTCTCTGAGGAAAGAGAACCACGATCCATGCAGCTTCCCTTGCTTTGATTAAGATTTGTGGCGGAAACTGCCTGCACCCACAAAATCCATTTTCTTCTTTGGCCTGGCTGGACTATAATGACCCAGACTCCCTTGCAGTTGATCAGGGCCACTTAAGTTTTTTCCTATAAATGTGAGCTAAGTCACGTGGGCTACTTTCATTTCTGGGCTCTAACATGCACTTCCTGCATGTTCTCTTGCCCCTTCAAGACTGGCTGGAATCTGGACAAGGCAGAGACCCAGCAGAGGGTGGCAATGCCCTGAGGCAGGGCCAATGACCTCTGCCCCAGATCCAGCCCAAAGTGGGCTGATTCTGGCCACACCTGCCACGTGAGCGCTGCCTAGGTTTGCTTTTGGGCCACAGCCCCAGAGCTGACTTGTTGTAACAGAGACCTTATGGCCAGCAAGCCAAACATATTTATGATCTGCCCTTTAGGGAGAGTTTGCTGACCCCAACCCTAGGGGATGGCCAGGAAACAAAAGGAACTGAGTCTCTGAGCAGAGGGACTGCACACACCAGGTACCTGGTGAGATAAGGACATGGGGATGCTTGGCTCCCTAGGCTCTTGTTGCCAAGTGTCACAGCAGATACAGTCCATTGGACAGTGTTGCTGGAATCAATACACCCGAATGGAAGTGCTTGCTATATCAAGACACCCGAATGGAAGGACGGATGCTGAAGCTGAAGATCCAGTACTCTGGTCACCTGATGTGAAGAGCTGACTCATCGGAAAAGACCCTGATGCTGGGAAAGATTGAGGGCAGGAGGTGAAGCGGACAACAGAGGATGAGATGGTTGGATGGCATCACTAGCTCTATGAACATGAGTTTGAGCAGGCTCTGGGAGCTGGTGATGGACAGGGAAGCCTAGTGTCCATGGGGTTGCAAAGAGTTGAACACAACTGATTGACTGAACTGACTGAATTGAAGGAGAAGCCTGGCACACAGTAGGCACACTATAAAATGTTGTGACGATCCAGCAATCCCACTTCTGGGTGTATCCCCAAAGAAAATGAAAGCTGGATATGGAACAGCTATCAGCACTCCCATATTCATTGCAGCATTATTCATAAAAGCCAACATGTGGAAAGAGTCTAAGTGGCCATTGGGAGTGAATACATAAAGAGGATGTGCTGTGTACATCAACAATGGAATATTACTCAGCCATGAGAAAGAAGGAAATTTGCCAAATGAGACAACATGAATGGACCTTGAGTGCATCAGGCTAAGTGAGGTAAGTCAGACAAAGAGAAGTACTGTATGATATCACTCATGTGTGGAATCTAAAAAAGCCAAACTCACAGAAACAGAGAAAAATGGTGGTCGACAGGGCATGGGGGTGGGAGCATAGGGCAGATGTGGTTTAAGGATACAAACTTGCAGTAAGTAGTAAACAAACCCTAGAGATCTTAAGCACAGTAGAGGAAATATTAGTGAAAATACTACATTATAATCATCAAACTTGCTAAGAGGCTAGAACTTATTTATTCCAACCACTAAAAAAGAAATGATAATTATGGCAAGATAGAGGCCCTAGTTATAGCTACTGTGGCAATAACATAACACTATATAAATGGATCAAATCTTTGCGACCCCATGGACTATAGCCTACCAGGCTCCTCTGTCCATGGGATTTTCCAGGCAAGAGTACTGGAGTGGGTTGCCATTTCCTTCTCCAATATAAATGGATCAAATTAACCTGCTGTACACCTTAAATTTACACAATATTATGTGTCAAATATATTTTAATTTAAAAAATGAATTGAATGAATGAATGAACTGGAGCATAGAAGAAAGCCAAGAGAAGGGAAAGGGAAACCAGGGTACTCTTGCCAATGTAGAACAACAGATGAGTTTGTTTTTTTTTAATATTCTATTTATTTACTTGGCCATGCCAGGTTTTAGGTGCAGCACACAGGATCTTTGATCTTCATTGCATCATGCAGGATCTTTAGTTGTGACATGGAAACTCTTAGTTGTAGCATGTGGGCTCTAGATCCCCTACCTGGGATCAAATTCAGGTCCGCTGCATTAGGAGCATGAAGTCTTAGCCACTGGACCACCAGAGAAGTCCCAACAGATGAGTTTTGAAGGCAGTAAAACCTAGTTCTGGTACACTCAAACTGTGTGGTGCTCAGCAAGTCATTTTACCTCTCTGAGCCTTACTTTCTTCATCTGTCAAAGGAGATGGAAGGACTGAATCACGCAGCATTGTCACAGTTAGAGGTAACAAGAGTAGAAAGTATAACAGAGACGACTTGGCTGTGGTTGTTTGCCATTGTGGATGTCAGCCACGTGGTGCTTTCTCTGCCATCAGCTGTGAAGGGAGTGAAAACAGCAGGGACCCCTGAGAACGTTTCCAAAGTTCTAGAAGTAAATACCACTTACAAGAGATTATCTCCCTCTCAGTCATCAAGTTATCCCCTCAATTAATTTGTACCCACAGACCTCAAATGATGAGCAAGATGGAGCAACTACCAGGCAGTCATATGAGCACAGAGCGTGATGGTTGTATTTCCTTCATAATAAAGGGCTTGCTTTGCTGGATAAGAATGTGTTTGTTTTGAGCAGCAAGAGTACAGCCTGAAATTCTATGATTCTGAAAACTTGGTGAATTTCTGCTTGGGCTCTCCAGTGAGAGGAAGTTCCTAAGTGCCATACGACAAGTTCCATGGAAGGAGATGACAAGAGGTGTGTGTAAGCATTGAGAAGACAGGGCATCAGGGGCAGGCAGAGGGGACAGGTGTCATCAGGGGCAGGTCTGTTGAAATGGATGCATTTTGAGTGGTACACTGTGATGATCCAATTAGCTGTCCTTTGCTGGATACTGAAGTGTTCCAGAAGCTGCAGTGGTACTCTGCATTTTTAGCCAATGTACAAGGTAGGTGGGCTTCCCAGATGGCTCAGTGGTAAAGTATCTGTCTGCCAATGCAGGAGATGCAGGAGTCCCGGGTTCAATCCCTGGGTTGAGAAGATGCCCTGGAGGAGGAAACGGCAACCCACTCCAGTGTTCTTGCCTGGGACATCCCATGGACAGAGAAGCCCATGGACAGAGTAGCCTGGTGGGCTACAGTCCACGGGGCTGCCAAAGAGTCGGACACTGAATAACTAACCAACAACAACAGAGTCGACGTTGATGATTCTCCACCTTCGACAGATGAGGAAACTGAAACTCGGAGAAGGGGAGTCGCCTGATTTGGAACACATGACTGATAACAGTGAGGCCAGGATGAAAATCCTGGTGTGTGGGACTGTGGGACCCACAGCCTTTTCTGAAATATAGCATTTTATGGGACCTTCTCCTTTCTATGATCCAAAGCCACAAATAGTTGGAGATGGTGGACACACTCACATGTTTTAGTAATGTATTTATTTTAATATTTATTTGGCTGCATTGGGTCTTAGTTGTCACAGGCGGGATCTTTGCTGCTTCATGCAAGATCTTTCACACTGGCACACAGACTCTCTAGTTGTGGAGCAGGCTCAGTATTTGTGGGCATGCTGGCTTAGTTGCTCTGCAGCCTGTGGGATCTTAGTTCCCTGACCAGGGATCAAACCCACGTCCCCTGCATTGCCAGGCAGATTCTTAACTAAACAGACCACCAAGGAAATCCCTACACTCATACACTTTAAAAAATTTAGTTACCTGTATTTAAAAGCTGGAAGACTTTATCTTGAACTCTAGATGCAGGGCTTCTTGTGGCCAGTCAGAAGATCTGGCAGTATAATGTGTGAATCGCCCCTCAACAGTGACTGCCTGGAACCCAGCAGAGAATGCTCCCTTCGGGAAAGACAGAACAAGATCCAACTGGCCACAGTCCCCACTAATCTGTATTGTCTACTCTGCCGGCTTCAGTCAGCTTCTTTCCTTCCTGGTCCCTGTGGACATTTGGGTTCAAGATCCCTGCCCTAGAGTCTTGAAGCCCCTATCTCCAGGCGGCAGCTGAAGGAAGCAATGGGAGTATTACTTTCCCCTTAGAGCATGGGGACATGAGACTGGGTGGGCAGCACTCCACTACGGACAAGTGGCATAGTTTGTTCCAACAGGCGGATGTCTTGAGTGAGTACCATCTTGCCTTCCCCCTCCCCGCTCCCCTGTGCCGGGGGGCTCAAGAATCTCTGAAAGCACCTTGTTATCCCACTCCCCTCCACTAGAAACCCTCAGTGGCTCCTATTGAACCCATTTTATTTCACTTGATCTCCAAAGAGTCCAGACTCATTATAGACCTTGGGAAATGCTTCCCACCCTCCACCAACCAACCCCGACAGCTCTATGGGGAGATCCACTAACTTGATCAATAGATCCAAACTTTCATTTTTCTTCTACAGCTAAGGCTATAGGGTGGGGATGGAGGTGAGGAGAGAGGGGAAAAGTCTTAAAACAGTATTGTTATGATTTCCCTTTGCCTAGAGGAAGAAACGATGTTGCTTCAATTTTGGCATGAGTTAAACTTGATGCAAACATCGCTATAAATGGGTCAGGCAGTCAGGAAAGCCAGCAGTCGGCCACATTTGTGCTAACTCCGGTCTTTTTGTTTTTGCCAGAGGAAAAAAAAAATTCTAATTTCTATCAGTCTAAATTGAGTTGGGGAGCATTATCAGCTGGAAGGACCCTTCTGATTTGACAGGCCCCACTGTATGATGATTAATTACTTCTCAGCTTCATTGGACTTTTCTAATTTCCTTTTGCCACTGGCTGGAGGCACCGTGCGATAAGTACTGCTCTTATTATTTTGTGAAAAGGAAAATGTCTATTACGGTCTGTCGTACAAGCGAGCAGAATAAAAAAGACAGCCGCTCAGGAAACTTGCAAGCTCCTCTATCTTTATTTGGTCTCCCCTGGCCTCCCTGATTCACTTGTTCTAGAACAGAGGTGGCCACACACGCTTTCCTGTCAAAATAAGAAGATAAAATCATAATCTCTATCAGAGTACTTGACATTTGGAAATTTGTATAATGATTTCATGGGATTTAATCCCTCCGCTCACCACAAATCCTCCTCCAAATGCAAACGCAACTAAAATATTATACTGAGAAAAACAGGGTCATTCTTCTTTGCCAGTGCATTTATTCGGTCATAAATTCAACTTGGGGGATTGCCTTACCATATATAATACGGCAACGAGAACAATAATAATGATGATGATGATCATAATAATGATGATTAAAAAGCCATAATTGAATTTGGAAAGAGAACGTTTTTCTAAGCAGCCCCAACACCTAAATTAGAATGTGTCAGTTCCCAGAGACCGCTTGCCTCAGCGCATGATGGCTTACGTGGTCGGCGGGCTGGCTGTCTCTAGAATGACCTCAGGCTCAGCCGGAATGGACAACTGAGACCCAGCCGTGGCTGCCTGTTTTCCTGGGGAGGAGAGAGATGAAGACGTATCAAGGATCCCACTTCTGCGGCCCCTTCAGCCTGCTGATGCTCAGGCCGGGCCGAGACTGAGTTTGGAGACCCTCAGGACGTGTTTACTGAGGCTCACGCAGGAAAAGCTCCATTGAGCAAGTCAGGGCAGCACGTCTCTGCATCCCTGGCTGCCGAGGAGGCTACTGATTTCCCAAGGAGTCTGACTTCAAAGCAGGGGTGGGACAGAGAAAGCTGAGAGCACGAGAGGCAGGGCTGGTGGCCCCAGGCCCTGAGTTCCTGCCACAGCCCCGCACTGGCTTCCGAATTCTGCCTGTCCGCTGCTGTCACTTTACCTGTGGCAAAGTAGGCAGCAGGCTGGGGATTGCTAAAGGAGAAAGAGCCATTTAGCTCCTCTCTCACTTTTTTTTAATTTATTTTATTTATTTATTTTTTTTGGCTGCTCTAGGTCTTGGTTGCCGCGTGGGCTTTCTCTAGCTGCGGTGCGCGGGCCTCTCACTGCGGTGGCTTCTCTGGTTGTGGAGCGCTGACTCCAGGGGTCTCCGGTTTCCGTAGTTTCGGGCCTGGGGTCTAGAGCGCAGGCGCAGTAGTTGCGGCTCACGGGCTTAGTTGCTCTGCCGCACGTGGGATCAGGGATCTCAGATCAGGGATCAAACCCATGTCCCTGGCATTGGCGAGCAGAGTCTTAATCACTGAGCCACCAGGGAAGCCCAGCTGCATTTTTAGTAATAATACTAGAGAGCATTTAGTGAGCACCGACTACATGGGGGCACCGTGCTAATTATGTACATTATTCTGCATGGTCCGCACAGTCCACTTGATGTTGGTGCCATTCATGAACCCATTTTTATAGACAGGAACATTCGAGCATCAATGTCTTGCCTGGGATCACGTAGCTATGACATTTGACCCCAAGACTGCCATTCTCTCAACCTCTCTGCTCTGCTATCTCTTAATTCTCTTTTTCACCTTTTGCAAAAGCCCTGATGATAGTGTGTGGGTGAAGAATACTGGCTGGATAAATAGGATTTGCTATTTTATTCTCACACTTCATTCATGATTCTCTCAATTATATCTCTATTTGTTCCCTAAATGCGTAATGAGCACTTACTATGTGCTAGCTGTTTTACTAGGTTCTAGGGATCCCCAGACAAAATCCCCATAGTACTTGCCCTCAGAAAGCTCCCTCTAACAAACGACTAAAAGTTAAACCCAGAGTAAGAGAAGATGCTATAATACAGCTGCGTAAGAGAGGACAGATCCACCAGAATCTAAGACTGGGAAAGTATCAAAGGCCAGACTGTAAGGCTGACACTGGTTTAATCTTTGTAATGGACTGTTTGTGATCTCAGGCAAGTCCCTTCACATCTCTGGGTCTCCGTTTCCCTATCTATGCAATGTGGTCATTAGCCTAGACAAGAGATTGAAAACCAGTGACCCATGGCTAGATCCAACCCACAGGTGAGTTTTCTTTGGTCTGCATGTCTCTTTCTTGAACAGAGAACCACCATTCAAGAGCACATCAAAATCTAGGTTTCCAGCTACTTTTGAAAATAAAGCCATGAGAGATGGCACCCACATTCCCACCCAGCCAGTGGTGGCTGGAGTGAAGACGCAGATGCCATGCGTTGTTCAGGTGAACGGAGTACTTTTCCAGTTTGCTGCAGTCTCCACTACTCCCTATCAATGTCCAACGCCAAGACCAACTAAAAATGGTCCTGTGTCCCCATTGATACTGTTGGTTAGTGTTTTCTTCTTAAAGGAAATATACCTCTGTAACCATGATGACAACAAAAGCAGGAAACAAAATCATGTTTAACAAAGGATCACATTTTAAGAAAAAAAGAGAGTAGAGAGCATGTTTCCATGTTGAATTAAAGAAGATTTCTGTGTATTTTATATACAAACAAAAACATACCTGTGTTGAAAGAATGCAATTGTATTTATTCAGTGTTCCTTCTGGCATCTGAGTTTGAACCCTGGGCTTCTTACATCTCCAGAACTTCACTCTGGGTCCTGAGGGCGTCTGTTGTGAAGACCTGGAGTTGGGGCTTGGCTACCAACCCAACCCCAACATAGGGCCAGTGTGAAAAGCAGATTGCCAGTCACCTGTCCACCTGGCCTGTTTGCAAGAACTCTCTCTGGTTTTCATTGAGAGAGGTGTGTAAGTCACTTGGGTGGGAAGAGTCTCCAACTATGGACTGACCTTTCTGGAAGAGGGAATCCCTCATCCACTGGTACATGGTACCCAATCCCCCAGCAGCCCAGGAAGAAAGGGCTGGGAGCTTGGTATGGCATGGATGATGCATCCTGCATCCGCATGGTCTGATGAGGTGAACTCTGGTAAACTGTAGCTTTGCAGCTAGTCACTTGTCCCTTGTGAACCTTCACCATCCCTGCATCCTTGCTCTGGGCTCTGTAACCTTGCAGTGCCTGCCCTTGGACTCTGTGTGACTCACCTTGGCCACTAAAATGTTAATAAACACAAAGCAAGCAGAGGCTTGAAAGGTGTTTGTACATCTTCTCTTCCCCTCCTGCCCCTCTGCCTTCCACACGAAAACACACCCAGGCCAACCTGTTAGAAGATGTGAGTCATGGAACTGAGCCCAGAAGTCCAGTTGTCCCAGGCAAAGTCATCCTAGACCAACAACAACCAGTCTACCCTGAAACCAGGGAGAGAGCCAGCCCCAATTACCAGTACCCCTTAGCCAACCCATAGCTGACACTATATTCATGACTTGGGCCAGCTGAAAGCTAAAGAAACTCCCTGTCAACCAGCAGACTCGGAAGCTTAAGAAATGCTTATTCTTCAAGACATTTTTGGAGTGTCTTGTAACACAGAATTTTTATGGCCACAGAGAGCTGATCCTCCATACAAGGATGTTTCTTCCCCAACAGCGCTATCCCTCCCCTGAGTCAGCAGCCCCCACCTCTTGTCCACAGGCTGACTCCTAGAAGGTGAAATTGCAATGGCACCCCACTCCAGTGCTCTTGCCTGGAAAATCCCATGGATGGAGGAGCCTGGTAGGCTGCAGTCCATGGGGTCACTAAGAGTAGACCACAACTGAGCAACTTCACTTTCACTTTTCACTTTCATGCATTGAAGGAGGAAACGGCAACCCACTCCAGTGTTCTTGCCTGGAGAATCCCAGGGACGGGGGAGCCTGGTGGGCTGCCGTCTATGGGGTCGCACAGAGTCGGACACGACTGAAGTGACTTAGCATAGCATAGAGACGGGTCTGGGTCTAAACTCTGCCCATTCCCGGCTCTGTTGCCTTTTACCAGCTCTTTGTTTTTTGAAGCCTCCATTTCCTCATCTGTGTAATGGGAAGAAGAATAATACAAACCATGCTGGATTCACAGAGTTGTTAGGATGATTAAATGAAAAGGACAGGTAGAAAGAAAGTTCAACCCAGTGCCTCCCGTAGGGTATATGTTCAATAATTATCAACAAGTCTCACTCCCACCCTTTCCCCTTTCCTCTTTCTATTACTTTCTCAAACTTTTGGTGGAATTTCAACCTCCCTGCATACTGCACTGGGCACTCGAGCAACTCTTTCCACCTGCACAGAGCATTATGGTGTCAGAGCACAGGCCTACAGAATTTCCCTCTGGCAAGAACCACAGATGATACCTAGTTACTATGATCCCAGGACCTCCCACCCCCCATCGCCTTCCTCATTTGCAGCAGGTCACTGGAGATGGCCATAAGCACACTCCGACATGCCAGACATCACTTTGCACTTAGAAAACATAATCAGTGACACATCTAGAAGACAAGGTTTGCCCCCAGAGAGGCTGATGGTGCGGAAAAATGAGATTCTTTATGTGGTGTAAAATACCATCGCTTCCCAAAGTGTGCACCGAGAGAGTGTTTCCACATGGTATCCTCTAAAGAAATAAATGATAGATAGAGAGTAGATATAAAGATAGATAGATAAATTGGGACAATCCAAGGAAAAATAAATTTGATGAATTCTGAGCCAAACAGACTTATGGAAAGACTTCTTGGAGATGTTCAAGAATAATGTGTGTTATTTCTCTCCAGCGAGGAGGCAGAAAATATCGTGCTTTCTTTTTAAATGTGATTAGGGAAGCCCAGGAATATTGGAGTAGGCTACCATGCCGTTGTCCAGGGGAATCTTCCAGACCCAGGAACTGAACCCAGGTCTCCCACATTGCAGGCAGATTCCTTTCCATTTGAACCACCAGGGAAGCCCAGTTTGACCACAGAGCCCCCCCATTTCAGAGTCAAGTTTTTGGGGACCATGAACTAGCCTTTGGGGAAACGGTGACTTGAACTTCACTTGGGTGGCATGGCTGCCATTGCAGCAAACCATCCCTACAAGCAGGTCTTCTCCGCCTCGGGGAGGGAGCCCAGAGCGCGACACTGCTCTCCCTTTCACTGCCCTTGGCTCTGGTGTTTTGGTCTGTCCTCACCCCTCTGTTTGGCCACCAATAAGAGCTGAAAGTTTGATGTTCCTTGGCTGTGGCTCTTTCCCCCTCTTCTTAGTGTGAATTGTGCAGGCAGACGTGGGCGATTCCAACTCACTATTCCTCCCTGGTAATGTGAATGCACAAAAAGGCAGAAGTCCCTTCTTTGTGATGGAATAAAGCAGAAATGCTAGAAGTATTATTCCTTCTTCATCATGCCCCCAGTCAGCCGAGGTTTAAATGGAATTCTGTCAGGGTCACTGACATGATTTTTTTTTTTTAAAGCAGGCATACAAGATACCATTACATTTCATTTTTAGGACAATTGCTCTCTGAGCAAAGTGTGTTATTTTCTTGTAGGTAATCCCCTTACGAGGCTGTGGATTTGCCATGTTTAACATCATCTAAGACAACCAAAAAGCAATGAAGTGTGTTATTGACAATGTTTTAATTACAATACGTAAAAGATCCAAGACAGCAAAGAGGAGAAAATTATCTGCCTGTAGTGGCATTTGTATGTTTAAGAAAATTCACAATGGTGGTCTGAGCACAATGTGTATATATATATATACGTGTGTGTGTGTGTGTATTCCTATATATATATTCCTGCTAATGACTGAAAATTTTAGCAGCATGTATGGGATTGCTTTAAAGAAATAATAATATTGATAGAAATGATTGTCCCTGGCAGCATGACAAATGAAATTAGAAGCCCTTAGAATTGTGGGCTTGCAACAATGTTAGTGTGAAATATAATCGTTGGATTGCTTTGTTCTTTTTCCCAATAAAAGGTGGAAGCTTTTGAGTATTGTTATTAGGCGAGCTAAGCTGGGCTTCTGTACAGCATAGTTTTGTGTGTCTGAACCAGCAGAAGCTTTTGAAGTCCCACGATTCCTTCTGCTTGCTAATTCTTCCATTTGTTTGATTTTTGGTACAAAGAAAATGAAAGAATATGATGAGATTATGGCATTTTAAGTCAATATTTATTAAAAAATCAATCTAGATGAAAATCTGCCCATCCCTCTAATTAGATGAGGCAACTTGAGGTTGATTTTTAATTGCAAAAGTAATTACACGGAGCAGATAGCCAGTGACATTTGATTATCTAGGTGATTGATTAAAAAGCCGAGCTCACCAAGCAGATTGCCAGCCAGGGAATCCAGACAAAAGAGCAAATTAAAAAAGTTGTCCTGTTAGTAATCACAAAATTCAAGGATGAAATTACAGAGCCAAACACCTCCATTGCCCCTTCATCATCATCACTCACTCCACATGCATTCACTCCAATGCCTGATAAAGAAATGGATTAGTGTGAAATTAATTGAAGAAGGGGGGAAAAAAGGGAGGGGAACCAAATTCACCACTGAGCACAGGGCTTTTTACAAGTTGAAACAAATTTCTCCAGTTTTATAATAAACTTTTCTTTTTGGCAAGAGAGATGTTTTCACAAAGGATCTTTTCAGAATGTTTGATGATATTAATTTATCTATTAAGAGAGAGGGAGGGGGGAAAATCTCACTTTCTAGTAGAATAGGATATTAAGATGTCTTGCTTGTTCTCCATTTCATTATAACATGAAAGCCTGGGGAACAGGCTGTACATTTGGCAAGAGAATCCTTGGATTTGTACACAGCCCTTGCTGACATATTGGGCAGAATAATGAAGGGGCTTCCCAGTCATTTGGGGAGACCCTGGTGGGGTCCTCTTGAGGATATTGGGGATAAAAGTGGAAGGGGCATATACTAGAGCCACCCCCAAGAGGACCTTGAATCTGGATCACTACGATAATTCTGAGTCCCCAGGAGTCTCTGAAAAGCAAAAAGGAAACTGAGGCGGGGGCCCTCCAGTGCAGCTTGGGTAGCCCTCAGTGTTCTGGCTGCTGCTTGTCAGTGCTGCTCTGGGTAGAAGGTAATGAAGCAGTCAAGAGATAAAGTCCACATCAGTGCAAACATCTATTCTTCTGCTTTGTCAGCAGATGCCATCCAGTCAGAGTTGGATGGGTGTGATGAGTTCCTTGCAACCCTCCAGGGAAGCTGATTTCAGCTCATTCCGGGGTCCACAGCCTTCAGGTGCCGCAGAGAGATGCTCCTTCAGTAGACAGATGCTTAGATTCCCAGCCTCTGATACTAGGTAATGCCACTCCCCTCCTCCTTGTAGTCATTGTATTGCTTTTTTGAAAACCCATTTATTTCTTCAACACATCCTTTTGGTAAGGGAGTTTGATATTATAGTTAAGCATTAAGAGTCTTAGAGAACAATTTGGCGTCATCCAGGATCTTCCCTGGTGGCTCAGTGGGTAAACAATCTGCCTGCAATGCAGGAGACTACCTGCAATGCAGCAGATCAGGTTCAATCCCTGGGTCGGCAAGATCCCCTGGAGGAGGAAATGGCAACCCACTCCTAGGACATCCCATGGCTAGAGGAGCCTGGTGGGCTACAGTCCAGGGGGTCAAAAGAGTTGGACACGACTTAGCTACTAAACCACCACCAATGCAACCAGAGTCATAGACATCCTTTGATGTAGCAATTCTTCCCCCAGGCACGTGTCCTAGAAAAATACATGCATTGTAAACCAGCAGACATAGGCAAAAACTCTCAAAACAGCAAGGTTCTGGTAGTTGCTGCAAACTGGAAAAGATCAAATGCCTATCCCTTGACAAATGGATAAATAAATTGAAGTATGTCATTCAATGGTATACTATGCACACATACCATTTCAAAGTTGCAACATCATGCCTAAGCAGCAAGACAAGAAAGAATATTTACTGAGTGATTCCATTTACACCAAGGTCAAAATCTTGAAAAGCTATGTTACATGGTCTAAGAATCTATTGGTGATCAAGGAGAGGAAAGATTATAACCGTGGAGGAAGTGCATTGAGTCTTTGGGGTATTTGAAATGTGTTTTTTTTTTTTTTGTCATTGGTGGTAGATATCAACCGTTTGTCCGCCTGTACACATATATTTCTTGGTTATTTTCTGAATGCATGTTACATTTCACACACACACATGTTGGTAAATAGACACATATGAATTTAAAAATCGTTCTTCAGAATGCTCAACGGATTCATGCCAATGGGCGAGAAGGGAAAGTGGACTGTAGATGTGGTACTTCAACCTCACCTGCGATTTTTTTTATATCTTTTATTTTTAAAAAAAAAAAAAACCTCTAGTTTATTTATTATGTTCAAGTTCTTTGTTTAAACAACTTTTGTAACTAATATAGCTGCTGCTGCTACTGCTGCTAAGTCACTTCAGTCGTGTCCGACTCTGTGTGACCCCATAGACGGCAGCCCACGAGGCTCCCCCGTCCCTGGGATTCTCCAGGCAAGAACACTGGAGTAGGTTGCCATTTCCTTCTCCAATGCAGGAAAGTGAAAAGTGAAAGTGAAGTCGCTCAGTCGTGTCCGACTCTTAGCGATCCCACGGACTGCAGCCCACCAGGCTCCTCCATCCATGGGATTTTCCAGGCAAGAAAGAGTACTGGAGTGGGGTGCCATGGCCTTCTCCGATAATATGGCTAAATGTTAACAAATATAAATTCTAGTTGATGGGAACATGAATATTTAAAATGTATCCATTATGCAATTGACTTTTTCAAGAATTCTGAGAAGAAAAAAGAAAATACTTACTGCATACGAAAAACACACGAATAAGGACACCAGCTGAATTCTGTGGGAGCCAAAAGAGGAAAAACATGATTTGCCTGAGGTGATGAGAGAAGGTTCCCAGAGAGGATGCCACTTGAGCTGAATCTTGGCCAATAAGTATAAGTTCATCAGATAGACTCAGAGGATGAGACTGTTGAGTGGAAAAGAACATAGCATGATGCGTAGAGTGCAGACGACTGTGCCGCTGGAAGACCCCTCTGGGCCTCAGTTTCCTCATCTATAAAATGGGCCATTTTCCATCTCTCACATACCAGGCTCCAGAAAATACGGAGACTTGATTTAACAAAAACATTTAAGATCCTGGGCTTTTGACACAACCTGCCCAAGTTCAAGTACAACTCTATTCCTTATTAGCCATGAGACCTTGGGTGAGACAAGTCAATTTTTCTTTGCTTCTCTGCCTTTTCTATACAAATAGTGGTAACAGGATTTCAGTATTTACCTCGCAAGACTTTGGTAAAGATGCAGTGAACTCATACACTTAAAATATATCCATCAGTGTCTGGCAGATAGTAAGAACCCAGTTTGGTATCATTATGGGATTGTTGATTTATTATTATATTATGGGACTTGTTGATTCTCAGGCATCTGTGACATTCCTTCATGGCTTTTTCAAAAGTTCTGGCCGTTTCACTGCATCTATCCACAATTTCACCAGCTCAAGGATTCTGCCATGTTTACTAGGGGAATTCTCATAACCTGGTGCTCATCTCATCCGAGTCACCTGATGGTTGTGCTTCAGATTTGCCCAGTGTTCCCTCTCCATAGCTACCCCTCCTCTTCTAATAGCTCTTGTTTGCTGGGATCCCATTCATTCCTACTTGTCTGAGTTTTCCCTTCTGATTGCTACTGTCAGCCAGATTCTCCAAAGGCCACAAGCAACGCTCCCCCAAATCCATACTCAATTATGTTGCCCTCCTGAGGGAATGGGGACTAGTCCAGGAGATAACAGGAAAGATACTACTGTTGGCTTTTCCTTTATTCGTGGCTTTGGAGCAGGGTTTCTCTTTGTTAGGCAGTGTTAGATAAATGCTCCTGGGCAGGTGCCCTCTGTCTATGGGTAGGAAGCAGTTATTGGTGAGGCTGAGGGTGAAATCCCCATAGGGCCAGTGGAAGAGTGTCTTTTCCTGATTCAAACTTAGACTAAGACATTGGAGAGGTGGGCAGGAGCCTGGGGGCTTGTTGTTGTTCAGTTTTTCAGTGGGTCTGACTCTTTGAAACCCCGTGAACTGCAGCATGCAAAGTTTCCCTGGCCTTCACTATCTCCCACAATTTGCTCAAACTCATGTCCATTGAGTTAGTGATGCCATCCAAGCATCTCATTTTCTGTCACCCCCTTCTCTTCTTGCCCATAATTTTTCTCAGCGTCAGGGTCTTTTCCAATAAGTCAGCTCTTTGCATCATGTGGCCAAAGTATTAGAGCTTCAGCTTCAGCATCAGTCCTTCCATTGAATACTCAGAGTTGATTTCCTTTAGGATTGTCTGGTTTGATCTCCTTGCAGTCCAAGGCTCTCAAGTGGCTTCTCCAGCACCACAGTTCAAAAGTATCAGTTCTTCAGTTCTCAGCCTTCTTTATGGTCCAACTCTCACAGCTGTACATGACTACTGGAAAGACCATAGCTTTGACTAGATGAACCTTTGTCAGCGAAGTGATGCTTTGACTTTTTAACATGCTGTCTAGGTTTTTCATAGGAACTTGATCCCTAAATATCAGAGCTGTGGAAAACACAGCAAGAGCTGATCCTACCTCCTCACAACACAGATGAGGAAACCAAGGCCCCGTGAAGGCAGAGTTGGGAGTAGAGCCAAGCTTCCTGATTTCTAACCCATCACTCTCTCTCTGCCATGTTAATGAGCTCAGCTCTTCACACCCATCCCTAGGGGCAGTAAATTGACGGCAAAAACGACCCCAGTTTTTCATGCCTCTCTATGAACACGTTATTTGCAATGTTATTGCAGCACCTCCTCACGTCAAGAAGTGAAGTCTGTTGCCCAGCCAAAATCTGTATTAGTTTGTAGGGCCACCACAACAAAGAACCATACAGACCAGGGGCTTCAACAACAGAAATGTATTCTTGCATATTTCTGGAAGGCGGAAGTCCAAGATCAAGATGTGGGCAGGGCTGGTTTCTTCTGAGGCCTCTCTTCTTGCCTTGTAGATGGCTATCTTCTCCCTGAGTCTTCACATGGTCTGTGCACATCTGTGTCCTGATCTCCTATTTTTATAAAGACACCAGTCTTAATGGATTAAGACCCTACCCATATGACCTCATTTTACCTTAATCATCTTTTTATTTTTTTAATTAAAATTTAAATAATTGATTTATTTTAAAAAGTGATTTAAAATGTATAATTGATTTACAATGTTGTGTTGGTTTCAGTTGTACAGCCAAGTTAATCAGTTATACATATATGTGTGTATGCTGAGTCACTTTAGTCATGTCTGACTCTTTGCAACCATATGGACTATAGCCTGCCAGGCTCCTCTATCCATGGGATTCTCCAGGTAAGAATATCAGAGTAGGTAGCCATGCTCTCCAGGGGATCTTCTAGACACAGGGATGAACTTACATCTCCTGTAACTCCTGTATTGCAGGCAGATTCTTTACCACTGAGCCACTGGGAAAGCCCCATACATAAACATATATCACTCCTTTTTAGATTCTTTTCCCATATAGGCCATTACAGAGTATTGGGTTAGAGTAGAGTTCCCTGTGCTATACAGTAGGTCCTTATTAGTTATCTGTTTTATACATAGTAGTATGTCTATGTGAATCCTAATGTCCCAATGTATCACTCCCCTCTTTTCCCCCTTGGTAACTGTAAGCTTGTTTTCTACCATCTGTAACTCTATGTCTGTTTTGTAAATAAGTTCGTTTGTACAATTTTTTTTTCTAGATTTCACATGTAAGTGATATCATATTGTCATTTGATATTTGTCATTGTCATATTGATATTTGTTATTCTCTGTCTGACTTATTTCACTCAGTCTGATAATTTCTAGGTTCATTATCATCTTTTTAAAGGCCCTATCTCCAGACTGGGAGCTTCCCTGGTGGCTCAGTGATAGAGCATCTGCCTGCCAAGCAGGAGACATGGTTTGATCCCTGGGTCAGGAAGATCCCCTGGAGAAGGAAATGGCGATCCCCTCCAGTATTCTTGCCTGGAGAATTCCAGGGACAGAGCCACCACCTGGGCATGTGCCTAAACAAGCCTACTGACCACATGGAGCAGAGAGGGAGGCCATCCTAGATCGACCAATAGCCAACCAGCTCCCAAGATGTGAACAAATATGGCCAAGGGCCACAAAATCAATCCAAAGGTGACCTATCAGCCAACCAGAGACCCCCTGAGTGAGCCTGGCCCAGTCCAGCAGAATCACCCATCCTCCCAGCAGAGCTATGGACTTTTAAGCCACTGGGTTTGTGTTTATTTAGTATGTGCCATATTATGGTAGATAACTGAAACATTAGCCCACATCGATTGCGCCTGCTGAACAGTTTACTCTGGCCAGATACTGTTCCAAGCGCTTTGCATGTATTAGCTCATTTACTTCATTCCCATTTTTCAGATAGAGAACGTGAGGCAGAGAGAATGTGTGACTTGCCCAGAGTTGCGAAGTTGTGTTTGCTGAAAGAATCAAGATTGTTGAAAGAATCAGACAGTCTGGTTCTAGAATCTGTGCTCTTTGATCACATTCTATGGTGCTTTTCTGATATTGCTTAGGGTGAATTATTTCTCTTTTGTTGAAGTTAGAATTGAACTGAAATGTGAAAGTGTTAGTTGCTCAATCGTGTCCAGTTTTTAGCAGATCCATGGACTGTAGCCCACCAGGCTCCCCTGTTCGTGGGATTTCCAGGCAAGAATACTGGAGTGGGTTGCCATGCCCTTCTCCAGGGGATCTTCCCAACCCAGGGGTTGAATCTGCATCTCATGCGTCTCCTGCATTAGCAGGTAGATTCTTTACCACTGAGCCACCTGGGAAACCCCAGCTTCTTCCATCGACCCTCTTAAATGGACATTGTGACCACAAGGTTAAGGACCTCAAAAACAAAAAGAACCTCTGCAGTGATGCCACATCTCAGATCCTTTTCTCATAAAGTGACAGGACAGTGAGTCTCAGAGAAGGCACTCTGAGTTTGAATCCCAGCTCAGCCGAGCACGAGCTCTGTGACCTGAGTGTGTTCCTCAATCTTCGACGCTCAGTTCCAAGTCTCACAGACAAAGATAGGTGTCTACCTCATAAAGGTATTGGGAGGCCTAACTGAGATCAAGCCTGTAAAGCTCAGTTCCTGGGACTCACCAAGCCCTCCTGAGTGCCAGTTATGACTAACATCAGATAAGTCATCCTGGGGCTAGAACCTAACCTGAGGCCAACCTCTCCCCAAGAGGTAACCTAACTTCTCTGTACCTCAGTTTCTTCATCTGTAAACTGGAAGCAAGAATGCCATCTATGTCTTAGGGTTACTTGAAGGATTAAATGAGGAGTGGGAGAAATGGGGAGATACTGGTTAAAGGGTGCAAACTTTCATTTATAAGATAAGTTCTGGAATCTCATGTACAGCTTGTTGATTACAGTTAACAATACTTATCTTGTATACTGGAAATCTGGTAAGAAAATAGATCTTAAGTGTTCTCATGACACACACACACAAAATGGTCACAATGTGAGGTGATGGATATGTTTATTATCTTGATTATTGTGATCATTTCACAACATATATTAAATCATCATGTGGTACACCTTTGAAAAAAATCACATCATACAGCCTTAATAGATACAATTTTTATTTGTCAATCATACCTCAATAGAGTTAGAAGAAATACAATTTTAAAAATTAAAAAACAATTTAGAGGGAATTCCTTGGTGGCCCAGTGGTTAGGACTCAGCACTCTCACTGCCTGAGTTCAGTCCCTGGTCGTGGAGCTAAGATCCTGCAAGCAAGCAAGCAAGAAAGAAAAATAATAATTTAGAAAAAAGAGTCAATGAGCTAATCAGGTAAAGTGCTTAGAATAGCACTTGGACAAGCAAGTATACGGAAGCCTGAACAAGTATTATTTGAAATGTGTGAACTGTGAAAATGGGGCAAACGTATTTCAAGTTTAAATAGCATTGTGCATGGAGATATAGGGAGCCATATGTTAAACATGGTATATTTTTCCTGAAATGTCAGCTTGATGATCTAAGAATAAAAATCTGATGGATATTAATGGACCAGCGTGCCCCCAACTGTGCTGTTCTCTAACGGTCCATGGTTGATACCTAAGGATCCCAAGAATTCCACCCTCTCTCCCAAAAGTGCTGTGTGGACTCTGGGGAGATGGGAGAGAAGGTGCCTGGTGGACGTGAAGGCACCTGGCCGCCCAGAGACTGTGCAGGCGCGGTGCAGTCGCGGTCCTGGCTGCCTTCACCCCCCGGCTGCCTCTAGCATGCCCGTTTTCCACATTCCCCTTCATTAAACAAGAAACTCAGATGTTGGTAATTAGATCGCCATCCCCAGCTGCCAAGTCACATTCGGTTCCAAAAAGCCCTGTATACAGCTACTTGTGTGTTTGTTAACAATGTCCCCACAACAGGTCTGCAATTAAAGCCCATCTGTTGGGTTTCTCAGAAAGCACTGCCAATCGGGCTGGTGAACTTGGAGTCCTCATTGTTGTGAATTTCTGACCGGAAACCCTGCAGCAGAAGGCCACCTGTCCCTGAGTGAGTGACTGGGGCTGGAGGCCCCTGGATACCAATCATAATGAGCGCATGTAATAAATGTTAAGGAAGGTGGGCACAATCAGATGATGGCATATATGACCATCGTGGGGTGTTTGTGCTGGTCTCCTCAATCAAAGCAGACCCCCTCCTTTCTCCAGCTGACCCATCCATCAGCCAGCCACACTCTGCATGCCTGAATGCTACTATTTGTGCCCAGGGGGTCATTTCCCAGCCAGTGCTATTTGGTTGAAATCAAGTATCGTTGTTTTTCAGGAAGGGGGGTGGGTCCCCAGTCCCATCCCAGTAGGAGATGCTCTGGAGCCAGTGTCAGCTACCTTCCTGGATGAGTCCAGTCTTTTAGAGGAATCAGTGATAAACAGGCCATCCCTCCAGGAAACAAATGGAAATATGAAAAAAGTTAGGGGGTAAGAAGAGGACCACCATCAGCATGCAGGTGCAGACTATTTGAAATCTAACAAATTTTAAAATGTATTTTCCAAGAAGGAAGCTACACATGCATGTGCCAGAAAATAGTTACTGACAGCCGTTAAAAAAGAATGAAATAACGCCACTTGCAGTAAGATGGATGGATCTAGAAATGATTGTACTGAGTGAAGTAAGTCAGACAAAGACAAATACCATATGATATCACTTATATGTGGAATCTAAAGTGCGGCACATGTGAACATATCTATGAAGCAAAAACAGACTCACAGACAGACAACAGACTCATAGACAGACAACAGACTCAGACATAGACAACAGACTTGTGGTTGCCAAGGGGGAGGAGGGATGGGGGATGGATGGACTTGGAATTTGGGATTTGTAGGTGCAAACTATTACATATAGAATGGATAAACAACAAGGTCCTACTGTGTAGCACAGGGAACTATATTCAATATCCCATGATAAACTATAACGGAAAAGAATCTGAAAAAGTATCAGTTCAGTTCAGTTCAGTTGCTCAGTCGTGTCCGACTCTTTGCGACCCCATGAATCGCAGCACGCCAGGCCTCCCTGTCCATCACCAACTCCCGGAGTTCACTCAGACTCACATCCATTGAGTCAGTGATGCCATCCAGCCACCTCATTCTCTGTCGTCCCCTTCTCCTCCTGCCCCCAATCCTTCCCAGCATCAGAGTCGTTTCCAACGAGTCAACTCTTCGCATGAGCTGGCCAAAGTACTGGAGTTTCAGCTTTAGCATCATTCCTTCCAAAGAAATCCCAGGGCTGATCTCCTTCAGAATGGACTGGTTGGATCTCCTTGCAGTCCAAGGGACTCTCAAGAGTCTTCTCCAACACCACAGTTCAAAAGCATCAATTCTTTGGTGCTCAGCTTTCTTCACAGTCCAACTCTCATATCCATACATGACCACTGGAAAAACCATAGCCTTGACTAGATGGACCTTTGTTGGCAAAGCAATGTCTCTGATATGTATGTGTGTGTATATGTATATATACACACACAGTATTTGTGTGCTTATATGCTCAGTTGTGTCCAACTCTTTGCAACCTCATGGACTATAGTCATTCAGGCTCTTCTGTCCACAGAATTCTCCAGGCAAGAATACTGGAGTGGAGTGGGTTGCCATTCCCTTCTCCAGGGGATCTTCCTGATCCAGAGATTGAACCCGGGTCTCCTGTATTGCAGGCAGATTCTTTACCATTTGAGCCACCAGGGAAACCTATATATATATATATATATATATATATATATATATACACACACACACACACACACACAGTATGTGTGTGCTTAGCTGTTCAGTTGTGTCGGACTCTTTGAGATCCCCATGGGCTGTAGCCCACCAGGCTATCCTTTTACACTGTGTATACATATATACGTATATTTATACATATATACATATACAGTATAAAAGTATATGCATATATGTAAATGTATTGTATGCATATATATGTATGTATATGTATAACTGAATTACTTTGCTGCTGCTGCTAAGTCACTTCAGTCGTGTCCTACTCTGTGTGACCCTATAGACGGCAGCCCATGAGGCTCCCCCATCCCTGGGATTCTCCAGGCAAGAACACTGGAGTAGGTTGCCATTTCCCTCTCCAATGCATGAAAGTGAAAAGTGAAAGTGAAGTTGCTCAGTCGTGTCCGACCCCTAGCGACCCCATGGACTGCAGCCTACTAGGCTCCTCCGTCCATGGGATTTTCCAGGCAAGAGTACTGGAGTGGGTTGCCACTGCCTTCTCCGAATTACTTTGCTATATACCAGAAATTAAATACACAACATTATAAATCAACTATACTTCAATAAAATAATTATTTAAAAAAAAGTTACTGGGCAATGACTCCAGGTGAAGGTCCTTGCCAGCTATGGAAACAGGGAGCATGGGCAATATCTCCTTCCGTCTGTCAAGCTTTGACTAAGACAGTGGTTTGCTACCCCAACTGCATGTAAGCATCTGTTAGAGAGCTTTAAAACATTCTAATGCCATTAGGAAAGTAATGCCACTTACATTAGCAGCTAAAATAACTAAATACTGAAGAATAAATCTAACCAAGGAGGAGAGGGACTTGTATGCCAAAAGCTACAAAAATTGCTGAAAGAAATTAAAGATCTAAATAAACAGAAAAAACGTCATTTGTTCATGGATAGGAAGATGTAACATTATTATGATGTCAATGCTTCATAAAATGATCTGCAGATTCAACACAAACCCTATCAGAATCCCAAGGTTTTTTGTTTTTTTTTTTTTTTTAAAAAAAAAGGCAGGAATAGAAAAGCCAATCCTCAAGCTTATCTGGGATTGCAAATGGCCCCAAATAACCAAAACAATCTTGAAAAAGAAGAATAAAGTTAGAGGGCTCATATCACTGGACTGTGAAACTTACTGCAAGCCTACAGTAGTAGAAACAGTCTGAAACTAGCATCAGGATGGGCAGATGGACCACTGGAGTATAACAGAGATGCCGGAAATAAGCCTTCACATATATGGTGCTACGGACTGAACATTCGTGTCAAAATTCCTAATCTTGAAGCTCTAATCCCAATTGTGATGGTATTTGAAGGTGGGGCCTTTAAGAGGCAATTCAGTCATGAAGGTGGAATCTTCATGAGAGATTAGTGCCCTTAAAAGAATGGACAAGAGAGAGATGATTTCTCTTTCTGCCATTTGAGGATATAGCAAGAAGGCATCCATCTGCAAACAGGAAAAGAGCTGTCACCAAGAAGCCGACTCCGCTGGCACCCTGATCTCAGACTTCTCCCCTCAATAACTGTGAGAGGGACCCATTTGTCATTTAAGCCACCCAATCTATGGTATTTTGGTATAGCACCCCAAACTAAGACATATGACCCATTGATTATTTTTTGTGGGTGTGGTGCTCCACAGCGTGTGAGATCTTCCTGGATCAGGGATCAAACCTCTGTCTCCTGCTTTAGGAACATGGAGTCTTAACCACTGAACCACTAGGAAAGTCCTGACACCAGGTTTTTAATGTGAGCTTGAGAGGGGCTGAGGATGCCCCTCTAAGAGTTATTTCAAATAGAAGAGATGCTCCAAGGGTAGACTTTAGACATGTGATGCCTGAGCTGCCAACATGCCTTTCACTGTTGAGAAGTCATAGCTCACCTCTATGGTACCATTTATCCACGGTGGGCCTTGGACATAATCCTCAACCTCTCGCACTGATCCTTGGTTTCCTCATCCGTAAAATGGCCGAGGGAGCGGGGTGGGGTGTGATGATTGAACATCTCTATCAGGCTGTTGAAAATCCAGTGACTCTGTGTGTCCAGTGGGCAATACTAGATTAAAACTGTTGGAAAGGATTTTTGGTCATTTCAATTGTGTGCCAGATGAAGCAGTTGCTTTGTGTTCAGAGGCCAAGCTCAAGTTATATCCTCCCAATATATATTCCTATTCTAGAAAATATGCAAGCAAAAGACCTACAAAGTAAAAGACAGATTCCTGTCACCTGTCACGCCCACTCTTGAGCATACATTATTAGAGAAGGCAGAATCTCCAGCCCCATTCAAATCGTTAACCCACCCCCCACCCCCATCATGTGGCCCATGGGAAGGCAAGCTCATCTCCGTGTGGGTCACCAGGCTTGACTGCCAATGACCATGGCCAATGGCAGAGCCCAGCATGGACAGCTACTGATAAGGAGGGACCAGAGGCCTTTGTTGGATGCCTCAGTGATTGACAAAGCCCCCCTGGCTCCCAGAACTGAAATCAACCTTGCCAAGAAGGAGGAAAGAGGAGAGAGGGGAGGCCCTGCATTTGCCTGGGCTATTTATCCAAAAGGGACTAAAGGGAAAATCCGAACTGGGCTTATCTCTGTTTCCTAAATCACATTTTCTGCTCTTGGGTAGAATCTGGGCTGGAAAGCAAAGTTTGGTTTAGTTATTGGAAAATAAAGGTCCATTTTCATATATCTGAGTTTGTGGCTGTGAAGAGTATCCCTGCTACACTGGCAATTTGCTATGGAGAAGTGAGAGAAGACACCCCAGATACGTGATTGGGGTCCATAGACATGTATGAAACATTCTCCCTTCAGCAATAAGAGGAGGGAGACTGGCAGATGCTGGTTTGAATCAAAATAGGTCATGGGGAGTTTCTCTTATAGCATCAGGTAGAGTGAAAGCTTAGCGAAGTCTCTTGGTGAAAGCCTTGCCATTTCCTGGACCATTTCCTGGAAGAGGTCATCAGAGTTGGGACTTGAAAGAGAGGCTACCATGAAAACCCAAAGACATAGTTTTGTTTTATTTTTCCCTAAACCACTGAGAACTGAAGGTGTCCATGATGAAAGATAAGACTTGGCCACCTGATGCGAAGAACTGACTCCTTGAAAAAGACCCTGATGCTGGGAAAGATTGAAGGAAAGTTATGACCAACCTAGATAGCATATTCAAAAGCAGAGACATTACTTTGCCAACAAGTCCATCTAGTCAAGGCTAAGGTTTTTCCAGTAGTCATGTATGGATGTGAGAGTTGGACTATAAAGAAAGCTGAGCACTGAAGAATTGTTGCTTTTGAACTATGGTGTTGAAGAAGACTCTTGAGAGTCCCTGGGACTGCAAGGAGATCCAACCAGTCCATCCTAAAGGAGTTCATTCCTGAGTGTTCATTGGAAGGACTGATGTTGAAGCTGAAACTTCAATACTTTGGCCACCTGATGCGAAGAACTGACTCATTTGAAAAGACCCTGATGATGGGAAAGATTGAGGGCAGGAGGAGAAGGGGGCAACAGAGGATGAGATGGTTGGATGGCATCACTGAGTCATTGGACATGAGTTTGAGCAAGCTCCAGGAGTTGGTGATGGACAGGGAAGCCTGGCATGCTGCAGTCCATGGGGTCGCAAAGAGTCGGACACCACTGAGTGACTGAACTGAACTGAACTTCTAGCTCAGCCGTGAGGGTCAGGCCATTCTAGTGGGACCATACTCTACTGTGAGTGCCAATATAGAGAGAGTGGCGTCTAAGAGCATGGGCCCCATCTTTGGAAAAGATGCTTTTGGGCAAGTCACTTAACCTCTCTGAACCCTTTCAGTCTATAACAAGAAGATGGTAACCCCAACCCTGTAAAATTCCTCTGAGGATAAAAGAGAATTGTGTGCAGATAGGGACACAGACCTGGGTAGGATCCCAGTACTGCAGAAGGCTTCTGCTGCCTCTTGCAAGTAGCCCCATTCCCCTCCTAGAACCCTGCTCCTCCAGATATGATGAATATTTGCAAATAATTTCCCAGGCTACTCTGGAACTCCTGTCAGCCTGCTGTGATCTCAGGCACAGGTTTAGTCAAATCCACAGATGGCAGCTATGAGTCTCGGGAGGGGAGAGAGGGCCACTCTTCCTTTGGGGTCAGGAAAGAGTCCATCTGTCTTTCAGCATCCGTCAGGGCCAATGATGGGGAAGCCAAGCAGCTTCAAAGAGCCTCCTCTAACTGGGGAAAAGGCAAGGCAGGAAAGAGGGAGCTGCGTGTGCAAAGACTCTGGAACACTGGAGGAACAGAAAGCAAGCCTGCTGGCTGAAGACAAGAAAGCTTCAGCAGGAGGCGGGAGAAGATGGTAGTGAAGTGTCATGAGAACAGACTTGCATTTTGACCCATTCAGACTTCACAACAAGCCCATGTGGTCAGGACTAGCATCCTCCTTCCCTTTTACAGTTCATGCCAAAGAGAGGGTTTCCATTAAGAAAGCTGTGGTACATATACACAATGGAATATTACTCAGCCATTAAAAAGAATGCATTTGAATCCGTTCTAATGAGGTGGATGAAACTGGAGCCTATTATACAGAGTGAAGTAAGTCAGAAAGAAAACACCAATACAGTATATTAACACATATATATGGAATTTAGAAAGATGGTAATGACGACCCTATATGTGAGACAGCAAAAGAGACACAGATATAAAGAACAGACTTTTGGACTCTGTGGGAGAAGGTGAGGGTGAGATGATTTGAGAGAATAGCACTGAAACATGTATATTACCGTATGTGAAATAGATGACCAGTCCAAGTTCAATGATGAAGCAGGACACTCAAAACCTGTGCACTGGGATGACCCTGAGGGATGAGATGGAGAGGGAGGCAGGAGAGGGGTTCGGGATGGGGGACACATGTACACCCGTGGCTGATTCATGTCAATGTATGGCAAAACCCGCCACAATATTGTAATTAGCCCCCAATTAAAATAAATTAATTAATTAAAAACAAGAAAAAAGAAAGGGCTTCTGTGATCTGCCCAACATCATACAGGGAGGATTTAAAGCCAGCCCGCCTGGCTTCCCCAGGTACCCCTCTAATCATTCTGTCTGCTGTCCCAGGCACATACGGGGTGTTTATTAGAGGGTATTGGTGTTGTTCAGTCTGCTCAGTCATGTCCAGCTCTTTGTGGCCCAGGCTTCCCTGTCCTTCACTATATCCTGGAGTTTGCTCAAACTCATGTCCACTGAGTCAGTGATGCTATCTAACCATCTCATCCTCTGTCGCCTCCTTCTCCTCCTGCCCTTACTCTTTCCCAGCATCAGGGCCTTTTCCAATGAGTCGGCTCTTTGCATCATAATTAAAGGTATCACGCCTTATCCTGAGAGCAGTCGGAGCTTGGTGGGAGCAGCCCAGAAGCTCATCTGAATCTTAAGACAGAGGAGATTCCTCTGGCTGCTAGTAGAGAACAGATGTGAGGGGGCCAAGAGTGAAACCGAGGCCACCAGCTCAGAGCCCCTGAAGGTGTTCCTGAGCACGAGATTAGGGGCCATGGCTGGACTGCTGCTGAGGGAGATGGGGGCAATTTACAGATGTTGGGAATTCTCTTTACCCTAACTGTGGAAGAATTAGCTCCGACCGACTCCCTTCTGGGAGTATGGGGGGAGAGTGCTGGGGAACAGGAGGGGCGAGGTGTCAACTCACCAGAGAGCCTGGCAGTCCCTCCAGGGACCCAGCTGTCACTTCCCACTGCCTCTCCTGTCAAAGTGAAGTTCTGGGAGCTCCCACCCTAGAAGCTAGGGGTTGCAGGAGCCGGCAGACCCCAGGGGACCCGCATTCAGATGGATTCCCTAAGAACCAAGCAAACAGGGAGACAGGCCTCCCGGGGGAGGGCGGGGGGCCAGAAGCCCTCTCCAGACCCTTCATAGGCCCCCTGCCTCCCACCCTGGGGGCCAAAGCTTTAATCTGCATCCCCAGGAAGACCCGGAGTTCTGACACAATGGCTTTCACCCTTCGTGTGGCCGGTGTGCCTTGGCAGAGGGAATCAAAGGTCATTGGAAAGAATGCGCCCAGAGAATCAGACAATTCTCACTGTCCCAGACTGCTCTGAACGAAACCCTCACCTCCAGGTAGTATTTACCTCCAGCGCACACAGCCTGGGCTCCCTGCCAATACAAATGTTCTGACTTCCCAGGGCAGCAGCCCAGGCCCTTCAAAAAAGCCAAAAAAAATCATGTTTTGCCCTCTAAGGGCTTCTCTGGTGGCTCAGGCGGTAAAGAATCTGCCTGCAATGCAGGAGCCCTGGGATCAGTCCCTGGGTCAGGAAGATCCCTTGGAGGAGGTAATGGCAATCCACTCCAGTATTCTTGCCTGGAGAATCCCCTGGACAGAGGAGCCAGGCAGAGGTACAGTCCATGGGGTCACAAAGAGTCAGATTCGACTAAGTGACCAGCCCAAACACTTGGCCTCTAAGCTTCACACTGCCAAACATTTAGGACCAGGTAGAAGGGGATCCAGCCTTGGGGTGAGGCAGGGAGAGTCCAAACTGCCTCCCTCCAGCACTTTGAGGTCTCTGCGATTTGCATTCTGCCTCACCCTATTTCCTGCAACCACTGAGAGTTAATCTCCACAGCCCAGATTAGTTTATTCGATTAACTCCACTCCCTATAGACCATCCTGCAAGCTCTCCGCCACGCAGCCAGCACCGGCCTCGCCAACATTTTACCAGCCCGAAGAAGATTCAATAGAATAATCTCTTTCCTTTCTTCCTTTCATATGATTGGAAAATAAATTGAAAATGAATTTCAGGCATTGCTTGTGTTTTAAATAGGAGATAAAGGGCAGCCCCTGGTGCCAGCTACTTCAATAGATGGTGGGAGTGGCTTCCATTATAAGCAACACAAACAGGCTCTCCCAGGGAGGCAGCAGGCTCTTAAGCACATGTGTTAGGTTGCTGACGATATTTGTGCAGTTAGGTTATTACATTTCAACACCTCTAACTGATGATTATTATTTTTGTTTGTTTGTGGAGAACTCCAGCATAGCCATCAAAACTCCAAGTTCTAAGATAAAACTGTTCCCTTCAGCATCTTATTTCATAATGTTTCTTAAGCCACTGGTACTCCAACTTGCCTCTGTGTTGAACTAACTGGGGAATATTTTATTTATTTTTGGCTGTGCTGGGTTCTTGATGCTACACGGGTTTTTCTGTAGTTGCAGCGAGCAGGGGCTACTCTTTAGTTGTGGCGCACGGGCTTCTCAATGCAGTGGCTTCTCTCGTTGTGGAGCACAGGCTCTAGGGCACCGTGGGCTTCGGTAGTTGCAACTCCTGGGCTCTAGAGCACAGACTCAGTAGTTGTGGCCCCCGGGCTTAGTTGCTCCACAGCATGTAGGATCTTCCTGGACCAGGGATTGAACCCGTGTCTCCTGCATTGGCAGGGAAATTCTTTACCACTGAGCCACCAGGGGAGCCCCATGTGGGGAATTTTTTAAAACTCAGATGCTTGGCCCTTACGCCCAGAAATTCAGATTTAATAGGTCAGAGGTGTGACCTGGGAAGGAAGAAGATTTGTAAAGTGTGATGATTATGATATTTTCATTTTAAACTTGCTTTTTGATTTCTAATAATTCTTTTAAAAGAGGATGGCAAAGTGGAGCCACTTTTGAGAACTTTCGTCACCAACTATTCCCTGGTGACTCAGATGGTAGAGAATCTGCCTGCCATGCCGGAGACCCCGGTTCAATCCCTGGGTCGGGAAGATCCCCTAGAGGAGGAAATGACAACCCACTTCAGTATTCTTGCCTGGAGGATCCCATGGACAGAGGAATCCAAGGGGTCGAAAAGAGTCGGACGCAACTGGGTGACTAACACACACACACACACACACTCTCTGCTAATATCCATCTCAGGAAAACTCGAGGGTAGCACCACCTAATTAACCAACCTGCGAAACAGGGCACTCTTCCACTCTTAACGTCTTGTTAGAAACTTCGAGTCAACATGCTAGTCCTTCTTAACCTTCTTTTTTCCAACAGAGTAGGTGCCTGCCAAGAGTAGGTGTCTTGGTGGGAGGGCCCTGGGTAGACAGTGACCCCAGTGTTTCTAAGGCCACGTTCACAGATGTATTTATACAGGGCCTGTGTTCAGCGTGTGTCATCCCTGTCACCAAAAATGATTTCCTGGGTCATAAAAATGACTATAAAGCTTGACCCCAGAGAGGCGACTTGCCTATTTGCTTATTCATGTTCAAAATGTAATGTCAAACCCTGTTCTATTAGTGGTTGCTTTTCACACGGAATTTGCTCGGGCTTGATAACAATGATGACTGGAGCAGCAGCCGCATTCTGATGTTGGTCCAGATAGAAAGGTCGTGAGATACCCAGAGCAACGGTGCTGACAAGGCAGATGAAGCTGGGAAAAGCTGTGCCAGTGTGGACGTTACCTTCCCGTGGCAGCACCCTTTCAGAAATGGGCACTTCATCACCGTATAATAACAACTGCCGGATCCCTGGGACAAGGGTCTTCCCTAAGAGATTTCTGGTTCTCATACACAATGCGGCCACTGGTTTTACCCTGCCATCCGCATGCCTGTTTGAAAAACGCACTGAGATCTAATTAAAGTGGACGGCCACACTTCTTTTAATTATTCATTACAGCTCCAGTACACAGAGACTCTTTCTAAAGTTAGAGTAATTGTCAAGTAATGAGGCCTCACACCCCCTCCCACTTCCTCATCAAATCAGGCTGTAGACTAGTTTACCTCCTAATCATATTAGCTCAACATTACTATGGGTGGCAGGAAGCGTGGGGGTCAGACTCATATTTTCAAAGCAGAATCCTATTTTTAAATTAGATTATTAAAACACTCGGACAAGAAGACACGCCTAGATACATGTCTGATCAATAGCTGGGCGCTGGTGCAGTTTTTGAAAGATGGAGTGCATCTACCTTCATTAAATTATATGATTGTATAGGAAGGGTTATTGCTCAGCTAGGAGCCTTCAGCTAAGTCACATTAGAGGCAACATTAGGAGGGTGGGTAACTTTTTAAAAATAATAATTACAAAACAAAATTGTAAACACACACACACACACACACACAAATCTGAGTGTGTGATTTCGGTCCCACACCAAGAAATAAAAATGTTCTAAACTGAATGCTCTCAATGTCTTTATTAACCAAAATTATAATAAATAGATTTCCAGTTGAGGTTATTTTTCTTAAAGCCCTTGAAGTGCTTTTTCAATGTATGTGTTTGCAGGTTCTGCCTCCTGGAAACCTAAGAAAGGACTCTGTCCTCAATTTACATTTCAGCCATTTGGAATTCTGAACACTTCTGCTTTCTCCTTTGGAATATCTTATGGTAACCCAAATGTCATCTATTTGGAATCTATGATATTTTACCTTTGGAATGTGGGATTCCTTTTGTTAAAAGAATCCTCTTCTCTGTACATTTCCAGAGTTTTAAAAAGCCACTTGGTCCAAAATCCATCGCAATATAGAAACAAGTGCTCGAAATGATTTTCAATCCTACAATTAAATCTTCACGTTAACAGGACACAGAATCGCATATTTTTAATTGGATTCTCTGATGACAACTTTTCCTGTCATTCTTCCCCACAGAGTGCTGGATGCTGGGTCTTATGCTTGTGTGTATGTGTGTTTCAATCATGTCTGACCCTTTGAGACCCTAAGGACAGTAGCCCGCCAGGCTGGCTCCTCTGTCCATGGGATTCCCCAGGCAAGAATACTGGAGTGGGTTGCCATACCCTCCTCCAGGGCCTCTTCCCCACCCAGGAACTGAACCCAGGTCTCTTGTGTCTCCTGCAAGTTCTTCACCACTAGCACCACCTGAGTCTTATGCCCAGATGACTCCAATTCCTCATGGCCAACCTCTCCCAATGGGTGATGCTCCACTTAGTAGATTACTCCGCTCATAGTTGGCACTCAATAATTGTTCCTGGGGTTTACAGTTTGGCTATTCATTTTCCATCCTCCATGCTGATTGTAAAAGAAACTCATCATATGTGGGTGAGCATGCCTTCAACAGAACAGCATGGGGTCCCCCAGATCCAGCCTTCAGACACTGCCCCAGGAACTCTGCTTCAGTCTGGGGAGCCCATAGATCTGCAAGTTAGCTGCCACATGGGGCTCCACCCTCCTGCAGAGCATCACAGCTCACAGGCCCTACCCCCCCACCTCCTTTCTTCTGACAAAGTACAGAATATCAATAGCATTTTAGGCTTAGAAAGTTCAAGGGTCAATCTTCAAGGTGCTTAAGACAGAGGGGGAAATTCCCTGGAGACTTGAAGCCAAACTGAGTCCACAATAGCCAGGCTGGTGTCCTTGGGGTGCCTGACAGGGAAGCCATCTCCAAATAAATAGAGGCATCCCCGTGTGAAAGCGCCAGTGTTCCTCATGCTAATTAAACAAACCAATTATGGTAATTAACTGGCACAAATGTTTAAATGGCTGTGAATCAGAGTGAAGGGGGTTCCCACTTAGCCACCACGCAATTATCCTGGTAAAAATGGATCTCTAAACAAGTGTGTCCGAAACATTTCTGATCGCTTTTAAAATCTCTATATTGAAGTTCTTAAGAAGGATCTGCCATCCTGTTCCAGCTTTACACCATTAAAGACAAGAAGTATTAGAAAAAAGGGAGAAAAAGAAAACATAAACCAAAATTTTAAAATCCTGCTACCTTGACAAGGTTGTTATATGAGATGTTATTTTTCCCATCCCTTAGTAATTAAAGAAATTCCATTTTGGTGAAGGTCACCTTGACTTAGGAAGGAAAGAAGGCCTGAATGATATGCTAATTAGGACACATCTCTTTGGAAACTGTCTAAATGGCTGAATAGATATTTTTAGAGCCAGCCTGTGGTTAAAATAGTTTGCACCAAGTTCTCACTTTTTGTTTTCTTCCTAAAGAGAGTTGGTTGGTCGAGTGGATCCCTTGTTGTTGAAATTCAATCAAGGGCATTAAAGTGTAAACCAGTTGGAAAAACAAAGAGCTTGAGGGAAATTAGTTGCTTCAACAACAACAAACAAGCACTTGGTAATCTTCTTAGAGAAATTAATGAAGAGCCAACCCCCCTCAACCAGGGAGAAGAATGAACTTTGGCTGTCAAAGCGCAGGCCTGGGAGGTTTAGAGAGAAGGTGTGAATGAAGAGAGAAGGATTAAATGGAACTTCAATGAGAACACAAAGAAATTTGGGGGATCTGAAAGCACAGCGCACCCATTTTCAGATGGAAGAGTATTTTGGAGGGCCTAGGGGTCCTAATCCTTTATGCAAATCTCCTTAGATTGAAGTTTGCTTAAGTGTTTTATTTCTTTGCATACAATTAACATTTGAAGCTCTGAAACGCTGACTGACTTCAAAGAAGCCTCCCGGTCAAGAAGCATCTTGAGTTATCAAGCCTGCTGCATTTCATCATCTTTCCAAATTTTCCGATTCTTTGAGATGAAATCACATTTTTCAGTCTTGAAGGCCTTCCACGTGCTGAATAAAATAAAAAGCTACCTTCCCCACCACCAAATGAACAAACAAACCAAGCAACCTCCGCATTGGCTTTACAGGCCAGAATTTTATCTTCTCTTTGTTGGTTTGAAGATAGATAATTTAATCTCCTATTTTACTTCCAATTTGATCATATTCCTTACACTCCTATATAACACTGATCTATGAGCAGTATTTTGTTATTTTTAAATATTTATTTGGAAATAATTTCAAATTCACAGAAAAGTTACAAAGCTGAAAACAATATAAAGAACACCCTTTCTCTCTGGCCACAAACTGATTCAAACTGATTCACAAACTGATAGATTCGCCTATCACTAGCATTTTCCATTGTTGTATCATTATGCACGTCACACACACACGTACACACATACCCCAAATTTGCTTCTAAAACTACTTGAGAGTACATTACACACCTCAAGTTACATATCCTCAGATGTCTCCATGGGGATTTCCTAAGAACAGGAATATCCTCTTACATAACCACAATATCAATAGCAACTTCAGTGAACTTAACCTCGATACAATAACTTTTATCCTGTTGATCATTTATGTTTCAATTTTGTCAGTTAACCCAATAATGTTTGGGTTTTTAAAATAATTTTATTTATTTATTTTCGCTTGTGCTGGGTCTTCATTGCTGTGAGGGCTTTTCTTTAGTTGCGGCAATTAACATTTCTTTAGTTGCAGCAAGTTGGGGTTGGTTCCTCTCTAGTTGCAGTGCCTGGGCTTCTCATTGTTGTGGTTTCTCTTGTTGCTGAGCACGGGCTCCAGGGTGTGAGGGCTTCAGTAGTTGCCGCACGTGGGCTCAGCAGTTGTAGCTCCTGGGCTCTGGGCACAGGCTCAGTACTTGTGGCGCATAAAAGTTAATAAAATAAGCTGGTGCACCACAGCATGTGGGATCTTCCCAGACCAGGGATCGAACACCTGTCTCCTGCACTGGCAGGCAGGTTCTTTACCATTGAGCCACGAGAAGCCCCAGTAATGTTCTTGATACCATTCCCCACCCACCACTGCAGTATAGGATCCCATGTAGGAGCAGGTATTACATTTGGTTGTCATGCCTTTTATAGCTTGAAAAATGTTTTTAAAGGTATATAAATTTTAAAGCATTCAGATGTTTTTAGTAAAAAATGATTAGATTCAATAAATGACTGCACAATTTAATATAGATACCTTTAAAAAATATGTTTATCTATTTATTTGGCTGCTCAGGGTCTTAGTTGTGGTACTTGGGATGTTTAGTTGCCGCAGGTGGGATCTAGTTCCCTGATCAGGGATTGAACCTGGACCATCTGCAATGGGAGTGCTGGTGGACCTCCACTGGCCCTCCAGGGAAATCCCAATATAGGTACCTTAAAGTACAAATTTTTGCCCATGTTTGTAATTGATGTATGTGGAACAAGGGTCAGGGAATAGCAGTAATAACACAGACAATAAACCTTTGTTGATGGTTTACTAGGAGCCAGCAGCTCTGCTAAGTGATTTGCATAGACAATCTGTGTGATTCCCTGTTCTATCCAGGCTTCCTTTTCTCTCTCCCCAGCACAGAATGAAGGGGCTTCCAGAAATGCACAGAATCCCCCTTCTGACCCCTTATAAGAATCTCAACCTTTGAATCCCACTTTTGGGATTCAGGCCTGGGGTCCTACAGGCCATGAAGGCAGTCCAAGGACCAGGCCTTTAGCTTGTAGATAAAGCCTGATAGCTCAGAGGGTGAAGAATTTGCTTGCAATGCAGAAGACCTGGGTTTGATCTCTGGGTCGGGAAGATCCCCTGAAGAAGGGAATGGCAACCCATTCCAGTAATCTTGCTGGAGAATTTAATTGACAGAGGAACCTGGTGGACTATAGTCCATGAAGTCCACAAAGTGTCTGACATGACTAAAGCGACTGAGCACACACACAGTAGATAAAGCAGACAAAGTTGAGGTGACAAGTGCTAGGAAGGAAAATAAAGCAGGGAGGGGGAAAGAAGTGATACCGTAGTGCTAAGTCTATTTTATTTAGGGAAGTGAGGGAAGATCTCTCTGATGAGGTGGCAATGGAAAAGAGCCTGGAAGGCAGGAAATGAAGGCGTAATCCCCATGGTGGGTGTCTAGGGGAGGAGTGGCCTCCGCTGATGACAGAAGAAATGACAAGTGCAGATGCCCTGCAGCAGGACCAGGCTTGGTGCGCATGAGGCTCGGTGGGGAGCCCACGCAGGCTGGACCACCATGATCTGGGAGGAGGATGGGAGAGGAAAGAACAGAGGTGGCAGGAAGCAGTCAGTGTGAGGACATGTAGGGGGTTGTGGTGAGGACTTTGCCTTTTATTCTAAGTAACACGAGAAACAATCATGGGCTTCCCAGGTGGCACTAGTGGTAAAGAACCCACCTGCCAATGCAGGAGACATGAGAGATGTGAGTTCCATCCTTGAGTCAGGAAGATCCCCTTTAGGAGGGCATGGCAATCCACTTCAGTATTCTTGCCTGGAGAATCCCATGGACAGAGGGGCCTGGTGCGCTACAGTCCATGGGGTTGCAAAGAGTCAGACACAACTGAAATGACTTAGCATGTACACAGAAACAATCATAGGGTCCTGAACAGAAGAATCTTTTTCATGGTTGTGACTTAGAAGCAGGTAGAAGCCAGGAAGCTGTGAGAAGGCTTTTATGACAATCCAGACAATCATGGTGGCCTGGACCAGTAGCAGTGGGATGGCTATGTTTTGATGGGAGAACTGCCATGATTTGCTGATGGAAGGATGTGGAATGAAGGGGTGTAGGTCTGAGAGAGAGAAAAGAGTCAAAAACAGCTCTGAAATGTCCGGCCTGAGCAACTGAGAACATAGATTTCTCACAGACAGAGATGAGGAAAGTGCTAGAGACAATTTTGGGGAGAGGATAAGAGTGAACATCAGAAATTCATCTTTGAATACAACAAAACCCCCATTAGACACTCAAGTGTCAGTGAAAGTGACTCTTCCTCCCAGTCTCTGGTATTTGAGGTAAGTTGACCCTTGAGCAGCATAGGGTTTAGGGTCGCCCACCCACCCCGGCACAGTGGAAAGTCCACATGTAACTTTTGACTTCCCCCCAAACTTAACTACTGATCACCTACTGTTGACCAGAAACCTCACTGGTAACATAAATGGTAGATTAATATATATTTGTATGTTATATGTACATCTACATACATATTAATATTTTGTGCATTCATGATATAACTTTTTGTTCATTTTTTTTATATTTCTAAGACCATGTGGATCATCTATGAGTTTCTTTTTTTTCAAATTGCTGCAGATCTCCAAAAATTTTTCCAATTTATTTGCTAAAAAAAAATCCATGTATGTGGACCTGAGAAGTTCAAGTGCATGTTGTGCAAGGGTCAACTCTAAAGATGAATGCAGTATTTACCACCTTCGCCACCATCACCTTCTTCGAAGCAAATTTCTTGCAAGGAATTTTTTTCTACCTGTTTAAGTTCATGGAAGAATCAAGTCCGTGACCTACAATTTGTGACTCTTCATGGGGTTTGCAAGAGTTCTCGCCGTTGGATGTGCAGAAGGAGATCTGGTTTTCCAACTTCTCTCCACACAAGATGTTATAGGATGAAATTTATTCCATGAGGTAAGTTTTGCAAGAAGGGTTAAAGAGTACGGCTGCCTGGAGATGATTTTTTGTTATTGAGGATGTGACTGGGCGATGACAGTTCTTTCCCAGCAGGAGGGAGGGTGAGTGAGCAGTCTACTGGTACGTGTTTCCGGAGGGCCATGTTTTAGAGAGAGAGAGAGAGAACGCGCATGCACCCTGCAGGATTCTTGGTGTGGGCTATGAAGACATCAAACAGGGATAGGGGATCTTTGGGGATGGGGGATCCTCCTAGAGTTTGCTGAAAGTGACCCTCTGCTTATTGTCCTGGCAGAGTTCACCCTGCTTAGTCCACTTGTAGTGATTCCAACCCCCTCCTATCCCCAGCCTTACCCCCTTTCCCCAATCTGTCCCAGTTCCAGGAACCATCCTGACATCCTTTTCAGCTTCTAGGTCTCCACGGTGACACAGCTTCAGGGCAAGGCGTAGCTTCTGAGTTCTCAGAATCTCTGCCCTTCGTCCCACACAGAAATTAAGAGGGACAGGCTCAGGGATTTACCTAGTGGTCCAGTGGTTAAGAATCCACCTTGCAATGCTAGGAGACATGGGTTTGATCCCTAGTCAGGGAACTAATATCCCACACGCCATGGAGCAACTAAGCCTGTGGGCTGCAACTATGGAGCCCACACGTCACAACTAGAGACTTCCTGTGCTGCAGTGAAAGATCTCACATAATGCAATGAAAATCCCAAGTGCTGTAACTAAGGCCCGATGCGGCCAGAAAAAAAGATAGAAGCTATATTAAAAACAAAAAAAGAACTCAGTAAACATTCTCTTTTTTCTAAAAAAAAAAAAAGAGGGACAGGCCCAGAAGACACAGATTGGAGTCCCAGCTTGCCCCTTCTTAGCTGTGTGACCTTAGGCAAACTGTGGAACTTCTCTGAGCCTCAACAATCCTCATCAGTGAAATGGGGATGATGGACCTGTCCATAGAGATGTAGCAAAGCTGTGACAAATCCGGGTCCACTGTGAGCCCCCTATGGTGCATTTGTGGGAAATCGGTGTTCCCTCCCAGGAACACCACCCTGCTTGGTGAAGAGGACGTGAACTAGATTTCAGCCCCCCTTGGTCTCCGCTGAGCATCTCTGACAGGATATTGTCCACCCAAACCATTCACACAGGTCCTGGAAATAAAGCTACAACTTTAATATATTTTTATTTCTTAAAGCTTTTTTTTTTTTAATGTGGACCATTTTAAAAGTCTTTATTGGATTCGTTATGAAATTGCTTCCATTTTGTATTTTTGGTTTTTTGGCCATGAGGCATGGGGCATCCTAGCTCCCTGACCAGGGATCAAACTCAGCCCACACTGGAAAGCAAAGTCTTCACCACTGGACCACTAGGGAGGCCCTGCTACAACTTTTAGAACATGGTACGTGCCTGATATATATTCATCATTATTGCTCAGTGATATTCTCATGGCAGGTCCGGCTCCTCCCCTGTGATCATGACCACCAGATTGGCTGGGATGCCGCCTATACCCTGCTTTCTAAGGCACAGAAAGTTTCTTCTCCGAATGCAAACAGGGTAGCCAAAAAGAGTAGCCCTGCCCATTAGAGTACCCCACCCAGCACTGCCCAGCCCTTCCAGGGAGTAAGGTCTTGGTGGGGAAGATGGATGTTACCAATTCAACCTCCTTGTACCTGGTAGCAGCTGTTGGTATGTCTGAAGTTGCAAAGAAAGGAGGCTAATTTTCCCAGCTCCAGGAAATAGCTGGAGGCCTCCTAAATGCCCCCTTCAGACGGGCAGCTGGAGCAGGCTGGGGAGAAAGCAGCGCTGCGTGGGTTTTCCGAGGACCATATGGGCCACTCGGCCCGTTCTGTGGCTACCCCCGCCCTGCTTGTCATCCCCAATCATACTGGCTCTAATCCGTGTTTTAATTTACTCTGCTGGTGCAACACCCGTGCTGCCAGGGCGGTCCTTGGGGCCCCCTCATTCCTGCTGCTGATGACAAGGCGTATGCAAAAGGCACAATTATTCACCCACCAAGGTGACAGAGGAGGCCTCTGCCTGGGAATAGTTTTCCAGCTTCTAACATTTTCATGTCAGTCGCTGAAGCACTTTGCAGTTTGCAAACAATTCTATGGAGACCTTTTTTTTCACCCCCCTCTTTCTTTCTTTTTTTTTTCAAAAAAACATTTTGATCCTAGCAAGTGACGAGACTTCAAGTGGTGGACGGCCAGCTCGTCACTGATTCTGAAGGCTGGTCTTCAGAAGGGTGGCCACACGCTCCTCCTATTCAGCCGGATTATTGCATTTTTTTTTTTAATCAAATAAGATTCCTCCTCTCCCTTCTTCTCCTCCTTTTCCTCCCACACCCCAACAACGCCAGCCTGCATGGCCTCAAACAAAGGAAAATATGTCAAGCCTGGCCTATTAATTCGTACAGATTTGGCATTGTTTATGTTCTCATGTGGACCACATTCCAAAGCACCAAAATAAAACAGCTCGAGTGTAGCTTTCAGCTCCCGAGCCCGTGATGTATTTCATTTGCTACGGTCCAGCCATGGTAACAATGCCTCTCATTTTCTCCTGGCCTAAGATGATTTTCTTTCTGTGAGGGCCATTTTGAGAGAGAGAGAGGCAGAGACAGAAAAAGAGAGGGAGACAGAGAGAGAAAGAGAGAGAGAAGAAAAGAAAACCACTTCTCTTTTCCTTTTCAGGGTATCATTTGCAATTTAAAGCTAACCTGGGGAGTGCAGAACAATGGCGCTGCCCGTAAAAATGGTCCTCGGCGGGGGCGGCCAGGGGCCCGCATGCCGAATGAGGGTGATGTCGAGCTATTTAGGTCTTTGTCCTCCCATAATATCTACTTAATGCAGTTCAATAGCAGTGGATTGTTAGCGGCATTAAGGATTCTATTAAGTTCTTCCCAAAGCCCTGCTATTCTCCTCCAGCTGTTGAGAGCCGGAGGCTTTCAGCTGAGGTTGGGGTAGAACTTTCCAGAAGCCACCTCTGCAAAATGGGTCTTCTCCAGCCTCAGAAAGACCACACTGGATCTCAGACCAGAGCCCAACGCAGAAGCATCTGCCTGTGGCCTAGCAGAGCTGTTTTCAAATCCCACCAGGACCCAAATCTGAATTGGGGGAGTCCCCTTTCACATTCTGTCAAATCTATAAAAGGCCTCCACATCTCATATTAAAGATAATCTTGTTCACTCCAAGAATTTCTGAAAACCTTTTTAGAATATTTTAGTTATTTTTTCAGTTTTGCTTTAGTGAGAATCAATGGTATGCTTTGTTCTGACTTATTTTATTTTTATTTATTTATTAATTTTTATTTTTAATATTTTGGTCATGCCACATGGCACATGGGATCTTAGTTCTCTGACCAGGTATCAAACCCACGCCCCCAGCATGAAAGAACAGAGTCTTCACCACTGGAACACCAAGCAGAGGAGCCCCATATGATGGATTGTTTAGATACAACTGGACAAGAATTTAATTTCAAACATTTGACATAATCTGACCTCTTCAGAAATATAATTAAACATTTTATAAGATCGATCTTGCAGTTTTTCTTTTTAAATTTGGAAGCCAATACTCTAACTTCATTTTTAGATAGGAAATATGGTGGACCTTGGGCCAATGGATGAAATGACTTCTAAATGCAAACAGTTTTGCCCTAAACTGACTCAACATTATTCTCAGCCTGAGTTGAGTCAGCTGTTGAACCCTAGGGGCAGCCTTTCAACCTTGACTTGATGTTCCCAGCTTAACTCTCAGGCTTTGGCAAAACCAAACAGAGCCGGGTGGCTGGGTTCCCCTCTTCAGGGCCCAATGCCATACCTGGCACACAGGGGTGACCTCAGCTTCCCACCCAAGGATCACTTATTAATGAGTTCTTAAGAGAGCCACCAGAGATCTTTGAATGCTAATTCCTTCTTGGGGCCACCATGCCCCACAGACAGTCCAGGAGGGGGTCCCTGTCTTGCCTGTTATGGCAAGAGGGATCACAGGAAAAATAGCCCTGGATGGATGGAACATCCATCCATAAGCTGACCGCCCTGTCCAGAATGGACAGAGAGAGGGAGGCGGGGACTGCGGGAAGACCAGCCGGAGGAGAGGGGGCCGCCCCAGGATTTCACACAGTTGGCTGGAAGAGGCAAGCGCTAAGCTGCCTTTTCAACCATGGTAAACCCTGTCCATCTGGCCACCCTAAAACTCTGTTAGCTTGTCCTCCTCGCCCAGGGCTGATTAGGCCTCCTGAAGCAGAAGTAACGCCATCAATGGTGTAAACCCTGGCCACTTGAGGGTATTACATTTCATTTCATGCTTGACTTAATCAAAACTGGGGAAATGAAATGTACACCTTTTTGATGTTCTTTTCCCTGCTGTTTAAAGAGAAGAATCTTAACCCATTTGATCTTCTCATGCACCCAGTAAATGACCAAATATGGCAAGCTGTCAAAAGCAGAAGGCAGCCAGTTGCCAGGCGGTGTTGGGTCACTAAGAAAGCACTTAATGCGGGCTAACTTAAGTTTGGAGCCCAGGGACCTTGTGGCAAATGCAGCATTTCTCCCAGCCGAGCTGCAGCTAGCAACTTTGGAAAGAAAAAGGTGGCTTGGGAAAAGGAGTCCGTCCTTTAATTAAGAAGGAGGGAACATGGGCTAACACTTGCTTCTCCCAGGCCTTTGAAATTTCTCCCGGCATCACTGGAAACTTTCCCGGAAACTTTTCCCAATCTCTCCCCAGTATTGGTGAAGGGGACTCTGTGTGTCTTTAGGCAAGTTACTTAACCTCTCCAGGAGCCTCAGTTAACTCATCTGTAAAATGGGGATGATTATACCTTTGATTTCATTGGTGGCTATGAGGATTAAATGGTATAATATATAGAGACTACTTAGTAGGATGCCTAGTGCACTGGAAGTTCTCAATAATTATAGCCTATGGTTATTATTGCTATATTTATTATTGGCTGCTGTGGACTCAATTGCGCCCCCTCCCAAATTTATTTGTTGAAATCCAACCTCTACATGATTATATTTGGAGATGGACTTTTAGGAGGCAATTAAGGTTAAATGAGATGATAAAGATGGGGCACACATCGAATAGATTGGGAGATTTACTGGGAGAGGAAAAAAGAGATCTCTCTTTTTCCACATGGACACACTGAGAAAAAGCCATGCAAGGACACAGCAAGATGGCAGCCTTCTGCATGGCAGGGAGAGAGTTCACACCAGAAATTCAACCAACTGACACCTTGATCTTGGACTTCTCAGCCTCCGGATTGTAAGAAAATAAATTTCTATTGTTTAAGCGGTCCCATCTGTAGGATGTTTTTTATGGCAGCTCTATGACTAGTGCACTGATCCATTAGAGTTCTGTATTCTTATTTGTGTGTACATCTCCTCAATGAGATTCTTAAATTCTTTGGAGGTTGATCCCATGACTCATCCAACTGTTTATACTGGGCACTTAGCAGTATGACTGGTACACAGTGGATAATCAAGAAATACCTGCTAAATACACAAATAGGGAGACACAGTTTTGTGTGACCAAGAGAGCCCTGGGCCTTTTCTTGTCCCACTTTGGCCACTTCTATGCTCTGTGACCTTGGACAAGTCACCCACCCTCTCTGTGCCTGAGTCTCTCCATTGGATTGGGTTAGATGATTTGTAGGGTCCCAGAGACTGTGAGATTCTGCCTTTAATCAAAGACTAAGGTGGGAAGAGCAGGGTGACAGGGTTGGTGGAGTCTAGAATGAGGCTGCTGCCTTCTTCTACCCCAGGCATCAGGAAAATGCTTGGAGATGACCCTCAGAAAGATGCCAAGATATCTCATCAGACAGCTTAATGGAAATTAGGAGGATGCAGGCTCAGGACTGTATAAACACAGGTCTTACTTAGGGGGACTTGTAACTCTGATTACTGTCTGCCCTGTGGGGCTGGGAAGGGGACAGAGTTTCCTGTCCAGAGCTCAGGGATGTGGGTAAGAGTGCAAGCCTTCTGGAGTCCTAAGTGCAGAGTCTGCTGAAGTAGATATGATTGTCCATCTAGTTTGGTAATTTTCAAGAGTCATGCATATGAAAACAGCAGGAGAAATGATTGTTAAATCCCTTTGCCCCAGCCTGAAGCCCTGCCTTCTTAACTGGCTCAGTAAAGGGGTGTCCCAGCTTTGGGATTTCTACCAGGCCTCCCTATAGAGCCAGGAATGCTTCCTGGATTCACTCCTACCCAACCAGCCTTGCCTGCCACTAACTCACTTGTGACCTTGTGGACCAGTCATATTGACTCTCTGAGCCTTAGTGTCTCCATGTCTGAAAGGAGTGTGATTAAGATTTGCCTCTTCTAGGACAGGTGTTGGTTTGCTTGTGAGGGTTTCTGCTCTGTAAGAACACACTGTTTGAGCCCTGAGCTAAGTCTCAGCCCTCCCAGGTAACAGGCAACAAGTTTGCCTGAACGAGCAGAAGACTGGAAACAAGCTAAATATACTGAGACACATCTGTGCAATGGACTGCTTTACATCCATCAAATGAAGCTGCCTCGGATGTAATGTTAAGTTAAAATAAGAACTTGAAAACCAGTATACGGAGCATAATGCTGTTTTTGTAAAATGTGTGTGTAGTGCACGTGTGTATTAATGTCACATCATGTTTATATGTTAAATATTAAAAGCATGGGCTCTGGGAAGTGGACTGTGAGTTCTAATCTGGATTCTCACTCAGTAGTTCAGAAAGCGGGCAATTTATTAACTTCATTCTTGCCTCCATTCCCTTATCTGTAAAATGAGGATGGTGTGGACACTTACCAGCCTCCTATGGTTGTTGTAAAGATTAAATGAGTCAATACCGAGTGCAGTTCTCAGAACAGGCCCCTAATAAATATCAAGTAAAATGTGAGTTGTTCTTAGTTATGTTGAAGCATTTTTTTTTTTTTAAAGTCAGACAAGATATTACCCAAACGATAATCATGGTCACGTATCATTTCTGTATTATGTAATTGACAGACAAACGATTTTTTTTTTTAAGGAAGAAAAATATCACGAGGATGGGACAGGGCTTACCTTCTTTCAGCATGGAAATATGTCCAAAAGCAATTGGGTAAGAGAAAAAGTGAGCTTTTTTAATAAGCTGTGTGGTGGGAACTCCTATTGTCAATAATAAATCCTATTGTCATTAATGTTGGTATGCACAGCGAGGCAACTCTGAAAGCCAATAGGCCACCTCTCTCACAGTGATCACTTTGGGAGCAGGATTGGGACTGGAGGGAGGCAGACAGGAAGCCGGAGGACAAAATCTGTGCTGGCACTCTATAAGCCACACTTGTCTTATCCCAATTCCATGCCTGCCCAGCAGGGCGAGAGTCTACGAGCTTCATACACTACACTCTTACACTTCTGCATTGCTTTAGTTACTTTGACAATTATTCTTTATTTCTGTGTTGGATATTATTCTTTATAATAATAAAGAATTGTTTAAACAATATGAAAACTTTTGACAATTATTCTTTGTTTCCGTTTGTTTCCATTTGATGTCATGTTTATTTTATTTCTGTTAAAGAAATGTTGTGTATTTTTTTAAGCAGGAAGGGATAGCCTTAAAGATGTAATGCAATGATAGTTATCATAGTTACTGCTATTATTTCTCCATCTGGATCTGGAGCAGAGTCGCCTGCCCCGGCCCTTGCCTGGCCCGTGGTGCAGTACTTACTCTATGAAATAGCGCTTTCATCCAGCCCTTTTGGAGCTCTTGCTGTGTGCTGGGTCTTGTGCTGTCTCAGGAATTAGCTCAGCTCATTCCTCCTCCTGGTTTTCCGTGTGGGCGTCTCTAGTGGCTCAGACAGTAAAGAATCTGTCTGCAATACCGGAGACCCAGGTTCCACCCCTGGGTTGGGTAGATCCCCTGGAGATGGGAATGGCTAACCCACTCTAGTATTCTTGCCTGGAGAATCCTATGGAATGAAGAGCCTGGCAAGCTATAGTCCATGGGGTCGAAAAGAGTCAGACATGACTGAGAGACTAACACTTTCCCTTTCACAGAAACTGGTTCTGTAAATATCCCCATTTTAATTTTTTTTTAATTATTTTTTTTATTTGCCTGTGCTGGGCAGCCTGTGGGATCTTAGTTCCGGACCAGGGATTGAGCCCACGCCCCCTGCTTTAGAAGTGCACAGTCTTAACTGCTGGACAGCCAGGGAAGTCCGACTCCCATTTTTCAGTGAAGAAGTATGAAGTTCAGAGACCTCAAGATACTAGCTCAGGATTGCACAGCTAGTAAGAGATGCAGATGGGAGTTACACCCTCCGAGTTGGTTTCTGGAGCCTGTACGTTCAATAGATACAACCCTGCTCTGCTCAGCCCAGATTTATCCATATAATTACATCTTCAGCTCTCCTGCTTTGGGGACCCCTAGCACTTTTTTTTTTTCTTCACTGGAGCTGTATGCAACCAAATATCCCACCAAGAAAACCCCAGTGTCTGCCCCATCCCTGGGCCGCCCGGGTTTTTTTTTTCCCTCCTTTTTGTTAAAAGGCCTCATTTCTGACTTGATGAAAACATTTGTAATAGATAATCAAATGCTGATATGTTGCAAGGGACAATGCCTTATTTGTTAAATATAAATGAACATGAACACGGGTCCTCAGTGCCAGAAAGGCAAGGGGTTTGAAGGCCTTTTCAGCGACACAGGCTGAGCCCGGGGAAAGAAAGCCAGGCGCCTGTAAAGGGTCTCGCCTAGGACGGTGATCGTCCGACAGCTCTTGTGTGACAAGATACATAGTTTCTTTTCAGCAACAGGCAGATTATCGGTTACTATAGTTTCCCTAATGCTCAAATACAGCTCAGGCCTAAGCTGAACAGAATAGGTTAAAAGGTGCCGAAGTTTGGCCCGGGAAACCACTGTTGAGAATCAGACACCGAACAAAGCAAAAAGCACATCTCCCTGGTCTTTGATGTCTTTTCTGAGGGATGTAGAGTGAGAAAAAATACAACCGGTGCTCAGGCCAGGGGCTGGCTGGGGCCCCTGTGACAATGGCTGGCCGATTGGGAGTTCAGCCGAATGCTCAGACAATGCCCCCAATCCCAGGCGTCCCTGGGTGCACTGTTCCTTCACAGACACCCTGCTGGAAACAGCATTTTAGCCCCCAGTTTCTTAGAAAGTTCCTGCCTGCCTCCTCCTCCCTTCCAAACCCAATCCTTTTTACAAGCTCCCTCCTTACAGAGCCGGCTTTCTCACTAACCTGCCACCAGTCCCCAGCCCAGCCTCTGCAACACAGCCACCCGGAGCATCATTTTTCCGCCTGCTTTAAATTTTCCTAGATCTGCATAAACATCCTTTCTCAACCTCTGAAAAGAAGGAAGCTCTCTCCCTTCCAGTCATTCATCTTTGCTCTAAAATATTGCCTTGTGTATCCCTGGGAGGTGACACTGTGACGTTTTTTCATAAACGGGATTAAATTAACCACTATTTATGCCCGCAACGTGGGTTCCTCCTCTTCTGCCGGGATCTGTTTATTTCATTTTGCTTTTTATTTAAATTTAGGGAGCAAGATAAACGTGCCTTCTCATTTGGAGATCTCCATCCATCACCGGTCGGCTCCATCTGGGAAAACAAGTGAGTGGGAGCTTGTGGGCAAGGGAGAGGCAGCCAGCCGGCAAGCTGCAGGCTCAGGCATGGAGTTCTGAATGCTTTTCAGTGGTTGTTGCAGTATTGTGCTCCTCGTTGTCATTAGTTCTTTATAATGTTTCATGAAAAATATCTAATTGTAACAACTGTATTCCGAGAGTGAACATATTCCTTGAATTGAAGCGCTCACAATGGCCATAGGATAACTGTCCTTGAATTTGAGCCCTTTGTGGGCTGTCAATAGGCTTACAATGTGCTGAATTAGCAGGCATTTTAATGGGCAGATGCAATAGCCGCCATTCTTCAGCCTCAAATCTTCTTATGCAAATACCCCATGAATTCAGTTCAAAGCGCTGCCTTCAAAATGAGCTGATCCTCCCTCTCCGAAGGGACCCCGGGAGAAAGTGACATGAGAAAAGTTTAGACACTTGTTTTTATAACTGGACATGATCTTGTTATCATAATCTGATACTGGTCACTTGCATGGCCGGCTTGTAGGATTTTAAACCCTTAACAGAGAGAGATAATCTTGGCCTTTGTAGGAGTGTGGACAGAATCCCGGCGTGCAGGAAAGCCGGCAGTGAGAAGCACAGTTCTTGTTTTCTCAAACAAAACTTTTCATGATAAAAGCTTTTATCCTAGGATAATCACCCGGCTGGATTTCAGTGGTGTTGGTAAGGTTGGCCAAGGGCGGTAAAGGCAAATTTTTGAAAAATGGAAATAACCAGTTCTTGAGATTCACTCACAGTCACATGGAAATCAGCTCTCAGAGACCCTAAAACAGCGGTTGGAGAGTTTTCAAATATCCCAAAGAAAACCGAGTTCTGCTCATCTCTACCTAGCCCCAGGAGAGATAACAGAAGGAGAGCTAATATTTCTGCAGCATCAAAATGTGTCCAGCATTTTTATTCTGTTCCTTGTCTTTTACACACACAGCAACTTGTTTAATTTTCACACCAACTTGTTTAATTGACATACATCAACTTGTTTAATTTCCACAAATGTCCTAAGGAGTAGCTACCACTTTTAGGCCCATTTTATGGATGAGACAAATGAGGAAAGGGGTTGATTCCTCATCTAGGCACTGAGAGGTTATTAAGCCCTCATTTTTAAGAGGAAAAACTGTGCTGCAGGCCCATCAACTAATTCCAGTGGGAAATGGTAACTCCCCTGTGAAGACTTTTCTTTCCAGGAGAATCTGCATCTCCTCCCCCAACCCCCCTTCCCCCCGCTGCACTCCCCCCACCCCTACCCCCTTGCCTCCCACCATGACTTGAGTAGCCTAACCAGTATAAGGGTATTTGGTCAGTTGGCCCCTAGAAAGTGTTTTTTGACCCAGTTATATGACAGATTTGTATTTATAAAAATACTTTAAAGGAGAATATACATCTAATGGACTTCCCTGGTGGCTCAGTGGTAAAGAATCTGCCTGTGATGCAGAAGATGCAAAAGATCTGAGTTCAATCCCTGGGGTCAGGAAGATCCCCTGGAGGAGGGCATGGCAACCCACTCCAGTATTTTTGCCTGGAGAATCCCATGGACAGAGAAGCCAGGTGGGCTACAGTCCATAGGGTCTCAAAGAGTTGGACATGACTGAAGCAACTAAGCACGCATACATACAATTAATAGTCACAGACATTCTCCTTTATATCATACACTAGAATTGTATGTAGAACCCAATCCCAAGGCCACATAGAAGTTAAATACACTGAGATGGCACATTATAACTTGAAAGTCAGTTATGTTGCTTAACAGAGAGTGACAGATGGTGCGTTGCTATCGTTAATAGGAACAGCAGGCATTTTCTGACTATTTGTGCATTATCTACACATTTGTCTACTGAGGGTTAGCTCATTTATTCCTTATGTCCACACTGGGAAGAAAAGAAGGTTTATGATTTCCATTTAACAGCTGAGAAAATTGAGACCCAGAGAGATTCCGTAATTTGTCCAAGGTCAAAAAGCTGAGATCTGAACCCAAGACATCTGAGAAATCTGACTCCACCCTCAATCACTCTGCTACATATCAGTCCAGATGGTCCGGCCACTCTGGGGGTCCAGTGGCTGTGTTTTCCCTTGATCAACCCTGGTGTTGCCACTCCCACCAGTTTATTGGAATTCTCCTTCCCCTTACCAAAAGTCAGATTTTATCAGATTCATTTCCCCTTTGCTCCCTGCCTCTTGCTGTAAGAGTTTTTGGTTCATTACGTTATTTGTGTGGCATCCCCACATTGTGCGTGTGTGTGTGTGTGTGTATGTCTGTGTGTGTGTGTGTTTGGTGTGGAGGATGATTGTGGAGAGGAGGAAGGAGAGAAGAAGCAGAATAATTGACCACTAGGAAGACTGGCGGAGAAAGCAGTGGCACCCCACTCCAGTACTCTTGCCTGGAAAATCCCATGGACAGAGGAGCCTGGTGGGCTGCAGTCCATGGGGTCGCGAAGAGTCGGACACGACTGAGCGACTTCACTTTCACTTTTCACTTTCATGCATTGGAGAAGGAAATGGCAACCCACTCCAGTGTTCTTGCCTGGAGAATCCCAGGGATGGGGGAGCCTGGTGGCCTGCCGTCTATGGGGTCGCACAGAGTCGGACACGACTGAAGCGACTTAGCAGCAGCAGCAAGCAGTAGCAGGGAGACTGGAGTCACCAGAGGCAAAGAACTTGCTCAGGGTCCTGGATCTGGGTCAGTGCCTCCAAAATACCCTCAGCCAAGAGACACTAGACTTAGAACTCTGCTGCTGCTACTGCTAAGTCACTTCAGTTGTGTCCAACTCTGTGCGACCCCATAGACGGCAGCCCACCAGGCTCCCCCGTCCCTGGGATTCTCCAGGCAAGAATGCTGGAGTGGGTTGCCATGTCCTTCTCCAATGCATGAAAGTGAAAAGTGAAAGGGAAGTCGCTCAGTCGTGTCTGACTCTTCGCGACCCCATGGACTGCAGCCCACCAGGCTCCTCCGCCCATGGGATTTTCCAGGCAAGAATACAGGAGTGGGGTGCCATTGCCTTCTAAAGGTTTGTTACCCTAAAGAATTAAATGACAAGGATGAGACCTATCTATGCTTCCCAGAATAATATCATGATCATTACAGCAGTAACAACAAATGATAATAGTAATAGGCATAATTAGATGCTTTACCATGCCCCAGGCACTGTGCTAATATGTGGATAATCCACTGGCCCTATATATAACAATGCAAAGGAAGAAAAATGCCACAACTATGGAATAAAATAACTGATTGTTGGGAACGTCGGATAGGGGAAATTAATGATAAATGGTGATTTACTCTGCTTATGTTATATAACAAATATCACAGAAGGGGTGACTTAAGAAACAGATTTAATTTATCATAGTTCTGGAGGGTGGACATCCAAGATTAAGGTGCCATCTGGATCGGTTTCTGATGAGGCATCTCTTCCTAGCTTGCAGACAGTCCCCTTCTCACTGTGTCCCCGACATGACCTTTCCTCTGTGTGCTCATAGACAGAGAGAGAGAAGGAGAGAGCATTCTAGGGTCTCTTCCTCTTCTTGTAAGGATGCCAGTCAGATTAGAGCCCCACCTTCATAACCTTATTTAACCATAATTACCCTCTTAACATCTCTCTTTCCAAATACAGTCACAGTGGGCATTTTGAGGGTGACATACTTCAGTCCATAACAAATAGGGATTCTGGGAACGATTACTAGTATGGCAGCATCTGAGGCTACATGAATGATTCCAACAAAGAAACTGCAAAGAAGCACACTGGTTTTGTTTGGTCTACACAGTGTTTTAAAAACAGAGAGTGAAAGCACATCAATACCTGCATTTTCAACTCCTTTTGAAAAATGGAAAGCTCTGACAGCTCTGGACCTGTGACCTTTCCTAAACAACCAGAGTTGGCTGGTTGGTGCTTTGTATAGGCAGCAAGTTCACTTTTCCAAAGTCCCCACCACTCCCTATTGTGCAGCCCTCAATTTCTCATTCAAAACTTGAGGAATCAGATGCATTTCTGAACCAAGAACTTTTTCAAGATTTTCAAGATTTTTGAAGATTTCAAGCACATAATACAGAATGTCCACTGGAGGAGGGCATAGCATTTCACTCCAGTTTTCTAGCCTGTAGAATCCCATGGACAGAGGAGCATGGCAAGCTATAATCTATGAGCTCACAAAGAGTCAGACACCACTGAACACATACCCACATACTCTATTACCTTCAGTTCAGTTCAGTTGCTCAGTTGTGTCCAGCTCTTTGTGACCCTATGAATCGCAGCACGCCAGGCCTCCCTGTCCATCACCAACTCCCAGAGTTCACCCAAACTCATGTGCATCGAGTCGGTGATGCCATCCAGCCATCTCATCCTCTGTTGTCCCCTTCGCCTCCTTCCTCCAATCCCTCCCAGCATCAGAGTCTTTTCCAATGAGTCAGCTCTTCACATGAGGTGGCCAAAGTACTGGAGTTTCAGCTTCAGCATCAGTCCTTCCAATGAACACCCAGGACTGATCTCCTTTAGGATGGCCTGGTTGATCTCTTTGCAGTCCAAGGGACTCTTTTTATTAATAAACTTACTATCATACTTAGATAAGCCTGCAGGGTGCCTACAGTGCCACCTGTGATCTGGGAGACCTGGGGTTTGATCCCGGGTTTGGGAAGATTCTCCTGGAGAAGGGAAAGGCTACCCGCTCCGGTATTCTGGCCTGGAGTCCATGGGGTCACAAAGAGTCCTGACAGGACTGAGAGACTTTCACATCATACTTAGAAATGTAGCAACATAGTTGCCATACAAACACTTTCAAGGAACAAGAAGCTGTGATTGAGAGAAATCTATAGTTTGAGGTAGACATTCCGTCTTAATTTTAAATGATCTTTGTTTAAACTTCTTGTGCCGTTTGGAAAATGGGAGAAAGGATCACTATAAAAAGCTCATTTATTGAGCACTTCTCTTCAGTTGCAAAAGATAATTGACCTGATATTCTTGCTTTGAGGTGCTACATTTAATAGGCATTGATGGACATGTAAACAAAGTTATAATGCTGTCAATTCAGTTCAGTCCCTCAGTCATGTCCGACTCTTTGGGACCCCATGGGCTGCAGCATGCCAGGCCTCTGTCCATCACCAACTCCTGGAGCATACCCAAACTCGTCCATTGAGTCAGTGATGCCATCCAACCATTTCATCCTCTGTCGTCCCCTTCTCCTCCTGCCCTCAATCTTTCTCAGCATCAGGGTCTTTTCCAATGAGTCAGTTCTTCTCATCAGGTGGCCAAAGTATTGGAGTTTCAGCTTCAACATCAGTCCTTCCAGTGAACACCCAGGGCTGATTTCCTTTAGGATTGACTGGTTGGATCTCCTTGCAGTCCAAGGGACTCTTAAGAGTCTTCTCCAACACCACAGCTCAAAAGTATCAATTCTTCAGCACTCAGCTTTCTTCACAGTCCAACTCTCACATCCATACATGACCACTGGAAAAACCATAGCCTTGACTAGACGGACCTTTGTTGACAAAGTAATGTCTCTGCTTTTTAATATGCTGTCTAGGTCGGTCATAACTTTCCTTCCAAGGAGTAAGCGTCTTTTAATTTCATGGCTGCAGTCACCACCTGCAGTGATTTTGGAGCCCAAGAAAATAAAAGTCTGTCACTGTTTCCACTGTTTCCCCATCTCTTTGCCATGAAGTGATGGGACCAGATGCCATGATCTTAGTTTTCTGAATGTTGAGCTTTAGGCCAACTTTTTCACTCTCCTCTTTCACTTTCATTAAAAGGCTCTTTAGTTCTTCTTCGCTTTCTGCCATAAGGGTGATGTCATCTGCATATCTGAGGTTATTGATATTTCTCCTGGCAATCTTGATTCCAGCTTGTGCTTCTTCCAGCCCAGCGTTTCTCATGATGTACTCTGCATAGAAGGTAAATATTGTCACCCTGTATAATCAGGGTGACAATATACAGCCTTGACGTATTCCTTTTCCTATTTGGAACCAGTCTGTTGTTCCATATCCAGTTCTAACTGTTGCTTCCTGACCTGCATACAGGTTTCTCAAGAGGCAGGTCAGGTGGTCTGGTATTCCCATATTACCTTAGACCACCCCCCCCCGAACAGTGTGATCTGGGGCAGCACCCCCATAATCAATCAACTAATATTTCTTTTCTTTTTAAAATTTATTTATTTATTTGGCTGCTCTGGCTGTTAATTGTGGCATGCATGATTTTCCATGTTAGTTGAGGCATGTGAACTCTTAGCCGTGGCATGTGGGATCTGGGGGCTTGGAGTTTTAGCCACTGGACCACCAGGGAAGTCCCTCAATCAACTAGCATTTCTGTAGTAAAATGTATTAATATTACATGGGACAAATAAAGGCTTTACTTAGCCTCTGTTGTGATCAGTTTCTGCTGCCAAAGAAGATGATGCCAGGACAGGTTTGGCCACAAATTGATTACAGAAAATGTATAGTGTCCAAAGCCTTTGCGTCTGGGAATTTCCGGCAATGGATTTGGCCCTGTCTTCCACCAACCCAGCCTGCTTCACCACCCTGAGTTCTGACCTGGCCCTGAGGCATCTGCTTATAACTTCTGCTTCAACAGGTGAAGAGCAGGGGACAGTATATGGGCGAAAGAATTGTTTCTATGACAAAGGCTTGGAGGCAGGAAACTGTTTAGGTATATTTCAGAGAGAGATTTCCTGGCAAAAGTCAAATGAAACTGATTTCTGTTAAGACAATTTTGGGGAAGGGAAACACATTTCAGAAAAAGCTTTCAGAGTAAGAGCTGCAGCCTGTCCCTCCCATGGTCCTGCCTCAGTCTTTTGAAGGGCATTTCAGGCTGGGGGTTGTGAGGATGATAACTCTAGGTGATTCTGCAGAAGCCTGGCTCTTAAGTTTGGCGGCAGGGAAGACGACGGTAGTCCCATTAATAACAGCATCACCCAAATGCAGCAGCAGCAGCACACAGCTCTGTTTGCTCTGCGTGTGAGTTCGGACAGGTCAAGATGTCAAAGAGTGATCAGAAATTAGCATAACTGGACAAGTCACATGGACTTGAGAACATAATGAACAACTCTGTTTACCATTTCATCCGGGGGCCAAAAGGAGAAAGGAAAAAAAAAGATCCTGATTATTCCTTTTCTTTTTCCTAGCAACCCAAATCATGTTTATTTACCATTTAAACAGACTATTTAAAAACATAATTCAGGTTGCAGCCCTTCCCTGCTGGATGGCCTCACAGTAATGAACAAAATAAAGGCCCCCTGCCCTCCGGGAGCTTCAGATTTTCAGAGAGAGGTGGGCAGGTGATCATGTGACTCCACCCACAGTGCCTGTAACCACAGCAGGTGAGGATCCCAAAGTCAACGGGTCCCCTGTTAGTGGCCTTTCAAGAGGAGAAACTGAGGCCATGCCTAGAGGAAAGATATGTCTTGGTCCTTTGTCCTGATATGGCCACACTTCATCACTTTTTAGGTTTCCCAGGTAGAGCTAGGTGGTAAAGAATCTGCCTGCCAAAGTAGGAGACATAAGAGACGTGGGTTCAATCCCTGAGCCGAGAAGAACCCCCTGGAGGAGGGCATGGCAACCCACTCCAATATTCTTGCCTGGAGAATCCTTATGGATAGAGGAGCCTGGTGGGCTACATACAGTCCATCGGGTCACAAAGAGTCAGACACGAAACTTTAGGTGCAAATCGAATAGTGCTAACTTACCTCTTCAGTTTGAACACGTTGGAGCAGCCCTTCAAAGAAGGACTACTCGTGCCGCTTGTTTGGTTCGTTCGGTGTGCCGCTTTTCCTTGAGCGTCAGTGTAGAAAGGCTCCAAGGAAATGACTGTGGTTTCGATCACCATCTCTCTACGAGTACGTGCTGCACTTCAGAGAGGGGTCTCAACTTTGCCCAGAGTTTTTCCTGGAGGGTAATTGGAAACTGTGGTTAACGTAGCATGGCTTTTGAAATTGAGTTGAAAAGTTCATCAAAATGTCATTAATCTGCTTTACATAGCCTTTCTTGATTAAGTCAAACTTGTGTCTGCCCGATTATTTATGAAGCGGAGCTCTGGACGGGGCTGCTTTGGCATCTGTGGCCTGACATTAGGTCAGAGAAGGCAATGAATGCTTGACACTGGGTAGGGGGTGGTCCTCTGAGTCCCAGTCAAATGCCATCACCGCCCACTTGCAGCCAAAGGAGACCGAATAGTCCACACAGATCATTTCTAACCTATTGACAACGTTTGATGGTGAGGTTCAGCGGAACATCTACACTGTGCAAAGCATGATAGGAAATGCCAAAAATAAGTAGTCCTTTGTCATCTTGGGGTAACTATTTGGAAGAAGCCCTTGCATATTTCGAGCTGGCCCTGACTCCCATGTGATTTTGCTCAGGCTGTCCTCTGGAATAGTCACCAAGAGAAGACCCTGGCCTGGGCCTGCCTTCTGAGCTCTGCTCTGCAGTGTGATTGGCAATGAGCCTCTTAGTTCCACAGCCATAGTCATAAGAGGGACAGTAATGGCAATGATGGTAAGCTGCTGCACATTTCTATGTGCCCGGCACGCAGCGCTTACGCTCATCCTGGTGAAAGAGGAGTTATTAGTCTCATTCCTCTGACAGAGGCTTCCCGAGAGGAAAGAATCTGCCTGCAACGCAGGAGACACAGGAGACCCAGATCCGATCCATGGGTCGGGAAGATCTCCTGGAGGAGGAAATGGCAACCTATTCCAATGTTCCTGCCTGGAGAATCCCATGGACAGAGGAGCCTGGCAGGCTAGAGTCCATGGGGTTGCAGAGTCAGACACGACTGAGCGACTAAGACTTTCCTTTGATAAAGACACAGAGGCTCCAAGAAGTTCAGAACCCCCAAACTTGTGTACAAGTTTCACTTACCCAGAGCCTCAGGGTCAAGGTTGGAACCCAAATCTGTGTGACAGAGGATGTTCTGGGACTGAATTGCCATGACTGAATTTGTGTGTGTGTGTGGTTTTTGCCTCGGAGGAGCTGGGAGTTGCTCACAAACCAATTTCCTTTGGGCAGAGAGGATGTTTCTCTGCCTAATTGCCCAGAGGTCCACAGACCCCCTTAGTCAGTGTGACATAATTTGTAGAGAAAGTGAAAGTGAAAGTCAGTCATGTCTGACTCTTTGCAACCCCATGGACTATACAGTTCATGGTATTCTCCAGGCCAGAATACTGGAATGGGTAGCCTTTCCCTTCTCCAGGGGATCTTCCCCATGTAGGGATTGATCCCAGGTCTCCCGCATTGCAGGCAGATTCTTTATCAGCTGAGCCACAAGGGAAGCCCAAAAATACAGGAGTGGGTACCCTATCCCTTCTCCAGGGGATCTTCCCAACCCAGGAATTGAACCGGGTCTCCTGTATTGCAAGCAAATTCTTTATCATCTGAGCTATCAGGGAGGCTTTGGCACAAATCACAAACCAAGGGCAATTTAAGAGGACATGCACGCACCCACAAAAAGTGGGATGGCAGGATCAGTGAAGACCCGAGGGAGACCACCAGTGGGTCTGAGAACCGGCCAGAACCACAGTCTCCTGGCGGCCACGCGCATCCAGTCACCTGCCCTGAGGACTGCACCCACCTCTGGTGGTTCTGAGAAGGAGGGAAAAGACCTTGCTCTGGAGCAGTTGCTGCCCTAGGCCTGGTCTTGTGTGACTGTGGTTTTCCTTGTTTGTCCTGGAGGCAAAAATATGGCACGCAGGGTGGCTGCAACTTCTGCCAGCAAGCTCAGCACATGTCATTAGACACAATTTATATGGGACGAGTTTTCCTCTTTGAGAGAGAACGAGACAGAACCCATATTTCTGGAGTTTCAGAAGCTTCAGTGACCCCTGACAGTGCTCTGGGCAAGCTGCCACCAACACCTCGGGATTCAGTCAGACCCTGTTTTATGAGTTTCTAGGTCCCCCAAAGACATCTTTATTAATGTCCGACTCCAGAGTGTGACTTCTTAGGGTCAGCTTCCCCATATCTCTCTGGTAGATTCCGCAGGGAGAGGAGGGACACAGGCACAACAGACTCCTGGGCTTCTTTGTGTTCGTTTTTTTACGATTTGAGATGTTTCTTCCTCCTCCTCCTCTTTCCCTTCACTCACCCCACCTTCCCTTCATCTTCCTCCTTCTTCTTCTCCTCCTCTACCTTCTTCTTCTTCTCCCTCCTCAATGTTTTCCATATTTCATAGGTTTCATATTGTAAAATATATCACCCGAGACATCAGTGCATCATTCTTGCCAGGCTGGCAGAGGGGATGAGGCTATTCTATAAGCTACATCATCCTCAACAAGCTTATTCCAACTTTTAATGACTGGCTGGGGCTTTACATGTGAGGGGTAAAAATACCCAATCTGAACCACTGGAAGCAAAAATGAGAATTTAATTATTGGCTCATCTAACCAAGAGGTCCTGGGTGGCACTAGCTCCAGGTTGAATCTCTCTTCGAAAGATATTAATAGAATCTGGTCTCCTTCTTTCCTCTTGGTTGGCTCCCTCTTCAGACAGCCTCACTCCTTACTGTGTGCAATGGCTTCCAGAACTCCCTGGAATGTTTCTGCATCTGTTCCTGTCCTTTCCCCAACAGTCAGGGCCTGACTTTCACTGGCTCAGATTGAGTCATATGCCCTTTTCTGAACCAAATGGTCAGAGGATAGGGAATGGACAGAGGGATGGAACTTTGCTAAAGAAACAGGTTTGCCGGATTCTTCTTCTGCAGAAGCTTGGAAGCAAGTGAAGACAGCCTTACTGCAATATTATTTTTAATCAATATGCAAAATATCCTTCTAGAACATCTTTACTGGCTATAGCCACTAATTCACATTCCCCTGAGAAAGAGAGCGAGCTGCATGTTTTGCTGGATTTTTTTTCTGAGTTCAGGAAATTGTTGCTTTTTCTTCTAAAGTAAGGAAACTTTAATTTGAGTATAAAAATGTATTAAAAAAATAAAACCTTTAGTTTTAACAACTAAGAAGTCTAAAAGGAAATACCAAAAGCACTGATGTTAATATTTTCCACTCTCATGGAAATATTAACCTTTAAAGGGCAGTCATATCCATCATTACTTTTGATCAGTGGGTCTCAACCAGGAACATTTTTATCCCTCAGGGGGTATTTGGTGATGTCTTAAAGACATTTTGGGTTGTTACAACTCAAGGGGAGTTGTTTCTGTTACCTACTGGGTTGAGGCCAGGGATGCTATACACATAATAGCTCTCCAACAAAGGATTGGAGGACAGCAAGGGATTAGTTGCTAAATTGTATCCCACTCTTTGGTGACCCCATGGACAGTAGCCTGCCAGGCTCCTCTATCCGTGGGATTTCCCAGGCAAGAACTCTGGAGTAGGTTGCCATTTCCTTCTCCAGGGGATCTTCCCGACCCAGGGATCGAACCCACATCTCCGGCCTTGGCAGGCAGATTCTTTACTGGTGAGCCACCAGGGAAGCCCCCAACAAAGGATTATTTGCCCCCAAATGCCAATAGTCCTGAAGTTGAGAAATCTTCTTCTTGACCCTCACAACATGTCCATGGGTAAGTACAACTGGGGACATAATGTCCTCATTTGACATTGTCCAGAGAGGCTGTATTCACGAGGAAGGTACTTGGCTCCAAGAAACAGAAAATCCAACAGTTCCTTGAATAAACAGACATTTCTTTTTCCTCAAATAACCAGAAATCCAGGACCTGGCAGCAGCTGATGTTTATGTGCTCAGATGCCACCAGAATCCTTGGTCCTCTGCCTCTTCTCTGTCATCCTTATTGGGCTAGCTGTCATCTTCATGCTTTTTACCACATGGGTGTTATCGGGTTTCTGCAACTCCCTAAATCATGTCCACTCGAAGCAGGAAGAATGGAGAAAAGGCTTGGCACCAGGCACCCCTGTATTTTTTTTACCAGGCAATCAAAACTCTCTTTCGGTGCCACCCTCTTCTCTTTAGACTTCTGCTGACATTTCATTGGTCAGAACTGAGTCAAGTGGCCACCTCCAGCTGCAAAGGATTCTGCGAGAGGGAGAAATCAACATCCCAGCTGTATAACAGGAGGCAGCCAAGAAGAGAGAGTGGGGAACCAATGCTGAATTAGGCAACAAATGGTGTCCACCACAGTGGAGCAAGGACTTGCTCAAGGTCAGAGGTGAATCTAGGATTCAAATATTTTGATAGGTTCCCCAAGCATATTTGCTATCGTCCTTTAGTAGTTCAGTCGAGTCCGACTCTTTTGCAAGCCCCACGGACCGGACTTTAGCTCACCGGGCTCCTCTGTCCATGGGATTTCCCAGGCAAGAATACTGAAGGGGTTACCATTTCCTTTTCCAGGGAATCTTCCCTAATCAAGGATTGAACCTGCATCTCCTGCACTGGCAGGCAGATTCTTTACCACTGAGCCACCTGGGTAAGGAATATGTCCTTAATTGGAACATGTCAGGGTTTTTGTAACATCTGTGTTTTCAGAAAGATGAAGCTTGCAAATGAGCCCAGAAAAAGAACTTGCTCTTTGGAAATTCCACAAGTTTTGTTTAGCTGACCAGAAATTGTTATTTGTATCCCTGCTGCCCTGGCCACCAGAAATCATGGGCCTATTCATAACTGCAAGACTGCTACTGATCATAATAGCAATAACTCAAGCCCAATAGTCCTGCGAAATAGCTAGGTGTCTCAGGTTTCAGATATAAGAAGCTCAAAATAATAAAAGTGTAAAATCCCAAACAAATTGCCTATCTGGAAACTCTCTGGATGGAAATGAAATATCAAGACAAACAGGTGATACTTACAGACCAGTATTTTTCAGTTGCAGCCCATTATTGGTGGCAAATTCAGTTTAGCGGGCCATGACCGGCATTAAAGAATATGGAATAGAAGAAATAGTAGAAAAGAAAGTCTCAGAGTGCATTGCATATAGGAAGGTCAGTATGATGTATAACTTTGTTGCAGCGTGTGTGTGTGTGTGTGTGTGTGTGTGTGTGTGCATGTGTGAAACTGTGTGTATCACACTGCAGTATAAAATGTAGGCGCTTCCTTGGTGGTCCAGTGGTTAAGAATCTGTCTGCTAATTCAGGGACATGGGTTTGATCCCTGGTCTGGGAAGAGTCCCCTTGCCTTGGAACAACTAAGCCCATGCACTGCGACTACTGAAGCCTGCGTCCTAGAGCACATGCTCTGAAATAAGAGAAACCACCATAATGAGAAGCCTGCACACCACAGCTGGAGCGTAGCCCCTATTCTCTGTAACTAGAGAAAGCTAGCGTGCAGCAACAACGAGTCCATGTGCCACACCAAAGACCCAGGGCAACCAAAAATAGAACAAAATTTATGTATATATAATGTATTTCTTACTGTATGGGCCACAATCAACAGGTTTGAAAAAGCACTGCATTCCCTTTGTCCACAAATGAAACAGCAATGTAAGCAGAAGACCAAACTGCCCTGGGATGCAGGCAAGGCCGGAGCCATATCGACTTAGGCCGTTAATGAATTGTCCTTCTGCTTCCTAATTATCCTGAAAGCCTGATTGAGAGGGCTTTTTGCGGAAATCTAAATAACCCTCCTGCCACTCTCTGTCTCGCTGGGCTGAGTGGCTAGTCCGCCTTGGCACTCTGCAAGCCAGTGCTGGTTAATTAGAGCGGCTGCTCTCAGGGGACAACCCCTGTGTGGTGTCACAATTCCCTGGATTCTGTCGGATTGGTGGCCTGAGATAACTTGGTTGTTTCACCTCTGAGAGGCGATGTGCTGGTTGAATTGTGAGGGATAGACAACTGGTGATCTCAATACCTTCTGTTTTAAAACGGGGGTGTTCCAGATTTGGGCTTCAATATTGATCCCACCCTGCTTCTGATTTGAATCTATTTACGTTAAAAATTAAGCGAATTTAAAATAGCCTCTATCCCAGCAACTAGCTTCCTTGCTTTGAGATACTTCTTGCTTTTCATCCAGACACTAGTTTTTCTTCTCTTCAACATTCCTGATGCAAGGTGGTGAGGAAAGGAAGTAGGCAAGTAAGAAAGCTTCCTTGGGGCAAATCTCACCAATAATCCTTCCCAGGGGCAATAGGTACCTCATATGAGGAAGAGAGCCCTTTGGACTTTAATTCAATTGTTTCGAGAACAGTGCCCTCTCCCTCATCTCTTATGATTCTTGCATCCACAGAAGAGTAGTAAGTACAACCATCTAGACTTCTCTGCCCAGAATACCACCGATCTCTATTAAACCACCATAACTACTTCAGGTCAAGGGGAAAGTAGGAAATAAGCCCCTTGAGCTTTGCTTAAAATGAGCAAACTGTAAAATGTCCTATTCTCTTCTGTGACCCTAAACAGCATAATTAAACTCTATATACTAAAATGTCACTTTATGTATTTTCTATAGGACTTTCCTGGTGGCTCAGATGGTAAAGAATCTGCCAGCAATGAAGGATACAAGTGAAAAGTGTAAGTCGCTCAGTACTGCCTGACTCTTTGTGACGCCATGGACTGTAGCCCATCAGGCTCCTCTGTCCATGGAATTCTCCAGGCAAGAATACTAGAGTGGGTTGGCATTCCCTTCTCCAGGGGATCATCCTGACCTAGGGATCGAACCCAGGTTTCCTGAACTGCAGGCAGACTTTTTACCACCTGAGCCACCAGGGAAGTCTCCTGCAATGCAGGAGACCTGGGTTCAATCCCTGGGTCAGAAAGATCCCCTGGAGAAGATTCTATAACTGGCTTCATCTTTCCCTAGGGTTCCCATTCTCATTAATACCAGTGTCTTCTGGTTTAAGAGAGTCTCTTTTGGGTAAATATTAAATCTATTTAAAGTTCCTGACAGAGCTATTTCTTCCCTCTCCAATGATCATTCGTCTCCTTTGTAATTTCCAGTATGGCACCTAGGTACAAGGGAAGATTACGTACCCTCATGGCAACCAAGAGAAGGGGCTAATGACCCTTGGGTTATTCCCTGGGCCTCACTAAGGAGTCCTATAGCCTACCACATAATGACTTAGCATCTAGTGGTGTGGCCCATTCCTTCTGGTCTGAGGGACATTTGGCTTGCGCCCACTGCTGAGACCTTTAGTTATGGCTTCTAGTTGTAAAGTCCACACTCTGGGACTGCCCCATTTTAACCCTCAGTTCCTACTGGCTCACTGTGTCCCACAGCTTCTCTACCCTTTACTCTGACATGTGGGAATTTGGGGGTCCCCTGTGTTGGCTACGGACAAGCAGGGGCTCTGTTCATGTCTGTTCACCTTGACAATATCCTTGGATTGTGTTGTTCCAGGTTGGGTATGACCATGCTGGGTCAAGCCCAAGGAGCTAAAGGGATGTTCATGCTTCCTGTCACGTGGGAAAGTCTGTGACATCATCAACCCATTTCCTTCTAGGCTGTGTATATATCAAACTCTATGCTCATACCTCCAATCCAGCTCTTGATATTTAGAGGAGAGTTTGAAATGCCTCTTTCCCCTCCCTGGAACAATGATCATTGTCTCTGTATCCACTCAAGAGTTTAGTTTGAAATGCAAAGTTGATTGGTGATTTTTTTATTTTACCCATCTCCTAAAGCAATAAATTCACAGATGGGGGGAGACCACAGAAAGACTGACAAATAGACATCATTGATTATCCTGTACAGGATATATTGGTTTAATGTCTAAAAATGCTTTTACGGTGAAGCTGGGTAATGGTGTGTGGGGGTTCATCTTACCTTTCTCTCTACTTTTGTGTATTCTGGAATTTTTCCATAATAGTTAAAAATAAATAAGTAAAAATACAGAAGCCCAGCACACATAGATGAGTCATCCATCATCAGGTTGAGAGCTGAGAATAGCCACTGCACCTCAGCAGCTGGCAGAAGTCTGCAGATGAAGTTTGGGCTGAAGTCACCACACCTCTGCCCTAAGCCACCAGTGGCTCCTGCTTCATTAAAATACCAGGGGAAGCCCCTCATTTAGGCAGATTTAATTTTCAACTTTTATAATTCATTTAAAATTTGATCGAGGAGTTAATTTATGACAAGGGCAAGGGGTACCTTGCCAGCTCATCTGGTGGGCAAAGGCATTATAACTTAATTTATGGTTAAGGCAGCTTGTTATAATTGAGTGCAAAAAGGTGGTTTCTCGTCTGGGCTTTGGAGTCCCTAGATGAATGGATAGAGGAGTGGGTGTCCCAGGCTCTCCTTTGGGAGGTGGGGACGTGGGTGCCCATGCAGGCAGCAGGAGGATATTGGCAGAGGGTACATTTTGATCAAATGCCATCCATCTAAATCTTGTGAGGGGCCTAGGGAAACCTATTAAGGCTGCTCCCCACCCAAGATGTCCTGGGCTTCTCCCATGGCTCTCTGGGAGGGGAGCATCTTCCTGAGAAAAGAAGGGAGGGGAACGCAGCTGGCAGGTCCGCCATAGGTGCCTTGCTTCCTGAGAAGTAATGGGAAAAATCTCAGGGGTGTTCGTGACAAGGCTGGGCGACATCGAGAGCTTTGAATTTGTTCAGTGGTTCAGGACATAACAGGCTTGTGTGTGTGTGTGTGAATGTGCATACATGTAGATATAATGATGAGTGTGTGATAGCGTGGATGTGGAGGGATGTGGGTGATTGTGTGCAATTGTGTACACATCTGTGAATGTGTGTGTGTGTGTGAATGTGGGAAGGCATGTGTGTGTGCAACATACATGTGGGTGTGTATGTTGTATAAGAACGCAGAAGAATACATGTGTATCTGTGAGTATATGTGTATCTGTAAACGTGTATGTATCTAGATGCATGTAGATAGGGGAGTTGAATATATTCTGAGTGTGTGCCTATGAATATGTGGTTTTCTTTTTAAATGTTTGGCCAGGCCATGTGTCATGCGAGATCTTAGGTCCCTGACCAGGGACTGAACCCTTGCCCTCTGCAGTGGAAGCAGAGTCTTAACCACTGGTCCACCGGGGAAGTTCCTGTAATATGCGTTGAATTATAATGTGTGTCTGGAGAGGAAATGTGTTCATATCTGTGAATGAATATGGCCTGTGTGGATATGTGGATCTAGGTATGAACGTGGGGACCTGAGTATGTTTCTGTGAATGTGTGTGTCCATATGTCTGCTGATGTGGGAAGCATGAATATATCTATGAAATGAGCATGTTCATGGCAATGTGTGTAGGCTTGAGAATGTGCCCCTGTGTGTGTGAACATGAACACTGTTTATCCTTATACAGATAGGTGCATTTGTATGTCAGACTAGTGGTGGTGTGTGTGTTTGTGCATGTATGTGAGTAGACATCTATGTACATTGAAATGGGGAAAATTTGACTGTATCTAAAAATGTGTCTGCATTAATATGAATGTCTGTATACTTGTGAATGAAAAATTGATGCTTTTGAACTGTGGTGCTGGAGAAGACTTCTGAGAGTCCCTTGGACTGCAAGGAGATCAAACCAGTCAATCTTAAAGGAAATCAACCCTGAATACTCCTTGGAATGACTGATGGTGAAGCTGAAGTTCCAATACTTTAGCCACCTGATGCGAAGAGCTGACTCATTGGAAAAGACCCTGATGCTGGGAAAGATTGAAGGTAGAAGGAGAAGAGGGCAACAGAGGATGAGATGGTTGGATGGGATCACTGATTCAATGGACATGAACTTGAGCAAACTCTGGGAGATGGTGAGGGTCAGGGAAACCTGGCATGATGCAGTCCACGGGGTTGCAAAGAGTTGGATACGACTTGGCGACTGAACAACGACAGCAACAAGATGTGCATATGTGTGTGTGTGATGTGGGCGGAGGCATATATAACTGAGAATGTGTGTACACATATGGGGGGGAAGGAAGTGTGTGTGTGTGCGTGTCTGAGAGAGAGAGAGAAAGCTATGTGTGAACTTTGTGTGGACATGTGTGTTTATCTGTGTATGTGTGTCCCCGAGTGCATGCTTACACACATATGTGTTATGAGTGTGGCCATCACAGCTGTGCACGGCATGCCCAGGCCCACACGATGGCTGGATCTGGTACAGTAAGTCCTCTACCTACAAACCTTCAAATCGCAAACTTTCAAAGATGTGGATGTGCGTTCCATCAACCTCAGGTGAGAGTGAAGTTGCAGCTTGCCCTCCATCTCCTATTGCTGACGATCCTTCAGCTCTACCATCTCCCACCTCCTTCCCCTCCTCCAGTCAGTAGCTCTTCTTTGCCTGTTCACTCTGTACCAGCCCCTGTATGCCCGCTGATGTACTCTACTACTATCCTTTCCAAGGTAACTGTACTGTAAGATGAAAAATGTTTTATTTTTTGAGTTTGTTTTCTATATATTGTTTGTGTGAAAAGTATTATAAACCTATACAGTACAGTACTATATAAACCATTGTGTTAGTTGGGTACCTAGGCTAACTTCGTTGGGCTTACAAACAAATTGGACTTACAAACACGTTCTCAGAAAGGAATTCACTCCTGTGTCAGGGACTTACTCTATCAGGGTTTCTCTTAACAGGCTCTTGCCATCTTCCTCACTCTTTTCCCCATTCACAAATATTTATGGAGATCTTGGAAATATTGGGCCCTAGGCTGGGCCCTGGGAACCTGCTGGAAAACAGGACAGCTGGGCTCCCACATGCACTCAGAGCATGAACTTGGAACCTGCATCCCTACAAGTCCCAAGGCCAGAGAGAAGTCAGCAGCATTTGCCTCCCTGACACTGCCTGTCCCATCTCCCCCCACTACCCACAAGGCACCAATGCCCTCCTGGTTCTCAGTTTCTCGGGGTCATTTGTCTGATTGTATCTGTGTGTGTGCTTGCTCAGTCACGTCCAACTCTGCGACCTCGTGGCCTGTAGCCCACCAGGCTCCTCTGTCCATGGGATTTCCCAGGCAAGAATACTGGAGTGGGTTGTCATTCCCTCCCCCAGGGGATCTTCCTGACTTGTCTGATTACATCCTGATAATGAATAACATGAGATCAACACATGGCCATCAGGGATTGTATCATTACATATAAAAGGTAACTTCTGGGGGTACTTGTTCTGTGCCTGGCACCATACCTAAGGCTCCATTTATCTCATTTAGTTCCCCCAAATATTCCAAAAGCCAGGATTTACTATCCATAATGGGTATAGAAGTAGCTGAAGCTCAAAGAGGTGTAGTGGTTTTCTCAAAGTCACACAGCTAACCAGTGATTCAGGGTCCACACCAGGGCATGGGGTCCTAGTGATTTAATATGTATCCCTTGCTCCAGGTCCTCCTAACTAAATGTATCCTCAGCAGAACTTCCCAGGTCCACTCTGAGTTCCACCCATCTGAACAGCTCTCCTGATGTTTCCTCAGGGTGCCTGCTGCCTTGGGCCAAGATTAAAGACTCCAAGGATGCTTCTGTGTAGATTAGCAAAAAGGGCCCCACCCAGGCAGCTGCAGGCTGGAAAGGACAAGGCTTGTGAGCCCCTTGCTGTAAGTCACCAGCCCGCTGCGGACCCTCTGTAGGCACCCGTGCATTGAAGGCCTGCCCATTGAATATGGCAGCCCTGGCCTGGATCACACTGCACCCTGCACTTGGTGGTCCGTTTATCCTGTGGTCCCACCTGTCCAAACCCACACACCCATCCTCTAAGGCCCCGCTCAAATGCAATTTCCTCTGGCAAGTCTGTTTGGCTTGGCAGGGGCCCTTCTGAATCCCTGGCCTCTCTCCCTGCTGTTTATACCTCTCTCAGGCCACTGGCCACCCTCTAGTCTGCTTTAGAGCTATTTGCAAGTGAATCTCAGCCTCCCAGCTTGACTGTAACAAAGGCTCATTCACCTTCGTGTGCACCCCATGGGCTGTTCCTACCACTGCTATTACTAGCGTGCTGATCCTTCTCCTAGAGAGCTTCCTAGGAGTCTGGCCTTGAAGTCAGTGCTTTCTTAGCTTCATTCACATTTAACCCTCACAGCAACCGTGAAAGTAGAGACTGTTGCCACCCTTATTTTATAGATGAGGAAACTGAGGCTCAGAGAGGGTCAGTCACTCCTCCAAGATCACACAGCCATGGAATGAGAGGGCTCAGGCTCAAACCGAGGGAGCTGTCCAGTTCTAAAGTCCTTGCGCTTCACCACCGCTGAACCCTTTCTCAGGAGTGTGTTGATGAATGGCTGTTTTTCTGAGGATGCTTATACTTTCAAAGAGAACTGAGTAGGGAAAGCAATGCTTAACCTACAAGAATGGATCTCAAGGGGTGAGGTGGAGGTGGGGGTAGGGAATGTCCAGACCTGTGGCTTGGGTCAGGGGCAGAGATTCCTACCAAAGGAGCCTTTTCAGGGCCTTCCCAGCACAGCTCACAGGAAGCTGGAGCCTGGCAGGCTGGCCCAAGTCCCACTCTCCATTTCTAGAGGCCCCTTTTAAATTGGATGTTGTGACACAAGGGTTACGACACGCTTCCTCTAATGTGGGTCTGGGACAGAGTTGAGCCATTCGATTGCATTTTCTGTAGCTGTGGTTTTTATGGCCACGTGCGCTCTCCTTGGCTGCCCCTGGCCTCTCCCTCCCCCGGGGCCTCAGGGTAACGGGCATATTAAATAAATCTAGGGCGGGAATCACTGAGACATTCTTGGGCACCCTCATTTCAGTTTTGAGAGAAGTAGAAGAGGCTCAGAGTTCTGGAGTATCGGTCCACGGACATCTACGGGGCTGTTGTATTTTTAGGACGCAAAGAGGGAGGGAGAGAGGAAGGGAGGGAAAAAGCCCCTATAGCCTCACCTTGCTCATGGAGGCCACTGGGCCAGGCTCCATGGGTCTCCTTATTCAAGCGAACTCCGGTCTGCCATGTAGCGTTCAGGTAACCACTGTCTGATGAATGATGTTGTCTAGGCCACTCTACCCAGTTTTCCTTTTCAATCTACTCAGGACTTTAGGGACTTCCCTTGTAGCTCAGTTGGTAAAGAATCTGCCTGCAATGCAGAAGACCAGGGTTTGATCCCTGGGCCGGGAAGATCTCCTGGAGAAGGAAATGGCAACTTACTCCAGTATTCTTGCCTGGAGAATCCCAAAGACAGAGGAGCTGGGCAGGCCAAAGTCCATGGGGTTGCAAGAGTCAGACACGACTTAGCGACTAAACCACCACCAGCAGGACTTTTCAACTTCCCATTTGACATTTTTGCTGGGTCATTTTCTGTTGGAGGGAGGGTTCGTTCTGTGCTTTATAGGAGATTTAGCAGCATCTGTGACCTCTACTCAATAGATTCCAGGAGGAAATCTCAGGGTGACAGCCAAAATGCCTTCAGACATCGCCAGATGTCCCCAGGCTGGGTGAAGCCTGGGGTTGAGAGTGGTCAGACCACCCCTGGTGAGAACTACCCTTCTAAACAGAAAGCTAAGCAACAGAGTGGTAGGTAACCCAAAGGGGAAAAGCAGGAAAGAAAGTAGTCTTGGGTATTTCTGTCCCTGTAAGATTCAGAACCCTCACAGCTGGGAAATACCCTCTGATGAGAGCCAATTCCTGTTTTGATTAAATCCCGTGAGTCCCTCCTCTGGTAGGTGACAAGAAGGATTCGGAGGTACTTGTCACGATGGGGCAACCCCATCTATTCTGTTCTGTACGCACTTCCTGACCAGATACCATGCGCCAGTCTTCATGCTAAGTGAACAGAGGCTCCTCCAGTTCATCTTGCGGGTTTCAGGCTTTGGAATGACAAAGCAACGTGTGCGTGCTCAGTTGTGCCCGACTCTTTACGACCCCATGGACTGTAGCCTGCCAGGCTCTTCTCCAGGGGGATTTTCCAGGCACGAATACTAGAGTGGATTGCCATTTTCTCCTCTGGGGCATCTTTCGAACCCAGGGATCGAATCCTCATCTCCTGCGTCGCCTGCATTGAAGGTGGATTCTTTATCATTGAGCCATTAGGGAAGCCCATGACAAAGGCTGAACTCTTCTTAAATTATTCATCCTCAGAAAATCAGACGAAGAACAAAGAATGGACAAGGGGAATAATAATTAAAAGCGCAATAAGATGAGATGTCTTGGGCATTTATAAAAACGGATGAGGTTTTTACAAGCTTGATCTCCCCAGGAGACTGGTGCTATCAAGAAAACCCAGGACCAGAAGTGTTAAGAAACTTGTCCAAGGTCACACAGAAAGTAAGGACCTTAACCTTGGACTCATCAGGATTGGGCTCCGGAACCTGGGTGGAGGGGGGGTTCTTTCTTCCATACCAAATAATAAATGAAAGAATAACATCAAATATTACGGCTGACAAAGGTCCAGATAGTCAAAGCTTTGGTTTTTCTAGTAGTCATGTTTGGACACGAGAGTCAGACCATAAAGAAGACTGAGTACTCAAGAACTGATGCTTCAAACTGTGGTGTTGGAGAAGACTCCTGACAGTTCCTTGGACTGCAAGGAGATCCAACCAGTCAATCCTAAAGGAAATCAACCCTGAATATTCATTAGAAGGACTGATGCTGAAGCTGAGGCTCTAATACTTTGGCTACCTGATGCAAAGAGCTGACTCATTGGAAAAGACCCTGATGCTGGGAAAGATTGAAGGCAAGAGGAGAAAGGGACATCAGAGTACAAGTGGATAGCATCACTGACTCAATGGACATGAGTTTGAGCAAACTCTGGGAGTTGGTGAAGGACAGAAAAGCCTGGCATGCTGCAATACATGAGGTCTGCAAAGAGTTGGACACGACTGAACAACAGAACAATAGCAATGTCAAATAGCCACATACCCACCATCTATATTCTACACTTAAGTTTTGCTATTCTTGCTTTATCACGTATCCACCCTCTATCCAACCATCACTCAATTTTATTTACTTTTATGTGTACTTATTTCTTAGTAAGTTTCAGACATCAGTACACTTTGTCCCTAGACAAAGCCTGCCTATCAGTCACTAGGGTTCAATACTTGCTTACATCATTTTTTAGATAAAATTTTTCTAAAATATATCCTTGAGATAAAGAAGATATTGTCCATATACACAATGGAATATTACTCAGCTATAAAAAGGAATGAAATTGGGTCATTTCTAGAGACGTAGACAGACCTAAAGTCTGTCATACAGAGTGAAGGAAGTCAGAAAGAGAAAAACAAATACATTAACACATGCATGTGGAATCTAGAAAAATGATATAAATGAATCTATCTGCAGGGCAGGAATAGAGACTGTAGGGAACAGAGATGTGGGCATGGAGAGTGGAGGGTTAAGGAAGGCGGAATGAATTGGGAGATTGGGATGGATGGATGTGCACTGCCATGTGTAAACAGAGAGCTGGTGGAAAGGGGAGCAAGGGGAGCTCAGCTCAGTGCTCGCTGGTGATCTAGATGGGTGGGGTGGTGGAGGGTGGGAGGAAGATCTGAGAGAGAGAGGATACATGTGTACATATAGCTGATTCACTTCACTGTACAATAGAAACTTATAGTTGTAAATCACCTATACCCCAATTTAAAAAGAAAAAATTTACATCTATGAAATGTGTAAACCTGCATCATACCAGTACATGAGTTCTGACGACTGCATATACCTTCATAATATACACGCCCTATCAAGATACAACACATTACCTTCTCCCGTTAAAATTCGCCCAGAGGTCTTCCAGTCTCTACCGCAGAAACAAGTAACTCTTTCGATCTTTTTTTTTTCCCATCATGAATGAATTTAGCCTGTTGTAGAACATTTAAAAAAAAAAATGGACTCATGAAGTATGTGTGTGAGAGTGTAAGGCTTTTCACCAAGCGTCATGTTTTTGAGATGCGTCCATGGTTTTACATGTAATCAGTGGCCTGCTCCCTTTTATTGCTGAATTCTATCACATGACTTTATCTGAGTTTGTTTATCCATCCTCCATTTATGAGCATCTAGGCTGTTCCTGGATTTTGGACATCTATGAATTAAATGGCTGTGATAGTTTGTAAGAGACAAACAATTGTTAAGGGCAAGATGTAGCCTTTGGTAGACATATGCCTATATTTCTTTTGGATGAAATACCTAAGTCTAAATTGGCCACAGGATAGCTGTGTGTACAGTTATAAAAAACAAAACAAAACAAAACCATCTCCTTCCACCAACCACCTCACTTCCTACATTTAAGTTCCTATCAACAACACATGCAAGTTAGTCTTTCCACATCCTTGCCAGCATTTACTGTTGTCAGGTTTTTTTGGTTTTTGTTTTTTTTTTAGTTTTAACTACTCTGGTGGGTATGTAGTGGTAGCTCAAGGTGGCTTTTAATTTGCATTTTCTTAATGACTAATGATGGCTGTCCGAGTGGCGCAGCCACCTGCCAATGCAGGAGATGCAAGACACGAGGGTTTGATCCCTGGGTTGGAAAGATTGCCTGGAGTAGGAGATGGCAGCCCATTCCAGTATTCTTGCCTGGAAGATTCCATGGGCAGAGGAGCTTGCTGGGCTACAGTTCATGGGGTTGTAAAGAGTTGGGCACGGCTGAGCATGCACACACATAATGACTAATGATCTTGACACTTTTTCATGTGTTTATGGGCATTCATAAAATCCCTTTCATTTGGAAACTATTTGTTCAAATCTTTGTCCTTTAAAAGCTACTGCGCTGTTTGTCTGTTTAATTGTGAGTCAGAGGAGTACTTTATATATTCTCGATAACACTCCCTAAACAGATAGATAAGTTGAGGTCTATAGTTTTAACCTTCAGGAGGCCAGAAGAAATGAAGAGACTTGGGGTGTTCAAACTGTTCATTCTGCAGGAGGAGACACTCAGGTTGACATGAGTCAGATCCCCCCTCACTTCCCCACCCCAACCCATAGCTGGGTAAATCACCAAGCTGAAAAGTGCTCTGCAGCCTCAGAAACAGCGGGGGTAAGGTTACTTCCCTGGTGGTCCACTGGTTTGCACTTTTCCTTCCAGTGCAAGGTGTGTGAGTTCGATTCCATGTCCGGGATCTGAGATCCCACATAAACAACAGAAAGAATATTGTAACAAATCCAATTAAGACTTTAAGAAATGGTCCACATCAAATCTTAAAAGAAAGAAAGAGAGGGGGTAAGGGAATAAAAAGCTAGGCAAAGGAAAAGGAGAAGGAGAGGGGATAGGTGTGAGAAAGAAGTTGGGAGGAGTTAAGCCCAGGAGGCTGTGTCCCACACCCAGCTTTCCTTCTCCTAGAGGCCAACTTCTCTTCACACAGAGGTTTTACAGACTCTTCTGTATTGCGTTCTGTGTCCTTGGGATCTATGATAGTCATTTCTGCTGTTCAACATCCCACCTCTCCTTCAATATTTCAATATTTCCACCTTTCCTTCTTTCTGATTCAACAAAGCACTATATTGTCTTGCCTCCTTTGAAATTAGACTAGCCATGTGGCTTTCTTAGTCTGGTGAAATGTGAACAGAAGTTGACTTCTGGGCAGAAAAATGTAACAGCCAGTACAATCTTTGTTTTCTATGTTCTCTTCCCACTGTTGTGGTGGGTCTGTGAGTGATAGCCAAGAGCAGAGCCCCATGCTGACAAGAGTTAGATAGGTAGCATTAGTATGATGTCAACTTTCTGCTGAAGTTTTGTGGTTGTCTGTTACTGCAGCATAACCTAGCCTATCCTGATTGATAGAGGATTGCTGCTTTCTCTTTCCACAAGCTGCTGAAGAAATACGGCAGAATTTATATAATTCAGCTCTTTCCCTTCCTTCAGCCATAGCTTTCACTGTGCCATGAAACTGACAGCTTGATTATCTTACAGCCAATGAATAACTGTAACAGTCAGAACTTGATCTTGCCGCTGTTTCTTCTCTTCTCTTGGCCTTTTTTTTTAAACAGCAGGAAAGTGGTTTTGATTTTTAATGTATGATAACCAGCAAAGTGAATTAGAGCACATTTTAATTCAGGCAAAACAAACAATTTAATTTTGTTTTTGAAATAAGGATGAAAGAGTGTAGAAATCATGTGAACTTACAGCCTCTCATGGGGTCCCAAAAGGCTTCACATTGGCAAACTAAGCAACCGCTGCCCAGAGAAAAAAATAGTTAGGAGGAGAAACCCAGTCCTCTGGCTGTTGAAGAGTCTCTTCTAAGAGACGCCTGGGACCCAACATTCAGACCAGTCACAGAAGAAGGTGGAATCAGTTAGCCAGAGCTGAACGTACCTTCTCTTCTACAGTCATGGCCGATATTTGTCAACCAGTTCCTGCTCATTAATGATTAGCAAATTCATACCTTCCCAAGTTGAGGAATCCAGTTACCAACGGATGGCTCATTAAGTGTTTCAGACTCTTTAGCATATCAAAGTGGTGTTTACAAAGGGCCTAGCACTTGGCTTTGGGAATTAAAGAGAAAATAAAAGTCCAGTTGATTCTACGCTATTCAACAAATATTGATTGATCGCTTTTACAGGGCCCAATAATCACCATCCATATATGAATCTGCCCAAAATAAAGTAAGTAGGGTCCGGTTAAATCCCAGGGATGAGAAGTGTCAACAGAGAACCAATTGACCACTTTTTTTTTCCCACCAGTGAATGCTCACAGATCAGCCTTCTCCTTGGCTCTGGAGCAGTGATGGGAGCGAAGTACCAGAACTTGGAGGGTCCTGGTGCTAGCGGTGATGTTTCCAATTGTAATGCCAATTCACTCTCTTCCCCAGCCTGGCTTCTTTCAGGAGCTTGGCCTCTGGACCTGGGCTCATTTTTGTGGCTATATCAATATCCTTCGTGATGGCCCAGCTTGCATAAGATGGATAATGATCTGCTCTTGTGATTATCATTCATTTTGCAATTTTATTTCAATCAAAAGAGTAAGGCTCAAGGGTGTGGCCCTACCCAACTCCCCAAGGCTGGGATCTTAATTCCCTGGGCTGAGACCCCCTGATGAGCACACATGGAACTGATTTAGTGGCCATATGGCCTAACGGCAGAGGGAATTACACTCGAGAAGCTGGCTTCTCTGCAAGCCTGTGTTTCTAGACCATGTATATGGCTAGCAGTATGGAGTCACTGGACTTCCCAGGTGGCACTAGTGGTAAAGAATCTGCTGCCAATGCAGGAGACATAGGAAATGAGGGTTCGATCTCTGGGTCGGGAAGATTCCCTGGAGTAGGGAATGACAACCCACTCCAGTATTCTTGCCTGAAGAACCCCATGGACAGAGGAGCCTGGTGGCTATAGTCCACAGGGTCACAAAGAGTCAGACATGACTGAGTGACTTGGCATGCACTGGGTGCCAGACATGGCGACACGCACTACTTCTATGATCTCAGTCAATCATAGCAACTACCCAGGAGGCAAGTGTTATTTTTATCCCCATTTTGTAAATGAGGAAACTGAGACACAGAGACAGAGGCCCAGTGAACTTGTAAATGGAAGACTCAGAATTTGCTCTCAGCAAGCCTAAAGTGCTTCCCTAGTAGCTCAGCTGGTAAAGAAGCTGCCTGCATTGCGGGAGACCTGGGTTCTATCCCCGGGTTGGGAAGATCCCCTGGAGGAGGGAACAGCTACCCATTCCAGTATTCTGGCCTGGAGAATTCCAGGGACTGTATAGTTTATGGAGTGGCAAAGAGTCAGTCATGACTGAGCAATTTTCACTTTCATTTTCAAGGTTAAATCTATTGCAGAGCTAAGAAATTTAGGGACTTCCCTGGTGATCCAGTGGTTAAGACTTCATCTTCCAATGCAGGGAGTGTGGGTTTGATTCCTGATAAGGGAGTTAAGATCATAAATGCTTCACAGCCCAAAAAAAAAACACAAAAATTAAAGAGAAGCAATATTGCAACAAATTCAATAAAGACTTTAAAAAATAGTCCACATTAAAAAAAAAATGTTAAAAAAAAGAACTTTAAGAACCTTAAAGAACCATCAAGAACTTTTAAGAATATTGTACCATGCTATGCTATGCTAAGTCACTTCAGTCGTGTCCGACTCTGTGCGACACCATAGACGGCAGCCCACTAGGCTCCCCCGTCCCTGGGATTCTCCAGGCAAGAACACTGGAGTGGGTTGCCATTAGCCAGGGTAAAAAGTGAATTCAGAGAGTTGCAGTCTTCTTGGCAACCTGCTAAGGAATATAGTAAGCCAAGCAGGCTGTTTTGAACAAATTTAGGCTCTATGTTCTGGGAGAGGGGTAATGGAGCATTTACAAAAACCTAGGTGATTAAAAATTATTATGCATTAATCAACAAAAGCCAATATAAAATGAAAAGGGAAAACCATAAAATAGTATGTATAGTTCAGTTCAGTTCAGTTCAATTGCTCAGTCATATCCAACTCTTTGTGACCCCATGGACTACAGCACGCCAGGCTACCCTGTCCATCACCAACTCCCAGAGCTTGCTCAAACTGATGTCTATTGTCACAATGATGCCATCCAACTATTTCATCCTATGTCGTCCCCTTCTCCTCCTGCCTTCAATCTTTCCTAGTATCAGGGTCTTTTCCAATGAGTCAGTTCTTCTCATCAGGTGGCCAGAGTATTGGAGTTTCAGCTTCAGCATCAGTCCTTCCAATGAATATTCAGGACTGACTTCCTTTAGGATGGACTGGTTGGATCTCCTTGCAGTCCAAGGAACTCTCAAGAGTCTTCTCCGACACCACAGTTCAAAAGCATCAATTCTTCGGCACTCAGCTTTCTTTATAGTCCAACTCTCACATCCATATATGACCACTGGAAAAACCATAGCTTTGACTAGACAGACCTTTGTTGGCAAAGTGATGTCTCTGCTTTTTAATATGCTGTCTAGGTTGGTCGTGGCTTTTCTTCCAAGGAGTAAGCATCTTTTAATTTCATGGCTGCAATCACCATCTGTAGCAATTTTGGAGCCCAGGAAAATAAAGTCTCTCACTGTTTCCACTGTTTCACCATCTATTTCCCATGAAGTGATGGTACCAGATGCCTTGAAATTAGTTTTTTGAATGCTGAGTTTTAAACCAGTTTTTTCACTCTCCTCTTTCACTTTCATCAAGAGGCTTTTTAGTTCCTTTTCACTTTCTGCCATAAGGGTGGTGTCATCTGCATATCTGAGATTATTGATATTTCTCCCAGCAATCTTGATTCCAGCTTGTGCTTCATCCAGCCCAGCATTTCACATGATGTACTCTACATATAAGTTAAATAAGCAGGCTGACAATATACAGCCTTGAGGTACTCCTTTCCCAATTTGGAACCAGTCTGTTGTTACATGTCTGGTTCTAACTGTTGCTTCTTGACTTGCATACAGATTTCTCATGAGGCAGGTAAGGTGGTCTGGTATTCCCATCTCTTGAAGAATTTTCCACAGTTTGATTTGTTGTGATCTACACAGTCAAAGGCTTTGGTGTAATCAATAAAGCAGAAGTAGATGTTTTCCTGGAATGCTCTTGCTTTTTCTATGCTCCAACGGATGTTGGCAATTTGATCTCTGGTTCCTTTGCCTTTTCTAAATCTGTATGTGTAGTACAATCACATTTATATAAAAGCAGGAGAACTATATTTGTCTGTACATCTTTCTAATAAAAATGCAGAAAGTTACTGGAAGGATGTATACAAAAGATGGCTAAGAGTATGGAGCCGCTGTTGCTGCTTGCTGTTTAGTTGGAAAATCGTGTCCAAGTCTTTGCTACCCAATGGACTGTAGATAACCAGGATCCTCTGTCCATGGGATTCTCCAGACAAGAATACTAGAGTGGATTACGATGCCTTCCTCCAGGGGATCTTCCCGACCTAGGGATCGAACCCACATCTCTTGCAATGTCAGGTGGATTCTTTACCACCAGGGCCACTTAGGAAGCACGTCAGTCTCCATTACTGGCTGCCAAACACTGCATTTACCTCTAAGGAGAGCAGGATGGAGAGCATGATGAAGAGGGAATTTTTCCACCTAGTTCTGTGGAATTAAGGTTTGCTTAGACTTATTTCACAGTAAGGATGTGCTGTGCTGTGCTTAGTCACTCAGTTGTGTCTGACTATTTGTGACCCCATGGATGGTAGCCCACCAGGATCTCTGTCCATGGGGGTTCTCCAGGCAAGAATACTGGAGTGGTTGCCATGCCCTCCTCCAGGGAATTGCCTCAAAGGGATCTATCCCAGTTCTCCCACATTGCAGGCAGATTCTTTACCCTCTGAGCCACCAGGGAAGACCCACAGTAAGGATGTACTCATATATTATTATGTAACTTTTAGAAAGACAGCTTTATTAAAAAGATACAAACAAATGTCAGCAAAGATATGGAGGGAGTCAGATTTGGACGGCAAAATGATGTAAATTCTTTGGAAAATAGTTTAGTGGTTCCTTAAAACGCTGCACAGAGTTAACATACAACTTAGCAATTCCACTCGAAAACTTTTAGGTGAATGTTTATTGCAGCATTGTTATAGCAGCCCCAAAGTGAAAACAGCCAAAATGTCCACCAACTGATGAACTGATAAATACAATGGGTAAATGAGAAGAAAAGAAAGTAAGTAGCCAGATAGTGGAATATTATGCACCCATAAAAATGACATACTGATCCAAGCACAACATGAATAGACCTTGAAAGCACATTCAGTGAAAGAAGCCAACCACAAAACATCATGTGTCCTGTGATTCCATTTATAGGCAATGTCCAGAACAAGCAAATACATAGACAGTGAGTGGATCAGTGGTTGCCCAGAGTTGTGGGTATGGAGGTAGGGGACGGGGAGTGAGTGCTAACGGGTATGAGGTTTCTTTTGGAGGTGGTGAAAATATTCTAAAATTAGATTGCCATGTTGATTGCACAATGCAGTGAACATACTAAAAAATGGGTGTTTTATAGTATGTGAAATATATCTGAATAAAGTTGTTCTTTAAAAAAATATCTATGCACTGTATTTCATTTAGTGTTACAGGCTATAACATTTTTGAATACCATTTTCTGATGATAAATGAAACATGGTTAAAAACACTTAGTTGACATATATAGATGTAATTAAGAAAATTAAAGTCACCACACTTAAAAATGTATATTGGATTGGCCAAAAAGTTCACTTGGGTTTTTCTATAAGATGTTACCTGCGTCTTATATGACACTGGCTCATAGTAGAAATTTGGATAGTATACAAAGGCAGAAAAGAACAACTAAGGAATTTTTTCCTCATCTGAAACTCCCAATCACTCTCTCCAGTGATGACCAGTTTTATCAACTTCATACATTGGTGCCCAAAACCCCTCGGTACACACACAAGCATGCAAAGCACATGTATACACACACATGCATGCTAAGTCACTTCGGTTTGTGTCTGCCTCTTTGTGATCCTATGGACTACAGCCTGCCAAGATCCTTTGTCCATGGGATTCTCCAGGCAAGAGCACTGAAGTGGGTTGCTATGAACTTCGTCCAGGAGATATTCCACACCCAGGGATAGAACCCACGTCTTTTAGGTCTCTGCATTGGCAGGCAGGCTCTTTACCTCTAGTGTCACCTGGGAAGCCCATACACACATATAATTTGGTGTATATATATATATAGAGAGAGAGAGAGAGAGAGATGTACATATATATTTAGTTAAAAATAATTGAGAACACTCGCTACTACGACTCTTGACTTTCAAAAGTGAACAGCTTATCTTGTGGTCCTCCCCCATCGGCTCCTCTGGGCCTGGCTCCTCATTGTAGCAGTCGGGTGGCACCCCGCAAGGTGCTGGCCGTCGTTTGCTTGCTGGCATCCCCCATGTTTTGGTTTTGTCAACACTGCTGCCTCCAACACTGAGTATGGGATGCTCTCACCGGAGGGGATCTCCAGGTCAAATATAAACGGGGTATGGGAGGCTTATTAATCCATGCCCTCTCCAAAATTTTGTTTTGTCTTGGTTAAAGTAGTTAATTCATGCCCATGGTACAAAATCTGAAAGCATAACAGGGTACAATTCCACTTCTGGGTGTTTCTTGAAAGAAAACTAAACCACTAGCTGGAGAGGATGTCTATGCCCACTCTTCATGTTCATGCAGCATTATTTGCAAGAGCCAAGATGTGGAAACAACCTAAGTGTCTATGGATAGATGAAAGGACGATGGAATATTACTCAGCCATAAAAGAAGGAAGTCCAGCCATTTGTAACAACATGGATAAATTTTGAGGGTGTTAGGCTAAGCGAAATAAGTCAGACAGAGAAAGATAAATACTGTATGATTTTATTTATATGTGGACTCTGAAAAACAATTAAAAACCAAATTGATGGATACAGAGAACAGATTGGTGATTGCCAGAGAGAAGTTGGGAGTTGGGCAAAATGGGCGAATGGGGTCAAAGTTACAAACTTCTAGTTAAAAGATAAATAAGTCCTGAGGATAAGGACAGCATGGTTAAGGATAAGACAACTGTTAATAATGATGTATTAGATATTTGAAAGTTGCTAAGAGAATGAGTCTGAGCAGTACTCATCACAAAGAAAAAACTTAGTATTAATACCTGTTCGGTGATGGATGTTAACTAGGCTTCTTCTTGTGATCATTTTACAATATGCACAGTATAAAGTCACTGTGTTATATACATACAACTAATATAATGCTGTATTTCCATTGTATCTCAGTTTTTCCAAAAAGCATAACAGGGTGTACAGTGAAAAGCACGTGTCTTCTGCCTCGTGTTCACGCAGCATTATTTACAAGGGCTAAGATGTGGAAATAACCTAACGTCTATGGATTGATAGGATAGAAATCATGATGGAATATTACTCAGACATGAAAAAGAAGGAAATCCTGCCATTTACAACAACATGGATAAACCTTGAGGGCATCATGTTAAGCAAAATAAGTCAGACAGAGAAAGATAAATGCTGCTAGTGAAACAGTACTAATCCCTGGAGCAAATTGTCTGTGCCAAGTTTTGGTCCCTTCACAAACCTTCCTAAAGCAGTATTTTAAATCACGAAGAATGCCTTTCAGGATGAATTTTGCAAGACGCCAATACAAATGAATACCTCAGTTCTTAGAGGTCAAGTAGAATATTTCCAATTGGTAAATATGAAATAGCTTTTAAGAGTGAAATAGATAGCTTCCTTGTCCCCAGATTAGGTGATGAGGTAACAGCATTCTCCATCTCTATAAAGAATTCTATAATTGGGGTGATAATACTGGGTAGAAAAATTTAACTACACACACACACACAGAGTAGAAAGTTGAGTCAGAAATTTGAGTTAGACTGGCTAAACTTGAACCTCAACTCTATTGCTGACAAACCATGAACCTGAGTTATGAAATCTCTCTGAACCTTAGCTTGCTAGGCTGTTGGACTGGGGGTAATATTCTCTACTTTTCAGTTTTATGGGCAGCAGGCCAGAATTAGGATGAAGTGACAGAGATATTCATGTTTAAGGCGGCACCCCAAACCTCAATCCAATCGAGATATATAATATTTTAATACAATATTTCAAAAAATCAAATTAGTGAACTATGGCCTTGGGGCTGGCCACTGTTTATGTAAAGATGATTTCATTGGAATTAGAGATGATTTATGTAGAGCCTCAAGTTCAACATCTGACACTTAGACATAGGAGACTCAAGGAGCTTGGATTCGGTGGTGTTAGGTGGATTCTTGGATCAGAAGATACCTAATTGAAAACGTGGTCCAGTGATTCTCACATCCCCTCCCCACTCATTCCTATTGCTCACCACGGAAATGGGGCTCCCGCCTCAAGCCATTTATCAGAGTGGCAGATTAAAATTATGTGACAGGAAGTTTTCTGTTCATATTGTAATCTAACCGAATCACCAGTTCTCTATTGATAATTCATTATGGGATGCCGCTCTCTCGCTGAAGCTCTGAAACGCTTTTTGCCATAATGATTTTAAACCTCACTTCTATAATGGCCTCCTGACAGCGTCCATCAGCATCCCTTCCATGTACAATAATATCATTCTGCAATCTGTCTTGGGAGAATGCTTAAAAGCTTTCTCTCATTTTCTCCATTTAACTCGTGTATTCTTCGAGTTTTTACATTAAATGGTCATTCTTAATATCCCATGACACGTCACCTCTTTTCTAGAGAGGACACAGTACTTACCCAATTCCAGAATCTATACTAATCAAATCACGCTTTCCCACTTCAGCTGAGAGCAGTTTGTTCAGTAGAACAGCATTTAATCTGGAGGAGGAACTTATGAAAGAGAACAAAAACAATTTAAGCTGCAGTTGGTTAAATGTGAACGTGATTGATGCAATTTGTTGTATAAAAAGGAATTAGCAGATATTGAAGTCAAGTTGTGGAATGAAGGTCAAAAATGCCCAGATTTATTGTCCGTGGACAACCGACAACAAGGCTTTCTTTAGAGCCTAACCAGGGTATATAATGGATAAACATTTGCATTTTGCTATGGAAGGAGAAGAAAGGCTACAGCTAAGGCTTTAAGTGTACGCTGTGATCTAGTAATTTAAAAACACTGAAAATCCATCCTTGAAACCCTGATGCTTTATTCCAGATTGCCTCCACTCTGCTTAATCTGTGCTTCCCAGCTCTGCCTTGAGCAAGAAGCTAGAAAGTCGACTTACAGCACCTATTTTTAAGGAAGAAAGAACATCTGATCATCCACTCGACTTCCCTGTAGGATTCAAACACAAAACGGAAAACCTGAAGCCTGAATTCCTTTAAGGTATGAAAGGACAGAACTGACTTTTTGCCTTGAGGCCCCTAGACTGGGAGTATTTTGATTTTAAGAGTCAGGGACCTCCAAACCTGCAGGCTGATTTCTTTCTCTTGCAGATAGAAAGTTCCATCTCACTAATGGATTGGGGGCAGGACATGGGATGTGTTGGGAGGCCAGTAATGGAGAAGATGTTCATTTCAATCCGAAAGTGGCTGGAGGTTGAGAGGAGGTCAGTGAGCAAAGACAAGGGACTGTGAATCATCCATCCTTTTGACACGGGCACCAGCCCTGAGGGGAACAGATGAATTTGACTGACCTACCCAGAATCTGCTTGGTGGGGACCCCGAGAACAGAGAGCAAAAGTTCTGTAAACACTGGAGCCAGAGATACCTAGGTTTGAATTCTGTCTCTGCCACGTAATAGCTGTGTGACTTTGGGCAAGTCACTAGACCTTTCTGAACCTCAGTTTCCTGATCTGTATAATGGGGAGATGACAATGCCTAACTTAGATGCAGCAAAGAGAACAGATATAATCTTTGTAAAGCACCCCACAGGGTAGCTTGCATACAGTCTATTCTCACCAAAGTGGCAGTTTCATACCATCCTATGTAGCCTGTGTCCCTAGATGTCCTCAAGTGGCCAATTGTAACTTGATGGATTGCAACAGCCAAAATTTCAAACAGCTATTTGGATGGTAAACTGACTCGTTTATTCCATTTAAAAGCAACCGACAAATACATTGTGAAATCAAAATGATGGGAGGACTTCATAGAATGGAATTTGTCTTGCACTTTAAAAATTAATCTTTAAAAACTCCATTTTGCCATGTCCGGTTGCCAGGGTGTCATTGGCAAAGACCTCGGTTAGAGAGAGAGGCTGTGCCATCTCCTTTATCCAAAGGTATTTATTTTATTTTATGCTTGCATTCTGGCTCACGGAGCCTCCAGGCTGGCATCGTGTTGGATGAGAAATCCATTTGTTTGGGCAACTTCAGGAGGGAAATTTGCCCAGAAAACTGGCTGGAGCTGGCTTTGGAAAAAGCCAAATTAGGTCTCTAGCAGACTGGAGTCCCTTCCAAATGAGTTCCCAGCGGGCAGGGAGTGTTCAATTCTGTACAGTGTGCAGCCTACACTGAGAGCCCCCAAAGCATGTTAAACAAAGAAGACCCAGCCATTGGCAGTCACAACGATTGGCGGATATCAGATTGCATTCCTTTGTCTGCTGCCTGGGTTATTTTCATACCCCGGTCCAACCTTTGTAAAGGAACAAGCTTAAATGCTGACAAATTTCCCCCTCCATAAGAAATTGCTTCTGCAATTTGTCTTTTTAGCTGAGCTTCTGTGGGTCTGTGTAGCATTAAAAAAAAAAAAAATGTTGTCCTTGTCACCTGCCATTTTTCCAGCCAGCCTGACACCCCCGGGCTTCCCAACAGCTCTCTGCAGCAGGAGCTGTCTCTGAGCTCTTAGCACCACCAGATAATTGAGGTTGTCACATCTCTTGTTCATTGTTTTTTCCAGCCCTGGAAAAATGCAAATATTTCATTGTAGTCATTAATTTTCCCATCCTTTTCTTCAAGCATCTCGTCGGTGTGATCTGATGAAAAGGGCTGAAGGCATGATTGCAAACACAGTGGCATCGGGCTCCTGCCCAGGGTAGAGAGAATCTCATCAGATCAAGTCTCAGGGAGGTCATCAATCACGCCCGCTGACAACCATTTTGCCTTCGTTTGTTACAGATGTGAACATGCTTAATTATTTGTAGTGTAATTAGTTCATGAAATGTCAGGAAATGTCAAACTGTGTTCACAGCACAGATTTTTTTTTTTTTTTTTTTTTTTTTGCCGCAAAGAGCGGCGAAGAGCAAGTGTCAGCGGAAAATGAGAAGAACTGATGGGAAGGGCTGTGTCTGCAGGCAAATGAGGGAATGGCTTGGGGGACAAATGAGGGTCAAAAATATTAAGATTAGGCATTTTGGAGAAGTAGACTTTCAAAAAAAAAAAAATCCAGGTATGCATCAGACAAGTGGGATGTGACAAGGCAGACATTCTGCCAAGTTCCTATCAGGGGAGTTTGGGTTGGAGATTCTGTTCACCTTGAGTTTAAAAGCAGTGGATTTTGATGTAAAAGGATGTCAGGTTAAAAAAAAAATCCACACCTAGGGAGGCAGAATCTTCCTTATATTCCTTGTGCTAGAAACCTTTTCCTTTCTCAAACTATTTATTTTTAGGTGGATAAGAGGTCAAGGTACGAAGTCATCTCTTTAAGGACAAATTTTCTGTCAGAGAGAGAGCAAATGTTGCTTTTCTGCAGCCTTGATGAAGAAAGCCTTTTGCAAGCTTGAGTGTTTCTTTCCTTCTCATCTGATGCTGGAGGTTGGTAAGTGTGCCCCCTGGTACTAGAGTGAAGGGTTGCTCAGGTGGCACTAGCGGTAAGGAACCCACCTGCCAAAGCAGGAGACATAAGAGACGCAGGCTCAATCCCTGGGTTAGGAAAAGCCCCTGGAGGAGGGCATGGCAACCCACTCCAGTATTCTTGCTTGGAGAATCCCATGGACAGAGGAATCTGGTGGGCTATAGTCCATAGGGTAGCAAAGAGTCAGATGTTGACTGCAGCGACTTAACACGCACAAAAGCACTAGTGTGAAAAGAGAGAGATGCACTTGAGGGATTGCTCTTTGAGTCTAATGAGGCTTGATTTCTTTGCAAAGGCTTCAAAGGAAAAACGAGCTTGTCCAAGATGTATTTAAATGGGATTGTGGTTCTATTGACAAGCCAGACATGTTGTTCTTTCCTAGTGTCTAGATCTGTCTGGGGTTCTTTTGCAAAACTGAGTGGGGTGGGTGGTGTGGAGAGCGGGATGATGCTAAATCTAGGGTTATCCAGCTACAGAACGTGGCATGTGATTTCCAGGAAGGCACTGTAATCTCGATTCCTGGGAACATGCTCTCCAGATAAGCAACATTCAGCAGGCTTGGCACTGCAGATGAACCTGTTTGCTGTAATCCAGGAACTCTGCCCTACTCAAAAAAAAAAAAAAAAATCTTGCAAAAAGCTGAAGGACAGTAAGTTGACTGACATCCTACAAATGCCCTTGGATTGAGAATATGCCATTTGTTTTAGTTTTGCCAAATATCAAAATGAATCCGCCACAGGTGTAAAGTTTAAAAATAAAATAAAATTTAAAAAAAAAAAAAGAGAGAATATGCCATTTGAATTCCTGGACAGTCCCCCCGCCCCCCACCGCCGGCCAGTGAGGCACAGCAATCTTGAGATGGCAAAGACAGTGGCCA